>NC_137172.1:81587797-82966131 GCF_951804945.1 Podarcis cretensis | reverse complement strand
AACCATAGTAAGGATCTTCATATCCACCACGATAGTTATGGTAGTCATAGCCATAATAATCGTAATAATCTTCATATCCATAGTAGTCAGGGGGATATCCATAGCCACCTCTACCTCCTCGACCTCTGCCTCTTGTTGGTGGGGGCATATGAGGAGGGCCATAGTAGTAATAATCATCATACCTGGCAAGAGATAAAAGTTGAATTTTAATTTTCTCTCTCAAAGTTTAATATCTAAATACAAATATACACACCGAAATGATTAATTCAAGTATCAGAATAGTTTCCTCAAATGTTTACTACTGGGTTATATCATGCTGTTTTTACTGCATTCATTGAAATGGAATTTTTTCTTTGGCAAATGGGGCAATCTTCATTGGAAAATTGTTTGATGCCCTACACTGTTCTATCACAATTCTTTTACTTCTATTTAATATATAAAGCTGAAGATTTTCAAACTGACCCTTGCCTAATATACTGTGTTTGCAATTACAGTATATTCATTGTCACTAATGAACTTATGAAACAAAATTTCCAGCTTCATTTCACTGGTTGCAGTCCAACAACGTATGGATTCAGAAACTTTTCTATGCCACATGCTTTACACCTACTCTGTATAGGCCCTTTCATCTTCTTACAGCAGAATCCTCCAGCTGCTGAAAATTAACAGATTGAACCCAAATAACCCAGATTTTGGAGTGCTATCATCCAGAGAATAAGTTACACTAGACCAGTGTTTCCCAACCTTTGGTCTCTAGCTGTTTTTGGACTACACTTCCCATCATCCCTAACCACTGGTCTTGCTCGCTAAGTATGATGGGAGTTGTAGTCCAAAAACAGCTGGAGACCCAAGGTTGGGAAACACTGCACTAGACAACTAAAGCTTTCTTTAGAAATTTATCCATGAAACAGCTGTATGAACTGCTCCCACCCTCTCTACCCCAATCTTCCTGAGTGGGGAATATTTTTTAATGAAACATTTACAGTCCTCATTATCAGAAAGGGAACAGGGTCAGCACATACATCTCTACATCCCTTCCATGGACAGAGAATGCCTGAAATGGGCTAGTCACAGACTAACAGGGAATACAGAAAGACCCATGAACAAGAAGGAGGGGGCAGGGAAAGAGATGCAGGGCCCCTTCCTAATTTAAAAAACTACCACAGCGTAGACATGTTTCAAAATTGACTAAAGACACCATTTGCTGATGCTTTAGTGTGGAATAGGGAGCAAAGACAGAAGCACCTGCCCAAGAGACATTAACAGCATGAAAAGTAGGAGAGTCACTGTCCACCAAATAATAATTAAGGGATATGAACTGCATGAAGAGGGAGCAGGTTCAAGCCAAAGAGAATATACATGAGCACAAAGCAGAAAGAAAGAGGACACTTGGGGCTGGATAACTATTAGGGCTGTGCACATACACGCCAAATCCAGCACTTTGGATAGACACCAAATCAATTCAGGGGCCAGTCCAAATTCATAATCAGGGTTTAAATCCTTCACCCCCATCATTATTTAACCCTCTGTTCACCAGCTATTGAGCAGGGAATTCAACCTTGCTGGGTGTTGCTTCGCCACCACATTTCATGCAGGGAACATGCTAATGAAGCAGAACCTGCCTGCCTCCCCACCCAATTATGACAGTCTCAAATTGCTCCAAGTGAGTCAACTTGACCAGGGGTGTCTCAAACCAATCTGGCCAGAGCCTAGATCTGCCCAGATGTGTTCAGGATTTAGTCAAATGTAAGTGTAGCTTTACAAATGTGCTAGCAGTATTACTACTGCTGCACCACCAGGAGGGTACAACCCGCATGGAAACTCAGAATGCCTCTATCTCAATTAGATGTGATACAGTAAGTATAGGCAGTGACCATTTTGCATGGGAGTTCCATTCCTGGCCTCCACACACGTCAGTGGAGCACCTCTTGCCCTCTTCCAGGTCTAAAAGGACCCACGCACTTGCAGTTGCATGTTAACTGGCCAAGCGCAAAACTGGACTATCTCACTGTAGCAGTGCAGGGGACAGCATGTGCAAATCAAGCCTCACTGCCACTACTTTTCATAAATTAGCCATATGTGATGCAAAATGATAGCTCTGAGGACTACCTAGTGTAGAGATGAATGGTGCTATCGGAAAGCCTCTTTGAACATGCACTTTCATTGACAGAATACATTCAAAGGGTAGATATGCCAACTAAAATGAGATTACAAACTAGCAGTAAATAAGCCTTGGATGTAATCAGAGCATGCACCATTCATAATTGAAAACCAGCAATATAATCAAATTCAATCTGTTGTTCTATAAACAGCTAACATATATACATGCTCATGGTTGCCTAAGACCTGGAACCACCACCAGGAGTTGCATCATTTCCATTTTGAGTTGCATCCAACACTGTCTCTGCACCCACAGAATGGACTTCCACTCACATAAAGCAAGTTCAGTCCTCCCTGTACCAACAAAATCTGATTTGGATGTTCCAGAGAATGAGGAGACGGGGAGCAGCACTGCAGGGGAAAGGCCAAGTCCCAATGAGCAAACCCAAGTCTCCCATAAAGCTGCGTTTTGCCTTTTGTGATTAGCACATCTTTTACAGTTCTTGTAAAGCAATGCTTGAGACACATGAATATTTGTAACTCTTCCTTTTAATTTATTCCAGAAATGCAAATAAAAGGCTGACATTCAATGGTGTCCATCCACCAGCAGATTTCCCATCCCCACTGCAGCTCCCCATGCTCCCAAAATCTCCTTCGGTGTTGGGGACACTCCAGAACAGATTTGGAGGCGGTGAGGGCTGCAGTGGGAAGAGGAAATGCATGTCTTGCTGCACAAGTAGAAATGCACTTGTACAACATTGGATGTGGTGTAGAAACAGCTGAGATAGCTACTAGGATGACAAACAGTGGGGGGAAAGGAGTATATTATTTATGGTATACAGTTTGTCCCCCACAAGGAGTGTTACACATGTGTTCCTGTCATACCACAAAATGTGCACAGGATTTCAATCTAAATTTTCTAAAATTATTGGATAGAATATTGTCAGCAGTCAATTATTGTGTCATGAAAAACCACAGAGGATACACAAAATTGCAACACAAAGCTTAAGGTAAGGATTAGTAACAAAGAACTAAAGCTTCTAAATACTGAATGCAGTGAATGTAGGAGAATAAAATAAGCAGAAATTCATAGACCCAGAGACACTTTCTGATCAGCTACATGTCTCTATTGCTTTTTCCACTTTTTCTTATGGTATCTCGGGGGGGGGGGGGGAGAGAGAGCTGCACTTGCCTGACCACTTCTGAGGACATATTTTAAAAATGTACATACAGGCCTAAGTAACGAACAGAACACTACTTCTCACGTGGATATGTTATGTAGTTAACACAGTAATTCTCTCTCCACTTTTAAAAATAGACCAAAAGATGCAGGCTGCACTTTTATTTTTGGAAAAGCATGCATAAAGGGAAGTTGATATCTTGAGCAGTGAATGTCATCAAAGAACCCTACATTTTTTTACAAATGTTTCCATGGTATGTATGCTCAGCATACAGCAAGAACTGCAAACCCACAACACTTGTGTAAGTGTCATTTAGTGTCAAATGCACACACTTTAGCACTTACATTTGATTTTTAGCAGCTTGTCTCTGCGCTTTCCGCTCTTTCCTCTTTTGATCAGGTGGCTTTGCAAAAACTATTTCTATATTTTCTCCTTCTAAATCTTTTCCATTCATTCCTTCCATTGCCTGTAGAGAATAGTTTTGAAATGCATATTGGCAATAAATTCTTCCAAAAACGTATTTTTTTAATAATATGCAAAGAACGCAGACAATATGAATAGTAAGAGATGTTGAATAGTAGTAAGAGATCTACCGCTGGTAGATATGTAGGGCATATAAGCCCACCTCCTGTCCACTAGAGGCCCTGTCTGAGGTCCTTTGATTTTTCCAATGTGTAGGTTTTCAAAAATACTCCTTGCAACCCATAAGGGCTTGAAACCAGATCTGCAAAAAGATCTGTGCTGCAAAGCAAACACTTGAAATTAAAGCAGCTACACATTCCCATAAAATAGGTTGCAAGGTAAAGTTGTTCAAAGTAAAAACAAAGAGAATAGGGAATTGTATTAACAAAGAGAACAAAATGTAATTCTTCAGCTTTCAAATACTGAGATGACCAAAATTGGAAACTGCGTTTCCCCCTATGACAATTCTATTTTTATTTGGGGGGGGGGGAGGGTAGAAATGTAAATGATTGCATTTGGTGTCATGATTAAGTTTAGAAAACTTCAGGTATATTTAGCCACTCTAACTCCTACTTGGACATGCAACACTTCATTTGCAAATAGAAGGGTCTCATTCATGAAATAGACAAGAGATGCAGCAGGGAAGAAAGGCGATTTAACCAATTCCTCCTTCCTACTACAAGCCTCATGTCACTTCCTACACTGTTCAGGGGTCTCCTAGACCTCCAGAGTGGCTTTTCAGGGGAAAGGCATAAATGCCCACGTTGGAGGTTTCTGTAAATGGAATTCCACTCATGAAAACTCTGGACTCAGCTGTTTCTGCACTGTGCACAATGGTTTTAGAGTAGAGTCTGGTTTAAAAAAGAGCAGATCAGTGAACTGAACAGCCTGCATTCTATCCTTATTTTTAAAAGAGTATAGGGCAAGGTAAGCATAGGAGAAGCAATGATTTTTCTACTTGGAGAGACAGACAGCAAAAATGAGCACCAAACTTCTCAGAACATTAACAGCCAACTTCTGTATTCATATCACTTTAGAGCCCAAAACTACAGCACAAAGCTTTAAGCATTTTATAACACAAATGTTTTAGCTAAACATGTGACTTAAAAATAATTTGATCATGTAGCAGTAGCTGCACTGTTAATCAAAACCTACCTTTACAGCACCATCACGTTCATCAAAATGGATAAAAGCGTAATCTTTTAGCTTTTTCACTCGCTCCAGCTTTCCAAACTGACTAAAGGCCTTTTCTAGTATCTCCTCTGTGACTGAATTTGCAAGGTTCCGCACAAATAACACTTTCACCTAAAATAAAGCAACAAGGGTTAATTCAGACTACAATTTTGTTTCATTCTTTGAAATACCGGCATTTGCCAAGAACACTTGGGATGTGCCGTTGAGTTGTATCAAACACTGCAAAAGCAACTTCCAGTCACCCAACAGGACCTTCATCCTCTTCTCATGCACACCCAAAATCTAGTCCTGTGGGTTCCCCTTAACCCTCAGAAGGTTTTGAAAGGGTTCAAGGGGATGCAGACAAGGAAGATCAAAGTTCTGTTGTGCGCATTCTGGATCTCAACATTTACAAATTCCTATTATAAAGAATTCAGACAACATATTTCCCTAAAAGCTATTATTATTACTATTATTAACAACTCCATCCACAATTTTTTTCAAAGATGCTTATAGCTGGAGAAAAGCCTACTAGCTCCGAATGTATACTCATTCTTCCAATGTCACTTGGGATATGTAAGAGTGGTGGTATGTTGTTGCAAGTCCCAACACCCAAGTCCCTGGTTAGCTGCTGGAACATTAAAGGTACTGACATAGTTTCAGCATAGAAAGGCATCTGACTCCTGCCTAGAGCAGTCATCTGTCCCAGCAACGCACATTCACTATTCCCCCAGACTTTTACCTAATGTGGAAATGAAACCCAATTCCAGTAAATGATAATAAAGGATCCCAGTGATGAGACTTGGTGATTGCAGTGATGGGACTTGGTGATTTGAAGCCATCACCTACAACAATGGGGATACTAAGACTGGACAAAAAAGAAGGCAGGACTTGTATTGACAAAATGTGATGAGATAATGCAGTAAAGTTCTGTCCCTATCCTAACTGAAACTAGTTTTGTCATACTAGTCTGATAAATGCTGGTCATGCAAACACAAACAGGGCATCAGATTGAAATATGTCTCCTCCTCAGTTATGAGCCAAGGAAGCTTCAAGTTAACAATCCACAATTTGTAAAAAAAAGTATTAAAAGCAGTGAAAATTCATATTATGATCCTATTTGCAAATTTTGTGTCACATGTTCACCTGTTGAGTTATCAGCTTTATATAGTTTGGTTGAAGATTTAAGTAAACTTTTGATGCTTTCACAAATGTTCTTGCTCTGAGTGCAGAACAAGCCATTCAAGTTACTGTAAGAAAATCATTTCGCAAGCATTATTCCTTCTACAGCATTTGCAGTGTTTGAAACTCCCATTGTTGTTGGTGCATTTTGCAACAGGGAACTTCATTAGGGCAAGCAATTTCTGAGCTCTGAGCTCAGTACTGCGCCTAAGATTTCAGAGTAAAACTACAAAGTGGAAGGAGGACCTTTTTCTGCCTCCCCACTTCCAGCAACTGTTTGAAGACTGGAGAAGAGACCCTCTTAAGAATATTAGGGGGGTGGGCAGGGGAAAGACTAGACCATGTGAAAAATGAATATATTTTAGCTGCAGTTCATTCATTTTCAGCTTTGCATTCTTCTTATAAAAAAGTGCGCCTTCCGTTGTTGCACCCATAACCTAGGTTTAAGGTGTTTAGCTCTTAGCTTTCATATCTCAGTTTCTAACACTGAGCATTTGCCATATGACACAGATTTAACAAAATAATCATAACTTTCAGCTTGCTATAACTTTTTTTTAAAAAGTATCACTGTTATCTTTTACCTTTGCCATGACTTCAGGATCTGGATCTTCTATAGGATCAGCCCATTCAACTGTTACCACATTACCCCAGACTTTCACTTTTCCGCTCATTAGCCTACGCCTGGCTTGTGCTGCAGTTTTATGATCTTCATATTCAAGGAAACAAAAGCCTCTATTCTTTTTTTTGTCATCAGGTTGGTGATACAATATTACATCTGTGAGACCCTCTGAAATTGAAGCCAATCACATGAGTTTAGTTAAGCAGTCATACAAATTTATTAAAAAAAAGTAGTAAAACTGTGACAATTCGTCTTTTTACCCTAATATAATACAGTGGACTATTAGATTTGCTAAAATTCCCCAGTAAATTTCTTATATACCGTATTTTTCCGTGTATAACACGTCCCTGTGTAAAAGATGTGTATAATTTTTGGGGACTCCAAATTAAGAAAATGGGCGGAGCTTGCCCAGTGTATAAGACGAGCCCCAATTTTTAACCTAATTTTTAAATTAAAAAACCTAGTCTTATACACAGAAACATACGGTAGCTTATCTTCTGATGCTTTCCCCCACATATACCATGGCACTAACTGAAAACCAACAGAGAAAATTTAATTTACTCCCCATCAAAAGTACTTTTCTAGAAAGAAAGTCTGAACTGAACAAGAAAAGACTGCATATGTACAACACTTGCCTCTAATTTGGGGCTAGATATTTGACCAGTCAAATATTTTCAGCAACTGACCAGTATAGGATGTCTCTACTGAATGTCATGAATATTCCATGACATCATAACAGCTTGGCTTCGTTTGCCCTTTATTTTATCTTAACACAGTATAGTGTGTTAACATAAAATAAAGGGCAAACGAAGCCAAGCTGTTACGATGTCATGGAATGTTCATGAATATTCTAAATGATTGACAACGAGATCTAGCAGAACTGAGCAAAATTACTCCTTTAATAATTTCTTCCAAACAGTCAAACTTACTGAATAAGAGGCTTTGGGTAAAACCTCCCTCAAGCAATGTATGACACAAGGATAGGCCACAGTCCCAGCTCATCTCTTTCTTATTGTCAAGAATATTCCTTATGATCTCAGTTTACAATGTCATCATCATTCAACATCAGCCGAAAGATGGTGAAAAAATTCATCACTGATCACTTGAATTATTTCCTTTTAAATTCACACACCCAAGATACCAAGTAACTTACCTGTTACTTTGCTAAATTCTTCAACTATCTGCTCCTTTGTTTTACTCTTAGGGATAGAGCCAACAAAGAGCCTATTATTGGCAACGGAGATACATACACCAATATGTTTTCCAGAGCGGATTTCATGATTGTTATACTAGAAGAAAGAAAGTAATATAGGGTAGGTCATCCAAAAGTGCTTATGCTTTTCCTTGCTTGCAAACTTTGAACTTTTACTTCTTTGCAGAAATATCACTCAATACAGAGTAGTATTTTTTTCAAAAGAGGAGCAAGTGCTTCAAGTACAGTGGTACCTCGGGTTAAGAACCTAATTCATTCTGGAGGTCCGTTCTTAACATGAAACTGTTCTTAACATGAAGTACCACTTTAGCTAATGGGGCCTCCCACTGCCACCGTGCTGTCGGAACTCGATTTCTGTTCTCATCCTGAAGCAAAGTTCTTAACCCAAGCTACTATTTCTAGGTTAGCGGAGTCTGTAACCTGAAGTACCACTGTATTGGGAGTGCACCATTTTCAGCAGTGTGGCTTCTAACCATGTGATAATGCAGTTACGTGGGCCACTAAATAGATGGTTCTATATGGCCCTGGGTTGCCTACCTGATTAAAAGTAACTGGACACAGTATCAATGAACTGTATTGAGGCACTTTAAAGACTGACAATTTTATTATGGGATTTTATTATCATGGGCCTTGGTTCATAAAAGTTTACGCTATAATAATATTTTATTTTTTTAAAATTGCCACAATAATGGGGTTTTTCTTGCAGCAACAGAATAACCTAGCTACCCTGTAAATGAGTACACTATGCTTGTCAGCTGTGTGGACACCACACACACACACATACAAGAACCCTGGAAACTGTAGCTTACCCCTCACACAGCTACAATTCCTAGCACCCTTAAACTACAGCTCTTAAGATTATTTGGGGGAAATGATCTTCAAAGACACCTTGGGTTAAACCCTATGTGTTGCTCTAATCCTAGATCAGAGAAAAGCAGCAACAGTGGTACCTGAGCACAACTATTCTCTGCCTTTCATCTCCTAATACACAAAATGTTGCTTAGTTTCAAAGAAACCAACTACAGCCTGCATTGCAGCAGGATCCTCTCCCATTGGAAACACACATCAATATAAAGTGGAGTAGAAGGCATCCTTACCATACTTCAGTAATTGTACAAGCCATCTCACTCTGTGAGGAAAAGTTAAGCCTAAGACTACCTATGGAGCTACTTGGCTTTTGCTAAGTGTCCCACTGTTCTTGTTTTGACTATGAGCAAAGGATGACCTTGTCAATCTCTCTCCCCAGATACTGCTCCCCTTGACCCTTTATGGCAGTGCTCATTCCCTGAATTGCAAGTCAGAGACCAAGGATATGCTATAATCCTCAAGTAGAAAAGCAAAAGAGGGAACAGAGACCATGGAGAACGATCCCTCATTTTAAGTGGAGTGGGACAATTAGATTACTTTAATATCAAATTAAGCCACTTGAAGGCACTGCACACTATACCAATTTAGTGTACCATGTAACACTACAGTACATTCAACATTAGAGACCATAACCAAAATTTTAATTACGGGTGTGGAACTTTAAGCTAAAGAAATGGTACTTCATAAGCCCAGTCATTAGCCTGGATCTTTTTCAAGCAAGTAAGACAGAAATCTTTTGTAAAATGGTAGGCAGCTAGTTTTCTTTCAGGTCAAGGGTCATGTTTCTTAGCCTTTAAAAAATCCTGCTCTTCATGCAATAAGATATTGTACAGTATGAGCTCACTTAACCCAAGACATAATTCCATGTACACATGTGTAAGACTGCACTGTAAGCATTTCCATTTCTGCTATTCTTGACGCTCACAGGGATGGAAGAAAAAAAAGAACAAACAGCATATAACATAACAAACTGAATTAATAAGTTAAAGGAACTCTTAGAACTGCTTAACTAAAAGAGGTTCTGGAGGTCACGAGACCTAAACAATTCTAATCTATACATCATGATGTACACCATAGAGTATACTTCCAGCCACTGCCAGGGATTTTTGTACTTGCTTTTAGATAAAGGGGTGATCCTAAAAGAATGCAGTAAGAAAAATCTTACCAGTTTAACAGCTTCCTGAGCTGCCTCTTTGTTACAAAAAGTGACAAAAGCGTATCCTCTGTTTAAGCCTGTCAGAGGGTCCATCATTAAGCGAAGATCCCATATAGGCCCTGCTTTCTCAAATAATGGAACCAGTTCATCCTCAAATAAGTCCCTTGGAATCTTACCCACAAATATCTGTAACAAAAAAACATATTTTAAAAAGGATCACACATACGGGTAGCAAGGACACACCACCCCATCATAAAATGTGATGCTGCTTACCTCAGTGCCAACAGAAGGCTGTTGTCCTGAGTAGACACACTCTGGGGGAGGACCACCATATTTTCTTTGTCCAGTAGTCACATCAAGTGTGTAACCCGTTCTCTCCAAAAGTGCCTTCAAATTTAAGTTTAGAGTTTAAATAAAGTCTAACTGTTTACCAAGTAATTAAACGGTCTAATTAAAATAGGAAAAGGAGACAAATGCTTGCAATGAAATAATCTCTGACACTTATGTTTTAAGAGCGACTTGCATTCCCTCAGCTTTGAATATGTCTGAGTATATACTAATTTTGAGCAAATTTGATTTTTGATTTGATTTTTGCACATAAACACACCCTTCCGAAAAAACCTATTGTACATTTCAATCCTAAATCCTGTGTGCAAAGCTTCTCAAAGTCAGTTTTGCTTCCTTCGCCAGGTGCCTTCTGTTTGCATAGGCAGCTGTTATGCCAAGAATCCTACACTTATCCCACCAAATGAAGGCCTGTTTGTGCCTCACTGCAGGGCAATAGTTCTCAAACTTTTTTCTCTGGGCCACTTTCAGAATTAATATTTGCTTGCACCACCCTCAATTTTGTATTGATAAGAAATACATGGGGAAACTGAAATAAACAACTCCTAGCAGTGCTTGATTTATAAAACAGAACACAACTACTTTATAATGTGATCACTGGACATCCATAAAGTATAAAACAATGCAGCTGTATAAGAACATTAATCATTCCCAAATATAATACTGATTATCCTTGAATCTTCCCATCACACTTGCCACACCAGTGTGGCGCACCACACCCTGTGAGAACCACTACTGTAGGACATCAGCAGCCTTCTCTTGGCCATACACAGAGCCTGCTTCAATTGAGAATAGGTGTGCCCTCTGAATTTGGAGAGCATGCTAGACGTGAAGCATGGAGAGACCTCAAGTTTAAAAGAATACGCCTAATAAAACATAGCATGCCTAGTAGAGCAGCAGCACAAATAAGCTTGGAAGTGTCCAGGTCACTTTTTATGCAAGGCCACTCTTCCCCCTCCTCCAAATTGTATGATGAATTAGCATAAACATGCATGCTTCAATCAACACTAAGCCTGCCCTACAGTCCTGGGGACATGCATACTTCAGTTTGACTAAAGAGATTAAATACTGCTCAGTATTTCATTAGCTCTTTGTGAATGAAATAATGGATAAAATGTATTGGAATTCCAGTACTGAGTACTCAAAAAACAAAAGCAAGCAAGCCATGGAAAAATATATGTACTGTGTGCAAATGCTACATTCAATTGCTTTTCTACAATTTCTGTACTTGATTGTTGTGGGCTTTCACACAATAAAAAGTTACTCTATCAAAAGACATAATTTCTCATGGTAGAATAAGCCGAAGTATTTGCGGTATACTTCAATAGTCATGAAGCACTGAAGTCTTTCCAGTGTCAGGCTGTACTAAACTTCCAACTGCTGGCTGATACAATTTAATCTCAAATTACAGTGCCAATAGTGATGATTCATGACCCGTCTATATAAAAACAGATGTGAATGTATATCTATTAAAAGCAAGAAAGAGAAAGCCTACAAATCATGATGCCAATATTAAATGTATAGACTGGGTACAAAAACTGCCATTCTATAACAATTTGTGGCATAGTGCTAGTGGCATGAATCAGATGTCAGAGGTACTTTCACAATTGCACCCTGCTAACATCTCCCTCTAAGGGACGCAGGTGGCGCTGTGGGTTAAAGCCTCAGTGCCTAGGGCTTGCCGATCGAAAGGTCGGCGGTTCGAATCCCTGCGGCGGGGTGCGCTCCTGCTGCTCGGTCCCAGCGCCTGCCAACCTAGCAGTTCGAAAGCACCTCCGGGTGCAAGTAGATAAATAGGGACCGCTTACCAGCGGGAAGGTAAACGGCGTTTCCGTGTGCGGCTCTGGCTTGCCAGAGCAGCGATGTCACGCTGGCCACGTGACCCGGAAGTGTCTCCGGACAGCGCTGGCCCCTGGCCTCTTAAGTGACATGGGCGCACAACCCCAGAGTCTGTCAAGACTGGCCCGTACGGGCAGGGGTACCTTTACCTTTACCTTTTTAACATCTCCCTCTGCAGAATGCAGAACAGGACCTGTATCCAGAGACTTTTTCCAAAAGTAAAATATGGACAAATACTGTGCAGAGGAATCTAAATAAGGGTAAGCTGCTCTTATAGAAATGTCAACTGGCAAGCACCAATGAAGGCATGACCAAGAAAAATATTGTTAAAAAAATACTTCAACACAAATCATTCTTATACAACCACAGAAATTAGCACTAAAGACATAAGCATACCGGCCTATAATGAAACATACCTTGATTTTTGCCTCATCTGGTCCTTTGCTAGAATCTGCCACTTTGGTCCCTTGTTTTTCTCGCTGTCTATATGTCTTCATGACGCCACATAAAAAGGCACTTTTGTTCTAAAAAGATTACACAAATAATGTGTAAGGGCTGAATTTTAAATCAATCATCCTGACTTGTTCAAGTTTTTCACATGTGCTAGTACAAACTGTAGTACTATCAAGGAACAGAAATGCCACTATAGTAGTACATTACCTGAACATGTGAGAGATCACTGTCTTTAAACTGCTGAAGCACTGCCAATGCACCTTCTTCATTAAATTCCTTTAAAGCTTCAATAGCTCTTTCATCTAAATCACTGTGAGCAACTAGCCCTAGAAAAAGAAATATTATATTCTAGCATTTTTAGTTATTTCATTTCAGAAGCAGATCCACTGATCAGAGGCCCATTTCAGGATTTCCCCTTTACTTAAAAGGTTGCTTTAATCTACAAATGTACTGTAATACATATGCTGATATTTGTTAAGTTTTGACAAACTCTGAAAAGTCATAATTTTGCATAAACAGTTGACTCAACTTGAGCAGTGATTCTCAGTACTTTTCTGCCTCTTAAGGAAACTGTTTAAAAAGACTAAAGCACTCAAACAATTCTATTGGTCTCCAAAACTGAGCTTCAGAACATGACTGAAAACACAGTAGCCTTTGCACCCACAGGTTCAAACATTAAATCAGGTATCTTCCAGAAGAGATGCTTATGATTACTGCCTCACTTACTACACAGTGCTCCAAAGACAAATATAATCCACTATGAAGTCTTCCTACTGCCTGAAGTACAACTGCATTCCCCTACCACCACCCATTCACTCAGTACCACAGACTAACCTACAGCAGCATAAATGCCACATTATCGTTTATCATCCAAACACTTGCTAAGAAGACTGCAGTCCCCATCTTTGGGTTTTTGTTTTTTGTTTGGAAACCACAAAAAGTTGCTATTTTAGCCCAAAGCAAGGAAAAGTCCAATAGAAAATATTGAAAATGTGACTTTGCAAGTTTTACATCTTACCTGCAACGTAAATTTCATCTAGTTTTTCAGCAACTTTCTGTGGTAAACCAGCATCAAGCAATGTCTGGAAATGCTCAGAATGGGTAACTGCAGCAGAAGTATCCATCGGCTCTTCAGTACCATTCCCATTAACATGTTCAGAAGCCATGTTTCCAGATATCTGTTCAAACGCAATAAGCATCATAATTAAGCTATAAACCTTAAAGCCGAACTATTGGTGTATCAGTCAATACATGCAGCTACCTGCTAGGGACTCGCAGAGTGTAAGCCGTTTTCCCTACTACTTTTGCAATCAGAAAGCACGCAAGGCTTTTTCAAGAGAAAGACTAATAGTGCAAAGGCATACCCTATAACCAAAGCCTAGCGAGGATATTAAGATTTTATTGCAGCTTTTACACAATCCAGCCGAACTCTCTCGCTCACCTCCCTTCTCTATCTCTCTAAAACGCTCTAAGCAGCTCTTGGAGAAGTTAGAAATGGAACAAGAAGCAAAAGGCGCGGAAGAACGTGCAGCCACCAACGCGCGACACAGCCACTGCCATTCCCTGCTGCTTTTACCCGAATCGCTTCATTCAACCCTTCGCACCTCTCGCGAAATCCCGTTCCGCTGCCTACGCTACAGCTTCTTCCCGCCTCTTTGACAGGGCCTAAAAGCAACCAGGCGAAAGGAACAAAGCGCTTCCCAGTCCGCACCCAGCCCAAGCGGCGGCAGCCGCCATATGTCCGCTGGAAACACGTGCTCGGCGCGTTCAAATGTCTTACAACTTCCTCCAGCGACCAACTTCCCTCCACCCCACCCCACCCCCCCTCCCGGAAAAGCAGCCTGTCCCTCCTCCTCCTCCACTTTTCCCTCCGGGAGAAGAATTGCAACACCCTGGGCCCGATTTCGCCATGTGGAAAGAACGGGGGGGGGGGGCGGACAAAAATGACTGCTTTCCCATGGCTTTCCTCCTCCCGCCGGGTAAAAACAAGCACGCACAGAATCAAGACCCTCCCTCCCTTCTTCCCACCATGCTTCTTCCAACTCGAGCGTTGGAAAGACACGGATCCCAGGCTCCGGCCCGTTACGTGACACGAGGCACGCGGCAAAACCCCACCACCACCATTGAAAAAAGAAGTCGTCCCGCAGCCACATTGGCATCGGCTGCGGCTGCCTGCCTTGCTCCTTCCAGCCTTCCCACCATGTCCCACCCCACCCCGGAGGCGCCTCGTGGCCAATGAATGGCGCTGCCGCCTGGACAATGAGGCAGCTGGAGCCCCTCGCGGGAGGGAGAGGGGGGGCGAGCAGGGGGGGCTTCCCCTCGTTCCCCTCCACGTCGTGCGGCCTAGCGGCACCCGCCGTCCAGCGTGGCTAAGTGCCGGGAGAAGCTGCGCGGGACAGGGCCGCCGCCGGCCTCTTTTGTTTATCCAAGCTCCCACCCCGCCAGAACCGGCCGGGCGGCAGGCTGCCTCCCGCTCTCCCTCCGTTTTCCACGGGCTCCCGGCCCGCTCCTCCCGGGGAGAACCTTCTCTTCGGGCCCCTTCTTTCTCTCCACCCCCATAGCCATCCCCCCCCCGCCGACTCTCCCTCTCCCCTCCCCTCTCCACAGCGCCTGACGAGCCCCGGTGGCTGCTGACCTGTGTGGGGCGAGCGGCAGGCGCTGGCGGCGGCGGCGGGGGAGGGACGATGAGCGGCGCGCGAAAGGGCTCCGGAGAGGGAGGGGTGGCGCGGGCGGGGGGCGCGGTTGCGGAGCTGCCCCTTCTCCGCTCCCTCAGCGTGTCCTGAGAATGTGGCAGGAGCCTGCGTAAAATGGCGGCCGCTCGAGCGCTCACGCCGCTGCTGGCACCAACCAACCCCAGCCCCCTTCCACTCGGCTCAGGCAGGGCGGGGAGAAGCCAGGAGGAGGGAGGGAGGGAGGAGGAGGCGCCGCCGCCGCCGTGTGAGGGAGAGAGAGAACGCGCGCGCGCTGGCGCAGCCCCAACGCCGGGGTCTCCCGAGCAGATCCACAAGGGTTATCGCCCCGCCCGCTAACTTTGGCAAAGCTAGATTCTTAGGCAAGGCGGCGGACCAATGGGAGGCCGCGCATGCGCTTACGGCAGCCAGACGGTGGCTGGCGGTCCTCGGCACGCTGCAACGTTGCGGAAGGCGAGAGAAAAGAACGTTCCGTGCGCTGCTGCCCACCTTCGTTGCGCGCGCGCCCCCTGCCCTGCCGCCGCCGCCCGCTCTTTGGGCGACTCCTAATTAGCGCTACGGGAAACTCGCGCACGTTCAAGAACTGAGGGAACTTTCGCGTTCTGAACGTGCCGTAGTCATTTCGGATTGTCACGGCTATTGCAATAAACTTCTTGACGATTAGTGCAATGTTGCTTTTACGCTTCATTACGTTGTTTAATTTTTGCGTATACTGTGTATTAGATATATATTTAGTTTGTGGGGTTTTTTTAAAGTTCGGTGTAAAGTCGTTGGGGGAACCTGGATGTGTACCAGAAGTTGCTGTTGACATAACAGCGAAACTCGGCATTCCATTTAAAAAAATAATACTTGCACACACTATCATAGCCTAGCAAAGCTTGGTACTATTCAATTTAAAATTAGTAACAGTAGTAGCAGTAACTAATAATAATTATATTGTCAAGTAGATAAACAGCTTTAAACAGGAAGATGACAGTCACTGCTGCCAGTTAATGCTACTTTCCCTACACTCCTGAATTCCCAGGAAGGGCAGCTGAGGTAAAGTTGAGCTGAATCCTCAGTTTCCAGGAAGGCCGGCTGAGGGACAGCTGAATTGTGAAGACTATTTTTTCCCCATTATGGGAGGTGGTAGGGACAGGACACAGTTAAGCTAGTGTCTAAAGCAGAGGTGGGGTTGTTTCTGACCCTGTAGCCCAGGCATGTTTTAGGACTATGATTCCCATCATCCCCAACCACTGGTCCTGTTAGCTAGGGATGATGGGAGTTGTAGTCCGAAAACATCTGGAGGGTCAAGTTTGGCTATGCCTGTTCTAGCCAAATCTAGTGGGTTCATACTTGTCCTGTGAAGCCATTTGGTAACTTCTAGGGACGCAGGTGGCGCTGTGGGTTAAAGCCTCAGCGCCTAGGGCTTGCCGATCGAAAGGTTGGCGGTTCGAATCCCCGTGGCGGGGTGCGCTCCCGCTGCTCGGTCCCAGCGCCTGCCAACCTAGCAGTTCGAAAGCACCCCCGGGTGCAAGTAGATAAATAGGGACCACTTACTGGTGGGAAGGTAAACGGCGTTTCCGTGTGCTGCGCTGGCTCGCCAGATGCAGCTTTGTCACGCTGGCCATGTGACCTGGAAGTGTCTCCGGACAGCGCTGGCCCCCGGCCTCTTGAGTGAGATGGGCGCACAACCCTAGAGTCTGTCAAGACTGGCCCGTACGGGCAGGGGTGCCTTTACCTTTACCTTTAGGGACGCAGGTGGCGCTGTGGGTTAAATCACAGAGCCTAGGACTTGCCGATCAGAAGGTCGGCGGTTCGAATATCCGCGACGGGGTGAGCTCCCGTTGCCCCGTCCCAGCTCCTGCCAACCTAGCAGTTCGAAAGCACATCAAAGTGCAAGTAGATAAATAGGTACCACTCCGGCGGGAAGGTAAACAGCGTTTTTGTGGGCTGCTCTGGTTTGCCAGAAGCGGCTTAGTCAAGCTGTCTGCGGACAAACGCCAGCTTCCTCGGCCTATAGAGATGAGCGCCGTAACCTGAGTTGTCCACGACTGGACCTAACGGTCAGGGGTACCTTTACCTTTTAGGCTGGATTACTGTAGTGCAATGCTTCTTTTGCACTTGATCCAAAAGCTGCAGTTAGTGAAAAATGCTGCAGCAACGTTGCTGACTGGAGTGAGAACCTGTCTGCATAGAACAGCTATGCTCAGAGATCTGTGCTGGTTGCCCATTTCCTACCAGGCCAAGTTCAATGTGGTAATTATTACTATATAAAGTCATTAACAGCTTGGGACCAGTTTGTGAGATGGCATAACCCCAAATATGCCTACTCAAATGCTTCGATCTACAGAACTGGCATTGTTACAGGTGCCACATAATACTCATTCTTTAGTTGTAAGAAACTGATCTTTTATTGTGGCTACATTTACACTTTAGAAGTCATTGCCTATTGATATCAGGCAGGCTCCTTCACTATTTTTTATATCACCTGCTTAAAACATTTTAGTTTGGTAAGCCTATCTAGACATGTAGATGTCTACCAGCTCCACATGCTGCGCCAGCTGAGACCCTACCTGCCTGCGCACTGCCGTGCCAGAGGTACATGCCCCGGTTATTTCCCACTTGGACTGCTGCAATGGGCTCTGTGTGGGGCCACCTCTGAAGGTGACTTGGAAACTACAACTAATCCAGAATGCAGCAGCTAGAGTGGTGACTGGGAGTGGTCACCGGGACCATATAACACTGGCCAGAAGGATCTACATTGGCTCACAGTATGTTTCTGAGCACAATTCGGTGTTTAATACCCTAAATGGCTTTGTCCCTGTATACCCGAAGGAGCATCTCCACCACCATTGTTCATCCTGGACAGTGAGATCCAGCTCTAAGGGCCTTTTGGCGGTTTCCTCATTGTAAGAAATGAAGTTACACAGAACCAGTCTTCTCAATAGTGGCAGCGCCCACCCTGTGGAACGCCCTCCTGTCAGATGCCAGAGATAAACAATTATACAACCGTAGACATCTGAAGGCAGCCCTGTATCAAGACACTTAATGTGTAATGTTGTGTTGCGTTTCGGTTTTAAAATACCTGTAACTTTGTCAATAATTTTAGTATTTTATTTCACATTTACCTAGACTCCCCCCCCCATCAAATGGTATGTAAATTTTCATAAATATAATTTTCATGTAAACCACTCATCGGCCCCTTGCTAGTGCACCACTGGGGGCCTTAAAAATACAGCAGGCTTCAGTTCTAAAGTGATAGAGCTGATGCCTGCAGAAAGCGTACCTCTTGGTTTAAAAAGCACAGTAATGGTTAAAGAAATCCCAATAGATGGTTCCACAGAAAAGGCCCTCCAGTAGGCGAGTTTTTCCAGGCAACATCTATATAAAACCACTGAAGCCATCCAATTTCATGGTGGTATGCAAATGACAGCTCTACCACACATTTACTGTTGTCTCATGGAGGCAATGGAAGCTCCAAAATGCTGCTTGGGGAGTTTTGGATTATCTGAAGCTTAATCCAGGTAAAATGCAGCAGCAGTTACTTGTATCCGATGATCCTGCAGAAACTTTATGTGGAGATGGGCTAGGAAGGTTGAAGTGGGAAAATAGTTTATATGCTAATTAGGGAGAGTACTTGGTTTATTGGGGCGCAGGTGGCGCTGTGGGTTAAAGCCTCAGCGCCTAGGGCTTGCCGATCGAAAGGTCGGCGGTTCGAATCCCTGCGGCGGGGTGCGCTCCCGCTGCTCGGTCCCAGCGCCTGCCAACCTAGCAGTTCGAAAGCACCTCCGGGTGCAAGTAGATAAATAGGGACCGCTTACCAGCGGGAAGGTAAACGGCGTTTCCGTGTGTGGCTCTGGCTCGCCAGAGCAGCGATGTCACGCTGGCCACGTGACCCGGAAGTGTCTCCGGACAGCGCTGGCCCCTGGCCTCTTAAGTGAGATGGGCGCACAACCCCAGAGTCTGTCAAGACTGGCCCATACGGGCAGGGGTACCTTTACCTTTACTTGGTTTATTATTATTTTTTAGTTTTAATATAAATGTTACATGATACATTAAATCTATTGTATTATACCCTTTCCCCTCCCTTGTGGAGTTTTTTATATATGGATATTCAAGCGACCAATAAAGTAAATAAAATATGGT
This sequence comes from Podarcis cretensis, assembly GCF_951804945.1. Taxonomy (NCBI): domain Eukaryota; kingdom Metazoa; phylum Chordata; class Lepidosauria; order Squamata; family Lacertidae; genus Podarcis; species Podarcis cretensis. Next base: position 82,946,723 of record NC_137172.1, on the reverse strand, counting down.
ATTACTCCACTCACTTTAATGTATTTGCAGCAGCACAACTGAACACCTTAATCTTCAGATGCCAACTACACCTACACACCCCAAAACCATTTTAGTGCTGCAACTGCTTGAGTTCCACCAATTAAATTATTCAGGAAAGTTTCTTCAGTAATACATTAAATAACTAAAATACAGTGATTGTAAAGCTTTATTCTGAAACACGGCTTCAATCTTCATTCTCAAGAGCCACATAAGATCCCATGACATGAAAAAGAACCATTTGAGAATATCAAACTTTGCATATAGCAAAGCCACTGTACATATAATTGTTATAAACACATAACTGCAAGCAAGGTTTTCATTTATTATTATTAATCTGATATTCCTTAATGGAGACACACATGCACGCTGCAACTTCATTCAGGTAGATTCCAGATAACCTTGTCTGATGCATTTACTTCTTATCACTGAAAAATTAAACACAATTAAAAAAACGATTAATGCAGCTCATTACATCTATTGTACTCTAGGTCAATTTAAGACCAGTAGAAATACATTTAAGCAACATACTTATTCCCAGTCTTTACTATTTAATGTTTCAGGTCTTATTACTGTGAATCCTGGTGGCGCTCAACTGTTGTTTTCAATATAATTCAGTTGGAGCTTCATTCGTATCAGAATCCACTTCAAACATTTATATGGTTTTTATTGGTTGCTACTTTTGATTCTCAAGTGCTTTGCAAATCAACACGTGCAAATGTTTTCTTACCTGTTTTTGCAATAGGTACTGTAAAAAGGAATTGAGTCTTCCGCCTACAGGGTAGGCTCTCCGTCCCATCCCTATTCAGAAAGCAATGATGAAACTTTTAAATAACTTTTATAGTCAACAGAGAAATATTAATTATAAATCTGGAACATTTTTGTCTTAAGAGTCCTGTTTTATGACACATGTCTATACACTGAGCTCAGAGGTTAAATGGTAGTTACAAAGATAAAAGCTTGTTTGGCCTTAGCTAACAAACTGAAGCCCAACAAATCAGACTTCATCAACCTGGGGCCCTCTGGATGTTTTGGACCACAGGAAGCATGACGCTGCTAGCTGGGGCAGATGGGAATTCTAGTCCCAAACAGTTGGAAGGCACATTAGTGAAAGCTAACATTTGAAGGTAGCCCTGTATCAGAAGCTTTTAATGCGATGTTCGGTTGTGTTTTTGTTCAATCTGTTGCAAGCTGCCCAGTCGCTGGGGTAACACAGTCAGATGGGTGGGGTACAAAAAACTCCATCCATTATTGCTCTATATTATAGAGGCTTTCTAATAACATAAAACAAGCCAGCCCACTTCCAAGATTTTTACAGGCTCACATAATCCCTGTCTGCATCAAGTGTGACACCACAATCTGGCAAATGTGAAAAGAACCAAACCATCTCCTCCTACTTTGAAGCTGTAGGTTGTTAGAGACAAAGCCAGCATGTTATTTGGTGGTTTTCATGGAGATGTCTACAGAGCAGGCATACAGAACCTGTCATCGTCCAGATATTACTGGACTACAGTTCCCTTCATTCCTAACCACTCTGTTGGGACTGGGACTGGTTGAAGTCCAATATCTGGAGGCACCCAGTCCTGGCTGTAGAGTCTTAGGCACATCAGCAAAACAATTCTGCTGGACCTTCACCAAAAGCTGGTATGGTGCAGCTACTGCTTGGAAGATGCTCAGTCCAGTAACAGCAACCTACTGGCCACACAACACTTGCCTTGGAAAAGTCCATAAGGTTTTAGAGACTTAACTTTGCACCAAGGCACTTCAAGCAGTGGCAACAAACCAGCATGTCCCCCCTGCTCATTTGAATACAACTTACCAATTCAAAACATTCCACCTGCTTAATGTACGTTAGGAATGAGGTACTGCTGCCTGGATTTCATATGCTATAACCTTTAAGTGAAAGACAGAGAAAGTAGCATCAGCGTCAACAGAATTTGATTTATTATCTACATATCAAACACTGGTTTACTGGTGGTAGTCTCAGAAGCCGGATCCATATTGGCAGTTTTTCATCAAACTGTATCAGGTTCGGGATAGGCTCATCACTGGTTGAACCAATGCAAATACATTCTCAATATTCTCAAAATTTAACTCACATACCTTTAGGATAAAGTAGCTTCAAGCCTGAAAAGGAAAAAATACTGTATTAGGGAAATGTTTTTCCTTATATTTCTCCTTCTGTTAAGAAACCCAATTTTCTTTTTATTCTGCAGAACAGTAATAACTAGAGATTTCTTACACAACAATGCAAACCAATGTTTCCTTAGTTCAAACTGCATGCCATGGTTTAAAACAAGTTTACAAGCCATGAAAACAGCAGCACAAATGCAACAGAACCATAGTTAATGGCATCAAGGGAAAGTTGCATGAATCCAGTCTGCAAATCATGGCATGCAGGGAGACAATGTTACACCTGCACGTGCTGATTTAAAAAAATAAATTATCTTCCAAAGTGGAGTTTGACACAAGAGGAGCAACTCCCACATGAACTAAGGTTACAACATCTGGGGCTTTTTAGTTTTGACTCTTCATAAAATTAGAATCCAAGGTTACCCAACAAAGCTGAATGGTGGGAGATCTCAGGACAAATATGTATTTATTCAAATAATTAACATATGAAATTCACACCCAGTGGCGTAGCGTGGGTTGTCAGCACCCGGGGCAAGGCAAGTAATTTGCGCCCCCTTACCCGTGGATTTGCGCCCCCTAACCCTAACCCCCAGATGTTGCGCCCGGTGCAGACGGCCCCCCCTGCACCCCCCACGCTACGCCACTGTTCACACACAAAAAATGTAGTGATATCTGCCAACTTGTGATGGTTTTAAAATGGAACAAATTCATGGAGGATATCATGCAGGAGGCTGCTACTGCATCCACACCCTGCTTGTGGGATTTCCATGCATATCTGGTTGGGCAATGAGAAAAGAATGCTGGACTAGGGAGACCTTCGGTCTAATCCAGCAGAACTCTTATGTTGGTTACCAGTCAAGCAACACTACAGTAACTTAAGTTACAGCAACAGAATTCTCCCTCTCCCTAGTTTCTCAATCTCTCATCCTCTTACAAAAGCTGAGGAGAGAGCAGTTTTGAGTTCCCAAACAGTAACCTTTTTTAAAAAAAATTTTATTAAATTTTCCAACATACATTTATAGTATCCAATCTAAATTTATCTCCAAACAGTAACCTTACAGTTAATGACTTTAGTCTCCAAACAGCATTTTAACATACCTAAGAAAATCCACTATTCTCCATAGAATACTTTTCTACATATGTTGGTGTTTTCATAATCTGAAAATAAAATTTTATAAAGTTCAGAAGAAGGAAAAGTAGTAATACACATTAAAAGAATTAAGTCAGGGAATACCAAAACTGTGACTCATAATTGGCAAACAAGATTCATCACAAAACTTAATTCCTTCTGCCTGAATTCTGTATTTTAATGCATGAGTACAACTCTAACAGGGTTGTAGATTCAGGTAGGTAGCTGTGTTGATCTGACACAGGCGAAATATATATAAAAGAATGTCCAGTAGCTCCTTAGAGACCAACTAAGTTTCTTCTTGGTATAAGCTTTCGTGTGCATGCACACTTCTTCAGGTTGGTGTCTAAGGTGCTACTGAACTCTAACAGGGGTCCATGGTCACTTGGAGCCACTACCACATCCAAAGCCCTGCTGCCTTGTTAGGGCATTATTTTTGCAATACTTGTTGTAGCAGCTCCAGGCAGAAACAGCTATCCCACAGCAATTTGGGTCCCTTTCCAGTATATGGGCTGACCTGCATTGGCAGAGAAAGCCCAGCAGAGGGAAATCTCCACAAATTCCAAACTCTTTCCAGTAGCATGCCTCCAGGGTTAGGACTGCTCCCTTAGAAGGCACCCCTTTAAAACCATAATCATGCATGTTCAGAAAATGAACTATGCATCTAGGATACTATGACCTGAGCTATAGTGTTGTATGTAGTTAAGAACAAAGTACAAGTCAGAATCTTCCAGCTGAAGGTTTTCATTTGCAGGATAGTGACAAGCATACACAGAAATAGATGTGTTTTAATAAGGTAACGCCACTATTATCCAAAATAGGGATTCCAAGTACACAAATGTCTAACACCTAAAGTTGGCTGCAATGTAATTAATATCTGGAATATTTTCAAAATCTTAGCTAAAGTACAGTATGCAAGTATTTTGAAGCAGAGTACTGGATACATACCACAGAGCTCATTCTGTGTCTCCGCAATAGTAACACAAATCTTAGTTCCATAGCTCCTGGAACAGAGATAAAATAAGACAGGGTTAAAATCAGGTTACACAGCTATCCAGGTTTGCAGCATACAACAAAGAGCACCTCTTGTGACAACACAATGACTGTTATGGCACAAGCTTCCATGGACTAAAGTCCACTTCATCAGATGTAGCCAAGGGAGAGGCATTGCAGGGGGTCGAACTAGATAACCCTCGTGGTCCCTTCTGATTCTATGATTTACTGAAATCTTAATCAGCAGGTAAACCTAGTTATTAAGACAGTAGATTAGTAGGTCAAGATTTTATGAAATTAGTCTGATTATGTTAGAACTTTGGTGTATGTTAAAATAGGCACGCCTTTTACTTGGGGATCCAAGCAACCAAGGCAATTCCAGTCCTATTTCAGTCACGTTCATTTCATTTGGGAGAAATCCTAGCAAGTACTTAAGGCCGCTAAGAATTACAATCATATACTGCTCCTGAGAGCTGGATTTATTTACGATGGGCTCGTCCGGTCTCTTGACTTCCTCCCTCGTGCTTTTTTATGAAGTTATCAGCCGCGGGGTGGAGACGATATCCCCAGAGGGCGGCGGCGAGTACCTCTCTTCCTCCCTCGTGGTTTTCCTCCCTGTAGCTACGCGCTTCCCCACTTTAATTTGTTCCAAATTTGCAGGTGGGGGGGGGGGAGAGACACGTGGGAGAGCGATTTGGGGCGGGAAAAAACGTGGGATTAAAAAAAATATGCTCAATCCTTTTAGCCATGCAATAAGACAGGGGTCTCCCCCCCCCCACTTTACCACATCATTAAAAATATCCTCTTAATTCAAGCCTCCACGTGCTAGGGAGCCTGCCAATCCCAGCCTACAAAACCCCATTATGAAATTCCTGCACGCGCAGCGCCCCCACGTCGCCTTCATTCGTTGCACCCCAAAAGCTACCGAGGCAGGGGGTGCGCTAACGCCGAGGGAAAGCTCGCGAAAATAATTTTTTAAAGCGCCGTTTTTGCAGCGAGAGCGCGAGCGACGAAGCGCACCCTGCCCACAAAATGGCGGCCCTTTCCGTTTAACGGCTACTCTCGTAACCAACGCTCACCTGCTTCTTCGAGGTCCAGGCGAAAGAGCGAACGGGCGCCCTCCCGGTGCTTTATATAGGAATCCTCGGAGCAGAACGAGGCTAGCTACGCCCACCCGTCTCTCATTGGATGCAGGAGAGTGACGAGCGGGGAGAGCGCGCGGGAGTGGGGAGGTGAAAGGCAGGCCTTTCGAGTGGACTTTTTTCTTTTTTCATTCCTCTTGTGCAGAAGGAGAGAGGCGTGGCTTGTTTCAAGCCGAGGCTGTCAAGGGTCTCCCTCCATGGCGCTGTGAACGATTCTCTGTTTCTTTATGATCCGATCCCACTTCCCTTCGCCTTCATCCGTAGCCACCTCGTGGTGGAGGGGCCGTAGCACCAAATAAGACATTAAAAAAAAAAGGAGCCAGGCTTTTTCTAAACTGCCACCCCGCACAAGGCAGGATTTGTTTATTTTTGCTTATTTTGAGAAATGAATGAATGAAGGTCCGAGAGAGGCGTTCCTCCTCTTGCTGCCTTTAGGTCCTCTGAAATCTCCAGGCTGACTCAGAGGAACTGCATACGCTACTACTCGGGAGCAAGTTTCCTGTCGCTTTTTGCAGTTACTTGGCAAATTAAACACAAGCCGTCACACTTAGGCGCACCAATACAAAGACAGCCGTCCACTTTGCGCGGGGAAGATCCAGACAAAAGGAGTCTGTTTTCATAGTACCCGCGGAGGGGTTTATACGCCTCCATCATCTTGCCTCCCCTGTCCCCCGACCACTGTTTCACTCTGTGTCTCAGACCTGGGTGGAGAAGCTCCGAATAACAGCCGATCCGCTTCCCCTACGCAGAAGAGACAAGTCCTGCCCAGATGCAGGCTTCCTCATGATCGTGTGGAATCTGTACACGTTTCTGTTGGCGCTTCCACTAGTGATCTATACAGGATCGGACTTCATTTCAACCAACAACATCCTTCCTCTTTCCCCTCCCTCTCCCTCTTCCCCCGACAGCATACTAGAGTTAATATGGATTTCAAGGCATGCTTTTAGAACTTGTATGCTTAGCTTTAAACTCCATAAAATTTGCCGATTGCTGGGATGCTATTTATTAAAGCCTGCGTCAATTAAAATATGTTCTGATACAAGTATGCTTTCCCCCTTGTTATACAATTATTTTAAAAATTGCATTTAACTATTTACTATTTAAACAGCTTATACACCACTTTAGTATAATCATCTCTGAAGTGGCGTACAAGAAATACATCGCAGAAAAAGTTAACATTGATTACATCAGACTTCAGTTAAAAATACCTGCTGGGATAAAAAAAAAGTATTCAGTAGGTGCTGGGTGCTCAACAGGGAGGGGGTCCTGTCTGATGATCTCAACTGACAAGATGTAAGTGTGGTTGAATCAAATGGGAACAGTGACCACAGTGCTATCAAATTCAACATATATGTAAGTGGACAATTGCTAAGGAAATCCAGAACATGATAAATAGCAAGATGAAAGTTGAAAAAATCTTTTTTAATAATTCCAGTAGCACCTTTAAGATCAACTAAATATAAGCTTTCAAAGTATGAGCTTTCCTGTGTAATACACACTTCGTCAGATACTCTGAAGCAGACATACCGTTGATGACTGTTATGGCAGTTGGTTCCACAGGGAAGGGCAAAGGATTTTTAAAGGGATAGATGACCAAAATTAGCTTTAGTATGTATACTGGGACATGAATCCAATATATTCAGACCAGGTCTCTCCATAGTTTTTAGTTTGGTAATGAAATCCAGAACAGTTATATTTGACTTCAAAATAATAATAATAATAATAATAATAATAATAATTTATTTGTACCCCGCCCATCTGGCTGGGCTTCCCCAGCCACTCTGGGCGACTTCCCAAAAAATATTAAAATCCTCTAATACATCAAACATTAAAAACTTCCCTAAAAGAGGAGACTTCCTCAAAATGAGGGATTTAGTAAAAAGAAAGTTGAAAGGGGAAAAGTCAAAGATCAAATATTTCCAGAATACCTAGGGTTTTATAGAAAACCACAATAATAGAAATTCAGCTGCAATGCCTACTGCAAATTGGGAAAGGCACCACAAGAGGATGCCAGTATACCTATTGAGCAAAGTCAGGGAAGCTATTGGAGGCAAGAAGGCTTGGTTCAGAAAATGGAAGACCTGCCCAAATGAGGAGAACAAAAGGGGAAACAAACTTTGGTAAAATAAATGCAGGCAATAAAGGATTTTTAAAAACTCAACTTGGAATATTGCTAGAGCCATTAAGACCCACATTTAAAAAAAATATTCAATACATTAAAAGCAGGAACTGGCTAGGAAGGTGATTGGACTTTGAGGTAGCAAAGGGCTCAGTATACTGAAAAGGAAAAGGAAATTGTAAAGAAGCTCAATGAATCCCATCAAAATCCCATCAAAAGGTCCCAAACTAAATTAAAACAACAACAGTCTACCAACCTAAGAAAAGCAGGATTACTAGTAAAGGAAACAGTAACACAGTATATGCGGCATAGTACATACATAGGAACTGGTTGTCATGGTCAGCTGAGAAGAGGTTATGGCTCAGATGACAAGGAGAAGAAAAGGAATGCAATACTGTACCATTATAATAATACAATACTGTATCTGAACTGATCAGTGTGAGCTTCTAATTGTGTACTGTATTGCATTCCTCTCTCTAAAAAATTTTCAAACACAAGAGGGCACTCTAGTATTTATGGGAAATATTTACAAAAGGCGCTAAACAGGAAGGGTTATTCTGCACTGGCAAATAATTGGGTCAGGCCCCTGAACAGGAGATGGCAGTCCACTTTTTCTTGATGGATCACCCTCTGGCACACAGGTGTTGGTGTCCAGGATGATTCAGAAATTTGAAGAAGCCAGGAGTGTTGCCTTCCTCCTCATCCACGCAGCAAGCAAGTTCCCTGAAGTAACCCATGCCAGCCTCAAAGCACTGTTGCAAACTCCGACCCTCTTTGAACCATTTCCCAACACAGAGAACACTCAGGGGATGATGAAGAAGGGTGGTGGTGTTGAGGTGGCACCAAACTGAGAGGAATTACAGTGTTATGGAGCGTCCTTGACCTCCACCTCCTCACCGCTGTTACCTGCTGCCCATCTGCTTACCTCTGCCTCAGCCCAATTAACCTCACTTCCCAGAACAAGAGGTCAAGGCGTATAGAGGTCGCCGTTCCGCCTTGCCCTCATGGCTTGTTTAGTTGAAGCCTTCCAAAGATCAGTAATGAGCTTCTTATTTGGATGTGAGCCTCAGTAGGTGCCCACTGACCTCTGGTGCTGGACCTGAACAGCACTGTAGATGTGGATTCAGACCCGCATAATAATAATAATAATAATAATAATAATAATAATAATAATAATAATAATTTATTTATACCCCGCCCATCTGGCTGAGTTTCCCCAGCCACTCTGGGTGGCTCCCAATCAAATGTTAAAAACAGTACAGCATTAAATATTAAAAACTTCCCTGAACAGGGCTGCCTTCAGATGTCTTTTAAAGATAGGATAGCTGCTTATTTCCTTGACATCTGATGAGAGGGTGTTCCACAGGGTGAGCGCCACTACCGAGAAGGCCCTCTGTCTGGTTCCCTGTAACCTCACTTCTCGCAATGAGGGAACCGCCAGAAGGCCCTCGGTGCTGGATCTCAGTGTCCGGGCTGAACGATGGAGGTGGAGATGCTCCTTCAGGTGTACAGGACCGAGGCAGTTTAGGGCTTTAAAGGTCAGCACCAACACTTTGAATTGTGCTCGGAAACGTACTGGGAGCCAATGTAGATCTCTCAGGACCGGTGTTATGTGGTCCTGGCGGCCAGTCCCAGTCACCAGTCTAGCTGCCACATTCTGGATTAATTGCAGTTTCCGGGTCACCTTCAAAGGTAGCCCCATCATCTCATGTCAGTCATGCCCATGGCAGCATGCATAGCTGCTATACCCAAGCTCAACTAAGGGGGACCTGTGGCCCTTTAGATGCTGTCGGACTACAACTCTGGTCATTCCTGACCACTGGCGATGCTGGCTGAGGCAGATGGGAATCTAACAACATCTGAAGGCTACAGGTTCGCTATCCCTGCCTAGCTATATAACCGAGGCTTGCTTCACATAGAACAAAGAAATACAGAAGTATACAGTCTAAAAAGATATTACTAGGGAGGCATGTGTGTGTGTTTAGAATGGGTTACTATGTTTGTGCCTAGTTTCATATCATAACTCAAAGTGCACTATTTTATATTCCCTGAAAGTTAATATAATAAATGTTGTGAATTACATCCACATAGCTGAAGCTATTAGTAAGATAAACAGAAAAACTTCCATTACCAGATGATACCCAAAGTTTATCTTTCCTTCCTTCCTTCACACACTGGATATGTTAACCAAACTCTGACAGTCTCCGATTGCTATTAAACTCCCCCAGCCATAAAAGGAATGAAATAATAATTGGAGCCTTGTCAAAGGCTCTTTGTGCAAAGGCTTCTGTGTAAACAACTTGAGACTGCACAGCACAAAGCTACACTGTCAGTGATCATCATAGGTGCAAGAGCTATTACTGCAGTTATTACCAAGCAGACTGAAGCAGTGATTATTATATTTTACAATGTTTATTGCCAAGGCCATTAAAAGGTATGCAATGGAGAATTCTGAAATTTTGTATCTGAGGGGAAATGTTCAGTGTACAATGGCTCATCTGGGACAAGGTATGAAAAATAAAAATAAGTTACTACACATTGAGATAAAGCAGATGTGATCAGATTCCAGTTCAGCTCTGGTCTCTGTGTAATGCCATACAGAAATTGTGTGTCTTCCATGTGTCTTCCACCGTTTCTCCAGCCACAATAACCCTGCAAGGTAAGAGATAAAATGAATCTAATCAAGCTTGTGGTGTTTTGAGTTGTGGTTCACAATTTAAAATAGTATGGTCCACAAACTAAAGTGTTGGACTTGGACCTGGGAGACTAGGGTTCAAATCCCCACTTGCCCTTAAGCTCCCTGGGTGACCTTGGCTAGTCACTGCCTCTTAATCTAACCTTCTTCCCAGGATTCTTGTTAGGATTAAATGTGAAGGAGAACCGTTTCCACCACCTTGATCTACAGGGAGAAGAAGGTGGAATACAAATGTAGTAAATAAATAAATAAATTGTGAGGTGCTACACAAATACAGAGCTGCCCAGAGTTGGACATTAGGAGGATCACCTTGCTGTCCTGAAGACATTGATCAAATTTTATGGATCCCACATAGCAAACTTTGCACATATTACAAGTACAGTACACCACTCTTCAGGACATACTTTCAGAATTCATTTAATGTATCTTCAGGTGAGTATTACAAAAGAAGAATATTGACTAGTATGAAAATGGAACAGGAAATCATCAGATCATAATGTGCAGAATTTCAGTGCTCTTACTCTGAGGGAATATGTTTAGAATCAGAGGAAATGTCTCTTAATTTCAAAGTATTCATCATGGCTTTACTAGTTTGGACAGCAATATACACTTATGACCGGTAGGGGGCAATTAAACACAAGGTATTTACCGTAGTTACTCCGTTTAAGCCAAATACAGTAGATTTCTGGAACCTGTTCTATTTCTTTTGCTATTCCTGTGTGAGAAAGAGTATTAAAATTAATCTGAAGTTTTTGATTGAATTCGTCTCAACTGGCAAACCTATTCTAGGACACTCTAGTTAAAAGATGATGACTGAATATGTTGAAATAAGTTGTGTTCACTATATTCACTAGCTCTTTTGAAATTAACAGTTTTCTCTGACGGATTCTATAATATTATTTTATTTATTAAAAAGTAAAGAAAAAAATGTGATTGAAATAAAAACCTATCCTTAAACCATTTGGATAGGAAAGTTAATAATAATAATAATTTATCACTAGAAAAGGTAGTGAAAGTTCTCACAGAATGGATACAGGTTAAAAAGATTTTGCACAAGCATGGTATGATGGGGAGGGAAATGGGGTATCTCATTTTACAGATCCTACAAATTTTCCACTCTATGTCAACGTATATTTGTCTGTATACAAACACACTATAATGACAGCCCATCACTTTGATGCCTCTACTCGAAAGGCCTAAATGAGATTGACCGTGATGACTTGGCACAGCGGAGGAACACGTGGCCAGCAAGGGAATCTTATTTTATTTATTTGATTATTTTTATATAGCTCTTCATCCCAAAAGGGCTTCCAGACCACTACAAACAAGACGATCCCTGCCCATAGACTTACAATTCAAAAAGGCATGACATAAAGGGGAAATGGATAATGAGAGAGTTCCAGGCTTAAGGGGCAGTAAGGGAAAATGGGAAGAGTTGTTTAAAGCAGTAGGAAAACTCTTATGGATGTAGCCTTAGGGAACTCACAGCAGCCCAATGACCACAGTAAGCTTCCATTTTTCTAAATCAAGAGTCAAGCAAAGAAACATTATTAACAACAACAAAGTGGGATACAGATGGAAATATTGCAGTATGGACTTTTCCTGTTCAAGAGTTTAGCCAGTCATGACTTCCTTTAGTTACCGCATTCTATTTTCCTCTCATGATCAGTCATCACTCTGTGACCGTTGAGTATACCCAGTCCTCTTTCCATTTTTTTCTCCCTTTAGGGTTTGCAAACCTTGGGGTTCCCCCAAGTGTGCTCATATCTCTCGTATGGGATCAATGTCCTTTTGGCTACATTTGGAGAACTGAGTTCACTGCTATTCTCCTCACAGAGCTACCATTTCCCCAGTGGTTTAACAATCAAGCCCTCTACCCAGGCAACACTGAGAATTGAAGTTCTGTGAGAGGAAAGGGGGTCTCTTAACAACTCTCAGCACCCTTAACAAATTTCCTTGTGAGTCTTTGGGGAAAGTCATGAAAGTGGTATGATACTGCTTTATACATACAGTGTGGATGGGGCCATAGTCTCTTCACCTCAGAGCTCCTCTTACCCTTTTATTTGGCCACGTAACCATTCCACTGTGAGTGGTGTGCATCACATCTGGTGATATTTATCTGGCTGCTTAGAGATTTTGTTCAGTGCCTGTTAAAATTTGCGGCACTTCTTAATTTTTAATATTATTGTTGGCCTGAAATATGGAGCTCTAGTAACTATGTGACTGAGCCTAGCAACCACCTTGCAAGAGTCAAACATAAGCAAGGCTTATGCCACCTACTAATTTTGAAATGATTATCCAGACTTTGAAAGTTATCAAAAGTAATGCAGTATTGAAATTAACCTCTTGTGTAGATTTTGTTTCTCTTTCATTTATAGCAATGGCAGGTGGACTTCCAGCTTGTTGGAGCTACTCAGTTTTTGCAGAGAACCTCAAAGGCTGACAGATGCAGCCAAGTGTAAAATAGTGAACTGAGCTCCCAATCCTTTCAAACAAAAACCAGTTCCTGGTTTCCTCCCTGGCTTTCTTTGTATCCATTCCTGATAAATATTGGCACCAGGTTTTGGAAGGCAAAACACACTCCGTGAGCTCCCCTTGATTTGAGAGTTTGACTCCTCATTGCAGCAAGTCCAGGGGGCTCGTGTCATTGGCGTCCCCTGCTGGGCTTAGAGCCCTTTACACTAGCCCTGATCCTGACCTATTTTATGGGCCCCCCCCAACTGATAGTGCTTATTGGATTTGTTAGTGCTTCATCATAACGCTGCTTCAAAGCTGTGTCTCATTCATCTAGAACAAATGACATCAAATGGAAATTCAAAAGCAAACGTACTTTAAAGCTAACTGATGCAAAATCATGTTTGTAAGCAGCTCAGGTGGGAGGTCAAAAACAGTTACTGATTTCCCCTAAGCCTGTAGTTCACTGTGGATCCCAAGCTCAGACCAGCACTCCCTTCAGCTCAGCACCCAGGGCAAGCAGTGCCGGATTTATGTATAGACTAAGTAGGCTGAAGCCTAGGGCCTCTAAATCTAGGGGGCCTCGCCAGCCTGCCCTCTCCCCAGTGCCGCAGTGTCCCCTCTTCCAAAATTGGAAGCCCAAGACTTCATGCAAGGGCAGGGCAACTTAGGCCCAGCAACTATTAGACTCAGGGGTATCCAGTGGGGCCCAATTTGAAGCAGTGGGGCGCAACTTTTTTTTTGTAGGGCCCCAGTTCAGAACCAAAGTCTGCAAAATCTTATAGCTATAAATAAAATCCATCTAGATTGCCCTGGTGCAGGGGCCCCCTTAGGAGCGGCCCGCGGGACCCAATTTGGCCAAATTGCTCCAGTTGCCTTAAGGTCAGCCCTGATGAGACTGTGCAGGTGTTGGACTGACAAGCCCTGCACCTTCTAGGTCCCTGGTGTCACCATTCAGAGTACAGACTCAAGGACTTGTTATGGAAATAAATGGGGGGGGGTACTTATTGGAAATCAGTTTTGTCACCTATCCCCCCCCCCAAACCCCAAGACAATGAGCTCAGCCACCTTTTATTACAGTCGCATAAGCGCTACACTACAGCATGGCCATAAACTTGTACGTTCAACCGCTGAAATATACACCCAATATGTAGCAATGGAGATTTATGTTACTGCTTTATGAATGAACACTGTGTTTTATGAACGGACTCTGTATTTTGTGAATTACCTAAGAGCCACCAATAGGGAACTCTAGAATCTGACAGCTAACCAATTGGGTACTACCAAACAGCGACCCCTACTGTTGAAAGCAGGTAACCAGCAGGGAATGCTGCAGCTCAGCCTTTGCAGTGTTGGCTGAACAGCCCTTGCTGTGCAGATAATGGAGAAAGCTCATAAATTGTATCCCTTCTGGCATCCTGGCCAACTCTATTACGCTGGTGTAAACCCTGGTGCACCAGAAGCCCAGAATAGCAGCAAATAAAATCCGCTCATACATCAGCGACTGATAAGACTTGTTCGGCTACTTCCATGCACATGATGTGTGATGCTAATTATTGTTGAATAATTAAGCGTGACTAATTGGTTTACGACCCCAGTTAGGTGCAGTTTATAGCGGTCCGGCACGTTTCCCTCTCAGCTGCGCCGATCTGCTTCGCTCCGTCACGCCTTGCAGAGTAAAACACAGCGGGGAAAAACTGTTGCTTCAGATCCTTGCAAACACACCAGGCATTTGTGTGCTTATTTATTAGCCTTTATTACAGCAGAATATTTACAGCTCAACATTTCTCAGATTCTCCTGGGCTGCTAGCACTCATGGCTGCCTTCTCCTCCGAAGAACAAAAAAGACAAAAAACAAAACTCCTCCCTTCTTCCAAACCTGACGTCAGAATGTGAGGCGTCACTCAGAACATCTTAACCCTGTAAGTTCTGAATCTCCACAATTATTTCCCCCAGGAGTTAAATGGTAAGTAATCAGAGGCAGCTGTGGGAGAGCTATGAGATACAGGTGAGCGTCAGATGCCTTGTCAATCGGGCCTGGGATCTTGCAGTGTTTGGAGATAGCAGTGGTGTGTAAAACTATCTATTATTTTAGAGATGAACCAAATCCTAAAAGGAGATCCATAGCAAGCTTACACAGAGTGCTGTCTGATGCTCTTATAACTATCAATTAACATCAATCAAATGTAGTAAGCAGTTCCAGTGCAATCACATACAGTGGTACCTTGGGTTAAGTACTTAATTTGTTCCGGAGGTCCGTTCTTAACCTGAAACTGTTCTTAACCTGAAGCACCACTTTAGCTAATGGGGCCTCCTGCTGCTGCCGTGCTGCCGGAGCACAATTTCTGTTCTCATCCTGAAGCAAAGTTCTTAACCTGAAGCACTATTTCTGGGTTAGTGGAGTATGTAACCTGAAGTGTATGTAACCTGAAGCGTATGTAACCCGAGGTACCACTGTATTAACAATAATCAAACAAGCAGCTACTGCACAGAAGTACTATGCTAAATAGTATGAAACCAACAAATAAGGTGTGTAAGGTTTTCAAAAAGCAGGCCTACAACTTCCACACTTCATGAACACTGGCAATGCTTGCTGGGGCTGAAGGGAGTTGTAGTCTAAAGCACCTGAAGGCCACCATACTGCATATATAGTGTTAAATATAGTGCTATTATATATGCAATCAAAGAATCACAGAATTGTAGAGCTGGAAGGGACCCTGAGGATAATCTAGGCTTCCTCAAACTCGGCCCTCCAGCTGTTTTGAGACTACAGTTCCTATCATCCCTGACCTGCTAGCTAGGGATCACGGGAGTTGTAGGCCTGATCTAGTTCAACACCCTGCAATGAAGGAATATGTGGCTGCCCCATATGGGGATCAAATTAGCAAAGACTTAGATTAGAATAATAGAATCATAGAGTTGCTGAGTTGGAAGGGACCCTGAGGGTCATCTGGTCTAACTCTCTGCTATGCAGGAATCTCAACCCATGGCAGATGGTCATCCAGCTTCTCCTTAAAACCTTGCTAGCTGGTGGATGCCTCCCATTGCTATGCCACTCTGTGTTTCTTCTATGTAGAATTTCCTGTGAAATGAGAGCAGACACATTTCCTATGTCCCAAAAACTAAATTATTCACTTCTCAATAAACAGAAACAATTAATTATACAGCATTGGGCAAAATGATTTGGCACTTTGTCTTGCAATGCATTTTTGCTATCAGGTTGTAAAATGTGTCAAACTGAAAGCATAAGCCGTTTTGTATATCTGGAAAACATTGCCAGCAATCTGTTAAAATCCAACAAGTAGTTATCACAAAAAAAATTAAAAATCAACATGCTAAAGTCAATGTGCCTTTCCTCCTTCAAAATACACACACAGAAATAGTCATTCTCAAAGTTACTATATTTGGTAAAGCGTACTGTGACTGACTGCAAATTGTTTCTTCCAAACAGTAGAACGTTTTCTTTTCAAGGTAATTTTATTTCAGCAAGATGATATCTTTGTTTCCCACATAAAGGTAAGCTTTAAAATTTAGTGCTCCATGATCCATTTCCATTCAGATGCTAGATGAGGCCAATTTGCATCCTTTTTGTGATAGACTGAAGAGGCCTTTGGCTTCTTTGTGGGAATCTAGCAATGACTAGTAAAGTCTGTCCTGTAGAAGCCCATCATACAAAACTTTCTCAGTGAAGTGGCTCACCCCTAGACCTTATGTAGATTTTTAGTGTGTACCTGAGGTACCTTAGGCTACAATCCTGTGCCCACTTACCTGTGAGTAAGCCCCACTGCACACAGTGAAATTTGCTGACATGAGTACACATACATAAAGCTAAAGGGACCCCTGACCATTAGGTTCAGTCGTGGCCGACTCTGGGGTTGTGGCGCTCATCTCGCTTTATTGGCCGAGGGAGCCGTCGTACGGCTTCCGGGTCATGTGGCCAGCATGTCTAAGCCGCTTCTGGCGAACCAGAGCAGCGCACGGAAACGCCGTTTACCTTCCCGCTGAAGCGGTACCTATTTATCTACGTGCACTTTGATGTGCTTTTGAACTGCTAGGTTGGCAGGAGCAGGGACCGAGCAACGGGAGCTCTCCCCGTCGCGGGGATTCGAACCGCCGACCTTCTGATCAGCAAGTCCTAGGCTCTGTAGTTTAACCCACAGTGCCACCCGTGTCCCACATGTACATAGTTTTGTGCCATTAATGTCTAAAGAAGAAACACACCTTTTGAAAGAGAAGCACATATTGGGGAAGCAGGGATTGGCTGGACCTCTCTGGCATATATACACAATAAAGGTAAAGGTAAAGGTACCCCTGCCCGTACGGGCCAGTCTTGCCAGACTCTAGGGTTGTGCGCTCATCTCACTCTATAGGCCGGGAGCCAGCGCTGTCCACAGACACCTCCGGGTCACGTGGCCAGCGTGACAAGCTGCATCTGGCGAGCCAGCTCAGCACACGGAACGCTGTTTACCTTCCTGCTGGTAAGCGGTCCCTATTTATCTACTTGCACCCGGAGGTGCTTTCGAACTGCTAGGTTGGCAGGCACTGGGACCAAACGACAGGAGCGCACCCCATCGCGGGGATTCGAACCGCCGACCATGCGATCGGCAAGTCCTAGGCGCTGAGGTTTTACCCACAGCGCCACCCACGTCCCATATACACAATACAGGACAGCAATAAAATATGTAAGAGGAATATTCTTTGGCTATGTTCATGACCTCACGGCTTGTCTTTCCCAAACTGGCATCCTCCAGAGGTCTTTGACGCCAGCTCCCATCATCCCTGACTATTGACCACACAGGCTTAGGCTGATATCAGCTGAAGACCAACAGCAGATGGACTACTTTGGGAAGGCTAAACTTGACCTTTACTTAGAGCTGAAAAAAATTCCTAAGCTTGTGCTCTCTGAATACCTTTTTACACAGTATTGTTTCATTGTTGCTATTTATTACTAGGTAAGAAATCGGTTACTGAATTTTGTTAACTTGCTTTTAGTTCTCTTTTGAACTGTTAGGACAGCAGTGTGGTTTTGGTTTTACATTTTATCATTTCTGTGGGCTGTCAGCCATCTTGAGTATAATAATGTAGCAAGGCAGTGCTTAAAGGCCTTCCTCATTATTTTTATTTTTTTTGGATAGTTTTTAAAAATAAACTGGATTCTGATTCTTTGTAGTCACTTTTAAGCTCAATTAACACAGATACTCTTTAAGGCTCTAATCTGTCTACACACTTTCCTGGAAGGAAGCCTCACTGAATTCAATGGGCCTCACTTCTGAATAGATGTGGATAAGCTTGTGTTGTGAGACAAATGAGCCAAGCTATTTGTGTCTAATATCAGAAAGCCTAAACATGTCAAAATATGATTTATCACTTCCTCCAAAAATACTTTTCAATGCAGACAGATGTGTGGCTTCTAACCTACATTAATGATTGCAAGTCTGGAATGGTTGCAGGTGGAAACTGTTCTGGAATAAATTAATATGGAGCAGAATGGTGTAGTCTTGTATACAGAGGAGGTATAAAGGTCCATACAAAAGAAGACTAATAAAATAATTTTATTTAGTTTTGGGTTTTGGGTTACTATGACAACCTATTCATAAAGATGAAATGCAAATCTTGGTACTGCATGCCAAGTTTTTATTTTCTCTCTTGCAAAGAATGAATCATGTTAAAGAAGCATAAGGTCACAACGAAACACCAGGGATACCCTCTTCCCCTCTGTAACATCTTAGCCCATGTCTTTAAGTTCTTGCCTTGCATATTCCTCCACCCCAACAGTAGCAGCCAATGACGTCATCAATAATGTCATCAGCTAATAATAGCACCATGACTTGGTCATATTATGGAGGGGAAGGGCTCTATATAAGCTGCTGTTTACAGCAGCAAGCCCATCTTCAATTATTTTCCTCTCTATTTTCCTGGGTATCATGAATTGATTTTTTAAAAACCTGCAGAAACCTGCACTGTGCTGCCGCCTGTGCTTCTCATTCTTGACACACTTCTCTCAATATTATGTAGATTGCAAGGTCATTCCACATGGGACATGTGTCACTTTTTGCATCAGCAGCATATTAGGAGATAAATCAACATCGGTATGCTTACTGCTGGAATACTGACTCTGAAAAATGAGAGAGAGGGAACTGGAGAGAACAAGATGGGAAAGGATCTATATACGTATCTCCAGAGAGTTCTCCCATTCCCAAGGCCTTGTTAATTTGTGTACTTGCGTTTGTACACATACACACATAGGCCTAGATGGTAAACCTGAGTCCGGATCGAACCGCTTCAGAGTGCTGAGGGATATTCACATAAATGAATACTTCTGCACATAGAAAACTTTTTGTTTCTGTACACAAAAGCCCTGTGGATAGACAACAAGCATGTCAGGGGAAAGGTTAGTCTAGAGTCATTTTCTCTAATATATAGTTTCTCTCTGTGCACATACAAACTCTATGCCCTGCGCAACATTCAGGCATGCAATGAACACAGAGCCAGCCAGCAACCATTCACCAGCCATTCATAAAAGGCAGAGTCTTAAATACTTGAATGGGAGCTCACAAGAAGGAAAGGTGGTGCTTGTTACGATGTACATGCACCATAAAAAAAAACCAAGTGGTTTTTCATTTTGCTTCTGAACAATTTTATTTATTCACATGCATATTGACTTTATTCACAATTGCATCATTTGAAACTAATTAACACCTTTTTTTTGTGTCAGGTAACATGCATAGTCAATCAGTGCTATTCACTGGCAAGTTACCT
The DNA here is from genome assembly GCF_951804945.1 of Podarcis cretensis. Classification (NCBI taxonomy): domain Eukaryota; kingdom Metazoa; phylum Chordata; class Lepidosauria; order Squamata; family Lacertidae; genus Podarcis; species Podarcis cretensis. Next base: position 82,927,281 of record NC_137172.1, on the reverse strand, counting down.
CTGTGCGTGCTGTTAGAAATAACACCCTCACTTAAATCCCAGGGGAATGGAGAACATATGGCTCTCCAGAGGTTTTGGACACCAAAGCTGGATCTAGACATATCAAAAAAGCGTTTTGGGAAAACGCGTTGTAAACCTCAATGTGCGAAATCACATTGGTGAAGAAGGAACTCCATAGCACCATCTGGTGTCATGGTTTTATAACGCATATAAAATGCTTTTTCTTTACTAATGTAGCTGAGTCCTGACTCTCCTCAGTCCCAGCCAGCCTGGGCAATGGGAAGGGGCAATGGGGCAGTTGTAGTCTACCAACATTTGGGAAGGCCACAGTTTTCCCAACCTGGCTTACACCTAAGGCCATGTACACACTCTACTCCTTTAAACCCTCAAATAATCCTGGGCACTAGAGTTTTCCCCAAGCAGAGCTACAATTGCCAGCAACCCTTAACAAACCACAGTGCCCAGAATTCTTTGAAATAGCATGCTCTGAATATGTTTTAAAAGTATAGTGTGTGCACAGCCACAGAAGTGGGGGAGCAGGAAGGATATGGCATATAGTAAGAGAACCAGTGATTTCGTTTCCAGATTCAGGGGATGAGAAAGGATTCTTGCCCTCACTAATCCTCATCCACTGTCTAGTTCCTCTGTCCTCTGTCCTCTGTCCTTGCTGATGCTGTTGCTTCTTACTCTTGCCAGTTGCACGTTCTTACCGCTATCCATAACTAATGTTTAACGCACATAGGTAATAATGGATGCTGGTTATGATGATGCCAAGTTTCCACTATAAGGCTGCTATGATTGTTTACACATTGCAGTCAGATAATGATGGTGAACAGACTTGGGTGGATTTAGAGAAGCCTTTTATTTTGTCAAGGGTTGCATTCTTTAGAACAGGGGTCAGCAACCTTTTTCAACCGTGGGCCGGTCCACCGTCCCTCAGACCATGTAGTGGGCCGGAGTATATTTTGAAAAAAATAATAAAAATGAATGAATTCCTATGCCCCACAAATAACCCAGAGATGCATTTTAAATAAAAGCACTCATTCTACTCATATAAAAACACGTTGATTCCCAGACCGTCCGTGGGCCGGATGGAGAAGGCGATTGGACTGCACCCGGCCCCTGGGCCTTAGGTTGCCTACCCCTGCTTTAGAAGCTGTTGTTCTCTTGGGGGCTGGGGTGATGGGTGGGATGAAGTCAGTGTGTGCAGGGCAACCCTTTTTCTTTCTGTCTTCCTAATGAGGAATGCTTGGGGGGAGTTGGGTATGTTTGGCCTGGATAAGAGGAGACTGAGAGGCGATATGAGAGCCATCTTCAAATATCTAAAGGGCTGCCACATGGAGCAAGCTTATTTTCTCATGCTCCGGGGGGTAGGAACCGAATGCAATGGCTTCAAGTCACAAGAAAGGAGATTCCAGCTAAACATAAGGAAAAGCTTTCTGAAGGTAAGAGCTGTTCAACAGTGGAGAATAGACTCCCTCAGAAGGTGGTACACTCTCTTTCACTAGAGATTTTTAAGCAGAGGTTGGATAGCCATCTGTCTTGGATGGTTTAGTTGATATTCCTGCGTTGCAGGGTGTTTGGTGACCCTTCGGATCCCTTCCAGCTCTACAATTCTATGAATCAGATACGCACGCCCCGCCCCGCCCCCCAATGCAGTAGGCTGTCATGGGAGAGGAAAATGGCTTTTTACAGCAGTCTGAACTGATTACTTGCAAAGGACTAAGGAAACTGGCACAGGACAAGTAAATACCTGGATCGATCTAGAAATATATTATTAAATAGCTCATCCTGCCCCCCCCACCCCTTTGAATATGTCTTATTAAACTTCGAGTTTTTATTTTAAGCATTCATTCATCATAGTTAGAATGGGAAGGACTGTAGGTCAGGAATGCATTCTTTCTTTTGACCAGGGGTGGTGGTGGGCAGACATGGGGAAAAGATGCAGTTACCAGACCTGTGATGAAACATGCTGCGCTAGACTTTCTAATCCTTCTCTGGTTCACTTACAACAAATTAGGTTCAGAGTCAGCCAAAGATTGTGGCATTTTATCAGAATGAAATTTAAACTACACTCATAGCTCGAGCTGAAAAGGCAGGATTCCAGGGCTGACTTTAAATTGCATTGGCTGTTTGAATGTGGTCTGTTTCCCACTGTTTTCTTTGCGAGGTCAGATGGGGCCCCAGCGAACCAAGGCACAGTCTAGCCCCATATGTGGGACAGGTTTTTGTTTTAAAGGCGACACAATTGCTCTAGCAGCAAGGGATGCTTATGATACCACAGCAACACAGGTAAATTAATTTAATCTCTTGCCTCAAGTCTTACAGCTTGCACACTCTGATTTGGAAGTACTGCTCCCTGTGACAGCGGGATGATAAGTTCTGTGGTTTTATTCAGTCATATAAATCCCTGCTTAACTAAAGCTCTCGGCTTTGCTGATTTCCTGCAGATTTGTGATCAGAACTGAGATTGTTCCACCATGGCTATGTATATCTTTTTTAAACAGGTAGGCTTTTCCTTATGCTCTGTATAGAATTAAAACAATTCAAAAGCAGAATATAGAAGATTAATCCTATGGCTTTTTCAAAAGCTTAGCAGAAGTACCAGAGATGCTATGTTGATCCATCTCCCTACTCCCCTCCCCCCCTCAAACACTGCCTCCCAGTTACAGCTTTCTGCTGCTTTAAAAGTTATCGATTTTATTGCTGCTGTTTTATTCGGAGCTACACAGAACTTTTTCGGCTTGAACTTTGGAGGGCTTTCGGGCATATGTATAAAAGAATCCACAAAATCAGCTGTTTTGCTACAATCACCTGCTTGATGGGGCCAAGTCCCAAAGCTCAGTGGTGGAGCCCATGCATCGCAGAGAGGAGGCCCCAGATTCAACCCCTGGCATCTCCAGGTACAGCTGGGGAAGACTGAAACCTAGGAGAGATGCTACCTAATCAGGAAAGACAATACTGAGTTAGATGGACCAATCAGTCAAAAGCAGCTTCCTGTGTTCCTGGATTCCTGGCATTAGCAGCAGTTGCCATCTTTCCCCCTGGCAGACTTTAGAGTGAGGGCAGAGAGTCACACGGCATTATCACAAAGCAAATATTCTCTCCCCCCTCCCACTGAGTTACGATTTCCAGAGTGATGTAACAATCAATCCCTCTTATCAGGGAACTCTGAGAATTGTCACTCTGCAAAGGGGGAAAGGCATCTCCTATTAACTTTCAGAACCCTTAGCAAACTGTGGCTCCCAGAATTCTTTGGGGGAAGCCATGATAGTTTAGCAGGGGTCAGCAACTTTTTCAGCAGGGGGCCAGTCCACTGTCCCTCAGACCTTGCGGGAGGCCGGACTGTATTTTGAAAAAATATATGAACGAATTCCTATGCCCCACAAATAACCCAGAGGTGCATTTTAAATAAAAGAACACATTTTACTCGTGTAAAAACTCACTGATTCCCGTACCATTCGCAGGCCGGATTTAGAAGGCGATTGGGCCAGATCCAGCTTCCAGGCCTTAGTTTGCTTACCCATGGTTTAAAGTGATGTCATAGTGCTTTAAATGTATGGTGTGGATGCAGCCTGTGACCACCAGTAAGTTCATGCAGACTCCATGTCTTTTCATACAACCACCACTGCCACTCCAAAATGTCCCCTCAACACTACAGTATAAAAAAGGGTGCAGAAGTTCAGGGAAGGACTTCAGCTCAGCCTTCTTCCACATTGCCATAGATCAGCCAAAAGGGGCATATCATTTCCCCTCTCATACACATGGGCATGGGCAACCTTTGGAACTCTAGATATAGCTAGTATTGAAGATTAAAACAAAACAAAAAAAGTCACGCACATCTGGAGGTTACCAGGCTAAGGAAGGTTGTGCTAAAGCCTGGAGCTGTGTTGCTTCATAATAATGTTTAATATCTGAAATGTCAAGCCGCCCTTTTCCTGTGACAAATTTGTGTTTGGTGGTTAACTCTCTGCTTTTTCTCACCAGAGCGAAAATATTCTTTTGGTTTCTGCCACTTACCCAATAACTGTTTCCTACAATAATGCAACGGTTTTCACTGCTTTATGCTTATGGCTAGGAAGGATTCTGAGAACTTTCTTCTCTTTTTTAGGAATAAAAAGATCCTGTAAGCAGGGATAGGGAACTTCGGGATGCTTCCATGCAGCTAGAATGTAGTCTACTGTGCAAGGTAGGATTTACATCCATTGCTCTGCCCATTTTTGCCTCTGACTCCACCCCCTGTCAGAATGTGGCCTCTGGAAGGCTGCTCATGAGGGAATGTGGTCCTCAGGCGGAAAACAGTTCCACACCCCTGTTGAATGTAGTACATTACACAGCAGGGGCAGAGAAGCTGTGGGTTCCCATTGTTCTTAGATTCAAACTTCCACCAGCCCCAATCAGCATAGCCAATGGTCAGGGATGAAGAACCTGGTTGGGGAAGACTACCTTCATGGAACGGATTACAGAAGGAAACAAACCAGCCAGGCATGCTTACAAGCAAGTAGATGCTGAAATGTTTCTTAAATATCTCCCACGGACGAGCTGGTGCATTAGGGAAACAGAGGAATATTATTAATCCTATTGCTTTAGCTCTTTTGAAATGGGAGTCGTTTTTTTTTTTTTAAAAGAGCCTCTGAACCATCTCAGCAGGATTCATTTTGCATGGATCCAGTGGGGTAATAATTGATGGAACTGGGGAACAAGTCCATCCGATTAGGCGGAAGGATATCTTGGGCTACCTACCTAAAAGATACTGGCTTGCGCTCAGAATTAAGGAGGCAAGAGAGGATGCAAAGGAGAATACAAAGGAGCAAAGATGGCTGGGGGGGGGGCTCAGAATGTTACAGGGACATGTTTTATGAAATAGTAACATGCCTTTATAAAATGCCTGATACACATTTTGTGGTGATACAGGAGCACGTCTTGAGGGTCTGTCCCAATCACTGTGTGTTCATTGTCTCCCTCTATGTGTGGGTGGGATGTGGCCTCATGGGCGCTGGTGCAGCTTCCAGGAACGCTGATGATGTGTCTGTCCTTATATCATACCTGTCTTTTCTGATTGTGTTTTTCCCTTCCTAGGTTGAATGCTGTCAAGCAAAGTGGCCGTGTGTACTCCCAACACTGTAATGTGAGTATTCAACTGCTCTCTCTCTCTCTCTCTCTCTCTCTCTCTCTCCTGTGTGTGTGTCTGTGTGTAGTCAACAAAATGAAGCCAATAACCAGCCTAAGTTTTTGAATGGTTAATGGATATTTTTAATCAATGTATTAGTACTGTTAATAAATTTCTATGGTATCCACGATGGGAATGCTGAATTTAATCATAATGAACCATGTGCTTTTAAACAAGTACTCCTCTCCCTGCACTATAGAGGGGAGTTGGCACCCCTGTGGCCTCTAGCTGCTATACCTCACCAATACAAGCCACTTAAATATCTCTCTTGTTCCTACCAAGAAGGTGTTGTTTGTCTTGTCATAAAATGAATTGCTATGAATTCCTAGCAAACTTCTTCAAATGGCAGCTGTAACTGATTAAGCTGTCAGTTTCAGAAAGTAGAGTAACGAGGATTATTTGTATATATTTTCTCCATCATTTGACACAAGTAAACTTGGAAGTGTGCTCCTTAATCTTGTAAATGATGTGAACGAGAACGCTACTGACTGTCATTAGGGAACGCTTGACAGAATCCCCTGCTACTTAATGCCCAGCTACTACTGTTGAAATGGCAGATTACTTATGGTGCATTTAGGACATCGGTTTGGTGCCAACAGGACGCCTGAATTTATGGAGAGCTTGTAGAGAAAATGGCAAGATCAGTCATGTATACAGCTGCTTATGCAAAGCTCTGCAGTTCATCATTTCAATGGAATGCACTCACAAGTTAAACATTTTATGGCCTTTTATTTTCATACTTGTTTTTTTTGCAGAGGGGGAGATATTTGATGGGGGAGGTTTTTTTGTAAGTGCACAGTAGAGTTAACTGTTTGATCTCTCTGTGGATGCTTTGGTCTCTAACTGGTTTTTTTTCTAAGGAAGAACATTGCTCCTTTACCCCACCATGCCTTGATGCAATCTGCTGGTATATGTACACACACACACACACACACACACACACACACACACACAGAGCACCTATCACCCATAGATGTGGAATCCTATACTTGAGACTATATGATTTGGGGAGCATGTTTTCACCACTGACCCAAGTCTCCCTCTTCATCTCCTCAACAAAGTGGAGTTGGGGAAAAAATGTGTATTATGATGCGAACACATGGATTTACATTTTTTAACACTTGCTCTTTCTTTGCATTATTCTATTGGCTAGGAAACACAAACACAACAACATCACATCAGATTACCCCTGCCCAGCTACACACTCAAAGAGTTGTGGAGAGATGGGAAGCTGTGCTCATTTCATCCTCACTTTGTAATTTAATTGGCTGTGAAAAGGCAAAAGAATGCCATCTGATAGACACATACACACAAAATGTCAAACTATTTCATTAGCAGGTGACATTGTTTCATGCTGGAAAAGAGAGCTTTCATTTATAGTAACAGGCAAGGTCACTGGTGCACCCATGAATCCCTAGAGCACAGAGTTGGGGTCTTATTAAACACTTTAGTAATTGCAATCATGTTTTGTACTTACATGCAAACAGTTTGTTCAAGGGCATAAATATTTGCATGCAAGGTGACTAGTCGGAGGTGATTTGTTCTAGGCAGAGCCACCGTAGCTACAAAACTTAACTACTTCTTAAGAACTGCATGAGCCACACTATTTTTAGATATCTGCTGCTGCCTTAGCTATAGATCGGAACTGAAAACACATCTGAAGGCAAAGACAGTATTTCAAAAGGAAAAGCAATTAGCTTTAGTCAGATGCCAGACAACTGCTGTAAAATTTATCAACAATTGATTATGAAGACCATACATGGCCCGCCCTATTGTTGGGTAGAGTGAGATGACTGCCTCAAGTGGCAGATACGGGTGAGAGTTGCAACAAGGCATTACAGAACAGAGTTGTTTGTACTGCATAGTGTGTCCTCAACCCCCTAAGTTAGCCTGCTGCCCTCCAGTGTGGTGTAGGGATACTGTTTCATTGCCAGTCTTGAAGTAATGTTCATCTGCCAGTCTGCTTGGCTTCTGTACATGGAATACTGGCGGGGGCACAGACCACCCTGTCATCATATCAGGGACAAGGGAAGGTTAGCAGAGCATTGCTGCATATGTCCAGACCATGCATGGCATCCAATAAATAGACCCATTATAATTAATGAAACTAAGTTAATCATGTCAATTAACTTGAATGGGTCTACTTTGAGTATGACAGTATGACTGACATTGGATCCAACCTCATGGATACAAATTTTTTAACTTAGCTGACAAGGGCAGTTAAAAACTGTTGAGTCTGTAGTTCAGCAGGCATCTCAGTCTCTACACAATTTGGGAGCGCGCGCACACACACACACACACACCACAAACACACACTCATGCCAACTCTCTCATTTTTTTTTAAAACACCCATATTTCATTTCCCTGAACCTCCCATTTTAATTTGTGCACTATGCCCCTTATTCTCAGATTATACACCGTTTGGATCATTCTTTTTAAAAATCGTGTTCTATAAAGGTTCTAAATAAAAGGAAAAACTGACTTCCCACGAACCTTGAACCCAGTCTCTAGGTAACAAATTTGAGGCAACTGAAAATTAGCACATTAACAGCAAGAGTAAAAACAACAACAGCAAAAAATATTTTTCAGAACTAACCTATGCAATTGGAGCCCAATCTTATCTGTATTTACTTAAAAGTAAACTGTCCCGAGTTCCATGAAAGTAACACTAACACGGGCACTTGGACTATATCCAGACTTGGTCATGCTTATAGAACAATCCTAACTATAGAAAGCCGGTGTACGCTAGGGTGGCATAAATCACCCCATTTGAAACTCTGTCCAGGATAAATTTGACTTGCACCTTGGTATGGCTGATGCAAATAAATATTCTTCTGTTTCTGACTTGCACCATTCTTTTTGTGGGCAACGTTCCACAGGGTTGTTAGGTCCCATGACCAGACAGAAACGGGCCTGGAAGAGGTATAAGTTTTTCATGGTCCCATCCTCACCCCTTCCTGCCCCCGCCCTCAGAACACCCTTTTTGGGGAACTTAAATTACACTGTCTTAGGGTCCACCAGCTGAGCCAGGTTGATGGACTTATGCCAGCACATGTCTATCTCAGTCAAGTGAGGGACTTACATTGGCATAGCCCTGGCTGAGCAGAGAAAGTTCAAGTTCAGGTGACAATTATTTCCCATCACTTAAAATTTAGCACAACATGGCAGCATATTGGTAAAAAAGCCACAGTTCCATAACACAACTGGTAAAAGAAATGTTCGACGCTGGCATTTCCAGAACCACTAACTTTATAACCAGCAAAACTAACACAACAAGCCCCATGTCTGAATGCAGCCAGTGTAATTATTTCTACAGCTTGGTTGTAGGGTTTGAATCTTTTGTCTTGGAATTATTTTGTGGACTAAATTGGCAGACAGACATTGACTTTAGCAATTGGTACCATGTAAGTATATCAGCTGGGACGCAGGTGGCGCTGTGGGTTAAAGCCTCAGCGCCTAGGGCTTGCCGATCGAAAGGTCGGCGGTTCGAATCCCTGCGGCGTTTCCGTGTGCGGCTCTGGCTCGCCAGAGCAGCGATGTCACGCTGGCCACGTGACCCGGAAGTGTCTCCGGACAGCGCTGGCCCCTGGCCTCTTAAGTGAGATGGGCGCACAACCCCAGAGTCTGTCAAGACTGGCCCGTACGGGCAGGGGTACCTTTACCTTTACCTTTAAGTATATCAGCTACTGACCTGTATCTAATCTGGAAAGCAATTCATCCTTCATCCGCAGCACTTAGGGGGACATCACTGTCATTTGAAGAATGCTGTATGGCAACCAGCAGCTCTTGACATGACTATTAACCTGCTGCTAATTATTCCTAAAAGGTAAAGGTAAAGGTACCCCTGCCCGTACGGGCCAGTCTTGACAGACTCTGGGGTTGTGCGCCCATCTCACTTAAGAGGCCAGGGGCCAGCGCTGTCCGGAGACACTTCCGGGTCACGTGGCCAGCGTGACATCGCTGCTCTGGCCAGAGCCAGAGCCAGAGCCAGAGCCGCACACGGAAACGCCGTTTACCTTCCCGCTGGTAAGCGGTCCCTATTTATCTACTTGCACCCGGAGGTGCTTTCGAACTGCTAGGTTGGCAGGCGCTGGGACCGAGCAGCGGGAGCGCACCCCGCCACAGGGATTCGAACCGCCGACCTTTCGATCGGCAAGTCCTAGGCGCTGAGGCTTTAACCCACAGCGCCACCTGCGTCCCTTAATTATTCCTAGTTAATACAAAATATTGTTCCCTTGTGTCCATCTGCAACAGCACAAGTTAAATGACCTATTCAGCAGCTGCCATTTCAAAGAGATGGCTCTTTTCTCTTCTCAGTGAGATAAGCCTGCCTGTTTGTTTCCAGTTAAAGGCTCAGGGAACTGCTCAACTGATTCACACCCGCCATGTGTCAGTCAAAAGCCCATGGCATTTAGGCAAGGCTTATCCAGTTTAATTTAGCAACAGCTGCCCATCATATGTTGTATTCAAATTCTAACAGCTCGCAGTTACCTTTTAGCACTCAGTCGTGCAGTCATTCTGTGGCACCAATGATGAAGATTACAATGATGAAGAGGCCATATTTATTATGCTATCATGCCAGGAGCTGCTGGGGCTCAAACGTGGAAGCTTCAGGCCTGTGTGCAGCTGCCCTCTTTTGATATGCCACTGAACGACAGGTTGCAGAATCCACCCAGGGAGCTATGTATCCTTAGGCCCTGGGCTGATCCTGCCCATCTGCACTGCCCATTGGACTCTTCTGCAGCAACAAGGCCTTTCTGAGCTCTGGTATGGATATGCATCCTTCAGTTGCTCTTTGGTCCTGATTTTGGTGTCTGTTTTCTTGATCCTGTCTCCAGCTCATCTCAAACTGCTGTGCATGTCCCAATCCTGGCAGATCATGCTTTCAAAATCACTAGGTGGCCGATTGCTGCTAATCATGAGGCAAACAGCAACCTTGAGAGGAGATTATTTTCATTGGGAAAATGGAGCAGCGGAAAAGGTTAAATTGCTGTTCCCCCAGTGCCATGGTCCCGATCCTGTTTTTCCCCACCATCAGCTTCAGTGGTTTGAATAGACCATTTCCCTGCCCAGTTAGATGCCAGCCACCCCTTAGAAGGTTTGAAGAACGCCTCTCTTGACCTTGACTTGCTGCGTTTGGTAACTGGGGAGAAGGTCGAAGATGGAGAGGTTGGCTGCTGCGCCCAGCGGTCTGTGTAATCAAAGCAAAATAATCAGCCCAAGTGAACAAATTGATGTGACAGTTTTTTTATTGTAGTTTTCTTTACCAGCTTAGTTCATGCAGAGTATAATTATGAGGTAGAGAGAGGCAATCACAGTTCCCTGTCCACTCAGAAAATAGAAATAAAGGACAATATGTTTAATTTGTGGGTTAAGATGTGCAGCATTCTGTGCAATGCACTAGGGGCTACAAAGTTCTCTCCTTCCCCCACTGTACACCTAAGAATGTAATGCAAGAGACTGCCACAAATCTATTTGTGCAAACACATGTATTCTATTGCTCCCCATATTGAGTATACTGTCCGTGGGAAACCATGTTTTGGATTGCGCGGAATAGTCCTTGGAGACTGAAATTGAAAATTAAGCTTATGCAGTGCAGTGGCATCATGATCTGAATTCACAACGTCCCTTCCGTAGAGCACCACATAAAATAAATTTATGTAAAATAACATTTCCAATTATCTGAACTGTTCACTTTCCAAATGTATGAGGTGCACCCCACGTCATTGCAAAATAAGCAAAGGGTGAAATGTAATTGCATTCAAAATCAAAGCAATTGACACCAAGCAATAGTTCTGCTTTAAAGGGAAATGGGAGAGATGATTTTTTTACATAGCTCTGGCAATGTCCTCAGAATGCTAATTGGTCATGAGAACTGTAGATCTTTGATGCCTGGCTTTGCATGATCCAGTGCCCAGGTAAAGGAGAGGGGAGGAACAAAGCAGATCTAAGAGGCAGCTGCTGAAACATGATGCTTAAGGGTGTGAGAGGGCAAGTCCTAAGTCATGAAATGGACTCATTTCAAGGGCAGGTAGCCCCTCTTCTTCTGATCCTGATGATTTGATCTTGCCCCCTTCAATCATATCTCAGACTAATCCACCATTTTGCCTAGCAGTGCATGCAACAATATTAGACTCTGATAGTCCAAGTTCATCTGAGGCTAGTTTATGACCTCTGAAGGTCTGAGGTGACAGTTTGTCCGCTAAAGGGACTAACATGCATTAGGAATGAGATCATAAGGAAACAACTGCCCAATCTAAATAGTTATGCTTAAGTACTCATCTATTCAGAGAAAGCAAATCCATTTTTTCCTGCAACTGTATTTAACTATCCAATGAATTATCAGCCCCTTGAAATGCTTGCTGTTTGTTCAAGGTACATTCCTTTTAAAAAAATTAATCTATCAATCTTTCACTTCAGTCAGGCAGTAGATGACTGTTTACAGCAATCATAGATTTGATGCAAAATGTCTGGAGACGTCAGAGTTCTGAAAACTCAGAACATATGCGTATATAACATATGCATGGCTTTGTGAAGGTTTTCAATTGCTCTCTGTCTTGTTTCACCCCCCTCCCAGTTGGAAATTCTTAAGAAAATATCTTAATATTTCTTTTGCATCCAGCATGTAACTAGCAAATGTATGTGGGGGTGAGTGCTAATCATTTGAACCCTTGCCATGTATACGTATGATATTTGTGTGCAACATCTGAATATATTTTGCGTTTCCAATGGCTATGACGAAGAGTCAAAGGGTGGGGTAGGGAGGGCAAAGAGGAAGAAGATTAAACCACCTATTTCATGTTGTAGCTTGTTGTACTTTTCCTGCAGATTCTGTGTGTTGCCTGGTCTGTGGAATGCTTGCTGCAAAGAGGCTCGCTGGTGCCAAATTGGATGTGATTTCAGTGCCAGAAAAAGACCTTTATATTTGGCTAGGTACCGGTATGTAATCTAAGTTGAACTAGCTTTTGGTTTTATCCGTTCTGATTAATTGCATGTTTTAATTGCTGCTTCTGCTGTTTTATTTTCGCAATATTTTATGTGTTTACTGAGAATCCTTACTGAAGGGTGGCATAGAAACATTTGTAAACAAACAAACAAATGCATGTGTTCCTCAGGACTGACCTATGACAAAGGACAAGATGGCACCCTGCCATGGCATATACAGAAGCCAACTTCAACGGACAGCATCCTTTGCTGTAACTAAGGACAACGGGGTAGTTTACCGGGTGAATGGGATGCTGCATGGCACAGACAGCTCTGTCCTCCAGCATCTCACTGCTATTCTTCAAATTTTTAACTTTGCTGCCTGCCTCCACCAGCAACCAATGCCTGAGATGGCTGCTTCACTCTGCCCAATGGTAGGGCTGGACTTGGTGATCCTCCAGGCTGGATCCAAAGTACAATGTGATTAGTTCTATGTGCCTAAGGAAGTTCTCTTTCTCAAGCAGTAATGCCGAGTGCCTCTTGGCAGTGGCGTAGCGTGGGTTGTCAGCACCCGGGGCAAGGCAAGTAATTTGCACCCCCTAACCCGTGGATTTGCGCCCCCTAACCCGTGGATTTGCGCCCTCTAACCCCAACCCCCAGATGTTGCGCCCGGTGCGGCCGGCCCCCCCTGCACCCCCCACGCTATGCCACTGCCTCTTGGCAAACATCTTTAGAAAATGAGTCTGTGATTTGGCATTTGAGGGGAGAGGTAGCAAATTATAGAGGCAGACCTAGGTTCTTCAGCGGCGTGCATGAAGGAGCTCTTTGGATTTCAGGGTCCCTATCTTATGGCATGATTGTGGCCCCCACAGTGTCTCAGTCTTGATAGTGTGGGACACACACACACAAAGAGAGAGAGAGAGAGAGAGAGAGAGAGAGAGAGAGATTCTGTGCTGAATTCGCGCACACAAATGCACAAACTTCTACCATGAACTAGGGAATAGATGTCAGCCCTGTGCTCAGTATTCCCTGAAGAGCAACTTTTTTCATTTTGTGAGGTCAACAGCTGCTTCAGAGTGATAACAGGCACCATAATGAATGCAATGTATTCATGCCAAGACTTCTGGGACAGCATGACAATCCACCATGTCTGTTCGAAGTTTGCTTAAGAGAACAGGCTGACTGTGCTTACTTGACTAGGAATTAAGAATAAAAGCAACACAGCAAGGTATAGAACCATATCTGGAAACAGTTATCTCTCTATAGTACCCATACTGCAGGAAATAATTTCAGACATGTTACCTGTATAAGCTGCTAAATTTGTGTGTGTGTGTGTGTGTGTTAGCATCTTTCTTTACAGTTACTCAAATAATTAAAAGATCACCGGTTTCCTACAAAACCAAATAAATAATACCATATACTATACAGTCGTACCTTGGGTTAAGTACTTAATTTGTTCCGGAGGTCCATTCTTAACCTGAAACTGTTCTTAACCTGAGGTACCACTTTAGCTAATGGGGCCTCCCACTGCCGCTGCGCCGCCGGCGCACAATTTCTGTTCTCATCCTGGGGCAAAGTTCTTAACCCGAGATACTACTTCCAGGTTAGCGGAGTTTGTAACCCAAAGTGTTTGTAACCCGAGGTGTTTGTAACCCAGTTTACAACCACTGTATGCTTATAAGATTAAAATGTAGAGCACATAGAAAGCATGAAGCCCTCAAGCTCAGAAATGTTCCCTACCTCCTACTTAAAATATTCCACTAGAGGTGATGATTAAAACAATGAGAATAAGGGATCCAGTGATTTCTCTAATCTGACCTTCTTTCTTAGCACATGATTACATTCCTTGAAAACCTCAAAATACAACTAATACTGGGCATAACCTTTGGGTTTTATGTATGGGGGGAACTGTCAGCTCACAAGACAAATGTACTAGTTGTACTCCACACTTTTGCCTGTTTGGAATGTTTCTTTTATAATGTTTCTTGCTAAAGTGGATTGAAGGATGCAGTACATAGAAATATCTGGGAATTTGAACAGCGAAAGCATTAGGGAGATGTTTGGATAATGATCCCCACCCTCCACAAAAAACCTGAATGAATATAGTGTGGCTATTCCCCAGTAAATGCCTAGTGTGGAAGAATATTTCAAGTCCCGTTTCATGATAGAAAACAACAACAAACAACACAAAATTACTCTTGAGATCCTTTGTAAACAGAAGCCATCTGCTGAATTTTGTTCATCCCAATATGTTTTTGCACATTACTCAGGTGATGTTTTTGTCTCCCCAATTTGCTCTAAAGAAGCAGCATCTTTAACTGAACATCTATAACGTTTGTGTGCAACTCTCTTGACTCCTGGGAGTTGAGTGTGTTGCCATTGGGGTGATTTGTTTTAACATGCAGCATTGATAAGACTTAGAATGAGAGGAAAATGACTCTGTGTGCTTGTCCAGGTAAAGATTTATGAAGAATAAAGTGCCACAGTAATGAAATGGTGACAGGTTAGCATTAGCAGTTGACACTGGTGGGCTGAAGAATGGAGAAACAATTGAACTGGAAGTGAAAAACAAAATAGCAATGCTTTAGTGTTGTCACCTTTACAAATGTGTTTAATGAAAAGTAAAGAAAAAAGGGCTGACACATTATGCTTTGCTGGACCACAATGGCTCACTGGGAGCTGCCCCTGGTCCTGAAAAGCCACACAAGTTTATTTGGTTCTGTAGTTCTATACCGCCTTTCACCAAAAATGGCCACAGGATAGTTTACAGAATTTTCTGTGGATTGTTTTTATTTACATGGCTTACAAATAAGATATTTAAGCAGTATATATAAAGGTCTTAAATAAATAAATATGGTTATATAAAACATGATACATCATAAGCAGGAACATAATTTTTTTCTCATACAATGTATAACATAATTAGAAGGTATATAGAATCATAAAACTGTAGAGTTGGAAGGGAGAGTCTCATCCAGGTAGGATGATACAGGCGAAGAAGGCATTATTTCAGAAATGTTGTTTCTGTGTCTGGCTCTCTCAGACTAGGGAACTCCTGTACTACTTTGGAAGCACTGGTGTTTAGGAGCACTGATGTCAGAAAGCTAAGCATGCTGCTGCTATCTATATAAATTCTTAAAAATCAAACCACCGTTACTTAAGCAAAACTAGTCTTCTCCCTAAAATGATACACATTTTCATAGACACTTATGTGACGCTCAGAAAGTTGGCCCATATGCCCAAAACGTAATGTGAAAAGCGACTCTAGCAATATTTTGCTATGCCATTTTAAGTACATGTATATCTACGACAAAAATTCCTTAAGGCAAATATTAATGAAGTATTCAGGTATCATGCTGACTTGTGAGGCACAGAAATGGTTAATGCTGGACACTCTCCATTTTAAAACAAGTTCCTTCCTTCACAATACAGAAAAGATACACTTTGATAATAATTTTCTGTTTAATGATAAATGATTATGAGTTTTGGTCAGGAGAAGGAAGAGTCAGCGCTAAGTCAATGAGCTACCTCTCTCTGAAGGGCTGATAGGTCATAAACCATATCTAGCGGCTTGAGGGAGGTATAAATTGAAAACATTACAAGATTTGATTAGAAATCCTGAGGGCTCCAGCAATGACATGGCTTATTTGGAGAACTTTTCCTTCAAAGAGTGAGTGCAGAATGCTATATAAGCCATGGCTGAATTTAAAATGTGATCTATAAACTATGAAGAACATGAACCGCAACCAGGGCGGATCTACTATAAAACTAATGAAGCTTCAGCTTCAGGGCTTAAGTGACTTTGTAAAAACATTTCCCTAATTTTCACCCCCCACAATAGAATGACAGAATAGTTGGAAGGGACCACAAGGATCATCTAGTCTGACTATTTATCCCCGTGTGGGATTTGAACCCATGACCCTAAGATTAAGAGTCTCATGCTCTGAGCCAGTGTGGTGTAGTGGTCATCAACTGAGCCAGTGAGGTGTAGTGGTTAAGAGCGGTAGACTCGTAATCTGGTGAACTGGGTTCGCATCTCCGCTCCTCCACATGCAGCTGCTGGGTGACCTTGGGCCAGTCACACTTCTTTGAAGTCTCTCAGTCCCACTCACCTCACAGAGTGTTTGTTGTGGGGGAGGAAGGGAAAGGAGAATGTTAGCCACTTTGGGACTCCTTAGGGTTGTGATAAAGCGGGATATCAAATCCAAACTCCTCCTCCTTGTCGTCATCGTCCTCCTCCTCCTCCTCCTCTTCTTCTATAACTCGAAAACTATAAAGCATAGGAAATTGTTGTTCACACCAGCGACTTTGACATGTGAGATAATCCAGCACAACAATTTTAATCAAAATCAGAGGAAGCAGCTATTTTTTAAAAAATGTGGTGCTCTGTTGTGGAACAAACCCACTCAATAAGATAACGGTCATTACCCAGACCTCATTGCTGGTTGCGAAGGGGCCTCCACAACAATTCAAGTTTCAGGGCACCCAAAATGTAGATCTGCCACTGACCACAACTCTATCAAACATAATTCATTTTCCTGGACCTAGTTTGAATATCTGTAAATGGGAGCATAAGCTGTTCTCAGCACAGCTTTAGACAGCTGTGAAAAGTTCTGAAGCTGTCTTACATAATTCTCTACAGTAGAACAGCATGCTACTGAACATACAAATCACACAAAGGTTTTTCTCATGTTGTGAGCCAACTAACACTTGTGCTTTTTATTTCCACTTCACATGATTGGCTACTGCACCAGGTGATGATACAACAGCATTGGTGGAAAGCATATTTATACTTTCATCAGACATTGGCTGCAGTCTGACATAATTATATATAACCATTTAGCATTATGAGGATGTGCTGCAGCAAGCCTCAGGCTAGCTTTGTCTTCCTCCCCTCTTCAAACACAGAGGAGATTTAAAGGGTCTAGATATAGTTTGTTAGAAACTGCAGCTTCCCATTTCCTCTGGATATGGGAAATTGTAGTTTTACAAGCCCCAGTTAATTCACAGTGCAGGATGGTTTCACTTTTCAAATACATTTAAATAAGACCCAGTGAAATCAACATAAGCACTTAAACACACTAAATCTTTTCAAGGATTGCATTGAAGATGAAGTAAACCCACCTGTGCCTAAACAGATTATCCTCTCCCCTCTTCTTGTTGAATACAAAGTAAATACTCAGCATGGACTGCCTGTCTTTATCATGCAAGTCTTCAATATCCAGCTGTGAACTAATCTGTCATTGAAAAAAATTAACATTCTGTGATCTCAAAGCTAATGACTCTGGATTTCCCAAGAGAAAACAGAAGAGGACAGTGCAGGAGAGGCTGCTGGCATTTGACTGAAAGCAGAGGCATATGAGCAAGGAGGTTGGAAAGGATTCTTGGCAATGGAATGAAGGCAGTGATTAAAGAGAAGCTGTGGAAATGGCTGCATGAAGATTTAATTACCTGTGGCTAAGGTAAGCTGGATTTGAGCACCTTCCAAAAACATATTGTGCTTGACAAATACCGTAAGTGGTTATCCCTGATTTATCCTCCAATATTAAAACAACCTAGCAAAATCTGAACATGGTAGTCAATCTGACCTCACTGAAGGTCAACATCTGCAACACTGTAGTCAACAGGAAGGGGAAGAATCCTAGACAGAACCTAAAATGTAGCATCCAATTTCACACATAAGCCTAAAACAAATGCAAACTTCAGGCCTCATGCCCTAAATAGTTCTGCTATTTTAGCAAGGTATGTGATGAGGTTATGGTCAGGAGAAGGACAAGCAGAGCCACAATGTGCTGATTCTCCTGTGGTTTTTGATACAATCAACTATGGTATTATTCTGGATGGGCCATCCTTGTTGGAGACTAGAGGCACCATACTATATCGCAGTGGTTCCACTTCTATCTGGATGGCCTAGAAGGTGATGCTAAGAGGCCTACAGCTCAGCTCTATAACATTAATGCAATGGGACTGTGTTATTTAACATCCACATGTAACTGCTGAGTGAGAGAAGTCACTTGGAAATTTGGGGCAAAGTGCCATCTGTATGTTAATGGCACTGTTTCTCCTTTTCATCAGACTCCGATAAAATGATGGAGAGTGGGGAATCGGTGTGTAGAAGCTGTAATGGATGGGAAGAGGGCCATCAAATGGAAGTTGATTCTAGGTACCGGTAAGTCAGATGCCCTGGTGACAGGTGGTTCACCTGGCCGGCAGAGGGTGTGTGGTAGCCATGCTGTTATGAATGGGGTTGCCTTGACGGCTCAGCTTTTGTAGCTTATGGCTGCTGTTGAATCCCACATAAGATGGAACCAAGCCATTTCCACAGCACACAATGTCTTTTATCTTCTTAGGCTGCTGCCTCTGGTTACATCCCTTCTCGCAGTAATAGTCTGGTCACTGTTATCCATGGGCTTGGAACTTTGAGGCTGGACTGCTGCAATACATTGGAGCTGCCTTTGAAGATTTCTTGGAAACATCAGTTGGTACACAGCGTAGGGTTAAGCTGGAACCAGTCACATTGAATGGATATCACCAGTTCTTAAACAGTTACACTAGTTCTAGCGTCTCTAGGCAAAATTTGAAGTGTTGGTCATTACCCATGAAGGTCCAAATGTCTTGGGACTCAGCTATTAGAAGGACCAACCTTTTCCACATGAGCCTGCCTGAACCTTTCAGTGACCCACCCTCCAGCTCCCCACACCCTCAGTACCTGAGGCTAAGCAGGTGCTGACTAAGGAGAAGGCCCTAAGGAGAGTTGTGGTGACTCAGAGATTGTCTTTCCTGGTGAAGCTTGCTTGGCAAAACACTCAATGTCTTTTCAGTGCCAGGCAGTTATTCTTACTTTTAAAAAAATCTACCCGGGGCAATACAGTGTGTTCTATAAGGGATTTTAGTGTTGCTTCTATGATGCTGCTGGATTTTATGCCTTCTGCTCCTGTCCATTTAATGCAGCTCTGATTTTAAGTGGTTTGTGCTGTGGGATTCTTTTGGGCAGAAGGGCAGCCTCTAACAAGGCAGATGGATGGTCTGGATCAAATACATAAGCAAACAAGGAAGCTGCTCTCCAAACACAAGAGCAACAGTCTCACCAGCAGCTCAGTCAGCAGCAGCCTGGAGGCCAGCATGGGAACACAGCTCTTTCTCAGCTCTGAGAAACTAGCAATTTCCTATGTGGTTTTTTTGTGTGGTTCTGATTCTTTCCTACCAAGATTAGCAGCTCCCTGGTGATACTCAAGGGATTCTTTGCAGGGAATTCCATGTCCCCCTGCATCATTTTGTCCTATAGCACTATCCCATGTGAAGGAGCTACTTCAGGTGACCCATGGACCAGAGATACATGAGGCCATACAAATCTCAAGAACAGGGATCTAAGGAAGGAGATGCAGGTAGTTGACAACACACCAATTCAAAGAATTTGGTGGCCTCAGTGTCACTGACAGAGGAAGTTTGCTTGTCCAGCTCAGTTGGGAAGGCTTGATGAGGTGGGGCAGCCTGTTCCCTTGCTTTAGAAAGGCTCCTCTGGGCTGCCATATTCAGAGGCAGGCTGTCGCTAAATCTTTCTGGAGGCATCTGTCTGGTCATTGTGGAAAGCAGGATGCTGGACTGGGGTGGCCACTTGATCTTCTCAGAGAAGGCTCTTCTTACATTAGGTGCACGACTTTGTGCACCTCTGTTACTAAAAGAAGGTGTTGCACTGTTGAAATTCAGAAATCTAAGTTAGTCATGTATATTGACTTTGAGCAGAACTAGCACTGACTACCACCCATCCGGTCTATCAGTTCACTCCACTACAGGAGGATGTGGGGAACCAGACAGCTTCCTGCTATTCATCCCCCACTTTAATTTTTCTTTTTTCCCCCTTTCTCTTTTTTTAAAAAATGCTTACTAGATGAGTGGCTCCCGAGTAAGATATTTCACAGCCCCCAGAGAAATTAGAGACATTTATAAAATGTAGTAAAACCTTTAAAAGGTTCAGAAAACAATACAGAAATCTTCCATTCAAGAAGCGCTTGTGACACTTGAGCAACCAAATCCTACAAAGCAAGATGAAAGTGCTAGGAGTTATTCAAAATTAAATTATGATAATTACAATATATAAGCATGAAGCTGTTCGTGTTCATATTCTCTCTCTCTCTCTCTCTCTCTGTCTCATAGTTATCTTTTGTCTCATTTGAGGCAATGGCTGCTGTTCCTGGCTGGCTGATACACCTTTCTGATTTAGTAGAATTTAACAAAGGGATCCAGCTTGTGGCAGACTCTGGTTTTTGAGAGCATGCTTTTGAGATTTGTTCAAAATCAAAGTACCCTTCAGTTTCAAGGCTTTTGAATAGCCAGTGCCTTTTGGAAGATGCATAGGATAAAAACAAAGGAATCGCTCTTATTTTATAAGACTTTCTGGGGCTACTAGTTGTAATGGCTATATGTTACCTGCAATATCGGAGGAAGCATGCCAGTTGTTGAGGACCATGAGTGGGATAGTTGTACCGCACTCAGGGCCTGCTTGCAGGCTTCCCAAAGGCATCTGGTTGGCCTCCATGAGAACAGGATGCTGGACTAGATGGGCTTTGGCATGGTCCAGCGGGGCTCTTCTTACTTCCTCCCATACATGCTGAACAGGAGCCCAGTCTAACAGAAAAGACCCATGCATACAGCAGTTGGAGTTGTACAGTACATTGTGGCTCTCCTTTGGTCTCCATTACTCTTGCATACTAAGGTGTGCATCTCCCATCTGGGGCCTCTGCTAGCTAGGCTGGGGCCAGTGATTTTGATGCTAGAACATATCACATATACTAACAGGAAACTTGACTCATTTGAGTGTTAATCCTTATGTGATCAAAATGGCACTAACTCCGCCACCAGAGGGGAGGTCTAAACAGGCCTGAAAGAATACCCAGCGTTTGCAGAAGTACAAAAATCTTTAGAAAGCTAACTCTTAGAAGGAAAAGCCCCCCAACATCCCAATGAAAACTGAATGTGATCGGTAGGTATGCAATTCTGACTTTTTTTTTTTTTTTGAGGGGGAGAGAGAAATGGAATTCAGGATGAGGGGAAAGGAATGACACTCACATGCTAGCATTAAGGATTAGGGTTCAGTTGGTGAGTCCTACTAGCAAAAGTCCACACAAGGACTTCCACTAGTGCAATGGGGCTTTGCCCCCTCTCCTCCCCCTCACACCCCACAAAATGCCTCTTGGAAGGTAGGAGAACACCCAGAACAGTGTGCAAGGGGAGGAGGAGGGGGTAATTGTTTTATCTGTCAAGCTGCAGTGCTTGTACTGAGGGACTAATTGCCACAGTGCTACATTGAATCCCTCCCTCTGTTGCAAGTCCCACTTGTTTCCCCCCTAATTCAGAGCACTGTAAAAGTGAAGAGCTAGGACAACAAGTGTCTCACGGTCAAAGTAAGGCAGGCGAAAGAGAAGTGAGCAAAAATGGCCTGGAGTAGCTATGCACATACACATCTGCCAGCTTGCTGAAGAAAAGAAGGTACACAATCCCTCAATATAAGTCTTTGGATACAGAATGGAGTTGCATTCATTTGGTAATTTTGTCATTTCCCACACACAGTAAGAAAGAAAGACAAACTACCTAAAATGAAAATGACTCACTCGTTCCCTTTTCTTCTCATTAGTTAATGACGCCATTATTAAGATGTCTCACACTTCGTCAAGCCAAGCAACATCATCTCCGGACCTCCCACCCAACCCCATTTCCCCCTTCACTAAAATAGATGTGAAATGCAAGGCAGCATCCCTGGTGAATTTCATTCACACGATGTCGGACTTGCTTGCGCCTTTCCCAGGGCTCGCAAATGCCTGCGATGATGACACAGAGGAAGTTGTGATGTTGTCCAAGTTCATAATGACCTGGTTCAGAATACAAATTTGTACACCTGGTAATGCTAGGGCATATTAAGAATTGATCTACAATGGACCCTCCAGATATGAATTAAATTCATTCTGGGGGTCTGTCCACAACCTGAAAAGTCCGTAGGCAGAGGCGTCGCTTCTGTGCACACACACAGTGCGATTGAGCTCTTCTGCGCATGCACATGGGACAAAACCCGGAAGTATACTTCTGGGTTTGCCTCGTTCCTAACCCGAAGTTACGTATCCAGAGTGGTACGTAACTAGAGGGTCTACTGTACTGTATTCTCAAATGAGACCCTGCACATTCACTGTTAGCACCCAGCAGACCAATCACTCAAGCCAGGTCTTTGTACGCACACAGACTCAAGTTATTTGATTTTCATCCCTTCATGGTCCCTGAAACTTGCATCGATTGCTGTGATCCTCACTATCAAGACAGCCTCCTATGCTCATGCTCAGAAGATCTTTAATGCTAAGCCCCCAAATTGATTGGTGTGAAGTATGTGGCCAGCCCACTTCATCAACCACCCTTTTGTTATGTCCAGTTTATTTTGGCCCATCTATTATTTTGACCATTTCTTGAAAAAAAAAATTATGTTGCGGTGGTTCCTCCATCTTCATCTGAAACTGTCTTGTTCCCCAGCATGTTTGCAGAAGTGGCTGCTTGAGTTTCCAAGGAGCTGCCTGTTGTGGCTTGTGCAGGCAATTTCAATTCCCAGGAAGCAGGTGGAAAGATACATGCATATGGCACCATCAGCATGTGTGTGCCAACATTACAAGCTAGGAGAGAACTTTTGGGAAATAGATTTTCCCCAGCCCCGAAAGCGTGCTAAAAAAACCTCATGAATGGGTACATCTTTTTCCCAGGGACAGATTTCAATAAAGCGAGTGGCAGGCAGGAACACTTGTGGGAGTGAAAGTTTGATGAAATGACAGCACCATGGGAGATATATCCTGTTTCTTTTTCTACCACAATATGTACAAGAACCCAAAGTCTTAATTTTTAGCAAAGCAAAACAAAAGTATCACAGACAGGTAACAAAATGGGTCGCAAGGTGTGGTCTGAGGCACTTAATGGAGCCACATTGCTGGAGAACCTAAGCAGACTTGGGCCTGGTCAGTGCCTGGATGAGACACTGGCTTGGAATTCCATGACCGCCACCTTGAATTCCATAATGAAGATATCAAAATGCACAAAAGGTGGAGCAACCAGCCCAACTGCTCCAGTGATACACACTGTACTAAGCAGTCCAGGATGAGGGATGCAGACTAAGCATCTCTATATGGAAGCATCATTTGATAGGATTGAGCAAATCTATCCATTTCTGTGTCCCCCTTTTTCTAATCTTCAGTTCAGTTCTCCACATTTTGAGACCTGCTTGCAATTTTAAACAGAAGTCTTCATGCAAATTCAGCAGCATTTTAGTTCAGTACTTTTCTAATGTACATCTTTCTATGCAATTTTTGCCTAATATATACGTTTTTGAAAAACACACATTTCCCCTGTATATTGTACATTTGTTCCTGTTGTTTTCTCTATTACATGCATTTTATGGACACCAGGGGTGGCTCGTCCCATTTCTTCTCCTGAGGTGAAACAGGAATGTGTTGTCTCCTGTCCCCTGCTGTGCCCCGCTCACCCCACTACTTCTGCTGTCATCATAATGCCCCCCCCCCCGCCAAAACCTTGCAAGAGGAACCTTGGTGCTCATCTTCTCCACCCCAGGGGCAGGGAAGACAAGTGGCAATACCCACGTGTGGAACGCCCTGTGTGCTCATTGAAACTCGGCAACAGGGCGGCATTCCAGTGGTGGTGGAAGTGCTGGGGCAAGCAGGACCTCTTGCATTTCTGCCAGCTGAGGCAGCTGCTTCACTCTATCTAATGGGTGAGCCGGCTCTGATGGACATTTTGCCCTAGTAGATGCATTTTTGTATGCGTTACTTGGCTGGTGAACTGCACTGTAAAATTTGGAGAAATTTCAAAGGATGACTGTGTGTTGGTTTGCATATTGCTTTGGAAAGTGCAATATAGGCAGGTTCCCTTATAAATGTGAACTGAATTGAATTTCTCCCATCTCTACTTAGATGGATCCACCATTAGGGGTATGTGTGAGCATGGAGGTGGTAGTAGTGGAAGGATGGGGGTTCCTGGGCTCAGCAGACCTGCTCCCTCTCCTCTGCTCCCATCCTATGTAACATATAATTGGCACTGAGTGATGTTTCCTAGGGAAGCCTCTTATTGTACCTATCTGCTACTGAAGGATGCAAGAGATGACACTGCACTGAGTCTGGTGCTGCCTTCTCTCTGCTTCGATCTCACAGCATTTGGTCCACTTGGTCCAAATAGGGCACTACTCTACCAACCTCAGCTTGCCACCAACTCTGGCTGTAAGCTCTGTCCTCCGTAGAATCACTATTGCCCCTTGTGGAACTCAGCCAGTAGGAGGATGGGCCAAAATTAGAATTAGTTGGCTGAAGAAAGCTTTTGAAGCTCCCGAACTATCGACCAGGAGGGAGGGAACATGCCAGTCGGGCATGTGTCTCTGCCAGGGTCCTACTCAAGTGTAGGCTGAGCTCCTGACACTATCAAGTATCAAGGTTCTCGTACTAACGTTATATTGGATGTCACCCCAAACATGCAGAGTTCTCCAGACTGGGTGGACAGGCAACATCTAGCCCTCTCAAGCTGTAGTTTTCAGCCAGTATCTTTTCTTCAATGTGTAGGGTATAATATATTGGATCCTCTCCCAACCCCAGGCTTCCACTGGGCAGCAGGTGGTGGGCTTGAAATGAGATTTAAATTTTGTGGACATTGTCCAAGGGCTTAAGCCTTGCCAATGCTAAAAGATCCATTTATTTTAACACTCAGTGCCGCTTGTGTGCATAAATAGGTATTATTTTGTAGCCTAAAATTCTTATTAATTCAACATTTCCACTTGCTTCTATTTTAATAAGTTCACTTTTTAATTTTTCCTCTAAAGCTTTTCTTTGATGTGCTTATCAACTTGCTATTTAAAGAAAATAATATTGGCATGTCACATCTGACAGAGCGTTCTGAGTATAGTTGAATATTTGTACTTTGTGGGTTTTATAAAAGTAATGTTATGTTATGTTCATGTCATGTTTCCCTGTCATGAACTTAATGTTTCACAGTCAGTCTTTCCCCCCCCCCTACATGTACCAAACACAACCAGAGGTTACAGTGTCAATTAGCAAAAGCTCATTTTTTGAATGTATCAAGTTAATAAACAAAGAGGATTATGCACAGTAGTTCTTTTCATTATTTAATGAAGGCAAAATCTTAAATGTCTAAATCTGTGCATCTGAAAATTTCAGTCTTCTCTTTTTAAAAAAAAAAAAAAATTAATTAACCGGCCAATCAAATCAAATTAAATCACATCACATAAATTCCGAATTACAAAGCCGAATTTTAAATTTTGTTGGGGGGACCCATATTTCAAGATCCGAAGGGGGATTCTGATCATCTTCTTGCTACTGCGTTAATGTCCAAATCAATCCAAATCAGTCCAAACAGAGTTCATAATTCTATCCAGTCTTATCTTGCTGTTGAGAGGAAGGAAAAGATCCTAGAAAAAATAAAAGAAGGAGAGAAGAAATTGAGGTCCAAACCAAAGTCCCATGAGATTTTGAGAGAAATAAAGTTTTATCAGATGCAGTACATGGAGCTCATGAACCAACAAATAGAATGGAAGATAAAGCAAATGAGACAAAGAACTTTCGAATCAGCGGACAAATGCGGGAAACTTCTGTCATGGCAATTGAAAAAAAGGCAGAAAATGAATACTGTAACAAGTCTAGAAATGGATGGAAAAATTATCCACAAACCCAATGAGATCAACAATTGTTTTCAAAGTTTTTTTAAGAAATTGTATGCACAAGGGCCTATCAACGAGCAAGAAATAGAAGAATTCATCAGAAAATACGGTCTACCAAAAATCTCAGAACAAAGTAAAAGGATCTTAAATGAGGAAATAACAGAACAAGAAATAGAGGGTGCCATTCAAAATATGAAATTGGGAAAATCACCAGGACCAGATGGCCTGACGGCCAAATACTACAAAATGCTGAAAGAATGGCTGATACAACCATTGAAGGAAGTTTGCAATGAAATTTTGAAGGGGAAAAAGGCACCTGAATCGTGGAAAGAGGCTTTCATCTCACTTATACCGAAAACAGAGACTGAGAAGAACCAGGTCAAAAACTACCGCCCTATATCTTTACTCAATGTGGATTACAAAATTTTTGCAGACATTTTGGCAAAAAGATTGAAAAGAGTTTTGGCAGAAGAGATTCATAAGGACCAAACAGGCTTTCTCCCAGGTAGACATATGTCAGACAATGTGAGAAACATTATAGATATTTTGGAGCTGCTGGACGTTGACATCAACAGGAAAGCAGTTTTGATTTTTGTGGACGCGGAGAAAGCCTTTGACAACATTTGTTGGACTTTTATGAAAAAGAATCTCCAAGGGATGGGGGTAGGCCAAGGTTTTGAAAACGGTATAGGTGCAATATATTCTCAATAAAAGGCCAAATTAATTGTAAATAATGTGGTAACAGAAGAAATACCTATAGAAAAAGGTACACGACAGGGTTGCCCAATATCCCCTTTGCTTTTTATATCAGTCCTGGAGGTTTTGTTAAACATGATCAGAAAGGACCAGTTGGTCAAAGGAGTTCAGGTCGGAGTTAGACATTATAAATTAAGAGCATTCGCAGATGATCTAGTATTGACTTTGCAACAGCCAGACACTAGTACTAAAAGAGTATTAGAACTAATTGAAATATTTGGTCGAGTAGCAGGTTTTAAATTGAATAGACAAAAAACGAAAGTGTTGGAAAAAAATTTAACAATGGAAGAAAGAGAGAGTTTTCAGAATGAAACAGGCTTGGAAATAACTAAAAGGGTAAAATACCTGGGGGTAAACTTAACATCCAAGAATGTGAATTTATTTAAGGATAATTATGAAAAATGTTGGTCAGAAGTTAAAAAGGATCTGGAAATATGGTCAAGGTTGAAACTTTCCTTGTTAGGCCGAATCGCTACTATTAGGATGAATGTATTGCCTAGAATGTTGTTTTTATTCCAGACGTTGCAGATTGTGGACAAGATAGAATGTTTCAAGAAGTGGCAGAAAGACATATCAAAATTTGTCTGGCAGGGCAAAAAGCCCAGAATTAAATTTAAGATTTTAACTGACGCAAAGGATAGAGGGGGGTTTGCCCTGCCGGACTTAAGACTTTATTATGAATCAGCAGCTTTCTGCTGGTTGAAACACTGGCTACTTCTTGAGAACACTGACATCTTGGATCTGGAAGGATATGACAATAGTTTTGGTTGGCATGCATACTTATGGTATGACAAGGTAAAGGTGTATAAAAGCTTTAAAAACCATATTGTAAGGAAAGCATTGTATAACGTTTGGATTAGATACAAAGATTTGTTGGAAAGTAAAACCCCTAGGTGGGTGTCACCAATGGAAGCTAGGGAAGTAAAAAAGCTTAATATGGATTCTAAATGGCCAAAATATCATGAGATTTTAGAATACGATGGTGAAAGGGTGAAACTTCAGAGTTATGAGAAACTAAAGCCTAAGGTTCGAGATTGGTTGCATTACCATCAGATAAATGAGACGTTTAAACAGGACAGGAAAATAGGATTTCAGAAAGAGAAGTCAAAATTAGAAACAGAATTGTTGGAACCCAATACTAAGAACTTATCAAAAATGTATAACTTGCTGTTAAAATGGAATACACAGGATGAAACGGTGAAATCAGCCATGATTAAATGGGCACAAGATATCGGTCATGATATTATGTTTGCTGACTGGGAACAGTTATGGACCACCGGTATTAAATTTACTGCATGTAATGCCTTAAAAGAAAATATTATGAAAATGATCTACCGGTGGTACATGACCCCAGTCAAGCTTGCAAAAATTTATCATTTGCCTAATAATAAGTGTTGGAAATGTAATGAGACTGAAGGCACTTTCTACCACCTTTGGTGGACCTGCCCAAAGGTTAAAGCTTTCTGGGAAATGATCTATAATGAAATTAAGAAGGTCCTTAAGTGGACTTTTCCTAAGAAACCAGAGGCTTTCCTCTTGGGCATGGTGGGCCAAGTGGTGTTAAGGAAGGATAGGACTTTCTTTATGTATGCCACTACAGCAGCAAGAATTCTACTGGCAAAGTATTGGAAGACGCAAGAACTACCTACTCTGGAAGAATGGCAAACAAAGGTGATTGACTTTATGGGACTGGCCGAGATGACGGGCAGAATCCGGGACCAGGGGAAAGAGACAGTGGAAGAAGACTGGAAGAATTTCAAAATATATCTTAAAAATAATTGCAAAATTGAGGAATGTTAGGATGTCAGGGGGTAAGAAGTAAAGAATTGCAGCAGTAAACAAAAAAAACTTAAGAAATTTTTACGAAAGGGAACTAAGACAATGGACTTAAGGGTTGCTAAAGAATTATTAAACAAGGATGCAGGGATGGGGAGGTATGGGGAAGTCAAAGAAAGAAGGGTATGAACCGATGAGCATGAAGTTATACTGTTTTACATTGTTCTTTATTACATGTGTGGAAAATTAATAAAAATTATTATAAAAAAAAAAAAACAAGTTAATAAACAAAGAGGATTATGCACAGTAGTTCTTTTCATTATTTAATGAAGGCAAAATCTTAAATGTCTAAATCTGTGCATCTGAAAATTTCAGTCTTCTCTTTTTTTTAAAAAAAAAAAAATTAATTAACCGGCCAATCAAATCAAATTAAATCACATCACATAAATTCCGAATTACAAAGCCGAATTTTAAATTTTGTTGGGGGGACCCATATTTCAAGATCCGAAGGGGGATTCTGATCATCTTCTTGCTACTGCGTTAATGTCCAAATCAATCCAAATCAGTCCAAACAGAGTTCATAATTCTATCCAGTCTTATCTTGCTGTTTCCACATCACATCTTGTTCATATATTTTCTCTTTTTTCTTTATGATCTCTTCTGATAGTCTCCTTAAGCCGATAAACACCAATAATAATCCTGTGTGAATTTTCCGTTCTTCCAATCCTCAAATCGAGATGGTTTCCATATATCATCACCTTCATAGATAGCAGCGCTCTTTCCATCATTAATTACAGAACTGTCATTCTTAAGTCCCACTGAGGAGTTTCACCCACAATATAAAAACAGCTCTATTTCTCTATTTCTCCTCTCAGACTTAAGTCCTCAGACAGAACTTCCCAATATGGCGACGGCATTTTTAACTGCGTCATTCCAAAGCTCTTATACATTCCACGCTCTTCTTAAAACATGCTTTGGTTCGAAAGTTTATCTCTACACAGCCTTAAATCCACAGCTTAAGTCCTTAAAATGACAATTCTGACTCGTGAGGGGAGGGGATTCTTGTTTAATCACATAAGGAAAGAAAGGAAAGTTTTTCCCCCTCCCCCATCAGTCATTTGCCATACCGTATCTTGGCGTATCTTCTCATGTTTTATTCTTGTCTTGTTTTATCAGAGATCTCTTCTGTTAGCAGTCTTTACTCCCCTTTCTTCCTTGAGATATGTGCATTCCTTCATCCAAATTGTTTCTTTTGAAGTTCTTGCAGCTAGTGGCGCGGGTCAGGGACGGCGTCCAGGAGTGCCGGAATCCCACAGGAGGGCTTTGTGCCTAGTGCCCCCATCCCCACAAATTCGGGGGTGGTATAGGGCACAGCAGGCAAGGGCAGTCCCCCCCACCATCCTGGGGGGGGGGGGGTAGGGAGGCTAATTACTCCCATCATAGCCTCCAAATTACCTCGTGTGGGTCGGAGAGATGTTATTGTCAGCCATCTTCCGATGCGCCCCCTAGTGGCCCCCCGAAAATTTCAGTCTTCTCATGTGTTTGGTGTTTGTTCCCTATAAACCCAAAGATCCTGCCATGTTTTTGCTGGGTAAGAGATCACCAATGCAATAAGAGATCACAAATGCTGCTCTTTCTGGACACATCACCACAAAGGTACTGCTTGAAACAGCCAAGATTTCCTTTTGAAATTTCATAGTAAAAAACATTTGTAGCCGCCAGGACAGGATGTCATGTCAAGCTGTCAACATATTTTTCTATAATTCAGCATATTCAGTGCTTTTAACAATGTTAGTGTTCTGGTCAAACATATTATATATTTGTTGCTTCTAGCTGCATTGGTTGGTTGATGCTTCCCTAGCCCCTCAACCCAGCACAATATGTTCTGAACCCAGACAGCTATTAGAAATGAAAGAGCTGAAAATGTTGTTTATAAATTGTTCCAAGAGGTTGCTGCTAATACTCAGTGGTAGAAAAAATGCTTGTAAAATAGCAACAGCAATGCAGTGCAGTCATCAACAGGAAACGGCAAGAAATTAATGTGGTGTGATCAGAAATAAAGCTGTCTAAGGGAACTCTCTTTCACAGTTTTGGAACAGGAAGAACTCAGGCTCCACACCCACCCTTACACAGGGCTGCTTTTGAGAATTGCTTTTCAGAAAACAAAACTAGTGCAAAATACATAGGAACCATAACCAGGGCTAAATCTATTATTAGACGGAACAAGCAGATTTTGGATGTCATGAAATGACAGTGGATGATTAAAACCCAAATATGCATTACAGAAACAACATTTTCCTATAAATGCCCTGCTGTTTAAAATAGCATTTTCCTACACGTGACTGCTGTAAGAAAATTACATATATTCTGCACTTCCAGAAACATGTTCCCTGGTACAGAGATCCTCAAATGCAACAGATAGTTGGTATCTTTTGCAATGACAGCACTGTAATTAACAGAAGGGAGTGATCATCCCTCAGTTCATCCTTCAACATTGACACTTTCCCATCTGTATATACATTTTTCATATATTTTACAGGGCTTTTTGTTTAACACTGTATTGTGTTAAGATAGTTTTAATTCAGGTGTTAATTGTTATCTGATTTTTTCATTAAACCATACTTTGGCTTAAAACAAAACCAAACAAAAAAACCCCACAAGGGATCAGCACTACCAAGGTGAACAGTTCCAAACATTTTTCTAGCAGTGCATGTGTAACTTTGACCCCAGGGCAACTGTGTGTGTAGCTCTAGTTACTGGACATAGGATCTTCTCCCCACACTCACAACATGCTTGTGTATATTTCACCCAAGTACCCCCCCCCCCCACTTCTGAGTTTGAAGGCCTACAAACCCTTTGGCAGAGCTGCAAAATATGACAGACAAATCCGACAGCCTGACTTTTCTGGAATTCAGTCAATGTTTATTATGGCAAACAGCCAGCATATTAAACCAGAATTTATGCCTAATTCTCTACATAAGCATAATTTCTACATAATTCTCTATCTGGAACTCTTCAGGTTCAATGTAGGTGCTGGCAAACTGGAATTACATCACTATTTGGAACCGTCATTGGTTAATCTCTAAGCTTTATCTTGCAAAGGACTGCTTTTTTTGCTACATTATCACCTGAGAATTTAGAAAGTGAGTAGCGGGAAGCAACATCTTCAGAGATACAACATGATCCACCAAGAAGAAACATTCCTCACCCATCACACTAAAAAACAGGACCTGAATTGGAGAATAGTGCTGGCTGCAAGGAGAAGTGGAGGCCACACCCAGAAGGCACAAGCCTATGAACTCCCATCATCCCTAGCTAACAGGACCAGTGGTCAGGGGTGATGGGAGTTGTAGTCCCAAAACATCTGGAGGGACGAGGTTGCCTGTGCCTGCCTATGAACCAAGGTAAGAGTCCTTACTCAGGTCTTGCCTACTGATGGCTCTGGCCCCAGCCATTTTTGGCTCAAGCTCTGCCCACCGCCAGCAAGTGGCCCCCAACATATTACCCACAAGGAAATGTGTGATTATGTAGTGCTGCCTTCACACCATGGAGAAACAATCACTTTGTGACTACTTCTTGCTGTCAAAAAAGATTGCTGGAAACTCATCCTGCACTCTTAAGCACGCTTATCAGGAACTGGGCTTCATCTACCCCAGTGAGACTTATTCACACATAAATGTGTTTAGGGTCAGAAGGTTCTGATAGGCATTACTTGCCTGGGGCTGCGTGTTGCAAAAGTTAATAATCTCTCTCTATACAAGAGTCTCCCTTTGCATGTTTTCCAGCTGTCTTCAGTCATTAATTTTTCTTTTGGATTCCTTTGAGCCTATCCACCACTGACCTTATCTCTGTTGCCATAAAATTATACTATGTTGGAAGGCCTGTACAACAATCCTGTGGCACCTCTAAATCCCATTACAATTTGAACCTGCCAGATTGACTGCCAGTATCAGATGCTCCACTCCTGCCTGCCACGTAGCCTCTGGGCCAGCTTCATGCACTGATGAAGCTTGGCTTTGATCTTGTAATATCTCAGCACTTCGCCGAAGGTCTTTATGAACCTCATTAATCGTGCCATCTCCTATAAATGGGCCCTTTGCTGCCTCCCCTCCAGCTGCTCCCAAAATACATATAACATTTCGGAAAGGTCTTCTCCGATATGTGTGAGAAAGCTGTCAAAGGTACTCCTGGAAGTGTTTGTGATGAAGGGGCAACCTTTTAGTTACCTTTTACAATGCATTTAAATATATGCACACGCCAACCTGCCTTGCACTGAGGTAGGGTGTTGCCAGGTAACCACAGCAATCTCCATTCCTCATGAGAGAAACCATTTTATCACACTCCATTTACCTGGTCTAGAGTGCAGCAACCAGATTATTAAAGGGATGTGGCCCATGGGAGGACATATCAGCTGTGCTCAGAGCACTTGGCTCCCAGTTAATACCCGAGCCCAATTCAGAGCTCAGCTTTTGACCTTTATAAAAGTTTAAAGCCATAAATGTTCTTGATCCAGACTGAAGGAGCAGCATGACCCATGTAAGAACACAGGAAGTGCCCTCCTGGATCAGAGCAAAGGCCCATCTGCTCCACCATATTGTCTTCCACAGTGGTTCCGCCATAAGAAGAGCCTTGATGAATGGAAAAACTGGAGAAAAGGATACAAATTGCTTGTTGGCAGGGAGCGGCATATGGTGAGGTGCTGAAGCACATAATGTATTGGCTGCTGAGGAAGAGCCACAGTTTAGTGGTAAAGCAGCTGCTCAGAAGGTCTCAAATTCATTCCCCACATAGGGCTGGGAATTGGGCCTGCCTAAAACCTGCTGCCAGTCTGTGCCAATAGCACTGAGCAAGATAGAGCCACAGTACTGACTCGGCAGAAGACAGCTTTATCTTTTCTTATGTTCCACAGGCCCTCAGAAAGCACACATGTCTCTCAGGAAAGCAGCGTGCAATATAGGACAATAATGATGCCTGCTGCGCTTCCCTATTCTGTGTATCTTCAGGACCCGTGTACTGTAAGTGCTTTCTTTGTTTGCCTGGCAAACATTTTCTATATTTCACCTCCCTCTCTGCCCCTTCCAGGCCCTTCATTGTTTGGAATGCCTTCACCCCATCAATTCCTGTTGTGTGTTTACCCTCAGGAGCTAGGCAGCTATCACCGAGTCAATTCCCTCTAATTTTATTTTGCTCTGTAGACTGAACCAGATGAACTACTGAAATGACATTTTTATAAAAAGTAATGGCGCAAGAAACCTTCTGTGTTCAGGTGGATAATTAAATATAATTTCTTCCAAGGATTCCATTTACAGTTCTTCATGTCTGCATTTTCCAAAATGGAGACATCAGGCTTTCAAATGCAGAACCAGCACACATTCATTTTTAAAAAATGAATTTCTAGCTTTGATTTTGTTTTCTTTACCAAGTGAAGATGATGAGGAGAGTGTCAGTCAATTGTGCCAAGCATTCCAGGCAGTTGGAAAAACAAAACAAAAAACCTTTAGCTCACATTTTCCTTTAGCTCTGATTCAACGTCCAGATCCCAGATTCAGGGATCTGTGCAGAGGGGTTTTGTTGGGTCTCTGGAGCAAGTCCACCTACACAAATCCCCTCATCCAAATCAATGATCCCTCTACACAAAGAAGACTGCATAATGGAGGTACATCAAACTGAAATAAACTGGAAGTCCACCTGCACTGGATTTCTACATGCTTACCCACAGAGTATATAGGATGTTTGAGCAAGGAATTTTGTCTCCTTTCTAGTGAATGTAAGTCTGGAATAAAGCTAGAGGATGAAATATTTCTCTTCCAGTAAGGCAAAGCATTTCCCCTAATTTATATAGCCTTGGTTGGAGGAATGGACTGTTTTCCACTTAAATATAATCACTCAGTTCTTGTCTGTCACCGGGAGTCATATTACTGTAGAAATTGTTCTGGCACCAGCTAATGAAATAATGCAATTTTACTGCACTGGTGTAGACAGAAAACTGTCACTTTAGAACTGGCCAATAAAATTCGCATTGTTTTGGAAAATGGTCATGAGAACATTTCAGAGAGTAAACAGATTTCCCCAAAAACAACAATGGCTGTGTTTATTTGGGTTAGACTTGCATAGAATGGACTGTTAAGTTTTCTGCAGGTGGAATGTTGCAGCCTGACAGGATTCCTTCTCCCTGCCCCTTGCATCTATCTGCTCTGCTCTTTATATTCAATTTCACCGGTAAATATCACTGTCCAAAATGACGCCTTAGCAATCAACACACCACAAAACAGCTGATATGTATTTTTTTTCCTAAGAAAAGATAGTGTGTAACATTTGTCAGACGTATCTCAAATTACAGTGATATGAAACTCAAACAAGCTCCCTCAGTCTTTATTACGCCAAGGGTGAGATTAATTCGCTTTCCACTCTTACTTCTGATAAGGTTCTAACAATAAAACATCTCTTCTCTTGATGTAGCTGCTTACGCTTCTGTCTTTCCTTAAAGATTAGAGACCCTTCAGGATTAGGGACCACTTTCCTTTTCCCTTCCCTTTTAACAACAACAACAATTATACCCCACCCATCAGACTGGGTTGCCCCAGCCACTCAGGGCAGCTTCCAATGCATATAAAAACACAGTAAAATGCCAAAATGCCAAACATTAAAAACATTTTGAACAAATAAACAGATGAACTATACTTTCTTGTTGTTGTTTTTAATCTACCAACTATAAACGTGTCAAACAAATACGTGTTTCCCCTGAAGTATGTCACAATTTTAATGATAGCAAACTAGAAATGATCCATAAATTACAATTCATCTCAGGACCAGATACAGAAGCCTAGAGCGCTGCATTTGGTTCCTAGGCCCAAGGTTCCCCAACCCTGCTGTAACATGTCAAAGAAGCAGAACACAAGATGAGGCTGTGCAGATCGAAGCAGCCTTGGTTCCATGGTTTCCATAGGCAAGGAAGCAGGCTGATCCACAACTTTACTTTCTCCCCTACACATGAATAGCTGCCATCTATTCCTGTGGGGAAATGTAAAGTGCTGCACTAGAGGGACTACACTAGTGGAGCCAAAGCTGACCACCACCAACAGTGGGTGACCCAGAACCAGGATGCAGGAGATGGCAATGTGTTCCTGAAACATCTCCGCTCACCCTCCAGGACTCAAATTCTTGGGAAGATGGTCAGTAAAGAGCACTTCCTCCTCCCATGCCCCAAACATCTTCTTGGTTGGAGGACGACGCATACCCTGATGAGAT
The DNA here is from genome assembly GCF_951804945.1 of Podarcis cretensis. Taxonomy (NCBI): domain Eukaryota; kingdom Metazoa; phylum Chordata; class Lepidosauria; order Squamata; family Lacertidae; genus Podarcis; species Podarcis cretensis. The sequence goes on along the minus strand of NC_137172.1, from coordinate 82,891,702 downwards.
GTGAAGACCTTGGTTGGTATTGATTGTAGGGGTACTGTGGAATAGTGGTAGGTTTGGGGAAACCACACTGTTTTCAGTGATAGATGGATGGGTGAGAAAAGAAGAGTACGAGGAGAAGTGGAATTGATGAAAGAATGGAGATTCCCCCTTGCTTCCCTTCTCCCACCTGTCACACTTGATGGACCTTCAGCCAATCAGCTGAAACCTTAGAGTTAAGGATTTTAATGCATACATTAAGCTTGCTGATATGCAAGCTCCAAGTTTCCTCCGGGCTATATTTAGAGTCCATGTTATGTTAGATTTGTTGATCATCAAATATTTATCCATTTTGAACTATAAAAAAATAAAATAAATTTCCCTCGCACTAGTTCTTTATTGCTCAAATGAGAAAAACATGTTTGATCATTTCCCTTTTACTACCATTTCCTAGGCTGTAAACACTGTGCCAGTGCAATCCATTCCCCCACCTTTATGCACATTAAACTGGTGACTCTTAACACAACTGCGCAATGAACATAAATTATCCAGACCCACCCCCACACTGCGTGCTTACATATGTTTGCCCATATTCTGCTTACAACTCTATTTCTTTCTATGAATTAAATATATGTGAAATGCTTTCAAGTTCAAAATATATTCAGCATTTTCAGCGTATGCCAGGATCAAATCTTTACTGAATTTTAAGCAATACACAGCAGATTGGAAAAGGACACCTTCCAAACATTTCCATATACATGTACACACACATATATATATGGGGGAGAAAGCAAAATGGAAGAAACGGGAGAGAGCCATGGTTAGGAACAATCACATTTAATACAAATGACATCAGCAATAACAACTAGCCTTTGGGGAGAAGGCAATCAAGGTTATTCTCTTTGTTTCACTCAACTATCTTATAAACTACTGTAGTTTTATAGAGCTGGAAACAAAAGGAAATTTGCTCAGGCAGGCTCATTTTGTGATCCCTTGAGAGCGGTAAAATAACTGACACAGAACACCAGGTGTTGGGTAATAATTGGACCAAATCTTTATTGACTAGCAGCAGGTAATCAGGGTTGGCGTGGCAATAGGGTAAGGATCAGTTGCTCACTCCACTCAGCCCTTTGTTGGGTTGGAACTAGGTAAAACTCTAGGGTTGTGCGCTCATCTCACTCTAGAGGCCGGGAGCCAGCGCTGTCTGCAGACACTTCCAGGTCATGTGGCCAGCGTGACAAGCTGCATCTGGCGAGCCAGCGCAGCGCACGGAAACGCCGTTTACCTTCCCGCTATAAAGCGGTATCTATTTATCTACTTGCACTTAAGGGTGCTTTCGAACTTGCTAGGTGGGCAGGAGCTGGGACTGAACGACGGGAGCTCACCCCACCGCGGGGATTTGAACTGCCGACCTTGCGATCGGCAAGTCCAAGGCGCTGAGGTTTCACCCACAGCGCCACCCGCGTGGGTTGGAACTACCCAACCTTAAACCCTGTTGTGGTGTAAACCAAGCATCTAGGGTCTTGCTGTGTGACCAAGGTGGGAGATTCCAGCAAGGGAGGCCCTAACCTGAGCTTAGGGCATGTGATGGCTAAGCCCCCTCCCAGGCCCCTTATGTGGGATCCCTTTCCTACTTCTTCCCATTTCTGGACACAGTTCTAATAAAATGAACCCAATGCCTAACACAAGGAAGCCAGATTTCACTGAGGGAAAGGTGAAAAGCCCACCAGACAAGGACCAGTTGAGGTTTATTGGGGGGAAATTCCTTGTTGACCCTGTCAACCAGCTACCCCAATAGCTCAGTGAGACTCTAACCTGAGGGTGGGTGGGAAGCTCATGGGGGAAATGGCTCCAAGGACTTGTGGGTGAAGCCTGTAAAGTCCTTGGTCATTTCTCCATCAAGTGAGATCCCACGGGATGATTGTAGTCTTGTGATATCTCATCAGAGTCAGCAGGGAGATGCAACTCAGTCTCCCCATTGCTTTCCAGGACCAAAGACAGTTTGCATCCCATAACCATGTTAAACTTTGTCAGTTAGCATTAGCAATCTTTGAACTTTAGGCATAACCTTGGACATGATTCAGTGCAAGTTAAAAGTGTGTAACTCCTACAGCTTTCAACTGGGAATAATTAAGCATGTATTTAGCTCTTTTCTTAGGCTCAATGAGATCTAAAAGTGCTTCACTTTGGTTGAATCATTATCTAATTCTTATTCTTTGGTATTCCCCTCCCCCATTCTTCTTCTTTTTTTATAAATTGATCATTGCAAGGAAGCATATTTGTGAAACCAGAAAGACATTATGCACTATTACAAGGGTGTTATCATTGGCCAGCAACCTGATAAGTAACAAAAAGTAATAATGAGATTACATTACAAATATAGTTTTCACTCAGACCTAATAACAGCATAGTTGACACTGAGGTTCAGACCTAGCAACCAAATTTCCTTATTGACAAGACACAAAGAGCTATATTATATGTTTGCATAAGTAAAGGTCACTTCTGAAGTAAGATTATGTAATATGTCACTGATAAAAATAGCTTCTACATTTGTATTTTAAATAAAAAAAATAACACATACCCTGCAAGTGTTCCGGGAAAAAGAGACATCCTAGCTTTTTGCGTGAGAGCACGGTGGTCATTCTCTCCCCCAAAAAAGAACTTTTGGGGGGCCGCTATCTTGCATCGCATCCCAAAATGTGTGTTTTTGAGCACTGCTCGAGCACAACGCCAAGAAAGTGTGTCTTTTGGCTCCATGATCTCACACAGGAGCATGGGTAGGAAGACTTGTATCCCAATTTTGGGGCTCATTATTTTGGTAGTTAAAACCAAAGTTCTTTGTGTAGGGAATCTCTGAATTTGCTTCAGGTTTGTTTGTTTGTTTGTTTTTCCTTCAGCTGAGTGACACAACATGAAATTAGATTATTACTAACTGGCACATGTGTGTGTGGAAAGTAATTGGCATAGAAGATATTTTAAATTGACTTTTTGTGCAATAAACCATCATGGTGTTGTTGTTTTTTTAAAAGATATAACTTTTATTACGATATTGTGTCTGCTGCTTTTTCTTTTCCTAACATGAACCTGGAGATTCTAGTTTACAGCAGAATCCTCTGCTGTTTATTTGGAAGAGTGTCCCATTGTGCTCAGTATGGTTTAGTCTCAGCTACCTGTTGATAAGATAGGGATGGAGGTGTCTGTCAATTTCAGCTTCTCATTTTTTCAATCTTAAGTTCATGTTCTCCACATTTCCACCTCAGTTTGTGAATATCAGGTAAGGTTCACTGGACATCTCAACTGATGTGCTGTTTCGGAACACAGGAAGCTTCCTTATGTTGAATCAGACTGTTGGTCCACCAAACTACACTGGGGGTTTCAGACTGGGGTCTCATTCAACCTTGCTTGAGATGTGGAGGATGGAACGCATAACCTTTTGCATAGAGAGCATGTCCTCCGTCACTGAGCCATGATGCCCCCACTTATTTTCTTACCTTTTATGGTTTTGTTCAAATACATAATTAGACCCTCTGTTCTGTCTACCTTTAAGCTGCAGAAGCAGGCATCTCAAGGAAGCACAGGAAAATCTGCTGTGGCATAAATCTAGTGCTCTAAATCCCCAGCTAAAGTTGCTTTAATGGTTAGGCTGGCCTTGGATTATGCCTCTCCTCCAAATATGCTCCAGGATGCTGTGTTAGTCACAAACTCCAATAATTACAAAGGAGAAGGCTAGCCTCAAGATGAAATAATCATAGTAGATACCAGGGGTTGTTTTGTGGTTTTTTTGCTTTCTTTTGTAGATCAGAAAATGGCAGAGAACAGCCGTTTCAAAGCTATCATTATACAGCCGAATATAAGGAACAATCACAAACACCTCCTGGAATTACATTCAGTTGTGTGCCAAGTCATTAATTCCAATCTGAAGAATTTATCTATAACTGTACTGTTATTGCACATTGTCGGACTCCATTGTTCAGCTGGCTTTTGCAAAGCTGGTTTTGATGTTTTCCCTCCCCACCCCACCTCAAACACTTTTATAAAGGGAAATTGCTGCCTACTGGTATTTGAATTGGGAATGGGCAGCATTTTTTTCTTCCTTTAAGAGAACCACATGCAAGAATAAAAATTAATATTGGGGAGAGGTGCCTCATAGATCTGCTTGACTGGAGAAACACAGTTAGATTTCCTCTTAGACAAGCAGGATCTGTAACATAACCAAACCCTTGATCCTGTTCAGGGCTTCAGCCCTCTCAAATGGAACTCTGGCATGTGGGAAAAGAGAAAGTTTCCCTACCAAAAGTTGCAGGATTCCAACTGGTCCAATTCATTGCCCCTCCCTGCAACAGGGAGGGCTCACCCACACTTCTGCTTGTCTCATACCTTAAAAACACAGATACAAGCTGTTTTACCTTTGCCCTCCAATTTCCCCCTCTGTCATGAAATGCTTAACTAAACTGTGGGGTTGTGTCCAACACTGCCTTTGCCTTAAGGCGGGGTTTCCCAAACTTGGTTCTCCAGCTGTTTTTGGACAACAACTCCCATCATCCCGAGCTAGCAGGACCAGTGATCGGGGAACTGTAGCCCAAAAACAGCTAGAGAATCAAGTTTGGGAACCCCTGCCTTAGGGCACGGCTGAGCAACCTGTGGCCTTCCATATGTTGTTGGACTCTCATCAGCCACATGGCCAGTAGGTAAGGGGTGACAAAATGTGCAGTCCAGAAACATCTGGAGGGCAGTAAGTTCTCCAGGCTTGCCTTAGGGGAATGCACTTCCACTTGGGTAAGTCGGGGCACCTGTTTTTCACGGATCCCTCCTACTTTGCCTACCCCAAACTCCTGAGAACTGTAGAACTCTCTGCAACAGAATGGGTGATGGTGCAACATACCGGAGCAGAAGGGGGCGGGGGGCTTAATCAGAAAAAAATGGATGCTGTTGCTTACATGAAACAGTTTTCACTAAGGCAAAGCCACCACCATTGTATACACCAACCCATTGTTGTGAGGCAATATCTTCACAGTATTAAAGATAAAGGGACCCCTGACCATTAGGTCCAGTCGTGGCCGACTCTGGGGTTGCGGCGCTCATCTCGCTTTATTGGCTGGCGTACAGCTTCCGGGTCATGTGGCCAGCATGACTAAGCTGCTTCTGGTGAACCACAGCAGCACGCCGTTTACCTTCCCGCTGGAGTGGTACCTATTTATCTACTTGCACTTTGACGTGCTTTCGAACTGCTAGGTTGGCAGGAGCAGGGACCGAGCAATGGGAGCTCACCCCGTCGTGGGGATTCGAACTGACAACCTTCTGATCTGCAAGTCCTAGGCTCTGTGGTTTAACCCACAGCGCCACCCGCATCCCAGATTTTCACAGTATTAGGACATCCAATTTTATAACTGAAATCTTACCCTTTTAAAAAAAAACACCACCCGACTCAATACATCTATTAATGTACATTATTCTGAGTCTCAGCAGGGCTCCGAGGCTCTGTCGAATATTTCAGAAGCAAATTGAATTTCAATTCCCGACATTCCGAGGCTAGCTGTTCTACCAGCCAGACAAGGTTGGTGAAAGGGGGATGTGATCTTATTAGAATGCAGTGAAAGAGACAGCTTTGTTAGTGGCTCATTGCACCTGTGTGACTGGCAAGATGTCATGTGTGAGCACAAGTCTGCATAGTCTGTCAAGCACCAGAAATCAGAGTAGACTAAACACAGTGCTTTGTACAGTGAAGGAGTTGGGGGAGGAGACATTCTCTTGCTAATCCTCAGGTGGAAGGAAAACGGTGCCATTTTTGAAGCAAGCAGAATTTTTTTGTATAAGCAACAGAAGATTGAAAGTTTATATGTAAATAGTTACAGCCATGCTTACAATCTAGAAAAACATTACATGTGTGGATTTCATGGACACCAAAAACCAAAGTATTCCTGGTGAGAAATAAATAGGGGCCCATCCACACAAATGCCCACTTCTGCTTTCCATTTCAGCACCCTAGCTTAGGTGGGAATAGTCACTTTGCTGAGGCCATTATTAAACAATTGAGCTTTGGAAACCCTGGCCAATCTAATGCAAATAACCCAAGGGTCTAATAGTAGATCCCAGTCTTCATTCTGCCCACCAATAGCACAGGGGTGGGAAGCTTTTTTCAGCATGAAGGCTGCATTCCCTCAACAGCAACCTTCTGGGGACCACATACTAGGGGCAAGTGTGGCTAGAGGCTGACTAGAGAGGCCTGAAAAGCCACATTTGGTCCTTAGGCCTGAGGTTCTGCCCTCCTGCCTTAGCATAAACATACATGCTTTCCACCATATGATGGGCATATCTTGAGTTCATGAAGAGTAACAACAATTAGATTGCTACAATTATGCTGGAAGCGATAAGGAGAGAAAATGTTTAAAGTAAATAAGAAGTATTCAGCGAAAGATACGTTGTGTTAGTGCAAGTCAATTCATCACACACCAGATGCTCTGCATTTAAAATTCCAGCAATTAAAGAAGTAATGTAGCTCCAGTGCATCTCAGAACTAATGAGTACTCTTCCAATAACTGATGCTACACCTAGAATTTGCATGACAATTAACGAAATTATGGTGCACATGCTTTGGTTTTAATGAGTGGAATGTGTATACCTTATATTAGCTAAGAAATATAAGCATATTGATCTAAATAAAACAAACTTTGTACAGGTTTTTTTTAAAAAAATCATAAGCTGAGTATGTCATTCCAAAACACAGCTCCCTTTTTTCTAGTACTAGATTGCCAGCATGGGGAAGAGATTGGTACATAACTCTCAGACAAAATACTGAGGCAACCCAGGGCAGGCTACTACTACAACTACTACTACTGATGATGATGATGATATGCTCGCTGGGTAGGTGTCCCAGAGGTGATAGGATAAAACAGATCTCCCTCTCCAAGGGCAGAGAGGTCCTTGTCGGTCCTTGCACCCTGCCATGGTGGAAACATTCACAGTCCTCATCTGACAAGCTTTGGAACCCCAACATTGGTAGAAGTTGCAAGGTGGGGCATGTTAGGGTGGATCGGGGAAAGGCTTGGGTCTCACAAGATCTTGCCAGAAGCAGGAAGCCACCACAGGCACATCTCACTTCTTCAGTGGTAGAAGTTGCAAGGTGGGGCATGTTAGGGTGGATCGGGGAAAGGCTTGGGTCTCACAAGATCTTGCCAGAAGCAGGAAGCCACCACAGGCACATCTCACTTCTTCAGTGGCAGCGGTGGGGGACAGGATGACAGGATGATGTGGTGTTATACCTCAGATTCTGCCACCTAAGGCAGCTGCCACAGTTTGCAACATGGCCAGGCCAGCCCTGGATCAAAGGTAGTTATTGGCGTTTTCATTGGGTTTTCTGGGCCTCTTTCTTACGTGATGCCCCACCCTCTCACAGCCACAGATTGTCCTGTTCCATCCAATCAGACCTGTAGCAATCTGTGGCTGTCTGGACCTTATTGGTCCATTGCTTGGTTCCCTCTGAAGATGCCTAGCTTTGCTCAGGCCTCAGACAAATCCAGTGCACAACCTTCACGTTTACAGACCTTACATCCTTTAGCATTGAAAATGCATGAAGGCAAGATTTAAAACTTCAGTTTAATAATATACATAGATGATATATTTAATGTGAAATGAGTGGTCACGACCTAGCCAAAGGGGAACTTTTTAAAGTTGCATCGAAGTCAACAGCAGAATTAAGCAACTGCCTAATTTTCTTCCACAGAACTCAATGGATCTTTAAAAGTGCTTTAACTTTGGCTGAATTCTGACTCATACATTTATGTTAATGTGAGTACATAAATTAATCCCATAAATAAGGTTTCTGTAAAATTAGAAGCCTAAAGGCATTTGTCCCTATTTTAATAAATTATCATATTTTTTGCTCTATAACACGCACCCGACCATAACACACACGTAGTTTTTAGAGGAGGAAAATCCGTAGGCATGCCACCCATAGGCATTCCCTCCATAACATGCACAGACATTTCCCCTTACTTTCTAGGAGGAAAAAAGTGAGTGTTATGGTGCAAAAAATATGCTATTTTGCTCCTGCTACTATTGGCAGAGAAACCAGAGGTGGGAAGTTGAGAACACTGGAAAGAAAGAAAGAAAGAAAGAAAGAAAGAAAGAAAGAAAGAAGGAAAGGAAGGAAGAAAGGAAGGAAGGAAGGAAGGAAGGAAGGAAGGAGATGAGATCTCAAGGGTGCACAAGAATGCAAAATATCCTTAGCGCTACATGTTTCAAAATATACTTCTTCTTTGGAGCACAACTAATAAGAACAAACAAGTTATGTAATATAATACTACTAAAGCAATTATACAATATAATAGGAAGGATGAGATTTATATCACTGAAATATCATTAGCAAAAGGAAAAGAGTAAGAAGTATTTTTTTTCTTTAAACCCCCCCCCCACAACAACTGCACTGCTGTTATTAAGTTATTTGATACTGATATTGGTGGAAATATTTGTAAGTGCCTTGCACTGAAAGGTGGGGATATAAATTTTTTAACTAAAAGTGCAAGTACTCCAGGAGTTCACATCTGGGAGAAATTAACCCCTTCCATCTTACCAACCCTGATTGCAGTAATATATTTGAAGAGTTGGGTATGATTATAGCCTGTATGGATGGTGGTCATCTTTAGTAGGATGGGGTAGGATTTGTCCTTTTTATGTTATTGCAAGACGAGCATGTTCAGCTAATTTATCATTTTTAAAAATGTATTTTAAATTCTATATGTATTATGTATTATTATTTTTGCAAGTCGCTTAGGGACACTTTTGTAAAGGTAAAGGTAAAGGTACCCCTGCCCGTACGGGCCAGTCGTGACCGACTCTAGGGTTGTGTGCTCATCTCACTCAAGAGGCCGGGAGCTGGCGCCGTCCGAAGACACTTCCGGGTCACGTGGCCAGCATGACGAAGCTGCTCTGGCGAGCCTACACCAACGCAGCGCATGGAAACGCCGTTTACCTTCCCGCTAGAAAGCGGTACCTATTTATCTACTTGCACTTAAGGGTGCTTTCGAACTGCTAGGTGGGCAGGAGCTGGGACCGAATGACGGGAGCTCACCCCGACGCAGGGATTCGAACCGCCGACCATACGATCAGCAAGTCCTAGGCACTGAGGTTTTACCCACAGCGCCACCCGCGTCCCAGGGACACTTTTGTAGTAGGTGACAAATAAATGTAATAATAAAGAAGTATTTTATTCATTTATTAAATTTCTGTCCCACTCTTCCTTCCAAAGGAGCCCAGACTTGCATCCTTGGAATGCCTTGTACCTTATGCAACCACAGAAACATAGATTTGTAGAATTGGATTGGACCTATTTGGAGAGCTGCCCTGCCCAAATCTGGTTTAAAGATGAAGAATTGTAAGAAGGGAAAGCTGCAGAAGCCTTGAAGTTGCCCGTAAACAATGAGGACGCGGGGCCAGCTTTTTGCCATATGGCGTGATATACTGTATATCCATATAAATTATAGTGATTTTTTAAAAATACATCTATTCATATAAATCAGTATTTTTTGTCTTTTTTTTGCGGGGGGGTGATACCTAAGTGAAAAAGCATCCTGGTACTGATCCTGATTTAGGTCGTTGCTGCAGGCGGAAGATTTTCAGAACAGTCGTAGACCAGACAACAAATTGGCACAAAAACAATGAAAATGTTTTCCAGAAAGAGTTGTGCATAATTGTATGCTTTAAAAAACAAAAAAAAACTTAGCAGGTAAGTTTTGTGGTTTTTAAAACGCATGCTTGGACACACACACACACAAATGCTCATTAAGCTGCTTTTGTGAATTAGAAATCAAAGTTCATTGTTCTCACGGTTGGTTATATGGTGGATTTCCACCCCCGCACCCAAGGTGGTTGTTTTGTAAGCAACTCTTCACCCACCACTGCCATCTTTTGGCAGCCCGATAAATGAAAGCTGTCTCTGAGAGCCATTAAGTCTCCCACATTATTACAGAGCAGCATTTAAACTAATTAAGCCACTCAGCTTGAAGTGCCTAGTGGGAAAAGCCAGCCAACATTCCCTCAGTACCTAGAATCCCCAAGCCTGAATTAAAGGTTTTGTTGCAGAGTCTACCAATAGAGGACAATACAAGTCTTCCCTACTGTTTATTAATGCCTGTTTTTTCCAGACAGTAATAAATGCACGGGTGTTTGTGGAATGCTCTGGTTTAGCTTCCTATAGTGGAATAGCTGCACGATCAACAGAAAAGCTGGTTAGAAGCAACAATGTAAGAATTTTTTTAAAGTTGCTGAAGAAGTGGAGGAGTGCGACTCATGCAACACGCTGGCGATTAATATACACAGAACAATAATTACACATACTTTATCAACCTTCTGAGAAAAATACAAAACATTAAACAAAGCCACAAAGACTTGCAAACCACCCAGCCTAAAATGAACTTATAATGTCTGGTTTCAATAGATTTTTCAAATGCTTAACTCAGTCTTTTAGATAAGTTCATGAAGATACCAACAAAAGATAAGTTCGGTGATATTCACAATACTGAGAGATGCTAGTAGAGTTGTAGACAGAGACAGGGTGCCAGCGTTTTGCACCTGTTTCACCCTGGCAGTCCAAGTAATCAAAAGGCCACTCTTCACCCCCAATGGGGCCCTTTAACTGGGGCTTGCAGGTAGCACATGTTGGAATCCTGCCTCGGTCAGAGGAATGTGCCACTCTCCAGGCACCGGCTGAATTCCTTGTTGACCTCCCCCTGCGACTCCCGGCAGGAAAACAGGCGAGGTCTGTAATCGGCGATCCTTCCCAGACGTGAGAAGAACACACCACTCCTTCACTCTCCTCCCTGCTATCCCCGGGGGAGGGGAAGAAGACAGACAGAAACGTATTTACATGCTTTTATTTCTGTCTTTTGCAGCAGTACAGAGAAACGTGTCTGCACTCTCTTTACATCAACAGCAGAGAGAAAATATAACTCCACCCATGTACTTCCAGTACAGGTCAGATGACACACTGAGCTAACATCCGGTGCTCAGTACGGTGAATGGACTGCCCCTTTCTTCCCATGGTAACAGTCACAAACATCAACATCCTGTTTGGCTTTCCAGCCACCTGCAGCTGACAAAGCTGCTGCTCGCTGCTGCATTGCTCCTTTTTGGTAACATCCTCCCCCAAAAGAATCAATGCGTGCTGCGAGCAAAGCGTGATCCAGAGAAGAAAACAAACAGTTGTTATACATATAACATTCCCCTGTTGTTCCAGTTCCACCCTTGGAACTACCCGCCACTGGTTTCTCCAGTGTACCTCTCTGGTTGTGTGACTTCCAAGGAATGAGTGCATCTGCATTACCTTGGCTAGCAACTCTCTGTTGTGCCTTTGTCTCTGACTTAGACACAGCTTCAACCTGTCCTCGGTTGTTTACAACAGCAACACATGCAATAGCTAAGTTGGCAAACCCTTTTGAATACCTCTTGGGTGGTACACCCTTCGTTACTCTCTCAGACCTACGTATGAGGTGCTGATCTTCTCTACTTTCTGGTTCAGCCTCCAGTACAGGTCAGATGACACACTGAGCTAACATCCGGTGCTCAGTACGGTGAATGGACTGCCCCTTTCTTCCCATGGTAACAGTCATAAATATCAACATCCTGTTTGGCTTCCCAGCCACCTGCAGCTGATGAAGCTGCTGCTTGCTGCTGCATTGCTCCTTTTTGGTAACAGCACACTCCCAAGATAGTTTTCTGGGCTTCTTCGGTGGTCTAATCTCAAAGCCTTGATACATACATTGATATTCAATCTTACAGAGAATAATCTTTCTTGGCTTAAGCGTAAGAGACTGATTTGCTTAGCAAATCAACTAACCAGCCTACAGCAGGGATATATAATTAGGACTTGTCAGCATAGTGCTGAACTGAGCAAGACTTTGGTCATCTATGGGAGATGCCAGTGCTCCAGCACCCTTGGTCCCCAGCTACCTCATGGTGGCAGTGAAGGGTGGCCGTTTAGATTTCCCACAATACCCCTTATGTGGCAGTCCTTTGGGCCACCTAAGGAAGCTGCCAAGGCCACAGGGCCAACCAGCATCCTGGATGTCCATCTGTGGTTTTACCTCATGGCAGTAATGGTGAACATTCATTTACATTTCCCATAATGCCCCTGGCACAGCATTGCTCTGGGGCATTGTGGGAAATCAAAATAGAGAAGCAGGGCCCACCAGAGGGCACTTTGCTGAGGGGCCCATCAAACCAACCATGGGGCTGTGAAAGGCAGCTGCTGCTACTCAGAGTACGGATTTCAGGAACTTCTCTAATACAATCAAAGAACAGCATTTGGAGAGGATTGGATAATGATTCCATAGTGGCTGACCTTGTGAGGTTAACAAAATATAAAGCAAGTCATCTGGTTATAGTAGGATATGTGATATCTTAGCAGGCCCAGAGTCAGCCCACTAGGACATCATTGCTCCCCACATTGGGCATCTGCGCTTGCTGCCACATGGGCCCCCCCACAGCACAGTTGCTAGCTGCCAGTCACCTCGTCCCCCTGGATGGGCCTACTCAACGGTGTTGACAGTGGTGTAATGGGATGTGAGCCAAGTGGTGGCTTTGCCTTGTTTAATCTCCCACAGTGCTCTGCTCAGTGGCCAGTATGTCAAGCTACAGCCTTGCATATTACATTATTGGTGTCCTTTCCTTCAGCATGCCGAAGATAGATCAGCAGCACAGCCCCACAAAATACAAAACTATACTAATTAGAGCATGTGCTGCTATCTAGGTGTTATGGATTACCAGCTCCCATCATCTCTGACCATTACCCATGCTAGCTTCAGGATGATGGAGAACACCACATCAGCTGCTGCTTCATTAAAGCATTGTCATTTTTAGCTGCTGGCTGAGAGTGCAAGCCAATGTAAGCTTATTCAAAAGCGGATCCCACTGGGTTTAGTAGCTTTTACTTAGGACAGCCAGGATAGCTCACTTGGTTACAGCGTGGTGTTGATAATGCCAAGGTTGCAGGTTTGATCCCCATGTGGGACAGCTGCTTATTCTTGAATTGCAGAGGGTTGGACTAGAATTGATGATCCTCAGGATCCCTTACAACTCTAAAATTCTATGATTCTATATATTAGTCAAGTTTAGAGAGACTACTTACTTCTCAATAAGAGACATAACACACAAAAATCATAGGAAGCAACTTTATCATTTCCCATCCCTGGCAAATAAATAAGATATCTCAGATTAAGGAAATTTTACTTTCATTATTGAAACTGTTCACCTTCCTCCACCTTTTCACTGGTCCACAGCTTGCTTCGTATGACATTTATTTAATTGTCTTTGTTGCAGATGGTATCTTGATGGTTTTATATATAGGTTTAAATTATTATTATTTTTCTGTTACTGTGGATATGCAGGCTATGCTTTGTTTTTTTAAGAAAAGGTTTGTGTCAAAAATCACTACATAAAAAAAGCAGGTGAAAGCGTCTCTGCTGTCCCAGACTAAAGCACCATTTAGTCTAGCATCCTGTCATCAGTGGTGCCAACCAGATGCCTCCACTGGAGAGCCAGTGTGGTGTAGTGGTTAAGAGCGGTGGACTCGTAATCTGGTGAACTGGGTTTGATTCCCCGCTCCTCCACATGCAGCTGCTGGCTGACCTTGGGCCAGTCACACTTCCTTGAAGTCTCTCAGCCCCATTCACCTCACAGAGTGTTTGTTGTGGGGGAGGAAGGGAAAGGAGAATGTTAGCTGCTTTGAGACTCCTTCGGGTAGTGATAAAGCAGGAGATCAAATCCAAACTCTTCTTCTTCTCCAAGGTGCTCAAAATGAACAGCTCTTCTGGCTCCTCCACCATGGTTTTGTCTCCCTTCAACTGGCAGTCAAAGCTATACTGTCTCTAAGCACAAAGGTTCCATTTAGTTACCATAGCTAAAAACCACTCCCCTAATATATAAGCATGGCATAAATCTAATTTGTTCAGCTTTCTCTTCCAAATTCTGATAGATGTCTTTTCCTGGCCTCTGGAAGGTGACATTTCCACAGCCATCAAGGAATATTAATGTTATTTTGTTGAGTCTTGGCCACCCCTTGGTTGCCAAGTGCTCAGCTGATTCACAGTAATCAAGACAAGCAAATAAACCTTCCTTCCTTCCTTCCTTCCTTCCTTCCTTCCTTCCTTCCTTCCTTCCTTCCTTCCTTTTTCAAATGATACAGAAGATAGGTAGTAACAAAATGATGCACTACTGTCCCCAGTCAACAGTTCACATTGCAACTAGAAAAACTACACCCCCAAATGTAGCTAGGCATCCCTTTCAGGACTTGGATACCTTGAACCTCTCAGATTGGTCTTAAAGCATATAATTATAACACCAATTATGCTGCCATATCTGCTTCCCAAACACTGAGATATGTAAAAACAAGTATAGCGCACTGTTTTGCTCAATGTCTGGCTTGGGCACAAGCTAAAAGAAGTGACTCTTCCTTGCTTTTAAAATTACGTCGGTAAAACAATGCCCTGTATAATCTTGATGTTCCAAAACTAAATATTCCAAACAAAGATGTTCCAACTTCTAAGTTTTGCTACTGGACATGATTGAAGGGTTATGTGCATCAATAAAAGCCAAAAGAATTTCCTTACTACGACCACACTCACTGACAATACGGACAGCTTTTGTAGTGCTTCCTAAGAGTAATTGTTCTCTAATGAAGCTTGATGAGTTGTGGATATAGCTTGCAATTATAGTATTTATCCTTTTAGCATAAATGGCTGCCAAGACTTTATAATATTGATTTAATAAAGATTCTGGATGACATGAAGCTGTCAACTTAGGATCTTTATCTTTCTTATGAAGCATAATAATTACAGCCTCATTCCATGAATCTGGCCTTTCAGAAGAGGTCGAAACATTCATTACAAAGAGTCTGTAGCAAATTCAGTAGCAGGTTGGCAAATGGTCTATAAAACTCAGCAGGAAAGCCATCTAATCTTGGAGATTTATTTGGCTTCAGGTTTTGGATGACCTATTGTATTTCATTCTTGCAAATGGTAGCACTTAACTGTTGCTAATCTTGTTTAGAAAGTTTAGGAATATGATGCTTGCCAAGAAACTCATTAATTAATTCTAACTTTTGAGGGTTGATCTGGAGATTTATGAAGTGCAACAAATTCTAACACAATTCCATTCATTATTAGTAGCAGTCTTTCTCGCCCTGTCCTCTCCACACACCCCCATGGATTGTTAGTATTAATCTACTTTTCTGTTCCCATGCTGATTTGTGAGCTAATAACATATTGGCTTTGTTGTCCTTTTGAATATATTTGTGCTTTGTAAATGTCAAGGCTTTATCGGCCTCCTGTGTATTCAGAAGATCAATAAGATTTCTCTATGTGTCCAGTTCTTATATATGTTCAGATTACTATGTAGTGAGTGTTTGGGTGTTATCTCAGGGGGGTATCATTCTTTTACAAAAAGTAGTTTTTCTGCTTGTTGAGTTATGAAAGATCTCACCCTAAAAGGCCCCGGCCCCCAAAATGAGTTTTAGTAGCATCCAATATCAATTTCATGTTGCATCAGATGTTCAAGAAAACACAAAATACTCCTGAATTTCCATCCAATAGCTGTTAATCATTTCTTAATCAAGAGAAAGACACTGAAATCTAAATTCTTAGCCTTTGCCAGGAAGAATGATATATCCAAGTTGGTGTTGTATGCCTGATCACTAATCAGCAGTCACTCAATTTTGGAATTCCAGACAGGAAAGATGGGGGACTAGATGTCTCTTCTTGACACTCTGTCAACAAGAGATAATTATGTGGTGATTAATGATAGCTAAGTTATAAATCTTGGTTATCACATTTTCTCTGGGAGAACAGAAAAAAACAGGGGATTAAGATCTGATCCTCTCCATGCTGGGATTCTGAGAAGCTTCAAGATGGAGTACAAACTGCAATTGTACTCAAACACCACATAATAGCCCTGAGGGTCAGTCAGAGAAGGCGACAAAGCCATACCCTCTAAGCCATTCTGAGGATGCAGACCCCACTCCAATAAAAATCCTTTTCTGACATCACATGGCAACCCCAAATCAGGGCTGAGTGAATAGGTGTGCAATCTCCCTAAACCAAGTGCTAAACTTCCCTGAATACATCAGACATGGATGGCCTAAATAAACCAAGCACCGTTCTGAATCTACTAGTCCCCAAGTAACACCTTCCCAGCATTGACCATCCCATTGGTTGTGTCTGCTCTCCTCAAATTCACAAATCACCCTCACCAGTGACTGGCGCTCTGGTGAAGGACCCCTGCAGTTAGGAAACTGTCCATTCAAAGCACAGCAGGCTTAATCCAGAGTTAAGCATGCGTAAAGAGGGTGTGGGGACTTCCCATCCTCCACACAGTAGCCTCCAACACATCCCTCAATGCTAAGTGGGGGAAACAGATAAATGGAGCGGACTAAGGCATGGGAGATGACAGGGACACACCACCCTAAAATCAGGTGGAGGAAACTCACACAGGCAGGAGGTGACATTGTGGGGGGGGGGAGGCAAAGATGTCAGCTTCTACCACTTCTGTTATGCGTCCTTGACACAGGATCCAACGCAGTATATTTAAGCTCTTATTTGTCTCAGCTAAGTCAGTTACATAATGGTTTTATATTCACCGAAATCAAAAGTTGCCCTGAGTAGGTTTAGTCAATAGAGTCTAAGCTAACAATAATTACTTTTCTAAAAGCTGTAAACAGAGATATCCCCCAGAAAGGCAATTATATTTATTGTCAGAAAGCTATTGCTCATATTTGTGTGGGTGGGTGGGTGAGGGGACTGCTATTATTTTAGGATTGCAGCTTCTTCTTAATACCACTCGGCTTGGAACATGCGAGCTAACTTGCTTCTTTCTGCTACCTTTGGTTCCCCTCCCCTGCAGTATACCAAAGCTTCGGTTCAGTGTGAGGGGTGATGTTGTTGCCAGTGGATAGGGAAAGTGCTCGAGAACATGGGGCGTTCTGCAAACAAAGCAGACGTTCTCAATGCTGAGCACACACACACACACCCTGTATGCTGGTCTATGACCATAATAAAGTACTTGAACTTGAACACACACACACCCTGATGAGCAATTTGATTTTCTATGAGACAGTATTAAGGCATATGGGTCAAAAGGTCAGAGAAGCTGAATAACTAGGCTGAGGAGGAAATCCCCTCTCGCCGAAATGTTACATGAATGATCTGACAGATAGAAAAATTAATCAGCTTGTGGGGAAAGCCACAGGAACCTAAAGTACAGGAGGTATGAAGCATTAGAAAATGGTTTACTGTAAAGAGTATAAGAGTAAAGGGAAATAAGGACAGGGTAGAGGCGTCTAGATCTGGTGAAAAGGTCACCTGTGATTTTAGCAAGGGCAGTTTCAGTGGCAGAAGCTGGACTGTGGGTGGTCAAGAATGGAGTAGAAGGAGACAAAGGCAGGAATAAGCAGCATCTTCTAAGAGCCTGAAAGCAAAGATATCCTCCAGAAGACCTGTTTTTGAGCACTCATCCTGATTTGCATGCACAAAGCTTATGTGGAACTTAAACTATAGCCAGTCTTTATACAGCATTCATTCTGATAAGTTTGTGTGGTGTTTGTAAGTCTTCTGATTAATATTTCAGTGCATGTCCATGCCACTTTGCTAACCACAAGAAGTTCATGTGGGGTGTTGTTGTTTTTAGCGGATTTGTTGCATTAGGGTGACAAAATGCAGGAAAAAAAACCCATGAACTTACCTGAATTGCACAAACCTAAATTACAAACCTAAATTTTGCCTCCTGCAAAATACTGACAGTCTGGAGGTGACCAAAGTCAAGTGAGAGATCATCTCACAATAAGAGGATTGGGGATAAGTCACTACAACTGCCTTTTATCCAGATGCAAGTAGAGGCTTATCTCTGATTTTAACACTATGATGCTGAGCACTGAAATTGGAGGGAAGAGATCTCCTATCTCCAATCTTAGTACTTGGTGCTTAGGTCAAGGCTAGGGGATTGGTGGAGGGACAATGAAGTGTGATCAGTGGGAGAAGATGACGACGGGAGGAGGTAGTGTTAGAAGCTGAAGGGTTGAGTGAGCAGGAAGAGTCTGTGGCAGAGAGCAATCTAGAGGCAGAGGCAGGAGCAGAGGCTGGAAAGGAGGAGGGCCAGGAGGCAGGGATGAGTCAGGCTGGTGAAGAAGCCAGGGTGTTTCCCCTTCCTGCTACAACCAATTCTCCTCTCCCCTGGTCTCCCAGAACAAAAAGAGGTATGAAGTGGGAGGAGCAATAACAGGCATGGCGACCAAGTCTCAGATTGCTTGGGAAGGACACAGGGGAGGAGGAGATTTAGGCAACTGTGGGAAGAAGCCGACCTTCAGTCCCCACAACTGCCTCATAGGACCAAAATCTACTGGCACAGGTTGCTGTGCTTACTAAGCCAGGCCTTCTGAGCAGACTTCACTTCCTTCAATAAAGAATTAACTTCTTTGACACCGTGTGACACCTACAAGGCAGCCCCTCTTCTGACAGAATGGAAGAGAAATTGTGGAAGACAGAGCTCTCCCCCTGTCGCCTCTCTTTTCCCACACACCCTTGTCCAAAGTACTTTTTCTGTTGGTATTTGAAGCCCAGCAGTAAAGTTTTAATATTTACATTGGAGCACAAAATAGCAACAAATAAAATAAAACGCATATATCTTTGAACATATTCTAAGCATGTAGAGACATAAATATGAGGAAGCAAGAAAACAATACCTTTAGACGCTTGAGTAGATATAGAGGAAAGCTTTCCAAAAGTTTCAGTGTTTTTCCAATTCTATTAAGTAATTCAGAAGACCATCTGCCATAATTCCATAGTTTCAGCTTCAAGTCTGTCAGAACAAATCAAAACGTAAAATGTACATCAAAAGTGGTGACTAGTGAGATATAATAAACTTAATATGGGGTGTGAAATTCAGCCCCGCCCCCCTTTTCAGGCTTCATTCCAGTCACTGAATAAACTGCTAATGTGGAAATTGTTTTGACATCAGCTGGTCTGGCCTTTGTTAAAGACTGCTAGGTATTCTACCAAGCCAGGGCAAATTTGTTTACTGTCTAATACTTAACTGAATTAGGCTAGAAAGATAGATTTTATGAAGCACCAAAAGAATTAATTTGTTCTGAGCAATTTCAGTCACAACTATTCCAGAAGCATCTTGCAACTCAAAAGACAGTTCAGAAGCTTTGGAAAGACTACCGGTGTATATGTGGGTAATATTTGCACTATTTAAACAGCAGTGGTCAGTAAAAGGAAGGATGTTGCCAGAATGTCACTATTTTCGGGTGGGATCCAATCACATGCTGGCAAATTCAGGTTGTGCAGTTGGGAGGCCTTGTGCAGCAAACCCACTTCCCCAAAAAGGTCAAGCTTTTTGTGACAAGGTAAGTAATGGGTAGGGACACGGGCGGCGCTGTGGGTTAAACCACAGAGCCTAGGACTTGCCGAACAGAAGGTCGGCGGTTGCTCGGTCCCTGCTCCTGCCAACCTAGCAGTTCAAAAGCACGTCAAAGTGCAAGTAGATAAATAGGTACCGCTCCAGGGGAAGGTAAACAGCATTTCCATGTGCTGCTCTGGTTCGCCAGAAGCAGCTTAGTCATGCTGGCCACATGACCTGGAAGCTGTACGCCAGCTCCCTCGGCCAATAAAGCGAGATGAGTGCTGCAACCCCAGAGTCGGCCACGACTGGACCTAATGGTCAGGGGTCCCTTTACCTTACTAAGTAATGGGTAAGGAATGTGTGGGGTATCACCTAACTTCCCCGCAAGCACATCAGAGTGCATGCTCATTAAATAGCCAACATCACCTAATCTCCAAACCAGGATGCATCCTCAATTAAAAGGTCATCTGGAAGTGCCATTAACTTAATCAAGCACTTAATGAATTAGAAATAAAACAAAAACAAAAAACCCTGCACATTACTGTTAGTTTTCCATAAAATGTTTGTTTGCTTGCTTGCTTTTCAGGAAATGCATATATTGCTCTTTGCCAAAAGGTCAGAAGGCATTTAATAACATAGAAAAAACAATACAAACAATGGATTGTATCTAGAGAAGGTGTTCCATTTGCTCAAAGGCTTTTGTTTGCACTTCCCCTTTCTCTGATCCCGTTATGCAGTCACCAAATCCATTCTGGGGGTTACCCAAGATTCTGAAGAAAAATTGGGGTGTGGTGTGTGTGTGTGTGCGCGCGCGCGGGGTAAGAAGAGGGAATAGTAGTTCAGTTGTGCAAGTGGAAGTCCTTGCCCCAATGGGACTATGTGGAATGCAACCCAATTATAACTCAATAGTTGCGTCAAAATATTAATAGATTACTAAACAGTTTCCCTCATCCAAAAGCCTGGTGGAAGAGGTACATTAATCTATATTATACATTCCACTATTTACACAACCCCCTATTGAACCATAACATTTCATAAGACTTATTCAGTTTAGGACTTATCACTGTAATTTCTGTTATCATACGAGTTGTTTTTGTTTTTTTTAAGATATTTATTAAGATTTTGTATAATAAAACAAGCATCACAATCAAACGAAAAAGAGAAAGACAATAAAAAAACAGCACAATCAAACAAAACAGAAAAATACAATAAAAAACATAGAAAAAGTAAGAAAAAACAAAAAACAAAGAAAATCTAGTTTTTTACTTATTATCTTTATAACCCTCTTTCCTGACTTCCTCGCATCTCCCTTTTCTGTGTTCCCCTTTAAACAATCAAATTCAGCAATTCCTTACCCTCTTTCAAATCTTATTCAATATTATACATTTCAACCTATTATGTCTCCGGTTTTTCCTTTCCTTTTAAATCCATTTTTACATGTTCTTTATAACTTAATCCCTTGTATCATTTTGTTTAATTCTGACATAATTTTACTCTGGTCTTTTCACCCTTTTCTTTTTAAACATCTTTGCATATTCCTTTTAACTATGTCACTGATGCCATATTATCTTTATATCCAACATCATTTTAGCATTCAAACATTTTACAATGTTTTTGGAGATATTCTTTGAACTTCTTCCAGTCCTCTTCCACCGACTCTTCTCCCAGGTCTCGGATTCTGCCAGTCATTTCTGCCAATTCCATATAGTCTATCACTTGCATCTGCCATTCTTCCAGGGTGGGCAAATCTTGTGACTTCCAATACTTTGCGATGAGTATTCTTGCTGCTGTTGTTGCATACATAAAAGATGTTCTGTCCTTCTTTAACACCAATTGGCCGACAATGCCCAGAAGAAAGGCCTCTGGTTTCTTAGGAAAGGTATATTTAAATACCTTTTTCAGTTCATTATAGATCATTTCCCAGAAAGCCTTGACCTTTGGGCACGTCCACCAAAGGTGAAAGAATGTTCCCTCAGTTTCTTTACATTTCCAGCATTTGTTATCAGGCAAATGATATACTTTTGCAAGCTTGACTGGGGTCATGTACCACCTGTACATCATTTTCATAATATTTTCTTTTAAGGCATTACATGCCGTAAATTTCACACCAGTGGTCTATAACTGTTCCCAGTCAGCAAACATGATGTTATGACCAATATCTTGCGCCCACTTAATCATAGCTGATTTGACCGTTTCATCCCATACGAGTTGTTTCCAATAATCATACACCACTCAATATTCACTGGGGCATGAAATAAATTTAATATCAGTTTTGCTTGGAAACCTTGGAAAGGCAAACTGTATATACAGCTATAGTACATCTACAGTACCAATACATATATAGTACATAAAGTATATAAATAGTACTTCCTTTAATATGTGTTACTTTTTATTGAATTTGAAATATAATCCTTTTTATTAGGATTCATATCACACCATATATTTATACCTCTTACAACAGATTTATACTTATGTGAATCCAAAACCATGTTGAAATCTCTTGCCATTATCATTTCCCCTCTTACAAATTTCTAGATATCTTTGGTTAACTAGTAGGGGGAAAATGCTACTAAATGATTTGGTGCATACACAGCTACAACAGAGAAATTCATAAACTGTGGGATAAATTGCAGTCTCATATAACTAGCACGTGTAACTCCAGTTAATGCATGAAGGGGTTAAGACCACAGAGTAAACTGTTGTTGCTAGACTTGACTAGATCACACCCGCTTACCTCCAATGAAGAAGGAAGTGAAACTTCTTTGTTCACTCACAGTCTACCATGTAAACTCACCAAGCTAGGATGTGCCTGAGGCTGCTCACTACAAGCTCAGACCGTGTACTTAGAGTTATTTCATTATATTTTGTATCCCAATAATTTTGCTTGTGCTTACTTGCTGCTGCATGAAATAACACATGAATCTGACCTTTGTAGTTTGCAAGTAAAGCATTTAAACTTACTCATGCTGTGGTCTATTGCTTGTGGGAGGGGTAGAGAAGGGAAACACTGTAAGGGTACTAAAATGGCATATTAAAAAGGTCTAACAGCCTATTATTCCCATGCTACATTGCTGCTTGCTTTTCTGACTTTTAAACTCTGCTGGAGGGTTCTCTCTTGCTGGAGAGTGTGTTTAGCACCACACTTTGAATTTAGGGATCCAGCCAATTCTTTTATTAATTACCCTAGACAGGTGATTTGTATCGATTGCCACCTTACATGTGCTCATGATACTATTGGTGTGGTCACAAACAGTGTCAATACTAGTTACAGATAGGTAGCCGTGTTGGTCTGCCATAGTCAAAACAAAATAAAAAAATTCCTTCCAGTAGCACCTTAAAGACCAACTAAGTTACTGGCCCCAACAACATCACACATACCATCTCGGGACTATTTAATTGCTCATCGTCTAACATTGTGTATGCCATCAAATGCCAACAGTGTCCTTCAGCTCTCTATATTGGACAAACAGGCCAAACCTTACGCCAAAGGATAAACGGACATAAATCTGACATCAGGAATCACAAGACAGAGAAACCAGTAGGAGAACACTTCAATCTCCCAGGACATTCTATACAAGATCTCAAAGTAGCTGTTCTATTACAAAGGAATTTCAGAAATAGACTGGAAAGAGAAGCTGCTGAATTGCAATTTATTACCAAACTTAAAACCATGGAGAGACCTGGTCTGAACAAAGACATTGGATTCTTATCTCATTATACATGACAAAACCATTTTTCACCTTCTCACCCCTTGCTTTTTCCTGTAAGACCTATTGCAGTCGTGAAGAGTCGTCAACAGGCTCATCACAGCTATCTGCCAATCACCCATTCCCACCACCCTTCTGAGTAATACCCCTCCCCACCTTCTCACTATATAGAAGGGTCTGGTGACTTCTGTTTCAGTGTATCTGAAGAAGTGTGCATGCACACGAAAGCTCATACCTAGAACTAACTTAGTTGGTCTTTAAGGTGCTACTGGAAGGAATTTTTTTTTTTTTTTGTAGTGTCAATACTGTTTGGTTCTTTTGACGCAGGTCACACCGTTTCATTTTTAATAAGGCAATATCCTTTCTGCTGTAACCTGTAACTTTTTATACCACAAACGTTCTGGTTTATTTTTGTCCCACTTTTCTTGCATCATTGGCCCACACCCCCCGTAGGGCAATAATGTGGAGGCATTGGGGCAGCATCACAGAAAAACTAATAAAAGCAAAATAAATCTACCACTAATGCACTATTATTGTGTCAAGAATATGGGTCAGAATACACCTGAAATAAAACACAGTCTGAAATAGCCCCAAGAGTCCAGTGATCCTTTCTTTTGTCAAATATCTTCCTTCAATCTTTCTGTATTGATCTTTACATTCCCATATCCTGCTCCCGCAAGACCACAATAGCAACTCCTTTGGTTTTATTATATGCACATGAATGTTATAGCTGACTTTTATGAATCTTCTCAATAAATGACTGTCTTTCTATGCTATGTGTATTTACTCTGGATATACACCACTTCTTGTCTTTTTATCTGCCAGGAGATCTTGTTCCTCATGACTGAATGATGTAAGCCATTCATATTAAGAGAGATACATTTGCCATTGTGGGATGCAGGTGGCGCTGTGGGTTAAAGCCTCAGCGCCTAGGACTTGCCGATCGAAAGGTCGGCGGTTCGAATCCCTGCGGCGGGGTGCGCTCCCGCTGCTCGGTCCCAGTGCCTGCCAACCTAGCAGTTCGAAAGCACCTCCGGGTGCAAGTAGATAAATAGGGACCGCTTACCAGCGGGAAGGTAAACGGCGTTTCCGTGTGCGGCTCTGGCTCTGGCCAGAGCAGCGATGTCACGCTGGCCACGTGACCCGGAAGTGTCTCCGGACAGCGCTGGCCCTTGGCCTCTTAAGTGAGATGGGCGCACAACCCCAGAGTCTGTCAAGACTGGCCCGTACGGGCAGGGGTACCTTTACCTTTACATTTGCCATTAAGACATTTTAATCATAATCTAAAATTATACAGATATTAAGCTTCCCCATGCTATTGTTTTCCTTCATATACCTTCACTTATCATGTATGATTCAGTACATATATTTACCAACAGTGCCCTTTGAAATGTATTACCCATCCAATGCTGGCATGTCCTTCCCCTCCCCCTCCCCCCAGTTATTGAAATATTTTGTTTTTCCTTGCTCCTTTTAACTCCTTTTGGTTCTAACTCAGCTTTCAAATTGTTAAGTTGTGGGTGAACATATAAGACGACACAGCGATTCTTCAAACAGCTCTTGTTTATTCACAGGCCAGAACTGAACTGAACTGAAGGGTTCAGCCAGCCTGCTTATATAGAGCTCCACTACAACACAACTGTAACAAATTCCTGTAACTATCCAATCACTGAACGTCACTTTCAATCCCTTATTTGCATATGTGGGCCTGAGTGAAAACTATCTACAGTATCCCCCTGCTGGCCCAGGGTGAGAACCTCAGCACATAACACAAATCTTCTCCTTGGAGATCCCAGGTGAGAGCTGGGAAGGTTCACTTCTTTCTGTGTGGGACAAGGGTAAAGATCTACCTGAGAGAGAGGACTTTGCATTTTTCTTTTTTCTCAGATTAGTTTGTATGTTATTGCAATGTATTATGAAAAGTGCATAAAAAGCCTGCCAACCTAGCAGTTCGAAAGCACCTCCAGGTGCAAGTAGATAAATAGGGACCGCTTACCAGCGGGAAGGTAAACGGTGTTTCCGTGTGCGGCTCTGGCTCGCCAGAGCAGCGATGTCACGCTGGCCACGTGACCCGGAAGTGTCTCCGGACAGCGCTGGCCCCTGGCCTCTTAAGTGAGATGGGCGCACAACCCCAGAGTCTGTCAACACTGGCCCGTACGGGCAGGGGTACCTTTACCTTTACCTATGAAAAGTGCAAATAAAATCCTTTTTAAAAAATCATTCCCTTCTCATGACTCAGTCCTAATGTTTTCTCTAGCTAGATCGAAGTGTGATTTGCCTTTCTCCCCCACCCTCAATTTTTTATTTTATTAATACATATCAAAAACAAATTGTACCATATACTTTAATTTCATTTACGCTATCTTTATGTCTTAATATAATTGTCAGGGATTTTGAAGCTAAAGTTTTTGAAACTATCATGTTTGTACATATGTTAGTTTGTGGATGTATATCCCTGACCTAAAATTATCACAAACATGACCAATGGAATATTGGTACTTAAATGGAGGGCTGCCTGGAGACATTATTTTCTTACTCCTTAGTTATGAAATCAGAAATGTAAATTCCCTAAATTCTGTAAACACCAAGTGTTTTCAGATAATTAATTTGATTCAGTATTGGCCATTTGATCTGGATTTTATTATTTTTTACTTTATGCTTCTGATAGCTCTTTTATGCGACCTTTAATAAGTAACTTCTTTCCTGCCCAGTATTGAAATTTAACAGCTTCCTTTAATTAGCAGTGGCTGCTGTATATGCCTTGATTATTCAGGCACGTATGATGAATTAATAAAAACCCGTATTTCCAATGCTTTCTGGCCAGTGTACAGATAGCATGGAATCAGCATCTTCCCTCTTCACAAAATGCACACATACAGTGTATCAATTCAATCCTCCTAGTGTGTGGGTGTGTGTCTGTGTCTGTGTGTATGCATACCTGAGAGAAAGACACAGATATTTGTGTTGTGGACAGGGTTGCATTACTGCAAAAAGCACAATAGAAAGCACAGTTTCACATAAAACTTACATATACTAATTTATATGATTGCCTCCTTAGATTTATTACCTCCCTCCATGCTAGAATCCCAATATGCATGGGGTTGGGGTAGCACCGATAATTTGCATAAACAACAACACCCTAAACTTGAGGGTGCACTTATGGAGCTAAACTAACATCTTGTCCATGGGTAGGCAGACTAAGGCCCGAGGGCTGGATCCGGCCCAATCGCCTTCTAAAACTGGTCCGCAGACTGTCCAGGAATCAGCATGTTTTTACATGAGTAGAATGTGTGCTTTTATTTAAAATGCATCTCTGGGTTATTTGTGGGGCATAGGAATTTGTTCATTTCCCCCCCCAAAAAATATAGTCCGGCCCCCCACAAGGTCTGAGGGACAGTGGACTGGCCCCCTGCTGAAAAAGTTTGCTGACCCCTGATTATAGTCTGTCAGAGCGAGAGAGAGCTTAGTATGGATTCTGTGAGATAAAAGCATTCTGGGATGCTGGCTACATCCTCTGGTGGTCTACTGAAGAGTATAAGCTGTGCCTTCACTTAGAAGCAATCAGTTTATTTGCAAATTAACTAAAATACTACAGTTACACTGTAAACTTCCAGTGACCTCCTTCCAAAGAAAAGACAAACTTGGGCAACTGCTGCATCCCCAAATCTTGCCAATGCTTGTAAAATTGGAAATACCGTAAATTCCGGCGTATAAGACAATTTTTTAACCCCGGAAAAGAGGATAAAAAGTCGGGGGTTATCTTATACGCCGGGTATCCACCCCCCACTGCAGCAGCGGTGGGCTCTGCTCCGTGCTGGGAGAGAGCTGCCCACTGCGGAGCCCGCCCACTGCTGCTTCGGGCTCCACTCCACGCCTTGCGGCTTTCTCCCGGCATGGAGCTGCCCAGCTTATTAGGCAACTGGGCTTATAAGATGAACCCCCAAATTGCAGCTGCCAATTTGGGGGGTCGTCTAATACGTCCAGTTGCCTAATACGCCGGAATCTACGGTAATGAGAATCTGCATTAATACAAGAGAGCACAGAAACTAGGAAGTAATAAGCTAGATAAACAAGTTGGAAGATAGATGCTATGATGAAACATTGCCTGCTACTACTTCGAAAATAATAAAACTATTCTTTCTGTGTGTACAACTGTCACATAAAGATTGATTTTTTTATGGAGGGATATAATGACTGAATGGAAGCTTTATTATTCTGAGCATTGCTCTGAGTTTTGCTTCAGCAAAGGTGGTATCAGCTGTGGGCGTTTCACCAGTTTAAAAAACACTTTTCAGCAGGATTTAGACAAATCAGAGCTTAGTCTGCCAGAATAGAAAAGGACATTTCTCTAAAAGCCTCAAAATATGATAGATTGCCAGTTGCCAAGCCTGGCACATGGAGCCTGAATGCAAAACTGCTTTTAAAACAAATGTTTTTGCTCTGCCCAACAATACTCACTTCTAATCTTATTGCTGGAAAAGAAAATCTGTTTTTTTGTTACTTTTGAGTCTTCAACTTGAAAGTGCACAGAATTCCCTCCTGTCCTTTGTGGAACAGCATGAACACGAATAAGGTCTGCCTGTGGCTTTCTTCTTTTCTCTCTTAGGTAAAAACAAACACCTGCCAAGTCTCCATGGAAATAATGGGAATCTGCATTAATACAAGAGAGCACAAAATAAGCAGCGTTTATTCCCAGGACAGGGGAGAATATGGTAATAAAAGCCTATACTTTGCCAACCACAATAAAGAAGAAATTCAGACAAAGTTGTACAGTATTATGAAAGGTTTATGTGCATTTTAATAGAAATAACCAGGGACAGTTAGACAACTGGAGAAATGTACGTAACAATATCAGCCAATGGTTGCTTCACATGTTAAAATTTACACCACAGTAATTCACATGTAGGGTTTTGCATGAAATTTGTGCATACATCACATCAAATTATGTGATGGTTTTGTTTGCACATGTGGAAAGTTCACTTGGAAACCCAAGGTCAGTTATAATATTTAGCATGTATATAGACAATTCTGCACTTCTTATGACTTGGGGTGGAGGGACCTATCCATTTTGGTTCTCTTATGGTCTCATTTTTCCACTCTTATATCCAGTTCTCCACATTTCTGCAGCTATTTACAAAAAATCACCAGCATCTTAGTGCGAATTTCTTCTAATTAAACCTCTTAAATGCAGTTTTAAGTAATGTTTTTGCAAGCCATTTTCTTTAATAGAATGCCTTTTAATGCTATTTTCACTAGTATGTGCATTTTTATGCACACTTTCCCCTAATATGTGATTTTTTTGCAAACACTGGTTGATGAGAGAACTGCATCATGAAGTTCAGAGAAGTGTGAATTTTGTAAAATGGCTTTGTTTCAATTCTCAGGATACTGTAAGCCTGCTCACCTTTTCTGGTGGGCGGCGTTGCTGGTGCTGGGTGGAGCCCCACTCAGGGATGGTTCCATTGTCCAATCAGTGCCAGTGGGAGGTGTGGCCAAGGGAAATATAAACCACAGTGTGGCCGGAGAGCCCTCCTCTCAGTGGTTAGGCATTGGGTAAGCCTTTGTTTGTATGAAGGGGAGGTTGTAGCCTCTGCCTGCTCCTCCTCATTAAGGGTATCCTGTTAAAGGGATCCAGGAGTGTGGATTCTGTCTGATGCTCAGACGTGGGCTAGGGCTATGCCATGACCCCAACGGGGACCCCACGGAGTGCCCCTATTTGATGTCATAGGGCTCACCCTATCAGTGGTTTACCCTTAGATGGACTCCCTGCAGAGAGGCAGAGTCAAAATATAGCCTGGCTTCACCCAATGCCTAAGCCAAACCACTTACATCTGTATCCAATAAAGTTGTGGCCTATTTGAACCCATAAACCTAAATACTCGTGTGCGTGTGTGTTTATTATCCACTAGGGAACTTTGGGTCATCGGGC
Source organism: Podarcis cretensis (assembly GCF_951804945.1). Taxonomy (NCBI): domain Eukaryota; kingdom Metazoa; phylum Chordata; class Lepidosauria; order Squamata; family Lacertidae; genus Podarcis; species Podarcis cretensis. The sequence goes on along the minus strand of NC_137172.1, from coordinate 82,862,707 downwards.
CTTGGCACGCAAGATGTAAGGCACTCAAACAGGTCATTCCACCTACTATCCCTACACACAGTTTTGTACTCAACTCCTAAATATGCTGAATCCTCATTGACCTTTGGTCCTCTTAGTTGTTGGTTTTTTAAATTTTTATTTTACACTGGCAATCTCAGGGTTCTCTTGAGCACCCTGTGACCTCTCTCAGTCCCTCTTGTTTTTTCAGTGGCACTATTTTGGCTCTGTTGGCATTCAGCAACTGAGTTCACTGTTACAGGGACCAATTGCAGAAGGAGACTATGACAGCGACTTGTCTAACACCATCCATTGAACTGTCGTCATCAGTGGGATTTAAAACAAATACTTTTCAATTCTCAGCTTAGTCTTTTAACTACTAAGACACTACACTAATTTCCTAAACCAAGCATAGCCTTCCAGCACATGTACACAAAGTCAGATATATGAACAGGTACACTGAACAGGTTTGTCATACCGTTTTCTCAATGGAAGCTACATGTGAAGGTCTGAGGCTGCAGTCAGTGAGGCCAGAGAGATGAGGATGGGGAGTAGGGTAGTGAGCATAGTACCATTTCTTCCTCTGCATATTAGAGATGAATGCCCAGTATGGGCTCAGGAGTTCATACAAATGATCAAACTACCCTGGAATAAAAACTCTTAGCCTAAAGTAGCATGGTCCTTGTATATATTCCTCTCAAGAGTTAAGGAAATTCTGAAAACACATTAGCTGCCAATGCATGCTAAAATGGTCAACCAGACTCCATATCAAAGTAGACTCTGTCTTGTTGCTCAAGTGCCTCTTGGGCTGCCTGTCCCCTCCCCCTTTCCTCTATCCTGTCATTTGCTCTGCAGAAGAGAGATGGTTCCCCTATTATCATAATGGAAATTGGCATGTGATCAAAGAAAAGACATGAAAGAACAGGCTGTTATTCATTCTCTTCATCAAAAGACGATGCTGGAAACGTGCCTACGGTAAAAGAAAACAGCTTCTGCAAAGAACTGGCCTCCGCACTTTTCTGCATTTCTGTGGGGTTCTTGTGCTATGGATGGTAAACAGAACTCCCCCTTCCGTTCCTGCACCCAGATTGGGGAACCTGTGGCCCTGCAGATGTGGTTGGACTCCAACTCTCATCAGCCCCTGACAGGATGTCCAACGGCCAGGGATGACAGAGAGTTGTAACTGGAGGGCTAAAGGGTCTCCATCCCTGTCCAACAGGAAAGGAGACCCAAAGGCCTTAAGTCGAATATTGTGTTCATATTAACCCAACTGTGAGTGAGAAAGGAAGAAGGCATATGCACATTGGAGTGCCAGTTCCCAAAATATGCCATTGTAGTTAAGAAACAGGCAGCCACCGCACGAAAAATTTTATAGGACAATAATGACTGCAATGACCTACGCAGGTTAAGAAGGGAGTAGGGGCAGGGCTCCACAGGGAAGTGGAAACCATGCCTCAAAGTAGGATTATTGCATTTCTTCCATGCAGCTTCCCACCTCTTCCTTTGGAGACAGGGCAGAAAAACTCAAACTTTCCTGATCACAGAGTTTCTAATGTGCCCACAGAAACAGGAAAACTGGTCTAAACTTTCTCAGAGAGAGGTTCTACTTTGTGCCCCCCCCCCCACTTGTGGAATGCCCATGCTTGTATACTTTGATAGCAATTATTTTTTCCTAGGCTTATTAAAATGGCATGTTTAATAAAGAGACAGGCAGCAACAAGACTCCCATGTCAATCTATCTGTGGAGCCAATAAAACAAAAGCTGCAACACCTTCAGCAGCTGTGAGATCTTGGAGGATGGGCAGGACAATGGGGGGCGCTGTGCCCATGGGACTGCCACTTGGTTAGCAACCCTGCACATCCTTGTAGGCAAGGCAGGCTTGCCCACATATAGATGGCTCGGGGGGGGGGGGGATGGTGGCCCAAAGGACATTCAGAGGGACAGTCCTCACCGGGCTAAGCTGTAGGGAAGGGTTGGAGGTCAGCAGGCGAGAATCTGCTTTGCCTGCCAAAGGTTTTTGCTTTAATCCCTGGCATCTCCAGGTAGGTCTTTCTGGGAATGTCCTTGAGAGTTTCTCCCAGTCACTGTAGACCATAGGTTCAAGAACCTGTGGCCTGTCAGGTGGGTCTAATGTAGCCTACAATCAGCTGGTATCACTCCAATGGGTGGGTAACAGCAACTGATGGTCAGAGTTCAATTCTGCCAGTTCTGCGCAGGGCAACTGTGCCACCAGAAGAAGCTTATCCTTTTTCTTTGAAAGTGCTATTAGTCTAGGGCTGCCATACATTTTCCTGGCCATTACCAGGATTTCAAAAGTGGAATTGATGTCTGGAGGGAATTTCTGAAAGGCGGCGCTTTGTCTTGTCTCAGGCAAGTCAATTGAAAAATTGTGGCGGGGGTGGTGGCGTTTTTGTAAAAAAATGGGGGGAAAGGATCAACAATTCCAGTGGTTCCCTTTAAAAAAAAGCTGGAAAAACAGGTTTTTCCTAAAAATAACTCAGCATCTTTTGAGGCGTCCTGGTTTTTACTTTTTGAAATATGTCAACCCTATATTAGTCCAATGTTACATGTAATATCTAGGGTTGCCTTCATCAGTCGCTTATGGTAAGTAATAGGACATTTCTTTATGAATCTATGAGACATTCCTAAGCAAAACTGAAGCATACTAGATAACTTCTGGATTGCTTCAAATGTCATGGGGAGGGGTGGAGAGAAAGGAAGGAAGAGTCTTGAGCTCTGCTGAATGGCATCTGTTAAATATAGTATTATTGTTTCAATAGAGTTTTCTTTCTTTTTTCCATCAGTGGCACGTGTCCCCGTTCCTATTGATTCCATGAAACTGCACAGCCCCATCGGCTTGACAATCACATTAAAAGTATTTTGAGAGCTCCCCCCAACACACAAACCATGAACAGAGCCTGTAATTTAATTTTGGCAATGTTGTAGCAGATGGTACACAGTCTGCTCTCTTTGCTATTGAATCTCGAGAATCTTGTGGGTGTTGATGGCAACTGAGTGAAACTGTAACAGCTTCAAAATATCCCCAAACTTTCAAAGAACATTCTCCCATTCACATTTTTAAAAAGAAAGATTTCAAACGACCCCTCTCATTCTTCTCCACAGCTACCACCACAACCCAAGAGGCTACAGACGTTGTGAGGTGATTGTAATGAACGGCGGACTAAGCTCACCACTGAAGTTAGTTAATTGATGCAGATGCATGCATCATGCTGTGAAAGTCTGCTTCTTTCTTCACTTTACTTCGAATGTTTTTCTTTCTGCAGATTCCCTACAGATTCCCTGAAGGAATTGAGCTCACAAGTACTTGTAATTGTTTACAGAAAAACAAGACACATAGCTGTGTGTTTTCTATTAAGGAAAACCTTTCTTTGGCCCTTAGTGACTTGCATGAGTGGCGGCTAGGAATGGGGGAGAAGCTCGATTCAGCTGGCATTTAAAGGTGGGCCGATCTAATCCACACTTTCTAAAATACAAACTGAAACACAGCCATTATTTGAAATTCATACTTTTTCAAATTTTGCACTGCAGTTCTCCAGCCAAGTAATGTGTGCAAAAATGCAAATAATAGGGTAAGATGTGCAGAAAAAAATCCAGGTATTAGAGTAATCATAGCCGGGTAAATGTCTTTGCAAGAAAAATGTGTATTTTAGACAATATTGCATGTAAAAATGTGTCTGTTAGGAGAAACCGACACTCAAATGCTGGTGATTGTTTTTTAATTAGGACTTTAAAAAAACACACCAAACTGATGTGGAAATGTGGAGACTGGAACTTAAGATTGGAAGAATGAAACAGAGAAACTGAAATTGACAGATTCACCCATCCCCAGAGGGAGCATGCATAAATTGGGTTGACTTTGATTTTTTAGGAAACCAACGTTTGGCTCCTGAGTGATGCAGCAAGAGAGCCCAGATGGAAGCTGGTGTGTGGCTGATGAAGATTGGCAGAATCTGGTAGGTCGTTAGAGAGCAGAACCCAGGGAAAGGCAAGATGGAACTGGGTCATAGAAAGAGTCGAGGGAGGGAGGGAATGAAGCAGCAGGTCTGTTTTGGACAAAATTGAACCTTGTTGGCTTTTCAGGTCCCAGTATTTCAGGTCCCAGTTTGCTGGTGTGACACTTTTAAAGCTGAGGTCACTAAAAGAATATTTGCTTGGCTATCCTACACGTGAACTAGGCCCAGAACCACCAGGTTCAGAAAAGCACCTGGACAGAGATGGAACTGTTTGTTGCAGATTTGTATAATTACACCTGAACCTCTAGACATGTCCACTTTGAAGCAAGTCTCACTGAGTTCAATGAAACTCCCCAAGGAGGTTTGCATAGGATTGCAACCTAAACCTCTGTTTCTGTATGCTGCTTCTCCACGTACTCGAGCAGGATTTTTTTGTATTTGTACTCACTAAGTAATTTATAATCCCAGTTTCATCTCAAGAGTTGTTGGGGCTTTCCAGTTTGATGGTTTGTTGCTTTAGGGAATCAATCACTTCAGCTCAATGTTTTTTTCCAGTTCATGGCTCAGATGATGACAATCTTTAAATACATAGAAATATATAAAAATATAAAAAATTGTCCAGTAGCACCTTAGAGACCAACTTAGCTTGTTCTTGGGCTTTTGTGTGCATGCACACGTCTTCAGATAGATATCTGAAGCTCATACCAAGAACAAACTTAGTTGGTCTCTAAGGTTCTACTGGACAATTTTTTTATTCTTTTTATTTATTTCTACTGCATCAGACCAGCATGGCTACCTACCTGAATTTAAATACATACAGAAAGAGAGAGAGAGAGAAAGAGAGAGAGAGGGTGGGAGGGAGGGAGAGAGAGAGAGAGAGGGAGAGAGAGACCAAATGACTAGGAGAATAACAAATAATGTGGCTATTTAATTTTTCATGGGACTACTTTGTGAAATATCAAACTTGGGGCATCAGAGAGCATTGCTTTCAGGTGCTCACTGGAATCTATGCTGAAAACTGGATTTCTGTGGTGTTAACTGGGGTTCATTGTCAAGTGACTTTTGATCCCAGGTGGACCAATGCAGCTGAAAAATGCAGGTATCCTCATGCAGCTTAGAAATACTCAGATCTGCAGATCTCTTTCTGCTTGTGTTGCTTTCATGGAAATGGATGCCACTGTATGCACATAGCAGGCGTATCCTTTGAAACAGGCTTCCTCCAACTTCTTGTAGTGTTGATCATATGAAGGCAGAGGAAGCCCATCTAGCTCACTTGGTACGCCATGAGACTCTTAATCTCAGGGCTGTTGGTTCCAGCCCCACATTGGGCAAAAATTTTCCTGCATTGCAGGGAGTTGACCCTTGTGGTTCCTTCCAACTCTACAATTCCATGATTTTCTGATTATATGAAATCCATCCCCTTTCAGCTTCAAACTCTAGTGTTTGAGTCACACCCCTTGATCTCATTGGCAGCATTAGCAGTGAGGGGAAGCTAGCCAAATGTAGAAGAGCCTAGCAAGGGAGTCTGCTCCATGAGCTACAAGGGAGCCTCAGGTGACGCTGCATCTCTGTCTCAGTGGCAAAGCTGGGTTTAGGTCAGGCAAAACCCAAATGGCAACAACCAATCAGCCAGGTGGGGAAAATTCCTGCCGTGTCCCTATCCCAACGACAGACGACACACGATGTTCCTCCACCCTGCCCTGCCTGCCTCCACAAGAGGAGAGTCTGCCCAAATTGGGTCCTCCCTTAATGGGGGCACGTATTGCGGTGAGACCTGGACAACCGACACCCTGTGTTGTGGGTGGGTACAATTGGTTAGCCACAACACCTGAGTGGTAGGTCCCTCGAAGCCGGGTGCAATCTGGCCAATGGGATGCAGTCCAAACGGTTCGAGGGACCTATTTATACCCATGCACGTGACCCAGATCTTCCTCTTTTGGTGCGTGCATTCGGAACACCCGCCCACCTCACCCTACTTTTAGGGCTTGTTGCACTTGACCTAGCTATGCCATTGTGTGTCGTTGGGACAGGGGCACAGCAGGAATTTTCCTCACTTGGTGATTGGCTGTTGCCGTTTGGGTTTTGCCTGCCACGTAGCAAATCGACACAACTTGTAAGGTTGCGGATAGGCTCTGGTTCAGGTGATAGGGATGGGAGAACACTCTCACCATCCCTATGTGAAGGGTATTCCATTAAAGGAATCCAGGGACTCGATGATTTGGTCAACCCCTGTGAGGGGGTTGTGCCCGTGCCTGAGTCCAGGGGGACATTTTGGTGGCAGAGAAAGCCTGTCCCTGGCTTTCTGCTTATCCAGGTGTTCACCCTTGGCTGACCTATGCTGGAACCCTGGGTCAGCGCTACCTGCATGGCAGGGAGCTAGTCGAACCAGAGCCTATGCAACCAGTCACTTTCTGTAATCAATAAAGTTGTGGCCTAAATTCTGCCAAAAACCAAAACCAAAATTTGAGTCAAGCATGAATTTATTTAGGAGGGAGGTTTCTGGGTCTGAATACGCAAATGGCAAATAGAAGCTAGTCAGCAATATCCCCAATGATAGCGGCCACAAGAAACCCCTGAAATGGGGTGGAGAAGGGAGTGGAAATGAGCCGGCTCCGGATCTACTCGATTCTGAGCCAGCCCTGCTGCCTTCATGTGATGGCAACATGTTTGGAATCTGGCATAACCCCCAACACTCACACAATCTTTCACCCAGACCAGCACAAATGGAGTGGATGCAGCAGTGGCCAATCTGCTAAACCCTGCCATAGCTGGACAAAGGTTTGGATTGCATTCTTAAGCAGAAATGTATTTTCGCCATATTAGAGGCCACTGTGGCAAGGTGACCTGTCTGTGCCTGCTCAGTCTGCTGTTGATAGGCAGCTTCAAGGACCCTGATCTCCCTTCTCATGGTTCTTTGTCTTTAAGCCAGATTTGGACAGGAGAGCCCTTCAAACTGAGGACACCTCAGTTTGAAGATTATCCTCTAAAAGCCCTCCAACTAGAGCACTGCCCTCTACAAAATTGGACATGAGCCACCATAATTGAACCAAACACCTTCTGTTTCTGACAGGAGATAGCTGACTGTTCCCTTCAGTCACTGCTTGCTTCTTTATCTGAAACATTGCTGTTCTGAGAGGAGCTGGAAGTGGAATTAAAATGGCGGTTCCACACAACACTTTGTATCTTTCTATATTTATCTAACAATGCCCTTCCCAGTGTGTGAGATTCACCTACCAGGTTTACTCATTGTATATCCCATTCAGGAAAGGTCCTTCCAATGTTAATTAAAAGCTTCAATAGTGCTAATGAGCTGTGTAAAAATAAAACCAGTAATTAAAAGCAAGTACAGTCGTACCTTGGGTTAAGTACTTAATTCGTTCCGGAGGTCCGTTCTTAACCTGAAACTGTTCTTAACCTGAAGCACCACTTTAGCTAATGGGGCCTCCCGTTGCTGCCGTGCCGCCGGAGCACGATTTCTGTTCTCATCCTGAAGCAAAGTTCTTAACCTGAAGCACTATTTCTGGGTTAGCGGAGTCTGTAACCTGAAGCGTATGTAACCTGAAGTGTATGTAACCCGAGGTATACCACTGTAGCAGCTTTCAGAGGCAGGAATTTCTTCAGGATTACAGCAGGGGAGGAAAGAGTTAAAACTCCCCTCCAAACCTGCTTGGAACTCTCACTGGCACCCCTGGTTCTGTCTGCAATTTAGATGAAAATACTTCTCTGTAAAGTAAGAAGATGTTTGCAAGGATTGGCAGTAATAGTGAACATAGCTCAGCTGGGGGCTATGATACTATTTCTAGTACCCATGGGAAATATCTGTCAGAAACTACTGATCAGTTGTTCATTTCATTCTATTTGCTTGGCTGTGTACACACCATATATCTAAAGCGTGTCCCCACTCAAGAGAATCTGGGAACTGTAGTTTGTCAAAGGCGCTGGGGAATTGTCAGTTCTCAGAATTTGGGGTGGGGGTAGGGTTGTGCTATAACTATGCTTTAAATGCATGGTGCGTACATAGCCCTAGTTGTCAGAAACAAGACTGAATTGGAGGGACAATCTCTAGTGCTTTAACTTGTTTTATACTGTTTTTAACATTTTATTCAATTTTTTAAACTTGCCCTTGGTCCTTATTGGAAAGGGAAGGTGATAAATTTGGAAACGGGTTACTTAATTTTTCTGCAGTACTGTATTTCTCTAGATCTTTTATTTTATGATGGATTATCTGTCATGATGGATGACGATTGGTTATGATCTTGTGCATTTGGGACTCTAGGATAAACAGCGGCAGCTTATCAAAAAAAAAATCCTGTTTCAAAAATTATTTCAGATAGAAATAATTAATTAATGATGGAATTGCACATGTAAAAGAAAATGTGACTGAACATTGGTACCAAGCAAAACCTTTTTGAAATGAAACAAACCATGGAACTGTTTATCTAAAAATATCAGTGACCTTCATTAGTTAAACTGTTAACAGGAAAGACATCTGTGGTGAACTGGAATTACATCATTGAAATGATTTTCCCTAGTAAAAAGCACAACAATTATAACAAGGGAGCAATTAAATCAGGAAGTTCAAGTTCAGGGGTATGCATACATAAACATGTGTGTCTAAGAACGGGTGGAATGCCAATACTGATGGGGCCTCTTGTAGGTAACTACACATTTTGTATGTTAACTTAGGGCCCCACCAAATGTCATTTTATTGTGCATTCATGATTATTTGTGCTATCAGGGAAGTCAGATGTGATTGTGCTTTCAATTTTATCTGCACCTGGAATTGTTTTGGAGCTGTCATACTGCTTAATTTCCAATCAGTGTATATCCCATAACTTCCCACTGCAATCCTGTGACTTCTCATACCACAAATATTTGGACAGGGTCTGTCCCGTTTTTGTTGCATTGTAGCTCCTCCAGAGAGCAATACTGTGGTAACATAACAGAACTAATAAAGAAATATAAATGAAGCACTAATGCACTAATGTGTTAAACGCATGTTGCAGAATATATCTACAACAATACACCAGTCTAAAACGGTCCTTACATTGTATTTATTGTGAGTTTTACAATAAATACAGTTTCCACTAGGGAAATGACCTTTTGATGATGTGGCACATGATAATTGTGACCAGATTGTGTATTGCTGTCGATCAATGACCGCTTAATATTCAATGTCCTCTTTTTAAAGCATTAAACCTTTTTGAAAGCTATAGTCTTGGCATGTTTTCAACAAATGACTCTCCTTGAATCCTATTCTGCCAAACTTTGTTGATGTGATCACATGCCAATCTCTGCTTCTGTCCATATGTTGTGGTATGTATCTAGCAGATGTAGAGACATCCACTGGGTATCTTCCAGCAATTAGATGGTCTACAAATTAAAATTTTAAATACATCAAGCATCAAAACTGTCCATATGGTGACCTGTCTTTGACACACTGTTCCTGTAAATGGTGATAAACTTGGGCATGTTTCTTGATTAACATCTGAACTGGCCTTATTAAAGGAGCCTCTGTGGAGCAGATACAAGTTTAGCTACATTCTTCCATGCACTTCCTTGATTCTAGTTTTATGTTCAACTAACAGCTTTCAGAGTCTCATGCATACAGAAGGAATACATACCTGTAGCTAAGTGATAAAGCAGCATGTTCTTACATATTTACGGGGGGGGGGGGGCAGAATAAGTGACAAATTAAAAGAAGAGTGGAGGGAAGAATACCGAGGGAAGGGAAGGGTGAACCTATTAGTAATTTAGTGGTATAGGGTTTGGGGAAACATTAACGGAGACAACAGGTAGATGGGCATTATGGGAAAGCGAACATAGGGATTCTTGGTCCAGTAATAGATGCTGATGCTCAGTAATGCCTGTGGCTTCCATTTCCCCTGTGGCTGTGAAGGTGTGTCCTACAGATACGTTTCTTTCACCTCTCTTCTAGATGGATTATCGACATCCCCTCTCTCTAAAACAACAAGTTCATTTGTCAAATTTGGGACGTGTTTAGCTTTCCAGGGTACCTAGTGATATAATCTCAGTATTGATAGAGGCTAACGTATTCACCATGTCCACATTTAAAAGTCCATGTTCCTATGGCAGTGGTATCGGGGAGAACAAAGCTGCCAATGTCTTGTTTAGTGTTATATATGCTTTGTCAATATGAACCACTGGGCAGGTCTGAAGTTATATGCACCGTAGGGCCACTTTCTTATCACACGTATAGCAGATTCTTGTAGCGCACATGTGTTTCTGGTGCAGTCTGTGTGTGGCTCAGTATACACTCAAAAGGCAATTGCTGCTGATCTAATCATCATCTTGTATCAAGTCTAGAATATGTAATTATTTGGAGTAAATTTTTCCCCATTATAAAGTGTGGAACTGCCCTTTAAAATCCATACATGCCAATTAACACTTCAGAATATTACCCATGTCATATAAATTATTTCACTTATGTAAATATGCAAAACAAAATAAAAAAATTCCTTCCAGTAGCACCTTAAAGACCAACTAAGTTAGTTCTAGGTATGAGCTTTCGTGTGCATGCACACTTCTTCAGATACACCGAAACAGAAGTCACCAGACCCTTCTATATAGTGAGAAGGTGGGGAGGGGTATTACTCAGAAGGGTGGTGGGAATGGGTGATTGGCAGATAGCTGTGATGAGCCTGTTGACGACTCTTCACGACTGCAATAGGTCTTACAGGAAAAAGCAAGGGGTGAGAAGGTGAAAAATGGCTTTGTCATGTATAATGAGATAAGAATCCAATGTCTTTGTTCAGACCAGGTCTCTCCATGGTTTTAAGTTTGGTAATAAGTTGCAATTCAGCAGCTTCTCTTTCCAGTCTATTTCTGAAATTCCTTTGTAATAGAACAGTTACTTTGAGATCTTGTATAGAATGTCCTGGGAGATTGAAGTGTTCTCCTACTGGTTTCTCTGTCTTGTGATTCCTGATGTCAGATTTATGTCCATTTATCCTTTGGCGTAAGGTTTGGCCTGTTTGTCCAATATAGAGAGCTGAAGGACACTGTTGGCATTTGATGGCATACACAATGTTAGACGATGAGCAATTAAATAGTCCCAAGATGGTATGTGTGATGTTGTTGGGGCCAGTAATGGTGTTGTCCAGGTGTATGTGGCAGCAAAGTTGGCATCTGGGTTTATTGCAGGCTCTGGTGCCAGTGTCTGTGTTAAGTCTGGTAGTAGTATTATTGTGGGTTAGGAGTTGTTTAAGATTGGGTGGCTGTCTGTAGGCAATGAAAGGTCTTCCCCCCAGAGCTTGAGAAAGAGAACTGTCATTGTCCAGGAGAGGTTGTAGATCTCTGATGATGCGTTGTACTGTTTTAACTTGGGAGCTGTATGTGATGACTGGAGGTGTTCTGTTATTTTCTTTTTTGGGTCTGTCTTGCAGCAAGTTCTCTCTGGGTATCAGTCTGGCTCTGTTGATCTGTTGTCTAACTTCATCTGCTGGGTATTTTAGTTCTAAAAAGGTTTGCTGTAGATCTCTTAGGTGAGAGTCTCTGTCTGTAGAATTGGAACAGATGCGGCTGTAACGTAGTGCCTGGCTATATACAATGGACTGTTTGGTATGTTTGGGATGGTAGCTAGAGGCATGTAGATATGTTTGTCGGTCAGTTGGTTTACGGTATAAGGTGGTGTCTATGCGCCCATCCTGTATTTTTATAGTAGTGTCCAAAAAATGTATTTCTTGCATAGATTGGTTCATTGTTAGGTTGATTGTGGGGTGAAAATCATTGAATTTCTGGTGGAAGGTGTCCAGGGTCTGTTGACCATGTGTCCAGATGATAAAAATATCGTCAATGTATCGCAGGTACAAGAGAGGTTTGAGTGGGTAGGAGTTTAGGAAACGTTGTTCTAAATCTGCCATGAAGATGTTGGCATTCTGTGGGGCCATGCGGGTGCCCATTGCTGTGCCGCTGATCTGAAGGAACAGGTCATCACCGAATTTGAAGTTGTTGTGGGTAAGGACAAATTGGCAGAGTTTGGTAGCAAAGTCCACTGTGGTTTTATCTGAAATGGTGTTCCTTATAGCTTGTAAACTATCGTTGTGTGGGATGTTGGTATACAGAGATTCCACATCCATAGTAGCTAGTATAGTATTGTTAGGAAGATTATTTAAAGATTGTATTTTCCTCAGAAAATCTTTGGTGTCACGTACATAGCTGGGAGCACTGATGGCATATGGTTTCAGAACAGAGTCCATATAACCGGAGACACCCACTGTAATAGTGCCAATACCTGAAATGATGGGGCGTCCTGGATTTCCTGGTTTGTGTATTTTAGGTAGAAGATAGAAATATGCAAATATCAAGTGAAACCATTTGTTTATATAGCTCAGTATTGTCCACATTTGCTGTAAATAGCTCTTCGAGGATATTACATTTGGACTTCCAAGGGCCTCAAGGCAACACACACATCTTTCTGTGTATATGTCTGTATAAATGTAAATCTTATGAGGTAGACTAGGTTGAGGGAGAAAGACTCTGACCCAAGGCCATTCAGTGAGTTTCATGGTTGAGTGGGAGTTTGAATCTGGGCCTTTCATCCCCTCCCTACTGAAGAGTGGGAGATAGGAAAGGACCTTCCACCCTTTTCCTTTAGTTCTAGATTTCTACCCTGATGGTCTCCTCAGAACTGCTCTGACACCCTAAACATTATGCCCCCCAGTTTCTCCTGGAGGTCTACAGATCTGGATTTGCAAAATGGTGACAATCAAGAGCCATATACCTAATCTCTAACAGACTGGTCTAGTCCTAAGCACATTTCCTGGTAAAATAAGCTTAGATCAGAAATAAGAATCTGACTGACCTCAGTCAGATACAATTTCAGATGATTCCTGATTATGCAAAGCACTTAGAAGAAACATCTCCCAATATATTTACTCCAAAATTAATTAACAGAGTAAACAAAGGACTGTAAATGACCAAACTATAGAGGGGGGAAAGTGAAAAGTTATTTACCCAGTCTATGTCATTAACAGTTTGTTTGCAGTGTATTTATTTAGGCTGCAATCCTATACATGCTTATTAGTGAACTCAATAGGCATTACATCTGAGTGGGCGAGTAGAATTGCACTGTCACTGGACAGGCTACCAAACAATTGTATAAGTATCCGAGGCACATAATTGAATGCAGCATATTTGCTGCTTAAATCAATATTTACTCAAGGGGGAAATGGCTCTCTAGCTTTGAGAGTATATGGTTTACTGCTAGAACATTGGTGTATGATTGGTAAAGTAAATGCTTCTAAGTGGGCTTCTTTGGAAGCAAATCCAAAAAGCTATTATCATTTAGTCTAGTCTCAGTATTCATTAAATGTGCTTTGTGAGAGCATCTGTGCCTATCTGGCTGAAGATTTAATTCAATGGTAAAACGGAGGATCAATTTATGCAATAACACTTTTGGTGCTACTGTCCCAAATACCGTAATTACTGTAAGTAATGGGTTCTGCTATCCCTGACTGGCAAAGAAACAGCTTCTCTTCCTGTGAGACCATCACCTAGCTTGAGTACGGCATCATTACCTCTTCCTTTATTAAAGCAAGATGCAAAATCTGGGCAAGGTGCCATTGGCCTTGATGAAACTCCAGCTAGTCTCAAAGGCCACAACTCATCTTCTAGTAGATAGAAAATACTGAAAATAGCATGGCTGTCATTTATTTGCCACTTTAAAAAATGTGGCTAAGTGCTTCACAGCTTTGTCTTAAAGGTAAAGGTACCCCTAACCGTTAGGTCCAGTCGCAGACAACTCTGGGGTTGCGCGCTCATCTCGCTCTATAGGCCGAGGGAGCACAGCATTCTTACACCAGGGATGGGTCCCATAAAACAGTGTTTCCCAACCTTGGGCCTCCAGCTGTTTTTGAACTACAATTCCCATCATCCCTGACCACTGGTCTTGCTAGCTAGGGATGGTGGGAGTAGTAGTCCAAAAACAGCTGGAGGCCCAAGGTTGGGAAACACTGCCATAAAAGATACCATCTCACTGATTCCTCCCTGCTCTTTGAGCTTTATGCTCCTCAGCTAGACAAAAACATGTGTGGGATCATGAACTCATAAGGCTGAATGCCCTGAGTAATTCTGCTGCCCCCTGGCATTCATGTGTACACATGAAAATCTCCAGGGAGGAACCCTTCATGCATACATGATGCTTCTACGTGATCTGCAGGTAGTGAAACAAAGCTTGAACAATCTGAGCAAAGTGTAGTATTGGCCCATGCAAACACTCCCCCTCTACCAATGCTTGCCCTCTATGCATGAGTGCCGGGGGTGGGGCTACTTGATATGGTCCCACCCGACTTCCGGGTTAGCGCGATCTGGTTAATGGCGGATTCCCTCCGAGCTCCGGAGGGAATCGGCTCCGCTGGAGAAGGGTTCTACCGCGACGGCGACGCGGGGACCCTCAGAAACCGCAGGCGCTGAAGCCTGCGGACTTGGTGACTCGGCGGGCACCTAAAGCGCCCCCCGACCCACGAAGAGCCTTTTTAAAGGCTGCGGAGAGGGTACGGGGAGCGGCGTGGTGCTGTGAGTGGACCGCTACTGCAGTGGAGCGAAGCCGCGAGCCATGGCCGGAGACCGCTGACTTTCTTCCCTGAAATTCGGACTTTAATTAATCCGTGAGTAGAATGGAATTTGGACTTTAAAATTTCTACCTTTGAATTTGGTACGATCGGGGGATGTGCTAAAGGGAAGTCCGCACCCCCCTGCTTACAGAAGATTTAAAGCAAGGATCGGAAAAGATAATATTTTCATGAATTTGACAGAAGAAGATTTGTGCTGGAGAGTAAAAGTGGAATTTTAGAAGCTTTTGTTTAAACCCCTCCAGACCCGGGAGTGTCCTGTATGTGAGCTGGAGAAAAAGGAACAAGGAGTTTGACAGCTGTCAAAGGAGCTGTCAAACGGACAGCGAAAGTTAAAAATCTTATTATTTAACACCTTTTTGGACTGAATTTGTTATATTTGAATTAAAGTGGTTGGGAACAAAGCAGTGAAATAACAAAGTAACGGACTGTTGGGAAAAGACTATTAAGTAACCAGAATCCCCCTAGGGGAAACATTGAAACACTACAATGGCTGCAGATGGAAAATTACAGGCAGAGATAGAAAGAATGTTTTTTCTTGTGGGAAAGTTGCAGGAGCAGACTACGGCTATGAGTAAACAACTTATAACCTTGAACTCTAAAATAAGTGACTCTGCTGAATGCACAATGGACTTGACCGGGAAAAAATCTGCAGCTGAATTAGAAGAGATAACTTTGGAACAGGAGGAGAGGGAACAAGGGCCAGTACAGATGGAGAGTACCAACCAGAAGCCTACATTGTCAGAATACAAAGAAGAAGACCTTTGGATTACAAACCTGCGAGAGATGCGAAAGAGGAGGGAGGAAGCCCCTGGAACACTTGGAATATTTGAATTTAAAAGAAATAAGAAATATGATTGGGGCTTCCTCTTTGAGTATGGATTGGCTGACCTTTCGCAGCAGTTGGTGTCAAGTACTTTGGATGGAAGAGAATCTGATGAGACTGAGCTAGAACTCCTTCGAGACCCGAGGATTAACAAAGAGGGCTACCAACAAAATCGGCAGAGAGAGACTGACAGAGATTTAAAGGCCTCAGATGTGAGGAATCCAGGCTAAAGACTGTTTTTGTGGACATGGGGACATTGGGAAGGGACAGAAACCGGGGCGGGGGGGGGAAAGAATTTTTAAAAATATGTTTATGGCCTTTGTGTTTGATTATT
Organism: Podarcis cretensis; assembly: GCF_951804945.1. Classification (NCBI taxonomy): domain Eukaryota; kingdom Metazoa; phylum Chordata; class Lepidosauria; order Squamata; family Lacertidae; genus Podarcis; species Podarcis cretensis. The sequence continues at coordinate 82,846,983 of NC_137172.1, read as the reverse complement.
ATGACCTATTTTTAAGATAAAAGGGAAATTCGTGGAAGGAATTCGAGTCGACCTTAGAAAAGGATTTAATGTTTATAAGAAAACTGGATAAGTAAAATTTGGCCTAGTAATAAGAATTAAGTATTTATATATATATATATATATATATATATATAATAATAATATGTAAAGGATGAGAGATATGAACTTGTTGAGCTAATTTAATTGAATTAGGATGTATGAAGGGGGGGTGGGGGGAGGTCAAGAACTGGGGTTAGGAAAGTAAGGATATGAAATTTTATATGTGTTGTCTTTGTCTGTGTGTGTGTGTCTGTGTCTATAAAATGTGAAAACTCAATAAAAATTAAAAAAAAAGATATGGTCCCACCCCCTTGTTTATCATACTGGTTAGTATAATGCCTCTTTCTCTCTCTCCACTGAACAATGCCCAAGTAGAGTTTAGCCAGTCATTAGAATTTTGTTATCTAACTTTACAGCCTTTTAAAGCTGATCCGGCTTTGCATAATCGTTACTCCCCAGGTTTTCATTCAAACCCAATGAAATGGTCACAGCTGTGCTGATAGGACTACAATGGGGCCCATTGAGAGGAAATTCTCTCCATTCTAATACTCTCCAGATAAAAGCAGGGTTCAAGCTTCCTGCATTATATTATAGTCTCAAAGTGCTTGCCTGCCAATTAGAAAATGCAAATTCTGATGACTAGAGCTCTCAATATACATTTGAGGTCTCAATTTATTATATATATAAAACAATGCTTCATGTGCATTTGTTCAACAAAGATCACACCTCAAGGATTGTAGCCAAGCGAAATAAAAGCTGCCACTCATAAAATGTCTTATAATAGTACAGCTCTCGTCCAGCTGCTTGCCTCCTCGGGGTTTTCCCTGCAGACCTCACAGAGCTACCCTAGCAGAGAACAGCCTCAGTGCCAGCTTACCGGGTGGGAGGAGCAACAAGGTTGCCACTGTGCAGCCATATTGGTGGAGCCAGTCCAGGCCTCCTAAGAATGTGCCTGCAGAGTAGTGTGACCTTGCCAGTGGCTCATCCCTTCCCTCTCTGCCACTTGGTAAGTAGTGGGAATCCTGTAGCTGGAAAACTAACATCACAGCTACATTCCACCTGGTGAACCAGATTATTGCAGGTATTAATATTGTGCAGCTTGAAACAACTGGATGCATAAAAACTGACTCCTTTTGGAGTAAAGCATTAACCAGGCCTGTAAGTTTGATTCAAAGCTTTACTTGGAAAACTTTCCTCAACACAGAACAAAAAACAGTAAATGATACATCCAGGCAGTTCCATAAGGTCAAGTGCATGTCCAGCACAGCTGCAGCATCTTAGAAATAACTTTAAACAGAATTGAGATCAAAACTCTGTCTCTCACCCATTCCAGCCTGAGGTAATGTATTCCGGGAGAGCTTCCTTATCACATCTTACTCCCACTCTAGCTGGGAACAAAAGACCAAAGGCAACTCCCTTCAAAATGGTGACTTGCAATTCAATAGCCTTTGTCTTCCAAACAAACTACTCTATTCTGAACTTAAAAATGGAAAGCGTAATGCTGGTGGTCAACAAAAGAGGTTTAAAGACTGTCTCAAGGCAAATCTAAAACAATGTAGTATAAACACAACTGGGAAACACTGGCCTGCGAGCGCTCCAGTTGGAGAACAGCCTTTACCAAAGGTGTCATGGGCTTTGAAAACACTCAAACTCAGGACGCGAGGGAGAAATGTGCTAAGAGGAAGGCACGCTTGGCAAATCCACACCAGGATCAACTCCTGCCCAGAAACCAATGTCCCCACTGTGGAAGGACATGTGGATCCAAAATTGGCCTCCACTGTCACCTACGGACTCATTGTTAAAACCGTGTTTATGGAAGACAATCTTACTCGACTACGAGTGATCGCCAAAGAAGATGATGATGCGATCTAAGGTTAAACACCACATTAGAGCTAGCAGAGTACAACAGCAGTTAATTATCAACCCATCTAGGGACCTTAATATACCCCATGGAAAATCCTCATGTTATAGCCTTCAGAAATACACATTTAGGCATTTTCCATTAAGCAGTTATACTTAACAATAATCACCACCATCGTTCTCATTTGCATTTGAAACAGGAAGAAAACAAAGAATGGCAATAGTAATAAAAATAATGACCATACACAACAATGACAAAATCCATTGCCAGCTGATACTGACAGTAAGACTATTCCTGTTTTAATTGTATACATTAATATAGGCAGTCCACCTAAGTGTCTAAATGAAATTGACAATGATAAGTCATCTGTTGAACAGAAAGGTCAGTGAGATCTTCAGACTACTGGGTGATAAATGGTGGATGTTTTTACTCCCAGCCTTGCAGTGTAAGTCCTTAGCCACTGTTAAGGCCTTGCATAACCTACATTTGTTGTCCATTTGTTATGGACTATTATGGACAGGAATATACCGTATTTTTTGCACCATAACACTCACTTTTTTCCTCCTAGAAAGTAAGGGGAAATGTCTGTGCGTGTTATGGAGGGAATGCCTATGGGTGGCATGCCTACGGATTTTCCTCCTCTAAAAACTATGTGCGTGTTATGGTCGGGTGCGTGTTATAGAGCGAAAAATACGGTAATTAAAGAGTATGCAAACATCTGTTTTCTATAATATGAAGCTGTTGTGAGCAATAATTCCTGACCAAATGTTTTTTGCAATGGATGTGGCTCTTACTTTTGTATAGAGAGCTACATTCTAACAACTGATTCATACAGAAGTCAGAATTTTCAACATACACCTCTCCCCCGCCCCCTGCCCACACATACATTTCCATGTAGACAACCAAGAAGCACAATTAACTTCAAGGTTATATTCCAGCAAGACTAAAGTACTCAGGGAAACTGTGGAGCACGGAAGGAGAAGGAGTGTGTCCTGCAGAATTTGGGTGGTCCCGTCAGAGACCTAACATAGGGTTGCCATATCTTGAAGAGCAAAAAAGAGGACACCCCCCCCCGAGTCGCTGCCTGCCCAAGTAGGGGAAAGAGGCGTGCAGGCACTCCTCTTTGCCTGGCTCAGGCTGGCAGCAGCATGCAGAGCACCCACGTGCCTCTTTCTGCAGGTCAGCCTGGCAGCGGCTGTGGCGTACAGAGCAGCCCATGCCCGAGTCCAAACCCCCCATAAATAAATAAATAAATAAATAAATAAATAAATAAATAAAGGTAAAGGTACCCCTGCCCGTTAGGTCCAGTCGCAGATGACTCTGGGGTTGCGGCGCTCATCTCACTCTATAGGCCGAGGGAGTGGGCTTTTGTCCGCAGACAGCTTCCAGGTCATGTGGCCAGCATGACTAAGCCGCTTCTGGCAAACCAGAGCAGTGCATGGAAACGCCGTTTACCTTCCCGCCAGAGCAGTACCTATTTATCTACTTGCACTTTGAAGTGCTTTCGAACTGGTAAGTTGGCAAGAGCAGGGACCGAACAACGGGAGCTCACCCCGCTGTGGGGATTCAAACCGCCGACCTTCTGATCGGCAAGTCCTAGGCTCTGTGGTTTAGACTACAGCACCTAATAAATAAATAACCCCCCAAAAAACCCAGACATGTCCTTTAAAATTTAAAAATCTACACAGATCGGCATGTTGGCCCTCCAAAAGAGGACATGTCCAGGATTTCACGGACATATGGCAACCCCACCTAACAGCCAGATCAGAAGTCCTTATTTGGGCTTGAGGTTTCCTGCCCCTGGCCTAAATTAAAGAAGGAGCTTCATGATGAGTCTTTCTGGTGAAGAGCCATTTGAAAAGCTTTTACCTCAGAAAGCCTCCTTCTCACAACGGAACAGGAACACACTGTCTCCTGCATTACGACTGATATTAGTGGTCTCTATTTGGTGAGCTAAGTCCATCCCTACTATAATGCAGTTACCATCATTCCTGTAGTATTTTTAATGGCCCCTAATTTAAGATAAAAAGCTGCTTATCACTTTGTGTGGTTGAGCAGCCTGTTCCAGAAAGCAGCTTCTCCTCAGAAGAGGAGAGTTATCCTAGACCCCATTCTATGAAACTGCAAATGAAGTGCGCTCTGGAAGAGTTGGAGATTATTTGTGACAGGCTTTAAAAATGTATATAAAATGCAAAAAAAATCTTTGAAACTAAAATGAGTAAAGGAAAATCTGTTGCTCGAGGATGAAACTCCAGCCCAAGGCAACAACAGCCTTGTCAGCCTGCACAACCAATTACAGCCTGCATAATTCAGAAACGCTAATTAACCAGAGTCTCATTTGCCCTTTGAGGACCATGAAGTTATCAGTGGAACAGCTCTGCATTGTAATAATTCTGGGCCATAAAGCTGGATTTGGATGGTTGTTAACAAATAAACAGTGTGTAAAAATAATATTCTGAGGGTTTTTGTTATTTCCATATTTTGTTAGCTCAACAATCTCACCGAAGCAGCAGTCTTAACAGGTCTTCATGCTGATGCAATATGGCTTCCATATGCACAAGCAAGGGCAGACTGTTCTTTCAGTTAGTCTGCTGTTGATAATGCATGGCTGTCAGAGACTTGCACAAGCTCTCACCATGGGCTGTGTATACCATATATCTGGCATTCAGCTCTGAGTGTATGTCTGTCTTGGGGCAGTATATGAGAGTTGCCATTTGGATCTGGCCAATCCTGCAAACATTCTGTTTTCTCTTTTTGTTTTGTGTTACTACTCTTTTGATTTAAAGAAAAGAAAACATTTGACGATCTGGGATTCAGAAATACTTCATCATGGAATCCTAGCTGTATTTCAGGGTTTTTGTTAGCAAGTTCCTTTCAAAAAAGAAATAAATGAGATCATCTGAGTAGCAACAGGAATTAAACCAGCCAAGAAGCTTAAAGAATGCTATTCAGCCCACATCATCACCATTTGAGATGGTTAACAAATGATATGCCTATTCATCTGATAAGCTTGCCTCCAAGGCAGGTCCGATAAGACAGCTGCTATCTTTGTTGATAGTTGTTTTAGGCTATCATCACACAGTAGTTGCAGCTATCGAGAGATATGAGTCAGCCCTTATCTAGGCAATGGTAACTTAACATGGAAATCCTACAACAGCAACACTCATACACGCAATTGAACACAAAACAATGGAAATACTGTACTTTTTTTGGCTAGAACTATATTGTATATTCTTCCACAGCCGGAGCTGACAAAGGGACCACCATATGGATACATTTGGGGCACCTGTTCATTAAACATTCATCCTGATTTGTTTGCAGGGAGATTAGATGATGGCAAGGATTATCCTATACATTCCAGCTTTTTCCTGTCCATTTCCTTATCACAAAAGTCTGATTTTGTTGGGGAAGCACATTGGTTGCCCAAGATCTCCCAATCAACACCCATTATGCAGCCTGAATTTGCCCACCTGTAATTGCAGGGCCAGTGCACCCATTAGACAAAGGGGAATGGCTGCTTCGGGCAGTGGGAACCCTTGAGGCGCTACCCCCATGTGCATCCTTGCCACCTCCACTGATGGCAGAGAAGTAGCACTGGAAGCAGCAATGATTCCAGGTGAGATTTTGCCAAAATTGCTTGAGATCTTGCAGGGCACATAAGATCTTGGTCAACTCCAGCGAGATATCACTGGAAATTGCTGCAATCTCGCCCAAAATGGCAGGTGATGGAAGTGGTGGGCTGGGTGGGACAGGCAGCAGCACAGGGTAGCACTTCCTGTTTTGCCTCAAGCGGCAAAATGGGACATGCTGCACCTATGTGATTGAATCCCGCCCAAAAACAGCACAGCAAGAGTCTGGAAGCCCCCTTTGTAAGGTACGGTATTCCCTAAAGACCTCCTCTACGGAGCAACTGTTTGTAGATAGCAGCTTACCCCATGGATGGTGGGATTTTCTTCATAGCACCAAAAATCTCCAATAACAAACACTGTAGCACACCCCAAAAGTGGTCAATAACATATACAAGCTGATTCAATAGTCACTGCTGGATTGAGTTCCTGCTGAGCCTGACAGGTGAATCACCATCACTAATATTAGCTTGCTTTCTGCATTGAGTTCTTTGAACCCAGAGTGGTAATTTTCCTAATCAGAGCATGCAAAAGTTAACAGCAGATCGCTGTGCCTCAATGAGCAAATGTTTTTACAGATCCAGTAGTTAAGTTGAGGCAGCTAAGTGCACTGTGTGAGTGTGTGTGTGTGTGTGTGTGTGTGTGCACGCGCGCGCACGCGCACACACACGTGCACGCACACACACACTACAGTTTCTGATTTTCTGGGTTTGTATTTAGCAATGCCAATGAATAGTTTTCTGTTTTTGTTGGCTACTGGTTAGTTCTTGTTGAAAAGACCCCTCTAGAGCATCACATAAGTGTTATTTGCAACTGCGGATTGGGGAGGAATCTGCCGAACTCTGATTCTAAAGCAGACTTGCTGGACTCAGTCCAAACTGATCATGTTCTGGATCAGATCATGGATCCACTTCAGAATACACAGTCCTACACATCGCCTGCTGAGGTGGTCTGTGGCTTTAGCATTGCCTCTCTGGCGTCAAAGCTACCGTACTTCCTGACTTTCAAAAGTTCAAAAACAGGTAACCCAGCTGCTCATGACTTGGACCAGCCAATGTGAAAGGCTCCTTGCCACCATTCACTTTGAACACAACACAGGAAGTTCCCTCTGGGAGCAATGGAACTTGAAGACATTCCTTCACTCTCAGAGGGAATTGTATAGGGGGAGGGGAATATGATTGTGGTACCATGACCTGTTTTTGAAATTCGTAAAAGGGAAGAAATAACTTTCACCTGAACAAAGATAGCCTCGGGCCACCTTGTAAGTGTTTGGGGTTTGGGGTTTTTTTCTTTTGTAATCCTCATTTCCTCAGGTAGGTTTTTAATTGTTTTTAATCCTTTAAAATCTGCATGAAAATGGAATGAGACAGATTTAATTTCATCACTATGTGGCACTGGGATGGGCCAGGCTTTAATGGTTCTGTGTCTCTATTTGAAATGAATGCTTAACTAATCTTCAAATCCCCATAGTTGTGAATGCCTGCTGTCCATGGTGTGTGTTCAGATTGTTAAGCACCTGTTTGGCTCAAGTGCACAATACTAAGAGAAACCAATCCATTCTGGGGTTGGGGGCAGGATATCTCATAACTTCAAAGGTTTGTTTACAGGTATCAGTAAATGCTGACATATATTGCTTTTCCATAAAAGTAACCACAGAACTGACTATTCAAAAAACACAGCTCTCTTTCCGTACACAGACAAGAAGCAGAATTGTTTTTAAGTTGGATTTCTCAGCTATTGAAATAACGGGTGCCAATGTAACTTGCTTAGACACACAATTTTAAAACAACTTTGTAAACAAAGGCAAAGTCCCTAAAAAGCAAAATAAAAAATAAAAACTGTGCCACATGGCCTTTCTGAACATTACTGCATCATTCAAAAGATGAACAAAAAGTTAAACAGCTTTATCTGCTGAATTTATTCTGGATCCTGCCTGCAGACAGTCCAGGAATCGCCACGTGGATCAGTATGGGGATTCTGATCGTTCGAGCTGCGCCATTCCCCCCCCCACACACACACCTTGGCAGCGTCTCCTCCCTCCCTCCTCCTGGCTTCTCCCCGCCCTGCCTAGAGGAGGAAGGGGGCTGGGCTTTGTTGCGCCATGGTTGGCTGAGTGCCATTTTAAGCAGTCCCTCTCCGGAGCCAGCCCTTTCACGTTGCTCATCGTCTCTCTGCCACTGCCAGCCCCTGTTGCTCACAAGGCACAGGTAAGTAGCCACCAGGGCTCGTCTGGTGCTGTGGAGAAGAGAGGGAACAGTCGGTGGGGGGGATTTCTCCCCCCAAAAATATAGTATGGCCCCCCACAAGGTCTGAGGGACAGTGGACCGGCCCCCTGCGGAAAAAGTTTGCTGACCCCTGACTTAGAGGGTATGTGCTTGGGGGCTCATGGCTGCCTTTGCCTCAGGTGAAAAATCTGGAGTTTCTTGAGCACAGTTATTGCCTTCCTAACCTTCTCTACTTTCTTCTGGTCTTTCTCCTACTTGCATTGAAGAAGCAGGTCAGGAGGTATATGGTAGACAAGCAGACTCATGTCCAGGTATCTGGGATATTATTATGGAAGACGTTGGTGGTGGGTGTTGGTTGTGATGCCAGAGATAACAATAGATGCCATTTTAATTTTTCCCCTCAGAGACTGCTATGAGACTTCTGGTTCTGTCATCATAATGGTAATGCATAATGCTGTATGGATTTTTGGATCCATACAAATGAAGGTCTAGTCTTAAAAAAAAATAATGCAGGTAGCTGCTTCAAATTCCAAAGATTAGGATTCAAGACTGTGCACAGTCCTATCTGCCGCAGGCACTCTGCAAAGATCAAATGGCTGTGTCCTTGTACAAGTTTTTTCTCTCTTTTAATGTATTCTGTAAATAAAAAAAGAGAAAAGATAAACCCCTTGCAGCCATTGAATAAGGGGGTGGGGAGGGTAAAGTAATAGGTTCGCCACAGACATGTTAAATAACAGAAGTGATAAAAACAACATAATCTCATTTTCATTTTGACATTTTGAAAGAAAGAAGAGAAGCATTAGGATCAATCAAAGGTACACATAGCTTATTGTGGAGATTGGAAAATATGTAATTGCAATCTCCTAAGATACCGTATTTCAAACAAATATTTACTGAATGCAGCTAATACAGCAGCAGATGGACCCATTCCTCAAATATAGGAGATGGCTAATGACTGCTGTATGTGGCTTTTAACTTGGGGGGAAGTATGGGGTTGGTCTGTGTTCTTCTAAGGAATGCGGGGAATGTTTGGCAATCTTGATGCGAATGCTCCCCTTTCTGGAGAGGCAGAAAAGGTATTGGCCACTAACTGCCGCCTTGCACATGAGGACAACATTGGCACTTTATAGGGGCCATTATAAATATCTATGTTAGCTAGTGTTTTCAGGCAGAATGGTGCACAGTCAGATCCAACTCTCAAGGATTATATATTAATTATTATTATTATTATTATTATTATTATTATTATTATTATTAATTAAGCAGGCTTCAGGAACCATCTCCACTGGTACTGCCTCCTCCTCCAGCTGAGAGATCAGAAGAGAGAAAAAAATGTGATTTAAAAATATTGTTACGGAAAGGCTGGAACAAACATTAATCGAATGCATAAAATGAGAATAATGAGCCCTGCTGAATCAGACGGCAGCATGGCAGAGGCACTGTGGAAACACACAAGCAGGACATATGGTCTCTGAATATATATATTTTTTTCATTTCATTTTTCTTATTCCTGGCAGACATCCCTGTTGATCTAATTTCCCTTTAAAGCCATTTATGCCAGTAGCCAAATTTTGTGGTAGAAAATCCCATAAATTAATAGGATGCTGGATGTGCTTAATCTTGTCTGTCCTGAATCTGCTGCCAGTCAATTTCATTGGCAGATTTCCATTTTTGATTAGTGCTTTGGGGGAGGGGGGAGGGGGAGTCTCAGCTTTCTCCACACATGTCTATTTATAAACTACTTTCATATTGTCATTTTTCTCTCTCTAAAGCAAGTCGTTCAGAATGCTTGATCCTTTCCTCATAGGATAGGTGCTCCATTTTTCTGATCCTTTCCTAGCTCTATGATTTCCTTTTGGAGACTGGCCAATGAGAAGTCTATCCACTATGCCAAATGTGGCAGTACTATCAATTTGTTAAATGCCCAGGTTTAGAAACTAAAGTACATTATTTAATATGGGAGCTTCACTTTGGATGAAGTACTCTGGTGGATTTAAGCAAGGTTAACTACAATGAAACTAAATTGGGTTAAAGAGATATAAAACAATTTGGTATAATCAGTGGGTAGACAAAACTGACAAAGCTGAAGTTAGTAAATTAGGAAGTGTGTGTGTTACAATTCTATTCCTTCATCAGATCTGAACCTTTAATGGGTGTTGAATCTAATGAAGAGTAATATGTTCGTGATAGTCAAAATCTATTATTAAAAAGTACATTATCCACAAAGAAGAAAATTAAATTAAAACAGAATTAGTGACACCTCTGATAAGAACAAGAAAATAGTCTAATGGACCTAACAAAAGACTTTTGGATTCAAGATGGTAAACATCAATGAAAAATTTTTTTAAGAGAAAGTTATTAATGTTTTAATGGTTCTGGTTTAATAAAACAGTACCATTAAAATATTAAAAACTTTCTTTCAAAACAGTACCATTTAAACATTAATAACTTTCTCTTTAAAAAAAATTTCCATTTATGTTTACCATCTTGAATCCAAACGTCTTTTATTAAGAACAAAAAAAAATCTATTTTTTTTAAAAAATAGTTTAAGAATAGCAGAATGACACTGACTCCCAGATCTACTAGATAGGGAAAGTAAGAGGTGCCTACATAACCCCACAGAGGAGAACTGCACATGTGGGCAGGGGGAGGGCATGACTGCTGCAAAGATCCTTTATAAATCTACACAAAACTCAGTGGAATAGAAATACCATCCATTATATTCTTGCTTGCCATACCAAGTGTACAGCCCCACAGTGGAGCATTCCAGGAATAACTGGAGATGAAGCAGAGTGGCCTTGGATCCACTGGATCACTCATTCTCCGGAATAGATAATTTTCCTCCACTGGAACCAGGAGGGATTAAAAAGAAAAAGATCTGCACAGCAGCAACAATTAAGTCCACCCTATTCCTCCCATCTAATGTGCTATTTCACACAACCACCACCATCTCAACCCTATTTAGTGTGGCACCATAAACAACTTTTTCAAGACCCACCAGTGGGAACATGCTGTATTTTGATGAGTCTCTTTGCATATTTTTTTTGCAGTGAAAGTTTGACATATTTATATTTTTTACTTTACTTGACAAATCACACTCTCTGTGTCTTCCCTCTAGAGAATGGATTTTTACAGCAGTGCAGTTTTTGTCGTATGTAAAACAAAATGGTGCTTCCTTGTAAACAACTGTTGCTAGGAACCACTAGGCAGATTCCTTGAAATGTGCTTGTTAGAGACAAATAAAATCTGATTCCTTCTGAGTGACAGGAAATTTACAGCTTAATGGGCATGATTTTTTGGACTTGCAGTCTCTACTTAGTATGGTAAACAAAAAATGAATAAACCAAAGCCCAGAGGTATTAATGCAACAGATGCCACCATAAATATAGTATATATTTTTCCATTGAACTTTATTTGACTTGTAATTATCATAGTGAACAATAAGAAACTCGTGCCATGTCAAGGACAGCCTTTGTAATCTGGAAGATTCATCCTGATTTGTGGTGGATCTGTCAGAGAAGTGTACTTCTCTCCCAAATTCATTTACCCAGGAATAGAAAACTAATTAATCCATCATTAGGAAATGGACACTTTGCACCAAACTCGTAATGGGAATTAACTGCAATGCTTGCCACTCTCGGCCAGCCAGGATGTTTGCCATTGCCTTCAGCTTTTGGAATAGGGAATGAAAAAGTTGCCCTGTCATTGCTAACTGGACTATTTGTTTTGTTCTCAAAATGAAATTCTTATGGTGCAGGTTGGGGCCCAGAGGACAGAGCTCTGAAGGATGGGTTCCTGCCTCTTCAATGAGCTCTGGGCAAATGAGCATCAATAGATAACTCGACTCTTCCAGTTGCCTCCCCTCCTGTTTTGGAATATGATGATACTTCTCTTCTTATAATAATAATAATAATAATTTATTATTTATACCCCGCCCATCTGGCTGGGCCTCCCCAGCCACTCTGGGCGGCTTCCATAAAAACCAAAAATACAGTAAAATATCACACGTTAAAAACTTCCCTGAACAGGGCTGCCTTAAGATGTCTTCTGAATGTCAGGTAGTTGTTTATCGCTTTGACATCTGCTGGAAGGGCGTTCCACAGGGCGGGGGCCACTACCGAGAAGGCCCTCTGCCTGGTTCCCTGTAGCTTTGCTTCTCGCAATGAGGGAACCGCCAGAAGGCCCTCGGCGCTGGACCTCAGCGTCCGGGCAGAATGATGGGGGTGGAGACGCTCCTTCAGGTATACTGGACCGAGGCTGTTTAGGGCTTTAAAGGTCAGCACCAACACTTTGAATTGTGCTCGGAAACATACTGGGAGCCAATGTAGGTCTTTCAGGACCGGTGTTATATGGTCTCGGCGACCGCTCCCAGTCACCAGTCTAGCTGCCGCATTCTGGATTAGTTGTAGTTTCCGAGTCACCTTCAAAGGTAGCCCCATGTAGAGGGCATTGCAGTAGTCCAAGCGGGAGATAACTAGAGCATGCACCACTCTGGCAAGGCAGTCCGCAGGCAGATAGGGTCTCAGCCTGCGCATCAGATGGAGCTGGTAAACAGCTGCCCTGGACACGGATTTAACCTGTGCCTCCATGGACAGCTGTGAGTCCAAAATGACTCCCAGGCTGCGCACCTGGTCCTTCAGGGGCACAGTTATCCCATTCAGGACCAGGGAATCCTCCACACCTGCCCGCCTCCTGTCCCCCAAAAACAGTACTTCTGTCTTGTCAGGATTCAACCTCAATCTGTTAGCCGCCATCCAACCTCCAACCGCCTCCAGACACTCACACAGGACCTTCACCACCCTCACTGGTTCTGATTTAAAAGAGAGGTAGAGCTGGGTATCATCCGCATACTGATGAACACCAGCCCAAACCTCCTGATGATCTCTCCCAGCGGCTGCATGTAAATGTTGAAAAGCATGGGGGAGAGGACAGAACCCTGAGGCACCCCACAAGTGAGAGCCCAGGGGTCTGAACACTCATCCCCCACCACCACTTTCTGAACACAGCCCAGGAGGAAGGAGCGGAACCACTGTAGGACAGTGCCCCCAGCTCCCAGCCCCTCAAGACGGTCCAGAAGGATGTTATGGTCGATGGTATCAAACGCCGCTGAGAGATCCAGCAGAACTAGGAAACAGCTCTCATCTTTGTCCCTAGCCCGCCGGAGATCATCAACCAGTTCGACCAAGGCAGTTTCAGTCCCATGATGAGGCCTGAATCCCGACTGGAAGGGATCCAAATGGTCTGCTTCTTCCAGGCGTGCCTGGAGTTGTTCAGCAACCGCTCGCTCAATCACCTTGCCCAAGAATGGAAGATTTGAGACTGGGCGATAGTTGGCCATCATGGCCGCATCTAAAGATGGTTTTTTAAGAAGCGGTTTAATAACCGCCTCTTTCAGCGGGTCTGGGAAGGCTCCCTCATGGAGGGAAGCATTCACCACCCCACGAAGCCCATCGCCCAGTCCTTCCCGGCTAGCTTTTATAAGCCAGGATGGGCAAGGATCCAGGAGACAGGTGGTTGGTTTCACTCGTCCAAGCAGCCTGTCCACATCCTCGGAGGTAACAGATTGGAATTGATCCCACTTAACTTGACCAGACAGAACTCTAGCACTCTCCCGCCCCGGTCCTGCTCCCACGGTGGAGTCTACTTCTTCCCGAATCTGAGCGATTTTATCTGCAAAGGATGTAAATGGCAGGAAGGGAAGAGGGATGTACAGTGGTACCTCGGTTTAAGTACTTAATTCATTCCAGAGGTCCGTACTTAACTTGAAACTGACTGTTCTTAACCTGAAGCACCACTTTAGCTAATGGGGCCTCCTGCTGCCGCCGCACCGCCGGAGCACAATTTCTGTTCTCATCCTGAAGCAAAGTTCTTAACCTGAAGCAATTTTTCTGGGTTAGCGGAGTCTGTAACCTGAAGTGTATGTAACCCAAGGTACCACTGTATAACCTAGATGGTTCTCTCTCTTCCATGCCACATAAATCCCTTCTGCCTCAGCTATCTCACTGTTCTGTGCTCCACTACCAGCCAGGATTTAGATGAAACCTGTTGCTCAGCCAGTGATGTGCAGCAGGTGTGATGAGGTATGATGGCCATTTTGAAATATCTAAAGGGCTGTCAAATGGAAGATGAAACAAGCTTGTTTTCTCCTGCTCCAGAGGGAGAACCAATGGATTCAAGTTGCAAGGAAACAGATTCCTAAGAAAAATATAGCCAGTGCTATTCAGCTTCTGCTTCCTGTTGGGATCTGGCCGGCAGTTTGCTTTTCTTTCTTTGATCAGTGCTATGATAAAGAAGCTTAGCTGTCTTACTACTATGTTTGCATTCCTTTCTCTAAAACCTTGCCGGAGGTTCTGTGGACTTCCAAGGGAGCCTGCAGAGCTACATGAGGTTAGGTTGGTTCTAGAGAAACTGGCTTCATTCAGGGCACAACATGGGGTTTGTTTTGATACAAAGTACTCAGTGAAAGAAACATTCCCTACTGGAGGCTAAGGCTGAAAGATGCCAGGGCATCACAGAGCCTGGTATATGCAATGAAGCATGGAGCACCTCTAGGCTGTGAAATACAGCTGCTCTGGCAACAGTGCAGGTTTCTTATCAATGCATGTTCTCAGAAATCTCCGTAATGAAGCTCTGAAATATGGATGTCGGGAAATGGAAACAGGACTGCCAATTGATTGTTTTTGCTTATTCGTCTCATGTGCAGAATGGAAACCAATCCAATATATTGTATCCACTGTTGTTGACCACAAATGTTATGTAATCAGTTACATTCTCCTACCATCCAAACTGTTTCCTATGAATGGGGTGGAGTACCTTAATGACATTTACGTAATGAAAGTGGTATGATTTTGGCATGGTGGTCAGTGAGACAAACTGCAGCAGAATGGAAACAATGCCTTCTTATAGCCATGCTCTTCAGAAAGCATTAAAGTAGCAGTAGTGGGGGGAGGAAAAGTGCAAATAGGACATGTTTTTATTTGTTTCAGTGGTTTGATGTTAATATCCTGTCTTTCTATGATCAAATCAAACACAGGGCGGCTTAGAATTTTTTTAATTAAAAAACAACAACAAAACAATAATAAAAAACAAAATAAGCAGCAGTTAATCAAAATTAATCCACATGGGTTGCTTCCAGATGACCAGTATCTTGAGCACACATTCTGATTTATATGTGGGGAGGTTAGACAATGCTGCATCAAGCAAATATTACCCCAAACTTTCCAATGCATTTTTCTATCATTTTCTCTATCTCAGAAACCCATTCTTTTAGGAGGGGGAATAGGTTTGTTGCACAAGAGTTTCAAACAGTCTAGAAGCACCATTAGTAGTTATCCATAGCCTGCTCATTGCCACTTGTGGTTATCAGCCTTCCTCTGTTTCACATATAATGGGATTATTCAAAGAGAAATAAGAGAAATATCACATTTACTGGGTGAGACGACTGATAAATAGTAAACCCTTAGCTCATAATGCAAAATCACACAGAAATCTAATCATTGCACCATAAGAAATAATTATTTAGTACACATTCTAGGAGCGCAAGCCTTCCCGTGCATGTTTGCTCAGATGTCCTATTGAATTTAGTGGAACTTATTCCCAAATTATTATGCCTAGGATTGCATTCATATACTCTGCTCTTGCACTGTGAAAACTCCAGGGTGCAATGGAGATTTGAAGTATGCATGACCCTCTCCAGCAATTTCAGTGGTAGGGGAACTTCACTTGTACAAGAGTGTAGTGCTTATAAAGAGAAGCTCCAATATGGAAACAAAATTTGTCTACACATGAAAAAAAAATCATAGCTCTGCATTCACATTCCCAATTGCATTACAGCTCCTCCAGTTGTACAATTTTGAAATTGGAACACTGCAAAAGTAACCTCCATGTATAAATAATGCACTATTGAAATGGGCTCACCCTTTTTCCAATAGTGCCATTTTACAGGTAAAGAAAAGCTCTGATGATTTAAAAGACTGTGGTGTATAAGCAGCAATTAAATTCATAGCAAAATCAATTGACTCTCATATTAGAATTCATAAGCCAATCTTATTAGATAGGTTTGTAAAATGCAACCACCCATACCTACGGAGTCATATGTAAAAATAGTAGACAGCCTTTGGCAGTCATGACTGAATCATGACTGAATCATGACCAGAAAAGGAGGCAATTGTTATTGACTTTTAAATACTTGAGGAACTGCAGACGATATTATAACTGAAATTGTGAAATGAAATCTGAGACACTATAGATCAAACGGAAGACATAATATTCTTCAGACTTCCTTTATTAAAAGAATGGGAGTTTGTATATTCCACCGAAAGTGCTCTTCTTCTAGAATTTTGAAAACTGCAAAGTGATTCCATTATTATTTTGAGGTGTTTCTGACTTTTGTATCTCTACCATCACATATGTCAAATAGCAAGTTGGCTTGTCAATTTTCAGCTGTGCTTAATGCAGCCTCTCAACTAATCTCCACGTAGGATGTCATTTGAAGACCCATGGCATGATGCAAAAAATGGAAACTCCAATTCAGCCTGTAAGATCTTCCAAGTCCATAGTCTAGGGGTAGAGTATATGCTTCACATGCAGAAGGACTTGGGCAGAATCCTGGGAACTTTCTGGTCAGGCTGGTAAAGGTCCCTGTCAGAAAACCCTGTAGAGCCACGCCCAGTCAGACCACTGGTGGTCCATCAAGTCCAGAATTGTCTACAATGGGCTAATGCTCTGACTCTTGTGATAGCTTTCTAGCTGCCGAAGAATTTTTGTTTGCCTGGGACGTGATTCAGGGACATGATTCTAGTAGGGAACATGATTCATAAATCCATCTCTGAAGGCAGATTGAGAATTTTGCCCACTTACCTTAACTAATTTGTGTGTGTGACGGGGGGGGGGGGGGCGCGGGCAGCACAAATAATACTGTGCCACAATTCTGACAGTGGGGGGGGGGGAAGTATCTGATTTCTGAAAGCACCACAGGAGTAATTTCTTATACCTGTTCTTGCATATTTGTACTTCTCCACTCTCTAAGTGGTAAAATAAGTTGCTGCTGACTATTTTTTTAAAAATAGCATTTTATGCCTGAAACATTTGCTAGACCAGACTGCTCCATTGACATTTTTTAAAAGTGTCACAGCACCACCAGTGCTTAAATGTAATGTGCTACAGTGAGGTATTTAGACCAGAGTTTATTGACTTGAAAGAACTCTTAAGTTGAAAATCTTTTTAAAAGCATCTTTGGGTGAGTTCTTTCTGCATAAGAAGTGTTACCTAAAACACCTCAGCCAGCATGGCCAATGGTTAGGGATGATGTAGTCCTTCAGTTTTTCTCAATGGCTCAATCCCATATAGGATATAGAGACCTGTGCAACTAGTTCCATATACTCAAAGAAGCTTTTGAATTTTGGTTTCTCAGAGAAAAGTCAAAGGACAAACACTTTTTTATCTGAGGAGACTTACCAAAGCAACTTGTAATATGCATGTACAGTGGTGCCTCGCAAGACAAAAAGAATCCGTTCCGCGATTCTCTTCGTCTAGCGGTTTTTTCGTCTTGCGAAGCAACCCTATTAGCGGCTTAGCGGCTTAGCGGCTTAGCGGCTAAGCGGCTATTAGCGGCTTAGCGGCTTAGAAAAAGGGAGAAAAAAGCGAAAAAAATCGCAAGACTCGCAAGACGAAAACGTCTTGCGAAGCAAGCCCATAGGGAAATTCGTCTTGCGAAGCGCCTCGAAAAACAGAAAACCCTTTCGTCTAGCGGGTTTTTCGTCTTGCGAGGCATTCGTCTTGCGGGGCACCACTGTACCTGCACTTGCGAGTAATAAATTCCTCTAGCTATGCTCAAATCTTTGAGAATTCTGAAGCAGCTATTTATAACCAGCCCATAAGTGATTTTATATGGGGGGATAGCCTTTCAGTCTAATGCCAGGTGGTTGCTGCACTGACAGTAAATGCTCAGAACAGGCTCTTCTGACTAAGTACAGAACCAATGACAATCCAAAGTCACTGGAAGGATGTTGTGGCATGCCAGAGCAAATATTTATTGTCAGACATAGATAAGAGCTAGCAAACAGTACATGTAGTTCCTTCTTTGAACAGACCTTGCAATGCTATGTCAGTATTAAGTCTGGATTATTATTCAAAGTCAATACATTAAAATAATGGTTTTATTTTAAGGATGTGTAACACAACTACCAAAAAAACAAACAACCCCAATGTGGTTATCTAACTACTATTTGGAGTCTGTTTCCAACATTGTGTTTTGTGGATGTGTACAACTATAAAGTGATATGTGTGACCAAAATTGCTTATTTTAAATACTTATATCCTGCCTTTCCTTCTGCAGTTCAAGGCAGTTAAATCATAAAGCGAAAACCAATAAAACATATGAAAACAACAACAGAAATAGCAGCCAGGAAATAAAAACAACAACAGGAAAGTACCATAAGAGACAGAAGGATCACATACCAAATACGGGAAGGCCTGTACTGTAACGCTACATATATTCACATCCATCTCTATCCTATATATATCTAAGCAAGCAAGAGGCATTATCAGAGTTCAAGGACACATTTCAGCCATGCAAAAACACTCAAGGAGAGGTGCAAGGCAGGGCCAATGAGGGGTCTGGCCTGAGGAAAGGGGTGTGTGGCTAGGAATAGGGTGACAACTTGGGAAGAGTCCACACAGAGGCTTGGAAGTCTGCATTCCTCCTGAGGCTTCCCCATTCCTGCTTGAAAGGTCAAAGGTCTTCGTGAACAGGAAAGTCTTCATGCAATAGCAGAAGGTTGACCAGGGAGGGGAAATAAACTCCCCCCAGGTAGAAACAGGAAAAGCCCCCAACGCCTTCTCCCTTATTCCAGCTGAACACTGGTTTCAAAACAACAGGAGGCGGCCTCCGTTTCAAGTGTTTCAAAGTTAGCACATGCATCATCCAGCTACATTGTTTCAGTGAACCGGAATTGGCCAGAGCTCCCTGGAAAGTGTGCATTTGGTGTCAATTAAGGATTTGCTGTGTAATAAATGAAACAGCTCCTGTATACAAGCTGTTACTGAAGACATTCCAAAATACAGTATTATTTGCCCTTGACCTTCGTCATTTTTATCTGGCTCATGTACCTCGTCCGCCTCCACATTCACTGGAAATGGGACCCAAGTGCCAAATTTGGTCCGATCTTAATAAGGCCAAAGTATGCATAATGCATGGCTGACTTTGATATTGTTCTGTTATCTGCATACATAACGTATTCCAAAACTGCAAGAGCAAAATCTCAAAAGAGTCATAGAGCAGATTTAATAGATTAGCAACTTGCTTGTTTTTCTTAACCCAATTATTTGCAGGAAATGCCCCCTTCCCTTCAAAATTCTAAGACAAATCATCAAGTGTCAAAAACCAAAACAGTGATCACCCAGCTTGCAAAATGCTAAATAAATAGAGAAGGAGCTAATCACTTCTCAGGGGTCAAATAAAACAAAATGGGGATGGCTTAAAATGGCACAACTCTTGTTTAACAACTTTTTATAGTTTGAGAAGTCCAAGGTCTTAGTTACATTTCTTCAACAACAAAAACAAAACACACACGGATGCACACCATGTCCTTTGGTGTTAATGTAATCTGTTGCATACAGATTGGTGAGGCGGTTTTGTTTTTCGACAGCCTTCTTGTATTTTATTCATGTCTAAGCCCTGTTCAGGTCACAAATTTCAAGCAGTTGTCATTAAAAAATCCCTTTCTGTGATCCAAGCTTGACTTGAAGCATCTTCAAATTGTCAGTGTGCCCAGAATCTGTTCTTTTCAAGCCAGAGTGATAAATAATGTACCTAGACAGTGGTAGACTAGTATTTCCTCAGCCTGCAGAAGATCTCAGGTTCATGCCCAGGCAAGGCTGGGAGAGAACTGTGTCTGAAATCCTGGAGAGTCACTGCCAATTAGTACGGACAATGCTGAGCTAGATGGACCCAATGGTTTGACTCAGTACACAACAGCTTCTTATGTAGAGCAAGCCTTATGTTGGCTTTCCACCCCCTCATTTTGATACAGCTTTCATGGCTGCAATTCTGTGCCCCTCTGGGACTCGCTCCCATGTAAACGTGCATCAGACTGCACTGCATGCAATTTTAGAACAATTTCCAGAAAAATGTTGTGGTCTCCAGCATGTTTGTAGACCAAGTATCATTTCCAATCATAGCTGCCACAAGTACTGCCAAAGCAGAAGTAGGCAGCATGAGACCACATTTCCTAGGAATAGTCCTATGTTGACTTATCAAAATTCTTCCCCAAGTATGAATCAGCTTATCTCTCTGCCCTTGGACAAAGCCAAGAATAGCTTGGCTTCAGACCCCTAAGCAGCTGAAATGTCTGCCAGAGGCAACAAGTGCACACAAGTGGGAATACTGGTGTCACTGGTCTGCTTCCTCGTTTCTTTCCTTCTAAACTTATTTTGAGAAGATAAGCAATGAGTCAAATTCAGGGTGTTATTAATGGCTTATCAAACCCTAACCAACTTAGGGCCTTAGCTTTATAACTGGGCAGATTGATATGAGAAGGATATCAATCCCATATCAATTCACCCCCTCTGGTTGTACCAGAGCCCAATGATATCTGCATCTAGGGGAATTCCTAAAGAGGAAAGTCCCCTTGAAAACATCCCCAAACGAAACCCAGTGAGGATGAGCATGCTCAGTGGGAACAGACTACTGAGTGTGTTGTTTTGAGGTAGGGCGATGGAAATCCAGGGGAGAGAGAGAATGGAATGGGGCATTGTAGAATAGCACCACTACAAGCTGCAAGAGTTTGCTGCAGGTCTCACATGTCAAGAAAAACATATAATGAACTTGTATGTACCCATGTGACCTGGGAAGGAGGAGAGAGAGAATGGATCATGAAGGCACACCCAGGAGACCCAGGTGGTGTTACAGCACAATCCTAAACTTGTCTACTCTGAAGTAAGTCCTATTTTATTCAATGGGGCTCCCTTCCAGGTAAGCGGTATTAGGATTGTGGCCTTGGCCTGAGTTTCATCTAATTAGGTCCAGTCTACTCAATACTCCCTACCAGCAGAAAATGCCAGCAGACCACTCACCTCACCCAGTTTGTTTACGTAAGTATTAAGTAGCTAATGTAGGGTACATCTGCGCGTAGAAAGAAAGAGGCATCATCAAGCCACGAGAAAGCTTTTCATAATGCTTTAATGAAATGCTTCCTCAGTTTAAGTGTTTATCCTGTCTCCTCTTCTTCTTTTAAATTAGATCATTTAAGACAAAAATACCACTTCCAAATACATGGGGGAAAGACAGAAGAACTGAATAAACTGGCACCTAGAGAAAATGGTTTCCCAGCAACAGCAATCATATGGAGGCACTGATAGCTAGAGACATGCCATAATCTTACTTCAGAGTCGCTCAATACCTCAAGGTACGTCCAGTCGTATTCTAGTCTATTAATATGACAGCGTTAACATCCATGAAGTTGATGAGATGGCTTCTAATAGCACACCTCCTAGCACCAACTTGCATGAGTCAGCTGGAAATATTGCTCCTGGGGACGCCTCTTCTACTGATCCGAGGGCTAGCAAAACCTCCACCATTTCACAGACTAAAAACTGGGGCAGTGTTATGTACTGAGCTGAATCCTAGAACAATAGGATCCAGAATGCAGCAGTCTGATTGGTCCGCAGGAGCTACCCAGTCCAGCTCCAGGTGGCAGGAGCAGCCAATCTTGGAATCTTGAAAGACCTACATTGGCTGCTAGTTTCCGAGCACAATTCAAAGTGTTGGTGCTGACCTTTAAAGCCCTAAAAAAAACCCAGCCAGGTGGGCGGGGTATAAATAATAATAAAATTAGTAGTAGTAGTAGTAGTAGTAGTAGTAATGTGATTAATGACCACAGTAGTAAGCCACTGCACATCTGGAATTAGGTAGCAGATAATTCATCCCTCAGAATGTTCCACTTCTAGGGAGGCTTGAGGCCTGCCTTTTCTCTTTTTACCCCATTCAATGACAGAAAATTCATTTCTGCTAAGCTACAGCCAATACCAGCTCCCAGAAAAACACTGCTTGAATGGTATATGTTTGCAAACACATTTTCCATATTCACAATGTAAGGTGTATCACTAAAACAACAACACTATAATGAACATTACGCTGTCAATTGCTGTTATTTCCCTTCCTACACTCTCTCATTTTTGGATTGCTATCCAAACATACCTTTTCATATTACTTGAGGCAGACACCCTGTCTTCCGGTCTAGCTCATCAAGATGACAACAGAATGAAGAGCTAAGCTTATATATCATATTATGCAACTGAACTGCGCACCATTTTGAAATGCTTACACAATCAATATTGCCAATTGTCATAACAAGCCTTTTGCTTATCACCCACTATGGTAGCAAGTCCTTTTTACAGCCTTATGTAAACTAGCAACATGCCTGGAAACATTAACTGGAGGCTTAACAAGGAAGTTTATGACTGGCTGTTTCGCTCTAGTTCCTCAGCTTTTGTTGATAAGAAGGCATCATCATTCATTCATCTTTGAGGTTTTTTGTTCTTTCTGCTTGGCACTCACTAAAACAACATTCAATCAGACCATGAATATACATGTTCTATATATAGCTCAAAAACTACGGCACTTAACCAGGGATGGGCAAACCAGTTGATTTCAGTTTCTCTCGGTATCTCATTATTCCAGTCCCCACACTTCAGCTTATGATTTTCATAGAATCATAGAGTTGGAAGAGACCACAAGGGCCATCAAGTCCAACCCCCTGCCAAGCAGGAAACCTGCTTTTAAAGTCCTCCTGAAAATCCATAAGGATATTAGTGCAAATTTCTCCAAATATACACACTTTTTATGCAATTTTGCCTAATATAATGCATTTGTGTATGCTATATCACTAATATATATATACACACTTCAACCTAGTATATGCATATTTGTACTTATTATTGAATGAAGAACTGCATTGCAAAAACCGGAGAAATGGGAATGTTGAAGAATGGCTGTTTTGTTCAGAATTACCTTTCCTACAATTTGATGGAATCATTATGAGTTAATTAGTACTGCAAACACTGACTGAAGGAATTATGGGTTGTTATTTACAGTGCAATATAATTCCCACTTGAATGAATTCCCACCCCTAATTCTATAGATGGGCTCTCTGCCATCTCATATTAATGAGGAAGTAGCTTTAGAAAATTCTGTAGAGAAACGGAATTAACCCTATCTAGATTATGACTGAGCAACTACCCTAGCCTGTGTGGTTATGATTACTATCTGGATTGTTTAATTTTAAGGCTCTTTCAGAAAAGTTTATGTGTTCAGCACATTCTATATAATGGCAGCTACACACAATGAGGAAGATATGCAGAACTACATCAAACAGACGTGGGGGGCAGATTGTGTTATGCACCACACATCAAAGCAAGCAAAAGTTGGATTTTACCATTAAATAGACTTCAACTTTTGTATGTGCAAATAAGGCTTTGAATAACCGTATTTCTTAAGGGGAAAAGCTATTGCATCTCATGAGTCATCCTGAAGTCTTTCGCCTCTAAATATTACCATCTCTCCCTCCTGCTACAATGTTTCAGGTAGCATTACAATGGCATCGCATGGGGAAAAGATTTCTGTGCCCATACATACATGCTAATGAGCACATCTTTTAAATTGTAATGCTCCTCGGGAAAGAACATACAATCACTTCTGGGAGCATATTTTAAAAGTCTTGTTTTTACTTAAAAACTTGAAGAAACAGGCAACTCTTGGACCACCTTGTAAGTACTCATTTGGCCGGTTCTAAAACATAGTGGATTAAAAAGGATTTCCCCTAGAGAAAATCCAGCCAAAAATAGCATGAAACTGACCTGGTTTGGTAAACAAATGAAACTAGTGCTAGATGGAGATGCATTGAACCACACATCTCTAGCTGCATACAAGGTTGGGAAAGACACATATCTTGACATCCTGGAAAGCTTCTGCCAGTTGACATAATAAAATTATGTCTGTCCGAAGCTCAATAGTCCCAGTCAGCATAGCCAGTCATCAGGGCTGATAGTACAATAACACGTGGAGGGCACCAGGTTGGCCCCCTCTGAATTGGACAGTATGTAGCTAAGCTGAGCTTCATCTGACCCTGGTTAAAGCTGTTTCCTCTGCTCACTTTTTCCTTCTGGATAACCCTTACAGTGCAAAAGCCTTCTCACCTGGACAAGTGGAAAAATGAAGGTTCCATTTTCTATTTGGAATACTAGAGTTCACAGGTTATGTTATGTAGTCCTGTTCTTATGAGCTGCTGCTAGCTAAGTATTGACAAACGAAACACATTTTGTTAGCTATGCTTTCAGAAGCATCTTTTTTATTTCAGAAAAAGAATTCACAGGGGTTAGACACATTGGATTACGTTTATCCCTGGTCTGTACCTCCAAATAGAATTATGCCAAGAGAGCATTTATCCCTTCCATTCTCTTTCCACTGTGCTTATATAAATGTTCTTTTTTTCTAATTGTCACAGGAAAATTGTTCTCAAACAATGGGTGGCATCGTATTAAGCATTTTGTCACATGACAGCAATGAATCAAAGCTGGTTCATTAATTATTTTGTTAGTCATTCTAACTAATCCTAAATTGCCATTTTATTTCATAGCTGCCTACCTGTCCTTTAAAAAAGTGCAAATCTTGTTGCAATATTGTATTGTTTTTTAAGTCTCTCACTTCTGTTTATGTGGATTGAAATTTGTCCAGTTTTGTATGGCATAATATGACCTTCCCAAGCAAATGGAATCTTCAGATAGCTTACTTTGAATAGTTACGCACATTAGGCCCCTGTGTATTGTTGATTCATTTGGACAATTATTATACTGCTTAAAGGTAAAGGTAAAGCGACCCCTGACCATTAGGTCCAGTTGTGGCTGACTCTGGGCTGCGGCGCTCATCTCGCTTTATTGGCCATGGGAGCCGTGTACAGCTTCCAGGTCATGTGGCCAGCATGACTAAGCCGCTTCTGGCGAACCAGAGCAGTGCACGGAAACACCGTTTACCTTCCCACCGGAGCGGTAACTATTTATCTACTTGCACGTGCTTTCGAACTGCTAGGTTGGCAGGAGCAGAGACCGAGCAATGGGAGCTCACCCTGTTTCGGGGATTCGAACCGCCGACCTTCTGCTTGGCAAGTCCTAGGCTCTGTGGTTTAACCCACAGCGTCACCCGCATTCATTTTAACAAATATATAAACAATTTACAGCACAGGGCAAAACATCTTAAAACAAGAGACAATAAACATCAGAACATTTTCATGTTAACAGCTAAGCAGAGCATACTCTAGCATAAAAATCAGCTACAAAACTAGGAAAATTCTACATGTAAAAAGATAGTAAACAGTGGGTGTTTTTCAACTTTGTCCTACTCAAAATAGACCCACTGAAAATAATGGATATAACAAACTTAGGTTCATTATTGTCAATGGGTCTATTCAGAGTAGGACTTAGATGACGACCACCCAGTTTAACCAAATGTCCTCAACATTGGGGAATAAGATACTACAAACAAAATAGACTAAAAAGTATAAATTCCACATTTTGGGGGGGGCATCATTCAGAAACTTTAAAACATGATCCAATAGTTTTGAGGTTCCCATTGGCCCACTTCTCAAAATGGGCTGGTGGGTCCATTGCACATCTCATGAACCATCTGCAGAACCATTGTTCCTATCTGACATGAGTTGAAATCTGAAAAACTGAGAATTTGCACTTGGTTAGTGATAGGTTTGGTTTAGTCTCATCATCTCCAGGAATACATACTATCCCACTGGGTCATGGAAAGAAAGTAGCAACCATTCATTTTTTATTTCGAGGGCGTTTTTATCCCTTAGGCTTTAGCAACTGCAGCGCTTTTAGAAAGATTATCTGCTGAAATATTTTTACTGCATTATTCCCATGAGATGAAGTTTCTGACAGGTCTGCAGAATTCAGCCTCTGCTTCAGGAGAGCAGAAGGATTGTTTCCAAAAAAGATTTTAAAAATAAAAATGGAATGCAAGCAGGAAGAATTACCTTCGACAGAAGAATGGAGAATGAAATTAATGAACTACGCAGAATTAGATAAATTAACAGGAAGGGTCCAAAACCGACGAGATCACAAGTTTACCAAGGACTGGAGTAAAGTTGTGGACTATATGAAAAGCATACGTGATACGCAAATAATGTTTGTGGGTTTACAGGAAGCTTTGTGAAGAAGTAATATTAGAAACCCTGTAAAAAAGGGAACAAGGGAATAGGTTTTTTTCTTTTTTAAAATAAAAGGCAATGTTAAATTTAGAATTGCGGATAGAAGATTAGAAAACGGAAGATTCGCGGATGAGCTGAAGGAAGTCAAAAATATGTATTTGTGACAATATTGAAAATGTATGTTTAAATTTTATATTGGAAACTGAATAAAAATAATTTTAAAATAAATAAAAATGGATTTTTCTGGACTATGAAGTTGTATAAAATATCCTCATCCCAAATAGCTCTAGGACACACTCACAGCATATGTATAAAGCACCATGACACCACTTTAAAAAGTCATGGCTTCTCCCTAAGAATTATGGGAGCTGAAGTTTGTTAAGGGTGCTGAGAGTTATTAGGAGACCCCCTAGTCCTCTCCCAGAGCTACAATTCTCAGAGTGGTTTAACAATCAGTCCCTCTTCCCAGTGAACTATGCCCATTGTAGGTCTGCGAAGGGAATTTGTGATTTACAAAACAGGGCCTCACATTGGAGTCTTGAATCACAAAAGTTGACATTCAGTGCTAGTCTTAACTTGAAGTTAATTGTCATGACTAACTTAGGTTCATTAATTTCAATGGGTCTGCAGTGAGAAGGGTTTAGTTGACTATAACCCACAAGTTACACCAAAGTAGTGGGCAAGAGAGGTGCTGGCTCCTTCCTTCTCTCCCCGTGCCAACTCCTCCCCAAAGGCTTATCTCTGATATTGGAGCCAAGCATTTAAAAATAATGGCACTAGAAAGGATCACAGTAGGAGCGCCTTGGTAAGGGAGAAGGTTCAGCACACCCCTCACTCTGCCACCCACCACTTATTTGAGATCAACCCTCCCATTTTGGTGTGAAGTCACCCCTGCCCTCCTCCTTCACAGCAATGCAGGCCTGCCCTCGAACAGGTAGCTCAGTTCTCAGGTAAGTTGTTTTGCTCTCTTCCACCCTGCTGTGTGGAAATTACATGAAGGACCTTGGGAAAGACATTGCCACCACCTGATGTTCCTTCTGAAGCAGCAAACCAAATCAAAGTGTTAACTCAAAGTGTACAAAAGCTAGCGGTGTTCTGGGAAAGTGTCTTCCCTGCAAACTTCAGAGCCTGCCTCTTTCTAGCTGTGTTCCTGTGATGATTAAGAAAGCCATTCAGGTTGTCAGAGCATCAGCAGCATGCGTCCCATCTGATACCTTTGAAGTCCAGCAGGCGCCATCCTCTGAGAAGAAGCCAATCCTTTTCACAAGATAGTGTGCCGCTTTCTGGAAATTATGCCCATTTGTTTATTGTACATAAACTAAACCATGCACCGCTTTTGAGCAGCAGGAAAGTGTGTGCGTCGGTTCAGAAACTGTGATGCTTTCGCACAAACAGGATTCCATGTGCAACATACTACAGCGTAAAGAAGGAACTCCACAACCAGCCACTGGCCTTCACACTCTGCATCTGGAGAAGGTGGGTTGCCAATACCAGGTGCTTCCAGGCAACCTATCCATTTAGCATTCATCCTGATTCATTGGCTGGGATTTTAGATGGTGTTGGCTATTTAAGAAGCCTTCGTCCTGGTTTGATGGTGGAGAAGTTAGGTGATGCTGATGCTTGCCTGCATGTGAGCTGCATACCTCAACCAGTGTGAGCCACAATCCTGCTCCGGCTTTCCTCAAAGGAGCAGCACAGACAGCCACATTGTGATTCTGGAGATTTTTAAGACATTCAGGTTGATTAAACTTGAATGTTTTGACCTTTACATGTTTTTCTCCCAGTGTAGTTGCCAGCTCCTTGACTTCCTTTACAGCTGCTGTTGTCGGTGACAATCATGTCACTCAGAGAGGAAGCCTAAAACACAGCCCATGGGATTTTATCCATTCATTTGCCAATCGACAAATCATGGATTTACAATATCAGCTCACCATCTGTCATGGGCTGTTCTTTCAAATGCTGTTCTCCTTCCCTGGGCTCACATATCATCCTATTCCAATATTGGCCTTGAAGACTCTGCAAAGGTTTCCTTGCTTGTAGAGTGCAATTGGGGACAGAGGGTGCCAATATTTGCTTGCTAAGACAGAGCTCTCTAGAACTGAGACAAGTGTTTTGGCAAAAGTGCAAAGAACACGACAGGCTGTTTCCTAATGTGTACCCCCAGAAAAATCTGCCCAAAGGCTATCCTTAGCTAACTCAGTTGTATTTGTTTTAGATTTTATTGCAGTTCAGGAGAGTGGCATAGTGTGGGGGGCCAGGAGGGCCATGGCCCCAGGTGCAAAATTCTGAGGGGGTGCAACCCGGCGTCCTTACACAAGTGCCAGCTTCCATGGGGATCCCTGCCCTAGCGAAGGCAATAGAACAACTCAGGCCCACAGTGAGCAGGCACAGACAGAGGCAGGCAGGCAAGGGGTGACCCCAGCCTGGCCTGGCCCTCCTCTCCTCAAACAGAGGGGATTCTCCCACCAAGGGCTAAATTGGCTGCTTGGGCTTCCCCCTGCGTGGGCAGGAACTGCAGCATAGAGCGGCCCCGCTTGACTCCGGGGGGTGGGGGGCACTCCAGCAGCATCTGTGGCATCTCACAAAACTGCCTTGATATGATCAATTATGGAAGCAGAATCCACTCTGTGCAGAAACCATGATCGAGAATGGATTTAGGAAAAGTGAGGCAAGATTCCACACAGGAAGCGAATGTGTAGGTAAGTTTACTCAAAAGCCAGAGTGAACTGTATTTAACACATTTATGTACCACCCAGGGCCGTCTTAAGCATATCTGGCGCCGTGGTGCAAAGCTCCCTCCGGCGGGACATCGCCCCCCTTCTTTCCCAGAGTTGTCAACTTTTTTTAGGGAGGATGGCGCTGCCGGCAAGGCTGGAGGAGGAGGGCAGAGGCTGGACGCAGTGCCTCCCGGCTCAGCTGGCAGCTTCGTGCTGCAGTGGCCATGGCAGACAGAGGCTCTGGGCGCGGTGCTGCTTTGGTGGGTATGGCGGAGGTGGGTGAGGGCGGTGAGCTGATGCCGGGAGGCGCTGTGTCCAGCCTCTGCCTCTTCCCTGGTGCCCCGCGCCACTAGCCTCTAAGGGTAAGATGCCCCTGGTATGACCTTTCTTTAAAGATTACAGGGAATATGATGATCAATCTTAAACTTCAAATCATATCATTGCATCACCCACAGTTCAGTGGCAAACTAAGAAAGGAATGGCAAAAGGCCTGCTGCAGAGACAGCAAAATCATGGCATTCCTCCATACGTTATGCCTGCAAAGAAGCCTCCCCCACCCAATGGCTCGTCATTTTTATTTCACGTTCAGATAAAATTAATAGCTCATCAATATTCACATTCTTTAGTCCCTTCCTAAATGTGCACAGCTAGTAATTAACTTGGGCTTTATAGCTTTGCTCACATGTCAGACCTATTGTTCAAGGAGATTAACAGAATCACAATTAGACCTGCAAATAGTCGGCAAGTTCCTTGTTCACCAGAGCAGCTGCACACCATCCTTGGCACGTAGCTCACATGGGAAAACCACCATGCGGTAACCCCCAAACTTTGACCCAATGATAGCAATCTATTTTCTCAGTTACAGCTGCTGCCGTCCCACCTCATTCTTGACTGATGGTCAACATTCTACAACTGCAAGACAGCCCACTTTATGTTGCCTGCAAGTCCCCATTGCCCATCAGAGCTAAAAGCAGGCTGGCACTAGCGACAGATGACTGTCAATTTTCATTTCTCCCCGTTTCTTTTTTATTATTCTTAAATTCATTTCTCCACATTTCTGCAGCAATTTGGAATTTTTAAAAAATTCTCATGAAAATTTGCATACATTTTTGTGTGAATTTTTCCTAAGAAATGCATTTTGCATTTTTTCCTACTATCATGCATCTTTGTATGTTATTTTTCACTAACACATTTGTATGCACACTTCAACTTAACATATATGTGGGTGGTTTTTTTAACATTACTTGGTTAGAAAACTGCATTGCAAAATTCAGAAAATTGAAATTTTTGACAGATGACTGTGTTGTGGTTCACTTATTGTTTGGGGGCAATGGTGATGCGTCCTGCCTTATCCTGTCCCTTTGAGTTGTACCATGGACTATATAATGCAAATTATATAAATCCTTCAGCTCCATCAGGCCTCTTCTCTCTCAACTGTGGGCGGCCATTCCTTCAGACTGCCTCAGTAGGAGAGATAGGAAGCAAGGCTCATTGCATCAGCTATTCTGGATGCCCAGCTCCATCAGGCACCCCCTGCCCCTGAATTGTGCCTCTTGCTAAACAAAGGTATAGTTTTCACCACACATTGCTAAGCATGTTTCTGGTGCTTCCCAGCATGTGCTGGAAATCAAATCCTACATTTCTTGGGTCAAGAGTGAGCATACATAATGGGATCATCATGGACTGGGAGCTATTACATACAAACTTTTCCTTCGGCCACCATTTGCCCGGCGGTCATGTAAACAGTTCTTAAAACATCACCTTCACTCCTTGGCAGAGAAAATGGTTCCTAAACCAAGTAACATCTTTTTGCTAAAATAGCATGGGCCATTGAGTTTCATCAAATGTGGGAAGCTCTCATTTTCTATCCCAATGGATTCATCCAGCCCTCCTGAGTCCTGGGAGAGCTGTCAATTAGCTACTTGAGTTTATGTGCACTTTTCATATAAATCTAAACAACAAAAAGGTACATTCACAGGAAGTGCACTTACAAATACTTCTGCTAATAAATGTATAACCAATTTGCTATTACCTGTGATAGCAAGAACAGTAGTGCAATGAGTGCAGGACTTGGGGGCAGGCATCTTGGGCCCTCTTAGTAAAATGATCAGGAGGCTCCCCAATTGCAGCAGAAATGGCTTGCATGTTTTGAAGAAAGCAAAGCACATTACCATCTAAATAGGGGGCACCCCTCTAATACAATTAAGACCAGAATCTAAAATGACTCAAGTATACCACTGGCAACAAGGGCTGATACTACAATGGGATTCCTAAACAAACAAACAGCAGGGCTGTCTTCTATTAAAGCCAAATGGTTCGAAGTGTGCAGATTATGAAGGAAAGTAGGATTATGCAGACAGGGTTTCTGAAGAACCAAACTGTTCCCTTTGGTTACTTGTAGCTGGGGAATTACACAGAGCAATAGATGGGTTGATGAAGCTGGGAAGGCTAGCTGAACTAAGCACACATTTGAGGGTCTGCTCAACCAACTAGATGTAATGGTGGCAGTTCTGTGTGATTAAAACGGGAAAGAGTGGGCATAGTCTAAACCTCCCTGCTTACCAAATTCTAGCTCTTCCCAACCCCTCTTTTGAAATATTTTTATCCAGGGTCAATCAGTGGTGGGAAGAGATGGGGGTGGAGGATACGCTATGGGGCAGGTGCTGGTCCAGGGACCGAAGCCCCGAGTCTTTTCTTACAATCGTCAAATTTCATGCCCCAGTGCTTCCTGGTCAGACTGAAGATGCCTACCTGTGTTTGCATGGCAATGTGGACACTCCACTTCTCTACACTGGAAATAATCAAGGGAAAGCAGGAGAGATGACCCTCATTGCTGAAGAAATAATGCTTGGGTGGCTCAGAATTGTTAAAGTATCTTTGCATAGAGGGGAGCTTTGTCTTTAAAAGTAGGCCTAAATTTTCACCACTGAGTATCAAGTAGCATATGCATATTGTATGCAAATTTGTGTCATGGTGCTGTGCCTGATATCTTTTAAGGATCTAGCATTCGGGTTCGGACACTGTACCCACCTCACCTTTTCGTCCTTTTTCTACTGCTGAAACCAGACCCACACCGTACACCCTGCTTTCTCTGCAACTGAACTGTTTAGGGGAAAGGAGCTCCTTTACTAATGATTCACTTCAAAGACAGTACAGAGAGGATTACCACTCCGAGGCATTACAGTTTACTTCCAAAGCTTGCTTTCAGTTAAATTATTTAGAGCCTGGCTAGTAGAGATTTTTTTTAGCAAACATAAATCGCTGGTATCTGGCAGGGAAAGCATTTGGCTAGCAAATACTATGGTAAGTGGCCATGTTTCCTGCAGTTTGTTTCAAAACATTCCTAATTAAGCATTCCTCAAAACAGGAGGTCTGGCTAATGAAGGGACCCTGGACAAACTGCACAGGCAGAAAGAGTGCCAGCCTTTTAGTCAGTCCTCAAGCTTTATTTGTCATCAATTCATAGTCTTCTGCATATTATAACTACAGGCATTGTTTTAGCTAAACTCTTTGAGCATGTTAGGTGCCATATCTGAAGGTTTGCGGTGCTAATAAACTGAATGATTAGTTGGGACACACGTTGTCTGCCTTGCCAAACCAACAATGCCCTAAAAAAAGCTCAACAACAACTTTCAGGGTGTCCTGGATTTTACTTTTTGAAATATGGCAAGCCCAAATGGACAGATCCATCCATTTCTGTTCTGTGCCGATTTTTTCATGGGTTCATTCTGCTCCATTTTGTTACCACATTAATTTGTATCTATGAAAATGTGGATGGAATTCAGCTAATGAGTCCCATCAACAGAAACACTGTGCAAGGATTTCTGTTTGTACAATGAGAGGATCCCTAGGCACCCCATGAATTGCCTTTGGTGGAGTTGCTAGAACCCCCAGAAAAATGCACAGGGGAGATGGGGGAGTCATTCCTCCTGGCAAACTAAAATGCCCTGATTAATTTGTTCAAATTGGGACTGCCAAAATTCATGCAGATGTTGGAGAAATATAGGGGTTCAGTACGCTGTGGGTTCAGCCTGGATGACTAATAGAACCCAGACACCAACTGTTAGTCAAACAGGATGCTTATTTAGGTATTGCAAGGCCAGTGTGACATAACCTCAATCAGCAACTAGCAAGGGGTGGTACACCAAATATGAAAACGGCACAGGCATTTTTACACTTATAAGCAAAGGAAAGCAAAGGGGCAGTTATGTCCATATATGGCAATATTCCCTTCTACCAGCTTCTACTGTTTTAGTCACAAGGCATGGCAGCTTTCTTCTATTTCCCTCCCTCCTTCTTCCGCAGCAGTTATAACAATAGCTCCTGCGTAGGCGTAGTTCCGTCCTTCTCTCATGGTTCTCTTGCAAACACAACCTTCACATTCCAACCTTTGCTCACTTCACCCTTCTCTCTCACACACATTTCAAATTGACCCCACAGGGTGCAGTCCTACAAAGCAGAAATACTAAACACTTTCCAAGATGCTCAGGAAAGAGTGTGCCTACTCTAGGCCCAATCAAAGATTGGGCAATTCCCAGTGCAATTATGAGGAAGCAATGGACTTATAAATTGCCAGCTTGGCTGCTCAATATGATCTCAGTTCTGTGATGAAGGACTGGAGAGTTTTTTGGAGCCCTTTTTGAATGACAACAGTGCAGTTAGGTAATGTCTGGACTTAATATTCTTACCGGGGCTTCCTTTAGGAGCCCCAATGTTGTAACAGACATGATGCCACTGGTTCCCCCTCTTTAGATACAGTGGTACTTCAGGTTTCAGACACTTCAGGTTACAGACTCCGCTAGCCCAGAAATAGTACCTCAGGTTAAGAAATTTGCTTCAGGATGAGAACAGAAATCACATGGCAGCAGGAGGCCCCATTAAGCTAAAGTGGTACTTCAGGTTAAGAACAGTTTCAGGTTAAGAATGGACCTCCAGAACGAATTAAGTTCTTAACCTGAGGTACTACTGTAGTTATAATAGGTAACTTACTTCAAAGTGTGGTAGCCAGCCCTGCTGCACTGGGGGCCCCACCTGCTCATTCTTCTGAGAGGAACCCTGGATGAACACTCAAGTTCTTCCTTAACAGACACCACTGGACAGTGTTCAGTGCAGGGAATGAAGATTAAACTGTTCTGTGCTCTTCTTTATATGCACTCAAATATAGCCAAAAATATCAGTAAGGAAACAAGCCTAGGTATACTGAGAATAATCAAAAGGAGGAGGGGTAACCTATGGAGGCAAAACCAAAATAGTTTGCACTACCCGTCTTTTCCACATAAGCCTCTTTCTCTCAGCTCATCTCCTACTGGATTCCATCAAACGTGAACATCTATTATTTGCTTTCCCAACCGCTGACCCATCCTTCTGATCCTCTCTGTTATCTTTCAACGCTTCTCTTCCTGTACCCTCCACACCTACAGCGTTAGTGGCTTCTGCTGACCTTTAGCAAACTCGTACGAAAAGGAGATTGTTATTCTTTCTTGCATGCTGCCTTCTGTTCTCCTATGAAAGAACCCTGAGACGTCAATCCATTCCTTCTCATGGCACCCTTTGCTGTGATGCCTACAGGATATTCCCCTTTGCCCTACAGGTCCAGGCAGCAGGTGATCCAATCACGATCACTATTGACTTTTTCTGTCAGACAAGGAAGCTCTGAAGCAGAATGCAATGAATGCAACCAATCAAATTTCCCTTGCCTCTCTCTCACCACCCACTTCTCACAAGTCCTCTTTGTATTTAGCGTAACTCAGAGTATAATTAGATGCAGATTCCAAGCAGAGCATTGAAAAAAAATATCACATGTGACATTTTCATGAGAATATACAAAACCTGGGCCAAAGAAAACTGAATAAGGTAAATGAATGGAAAATTCTGGGACAAATACCAGTGGTAAGGAATTTTAAGGCTGCATGATATGGAGCAATTGAATTGCCTCAGCTTCCTTTCTTATATGGAGGCAGCAGACTAACTGGTGTGATGCAATTAACGAGCACATTTTTTTTAAAAAAAATATAAGTAGCAACTGTGGAGGACGGGGAGAGGCATCAACACTACAGAAAGGATATTAGGATCCTGCCCCCCCCCCAGCTGCTAGTTGCATCAAGAGAAGCATCTAATGGCAATTTCCTTTTATATGATAAGCCAAATGTGCGTGTCTGCACATGTGTGCACATTAACTGTGTTTCATTTCACTTACAGTTTTGGAAAGTGAAAAATTTGGTAGATTTGCCTTTACATGTAAACCAAATTGAATTCCACTGCCCCACCTGTTTTCACTCTAATCCATTGTTTGGCATAATATTAAGTGCAAACTCTGCCAAAATAAACATAAATAAATTGAACAAAGATATAACAGGTCTATTTCATGTGACGTAATACAGATCTGAAGGTTCTAAAGGTATTTCAAAAAGCACTGCATCAGCTCACGTTCAAAAGAGCTGGTTACGTCATAATATAGAAGTGAAACAATTTACCAGAGAAAAATATCTGATGTGATGGCAGTAAACCAATACAAGATGCACTGCAGAAAATAGCATTTCATTCATCCATGGCCCTTGCATAGGAAATCATTCCTCAAATACTATGAAGAAGGGAAGTGCATAAGCAGATTGCCCAATAAAGGAATATCATTTTCAAATGTAACTTGAAAAAGCTACATTTCCCACTTGGCTGTGTTTAGGTGGGAGCATGACACAAACGCATTGAAAGCAACAAGAACTTCAGCATTTGGGACTGAATATGTAGATGAAAACCCACTTATATTTAAGAATAAAAAAACAGATATACTCGAAAAATTCTTCTGAGGGAAAAGCCAATCTCCCTGACAACAGAATGCAGCCTTTTGTATTGCGAACTGTTGCCATTGTTCGCTGGAAACTCCTGGCTTGTTGTCAGTGGGGAAATATAATTGCTGAGTAAAGCTAGCAAGCCATGTTATTACTGGACATAATTAACTTTAGCTCCCCCCCCCCCCCAATATATGCCTATAATCTACAAAAAAGAAAAGCTCTCCACATGATAGCCTTTGAGATATTTTCTCAGAAAGCACTACAGTTAACAAAGTGCTCATTTTCATTACCTTGGACTCCTTCAGCTTTCCTCTCCTAGCAAATATTTTCCTTCTAGGCGGCTGTTAAAATATTGCAGTGTGGGAGGCTCTTTTCCATGGCAACTGCACTTTTAACATGCTGTTTAGTCTATAACAGCAAAAAGTCCTGAAGCACCTTAAAGCACCTTGTATGTTGCACCATTCTTCTAGTGGCATGAGCCAACTGCTGCAAACTTGGTTCTCTCCAGATGTTTTGGACTACAACTCCCATTACTCTGCAGGCAGTTGTAGTCCAAATGTCTGGAAGACCCTTGGTTGGAGAAGTCTGGTAACCTTTTGTGGACCAGAGCCTTAAGAATCTAAGAAGAGCCCTTCTGAATCAGACCAAAGGCCCACTTCACAAAACAACTGGATTAAATCAAGAAATACTTTAAAAACTGCCTCTTCTAAATCCAGCTTGCACTTCTGGGAGTTCTCGGTCCACATACTGCTTAAGCCTGCCTTGTAGAATTTTAAGCATAACCTTGCTAGTGTGTGAAATGAGTGCAATTGTGCGGTAGTTGGAGCATTCTTTGGCACTGCCCTTCTTTGGGATTGGGATGTAGGCTGATCTTCTCCAATCCTCTGGCCACTGCTGAGTTTTCCAAATTAAAGTGCTTTAGAAGTTGGCAACAACATTTTGGCCACCAAAGGTCCTGGTGGGGCAGGCTGAATGAGTATGCATCCCACAAGTAATTATGGCTGCATAGAAGGAACAGGAAACCTGTGTTGCTCCATAGATTGTGGGACTCCAGCCCCCATCAGATGCAGCCAATGTGGCCACTAGTCAGGGATGATATTGGGGGCCACAGATTCTCTACTTACAATAAAGTAAGGCCCATAACATTCTCAAATGCTATGTTCTGAACACAGCCTTGGACACCTGTACATTGCTGGAGTGCACAGAAGAGTCTTTGTTGAGATGTATAACAAAAGGGGAAATGATATGGGGAACATAGATATTGCATTATCAGGACCAGCAATCTTATGGTTAAAGAACTGGATTTTAAAAATTGTAAATGGTATATTTAAAAAGACTAGTGGGAATGGGAAAAGGTCTAATTCTGTATCCTGAATATGTTTTACATACTACATAACATACCAGCCTGCACGGAATCTCTTTATATGCATCCCACCTGCATTTTCTGTTCCGTAAATATTGTTTATGTGATTGAGTAATAGTGAACTGAATAGGATGATTAAAATTCAAGCTAATTTACCATAAGTATGCCTAATCTCCTGGAAATTTGTAGGCTACATCTCTCCCCCCTTTTTTTTTGAATTGGAGGCTTTCAGATTGCTTATTATACCTGCCTAGCAGATGCAAAACATATGCCTGATTGCTCTCCAAAGGGGATAATTGTCTTACTGCAATAAAACTAAAAATAGGTTTTAACAAGAGATGTTTCTGGCATTTTATCAGATTTACCCAGAATGATACAAACGAATACTAAGGGTATTTGAGTAAAATGTGATAGACGTGATTTAAGAGCATGTAGGAAACATAACTCGCCCCTTAATCAGTATTGCACTTGCTAATTTTCAAAGGATACAGATGATGACAGCAGTATGTCATCATCAATGTGATGGTGGTCAACAAGAGTCAGCTCAGAAATGTCATCTTTGCTACACAAGGTTTCAGGTGAAAAGAGGATGATCACAACTATCAGGTATCTTCTGAATTTTCTCTCTCTTCTATTTCCTGCTGTCTTTAGGTTTATGGCAAAAATGTACAAGACCCACTGTTCTTCATCTGGTAGTTTTACTTCTTGGTTGGCTTGCAACTTGCTGCTTGCAATACATTACTCAAAAAACTTAATAAAAATATATTGCACAGAAAACTCTATTTGGATAGCCATATCCACACATCCAAGTAGTTTATAGCACAAGTACTAACCTGTTTCAGTGGTTTTATGTGGAGCAAGTATAATTCTAGAAATGTGTGGAAAAATAAAGCTACCCAAAAAGAAAAATGAACCCTACGGCTCGTCCACACTGGCGTTTAATTTGGATTTGCTGCTTGTGCCTCTAGTTTATTTACTTATTTATTTTGCAGTTCCCAAACATTCAGCAAGCAAGGTAGTAGATGCCACTCAACTAAAAACAATGCCTGCCCCCCCCCAATCAGCCACCCACAGAAGTCACCAGTGAACATGCAACAATGGAAAAACCACTAAGATGGCATTACAAAAACCATCCTACACCCCTGATCACACTCATTGTTGAAGTACACTATCAGGAAGATGGTGTACAATCGCTCACCCAGCATACGTCTCTGCATCCCGGTGTTAGGAAGGCTCTTGCAAGCCATTGCACTCTGCTTGACAAGGGCTTGAGTCCTAGGGCAGCCCTGGCAAAAGTCACATCCACACCATCTGTTTAATGCACATTTAAAGCAAATGGTACCCCTCACAGAGCTACCATTCCCAGAACTCTTAACAAACTACAATTCCCATGATTTCTTTAGGGGAAGTCAGGTGTTTCCGGTGTGCCTTAAATGTACAGTGCAGATCAGCTCAAAGTTACCAAAAGGCTCTTTTCCTGGA
Source organism: Podarcis cretensis (assembly GCF_951804945.1). Classification (NCBI taxonomy): domain Eukaryota; kingdom Metazoa; phylum Chordata; class Lepidosauria; order Squamata; family Lacertidae; genus Podarcis; species Podarcis cretensis. Next base: position 82,808,649 of record NC_137172.1, on the reverse strand, counting down.
GGAAAGGCCAGGGCCAGAAACGCCAGCAGTTTACAAAAAAGATAAGACAATAAATTCAAGAAAAACTTCCAACTTCAAAACATACAAAAGTTAAACTACTAAAATAGATTAAATTTACCTCAACTTTCTAAGCATCTGGGTAGGCTCATCTAAACATTGTTTTTAGTAGCCACCGAAAAGAGGAAATCCCAATAGTCAGTCAACATCACCCCCAGTGGCCAGGGCCTGCATGTGGAGTGTGTCGGTGACAGTAGGTAAAGGTAAAGGACCCCTGGACGGTTAAGTCCAGTCAAAGGCAACTATGGGGTTGTGGCACTCACCTTGCTTTCAGGCCGAGGGAGCCAGTATTTGTCCGCAGATAGCTTTCCAGGTCATGTGGCCAGCATGACTAAACCGCTTCTGGTGCAACGGAACACTGTGACAGAAACCAGAGCACACGGAAACACCATTTACCTTCCCACCGCAGTGGTACCTATTTCTCTACTTGCACTGGTGTGCTTTCAAACTGCTAGGTTGACAGGAGCTGGGACACAGCAACAGGAGCTCACCCCATTGCGTGGATTCAAACCACCGACCTTCCAATTGGCAAGCCCAAGAGGCTCAGCTCAGTAGTTTAGACCACAGCACCACCCCCATCCCGCCAGTGGCAGCAACCACATTGCAGCAAGAAAGGAACAAGTCACATACTTCAGAGATGTGAACTCAAGGAAAAGCCAGTAACAACTTCTTTTTAGGTAGAAAAGAGAGCAGTGGAATATATAAAGGCATTCCCTGGCTGGAAAGGGAGTGTGATGGCACTATCTAGAAAAGCACTATCCCATGGGGATTTTAGCTAACCTCACAGCACTTGCCTAAAAACATGCATAATAAGCCTGTAGTGTGGTCATCTCTTATCATGGGATTGCAGCCATCTTGCATCATTGGCAGATAGGATCTGCCTATTAGCCTCTTGCTGGGTGCTCCTGTCACTGCATCAGCACCAGCTAGAGAAGCACACTGCCTTAACATCTTAAGAAATGGGGAAGCTGAGCACAAGTAGACATCCTTGCTGTCACTCCCATCCGCAAGATAAATCATTTCATGACAACTGGCTTGTGTGCAGCAAGGGCCTGTTGAAATCTGCAGAAGACGTTTTCTCTTCCTAGAACATACACATTTGGATTTTTCATTTTCTTGCGGCGGGGGGGCGGGGCGGACAAGGACTCTAATCAATATTGCCCTGCTTCTAAAAATAGGATTTATATATATTTGAAAATGTTGGAGATGCATTAATTCTGGTACATCGAGTTCTCTGTGCTAAAGTACAAGGAACATGCTGGTTTTTCTAGCTTATGTTGTCAGTATGAGGTACAGCAATGGATGGCTATAAGGCTATTTAAACCTATTATGCACTTGCAGCCAAGCAAGGCTGTCTTTGTGCTAAAATCCAACCCTCCTAACAGTAGCCTAAGTTAAAGGGAAAAGAGAAAAAAACCTAAGAAACACACACACTATATTTTGGACCAGTTTCTAGTTTTACAAGGAAGCCAAGCAAAACTTGCTTTGCTCAGATATCAAAATGATATAGGGAGTTTGGGGTGAGGTGCCATAAGTATGCTGGAGACACTCAGCTCTGTTTCTCCAGAACATCTGAATCGGGAGAGGCTGCACAGTCTCTGGGCCAATGTCTGGACACAGTGGTGAAATGGATGCCACCTCATCCTAGAATACGGAACAACAGACCAAGGCAGAGCTGTGATTGAGAGAGTTTTGGCTGATCCTGGAAGCTGGAGATACAGAGGCTTATCTTGCTTTGTGCTGGATCCAAAGCTGTGGCTTGGGGATCTCCTTGGGAGTTGAACAGGGAGGCAAGACCCGCTGGAGTGTTAATGCTGTAAGCCCCTTCATCCTAAATTCAGGTGGTATATATGTGTGAATCAAACTATGTACAGTGGTACCTCGGGTTACAGACGCTTCAGGTTACATACGCTTCAGGTTACAGACTCCGCTAACCCAGAAATAGTACCTCGGGTTAAGAACTTTGCTTCAGGATGAGAACAGAGAGCAGCGGCAGCAGGAGGCCCCATTAGCTAAAGTGGTGCTTCAGGTTAAGAACAGTTTCAGGTTAAGAACAGACCTCTGGAATGAATTAAGTTCTTAACCCGAGGTACCACTGTATCCTAAAGTCTCCATTGACCTTCATTTCAAGGAAGCCAACCCCTGGGGACCCTTGAAGTCCCTTGCCACTTGGAGACTAGGGGACAAGCAACGATATATCGAATTGCTGTATACTGTTACAAGCCTTTGCAATAACTATGAAAGGAGTCAAATCAAGGCACGTTTCCTTTAAGTCCGAATTCTGCCCCGCAGAAATTCTGTCACTCTCCAAAACAATAGTAGTTGCACACATCTGCTTGTGTGGCATGATCCACTCTACTTCCAAGACAAAAACGTTTTTGTTTGTTTGCTGGCAAGGACCTGTAGCAGAATAGTAAGAGGCAGTGAAGCCAAGTTGATGACAATATGTCCTTCCAAAAATTTGTTACCAGGCCAGGCTGCTTGTCATTTTTTGTAAAGCACTTCCTTTGTGCAATGTGCCCTTTCACCTCAGGCCCCATCACCGAAGTCCCCATTTGTGTCTCTCAAGTTCTGTGTACATGAGATCAGAGTGTTGTAGCTCCAAGCAAGGTCCATTCCCTCACTAGGGTTTATCTGCCACTGTGGAGGTGCCCTTATGGGCCACAGAGTCAGTTACAACATGGTCAAGGAAGTGGAGTGGGAAGCCATTGCTGAACTACAGTTCCACAGGATGGCTGTCTCCTGTCTCCAGCTTACAAAGGCTGGTTAAGGGCAGGATTCCAACCAACCATTTTGGAACTAGAGGTTCCTGGAAACATGCCAGTGTGAAATGCCACATCTTCCCAGCACCACAGTTATGCCAGTGTCGTGTTGCATATACAACTTGTGGTGGAACGCCCATACGATAAGCTGGGTGTAGCAAATGTAGTGCTCTCCCTATATTATCGGAGCACAATTCCCATCACTCCTGACCACTGGCCATGGTAGATGGTGCTGGTGGATTTCGTAGTTCAACAGCATATGGAGAGCAGCACATTCACTACCCCTGGTGTGAGCAATGGGCTAGAGTTGTTAAGGAAGAGTTATGTGTCTACTAACTTAAAATTTAGTGGCCAAGCTATCCATGAACTATGTGTGCTCTTCTAAGACTTCTGCTCTCTCTATGTAAACACTCATCATTTGCCTTCATAATGTAGTACAATAACAAAGTTGCAATAACTTAAATAACGTTCTGAAAAACAATGCCATGTTTATTAGGATAAAAGGGAATCTGCAGTAACTCTTCGGTCATAGTTCCTAGACATATCACGGGATGTGGAATGTTATGATACAAACATTGAGGGTGGGAGGAACTAAATTGAGTGGTCACAGTCCTGTTGGCTTATATGCGCCTCATTCTGCGTTGGATTGTGGCCAGTATCTCTGTTTATACAGTCCTCGGCGGAAATGGATGCATCATTCTACAAGTTCACATGCAAGAATAAGACAAGTGAAAATTAACTGCACAGGGAACCATATCGCTCATAAAATCAAAACATTTTGTAAATGAGCATGCAAGGCAAATCTATTTAAAGTGGTGAATATTGATTTGCTTTTGTGGTGTCTTGGCACAGAGAGGATGAAATAACTGAGAGTTTCCAACAAAGCCTGATTAAAGAACAGTTAGTCACTGCTTTGAAAAATGGAGGCCTGTTGCATGTAATATAATATATTCTCTACGTTAAAATGCTGCACATGGAGTAGTGTATACTGTTTCAATAATTTCCCATTTATTAGGAGCCTCCACAAAAGTGTTTCCTAATTTTTACCTTATCCACACTTACTTTTCCTCTGAGCTTTCCAGGCATGACCCACACTTTAAAGCTCTCTGTGTGTCTGAGCACCTCCCTTTTTTTGACCCAGAGCTTTCCCCTGCTCTTTGATGCTGAATTGGAACAAATGGCAATCTGCAGAAAACCCGAATTGCCATTTGTTGCGCTTCAGCTTTAAATAGCAGGTTTTAACGGGGAAAGCTCTGGCGCAAATGAGAAAGTGTTTGGACAAAGAGCTTCAAAGTGTGGACCTGTGCCTGGAGAGAGTGAGGCAAAAGGTATGTGTGGATAAGCTGAGTCCCAGGGTTTTTCCCAGGGAGCATCCCAGTGCCTCTCCGTGGCCACCACTGCTGGCCTCCTCCATTGGGCACCTCGTAGCGGCTGCTGGAGAGCAAGCGAGGAAGAGGAGAGGCTGCAGCCACACACCAGCTCTGAGGGGCAAGCAGAGGGCAGGGAGAATGGAGGAAGAGAGCGCAAGGAGTCTTGATTAAGAAAAATATGATTTGTGCCTTTGCATCTAATCTTGCCTCTTTCTATTTTATTTATTGGTGTGTGCTTTGTTTTATTTATTGGTGTGTGGGTGTCATGGTGGTGGCACTCGCCCTTCTTCTGATAAGAAATGCTCTGTGGGGGAGGGGACAAAAATGGGGGAGGGGTCAAGGAAGGTCAGTTGGCAGGGAATGAGTAATGTCCCTATTTTCATCTGAGGGATATTGGAGAGTATGCACGCATATACTGGTCTCATACCGTCTCTACCTTCTGAAAGGCAAAGTGTGGTCAGTGTGTCGGTTGCTCAGTCTGTACAGCTTCCCATTTACTGATTCTGAACAGGAAATCAAGTGGTTAAGCAATTGGAAATTCGGTTTTCTTGTTCTGCCTGCCTGCCTATTTTTTCACCTTGTAATCTCAAAAGATTAATTTGTCATAGATTTCTGAACAGCTCTATGTGAGTAGAGAAAGAAAGAAAAAACAAATAGGGGAAAATTAGACTCTGTGCTTTCAATATGCCTAGAATTGCATGCTTCAGTGGGTTACAAAAAAGCTATGTGTTATGTTTTGTACATTGGTACTTATCTCTGCATTAATATCCTTCAGCATTATTGGAAGGCATGGAATTCTGAAAAACAAGCCCAGCATTATCAGCAATCAATACAGGGAGGGGAAATAGTTTCAGTCAAGGCTCTAAGCCACACCAATTGCAATGGGTAAAATGTGATAACCCTAATATGAGCAATACAGGGTTGGTTTCAATCATACTGTTCAAGAGGGCTAACCACATTAGCCTAGCCCTATACATATGTACACCAACCTAGCAGTTTGAAAGCACATCAAAGTGCAAGTAGATAAATAGGTACCGCTCCGGCGGGAAGGTAAATGGCATTTCCGTGCACTGCCCTGGTTCGCCAGAAGCAGCTTAGTCATGCTGGCCACATGACCTGGAAGCTGTACGTTGGCTCCCTCAGCCAATAAAGCGAGATGAGCACCGCAACCCCAGAGTCGGCCACGACTGGACCTAATGATCAGGGGTCCCTTTACCTTCATACATATGCACATGCAAAAAGATGCCATTTTAAAGCTTAACAGACATATTATAACATAAACTTATACCACCACAAGCCTGATATTCTCTAAGATGCCACTAGACTGTTAGCTTTGTTTCTCACCAGCTGACTTTTTCTTTTCTTTTCTTTTCATTTTAATTTCTTATATTTCAAAACTCTCCCTTGTTCCGCAGGAAGCCAGGACAGTTTACCAAGTAAAAGTTAACATCCATACAGTAAAACCTATTAAAACATTACAACAAGTAGTATCAGCTCAACAGTGGTCAATAAAATACACTTAAAATTGTAGTCTTCCCCAAAAGATGCGTGCTCAGTTGACATTGGAAGGTAGCCAGTGAGGAAGACAGTCTGGGAGCTGCCACCAGAAAGGCTCTGTCAGGGTCTGAGGTCTCTTACCTGAGTCATAGCCTTTTCCCTTGGAAAGTGAGAAGTTGGTCTAACTGGTTACTAGGCTCAAAAGCTATCTTTACAGATAAGGCTGCCTTTATACAGAGCATGGACAATTAAATGCAGAGGTTATCTCCTTGTTTTAGCCTTTTTATAAAATATATATTAATAAGGTCAAAAATAAGGATGGGTATTAAAAAGACATTTGCCCATATAATCCATTTCCCTTCTCTTAGTCTCAGTCATAACACGAAAGCAGGCAATCAAGAACACAGACACAAGAGAATGATGCATCCCAACTTCACCATCTCAGTCTCTCTGTGTGTCAACCCTTTTCTCCACTACCTGCCTCTTGGGCTTGTAGCCCTGGTTACTATCAAAGTTCAGGAATTCAAGCTTGCTTAGCAACTGTCAAGTTCAAGCTGATGATTCTCCAACCCAAGCTCCCAGATAACACAGCCAAACAGGAAGTCTCTCAAAACATATCCCTGAGAATTAAGTACAGCTCAGACTCTTCGCAACGGTTGTAAAATGGCTCCCCACCAGCATGGCTCTCTTTGGAGATTTCAAGTCTCTGCTGAATGGCTAAATATAGGGTGAGCAACCATTGGGGATCTGTCACAACCCCCTCCTAAAGTCACCAAACAATGGGTCGCCATACAATCAGTGAAGCCTGAAGAGCATAAAGCCCAGATTGGCAGATATAAAGAGAGGTGCTCCTTCAAGAATTTGGGACCAAAATCATTGGGGATTTTGTATGTTAAAGTTTGAATTGGGCCTGGTAGCAAACAGGCAGCCAGTACAGATCCTTCAGGATTGCTGTTACATGGTCTCCCTGTATCAATTAGTATATCTGCCAACAGCATCTTAAGGACCACCTTCAAGGGTAGCCAAAAGTAGAGTGCATTACAGGGCTGCCTTCAGATGTCTTCTAAAAATCAGATAGTTGTTTATTTCCTTGACATCTGATGGGAGAGCGTTCCACAGGGCAGGCACCACTACTGAGAAGGCTCTCTGCCTGGTTCCCTGTAACTTGGCTTCTCGCAGTGAGGGAACCGCCAGAAGGCCCTCGGTGCTGGACCTCAGTGTCCGGGCTGAACGATGGGGGTGGAGACGCTCCTTCAGGTATACTGGGCCAAGGCCATTTAGGGCTTTAAAGGTCAGCACCAACACTTTGAATTGTGCTTGGAAATGTACTTGGAGCCAATGTAGGTCTTTAAGGACTGGTGTAATATGGTCTTGGTGGCCACTCCCAGTCACCAGTCTGGCTGCTGCATTCTGGATTAGCTGTAGTTTCTGGATCACCTTCAAAGGTAGCCTCATGTAGAGTGCATTGCAGTAATCCAAGCGGGAGATAACTAGAGCATGCACCACTCTGGTGAGACAGTCTGTGGGCAGGCAGGGTCTCAGCCTGTGTACCAGATGGAGCTGGTAGACAGTTGTCCTGAACACAGAAAAGATAGCCAGAGGAATATACCCCTTGTGGTTTCCCACTGGCCACCCAAGCTCCACCTCTTCCTCTTGATCATCCTCTTCCTTCTCCCTCTTTCTTGCATGAGGATGCTATGAAGGTAGCTCCAATCGTGTAGTGTAAAATCTGAAGCCATCGCTATAAAGATGAAGTAACTCTAAGTAAAGAACCTTTTCGGCTTTGCTGATGAGACTCTTGTGTGTTGTATTTTACCTTTTTAGGAATGCTAGTGATATGTCAATGAGACAGGCAATGGGTGGTGGGGCAACTCCAGCTTCCAAACTTTTTAACAATTTTGTGTTTTTTTTAAAAAAAATCATTTCATCTTTTGCACATCAAGTTGGTCAGCCCATGTTCTGAAATCTTTTCTGCTGCTCTGAAGAGCTAATAAAGTTCCCAGCTCATCTTCAAATTCAGCTCTAAACGTAAACATCAGACTGGTGAGCGCTGTGCTCTGAGGTCACATTCAGTGTTTAACACAAAGTCAACCCTTTGAAACAGTTCATTCCAAAAGGGTTGAATTACTGAGAAGGATCATAACTTGTGCGTTAGCATTCAGTTGCAACTCAGCACCATCCACCAACGCACTACCTGTTTGGTCTCCCCAGTTGTGTTCCCTCTGCCCCCCACTTTGCCATGTTCGTTTTGGTTTGCTTTGATTTTGACTGATCTACTTGTGCGACTTGCTAAATGGGGTTCTGCGATGAGATGAGCTGGGGCAAATGATTATGTAACACAGAAGTATGTGGTTGGAGAAGAGGGTTCTTCTTTTATTTTTTGTTGTAATCTTGAAAAAACTTCAACAAGTAAATAGATTTTTTTAAAAAAAAATCTGAATGGCTGAAGTCTTGCAAATATAAAAATCTGAGCACATGTTAAACTATTCCTTAAAAAAAAAAAATCCTAGGAGCAAGCTGGAAAAAAAACACCTCAATCTTACTTAAATCCATTTGGGATGCTCTCAGACTGCCAGTATTTTCAGGGGCGAATTCAATCACATGCCAGCAAATTCAGGTTGTGTAATTAAAGTTGGCTTGCAGCTCTTGCACAACAAACTTTCCCCCCTCAAAAAAATAAAAATAAAAAGTGGGTTTTTTGCAATAAGGAAAGCTGCGATAAAATGCACTGGAAAGTGTGGAATAGCATTTGCTTGATGCAATGTCATCTAACCTCCCCACAAGCAAATCAAAATGAACTTTCATTAAATAACCAAGGTCACCTAATGAAGATGGATGTCCAATAAAAAGGTTGTCTGGAAGCAATCTCACACATTCCCACATCAAACGCAAAGTAATTGGAGCCCTCCAAGCTGGTGGGTTGGGTTGGTGGGTGTATTCTGCAACATATCATTGCGGAAATAATAGTGCATTAGTAGTGAATTGATACTGGACCAGCCACACATCATTCCACTTGATTAGTTATTCTGAGATGCTTCCCTAGTATTATTGTATTATTGCTGTCTGGATCAGCACTCTTGCACAATAGCGTAAGAAAATGGGAATTAGAACATCCATGGTCAGCCATCCAGAAAACAGCTAAAATGAGCTACAAGTAGGATAGACTGGAAGATCCTAGTCTGCTAATACTAATCCTCATTAACACAAAGATCCAGCTGAAAGGGTCAGTCATTAAATAGCATCAGTGATCTGTTGCTGTTTTAATTGTATAAAGCAACTGAGATTAGCCTTGCTGTTGTAGCATTGGCTCTTGTGCTTTTGAAAGTTGCTTGACAATTTATTTTTATTTTATTTGTTAAATCTCTATACTGCCATTCACAGGATCACAGAGTGGTTTACAGTATAAAAACTAAAAAAAAAAAACATAACATAATAACAAATGAATGCAATGCCCCAGTTTAAAAGGCCATAGATTGTTTAATTAGTCAAAGGTCTGGGAGAAGAGAAGTGTTTCTGATGCCTAAAGATATGTAACAAAGGTGCCAGGCAAGCCTCCCTGGGGAGAGCATTCCTCAAGCAGGGAGCCACCACAGAAAATGCCTGTTCTCATGTTGCCACCCTCTGGATGGTGAGGCAGCAGTTCTGGCACCCTTTTCTCAAGAAAAGAAGTTCTGGGCCTGGTTATAGAGAAACATTTTCACCTGGCACCAAAAATATGTGATGAAGGTGCCATGTGAGCCTCCCTAGTACTCTGCCTAATGGTAGGGCCGGCCCTGCCTGTGAATTGTTGCATAAACTCTATTCCCTTCCAGACTGGTGGATTTTTGTGGATGTATCAGGCAACATGTCATTGATGCCATAACAGTGCATTACTGGCAAATTGATATTGGACCATCCACACATCATTTTGCTTTGTTAATTCTTCTGCGTTGCTTCCCCAATGTCACCACATTACAGTGGTACCTCGGGTTAAGAACTTAATCCATTCTGGAGGTCTGTTCTTAACCTAAAACTGTTCTTAACCTGAAGCACCACTTTACCTAATGGGGCCTCCCTCTGCTGCCACACCGCCGCCGCACGATTTCTGTTCTCATCCTGAAGTAAGGTTCTTAACCTGAGGTACTATTTCCGGGTTAGCGGAGTCTGTAACCTGAAGCATCTGTAAACTGAAGCATTTGTAACCCGAGGTACCACTGTATTACTATCTGAAGGGGCACTCCTGTCCACAAAAGTGGAACAACAACAACAACAAACCCAATGAAACCTGGAACATTTGTGACACAAAAACTTGTAGGATTTCAGCAGGAAGCTACGGGATAGGCACTGGTTGGAAAAGAAGCAGTATGTCCACCCCAAACATTTTCAGGAACTAACAGTACAACTTCCCCGGCACATCATGAATACAATTCATCATGAGTGCACAATCAAAAGGGGCCCTCTCAGAAGCAATCTCTACCCTGCATTGTGACATGGCATGGACCATTCATGCCACAATATTGGTATCTTCCTCACTGTAAATGACAAAAAAATAAAAATTATCCAGTCAGGTAACGCTCTTGGAGCATTTGACTTTATTTCCCTCTCTTATGTTTTCCTCATTGTTGTGGTCCAGCCCGTCCTATCTGATAACTTTGCTATAGGAAAGCTGAACCCCTCTCCAAGCTGCCTGGAGTTCTGCTGAGTCACATGGGTTCATTTGAGGCTTCTGCTTTTGACTTTTGCCGCACTCAGAGCTGCACAAACTCACAACTCTTAGAGACATGATGCTGAAGGAAGTACTGCACAAGGGCAACCTGCTCTCTCTCTCCTTCTCTGCCAAGACATTCCGTCCTTTCCCTATTTAGTCCTCTCTCTGTGTCTTAATCTTCCCTCCTCCCCCAACATGCCTTCTGCTGAAATTCTCCCAATTAATGCAATGTGACAAGTTTGCCTCCTCCTTTTCAACCCTTGCCCCAGGCTTCTTTCGCTTGAGAATCCATAGCACTGGGCAACTTTAAAGCCTGTCATCTGATAATTGCTTTCCTTTCATTCAGATGAAAAAGAACCCTCTGTTCATTCACCAGATAGGTGTGTGCCCACATGCAGGAATAGGAACATCCTTGTCCCAGTTAATGATGGTGAGTGACGTGCCCCTTGTCATTCATAAATGTTGAATGCAGCACTTCTTAATATTCATGGCATTTAAACCTCCAAGATGGCAGGTTGAGGAATATTGTTAAATATAGCATGGCTGTACCTAACCAGTCTTTCTTCCCACCCCCTGGAGGTAAATAATCTGCAGTTACTAGCAGCCTGAATAACTCTAACTACCCTCTGCTTTGTTATCAGTTGTTTTTTAAAGAGTTTTACACTTCCAGTTAAAATAGGCCGTCTTTAGAACTACAAAGAAGATAATTTTTTATCTCAATTTAACTAGGGGTGCTTTCATACAGGGGCTCAATACTGTAAATGGTTTGTTCCGACACTGCAAATGAGTCATTGACAACATGTGGAATTTTTTAAAAAGGAAAAAAGTTTTGGATTCCTTCCAGAAAGGGTAAATCTGGATTAAATGGGGAGGGATATGGGCTGATGTTTTAATGTGTGAACACTGAAAAATTTGCATGCAGGAGAAGCACCAATCCCACAATAAATATCCATCTGGAAGTACTCTAAGACTCTTGACACTTCTATGTCGGTATAATTGCAAGACTGCCCGTCATTCTCACATGAATAATTTTCCATGGGCTGAATGTTGCTTAAATTGCTGCAGAAAATGAAAACATATAGTTTGTTAAACCAAATTGCATTGCATATAATTTCTGTATACTGATGACATTCAGGACTGTGTGAGATTTGTATGAAGAAGATACAAATGCCGAATGCATTTGCAGATCCAGACAACACAGGTTCTTTCATGTTCACCATTCTCCATACATACCAATGATGCAAATGTGATTATAACCCCCCAAGATATATTGTGACTTACAGCATGCCATTTTCCTACTGATATCATTAGCTATTTTTGTATATTTGTTCAGTTTAAGAAATGGGGGAGGAGGAGAATAAGGATTCCAGATGGCTATAAATAAAGGCAACATGAAGGGATGTTAGCCAGGCTTGTTTTAAGGAGGCTATAGTGGGGCATTATTAGACCCAACTGACGGAAAAATATCAGCCAGCCTCCAATCTTCCTGATCAGAGCATGTTTCTGGGATGAGAGGTTGCTTGTAGAGCTCCAAAGTCTTCCCAATGAGACTCATCACCTAGATCAGAGGTGCAGATATTGGATTGAATTACAGTGTTTAAAGTGAATGTCACTGCTTCGCACTTGGAGCACAGATTCTGCCAAGGAGCAGCTTTATGGCTGAGAAGCTGCTCACATTCACCTGCCCCTTTGGAGACATCTGTGCTGAGTGTGGGGGCATTAAAGGCTGGGCTTGCACAGGGTACAGGAGCAAAAGGTCAGCGTGGGAGGTTCAGCCCTCTATGGGGTTGCCTTATGTATGAAGGGCACGCCTGAATAAAGTTCTGTGTTAGTTTGTGGACCAGCTACTCATGCTAGTTGTTTTTTTTTAAAGCAAACACCTCAGTTAGTCCCAAACCATCCCCTTTACCTTCACACAGTGGACTCCAAGGCAAAGTGAGGGATAGTGAGCACTCCCCTAAGAAGCGGAAGGGAAAGGCCACAGCTCTGCTTTGCATGCAGAAGGACCCCCACCTGAAACCTTGGAGAGCGGATGACCATTCAAGTGTAGACCATACTGAACTAGATGGACCATGGATCTGACAGGCAGCTTCCTATACTTCCGTGTTTCCCATCACCCCTCCACCTTGAGTGTTTATAGAACTATGGCAATTTATCCCTGCTCCCTTAGTAATGCTGTTTGTTTTTTTCTGGAGTACCCCCATCTCTTAACTGCCAGAAGTATGTTCCACATAGTAGCAGTACATGTGAATAGGAAAATGCTCCAAGATCTGAGAAGATGAGGTAGTAAATTGAGATGGTATGGATGGTTCCTGTTTTGTAATTCTATGATGAATGGTTTGTTGTTGGTGTCATTAGCACAGGACAAGACAGAGGTGTTCAATCTTGTGAACATTGTTATCTATTTGTTCTTTTTGGAAATAAATGAGAGTGGACTGAAGCAACCTGAAGTTGATTAGATTTATGGAGCTGGTCTTATCATTTGGAGAATCATTATCTTAAAATTCTAATCTAGCTCTCTGAATCCTAATTTGTATTTATTGCAAGTACTTTGATTAACGTTGGAAGATTGGTTAGTGCATTGTTATAACAACTATAGAAGAGACAAAGTTCAACAAGTCATTTAGGACACATTTTGTACTTACATAGTGCCACTACGATAGTGGTGCCATCATGGGCATTTGGAGGATGTTTTCCCAGAATAGGGGCAAGGTAAATAAAATAGTAAGATTTGCCTTCTGAAAACTGGCTTACCATTTCTGGTCTACATGGGGCCCTGCTGCTTGCTTCCATCTCTATCCTCCTCGCTCTCCAGCACTGCTGCAATGGACCAGCAGCAGACGAGTGGTTCTCCAGATTCTACCCTTACACTGTGGTTCACAGCATCATCTGTCAATGGCCTCACAAACTACTGTGTGATGACACTCTTAACATTTTATTATATGTATGTAAGATAATCACAGCAGAGAATGTGAATTTGTGACCTTCCTACAGTGATTTATAAAGATGTGGAGATAAAAATCCTATTTATCCTTTTTTTACAAGAGTACAGGAATAATATACAAAGGAGGAGGTCACGTATGTGCTCTCCGCCAGGTCAGAAATTGATTCAACACTATGTTGAATAAATGAACTGAAACAACCAAGCACAGATGAAAGGACTGATATGGTGGCCCATCTTTGAAATGTTCATGATGGATTAACAGAAACGCAGCATGCACATTACACAATTCTTCGGAGGAATAAGGTAGCTGGATGGGAGCCAGGTCCTTTATATTCCAAGGGTCAAAATGTAGGTCATTATCTCCATTGTAAGTAGAGAAAATGCAGACGTTGGTTTTCCAAAGTGAGACACAACAGCTAATTGGACGTAGTTATGTTGCCGTGGCTGTGTTAGCTTCTTTTCATATGGTGTGGTATCATAGGATTTCATTGGCAATACATAAAAGTGCCATATTCTAAATATTAGAATGTTTCTTAGATATTTTTATTCCCCCCCAAAACCATGAACGAACAGTAAGACAGCAATACTATGTAATACCTTTTGTTGTTTGTTGTTTAGTCGTTTAGTCGTGTCCGACTCTTCGTGACCCCATGGACCAGAGAACGCCAGGCACTCCTGTCCTCCACTGCCCCCCGCAGCTTGGTCAGACTCATGCTGGTAACCTCGAAAACACTATCCAACCATCTCGTCCTCTGTCGCCCCCTTCTCCTTGTGCCCTCCATCTTTCCCAACATCAGGGTCTTCTCCAGGGAGTCTTCTCTTCTCATGAGGTGGCCAAAGTACTGGAGCCTCAGCTTCACAATCTGTCCTTCCAGTGAGCACTCAGGGCTGATTTCCTTCAGAATGGAGAGGTTTGATCTTCTTGCAGTCCATGGGACTCTCAAGAGTCTCCTCCAGCACCATAATTCAAAAGCATCAATTCTTCGGCGATCAGCCTTCTTTATGGTCCAGCTCTCACTTCCATACATCACTACTGGGAAAACCATAGCTTTAACTATACGGACCTTTGTTGGCAAGGTGATGTCTCTACTTCTCAAGATGCTGTCTAGGCCTGTCATTGCCCTTCTCCCAAGAAGCAGGCGTCTTTTAATTTCGTGGCTGCTGTCACCATCTGCAGTGATCATGGAGCCCAAGAAAGTAAAATCTCTCACTGCCTCCATTTCTTCCCCTTCTATTTGCCAGGAGGTGATGGGACCAGTAGCCATGATCTTCGTTTTTTTGATGTTGAGCTTCAGACCATATTTTGCACTCTCCTCCTTCACCCTCAATAAAAGGTTCTTTAATTCCTCCTCACTTTCTGCCATCAAGGTTGTGTCATCTGCATATCTGAGGTTGTTGATATTTCTTCCGGCAATCTTAATTCCGGCTAGGGATTCATCCAGCCCAGCCTTTCGCATGATGAATTCTGCATATAAGTTAAATAAGCAGGGAGACAAAATGCAGCCTTGTCGTACTCCTTTCCCAATTTTGAACCAGTCAGTTGTTCCATATCCAGTTCTAACTGTAGCTTCTTGTCCCACATAGAGATTTCTCAGGAGATAGATGAGGTGATCAGGCACTCCCATTTCTTTAAGAACTTGCCATAGTTTGCCATGGTCGACACAGTCAAAGGCTTTTGCATAGTCAATGAAGCAGAAGTAAATGTCTTTCTGGAACTCTCTAGCTTTCTCCATAATCCAGCGCATGTTTGCAATTTGGTCTCTGGTTCCTCTGCCTCTTCTAAATCCAGCTTGCACTTCTGGGAGTTCTCGGTCCACATACTGCTTGAGCCTTCCTTGTAGAATTTTAAGCATAACCTTGCTAGCGTGAGAAATTAGTGCAATTGTGCGATAGTTGGAGCATTCTTTGGCACTGCCCTTCTTTGGGATTGGGATGTAGACTGATCTTCTCCAATCTTCTGGCCACTGCTGAGTTTTCCAAACTTGCTGGCATATTGAGTGTAGCACCTTAACAGCATCATCTTTTAAAATTTTAAATAGTTCAGCTGGAATACCATCACTTCCACTGGCCTTGTTATTTGCAGTGCTTTCTAAGGCCCATTTGACTTCACTCTCCAGGATGTCTGGCTCAAGGTCAGCAACCACACTACCTGGGGTATATGAGACATCCGTTTCTTTCTGGTATAATTCCTCTGTGTATTCTTGCCACCTCTTCTTGATGTCTTCTGCTTCTGTTAGGTCCTTTCCACTTTTGTCCTTTACCCCTTCATGGATCACTGCCTTGCCGTGGCGAAGGGGCTTGAAGAACTCAGAGAAGCTATGAACTATGCCGAGCAGGGCACCCAAGATGAACAGGTCATAGTGGAGAGTTTTGACCAAACGTGATCCACCTGGAGGAGGAACCGGCAAGCCACTCCAGTATCCCTGCCAAGAAAACTCCATGGACAAAGATGTAATACCTACTAGGGAGTAAATCCCATTGACTTCAGTGCATGACTGGGGTCCATGATGTTTTGAGTGTGTGCCTAAAATGTAATGTGCAAATGCAGCAAAGGTGCTGTGACGGACATCTTCTCCCCACTGAATGTACACTCAGTGGCAAACCTCAGTGAAACATGTGTTTGCCCCTGAGACTATGTGTGATGCAGATACACGTATGTGATGGAGCTGCTGTGGAACACAGCAGCCCTATATTGGACAGTCCCCTATCTGCCTGCAGGGCATTTCCAGACAACCTGTGTATTGATCATGCATGCTGATCTGTTTTCTAGGAGATTAAGTGACATTGGCTACATAATGAGCATTCATTCCAATGTGCTTGCAGGGAGGTTAGATGACGTGGCCTCAAAGCAAGGGTTACCCCCGCACATCCCAGGACTTTCCCCCTCTCTTTCCTCATCACAAAAAATAAATAAATTATATTTTAGAGGAGCAGGTATGTTGCACAAGAGCCGCAAATCAATTTTAATTGCACAGTCTGAGTTTGCTGGGATGTGGCTGAATCCCACCCACAGCTTAGAAACTGTAATATTTACATTTCTCTGCTCCCTCTCCCCATCACCGACTGCCACTAGTGGGTGTTGAGAAATGACATGGGTTTGCCAACATTATATTACTGGGCTATGGGAATGGGATGACTCCTCACAGCATTGCTACCAGTAGTGGGTGGTGCCTATTGGGTCTGGTGGGGTGGAAAGCAGGAAGGCCCACAGTAAACAGAGCCAGAGCCAATGACAGGCTAAGCCAACTAATTCTAGGTTTCTCCCCAGCCTCCTGCTGAGTCACACAAAGGCCACACTGAGACTCACAGGGCAGAAGCTGGCAGGTAGTACCATCCCCGGCCTGGTTGTATGTAAGAAGGCAGGCAGGAAGTGGCTAGCTGGCTGAGAGTAGACTGAGGTTGGTGAGGCACTTCCCCATTTGCCTCCACTGACCGCCTCTGTTTAGCGATATGCTTCCTTCATTTTTAGATTTTGGAGAGGAAAATGAGCATGTTCCTCAATGCCCTTCTGAAATGGAACAGCCATTGTACTGATGAGTGAATGCTAAATGGAATTATTTTCTCATGGGTGGTAAGTTCACTGAGACGTAAGAATAACATTCAGCATTCACTATACACACGGAAACCCAAACAGCTTTGTTTCTGCAAACCTCAAGTGAGGAATTGGTGGAGAGGAAGGGACTTCCATGGATATTTGACGCTGAAAGCTGAGGAACACTGAATGCTGAAATGATGCATTGTTTGCTTAGCCTGCTAGTGTAGCCTATGCCAATTAGATTATGCGAGCTTAGCCATCCTTTCGTATTTCTAATGTCTGTAAGGCGTATCCTAGGAAAGAAGATCCTCCAGGGAAGAAAAAAGTCAGTGATGCAAAAGGTACAGACAATGTGGAGCACATTCATGCAACAGATGATAGCAACCATGTATTGGGGGGTGTGCTCAAGCATGGCCTAAATATCCATTTTGAATTCTCCTCTCGCAAATTTGATATGGTATGGTTGCACTACTGCACAACACTTTTCTGGAAGTAAGCCCAGTTGAACATAATGGGTAAACGGACCTAGGATCAGGCTGCCCACCACCACCACTGAACCAAAAGAGGTCAAAGGAGGCTACCAGGCTATTCTTCTGTGCCTCAGCTGAAAGAGGAACCAGAGCTAGTCATATGAATGGATGGACAAATATGTCAGCTTTCATTTCTAGCAATTGCTCATTTTTTCCTATCTTAAATTCACTTGTCCACATTTCCATATCATTTTGTGACTGTTTTCTTTATAAAGAAGTCCTCGTGAAAATCCATCAGCATTTGATTGTGAATTGGTCCCAAATATACACATTGTTGCAAAGCAATTTCCTTTAATATATGTATGCTATTTTCATGAATACAGTGGTACCTCGGGTTAAGTACTTAATTTGTTCCAGAGGTCCGTTCTTAACCTGAAACTGTTCTGAACCTGAAGCACCACTTTAGCTAATGGGGCCTCTGTTCTTATCCTGAAGCAAAGTTCTTAATCCGAGGTACTATTTCTGCATTAGCGGAGTCTGTAACCTGAAGCGTATGTAACCTGAAGCGTATGTAACCCGAGGTGCCACTGTACACATTTTTATGCACACTTTATCCTAGTATATGGGTTTTCTGTGCACATTGAGAATTACACTGCAAAATTCGGAGAAGTACAAATTTCAAAAGGATAGCTGTGTTTTGGTTCACTTATTTTTTGGAAAGTGAGATCAGGTAGATTTGCCTTCAAATGTGACCAGAATCAAATTTCTCCCCAATCCCTAGTGGTATGGCCCGTGTTCTGCATGTAGGAGTTCCTGGATTCAATCCCCAGTGTCAGATGGGTAGAACCACTATAAAGAATCCCTCTTGGTATTCAGCTCAACTCTTCCATTAAGAGTCTTGATACAATGCTCTCCTTAACTTAGAGACCCTTGGTGAGAAAAAGAGCCCTTTAAACTCTTGAAAGACATCAGTCATCACATTTATTGCACCCAAGTGTCAAGGTGTGAGAGGCATTCACAATATATCATTTTCATTAAAACTTCCTTATGCATTAAAGAATCATCTTAGAAGCGAATGCCCAATTAATACCTTGCTTAAAATGCCACCATAAAATGAAAGCAGATCACTAATATTCCAACTGAGCAACAGTCATAGCTATTCATTATAATTAAACTTTAAAAATTATGAGCTGAAGGATATCAAAGTTTCATTCATTTTAATGTCAGTTTATCCACTAACCCAGAGCACATGATGTTTTTAAATTTACAGGGTGGTGCTCACCTTGGGGCATCATTAAGGCAGATGAACATTCATCAAATGCACATGTCAGGGACACTGCGAACATTAGCTGTGAATATTAAATATAAGTACAGAGGTGAATTATTCAGAGGTGAGATTTTGTTGCTGTTTAGCAAATTCTATCATCAAATCCACAACACAGATAAGTTTGAAGTAAGGCTTGACTCAAGTCATTTTGCCTCCTGATTTAAAGGACAAGATGGCAACTCTCCATACCATTTGCAGAAGCCAACTAGATTGGCAGATGAATCTTACTTTGACACTGGTGATAGGATAGCATCTTCTACCACACTAGGGGGCAACAGCCTAGCTTGGGGGATTTCAGGGCAGATCATGCAGCACACATGGCTCTGTCCTCCAGTGCCTTGTCACTAGTCCCTGCCGCTCAGCACCTGCTGCCTGAGGCAGCTACTTCACTCTACATAACAGTAGGGCCGGTCCTGGCTGAATATTCAAACATAAGCAGACCAATAGCCATTGGCAAAACAGGTTGTAGGTAACAGTGGTTGTGTGCCAGGATAATTTCATATATGCAACTGTGGTTTGCAGGAGTTTAGAGAGAAGTGACATAGTTGGTGGGGGAGCTATACACTGTTCCATAAGTTGGGGGGTATCTCCCCTCACCTCCTGACACACTGGTTTCCCTTGCCTGGCTAGAGCCTTTTCTCTCCACTAGATAGCTGTACAAAGAGACTCACCCATCACTTTCAGAGAGAGATAAATTAACCTCATTCACATGAAACAATAAACCATGAGTTTGTGAAATAGAAATCTTTTGCATCTTTATCTTAGAATTGCAGAGTTGGAAGGTCATCTAGCCCAACCCCCTGCAATGCAGGAATATCAGCTAAAACATCCATGACAGGTGGCCATCCAGCCTCTGCTTAAAAACCTCCAATGAAGGAGAGTCCACCACCTCCTGAGGGAAACCATTCCACTATCGAACATCTCTTACTGTCAGAAGGTTTTCTTCACGTTTAGTTGGAATCTCATTTCTTGTAACTTGAAGTCATTGGTTCGAATCCTACCCTCCAGAGCAGGAGAAAACAAGCTTGTTCCTCTTCTTTTAATATCTTGTATACAATATCTTGTAAGATCATTAAACTTTTCTGTGTTTATAAAGCAAAATCCAGCTTGTGTTGTTTTATTTTTGGCTTCTGCTACCTCAAAATCCTAATTACTATGCTACTGTAAGTATAACTAAGGAGGGGATAGAAGTCCCATCTAAATTATAATCTTGTTTAGCCCTGAGGGACTCCCAGAAATTAGATATTTCATCCACAGTCAAGTGCGGAAGGAATTCAGGGGGCAGAAGAGAAAGGAGAATGTTAGCCGCTTTGAGACTCCTTTGGGTAGTGATAAAGCGGGATATCAAATCCAAACTCTTCTTCTTCTTCTACCCAGTAGTGCTGAAAACACCACAGTCTTCCATGGGGAGGATAAATATACAGAGCATTTAACTGAACTACTTCCATCAGTGGCAGTGAGATTATTAAACTATATCAGCAGTGAGGAAATTGGGGTAAGGAGGATTTTTTTAAAAAAAAAACATTCTATCTGGATTTTTTCTCAGTAGGTAAAACTGGACACATAAACCACATTTTACATATACAGTGGTACCTCAGTTTTTGAAAGTCTCAGAAGTAGAATGTTTCGGTTTTCTAACACTGAAAACCCGAATTCAGTTTTCAAACACGACTCGGAAGTTGAACAGAAAATGCTGCTTCCATAGCTGTCAGCTATTGAGTTTTGGAAGTTTAACAGTCTTCCAGAATGGATTACGGTACAATCGAAAACTGAGGTACCATTGCATAGCATTTATGTATATTCTACAATGATTCCTATATGCTGAATGTGGCTTTGCTCTCTTTATAATTAGTGGTTAAAAGTGCTTAAAGAATTTTGAGCGGCCATGATAGTTCACTAATATTCTCATTTATTGTTGAATTACAAAATGGTTATGTTTCATTGCTCAGGCACAGATTTCATTTGACACCCACATTCCAACAGAAGGCAGCGCTGCTTGTGCTCCTTAACAGAACAGGTAGCAAAATAAATTTCAAATGTCCTTCTGCTGTAACAGCATAAACTTGCAATGCAGCAGTCTTTGGGGCGTGGCTGGAGCGAACATAAAACAAATGTACTCCAGTGTCATGAAATAGCCCAGTTGGCACTCCAGAAACAAATAAATGAAATTTATAAATGAAACAAGAGTTGCAACCCAAGCAGCTAATGCACCTGGACCACCAACCTTCTGGTTAACATCCAGACACACTGATCCATTGTGCTGTGGGTCTCTCAGTTACTACAGATCAGAGAGTGTAACACCCAACCTTAAAAACAAAGGCAACACACAGAGAAAAGCCTGGTTGCTGTGATCACATCTTAGAATATTTCTTAAGGCTGCCAGTTCTTGGGGAACAACAGCGGAAGAGGCTGTCATGTCTTGCTTGTGAGCATCTTGCAGGCATCTGATTGGCCACTTTGAAGGCAACAGAATGCTGAGCTAGATGGTCCCTTGGCCTCACCCATTGTGGGCCTCTTATTACATTATAATATTCTGGACTCTCACTTAATCACACAAGAGCCAGTGTGGTGTAGTGGTTAAGAGCGGTAGTCCCGTAATCTGGTGAACCGGGTTTGCTTCCCCTCTCCTCCACATGCAGCTGCTGAGTGACCTTGGACTAGTCACACTTCTTTGAAGTCTCTCAGCCCCACTCACCTCACAGAGTGTTTGTTGTGGGGGAGGAAGGGAAAGAAGAATGTTAGCTGCTTTGAGACTCCTTTGGGATAGTGATAAAGCAGGATATCAAATCCAATCTCCTCCTCCTCCTCTTCTTTTTACCTGGGTGAGAAAATGGAACCACAAGACACAAGAGCAGAGGCAGAAGGACTTTGAAAGTCACTCACCCACTGTGATCTAGAGGGATCGCAGTCAGTGCTTGCACTATACACAGTATTAGAAGGGAATCACTCGTCTCAGCATCCAGAACTTTCCACAAGCACAACACTGGCTGGCTATGCAATGTTAAAGAAGCTCCAAATGTGTTTTGCTCTGCTGTGAATCATCTAAACCTTGCCTAAATACCTCTCTTTAAAAGAGTGCCTTGTTCCCTTCATTCAAGCAGGGTTGTCTTGATTAGATCTTCCCTCTGCTACTATTTTTGAGGCTCAGTCATCAGCTTATGATAAAAATAAAACTTAAGAATTTTCACTCTTGTAATGACTATATGTTTTTATCATCACACAGTTTAAGCATTTTGTCAAATTGACAGCTCTGCAGAAATGTGACGGATGATGTTATCAAAAGTGAATGGGGTTGTTTTTTCTCTTCATTTGAAGTGCAGTTGTTGGAAGGTGCAAATCCGTCTGATGCAGTGATTCTTATTTAAATAACTAGGGGCGTTGCCACAGCTCACTCTGCATTCTAGCCCCCCTGCTATTCCCCATTATCCACCTAGAGTTTCCTCTTCCCACCCCATGCAGTGTGTAAACTCTCTTTTCACCTTCCCAACCTCATTCTGAAACTACAGTGGTACCTTGGGTTACATACACTTCAGGTTACAGACTCTGCTAACCCAGAAATAGTGCTTTAGGTTAAGAATTTTGCTTCAGGATGAGAACAGAAATTGTGCTCCGGTGGCACAGCAGCAGCGGGAGGCCCCATTAGCTAAAGTGCTTCAGGTTAAGAACAGTTTCAGGTTAAGTACGGACCTCCAGAACGAATGAAGTACTTAACCCGAGGTACCACTGTACTTCTATTTCATTCTGCAGCATGAGGTTGCTCCCATTTTCACCTTCATGTCATCAGCTCCTCCCGCTCCTTTGGTGGAACCCTCTAGCCCACAAACCACTCCACAACCATCTCCTGCATCTTCCTCCTCCTGCACATTGGAACTGCCAAGAACCCTTTTCACCTTCCACCCAGTTATGAAGAGACCTTCTCCTCCTATTCTGTAGACCCTTCCATGCCGTGGCTTCATCTTCAAAATCAAAACCACCAGAATGCCTATGTTACGCAAATCCAATTGAAAAAACACTTATTAGAGAATTCTTTGACTTGTAATGCAAACCGACACGAGGTGCAGGGTCCACACTTTAAAAAAACCTCCTTTAAGAGTGAATGAATATGAATTATCTGCACCTGTTGCCATAGTTAGTGTTCCCCCCTTATATTGTACTCAGACTTAATGGTTTACCTCAACTGAGAAACTATTATGAATAAATTCCATGTAGATGTTTTATACAGTACCAATATGTGCCTGGGCAGGCCAGGTCATCCTCTGCTGGGATTGACAAGGCATCTGACCCTCACCTGAATCTCATAGCTCTCCTGTAGCTGCCTCTGATTAGTTATCATTTAACCCTTGGGGGAAATAATTAGCATCACGCATCATGTGCATGGAAGTTGCCGAACCAATTAACCAACTAGAAGGATTACTGTTAACAGCACCAGTTTTCCTTTAACTTGGTATTGCTGGTTACAGATAGGTAGCCGTGTTGGTCTGCCATAGTCAAAACAAAATAAAAAAATTCCTTCCAGTAGCACCTTAAAGACCAATTAAGTTAGTTCTTGGTATGAGCTTTCGTGTGCATGCACACTTCTTCAGATACCGAAAGCTCATACCAATAACTAACTTAGTTGGTCTTTAAGGAGCTACTGGAAGGAATTTTTTTATTTTGTTTTGGTATTGCTGGATAGTTTTGATGAACTGCAAAAGCATTTTTAGTTTGCTTTCTGTTGCCACCCTGAAACTTTTCTTTATTAGTGCCACTTTGTTTTGTACGATTCCTTGCAAATGAAGGGAAACAACTTTTCTGCTTGTATATGTTGATAATATAATTTTGCTTACTGAGGACAAACAAGATTGTACAAAAACAAGATTGGGTGCAGGCCTGGCCAGGAATAGGTGCCCTGACTATGACAAAGATGATCTGTGTGCTTGCTTGCTTGCTTGATTAACAGTTGGGAACTTCAAGGACCTGCTGCTATTCTGGGCTTCTGGTGCACCAGGGTTTACACCAGCGTAATAGAGTTGGCCAGGATGCCAGAAGGGATACAATTTACAGCTTTCTCCATTATATGCACAGCAGGGGGTATTCTGTCAACAGTGGAAGGCTGAGCTGAAGCGTTCCCTGCTGGTTACCTGCTTTCAGCAATAGGGGTCCCTGTTTGGTAGTACCCAATTGGTTAGCTGTCAAATTCTAGAGCTCCCTATTGGTGGCTCTTAGGTAATTCACAAAATACAGAGTCCATTCATAAAACACAGTGTTCATTCATAAAGCAGTAACATAAATCTCCATTGCTACATATTGGGTGTATATTTCAGCGGTTGAACGTACAAGTTTATGGCCATGCTATAGTGTAGCGCTTATGAGACTCTGAATAAAAGGTGGCTGAGCTCATTGTCTCGGGGTTTGGGGGGGGGGGAGAGGTGACAAAACTGATTCCCAATAAGTGCCCCCCTTTATTTTTATAACAAGTCCTTGAGTCTGTACTCTGAATGGTGACCAGGGACCTAGAAGGTGCAGGGCTCATCAGTCCAACCCCTGCACAGTCTCATCAGGGCTGACCTTAAGGCAATTGGAGCAATTTGGCCAAATTGGGCCCCTCGTGCTACTCCTAAGGAGGCCCCCGCATCAGGGCAATCTAGATGGATTTTATTTATATCTATAAGATTTTGCAGACTTTGGCTGTGAACTGGGGCCCTAACCAAAAAAAAATTCAAGTTCCACCCCACTGCTTCAAATTGGGCTCCATTGGCTAGCCTTGAGTTGCTGGGCCTGAGTTGCCCTGCCCTTGCATAAAGTCTTGGGTTTGCAATTTTGGGAGAGGGGAGACTGCGGCCCTGGGGAGAGGGCAGGCTGGCGAGTAACCACACGCTGCAACCACAGGTGGGAGATGGAGGAGCAGATCTGGGAGGTGGAGGAGCAGGAGAAGCCACCGATACCTTTTCCTCCCTATCTCATTGGGAGATCTGAAGGTACATGACTCTCCTCTAGCTTTCAACAGAGGAGGAGAATCTGTGGCCCTACAACTCCCATCATCCCTGACCATTGATCATGCAGACAGGAGCTGATGGGATTTGGAGTCCAACAATATCTGTTATTGTTATAGTGAGTAGCTGGCCCAGGTAAGCAAGCCAAAGGCACGAGTCCCATTTTGAAAATAGTGACTATGTGACCTTGGCTGAGAGCATTGCTATGGTGACTACAAAGCACAAGCGACAATTGCAACAAATGCTCTTAAAAGGCACTGTTTGGTGGTGACTTTATTATTTTTTAAAAATCGTGAGTACATAAAAGAAAAGGCACAGAACCCCCTCACTGAGCCCAGGGGTCCTTTCTCAGAAAGAAGTTGTGTGGAGCTCCACAGATAGGACTTCCAAGTAAGCTACGCATAGGGTTGCAGTCAAAAGCAAACAGCATTTATAACCTGCATCCAGATGGCTTGCTCATGATCTGTGGGGAGAATGTCCCAGGATCGATCCATGGCATCTCCACTTCACAAGGATCAGGCAGCAGGGAAAGAGAGCCCCCTGAGAGCTGCTGCCACTCTGAGTGGACAATAGTGGGCTGACCTATAGCGTGGCTCTCACGCAGCTTCCCAGTTTATACCAAAATGCTTGCTTGCTTCTCATTTTCGCATTGAGAGCCAATATAGCACAATGGCTATGAGACAGTTTATATGCCACATCTACCACAAACTCCTCCAGAAAGCCACTGTTACTAGGCCCTTGCCTTGTTCTTCACCGCCTTAAAGATGAACCCGGGAATCTCCTGAGAGCATAATTAGCCCCCTCAACCCAGTAGTGAGCTCTGGCTTTTAATAAGAGTGCCAGTGGCTAAAGGTGGTTCCCTTCCTTGGTCCTGTTAGGGTGGTAAGAAATGAGTGTTTGGTTCAGCACCACAATGTCTCACCATCCTACTGTGTTTCTCATTTCTCCCCACTTCCATGAAGTGGTGGCAAACCTGTGTGGCCGTCCGGTTGTTGTTGGACTACAATTCCCATCAGTCCCAGCCAGCAAGGTCAATGGCTGGGGATGATGGGTGTTGTCATCCAGCAATTGGATCTCTACCTCCTGCCCTGACCTGCCCTGAAGCTGCCCTGTGTGGTCTAAGTAGATGCATTCTTGGCCAAAGCCACATGACTCCAAGAAATCAGCAGAGCATCAAACTCTCCCTTTCCGGCTCCAATCAGGAGAAAGAAACAAGACTGGCTCCTCCTCCAGCAGGTCAGGTGAGTAAGTAGACTGCTGAGAGAGGGGCTTCCACATGATGCTAACCTGAAGCCTGCCTGCTGGCCAAGTGGTACAAAGCCACTGTGGGTGTGGCTCCACTGGCTCCTCCTGGCACAGGGTGTGGGCCAAGTCACCCCCTGCAGGCAGCACCTTGAGGAGTGCTATTCACATCAGTCCAGAGCATCTCCTTCAGCTTGTGCTGAACTGAAGAACAGCCATTCTTTCGGGGTTACTGGTCAAATGTGACTTCACAGTGTCTTAACGACACAATACATTGATTGAAGTCTCGCAAAGAACAGTCCTCCGATGTCGCTGGATGCAATTTTTTGAAAATGAGGTTCTGTCTAAAACAGAAGCTGTTATCATATACCCTCCAACATTTCTCTGATGAAAATAGGGATGTCCCACTGCATAGTGATAATTTTACTATTTATACCCCACACATCTTATTGGGTTGTCCCAGTACTCCAGGCAGCTTCCAACGTATATAAAAACATAATAAAACTTTAAACATAAAAAAAAACCCTTTCCTATACAGGATTACCTTCAGACAGCTCAGGGGTCAGATAATGCCATACACTCTAACATTTCTCCAATGAAAATGGGGACATCCTAATGGAAAGTGTGACATTTCAGGATCATATCAGAAATGCACAGCTTCTCTAAATCAGAGATGCCCCTGGAAAATAAGGACACTTGGAGAGTCTGTTATCAGGCATGCTATCCAAGTTGAAGAAAAAGTTCTACTCGGTCAACTCACACAGTCCATGCCAGTAGACGAGCCAGGGATGCTGAAATTGTACACAAAAGGGGAGGCCATCTTTAGGACATTTTGGCTCATGGTCTGCTGCCATCAGAACTCCCCACAGATGTTCCA
The DNA here is from genome assembly GCF_951804945.1 of Podarcis cretensis. Lineage (NCBI taxonomy): Eukaryota > Metazoa > Chordata > Lepidosauria > Squamata > Lacertidae > Podarcis > Podarcis cretensis. Next base: position 82,781,909 of record NC_137172.1, on the reverse strand, counting down.
ACAAATCCAGTGAAACACGCTCTGAATGCGGATTGGAGAAGCATCTCCACATTGTTGAAAATAACTTATCTGAACTGGTGCTCTGTCTGGAAGGTGTAGTCACTGATTTCACATCACAAATTGGAATGTCTCATATGAGCTCTTTAAACAAAACCCCTGAAAAACCCACCCTTTTTATCAAGCAGGGATTACAGTGGTCAAAAGCTCACTGTCATGCTGGTGTGTCACTTGCGAGAGAAGTACATTGCCGTCAACAGCTACTGCTTGGGAACATGTCAGGCCTTTGATGCAGAGCAGTGACAGCAACACGTCTCAGAAGTAGCGAGCTCTCAGGGGCAGAGTGATGGGTGGGGTCTGGAACGGAGATTCTTAAAAAGAATGTTTGAACTGGCAAGCCTGAAACAAGGCAAGAACAAACCTTACAATTAAATTAAAAACTTATTGCAATTTTTAACATTCTTGTTGGGATGAAAGTCACATTTCATTTTTCCATATTACTTAGGGGTACTTAGAATTATTTTTTTGTCCTCACCTAACTCAGTGTTTGAGTGCAACTTCAGAGGTTGGGTTATCTGTGTGTATATGAGGTGTTGGTTTGTACTTCACAGAAGGCATAAAGGTAAGGGGACCCCTGACCATTAGGTCCAGTCATGGCCGACTCTGGGGTTGCGGCGCTCATCTTGCTTTATTGGCCGAGGGAGCTGGTGTACAGCTTCTGGGTCATGTGGCCAGCATGACTAAGCCGCTTCTGGCGAACCAGAGCAGCACACGGAAACGCCGTTTACCTTCCCGCCAGAGTAGTACCTATTTATCTACTTGTACTTTGACGTGCTTTCGAACTGCTAGGTTGGCAGGAGCAGGGACCGAGCAATGGGAGCTCACCCCATCGCGGGGATTCGAACCGCCGACCTTCTGATCGGCAAGCCCTAGGCTCTGTGGTTTAACCCACATCGCGGATTAAACCATAGTTTAAAACTGACAAACTATGGCTTAAACTATGTACACATTAGTGGCTCAAAACACAGTATGGTTATTTCACACACACACACACAACCACTGCATTTTAAGTTACATCTAGCTTAATGCTGTCTACACTGACTGGCAGCTGCTCTTCAAATATTGAAGCCAGAAATTGATTCTGAGAGAACTGTTGTGCAAAGCGTGTACTCTGACACCGAGCAATGCTCTCCATTTTTCTGACTCTGTGCTATAAGTTTCCATTATATAATTCTGTTATCTGATACACTAGACTCTGTATAACAACACAGATCTGAAAATCTTCCCTTAAGGAACACGGGGCCAAACATCTAACTGAAGTTTATTAATAAAAATGAGTGAAATGCCTGGGCATTTTTATTATTATTATTATTCACTACCTCCATGTGATTGGAGCCAGATTGTTAGGGCATAATAGAATCTGCATTCTGTACCTCTGGCATTTTGGCATGGAACTGAGAAATTTATGGTCATTATTGGGTAGATGTCACATGTTCTGTACCTTTGCTTTTGTTAGCATTCTTGCTCCAAGGGTAATAACTCTGCAGGATTGTTTTGGAGACTATGGGTTCAAAATGATTTTGCATTTTGGAACTGGAGTTCACCATTGAGGCAATAATGAAAAAGCATAAGGATCCAAATTTGCAAGGGGGCTATTTGTATCCAGCACGGCACTGTGAGTGTTCCATGCTGCTATAAATGTTGTCTAGTCTGGAATCCATCACCGGTGAATGTTGATAAGGTGAGGCAGCAAATGGAAGAGAGCAGTTTTTAAATCAAGCGCACATGATAGGCAATGCAGCTCTCCCCCCCCCCCGGTCAATTTATAGGCATAGGGAATGCAGAGAGAGAGAGAGAGAGAGAGAGAGAGAGAGAGAGAGAGAACGAACATCTAATTTCCTTTAAAGACGTAGAGTAAGGCACAGTTGCCAAACCTGCTTTTGCAGGGGAAGGAGGGAACTAACCGTAAAGTAGTAAATATTTATGCAATTTGAATGTGTTCTAACTTCTAGCAGAGGACAGACCCGATCAACACGTGGCATAGGAGGGGCCTCCTCCGCATCCCCCTTCGTTCAAATCCAAGGCAGTTCACGGCACAGGAGGAACGTGGGGCAGCAGTACTGATCAGTTGACACCACAGGAAGCGCTGCCGTGGACTTCGGTGCAAGGTGAGCTCCACTCCGCTTACGAGGTTTCTGGAGGGGGTCTCCAATCATACCCCCCAGATGACATGAGCCATACCGTCCAGTCTTCCTGTCTGCGGCGGCATTCGGTGGAAAGTGCTGCCCCCTAGCGCCCGCCGGCTGCAACTGGCCCAGACTTTCCAGGGCAGAGTTTTCCCTGGCCATATAAAACAGCCCAAGGCGGAGGAATCCGCGGAGCGAGGAGCGTCTTCTCCGTCCTCCTCCTGCGACCCCGCACCTGCCTCGCCGGCTACTTCTTACTCCGCCTCCCGTTCCTTCTCCGTCGGCTGATCCCGCGCCAGGTTTTCACTCTCGCCTCGCAGCACCCCTCTCTCCCTGTCTCTCTTCTCCCCATCCAAAGCGGATTTCGAAAGGCTGCCCGCAACAGGCGGAGGCGGGCTCGGCGCCCTGGACGGGTCTGGGAGGCGGCGGCACATGGGGATGTGAGAGAGGGCGATGGCGAGGAGGAGGTGGCTTTCCAGCTGCGCTCTGGATCCTGGGTCCCGTCGCCACCCGGAGCGCCCAGAGTGCCAAAGGCGGACTTCCCAAGGTGAGTGGCATAAGCCGAGGGCGAGGGAGGAGGAGGCGATTTGGGGAGGGGTCCTCAAAGGCGCTAGTCCTCAAGGCGCTCTCACCCGGAGTCCGTCCCAAGCAAGCAAATGGGGGGGGGGAGGAAGCATGCATAGGATCGGGTTGCGGGAGCTATGAGCTAAGCAGCCGTTCCCACCCCCCACCGGCTCGCGGTTCAAATCCAATCCCAGCCCCTCTTCTTTCTGCAATATAGTGTTCAATGATGGGGGGGGGGGCGAAGTGCTTTGGACCCGTGTGCCTCATCCTGTCATACAAGTTCCCGACCCAATCGAGGGATTTCTGACTTTGGCCGAGGTTTCCCGTCCTCCAAGATCCGTTGCTTCCCCTGACTTGGAGCATGTGCAGATATTTTTATTTTTATTTGGCCCTTGGCTCTCATGTGTGCCTGAGGGCTGGGGGAACCTGTGTTGCCGGACTCCACATGCTGCTGGGCTCCAGTTCCCATCATTCCTGACCATTGGCCAGTCCACCATCCTCTGCCGGGCCACAGGCTCCGCAGCTGGTGGCTGCAATTCAGAAAAGCCACCTTTCTAAAGCAGGAAAGGGGAAGAGCCCGTGGAAGTGGAGGAAAGGGTTCTGCAGAAGCAGGCAGGCAGGGCAGCCGAATTTTGGCTCTCAGCAATAGGGGAAGCTTCCTAAGTGGTTTGACCATGGGCCAGGCTGCCTTGGAAGGTGGTAGGAATCCCTTCAGTATTGTATTTGTTTATTTATGTTAAATTGCTATCCCGCCCTTCCTCCCAAAGGTATTTAAAGAGGGGCTAGAAAACTAGCTCTCAGAGATGCTGCGGGGAGCTGCACCCTGCATTGCAGATGAGCCCTGGGGTTGGGCTGGATGGCCTCCCAAGGTCTCTTCCAGCTCCATGATTCACTGACTTAGTGTGGCCATTAAAGGAAGGACTTGGGCTCCCATGCAGTGAAATGAGCAAGAGCACCTCCAAACCCAGCAGGGCTGGCATATTACTGCACCACAGTTTTGAAGTCAGTGTAGTTATGCATAATTACTTTGGAAAGAGGATTGGGCAGGAGGGTTCAAAGACCTTTAAATCCAGAGTTTAAGATGACCTAAATGTACCACTTCACTGTCATGGTTGTTGTTGTCATTAAATTCTGTGATTGGGGATTGTGTTCGCTGTATGTAACAGGGAAACATCATTCAATGTAGATGGGGATTTATTATCTTTCTGGCCAAAAGGAAGCTGAACATAATACAAATCGGGGGAGGGGGTGGGGGTGGGGGATAGGCTCCTCTGTGTTCTCACAGCTGAGTCACTAGGCCAGGAAGCAATCAAAAGCAATATCTTGTCAATTTCAGCCAGCAATGCTACAAAGTGCCTAGTCAAGAGTGGAGCATCCATCACCTCCTTTAGATATTGCCAGAAGAGAGTTAGGCCACCGTGGAGGAGCCAGTGGGACTTCTTCAAAGTTTCTTTCACCTATTGATGAAGGAGGGGGCAGTTTATAGATTACATTGAAGCACCAGCACTGGTGTCTTCCCAACTTCTGTTGTTCTTTCAAATATCTCCTTGGACATGACTTGCTTTGTGTACAAATCAATCAGCATCACTGTTTGCGTATAGCACCTCCCTCGTCCTATTGTGCAGTGGTCCGTCTAACTAGGAAGGCAAACTGTACCTGCAGGAAGTCCCACTGGAATCTAAGGAAATGCCTTGGGATTGTGAGGTGTGAATATCAGATTTCCCCTAGTTAAGTGGTAAAGCATCTCATTGTGTGCAGAAGGTCCCGGGTTCAAGCCGAAGTAGAACTAGGAGTGCTCCATTCTGAAATCCTGGAAAGTTGTTGTCAGTCAGTGAAAACAGTACTGAGCGGGATAGACCCATGTGTAGGGCAGTGTCCTATGTTCCTTTGGGAGAACCAATGTGGTGTAGCGGTTAACAGCTAGGACGTGGGATACCAGGGTTCAGAAAATCCCTACACAAACCTCTGATAAATCACTGGGAATGTATTTATTTTATATATGTTTCTGTTGATACCCCACTTTGCTCCAAGAAACCCAAATAAGTGTGTGTACTGTCTTCTTCACAACAACCCTGCAAGGTTGGCCGGTCTTCGAAAGAATGACTGGCCCAGTGGTCAGTTAGTGAGCTTCATGACTGAAGGGGGGGACTTCCCCAAGAGCACCCCAAGCCCTTGTGTGATACTCTAATCACACTTGCTTATGTGAATTCACCTTATTCCAACAACATGTGTAACTGCTGCAGACTGAAATGTGCAGATAGATGTAGATCTATATTCAGATGTTCATGCAGGCCCTGTCCAGAGGTGTCTTTTCTGAAGAAGATTAAGATACAGCTCCCCTTATAGTTCCACTCATTATTGCAGGTGGCAACAACTGGTTCGGGGCCAAGATGCTCCTGCTTCTGTGCCAAGGATTGAGCAAGGTAGCATTCAGGATTTCTTACAGGTTGGCAAAGTGAAGCATATCATTGAATTTAGGTTGATTTCTAACTTTGTCAGTATGAAGCATGCATTTGGAAATGTTCCTGTTTCATACCACAAAGAGGCTGCCAGGTCACTACCTAGAAACCGTCCCCTGTGAATGTGCAGTATTTCTTAAGGGCATGCTAGACCACCATTCCTGGCCAACAGATGCTGGTAGTTTGGTTTCCCATGGACAGAACATGAAAGTCTGACTGTCGTCACCACTAGGGACTAAGCTGTCATCAAGAACATTCAGACACTCCTCAGCTTCTCCAAGGAGCACTTCTGCAGTGTGGGTGTTGGCAGGGTTCCAGCCTTAGCCAAGCGAGGCAGTAGGCAGGCATTCAGCTTTAAGGTTATGGATGCTGAGAAGGTGGTTCTAGTGTTTTGCAGATGCTAGTTCCATTCATTGCACTGCAGAGCTGCATGGGGTGGAGGAAGAAGCCACTCTTTTCAGCCCAAACTTCGCCTTAATTAGTGGAGACGCCAGAATCTTGCCTAGTCTGCTGATGCTACATAACTAAGGCTGCAATCCTAATCTCAGTTACCTGGGTGCAGGCCCCTACTGAGCACAGTGGGACTTATTTATGAGTAGACATGTTTAGGACTGTGCTGTTACTCTGTAAGAGTTAATATATATATATATAGAGAGAGAGAGAGAGATGTGTGTGTGCGTGCATGAGTGCCAGCTAAAGGTAACATATCCTATTTCTGATCACAAAGACTTCTAGTCTATAAAACCTTCTGCCACATGTTAATCTTCAGTGTCCTGCAGTCTGTATAGGCAGAGGCATGACATATAAATAAGAGACTCTGGGTAAAAATTATGCCAATGATGGCAGCTGCAGAATTAGTGAGCAGACACAGTTTTTTAAAAATATATATAAATGTCTTCTAAACATAAAATATCATAAGAAGCCTCTTTGCTGGAGACTATGAATATATTTTTAAACCATCAGCTGTGCAATGGGTTCTAATTTATTTACCAGCAGCAGCAGCAGCACTTTTAAAAATCATTTTATCACTGGCAGCTACATACCTCGCTCTTTCATCCACACGGTGTAATAACTCCCAGAGTAAGCTGCATGCATTTCCATCTGTTTCATTTTCCTGGGGTGGGGGAGCTTCGTAATATGCGTTCAGCTCTCCCTGAAGATGTCAAGGCAAAGTAAACTTATACTGTAGCTTTTAAACTAGAGGAGAACCTGAGGTGTGATTCCCCCCACTTTTAAAACGACCTATTTTCGTCAAGTAAGGTCCGTATAGTTAAAGCCATGGTTTTCCCAGTAGTGATGTACGGAAGTGAGAGCTGGACCATAAAGAAGGCAGATCGCCGAAGAATTGATGCTTTTGAATTATGGTGCTGGAGGAGACTCTTGAGAGTCCCATGGACTGAGAGAAGATCAAACCTCTCCATTCTTAAGGAAATCAGCCCTGAGTGCTCACTGGAAGGAGAGATCCTGAAGCTGAGACTCCAGTACTTTGGCCACCTCATGAGAAGAGAAGACTCCCTGGAAAAGACCCTGATGTTGGGAAAGATTGAGGGCACAAGGAGAAGGGGACGACAGAGGACGAGATGGTTGGATAGTGTTCTCGAAGCTACCAGCATGAGTTTGACCAAACTGCAGGAGGCAGTGGAAGACAGGAGTGCCTGGCGTGCTCTGGTCCATGGGGTCACGAAGAGTCGGACACGACTAAACGACTAAACAACAACAACAATTTTCATCACGTAAAGCCCATCAGTTTAGTCTCAGTAAATATGATTTCTTCAGCATCAAAAGATATTCTGCATTCATCTCAACGAACATGTGGAATTATCCTGCCATTTTGAAAGTTCCCCAGTGGTAAATTCTTCTTGCAGGCACTTCCAAGTACTACTTTCACCATCCCACATGTTACAGATGTAGTTGTTTTGTGCCTATTCATTTCATTTCTCAAAGTCTTCTACCTTTCAAATTGAGTGTTGCATTAGCTTCGTAGGGGTTTCTTTTGTCCTCGAAAAAATAATGTAAGCACTTACAAAACTGCTCCTTGGAAAACAACTACAGTTTTTCATAGACAAAGAGCAGAATACTAAGCACCGAGGAAAATCCGAAATGCTCTTGCTGCATCTTAATATTCTATATCTTCCATACCCTCCAACATTTCTCTGATGAAAATAGGGATGTCCTAAGGAAAAGCAGGACATTGCATTCCAGGGTCAAATCAGAAACTGGGGTGGCTTCTGTAAATCCGGGATTGTCCCTGGAAAATAGGGACACTTGGAGGGTCTGGTGGTTCAATATACATTGAAACAGTGTAAAAGATAACTATATATATGAAGGGGGGTCTTTTAGTTCAGGAAATAAGGTCCAACAAGTCTCAGTTCTGCACACAAACCAAATAAGTAATTGCCAAGCTAGCCATGCAGCTAGCACGATTTTATTTTTTTTTAAAGTAAGCTGCAAGCATAGGAACGCAAACTGTATTTGGTCCCTGATAGCGTTGCCACCTTTGTTCTGTACAAGACAGTGCGGGGGCTGTTGGGAGGCGGTTTTTTTTCATCTGGTGCTGAAGTAACTTCAAAGCAATCCATTACAATCTATTGCAGCCGAACAGAATGGCCCCTCTAGAATTTGTCATGCATGCACGCATGCACATGCATATACATGAATTTGTAAATCTGTCCATGCTTGGTTATCCAGATCTTAAATGCATGACCTTTCACACACCTTTTCAAACACATACATTTGGAGAGGATGCCTACCATATTTTTTGCTCTATAAGACTCACTTTTTCCCTCCTAAAAAGTAAGGGGAAATGTGTGTGCGTCTTATGGAGTGAATGCAGGCTGCGCAGCTATCCCAGAAGCCAGAACAGCGAGAGGGATCGCTGCTTTCGCTGCGCAGCGATCCCTCTTGCTGTTCTGGCTTCTGGGATTCAGAATATTTTTTGTTTGTTTGTTTTCCTCCTCCAAAAACTAGGTGCGTCTTGTGGTCTGGTACGTCTTATAGAGAAAAAAATACGGTAATTTAGCAGAGAGAGGGCGGGGGAGAGGGAGGGAGGAAGATGGAGAGAGAGAATACCTTAAATACAGGACAAAACTGTTTCTGTAAATGATGCAGCATTCTACATTGAAATAAGGACATCCTGTATTATACAGGACACGTGACTTTAACTTTCCCCCTTGCTGCGACCCCAGTTTAGGTTGGTCGTCTCATGTTTTCTATTTGACACATACTATTTGACCATAAGTTGGTATGGCTCACGATTCTAGCATGTTTACTCGGATTATTCAAAACTTTTATAATACTTCAATACTATTATTCAATACTATTGTAATACTTCTGTCCCACTTTTGAGTATTCAAAAGTGAAATCTCGACTTGGGGCAGTTTACAAAAGTAACTGTTGTATTAGTTGGTGGTTTTAATACTTAAGTCATTAAATGTAGCCTTTGTTAACAGCAGTGGCACAACAAATATTAATTAGTTTGTTTAAATGAATAATTATAAACCACTGAGTCATTTTATTTAAAAAAGGCTATGTACAAAAATGTAATTAAAATATCATTAAGCCACAAACTACAGATTAAATGACTGCCAGGGGCATGTCCACACTTGTCCCATGCCTAGAAAGTACAGATCTGAGCCGTTTCCTGCTTGTTCTGCACTCTCCATGCACAGGTCCAAGCAGTTTTGTCTTTGTCCCACCTCTTTCCCCTGGAAAACCTGTTCTTTAGCGATAAATTGGCAATTTGTGCAAAACCCAATTGTTGTTTGATCCGATTCAGTGCTAAAAATCTGGTTTCCCCAGGGGAAACCAGTGGGGGCAAACTGAGGTGTCAATAAGCCCTGTTTCAAACTAATTCTCTAAACCTGCTTGGTAAACAGGAATAAGCCCAAGACATGGTGAGCTCACAGAACTGGCAGAAGCAACCATGGTGGTGGTTTCTTGAGCGATGCAAGGTTATTCCAAGGCTGGAGGACCAGAGAAGAACAAGGTCACCTTCCTACAGGACCTATTACTATTCTGCAGCATGAAGGGTGGTTTGCGGCTGCTTTTTCTTTGAAATGGACACATTAATTGGCTGATTAAGCAAAAGATCCACATGTCTGTCGTGGATGCTTTAGCTGAGATTCCTGCATTGCAGGAGGGTTGGACCAGATGAACCTTGGATCCCTTCCAATTCTATGATTCTATGTAAAGAGTTGGGGGGTCCATTCATCTGAAATCATTAGATCTTCACTGAACTCCTGTGACACAAAAGGCATCATCACTCGTAGGAGAACACTGAACTTCAGTGGGAATGTGAGCTACTATTGCCTTGGCAACCTGAAGGCTTTCAAGAGATTATAAATCAACATGACAACAGTTGTATCTTAATAGCATGACAGTGAAGGTTTTATAATAATTAAATCCAATTTTGTTTTCTTGGATGGAAAATGGCTCATTTGGTGGGTGGGGGGTGGAATCACCAGGATGTTGTCAACCTAGGCACTACAGATCCTCCTAGTGTCCCTATTTTCCAGTGACGGTCCCAGATTTGGGGGGACCAGTCTAGCTTCTCTAGGGAGGGAGTTCTGAAGTCTGGGGGCAGCCGCTGAAAAGGCCCTCTCCCACATCCCTATGAAGCATGCCTGTGAGGGTGGTGGAACCAAGAGAAGGGCCTCCTCTGAAGATTTCAGAATCTGGGCAGTTCATATGAGGGAATATGATCTTTCAGAGAGCTCAGACATAAGCTAAGTAGAGCTTTATAGGTCATAACCAGCACTTTGAATTGTGTCCAGAAACAGACTGGTGGCCCATGGAACTGTTGAAGCAAGGGAGTTGTAGACTTTCTTCCTTGCTTGATTGGCAGCACCTGCAAACCCTCTTTTGGCCTGCCCACATCTTTACCTGCTCCACACCTGACTTCAGGTGTGGGGTAGGTGAGCCTGGCTTGTCCAGAACAGCCTCACAGGCCAAATGGGAAAGGCAGGTAGATCAAATTAGGCTCAGAGACTGAAGATTCCCTTGCACTACTATATAAGAAGGGCCAAGATCTCCAGGTAGGGCTGGGAGAGATTTTGTGTCTCATACCTGGAGAACTGTTGCCAATCAGTTTAGACAGCACTGAAGTAGTTGAATTGTTGGTCTTACTTGGTACAGTGGTACCTCGGGTTACATACGCTTCAGGCTACATACGCTTCAGGTTACAGACTCTGCTAACCCAGAAATAGTACCCCGGGTTAAGAACTTTGCTTCAGGATGAGAACAGAAATCGTGCTCCGGCAGCGCAGTGGCAGCAGGAGGCCCCATTAACTAAAGTGGTGCTTCAGGTTAAGAACAGTTTCAGGTTAAGTACTTAAGCCGAGGTACTACTGTATAAAGTAGCTACCTAAGTGCAAGGTCCAACAGGCTTGTATATCATAGCCATTTTAGTAGTCTTTGTTCCACAATTTTAATGAGTCCAAGATAACATCAATGATGTTCCCAGGAGCAGCTCTAGCTACAAGCATCCTTTAGGCATTAGAAACAGAGAGGAGTGAGCTACCTGATAGCCCCAACCTTTCATACATATATTGTTCGCATTTGGCAAATAGTGCCCACCAGCAATGCCGATTTGAATAAAATATTGGGGGGATGCAGGCAAGCCCCGCACCACATAACCAATCACATGATGCGGTACATGCACGCCATTTGAATGGCAATGCCCATCAATTTGGGGGGAGGGTAGCCCCCTCAAATATTATATTGGAGGGCCCAAAGGGACCTCAGCCCCTAGGAGTTGGCTCCTGTGATGTCCACTGCCCTGAAGACATGAGCCAGTGGATTGCTGGCAAGTCCTCATAAAAGGTGCAAGACGAAAGGCTTACAAGAAGCTGTTTAGATAAACTTTGCTAATTTGAGATTTCTACTCTGCCTGCTAATTATTGTAATGGCTGCGGGAGGGATACCAATTACCACCTCTGCAGGCTACTTTGGCAGAAAATGGGGACATTTCTTCAGAGTGGTTCCCTGACGTGTAAGAGGTGGTACCACAATTAACTAGCAGGATATAAGGGGTGAAGGCAGAGGAAGCTTTGACTGTTTAGTGACAGATGCCAACCCACAAAGGAAACGAAACAGATATACCGTATTTTTTGCACAACACTCACTTTTTTCCTCCTAGAAAGTAAGGGGAAATGTCTGTGCATGTTGTGGAGGGAATGCCTACAGGTGGCATGCCTACGGATTTTCCTCCTCTAAAAACTACGTGCGTGTTATGGTCGGGTGCGTGTTATAGAGCGAAAAATACGGTATATATACAGACTGCTAGGATCCAACCATGTTGGCAGTGTGGCCAGCTCCTACTTTGGAATTTGAATCCTAGAGAAAATGGAAGGTAGCCAAGTCAAAGGAATTATGGCAATCATATCTCATGAATGTCCTAGTTTGTGAAAAGCCTTCGGATCAATGAGCAGGCTCACTGACTTAGTGCTATGTTACATGCATCCCTTGGTATAAGTGTCAGGGCTCAAGCCCTTCTAGCTATGCAAAGAATTCAGAACCATTGAAATATGCTTTTTAACCCCTTTACCTCTTTACTTCAACTAACCCTTTCTCTCTTGCTGCTTTCTGCTTTACTGTCATTACTCTCTTATGTTTCCTTTCCCTTTCCTATGCTATAAGCTGGTGTTTGAAAGCAGTGGAATACCCAAGGTGTTTTGACCATTAGATTTTGCTTGGAGACAGAGGGTCTTCTTCTGGTCTACCAAAATCAAATCCCTGGCTGCCAGTGGCTGGAGTTGATGGGGTCTCACTTCCACAGCCCCAGTGTTCGTGCCACTCAGGGCAGACGTTAAGGGAGGCAGAGGAAAATATCCATTCATTGTGCGGACTCTCAGGTTGGTGCAGCAAAGAAGCCCAGATCAGATCCATTGGATGACAGTGTTACACTGCCTTCCTGACACACACACACTCTCAACATCCCATTTCTGGGTTTCCCACTGGTTGCTGTAAGGGGGAACCTCACTGGATGCAACCACCACCTGCCTCCCATTTGGGCAGGTGCAATGAGGTGCTTGTCACTGGCGGGGCTTCAATGCCACCAGCAGTGTGCCCTGATGGTGGAGACTGGCAGAACCACCCCATCCAAACCCACTGCTGCGTGATGGATCAGGAGTTCAGATTGCTCTGCCCTGGTACTTTGGTTTAGTGATTCAGTTTATTTATTTATTTAAAGCATTAAAAACAGGAACATGGAGAACCATCTTTTATTCCTTCCCTCCCCCATTTCTCATCCAGTCCCCCAAAGCTTCACGTTATTAATGTCTACAGTGTGGAAATTATTTTTTCCCTCTCAGCCATGGTTCCGCACAAAATAACTGGGGGCAATTCTCATCCAAATCATTTTCTCTTGGCTACCCAGGTGTAGCCAGTACAATGATCTCCAGATGTTGTTGGATTACAACTCCAGCATGGCAAATGGTCAAGGATAACGGGAATTATAGCCTACAGTGATGGAAATTATAGTCCACATCGGCTACCATTTTGCTTAAAATTCAACACTGAAGGCCACTCAGCACGCTTCAATTTGACTGTCTAAACAGAAGATTTAAGTGTCAGCTGTCACGATACTTTCCTCCTGTGGAATGTTTCTTCCCCTTCTTCTCCTTGCTAAATCACACGCAGAGAGAAAGGGGCTGACATTTAGTAACTTGAGCTTATTATTAGGAATCTCCAGCTGCTGAAATCTGTGTGAAACATCATCCGGAGTCTGACAACCTGAAATACAAAAAGCCTCAAGGCAACAAGACAATTTTCTTTACTTTGTCACATCACTATGAGGAAATGATGGCATTAATGTAACCTTTTTCAAGGCAGCAATATTATTGAAGAAGTATATAACTGAGGCGAGCACTGGTGTTAAAAAGAAGGTCTCAGGGGCAAGAACTTTTCATTCAAGGAAGAAGAGATATTCATTTGTTCATCCATTCACCGTCTGAACAATTCCACAACTCACAATGTTAGCCTTAGCTGCCTTTAAGCATTTCTCTTGTTCTGGCATTGCGTTTTTTTTAAGAGCGTGATTACACAATATGTTGTAGATACTCTGTGACACAAAGGTGAAGTTTTCATTCTCAGGAGAACTAATTACTTTAACTCATGCAATTGATAATTTTTCTATATTTCACTGAAAGAAGTCTTCCCAACTGCGTATCTCCTTAATATTAGTTGAAATTCAGGGGCTATTACTGAGGGCTAGAATCCATGTCTAGCATGGAGCCAAAGGAGGGAAGAACAAACTCGGGCTCCAAATTGTTAGGGTTATAAGGTTCTTATAATAACCAGCTGGGATGGGAACAGGCTGCTCACAGATCAGAAACAGGCCCTGGGAGTCCCTGAGAAATAGCCTGGTGACCTGACATTTCCTTGAGGTGGCTTCAACATAGCCAGAGCTTATTGACCTTACAGAGTGGGGCCTCAGCCTTCTAAGGCCTGTTTGGAATCTGTTGGTTTCTTGTCACTTGTGTTAGTTGGGGTCTAGTTCAGGCTTCCTCAACCTCGGCCCTCCAGATGTTTTTGGCCTACAACTCCCATGACCCCTAGCTAGCAGGACCAGTTGTCAGGGATGATGGGAATTGTAGTCTCAAAACATCTGGAGGGCCGAGGTTGAGGAAGCCTGGTCTAGTTGATACCATCAAGGCCAGAGCAGATAGTATGGGTCTGAAAAAGTCAGTCAGGGGTAAGGAGGGCTCACCAGTTGTTGAAAGCAGCAGTGACTTGAGATGGTGATTTCTCAGGAGAAACATCTGGCATACATGTGTTAACTCAGGATGCCCTCCAGATGTTGTTCAACTCCCATCATGCTTGACCATTGGCATGCTATCTGGGGCTGTTGGGAGTTGGAGTTCAACAACAGCTGGCCCAGAGGGTCATACAAGGTTGGTTCTCCATTTTTCATACTTATTGTGCAATCCTTGAGAATGTGTATTTTGCTGACAATGAAAGAAAACAGGCTTAATAGCTGAAAGTCTGGTCTGCAAATCAGAGGAGTCCTGCTATGAATAGCTTTCCACACTTGGCTGAATTGCAGAAGGCCTCTGAGGCACTAGAGAGGCAAAACACACACCATGCTGAAGAGCCTGCCTTTTCTTCTGTTTTTCAGTCAGCGAATACAAAGATGGTCTTGTTATAGCATCCCTAGTGAAAGCCCTTTCTAAAGATTTTAAAAAGAAGTTTAATGAAGGTAAGGAAACAATGCAATGCAGGAAGGCAGCACATTCAAATTTTTATATTCATTGAGGAAATAATCGTCCACTGCCAGGAAACGAACAAGAATCCATTTTATAAAACATCTTTAGGCTGCAGTACTATACTCACCTAGGACTAATGTGACAGTAGAGACAGAGAAGGAATTCAGTTCACATTTAAAGGTGAACCTACTTAAAGGTAATTCACACTTTATTAAACAATTTGAGTACCAAAATAAAGCCATCATTTGAAGTTCACACTTCTCTGAATTTTTCAATGCAGTCCTCCAGCCAGTGTTGACAGAGATGCATGTATTAAGGGGAAATCTGCATTAAAATGAATATATTCATTAGTATAAAACACAAAAATGCATTGTATTAGCAGAAATTGGTTGTAAAAATATGTACGTTAGTCAAAACTGCATGAAAAAAATTGTTTATTACAGGAAATTCACACTAAAATGCCTGCAAATTTTCAAAGTAACGTGAAAAACTGAATTTAAGAATGGGAAGCTGAGAGAACCGGAATTGACAGATCCATCTATTTCTATGTCCCATTGTACTTAATGAGGCTTAACATCTTGGTAGATGGGTAGAGGATTGCATTATACATTGGACTACTTCGAATTCTTACTGTCCGTAATCCTGCAAATAGCTTTTTTAAAAATACAAAACTTAAATTTCACATTAAACTGTACTCTCTGTCCTCACAAACACTAAGATCACTTTTTCCAACTACCCAAAGCTAGTTGAGGTATAGTTTTCCAAACCCACCTGCCTTACCAAAATTCCTAGTTGACCCAAACATTATTATATATATGTAAGAAAATGTAACTTTTCCTCCTAGAGGAGTTGCTCCATCCCATTGCCCTTTTCTGAAGTTTTTCCAGCTCTACACTATATATATTTTTGAGGTGGGGACCAGAAAGGTGCAAAATATTCCAAGTGTGGTTGCATCATCGATTTGTACAACAGCATTTAGATATTAGCAATTTTATTTCCAATTCATTCGTAGCATGGAATTCGCCTTTCTTTCGCATGTTGGGTGCCCATACATACCGGGCTGAGGTAAGGTCCTTCCGTCAACTATAGCAGATCCTGCCTCAATAGAGCAAATGAGACAAGGTGTAGCGATAAGACTGATGTAAGGCCGCCTGATATTTTTGACCTGTGAATGCAGAATGGTTTGCTAGGCAAATTGGGGGGGGGGTGTCCTTGGGAACTTGGTCATTGAGAGAACTTGAGTCTTATTTTAAGGCCAGAGTGTGAGGTTTAGTTTCAAAGCGCATGTTCCTGTGACATTTCACAGTTCCTTGAGAGATGTGATTCACTAGCCCCCACAAGCCCCATGTGCAGCATGTATCCAGCACTAATAAGACAACTTGCTTTTCCTTGGGGCACAGAGTCACTGTCCTACAAACAACCTACTCTTTGGCCTTCTTTGACTGGCTGCAAAAAGGGACTTGCTCAGTTTCTGCATTCTTGGAGATGACATTTAGCATGTCTAAGAAAATTTCGACTAAAAAAAGAGGGGGCTGATAATATACAGAAGAGGGCTGAAGTGATGTGGCATATCGAGGAAGATTATTGGATTCGGGACAGTAGTTGTGGGCACACATGCGCACATACACGGTAGATGTCAGAAGTTCCGGTACTCAGGAAGGTTGGGCTACTGGCCAGGCTGAGCAGGACACACACATTTTTAACCTGTGCCCCCCCCCCACAACTTGGAGCAGAAGACTTGTGTGTCAAACATTTTTTAAAAAGAAAATAGCTGCGCACACAGATAAATAAATGTATGCCTGCGATGGCCCTTAGGTTTCTGGGAATCGAGGTAGGTTAAGGAGTTCTAATTTAGGGATGGGGACAACAGTACACAGGACAGATACCTCCTCTCACGTGCCTCCTATCAGCATGGATTGAAAAAGGTTGAGACAGAGTTCAGTGTTTATGTGTGGATGGACGTGCATGAAAGCACACATGGAAAAATGGGATCTGTGTAACCCATTTGTGCATCAACACTCAGGTGTGTACACAGCCATAGTCCCTGCTCATCCAGTTCTCTTTCTTTTTACTGAAAGAAAACAACAAGCTTCTGATCTTTGAACAGGGTAGTTATAAAAATTTTATAACAGAAGCAGGCTGGGGCCTGGATTGTTTGTTTCCTTTTCCTCCCCCCTCCCCCCCAAAAGAAAACTGCACCAAGAGGTGTTGGGTTGGGAAGAGTGTTACCTATTTCACACTTATCCCTCCGCCAACATGTTATGTCTGTTGGACGTACCTACATTTTTGCATCAGCCCTATTCATAGCTGTCACACGTATGCTCCTCCTTTAATGGCCATTTAAGCCATTGTGGACACTTCCTTCATTTTAACTAACACACACACAGGTTTTAGCTCAGCCTCTACAGTGAAGGCTCAGGTAAGCTGATATTTGGGAACTGTATGGTTGACAAAGTGGACCCTGCAGCTTGGAAGATTAACTGTTTCCAGAAGGACTTATTATTGCAGCAAGTTGCTTTCGGCTGTAAAGACCATGCCCGTGATTTATTTGCTTGTTTGCACCATATTAAAAGGATGATTCATAATGTTTAACTTGCTAGAGGTGGTTGTGGCTAAAGGTTGCTGTGCTTTTCAAAAAATTAAGCACTTCTAGGAAAAGTGTCTGTACAGATTGTGCCATCTTACCGACAAGCCTCCTCATTGATCTGTGCTGGCTGTGAGCGCTCTTGCACTGAAATTTGCTGTAACGAGAAAGTGGAAGAAGAAATGTATAAACTCTTTATCCCCCCACCCCAATCTCGCTGCTTCAGGCCTGCTATTTGAACTCAGTTTGAGGCTACAGTTTCTGCTTGTCTTAGTTTTATGCTGTTCTGCCCATCCGTGCCATTTCTCTGAGTACAGTCATTAATTTCTGAAGAGAGAATTGCCAATGCTGAAACAATGTTTGGTGGAAGAGGTTGGCTGTAGATATTCTGGGGTGGTCCAAAAATGTCCTCTGTGAAACTTCAGAGGGGGTTTCTTACTGGTTCACATCTTCCAAGGCATTCAAAATAGATTCTTGGCATACAGAGATCCCATCCCCTAGCTTAAGCTTGAGCCATTTAGAGTCTAAATCAACTCCAAAGAAAGGCCATTGCCCATTCAGTTTGATGGTGATTAATAGCACGATCCTAGGCATGTTCACTCGGAAGTAAGTTCCAAATTCCATAGGGCTTATTCTTGGGCAAATAGCTTTTAGGTATATGTTTATTCTTTCACAAAATTTCTAAGGACTATAGCCTTCCCAAAGTGGGTTACATTAGGGACGCAGGTGGCGCTGTGGGTTAAAGCCTCAGCGCCTAGGACTTGCCGATCGAAAGGTCGGCGGTTTGAATCCCTGCGGCGGGGTGCGCTCCCGCTGCTCGGTCCCAGCGCCTGCCAACCTAGCAGTTCGAAAGCACCTCCGGGTGCAAGTAGATAAATAGGGACCGCTTACCAGCGGGAAGGTAAACGGCGTTTCCGTGTGCGGCTCTGGCTCGCCAGAGCAGCGATGTCACGCTGGCCACGTGACCCGGAAGTGTCTCCGGACAGCGCTGGCCCCTGGCCTCTTAAGTGAGATGGGCGCACAACCCCAGAGTCTGTCAAGACTGGCCCCTACGGGCAGGGGTACCTTTACCTTTACTTTAAGGCAGAGCTTACAGTTCAGCTGAGTTTTTTCATTATTTGTCCTCTCTGGTTTGTTTACTGAGTTCTGTCTCCCTTTTGCACAGTCAGGACAAATAAAGGCTGTTGGAGAGGGTTTTTTGCTTTTTTAACAAGTTTTTTTTGGCAGGGAAACAGTCAGTGCAGAAAATGGAAGGGGACGCTTCAGTGGAATGACTAAGAATTAAATGTATGTATCTAGTTCCATGGGAAACAGGGGTGTGTGGGTGTGGGTGTTTAGGGCATGTGACAGTGTAGATCTGGGCCTGCCCGCTACTGGAACATAGTCTCTGACAGCCTTCTGCCTGAGTAATGCAGTCCTTGGTTTTCAAAAGGTTCCCAAGCCTGGTCAACACCGATTGTCAGTGCTCTCCACAGTCTCAAGCAAAGGTCCTTCCCATCACCTATTTCGTGATCGTTTTAACTGTAAGAACCTTCTCTAGGCAATGCATTTGCTTTATCACTGAGATATGGTCCTCCTGAGAGCTCACAAACAGGGCATAAAAATTATGGCTGCCACCACCATCCGGTCATTTGCCTCAGCACTTACTACACAGAAGTTTGAATGTGGACATTCCATTTAACAATCATAGCTCATAACTATTGATTGATGTCTTTGTATATCAATATGTCTATTTTTAAGAGTCATTTAAGCTGCTAGGAAGCATAACCACAGTGAATGTTTTTTAATGGTTTCCTGCCACACATCTTATAGTTAGCACTTTGTGAGAGCTGAGTTCCTGCTGGGAAGGGAGATAGAAAGAAGACCCCCACCTAACCCTCAATCAGCTGATCAGTGATGTCATTCATGACAGTGCCAGGCATTGATTTGGTAGTGCATACAATAGAAAGTGCAGAATCTCTGCATGTACATTCCACAGCTGCTAATACTGTCTGGGGTATCCTGCCTCCCACCTCCTCCTCCTCAGCTTTTGGGCTGCTTATGCTAATTTTTGCCACATAATTTCACATCCTGATGCAACAAGCAAGGATTCAGTTCACAAATCAAGCTGTCTTGACTTGGTTCTTTTTTGAAATACAGAATAACATGTTGTAAATAAAATCAATACATCTAGAAAGCAGAAGCCAGAAGACCCCTTTTAACAGAAAAGTCATAACCAAGATGTAAATATTGACTGATGAAAAACAGTGTGTGCCTGGGGACCTTGAACTAATTTGGTACGATTAGCTCTGGGTTAATTCAGCTAGCATTATTTCCCTCAAAGCTGAATATGTCAGAAATAAGGGTGGAAGGTTTTCTGTGAACGAAAACTCTGTGTGCTTGTGTGCAGTAGAACTCATAGAGCTCTAGATCTGAGTATTTAAATAATTATAATGCTACTGTTTTCAATAGCCTCAAGTGACAAGGCAGAAGTTGGTTCCAATTTCTTTATTTTTTACCTCATTTACTGCATACTTCTCATTCAGTTCTTTGATTTTATTCAAAATATGGGTCACCCTGTATAGATTTTATAAGAACAGACAGCAGCAAGATTTTTAATCATGAGATTTAAATAGTGTGGGAGACAGAGCATGGGAAATTTGTTTAGGAAATGTAGGTCAGATCTGAGAAACATAGATGGTATTCACCTAAGTAATAAGTGTAAGTGAAAAGACTTCTGTTTGCACAACAGAACTTCTGTCCTGTCCTCTCCACATTCATGCCTCATGTGATCCTCAAATCTGCTCTAGAGGTTTGGTGGAACCCCCAGAACAGATGTAGGGGCTGCACAGGGGAAGAAGAAGGGTAGAAGTCCCATTGTGGAAGCACACAAGGAGCTACTTAGCACAACCCATAGCCAATTAAAGAACTTGAGAAAATCCACATTAAAAAGGAGTTTGTTACAAGATCAAGTAGTTCAGGACCATGGAGAGCATCCCAAATCAATATCTGAACCAGCCATCCACAATCTGGTGGCCTTCAGGCTTTGGGACTACAACTCCCATCAACCCCAGCCCATTGTGGTCAATGGTCAGGGTGATAGAAGTTGTAGTTCAACAACATCTGTAGGGGAGCAATGCAGGAAAGTCCAATTTGAAGAACACAAGAGAAGACCCGTACCTCTTTTTATTTATTTCACAAAACTGTAAAAAAAAAAAAGACCTCAAATTGGTTTACAAAGAGTAACTAAACATTATGTTAGCTGTGCCTTCAAATGCATGCTTTAAAAAAAAAAAAAAACATTGCCACTGTGGGGACCCGGTCCAGACTAGGAGTTCCTAATATGGGGTGAAGAGGGTGGCATTCAAGTAAATGAGATTTCCCCCCCCCAATGCAGATTGCAGGTGTGGGAATGCAATCCAGATTGGGATCATAGCAGGGTACAAATGATTAAACCCCATCCGGCCACCCACACTAGACTCCCTGTCTGAATTAGGCCCCCGCACTGTCATTTTGTGTTTTAAAAAGACCCTGAACTTAAAAGCGCAGCTGCATAACTCATGTGATACCTGCTTTCCTCCTAAAAATCCAGAATTACATGTTTAACGCAAATGCTTAGAAAAGTGGGCACGTAAGTAATATATTCAGTTGTCTATACAAGATCCATATTAGCCTACCAGCTGGAATGGTTCACCTATATCAATTACATAAAACACACAGAGGAATGATGTGTGACCATCAGGCAACCTTGTTTTCCTTTTCCAGATCTCAGTAGTGCTCAATGTGTAAAATATTCAGAGCTGGGAATCTATGCCCTCTGAGCTGGAAGCCTTTTCTCATGACCCCAGATATATAAGTGTTGTTCTAACAACTCATATGTAGACGAAAAGCACTCTGCACCTGTTCAGAGGCACGATCCCATTCTATCAGTGTATAGATTCAGAGAAAAAACACAATTAATGACTAATTTGGAAGACTGAGGTCCCACCTTTTAAAAAAGATTCCTTCAGCCTATCACTGGTGAGTCACAGAAAATTAAGCAGTGAAGCTGGTTCTGCCTGCTGTTCTTCCTGTGAAATATGGCACCATGTGACCAGAATATGTTCCTTAGGGTGGGAACTAACCCCTTGGAAGTGTAAATTCCAATATACTGTTGTAAAATACAAAATAGTAGGGTTCTAGAACATTTGCGGGACGCAGGTGGCGCTGTGGGTTAAAGCCTCAGCGCCTAGGGCTTGCCGATCGAAAGGTCGGCGGTTCGAATCCCTGCGGCGGGGTGCGCTCCCGCTGCTCGGTCCCAGCGCCTGCCAACCTAGCAGTTCGAAAGCACCTCCAGGTGCAAGTAGATAAATAGGGACCGCTTACCAGCGGGAAGGTAAACGGCGTTTCCGTGTGCGGCTCTGGCTCGCCAGAGCAGCGATGTCACGCTGGCCACGTGACCCGGAAGTGTCTCCGGACAGCGCTGGCCCCTGGCCTCTTAAGTGAGATGGGCGCACAACCCCAGAGTCTGTCAAGACTGGCCCGTACGGGCAGGGGTACCTTTACCTTTACCTTTAGAACATTTGCAGGGAAGAAAGGCGTATTGCTTTTCTTTAGGAAGAACTATTAATTAAAGTACACTACATGTTCCATTTTGTGTTTGACTCCTTCCTGGTTTCTGTGTGGGTAGACTACAAGCAACTCTCTGATTTAAGGTCTGACCCTCTGCACATTTCAAACATTCCCACACTTGGTCAAAGGCAATTTATCCTTTTTATTTATAAAATGTGATGTTTCCTAAAGACAGTGCTTCCCTGGGGAAAAAGCAGAACCATTCCAAATGTGCTGAACTTCAATGAATCTCAGAGGCTTCTGTTTTTTTAACAGGATGCTCCTTGGGGAGTTCTTGTGGTTTGCCTCCATTTTGCTTTGAATGCTTGTTGCATGCAACCTTTATTTGGGGGAATATCTGAATCCACAACCTATAGAAATATTGCCATGTATCAGGACTTGGGCGTGCCCTGACCCCAGAGCCTAGGAGTTGTCAGGTGGAAATTCAGTCCATGCACCACCGATATCTAACTCAGGCCAAAGGAAGGCACTGCGGGTCTGCCTGACCATCAATGAAATCTCCTAGCAGCTATAGGCCAGAGCAAGTCAGGTGATGCGTCCTGGCCTCATTGTGCTTTTTGGCCTTCAGGAGCTGCCTGTCTTCGTACCTCCACCCCCTAAGCACACAGTTGTGCAAAGCCTGATATAATTATTTCCTTCACAGGAAGCATGTTGTTATTAATATAATAATATAGCCGTATTCAAATATCTAAATGGCTGTCAAATGGAAGATGACGCAGGCTTTTTTTCTCCTGCTCTGAAGAGTAGGACCCGAACCAACGGCTTCAAATTACAAGAAAGGAAATCCTGACTTAACATCAGGAAGACCTTTCTAACCTAAATGAGACTCTCCACAAGCTGGCCTTTCATTTCTCTTGCAGCCCACCAGGTTCCTATCTCTCAAGCTATAAAGAAGCTGAAAGTCTAAACATCTTGTTACAAATGATCATCCAAAGTCATGTACAAAGACTAATAGTGAGTGAAAGAATAGTTCTAAAAACACGATTAAAGCTTTAGTGCTTGTTAGTGAACTCTCACAGCAGTGGTCTGCATTCAACAAGGAAAGCAGCAAAGTCGCAGGCAAAAATAGTACGTATGGCTGTGTGTGTTGCAAAGACTTACTCAGTGGGATACATGGCACGTTCACAATAATTAGAGCACACCGCATAAGCTCTGAAAACAGGAATGGGCTGCGTACACAAAATTTTATTTTTGAGGTGAAAAATCATTAAACCTTTGCTTGACAGCATCTTATTATAAAGTCTGTATTTTTAGACTGTTCAAAAGATTGACACCTAAATGTGAAAATATGTTATGAAAAGCTAGCATGCATTAGCTTAAGTATGGCTTTTCTGAAGCATTTTACCTCTTGAAGATACCACTTGAAGTAAGTCGATTAATTTGCTTGTATTACCACAAATTTTGTGTAGCCGTGAAGAATAAAGTTCAGATTTGACTCTGCTATGAATGTATTAAACATCAGATTTATCTGAGACAGAACTTACTTACAGAAATCTCTAACACAACCTAAAGTTCTTAGGAGAAGCTTCCCATTTTATTTTATTTTATTATTTTTGGAATCCCTATTAAGGGTTTGTCATCATGCGAAGTTTGTTCTGCAGATGCGTGAAGCAGTGCCTTTTCTGTTGTGGCACCCCAGTTGTGAAATGTGCTACTTACAGAATTCCACCTGTTTACATCACTCCTTAATTGTAGGTGCCTAAGCAATCCTTTCTATTCCACAAAGCCTTCTGCAGTGGGTCGCTAAGGAGGTCTTTGGTTGTTTCATAATTTAGTCTGGGTGTTCAATTTGTATCTTGTTTCAAATATTGCATTTTTTAAAAAAAAGAATCTTTTTTTTTACCGCTTTGGGTATTCTTTAAAACAAATAAAGAAAAGCCATCTTTAATACTTTATAAATAAACCAATAAATTTGGAAGATCTGCTATTAAGAAACATCCTTTTATCTTCCAGGAGCAAGCAGCAAACTGGAGGGGAAAGCAAACTGGATCTGAGGGGAAATGTGATATTAGGATTTCGTATTCCAACTCCAAAGTATCCTTAGTGATCTTCCAGAATGGAGGAACTTTAAAGCTTGGCACTGCCAGGACCTAGGAGGCACCGAACAGTTTGTATTGGTCTGAAAAGATGAATCACACCAACTTCACACCAGAAGCCGACGTGGCTGTCCGATCCAAAACTATCACCGAAAACATGCTTATTACCGTGTCTCTGTCCATAATTACAACCTTGACAATGCTGCTGAACTCTTCCGTCATTTCGGCGATCTGCCTGACGAAGAAGCTGCACCAGCCTGCCAACTACTTGATCTGCTCGCTGGCTGTTACGGACCTGCTTGTCGCCGTTTTGGTCATGCCCTTGAGTATCACATACATCGTGATGGAAAGGTGGACTTTGGGATACTTCCTGTGTGAGATATGGCTGAGCATAGACATGACCTGTTGCACGTGCTCGATCCTTCACCTTTGCGTCATCGCGCTGGATCGATACTGGGCGATTACAAATGCGATCGAGTACGCCAGGAAGAGGACGGCCAAGAGAGCTGGAGTTATGATTGGCACAGTGTGGACAATATCCACGTGCATCTCCATGCCTCCTTTGTTTTGGAGAAACCACAGCGCCGACACCAATTCCAGCGAGTGTCAGATTCAACACAACCACGTCATCTACACCATTTACTCTACGTTTGGGGCTTTTTATATCCCTTTGACCCTCATATTGATTCTCTATTACAGAATCTACCACGCGGCAAAGAGCCTTTACCAAAAACGAGGGTCGAGCCGGCACCTCAGCAGCAGGAGCACCGACAGCCAAAACTCATTTGCGAGTTGCAAGCTCACGCAGACCTTCTGCGTCTCAGACTTCTCCACATCAGACCCGACCACGGAATTTGATAGGATGCATGCTTCGGTGAGGACCTCCCCCTTTGACAACGACCTGGATTTGGTTGGAGACCGTCAACAGATTTCCAGTGTGAGGGAGCGAAAGGCTGCACGCATCCTGGGCCTCATTTTAGGCGCCTTCATTTTGTCTTGGCTGCCATTTTTTATCAAGGAGCTCGCTGTGGGCCTTCAGCTTAGCACCGTATCGGCGGAAGTGGCTCACTTTCTGACGTGGCTGGGTTATGTGAATTCTCTTATCAATCCTCTCTTGTACACTAGTTTTAATGAAGATTTTAAACTTGCCTTTAAAAAACTCATTAGATGCTGGGAACACTCTTAAAAATGATTATGGACAGCTACCATGTGACTTATTGGCCTTAAATATGAGCTGTGGGGGACGGAGGGAATATCTGAAACTGGAAAGCTGTTTGAGTTTGTTTATTTATTTATTAGCTTCGCTTGGAGGTTTTTTGCTCATAAAAAAGGGCTTTGTTTTGCTTGTCTTTTTAACTTAATTGCTCCTTAG
The DNA here is from genome assembly GCF_951804945.1 of Podarcis cretensis. NCBI lineage: Eukaryota > Metazoa > Chordata > Lepidosauria > Squamata > Lacertidae > Podarcis > Podarcis cretensis. The sequence continues at coordinate 82,756,918 of NC_137172.1, read as the reverse complement.
CTTGTAAATCTGTACTGCTGTTTTCTACCTCTCTGTACCATGAGCATATGAGTTTCTATACTATGAGTCTGAAATACATTTAATTACACAGGCCTCTTCCCCCCACACCGCTCTCTTATTTTAAGACAACACATGCAAAATAAAGAGCCCTGTTCAAAAGTTGTATTGCTGCCACTTCTAATAAATGAATAGCCCTATCCCCCCTCCCAGGCACACTGACACTTCAGAATAGCAGCCGTTATTTACAACAGAGGGCCTAGTACACAGACCCACTCCTCGTTCTTGCTCAAACTAGCCTAGTCTGAATGTGATCTGGTGCCTCTCCCTGTAAACATTGGCTGACATGCCATAGGGGATGGGAATGAACCCACTTCTAAAGCACAGCTGTGCCTATGAGAGAGAATACCTTATAATTTCTTTCAAAAATTATAACTATACAGACAGGCATGCTGTATATGTGGTCATATCCAAAGCAGTCAGCCTCTTCGTGCAAAAACTTTCACCTGTGCAATGGAGCTTCCTGTGAGGACTGGCTCCAGGGTTTGGGGGGCCCTTAGCCCTCCTCTTCCTCTTTGACCCCTCTCTCCCTCTTGGCCCCAACCATGTGACCAAACTTTATACTGGCAGGAGAGAGTTTTATGACACGATAACTGTACATTGATTAACATTTCCACATGCAGTGCTATTTTTCTAGAAAAAGAGGTGCCAACACTCACCCTGAATGCCTCGCTTGTTCTCTTAGAATGCCAATGGCACCTACCTGAGAGGTACCGGAACTTAGTTCTGGCGAGTTCCAGCAGAAAAAAGCCCTGTCTACACAGAAATAAATCCCTCTGCATATCAAGGGCCTGATGAGCAGGTACAAGATTGCAGCCAAAATTGGTTAGTCTTGCAGGTGCTAGGCAGGACTGTTCACAAGAAACCAAAAAGCTTCTAGAGTATCCCCTCCACCCCAGGCTGTTCACTTCCACATCTTTTTTTAAGAGTGTGAAGTAAGGTGAAAGGATATTAGTGGCTTAGGACCTCAAAGACCAGGGTCCAAATCGCCACTCAGTAATGAAGCTGACTGGGTTAGTAACCCAGGGCTAGTCACTGTCTCTCAGCTGAGACCTCACAGGGTTGTTGCGAGAATCCAATAGAGGAAGAGAAGAAGCATGAATGCAACCTTGAGTTCCTTGGAGGAAAGTTGGGGCATCAGTATAATAAGAAGCAAATAAATAAGTCTGTCTCTACCCCGCAGGTCCCAAAAGCCTAATAATGGTCCCACTAAATCCAATAAGGCCATAACAAGCTGGGGATAATAATTTAATCCTAGAATTTAAAGAGACACGCCTTTGAAGAGATACACATAATTGGGCGCATAACAAGAAGAAACGAAACAGGTGAGTTCCCCCTGGCCCATGAGGCTCCAAACCAAGCATATTACCTGCCAGTAAGCCTCATTCAACACAGTGGGAGTTACTTCTAATTCAATATGCATTGGATTATGTAATGATAGGTAGGTTTCACCTTAACAATGTCTTCTATGAAGTAGTGAAGGCAGGGAGGAGAAAGAGTTGTTAACCAAGAATGCATGCAATCTTGTTTTCTCCCCAGCAAGTGAACCAACCGCTCTTCAGCTCTCTCCAATGGGTTAGGAGGAATACCTGGAAATGGGGGTTGATGCTGGAGGGCAAAAGTAGCAAAAAGTTGCTAATGGGGAAGAGGTGTAAGGCTGCTCAGATCAGCTTCCAGCTAACAGTCTGGCTCTCAGGTCATGCTGGTTTTCCAGCAGCAGCAGCAGCAGCATTTAGCAGGAATAAGTGCACGGCTTGTGTATGTCCCCCAGTAGTTGGGGGAACCCCTAGAACAGATTTGGGAAGTGTTAGGGCACCCAGTGAGAGGACATTCCATCATGCTGGCAAAAGTCTAGGGCAACTTTTTTGGATACAACCCATTATTGCTACATAGGGCTGATTTTTTAAATACTTCTATAAATGTATTTTGGGGTCATTACTGAATACTTTAAAAATCCCAGTCATGGGAATTATAAAGCAGAAATTTGGGGGGCAGCAGTAGCAACTTCCCATTTCTGTTTTGTAATCACCACAGCTTGGGTTTTCAACGTCTTCCAATAATGACCTTTTCCCTGAAGAATTACATGTCTCCTGCAGAATTAAGGAGCTGGTACACAGTAGTAAAAGGCCACGAGTGATCCTTACTCATTATGAGATATGCTACTGCAGGTTCAGAAATGGTGCTAATTGTTCTTTACAGCTGCTTCCACATCTGTGCTGGTTGCTACATAAACTGTAATATTCAGTACAACATAATCTTTGATCTCTCTCTCTCTCTCTCTGCCATCCGTATCTTCTTTCAAATTGTCAATTAGCATCAGACCTAAGGCTGTACATAATTAAAACAAAGAAGATGTTTATTCTTTGCCAGATGGCTTGAGATTACCCGATTAAAATATTTGTGAAGCACAAAGCCACATTTTCTAAACAGCATGACGAATGAAGATGCATGTGTCTTCCTAGCCGCTTCAATGCCAGCCAGGGAGGAAAAGCAAAAGTGCTATTGAAGTATAATCTCAGAGGTTCTTAGCCAGATGTTTTCAGCAAAAGTTTCCCTCTGTCAATTTCTGTAAGTCCTGACTCAAAGGTAATAGCAGAATATATACCTTTTGCTCACAATGGATTGGAGGATGGCCTTGCAGCTGGGGGCGCAGCTACGTTGCTAACTTTACAACTGGGGACAATGTCTGACTTGGCACGTGAGGTTTGCACAAGAAGAGGTGTGAAGCATCTGCGGCTAATGCCTCTTGGCTTAGCTTGTATTATTACAAGGGATGAAAATGAAAGCCAATACAGTGGTACCTCGGGTTACGTACTTAATTCGTTCCGGAGGTCCGTTCTTAACCTGAAACTGTTCTTAACCTGAAGCACCACTTTAGCTAATGGGGCCTCTTGCTGCCGCCGTGCCGCCAGAGCACAATTTCTGTTCTCATCCTGAAGCAAAGTTCTTAACCCCAGGTAATATTTCTGGACTAGTGGAGTCTGTAACCTGAAGCGCATGTAACCTGAAGCATATGTAACCTGAGGTACCACTGTATGCAGTTACATATCGGGACCAGGTTCCTGTAGCAATTAGAGATGCGTATCATTCCCAAGGTAAAGGAGTTCTGCCCTTGTCTGCATCTGACCAGCAGCTTCATACCTGAGGCTTTCAATTTTTTCCCTCTCTCCCCTCGTTACCTAGTCATTCCCCCCCTTTTTTTTACTGCCTTCTGCTCCCATGCTTTTCACAGTAGCTTAATTTGCAAACATTTCTAGGTGATAATGCTTATCTCCATTCTGTTAAAAGCTTCACCAGTTGAGTTCTGCAGAATCGCTGGTGAAGGCCAAGCCAGGCTTTGCTTTGCTTGGCTTCATTTGACAACCCAGCTATTAATTCAGTGTGGAGTATAGGTAGGGAACTCCACATTATGTCAACAAGAAACATCAACATGCTTTAATGGGTTTGCAGACTGTGGCAATACCATGCCAGATCAATGGCTAAAGAAGTGATGGTACAAGAACCAACAACCACAGAGAAACGCAGTAGCTAACAGTGGACGGCAGATGGGTTACTGCCTCATCAAGCTCAGTCTGCCCTCATCCAGCCCCCTACCCCTACCCCCTGCCCCTCCCTGCCTTCTTACTCAAAACCAGGCCAAGGGGTCGTAATGCCTGTTTATCTTCTCCCTCAGTGTCTCCCTTGTAGAGCTCAGGAAGGAGGAGAATGGGGACAAAACTGGAATTGATTGGCTCTTTCTATCCTTAGCTCTAGCTCCACCTACTGTTTGTCTCCCTGCCTTCCTCCCTATCAGTTGCAATGGGTACTAGCCACCACTGTTAGCTGTTTGAAAGCAACAGCACAGAAGAAGGAATTAAATTGGAGGAAAACATGGAATGCTATCTTCTTTCATTATTCTTAAAAGGGTTTTACAAGCAATTGTATGGATGACAATCGAGCTTTTGATATCTGCCTCCATCTCCATGGCATATAATGATAAGATTAAGAACTAGGGTTTTTTTCCCCTTTAAAAAGGTGAATATATGAAAGAGGATGCTAACACGGAAAGAAGTGCTTCTATTTATTCCACCTTGAAGAGAGCCATTAAGGTAAAGGTAAAGGTACCCCTGCCCGTATGGGCCAGTCTTGACAGACTCTGGGGTTGTGCGCCCATCTCACTTAAGAGGCCAGGGGCCAGCGCTGTCCGGAGACACTTCCGGGTCACGTGGCCAGCGTGACATCGCTGCTCTGGCCAGAGCCAGAGCCAGAGCCAGAGCCGCACACGGAAACGCCGTTTACCTTCCCGCTGGTAAGCGGTCCCTATTTATCTACTTGCACCCGGAGGTGCTTTCGAACTGCTAGGTTGGCAGGCGCTGGGACCGAGCAGCGGGAGCGCACCCCGCCGCAGGGATTTGAACCGCCGACCTTTCGATCGGCAAGCCCTAGGCGCTGAGGCTTTAACCCACAGCGCCACCTGCGTCCCTGAAGAGAGCCATTAACCTAATACAAATAGCATCCTCCATTAGTTCAGACTAAAGTGTTTATTGATGACACACCTTCTGAAGGTAATGAGAACAAGCGCCGGTCCTATTCAGTGAACGAGAGCAAACAATGGCAGCACCAGTTACTACTCAGAATCCGGTCAATTGAAATGCTGTGTTGATAACAACTAAGAGAGAATCAATGCATCCCTTACAGTTTGTAGCCATTAAACCCAGAATGCAACAGCTGGGATTTCTCCTTGGGGCTGCCTGAGCCATCTCCCATGAGTGGCCACAATTCACAGCAGCTGTTGCCAAGAAAATGATGTATGCAAAATTCTCTGAATTATATCCAGGCTGGGTAGCTGGCCTGAGCTAGACATTCAGCAATGCATTGAGAACAAAGGAGAAGAAATGTGCTCCCTTCAGTAAAATGGAGAATTGCTCCACAAGAAGACCCCATAAGTACTGAAACTGCAATAGAACCCCTTTGCCCAAACTGGTTAGCATCCCTGCAAGAAGCAGGAAACATGGATCCTTGGAAGCATCTGATTCCTTGGTTCACAGGTGGAGGTATGGAAAATGCATGCTTAAGCCGGGCTCCAGGGATTTCTCACAACCCCATGTTCACCTTATTCATCCTTATTTCAAACTGAAATCCAAGCAGGTGGATGAGACTGGCGGCATTTCGTCTGCACATACATGTGTTGGATGAGCAAGAAACATCATATTCGCTCATGCCCTGCTTGTGGGCTTCCCACAGGCATCTGGTTGAGCACTGTAAGAGCAGGATGCTAGACTAGATGGGCCCTTGGCCTGATCCAGCAGGCCCTTTTTAAGTTATTGTATGCCACAATTTGTACTCCCTAACTAGCTGTAGAGTAAGCCAGCGGCTTCATTTGGATGTTGAAAAGCATGGGGGAGAGGACGGAACCCTGACGCACCCCACAAGTGAGAGCCAAGGGGTCTGAACACTCATCCCCCAACAATACTTTCTGGACATGCCCCAGGAGGAAGGAGCAGAACAACTGTATAACAGTGCCCCCAGCTCCTCTAGACGGTCCAGAAGGATGTTATCGCCGATGGTATCAAAGGCCATTGAGAGAGCCAGCAGAACTAGGAAACAGCTTTCACCTTTGTCCCTAGCCTGCCAGAGATCATTGGCCAGTGTGACCGAGGCAGTTTCAGTCCCATGATGAGGCCCAAATCCCAACTGGAAAGGATCCAAATGGTCCGCATCCTCCAGGTGTGCTTGGAGTTGTTCAGCAACCATCCACTCAATCACCTTGCCCAAGAATGGAAGATTTGAGACTGGGCGATAGTTGGCCATATTGGCCGGGTCTAAAGATGTTTTTTTAAGAAGCAGTTTAATGACCGCCTCTTTCAGCGGGTCTGGGAAGGCTCCTTCACAGAGGGAAGCATTCACCACCCCACAGAGCCCATCGCCCAGTCCTTCCCGGCTCACTTTTATTAGCCAGGATGGGCAAGGATCAAGGAGACAGGTGGTCGGTTTCACTTGTCCAAGCAGCCTGTCCACATCCTTGGAGGTAACAGATTGGGATTGATTCCATGCAACTTGACTAGACAGGATTCTAACATTCTCTTGCCCCGGCCCTGCTCCCATGGTGGAGTCTACCTGTTTCCGAATCTGAGCAACTTTATCTGCAAAAAAACTTTGCAAAATTGTTGCAGGAGATCTTGGGGTCTTTACCAGGCCCCGATGGCAAAGGTTGTTCTGTTAAACTGTGAACCACCTGAAAGAGTCTCCTGCTGCTGTTTTCTGCAGATGCAATAGAGGCAATGAAGAAGGTCCTCCTCACCATCGCTGTCACCACTTGGTAGGCTCGACGTTGAGCTCTAACCCGTGTCCTGTTCGATTCAAAATGAGTTTCCGCCACCTGTGCTCTAGCCATCTCAGTGATTGTTTCATCACCCTCAGCTCCGTGGAAACCACGGGGCTGTCCAGGCTCCATGCAATCAGAGAGGGCACTTCTTATTAACTCTGCATTCCAGCAGGCCACCAGGGAATCAGCTGAAAGGCCATCAACATGGGATAAAGCATCCCCTACCACTCTCTGGAAACCATTTGTATCCATTAAGTGGCGGGGGCGGACCATCCAAATCGGTCCCACCTCCCTGCAGAGGGGAAGGGTCGCGGAGAAGTCCAGTTGCACCATCATCCCTATTGCACAGCCTTTTGGCTCTCTCCATCTGATGACCAAATGCGAAAGAGGACAGGCATCCCTTGCTTCCAACAGTGGCACAGACGATAAAATTTCAGTCGGCACACCTGTCTCTTCCTTCCTGCCGCATGTAGCAACATTCCTGAACTGTGGAGCAATGGAGGTCATTGTGAAAGTGGCCCAACAGAGCTTCTTGATTTCAACCAACCAGCCAAAACTTTAGGCACAGTTCTCTGGCACAAATTATCACACAAAATGCTTCTTTTTAAAGCTTTGATTATTCTGGAAAGTGATCATTATCCCATTTCTACATATAAGGGAAAACATGAAAAGTTTGGGTGAAATGTCCTAACATCACATATAGCTAGGTGAAAATAGAAGATGGGGGAAACACATTAATTCCTTGCCCATGGCTCCCCCTACAGTCCAATTGAGGATGCTGCAAGTCATCATCTCTTTACTGATCCTATCACACAAGAGCATTTTGTGGTTACAGTGCTTATTTGTGATGCTTGGAGGTTGGTTGTAACATAAATGTGATGAAACAATACAGCTTGGGACTTTTTCTGTGGCTTTATTTCCTATCAGGAACACGTGGAACATAGTTTATATGTCCTTTTCTCTTCCTATGTAAGAGCCACTTAGAACCAAATCTTAAAACAGGTGGTGAACTCGTGTTCTGCTGACAGGCTAACAATTCTGCAAACCACTTTGAACTTGGCTCATGAATCAAATGCATGACCTTATGACCCATTTCTGTGTAGTTCACTAACAGCAGTAGCATCCAGCTTCCCAAAGAGCCATACAGCAGAAGGAAAATCACTTTTTCCAGAAGAAGAAATGGTATCCGTGAATCACATTCTGTACCATTCTTTTCATTCATCATAATGTAATATGTTAAGAAAAGAATTCAAGATGTAACTGCAATCACTTTACACACACACACACACACACACATTTTAAAAGGAAAATAGCCTTGAAAGATTTCATAATGTGCCCCTGGAACTTAGATTTTTAAAATAATAAACAAAAGAACCTGAAGGATGAAACAGAGTGTAAACAAGAAATCTGATTGTACCTAGAGAGGTGTTGTGGTTTTTTTTAAAAAAAATAATCTTTATTTCTATTGTGCTGAGCGGCTGCTGCAGTTTTTGCCACAATAACATTCTCTTTCTCCCTCACTGTCTTTCTTCTCAGTGCCATTGTGCAACCCAGCATGCCAAAAAGCATAGAATGTGTTCCTTGAAATAATGGAGAATGGTAAGAATGGTTACAAATGCAAAGAATATATCTGTTGTATGCTGAATATCACTAAGCCAACCAACCAGGATGGCTGTAAAATATATGGATCCATCCTTTTGAGGAAGGACTTGTCAACCACGAGGAAACAATGGGTGAGATTATCATTGTCAGTCTCAGAGTAAAATCATGGAAGTCTTCAGTTCAGTGGGTATGCTCTAGGTATGACTGAGTCAGATACCACCCGATATATTTATTTGTTTTAATTGCATTGCTTATATCCCACATAATGGTGCCAAGTTCTCCAGGTGTCTTACAGCATAAAATGTATTCAGGTATAACTACAAAATAATAAAGTGCAATGCAGCATAAAAACTTGAGCAGCAGAGAGCGAAACACCCTATCAGATTTAACAGCCAAAAACTCTTTAAATGCTGGGATTAAAAGCAAAAGGTTCTTCTCTTCTAGAGCAGACGACAAAGTATGTTCAGGGGAGACTCTCTGGGGAGAGCATTCCACAATTAGTGTGCCACCATTAAGAAGGTCCTCTCAACAGTAGCCACCTGTCATACCTTACTTACAGAGACACCCAGAGAAGGGCCTCTAAAGATGATCTGAGGAACCAGGTAGGTACATATGGAAAGAGGCAATTTTGAAGCACTGGCACAATACAATCACCCAGTCCAGGAGCTTCTCTGCACCAGCATTACATGTCCCCAGACTCAAGTATTCCTTCCATGGAGGCTCCCTGGACTGACTCACATGTGAAGCACAGTGGTTTAGACCCAAACTAGTAAGCAAGCTGCACTTGGTTCCTTCTGAAATCACTGGGGCTTCAGTCAGGGCTAACAGGATTTCAATTGGACCTTATTGCAACTAACTTAGTCTGGATCTAACCCAGTATAAACATCCCACCCTACCTGCCCCACATTTGTAGCGGCTTCCATGTGGGAATTAGAGGGTTGTAACTATTCTGGTTCCACTAACACAGAAGGGACTAAATTTCCTGACCTTGTGTGTGCGTGGCTTACATTTTAAATTTACTGACACTTGCTGCCTTACACATTTTTCTTTCCCATTACAAAAACCAGAAACAATCATGAGTGTATTTGCTATTATTGATCAACGTTAACCATGTTCGCCCCAGATAAAATTAAGAACATCTGATCCTTGTATCCTTCGATGATCTGGTCAATTCTTTATATACTTGACACAGGGACGGATATCCCTGCTGCAGTTCTCATTAAATGCAACTTACTGCATGAGTCACGGCCATCTTGAGTCATATCTGCACTGTATGTTTAAAATGACATCACATCCACACCATACATTGAAGGCACTCTTGTGCCTCTTTAGAAGTCATGCCTTCCCTCTAAGAAACCTGGGAGCTGTAAGTTTGTGCTGAGAGTTGTTATGAATTTCCATGGCTACACAAGTACAGCCTGAAAACCTAAGATTCCACCCCATACCTCCAGAGGTTCCCAGAAGAGGTGTTCTCCATTTTTGCATAAGGCAAGAAGCACTTCAGAATGCCTTGCAAAAGGCTCCTTCAAAGCACCAAAGGAATGAAGTACCAAAAGAAAAGAAGGTGACAATGTGTATTCACTGACCAAAAATGCACCTGCAGAAGGCAGCTAATGCACTGGTGTGGCTCTGTGTATACATGCCCAAAGCTTGACCACATCGTCTCCAATTCTTAGTGGTTTGAGATGCAAAAATAATTCACAGATTGACTTGAAAGAAGCCTCAAATCTCCACAAGGAAAACGGGTGCTGTGTGGACTTTTTGGGGCTTTGTTTCGGAGAGAAGTAAAACACACCTCCTTCTCCAGGGCTCCTTCTGTTACAGATGGTAGGCAAACAGAATATCAAAACACACACGTTCTCATTCAATTTACGTTTTTAAAGGAGATTATTTTAGAACCGAATCTGTTGTCGATTTCACCACTAGATGGTGGTCTAAAACTAACAATGAGCCCTTCTGGTGGCAAGGAAAAAGACCCTCCACTGTAAGATGGATAAAATAGTTATTGACTACTTTGATGCTCTCCAGGAATTGGGAACGTGAATAGAACTGTTGTCATAAAGATGAACTTCACTGAACACATGGCAAGAGCATATAATGAAAAATTATTCATGTTCATTTTCTTTTAATAGTATTATCGGTCTTCTTGCTGTTTGTGTTTCGTTCTTTCATTTCTTTCTCTTTTCTCACTGAGTGTTTACATGGTAGGATGGGAGCTTGCAACAAGTTCTGGATGGGGTTGCACTAAGATCAGGTACAGAGTCTTAGAATGGTATTAGGCTAAGGTGGTGGCCAGGATTGCTGTTAAGCAGCTTAGGTTGGTAAACCTATCCAGAGATGTCAGTCCTAGCTTCATTTCTACATATTTTGGTTATATCCAGACTAGATTACTGTGATTGCCATGAGACTGGCGTTGAAGATGAGCCAGAAACTGCAGTGGTTCAGAATGCAGCAGCAAGGATACTGTTCTATTATACCATTTTTGTATTGGTTCCATGGTCTGCCCTAAACAGATTATTTGAAGGAGCACCTGCACCCACATGAACTTCTCCTAAGCTGAAATTGGCATCAGATGCCTTAGTCTTGGTCCTACCTGTAAAGCCTGTGGGGGTTATGGGCTCCTTTCTGGGCTGGGCCATGGGCAGTATTTTATTTTATTTATTTAGAAAGTGTCTTAATTGCTCTATATTCAGAAGAATCTCAAAGCAATGCATAGAAAGTAGAAATCAAATATAAATGGGACAAAGATTCGAATGCTCTGAAGTAGAGGTCAAATACAACAGAACAGATAAACAAAATACAAAATAAGGATCAAATACTATACAAGCACTCAAATCAACATACAATATCAAAATAAAATACATTGTAAAGGTCTCACAAATATACAAAGTGTAGGTCAAATACAATACAAAATAACTCAAAGCAGTACAGCATACAGAACTCAAAGGCAAGATGAAAATAAACCCATTTCAAAACAATATCCAGATTAAGAATAAAATATAGCACGAAATATTAATAACCAAATTAAAGCCTTTTAACTATTTTTATAAAATTATAGTATTTTGTGTTGTTCTGAAGTTTCGTTGGTTTTAGCATTTTCTCTGTAAGATGCCTTCTGGTGCCAATATGACCTGAAAGGGAGGTTAGAAAATGCATTAAATAAATGCACTGCTTAGAATCTAAGTATCTATTATTATTATTATTATTATTATTATTATTATTAGAGGGAACTTGAAAATTTATCTAAATTCAAACTCTTGTTGATGCAGGAAATCACTGCTGCAACATCTTTGAAAGGTGGCCATCCACCCCCTTGGTTAAAATCTCTAATTAAGAAGAACCCACCATTATCTTTGGCTGTCTGGTCCCCTGTCAAACAGCTCATAGCGTTGTACCAGTGTGTTAATTTGAATCCTCCCCTCTGGGGATGTGATGGTGCTTGAAATATTTGAAGACAGCCTTCATATTGCCTTTTCATCACCTCTTCTCCATGCTACATATGCCTGACTCGTTTCATCTTTCCTCATAGGTAGGTCTGCAGACCTTCTGGACACAATCAAGTTTGTTGATATTGTACTATTGGCTTGGAATAAAAGACTTGATTAGAGACCTGGCAGTTAAACTGACCGCTCAGACCTCCAAAACAGAATTGCTCTTTATAGGAACATTCCCAAGACAGCACATAAGACAAAACAGAACAAGATGATGAGAACCTCAGTTATGCACAAAGGATATGAAACAGCACCACCCTGTGCTAGGTGGTGTTACATATATAATCATTACAAATCTCCCCGCCCTCCTCTCTAAATTAAGCAGATAACTGCATTTTTGTACGGTATATAATCTGCCAACCAGAAAGTTTATTATGTTTGTCTGCTCGCTGCAATTCCATTTTCAAAGGATAAGCATGTTTCACGGATAGCTGAGATTGTGTTATCGGGCCATGCTATACCAGTACTGTCTGTTGAGGTTGTGTCATTTGCCAGTGGTATCATTTCAGAGTCATTAGAATTTCCTGGCAGTCCTTCTTCAAAGTCTGGACCCCCTTGAGAAGAAACAGGTTCTAGCTGCAGTATCTCCCCCAACACTTCCTTGGGGTTATCCTCTGGAGAATTTAGCTGACCCATGGCAATCAATTCACTTCCTTCTCTTTCAGTGTATCAGTTCTCTATGTTTACAAAGACCCATGAATGGCCTTTCTATAGTAGTAAGGATAAGTTGCTAAGTTTGTTCACCTCTGTATAACCCCCATCCCGCGGAGAAAGGCTTATCCTCTAAACATAGAACTCGTTTGAGCAGATGAACATAAAAACCTTTCCGGGTGGCAAAGAAAGGTTTGGATTCTTTCCTGATGGTTCTTCCAGTTGCAGAGCTGCACTTTCTTGCCTTCCTGTGTTGCACCTTGCCTGACTTCCCTGTTAAATTGATCTTGGAGTGTTCTCTGACCTTTTTCCTGGATCACATTTGGACCTAGGCTGATTCTTTGAGCTTGGCATTAGTTTGTTTGGGCAGTACTGGATCTGCAACTGTATCTTCATTGGTGACTGATTTGGTGGAGGCTAAGATCTCCCGTAGGGACGCATGTGGTGCTGTGGGTTAAACCACAGAGCCTAGGACTTGCCGATCAGAAGGTCGGCGGTTCAAATCTCCACGACGGGGTGAGCTCCCGTTGCTCGGTCCCAGCTCCTGCCAACCTAGCAGTTCTAAAGCACATCAAAGTGCAAGTAGATAAATAGGTACCGCTCCAGCGGGAAGGTAAATGGCATTTCTGTGCACTGCTCTGGTTCGCCAGAAGTGGCTTAGTCATGCTGGCCACATGACCCGGAAGCTGAACGCCGGCTCCCTCGGCCAATAAAGCGAGATGAGCACTGCATCCCCAGAGTCGGCCACGACTGGACCTAATGGTCAGGGGTCCCTTTACCTTTAGCTTTAAGGTCTCCCATAACTGGAACCTTAGCCACTGAGGGAATCCCCTGGTGCATGAAAGAACAGACGGTCGAGAAATTAAAACTGAGAAATAAGGGAGATGAAGACCACAAGGAACTCAAACAGTAAGGACGACAATTCTTTTCTTGTATATAGGTTAGCCTCAGAAGAAGGGCATCACATATTGAGAATGTGAACCACTGTTTTAGCTGGGAAGATAAGGATATTTTGCAGTATTGGGAGAAGTGACTCATTCAGCCCTGACTGAAATTAGAGAGGAAAGAGGAGATAAGAATCAATGGCACAGCAAATGCCAAGGCTGTGTGCCTCATCATCATGGTGGCTGCTGAAGCTGTCAACAGGAAGGCGTGGGTGGCAGGACAAGTAGTTCAGCCTTGGACATAATGAGTTTGAAATAATAATGAGACCTTCAGGTAGGTGACAGGTAAGTGGAGATGCAGAACTGGGCAGTAGCAAAGAGGCTCTGTGTTAGAGAGATATAGCTGGGTATAATCAGCAGATCCAAACCCTCAGGATAAAGCCAGTAAGATAGAAAAACAATATTATTACCGTATTTTTCGCTCTATAGGACACACTTTTTCCCCTCCAAAAATTAAGGGGAAATGTGTGTGCGTCCTATGGAGCGAATGCAGGCTCCTTGGCTTCAGCGATAACAACGCGAAGCCTCCGAAGCACAGAGGGAACGCTCCCTCCACACTCCGGAGGCTTCCCGTTGCTTTCGCTGAAGCCTGGAGAGCGAGAGGGGTCGGTGCGCACCGACCCCTCTCGCTCTCCAGGCTTCAGCAAAAGCAACGGGAAGCCTCCGGAGCGCAGCGGGAACTCGCACTGCACTCCGAAGGCTTCGGGTTCCTTTTGCTGAAGCCGGGAGAGCCAGACTCTCCTGGCTCCAGCAAAAGGAGCCCATAGTCTTTGGAGTTCAGGATGAGGTCCCGCTGTGCTCCAAGGCTTCAGCTACGTGCCTGCCTGGAAGCCGGAGGAGGAACAGAAGGGTCTCCTTCTGTTCCTTCTCCAGCTTCACTTGAAGGGGTGCTGCGCAGTTCTCCCTCTCTGTGCAGCGTCTCTCCTTCAGAGGAGAAGCGCTGTGCAGAGAGGGAGAACTGCGCAGCACCCCTTCAGCAACACGCCTGCCCTGGCTTCTGCCTTAGCCACGCGCAGCCTCTTCGGGCAGGGGGAGCCTTCATCCCACTGCCCTGAAGAGGGTTGGTGCGGTTATCCCAGAAGCCAGAACAGCCACACGGTATCCCAGAAGCCAGATCCCTCTTGCTGTTCTGACTTCTGGGATTCAAAATATTTTTTTCTTGTTTTCCTCCCCCCCCCCCCCAAACTAGGTGCATCTTATCATCTGGTGCGTCCTATAGAGCGAAAAATACGGTAGGTATGGGCCAAGCGGATACCTCTCGGGGTTGAAAACTTGGATTTTTTATATGAGAAATGAGTTGTAAAATAAGTGAAGAACACAGGAACAGGAGTTAGGGGTGGTATAGCTTTTTAAGAGGGACGCGGGTGGCACTGTGGTCTAAACCACTGAGCCTCTTGGGCTTGCTGATCGGAAGGTTGGTGGTTTGAATCCCTGCAACAGAGTGAGCTCCCATTGCTCTGTCCCAGCTCCTGCCAACCTAGCAGTTCAAAAGCCTCTGGGACCATATAACATCGGTTCTGAGAGATCTGCATTGGCTCCCAGTATGTTTCCGAGCACAATTCAAAGTGTTGGTGTTGACCTTTAAAGCCCTAAACGGCCTCAGTCCTGTATATCTGAAGGAGCGTCTCCACCCCCATCGTTCAACCTGGACACTGAGATCCAGCACCGAGGGCCTTCTGGCGGTTCCCTCATTGCGAGAAGTGAGGTTACAGGAAACCAGGCAGAGGGCCTTCTTGGTAGTGGCGCCCACCCTGTGGAACGCCCTCCCTTCAGATGTGAAGGAAATAAGCAGCTACCTTATCTTTAAAAGACATCTGAAGGCAGCCCTGTTCAGGGAAGTTTTTAATATTTAATGCTGTGTTGTTTTTAACACTTGATTGGGCAACACCCATAGTGGCTGGGGAAACTCAGCCAGATGGGCGGGGTATAAATAATAAATTATTACTATATTATTATTATATAAATAGGTATGGCTGTGGCAGGAAGGTAAGCAGGGTTTCCGTGCGCTCTGGTTTCTGTCACGGTGTTCCGTTGCACCAGAAGTGGTTTAGTCAGGCTGGCCACATGACCTGGAAAGCTGTCTGTGGACAAACGCCGGCTCCCTCAGCCTGAAAGCGAGATGAGCACCACAACCCCATAGTCACCTTTCACTGGACTTAAGCATCATGGGGTCCTTTACCTTTACCTTTTTAAGAGGGATTATATAATATCCCTTTATCACACACATTTTATCACACTGTATATTTCAATGCAATGGAAGCAGTAATGTGTGGTGTTAGCTTTTCCCCATCTCTGTGCTTTTGTGGAAGCTTTATATCTTATACCCCAGGATTATGTTAAAAGAACAACAGGTTTGAATTTACAGCTACCTCTGCTGACCCAGTGTTTCAGTGTAGCAAGATGTAGTATGTGACAGGGGAGTTCTTAAATAGATCCCAGAATATAGCAGGACTGTTTGGGTAGCAAAGTCCATTATTTATTATTATTTTATTATTTATTAAATTTCTATGCCACCCTCCATAATGTAGTAACAAACAAAAACCATACCCTTCACCCCATTTAAAAAGGCCATAGTCTAGGAGAAGAATGTCTTTGCCTGATGCCCGAAGATATCTAACGAATGTGCCAGGCGAGCCTCCCTGGAGACAGCACTCCGCAAGATGGGAGCTACTGCAGAAAAGGCCCTTTGTGTTGCTTCCTTCTAGGCCTTTCACGGAGGAGGAACACGAAGAAGAGCCTCAGATGATGATCACAGGGTCTGGGTCAGTTTGTTATAGGATACTGGAAGAGTGTCAAACATAATGTCCTGCGGTGCTATCATACCCTCAGGTTCCCTATAATTCCCCATGGAACCCCTACATCACTCATGGCAATTTGAAAACTGCTGAGGCCAATGGTTTTCCTAAGTCAGATGTGTTGGCATATGGGAATGTAACACAGGTATTTGCTGAGGATGGGTTTTGGCACTCTGGTCCATTTGAGATTTCCCTAGAGTCTTATTGTAGCATGAACTTTCATATACAACAACCTACTTTGTCAGGTGTAAGGTTCAAGCATCTGTTGAAAATATAAAATGTTTCTGAAATGGCAATACCCATACCCAAATTCAAAGCATAATTGGTTATAAGAGAAACTTGAAAATTATTATGAAGCTTCTTTTCAATTGACATATTTTCATGTGGTGAGAATCATTCTTTTCTATGTCTAGCACTGAAACAATGTTATTCAGTTCTTCAACAGGGGAAGAAGATAATCCACAAGTCGTAATATATTTAACTGGCTTATTTTTAAAAGAAAAGAATACAACATATTTCTCCACAGATGGAGTGAGAAATTATTTCAAATTAGTATAGCATCCTTTTTCTCGGAGAAGACAGTTATACATTAATTCACACCTTACATACAAAATAAACAAGACTTTGGTTGTCATGCAAAATTCTATATTTGGTTTCTAAGAGAAATAATGAAACATATTTGTCAGTTTCACTCAATGTGTGATGAAGTAAAGAAGAAACATAACAGCAGGGAATATATCATAGTAGGTAAGCTCAAAGCTTCCTTTTTTCAATCAGAAAAGTTATGATCTTATACATGCAAATAATGCAAATAATGTAAATAATGCAAATAAAATAAAATCATTCGTTGTCATCGGCGGTCCATTCATGAAGGTCTTAAGATTTATGATAGTAGCAAGTACTGCAGTGACAATCGGTGTGATTCTCTATCTTTGTGTGTTCATGATTTGGAATGGGAGCCTGGATAAAAGAAAAGAAAAGAAAAAATAGAATTATACTTTCATTCATTGCAAAAATCAGACCCTTTTTGCAAAGCTTTATTTTCTCACTTAAAATAAAAGCTATGTGTTTATTATGCAATTTCTTCTTCTATATTGTGATTTGCTGTAGTGAAGTTTATGGTACTGTTTTAATTGTACACCATTTTGATACTTTCTCTCTATATATACATATATGAATAAATGTAAATAAAGAAACACTGAGAATTATTATCTAGACTCACTCTGCTATCATTTTCATTGGCAGTTATAAGTAGATAGAATCCTAAGGAACACCCCGCCCCCAAATGCAATTAGTTCCATATGCTCAAAAAAGATTTTTCACTAGCATTTCTTGAACAGCAGCTGCTCATCTACAGGGCAAATACGTTGTAATGTAGTTGCAACACATCGCTAACTTAACCTTTGCAGAAATGAGGTTGAGGGTACATTCAAAAGCCAGCTACAAGATAGTGTGAGGAATTTTCCTGTTCACCCACCCTTAATCTGGTTTGAATGTTGTGATACATATATTGCTCACTTGAATTATACAAGAGTTCAAAGTCAATACCAATAGGTCTGATATTGCTATATAAGGGTTGGAGCCATCTGGATTTATAAGAGACCTTAAGTAAGTCAGAGAGCAGACTGTGGACTTAGAAGAATGGAGTTGCAGCTTTCAGGCACAATCTTCAAGCATGCCTGAGGATTCCAATATTATTCCAGGGTGGAAGGGTAACAAACACATATTGCATAGGTAGGTGTTTAGTAGCCTCATTACCTGTTTGAAGGCTCTTGCCACACAGCATGTTGCTTCTGATGTGATGTTCTTTGGGACCGGCATTGTCTTCTTAGATCTCATGGGAGTGGGATAAGCCCTTGAGAAACAGCATCCTGCACACTGATAAATAGGTCGCCCATTGAACAGCTCCGTCATGCGTGCGTTCAAGATCAGTTTACATTCAGGGCAGCCTTTCAGATACACAGAAAAGAATATATTTAGATATTAGTGCTGTTCTTGGTTCTACTTGTACTTCACTTCAACATACGACGGGCTGGGCTGCATTCCAATCTTGAGCTGAACTGGTAGGATGGGCTTCTCATTGTGCGCCATCAGTTCATGAATGGCTAAATTCACATCTAACTTTGAAGACAAAATGGTCTACAGCAAGACATGGGAGCCTTCCAGATATTGATTGGACTACAATTCCCATAATCTCTTACCATCAGCCATGGTGGATGGGGCTGATGGGAATTGGATCCCAACAAGTCCTCCAGCCCTAGTCTACAGGAAATAAGATAAACTTTCTGATCTGATCTTGGCCCTCTTTCTATCAAATGTTTTGGAACTAGCTAAATCTTGCTTAAACTAGTCACCTCCTCAAGACCCAAAGGAAACCCCTTTGGGTATGAAATGGTTAGCATTTACTATCAGGGGTGTAATGTACAAAGTGCTATTCAGTCAGAAGATTCTAGAAGTGGCACACAGCCCTATCTTTTGCACATTTACTCAGTATAGGTAAGTATACTGAGTAAGTACAGTGGTACCTCGGGTTAAGAACTTAATTGGTTCTGGAGGTCCGTTCTTAACCTGAAACTGTTCTTAACCTGAAGCACCACTTTAGCTAACAGGGCCTCCCACTGCCGCCGGAGCACGATTTCTGTTCTCATCCTGAGGTAAAGTTCTTAACCCAAGGTACTATTTCTGGGTTAGCGGAGACTGTAATCTGAAGCGTCTGTAACCTGAAGCGTCTGTAACCCAAGGTACCACTGTATAGGTAAGTATATGTAAGTATTCCTCTTTGTAAAGTTTTAAATGCAATGATGCAATCCAGCAAGCTGCTAAATATTTTTGACAAGAGAGAGAGAAAAGATTTTGCAACTTCTGTTAAAGTGTGGCAAAGAGGACCACTTCCATTACACTTCTCTTTTCTTTCTTATTTCACAATTTCCCGTGCCAGGAAATGTCATTTCTGTTCATGGTGCACAGATGATGGGAGCTTAACTGGTAAGTTTTATTTATCCAAGTCACTGTCTGCTTAAAAAATAATAATCCAATATTTAATGTATCTCACCTGGAGCGATGAACTCTCGCTCCGGCACTGAATGTAGAATACTCAGTGACACAGACAATATGGCAAAGGCAACAGCTGCATACTTCCCAAAGAACACCATGGCCCTCCTGCAAAAGAGAGAAAAACAAAGGATTTCCCTTCTAGTCGTAAGCATGTTTATTTGGAAATACATCCAGTTGATTCCAGTTGAAAGTAGCTTAGGAACACAGTTTTCATCGTATTCTTAAATTCTACCCATGGAGAAGGCGCAGAGCTGTAGGACTTGGTGGTGCTGCAGCCTCAAGAGACTAGTGACTTATTTGGATTCAGGTCTCTGAATGTAATATGGGATAAAAGTGTGGTTAGCATCTTGAATTTACCATGCAGTTTTAACATACATGCTAAGTGAGTACAGATGCATAAACAATGCTGTCACTTGGGTCAAAAGTTTGGGGTCTTTGTAGAATAAGGATAAGATGCCTTTCAGATGTTGTTGGATCTCAGCTCAAATCGGTCCCAGGCAGCTTGTTGAATGTTCGGGGAGTTACAGACCAACTGCGTCTGAAACTAAGTAGAACACCTATGAGTTCAGAAGTGGCTAATGTTTTGTGAGCTAGCCACTCCTGAACTAGAGGGTGTTTTACTAAGGCACTCCACATGGCTTGACTTACATGTTAGCCAAAACATCCTATTGGCTCAGATAGACTAAATGTTTTATAGGACTGATGTTGCTGCATAAGTTATCTGAGCGGTTTCCAGTGACATATGAGAGCTATGTTCACAAGTGGTGGTGGTTGTTTTTTTAAAAAATATTGTACACATTATGGTTGTGGACCAAGAGGCAAACAGCTATCTCACGTCATAGACAGATGCAGCACAGAGAATATGTATGCCTCTCACTTCTTATGAGGAATACCTTGTGTAAACTTGACATATAGGCACGTGCCCAGTATCTCAGAAACACATGAAGTGATGCTAAGCAATAGTTAAATTTAACATTTCCCCCTGTCCATGGGAATACTTTGGTGTAAGCCTCTAGACTGAGTAAAATATATAAAAATATGGTATCACTTTCCAGTAGATCAGGAACAAGCTACAATCTAGCATCCTGCTCATGAATGCTCCCTGCAAAATCTACCAAAGTATTTAGCTAGGATCCAAAAACCCACAAAAGGTCATTCTGCATGCACAATGGGGCATCGATGCCCGACTGGAAAAAACTCAGCAGACACACATGCCACAAAAAAGGTATGGGAGCCAGATCTTCAGAGAAACAAGTGTCAACAATTATCACTAGGTACATGAGACAACTAGACATAAAATTTTCCATGCATCTTTATGAGAATCACACTTCCTAACTGTAAAAGCACTATGCTGGAGCTGGCCCTAAGCAGCTTATAAGAGAGTATTTTTATTCATATTTATTCTAAAAAGAAAACAAATAACAGAAAAACTACATTCCAGAAATAACAACGCAACACAAAAAATGCAATCAGATAAGAAGATAGTGCTGTTTAGGCCATGTACACAAAAAAATGTGGAAGATAAAGGCAACTGACAAGCAAATCATTCAAAGGAATTAAATTAATAAAATATTAGCAATATATTATATTATCAAACACAATTTGTTGTTTTTATATTTTTGTTATAAAGTAATAATGCTGATGAGTCTGTTATATTTATGTGATGATTTCTAGTAAATTGCCATTTAAAAGGAGAGGACTTCCTTAGGCTGCAGTCCTAAGAACACTTAACATGGAGTAAAACGCACTGAACACAATGGGTTTTCTGACTAGACTTGTGCAGGGTTGCACTGCAAGCCTTTGCAGAAATAATCCAGGGAAAAATGTATTAAGGTAATAGCCATTTTTCTCCCTTAATTTTATAAATGTAGTATAGGGATGGAGGACAATTTTATTAAGTTTACATTTAAAGCTGAATTTACCAGATTCACACTTTTTGAAACAATATGAGAACTAAAACATAGCCATCCTTTGAAATCCGTACGTACTTAAAATTTTCAAGGCAGTTTTCCCAACAAACCAATGTTTACCAAAAATGCATATTTTAGGTAGAAGGGTGCATAAAAATAAATATATTAGTGGAAATAATATACAAAAATACATATACCAATAGAAATTTCTTGCAAAGATGTGCGCATTAGTCAAAATGACATAAAAATTGTTTATCAGGAAAAAGTCACACTAAAGTGCTTAAGAATTCTAATGTGGATTTTTTTAAAAGAAAAATTGCTGCAGGAATATGGAGAATCCAATTTAAGATTGTGAAAAATGAGAAATTAGCAGATCCTTCCACTGCTAATGCAATATCAGAGATCTAAACGGGATAATTTTGAGAAAGCATATGTATTGCTCTCTTAGCTAAATACTCACTAGTCGAGCCATTTCCAACACGATATGTAAGTAACACAAGCTGGTGTTGTTTTTACCCTGTCACATAGTTGCAACCAATGCCCAACCTGTTTGATGTGTAAGTTTGTTGCATTCACACTTTACAAGTTTAGATGCAAAATATAATGTGTGAAGTAGCCCAAGGGGATTGTTACTTATTAGCCACTATCCATCCAAAGTTGCTTTTTCTGATCTCTTTCCCTGATCCAGAGAACTATGGCTTGTATCAAAAGAACTTCAGGTACAACAGAGCTTTCTCACTCCGTTCCCATTGGAGCCTTTTGCCCCTCACCAAAAAACAAACGAACAGAAACCCCGCTCCTGAAAACCAGGGGACTCACCAGACAAAGAAAGCATGAGAAGACTGCATGGCCACTGATGTACTCAGGGTTATGTGGCATACGCTGCGCAAGAGAATCAAAATGAAAAGCTTCATGTGGCTCCACTTGCATTATGCCTATCCCTGGAGAGAGTTCTCCCTAACAACAACACTTCAAAACAGTAACATGTTATACCCCTGCAACAGCAAACACAACATTTGGTGTTTTGGGTTGTTTTTAAAGCAAGAATTTTCAGCTTCAGGTTTTTATCTAAACCATGCTCCCATTTCAGAGACTGAGATACATTGCACACAAAGAGCTGATCACCATTTGGCTGACACGTTTTTGTGTCTTCATCAAATGATCCCAACGCATCAAATGATCCCAATGCATCTCGCAAAACAACCCTTATCCATGTTACTCACAAGTAAGCACTACTGAGTTCTGTGGAGTTTACCCCCAAGTAAGTGGATATAGGATTGCAGCCTCAGTCTATGAAGAGAATCACAGTACTTGGTCTTTTTACAAAGAGTCTGCTTTAAAGAAAAGAGATTATATTAGATTTCATATTAATAAACATATCTAAACCATTTTAACAAATAACATTACCCTTCTTCTTTTCCAGCTGAGGACAGTTGATTAAGGGTCTGAAAAAAATAGGGTTAGGAAACTTAGCGGCAGCTTGTCTTTCGACACTGAGACGGAATATACCCTGTGTTTTTCTTTTATACTAGGAAATTCAGTCGTATCTCCCACCTAGATCTAAGCCAATGGATCAACTGTGATGTCTCCTCATTGGCCAACTATTGCTTGATGTAATTACTATTCCGCCATACTGATGTTATCTCGTCCTTGACTCTTAAAGAGATCACTTCCTGCATTGTAATATTAAAGAAAGGTCAGATGGTGGGCACAAAAATCAACAATGTTTACCATTTAGTTTTCTCTTGCATTGTCAACCACAGTTTACTGCCATTTTCAGTAATTGCAGCCATTAAAAAAAGAACAACAAAGACAACAGTGACTTCACCAGATTTCCTACCAGCTTCTAAAATGGCACAGAGGGAGAAAGTTCATTCCCTGTACAGTGGTACCTCGGGTTACATACGCTTCAGGTTACAGATGCTTCAGGTTACAGACTCTGCTAACCCAGAAATAGTACCTCGGGTTAAGAACTTTGCTTCAGGATGAGAACAGAAATCGCACGGCGGGGGCGCAGTAGCAGCTGGAGGCCCCATTAGCTAAAGTGGTCTTCAGGTTAAGAACAGTTTCAGGTTAAGAATGGACCTCCAGAATGAATTAAATACTTAACCCGAGGTACCACTGTAGTCTCTTTCCCCTTTGCAACATTATATTAAGAGCTAAAAACTAGAAAATAACATTTAAAAATTTAACAATGGACCTGCAGTATCTTGATAGAATAGAACCAAGGAATTGGAGGGAAGTCAATTTGTTTTGTTTTGTTTTTGCATTGTTGTGGTTGTTTTTTATTTTTGTTATTTTTGGAAAATCAATAAAATGTTATTAAAAAAAGAAAAAGAAAACTAGAAAATAACAAAATACAGTGGACGCTTGGGTTGCGAACGTGATTCATGTGCGATGCACGTTTGCAACTCGCAGCGTTCGCAACCCACATCTGTGCATGCGCGGGTTACGATTTGGCACTTCTGCACATGCGCAAAGCGTGATTTAGCACTTCTGCGCATACGCAACTGCCGAAACCCAGAAGTAACCCATTCCGGTACTTCCTGGTTTTGGCGGTCTGCAACCCAAAAAAATGCAACCGGAAGCGGCTATAACCTGAGGTATCACTGTAGGAGGGAATAGCTCAGTTGGTTAGAGCAGGCTTCCTCAACCTTGGGCCTCCAGATGTTTTGAGACTACAGTTCCCATCATTCCTGGCCACTGGTCCTGCTAGCTAGGGATCATGGGAGTTGTAGGCCAAAAACATCTGGAGGCCCAAGGTTGAGGAAGCCTGGGTTAGAGCACAGTGCTGATAACCTAGCCCAGGCTGTGATTCGATCTCCATGTGAGCCACTTGCATATTTCTGCATTGCATTGGTTTGGACTAGGTGACTCTCAGGGTCCCTCTCAACTCTACAACTGTATGATTTTATGATGCTAAAATGATGAAAAATAATGCAGTTTCAAACCATCCTTTTTGCACTCACCCTGTTTGATTCATATTGCAACATTTTCATTTCATATTCATTTCAATCATGGAATGGCTGGTGGTCCAGAGGTTGTCTCTGACAGAAGGGAAGGGGAAGCAATTATCACCAATTCCTCCTTCCCCCTACAGCATCCTCCATCACCTCTCACATTGTTGCAGAGTCACCCAAATGGAGCTGCAGGAGGGAACAGCCTTTCCTCACTTCTGTGGATGGGAGATTATATGAGTGGAAAGCTACACACAGGGTTCAAGCCACTATTTCTTTGAAAGCATTATTCAAGTACGGTAAATTATTCAGACCTATTTATATTTAGTACATAGTTCTACACATGTGCACACGAGTCCCACAGATTTTTGTGTCAGGCTGTGTCATGTCTCTAGCCTCAATCTCCCCATCTCCATCTCAGAAGGCGAAGAGGTATTGCCCAGGGATCCTGCATCCCACACTCCAGAACCTTCCAAATCTGAGGGCTTGACTTTACCTGACACCTCAGGCACAGAAGACCCACACACGGAGACCTCACCATAGTTTCCAGTGGTTGCAGGTTCAAGCAATTGGCCTTTAGGAAACACAGTTTTTTCTGAATGGGTGAGGTTAACAGCAGGTGGAAATCATGGCATCTTGAAAAGGTCACAGCAGGCTGCAGAAACAATAGCTCTCTTTGGGTGAGTTCCAACTAATGTTTGCCTTCGTGATCTGTCCAGGGTCCTGGCAAAAGATACTGCCTTGCCTTTTGTGATCCACCATAGCTTACCATAATTCCATTTGCTCTTCTAGTAATTGCCACTTCTTCAAACCAGCCCCCCCTTGGGGCCTTGAGGCCACAACAGGTTGCAACGTAAGGCAACTTTTAAAAAAATAAAGTGCCAGGTAGCATGATAGCACTATTGCAGGGAAGCATATTTTCTGTAGGTTACAATAGACCTGTATTTGAAGATAATTTCAGACCATATGGAATTCTTATACAAAATGTGCATTATATTAAAGACAGATGTTTGTGTTAAAATAAATTTTAGTAAGTATTAGAATAATTGAGTGAAGCATTAAGCACTTTTATATTCCATTTATTTCAGTGAGAGTTAAATGCATGCTCAATTTTCCATCTTTAAAAATCAAATCAAAGTGCTAAACTTTGCGTGAAGTGCACCTAATGGTTATACTCGCAACATTATGTTACTCCCTTTGCTAGAATAACTTAATTTTAGAATCACTTATTATTTTCCCCATTTTATTCTAAAAATCCACTTGTGAATCAGAAATGTTATTATGCATCTAGCTTTTCATTTGCACTCCAAGTAATTTTGTTTTTCCCTGTTCAATGTATGTAATACCCCATTCAAATCAATATTCTCGTAACAGCAACTATACCTGTAGTTTGCAATCAGTGATGGAACAGCAGGGGAGTTCAATTCCCTCTCAAGGCTTCCAGCTACCAATATTAATTAGGTGGAAAATACAAGGAAATATATCTGTGAACAAACAATGCTGCAGTAAAAATACCAGGGCAGAGACCATTTTTATGTACCTTGTATAGTTTTATGTTTTTACTGGTGAAAGATCTACTCAATAAAGGCCAAATAAAAGACATATGTGGATAAAGAAATAATATTACAAGGCAGAGTCTACCTCTACTATTTACTTTACAGCTTCTGAGAAATGGAACAACTAATAGGGCCTCCTCTGCCCCCTGAGGGGGTCTGTAGGGCTTTAAACGCCAATGTGAGCATCTGGATCTAAGCCTGGAAATGAACTGGCAACCAATGCAGCAGTTTTAAAACAAGGGTTATGTGAGATCTAATTGGAAGCCCAGCCACTAATCTGCTTGCTGCATTTTGAACCACTTGACATTTCCAAGTCATCCTAAGTATGTAAGTTACCAGAGAATGTATAACAGTGGCCAGGTTATTTATGTCCAAAAGGGGTTGTTTCTGGTGAACCAGAAAGATACTTCTGCTCCAGAAGGATACCGTGGTCAACAGTATCAAAAGCCACCAACAGATTGAGAATGAGCAGCGTTGCACTCTCCCCATCTCTCTCCTGATAAATATCATCACCCAGGGTGACCAAGGAAATTTGAGTGTCATGACAAGGCCTGAAGCCAGAGTAGAACAGATCCAAGTAATTAGTTTCCTTCCTGAAGCTGGACCACCATCACCTTCTCAAGGACATTGCCTCAAAAGGGGATATTTGCCACCAGACCATAGTTATTTTAACAATTCTGGATCCAGTGAGGTCTTCTTACCAAGGAGACACACCACTGCCTCCTTCAAGGCAGGTGGCACCTTCTTCATTAAAACATTAATCACTTTCTGGACCCCCCCCACCAGGCAACCCCCTGAAGAAGCCAGAATGCCAAGGGTCAAGGTGGCAGGTGGATGGCCACATGTCTTCAAGCAGGTTGTCACATACTCAGGCTGCAATAATGTAAACTGATCCAGTAGCGATGGAGCAGACAGTGCTCTAGACCAGTGTTTCCCAACCTTGGGCCTCCAGCTGTTTTTTGAACTACAGTTCCCATCATCCCTGACCACTGGTCTTGCTAGCTAGGGATGGTGGGAGTTGTAGTCCAAAAACAGCTGTAGGCCCAAGGTTGGGAAACACTGCTCTAGACAACTTTGTTAGACTTGATTTGAATGTGATCCAGCTCTGTCAAAATCTGAGTGATTTTCTCCCTAAAGTGCCTTGCAAAGTTGTTACACAAAGCCAGCAAGGGTGTCAGAGCCTTTTCATTTCTATTTCTATCTCTTTGGTATTTCTGTTTAGAGAAACCAGTACGCCCATTTTGTGGGAACGAAGGCCTGTTAGCAGGATCTATTAGCAGGATGACCAAAATAGATCTCATAGAGGCCAGCAGATTCAACCCCTGCCACTGCACCGCCGTCAGCCCCATTGTGGTGCTTCCAGCCCCACTGTGGCTTTGTCTGTGTCATAGTACCCTTGTCCTCACAGCCATCCCTCACCAAAGTGCTACTGCATTGTGGCAGTTGCAGTGGCGGGACTGGCAGCAGTACAGGTGTGACAGTGGGGCCAGGGAGGGGCCCTGGTTCTGCAGGATGGTGAATGGTGTTGCAGGGGCGACAAAATGTCCTGCGCCACCCCCAAATATAGGATTCATAATTACAACTCCCAACTGTTTCCCCACCTAAAAGCAGCTGTGGGGAAGGAAGTTTAAAAAATCCTCTCCTTCATACCATTTTCTAAATCTAAATTAGCCCTGAATATGCTAAAATAAAAAGCTAAATAAATACCTCACCCCTACACGTGCTGCTTCAAAATTCAACGTACCTATAGAAAGCAAAGGTAATATTTGCAAAGGTGACTGTTTTTAGCACCCACCTTTGCAAGTTTAAAATTGTTCTCAATGCTGTTTTTATACTGTATCTTGCTCTGGGACCTTAGGCGTAGCAGCCAGCTCCTAGGGGCTGAGGTTCCTTCGCCCCCACCCCAATACAATATTTGAAAGGGCCAGATCCCCACCCCCGAAGTTGATGACCATTCAAATAGTGTGTGGGCTGCATCACTGGCCCTCCTGCCTTAGGGTGGAGGGCGGGAAGTAAATAAATAAATAAATGAATTCGACGGATGTTTGTTCCTTTATTTTCCTTAAAAGGATAGTTTGTATTTAAAATAATTTCCCCAAAGCTTAAACAGCTGCCGTGTCGAACAGTTTCGGAAGTTGCGGACTAGCAATAAATGCGCATCGGTTTTGGGATTCCTAGCTGCGTAACACCTGGCCTCCCTCGCAGACGGAGGGGCGAGAAACTTTGCAGCCAGGTGCGCGCGTCCAGGGAGAGAGAAGAGGGGCAAACGGAAGCGGGCGAGAAGCGCGCCGCCTGCCCGTTGAAGTCTGCGGTGGCGGCGCCGCCTCTTCCTGTGCAAGGGAGTGAAGCCGCTCCAAACCAGGCAGACCGCGAGCGAAACTGAAACACTTCTTCGGTTGACGTCCTGCCTCCTTGCCGTCTCTCCCCCCCCCCAAAAAAAAAGTCCGCGAGGCGCGTCACGAGGCTATTTGTGCCACTAGGCGCGCGCCGGCAGACGCACGTGACAGGACTAGCCCACGTTTCCCAGCCCCTCTACGAATGCTAGGGGGGACGGGGGGGGGGACGACGGGTAAAAAGCGGGCGAACTGCCTGTTCGAACTCTCCTCCCCTTCGATCCCGCACGTGATTCCCCCTCCCCGGAACGTGGTATTGTGTAATCACGTGACCCCCCCCTTTTACGGGGCTCGCGCCTGCGCGCGCGCGCACGCAGGCAGAGTTGAGGGGGGGGGTAGGTGGGCCGTTGAGGGAGGGCTCGCGAGTGCGGTGGCGGTTGGTTGGTTGGTTGTTGTTGGTAGTGGTAGGGTGGGGGGAGGGGGGCTGCGTACGCGACGGAGCGGGGTGCGAAGATGGCGGACGAGGAGGCCGAGCAGGACAGCGGCAGCCACGGCCCTGGCGGCGAGAGCGGCCTCCTCCCTCTGGATATGCGGCGCTTGAAGGGGCGGCTGCTGGAGCTGGAGACGGGGCTGCGGGAGAGCCGGGAGCCCGCCGTGGAGGCGGCCGCCGAGTACTGTCAGCAGCTCTGCCAGGTCAGGACGGGGCCGGGGCGGGCAGGCGGGAGGGTCCTCTCTCTCCTCGCCTCCTCCTCCTCCTCCTCCTCCTCCAGCGGGAACAGGAAGGAGCTGGGCCGCGGCGCTGCTGCTGCTCTCCTCCTTGAAACTGGCTCTGAGGGAGGGAGCGGGCGAGCAAAGTGGCCCGCCCCCCTCGCCGGGAGGGGAATCCCCTCCCCCCACAACCTGTCTTCCCGGCATCTCCCCACCCCCCACGCGGCTCCCTCTTCGACTCGGCCCCTTTGTTTTGCTGCTGCCGCCGCCGCCGCCGCCTCGGGTCTGGAGGGGCCTTTGTCTGCTGATGGCGGCGGCGGCGGAGAGCCCGTGCCCCTGGCCCAGCAATAAGCTGGAGCGTGAAGGAGGGGAGGGGAAGGGTGGCTTGTTCCAGCGGGAGGAAGCGAGGGAAGGGGCTGGCTATGGGGGCTCCCTCCCCCGCTCGGTTGTGCTCCAGGTGCCAGAGAAGGAAGTCCTGCCCCGGTTTCCCCCTATGCCACAAATATTTCAGTATAACCATCAGCTTGCCCATGGGAGCTAGCGCGCATCTGCCCCACAGTAGCGCGCCGGGAGGCTTAGTCGTAAGACTGCCTTCATATGTTACCCCCATAGACGAGCATAGGAAGAGTCAGTCCAGTGATCGGGGTTTCCGGAGTATCTTTGAGCCAGTGTTGTTGTGGTTGAACGATCTTTCTAACTGCCCTTGGATTTTGTCAATTAAATCAGGTTACCCTAAACTAACACGGTATTTGTAGTGTTTGCTCAGGATACACACTATTGCTCTTTCCACAAATGTCCTGCCCATCAAATGTCTGTTTCAGCCAATTTGTTCATTGGGAAACTGTCATTCCAGAAATCCACTTACTTCAAAACTTATATTTGTTTAAACAATCATGTTTGAAACAGATACTTTTTGATACAATCACACACAAATAACATATTGGCCTGGTTCTCGTGTCACTTAAAGTATCATTTCCTAAGTGGCATGCTGTTGAAATGTCTTACTCTGGCTGCTAAGCCATAGTTTGGTCCTAATGTTATGTCTGAACCCAAACTCATGATTGGTTTCTTCCTAAACTATGAGTGGTAAACCAAGGTTTGTGTTTTGCTTACCACTCGTGTGTATGGCTGACTTGGTATAAGACAGCTTTCTATTTCTGTGCATGTTTGCTCAAAAGAAAATCCCGCTGTGTTGGGTGGAATTTAATTAATTGTCATTAAGTTTCTTTTTTCTAGGTCAGATTTTTTAAAAAAATTAGGCCTATAATAATGGATCACATTCAGTTTTTGTCCCTCTGTATACATAGTCAATAGGGAGTCAGCCTTAGGATTTACTCCTCACCTCTGTCAAACCATTTAAAACCACCCCATCATTTCCCATGTTTTTGTGTTGCAAGTTCACAGGTGCAAGCAGTGGTTAACAAATTAAGATCCTTTGTCAACCAAAGGATGAAGGATCCTCGTGTTTTGTTAACCATAGTTTGCATCAGTGCCATTTAACAATAACAATGAAAAAAGGTCCCAGTATTCCTACAGGCTGGTCCTCTCTTGCTTGTCTATGATAAAAATTTCCGTAGACCAACTGTCATAGACTAAATTCCCATCTTCTTTGACATTATGCATTATACTTGAGCTAGAAAGAATAAGATGTTCCTTTTTGCCTATTGAGAACTCCTGAAAGCAGGAGTGAATAAAATCAACAGTGTAGTTGAGCTCCCATACATCAGCTCATTGTCTCTTGATCATATATCTTAATTGAGATTTGAAATTGTGCATTTTTGAGAGAAAGGGAGGCATGCTTGACACTCTTTTTGAGCATGCCTCAAGCCATTGAAGGCTTCAGTTTATGTATTTCTAAAATGTATCAGGCCTTATTCATGTGAACTAGCTATGGCATTTAACTTTATCAGTTGCCTTTTGAAGAAAAAAAACCTTTGTTCAAGTTGATGTAATAAAATAGATAATCCTGATTTTATGAGATGAAATTATAATTATTTTCATTTTACATGTTCTTATTCCATTCTTCCACCTTTTTTCTTACACACAATCTAGCTCTTAATTATAAGTGTGTGTGTGTGTGTGTGTGTGTATACACACACACACACACCTTATTTGCTGTGTATATGTATATATTAATATTTACTATGATTTATTCATTATTATGGATATTGATATTTATGTGATTAATAATAATAAAAATCAGATTATGTAAACAAGCTGGGTGGATGGGAGCGTGCCTTGCTGGATCCAAGGAACAGCCGGGAACTTTGGCTCCTGATGGTTCCTTTGGAGTCCCATCTTTACCCATACCACATCTGATGTCATGCATGGTATCAGGTGTGGGATGTGTGGGTATGACTTCCTGAAAATGGCCTGGTGGGCCATGTTTGGTAAATGCATCTGAGGTTCCCCACCACTGTGATATCAGTGACAAGAGTGATAATTCCTGACTCCCAAGCTGTGTACAGTATGCCCCTTTCTGTGATAAGGTGTGTTCAAACTGGCTCACAGTAATGCCAGAATATAATAGTAGGAAAATGTATAGCATTTCAATTGATAGTCTCCCCCCTTTTTCTAATACTTACTTTATCCTTCAATTTTTAAATAAATTTTGTGATGAGTGCTTATGAAAGATGTTACATCTAGCTAAAAGGCAGTCTATCTTTTAGCTATGCCTCTGTTGCAATCAAAGAAATTTGGGAGAGTCGAGTACTTCTTAGCTTTATAGAAGCTTGGATAAAGAATTGTATACAGTGTAAAATTAAAGGGGGCTTTCCTTTTACCTGCCTTTGTATTCTCTCAAGTCCTTGCATCTTTGTTGTAGTGGCAGGGCAGACACAGGCCTGCCTAGTTAGAAGGGAACTCATCAAAAACAAGTGAAAATGATTTCCAGGGCTGAACTCACCTGGTGTCTTTAATGTATTAATTAATGTAATTATTTAATTATATTTTTATTTCGCTTTTCAGACAAATATTGTATCCCAAAATGGCTTACATCAATCAAATGTTAGATACTGGCCCTGCCCTCAGACTTACAAACTAGAAAGACAAGACGTACAAGGGAAGGGGACTGGAGGGAAAAGGTAAAGGAGGGAGATCAATTTAACAATGCCAAAATAAATTGATTAGTTGTAATCAGGCATTTATATCCAGTTGAGGTTAGGTGATCTTTCCTTACTGGTGTTTTTGAACAAATAGACATGGTGTGGCAACCTGGCGATCCTTAGTTCTGACATTAGCAGAAGCCAGGTTGTCCTTCTCACAGTCTCGGGGAAATTCTTTGGGTGCAGAAGTCCATAGTGACTCTGAATTTGCACTTGGCAGTACTGCTTTGGAACAATTGGCCCAGCTCTCATAAAGAAAGGGAATAGGGAGAGGGCCAGATTTGTCCTTCTTCACAGGTGTTTGATACCTCCTCCCTTAGTGATCCTGCTCAGATGTATTAGTAATGTAAAATGAAATTTATTATGTATAAATTATTGCATGTTAATAGATAATACATGCTTTCTGTTACACTTCTGATTCTTTGAAGAAAAGGTCCAATATGATGTTCATGTATTATTCTCTATGTAGAAATATTCTCCTTTGGGTTCTCCCTTAGCTACTGTTCCTTTTCCAATTGAAGCCTCTGTTTCATGACATCAATCTATAATGTTCATAAGGGTTACTTCCCATTTGGTAACTCTGGTTTTTTAGAATTAAATGATTCTTCACACTAGTTGACAAAATATTCTAATATCCCCCAGAATTCATGCAAAGTTCAGTTGACAGCATGTAGTTCTTTGTGACAGACCATATTACTTTGGGGCAACAAAACAAAAAGGTCATGGAAACATAATTATTAAGATTTTAGTTTGAGTGTGCCTCACTGGCAAAGCATTCATTGTTATCTGTGCTAGGAGAATTCTTTGTGATTTATATTTGTGTCTCTTGAGTTATTCCTATCCTCCTGCTATTCTAGTGGATTAGGAGACAAAAATCATTATGATTAATATTTCATTTTTAATTGTATATAGAATAGTCTCACTTGCTCATGGCACAGTACCAATCATTAGGCAGAATTTGAAGATACCCCTTGTCTACAGTAACATTACCAAGTTTAGCTCTAACATTACCAAGTCTAGATCTGCATTTCTATGCACCCATAAATAGGAGTAAGTTCCATTCAGTGGGACTTGCTTTTGAGTAAACATGCATCACATTTCAGTGCATACTTTTTTTAAGCTTTATTGCTTTGTTAAAGAGAAGGACATTTTTAAAAATCATTCTACAGCTAGGCAGTACCTGGAAATCTCAGAAGCCAGAGGGGGTTAGACAGTACACAGAGGGTACTGCATATCATGTTGAGTGAGCTGTGAGTTTTCTGCAGTTTTCTGTCACTCCAGGCCCAGCTATGCTTGACTGAAAGCTTGAACATCATGTACCTCAGAGCCTCTCTTTCTCCAAAATGGAATTTTTGTGCTCTGCATAGCTCTGTACTATTACAAATTGGCTGACGAAAGCTGAGTAACAAAATACACAAATACATGCATAGTTGCATACACTGGTCTCATCAGGAAATAATGAACTCTTCCAAAAGCAAGTGCAAGAGATATTTCTTAGTGTTTCTACTCTCCTCTGTCTCTCGTCCCTAAGGTAAGGCTAATAGGTCATTTTCCAACTCACAAAATTCCCTGTAGAGTTGTAGCACTAGATCAGAAATCCAGTCTTTTCTGCTTGTCCAATGGAGCTGTTATGAAGGGTGAGTGACATTATTTCAACCAGCTACATCATGCACTACTTTAATTGTCCAGTCCTGCTATTAAATAACTCCTTTCCCAAGAAAGCTATGGCCCGAATATAGTGTTCTTAAGTACCTGCTACCATAATTGGGATTAAAGAATCACATCCCAGTTGCTGTGCAACAACTGGTAATATGTCTGTGGCTGATTGCAGCAGTTGCAACAGCTACCAGCCAGGGAATAGGATGCCAAATGCTTTCAGCTTTGTGTTGGAGCTGTTGCATTAATAGTGGTGCAGAGCAGCTGTGATGTGCGGTCTCTCAATCCCATTTGTGTCTGAGGTTTGCTGTGTCTGGTATGTCAGCACAGCGCTTTGCAACATATTGAGGTTCAAAGCACATAAATGTTCCTTCTCTTATGCTCTTTGGTGGGACATGGAAGAGAAAAGCCATTCGTTTGGTAGATTCTAAAAATGTACAGTATAATGTTGAGGAAAAAATGGTGAATGTGTCGTCTCATATCAGTGAATAAAATGGAAAAATGGACTCCAGTTTTGATTATTCCATCTTCATGTTTTCTCAACAGACGCTTCTTGAATATGCAGAAAATTGGAAGACATCTGAGGATCCCTTGCCTTTGCTGGAGGTATACACAGAGGCTATCCACAGTTATGTTAAAGTGCGATCTTACCTTACCTCTGAATGTGAAAATGTACCCTTGGTGCTTGAACGCTTAGCACTGTGAGTATACTACAATTAGTTTTATGTACACTTGTTTGATATTTTCAAGCTACTTTGGAACATAATGCTGTATATAGTGATGGATAGTTTTTAGATAGTAAGTGAGGGCCTGACTTACATCTTTAATACATTGGTGAGAGGAAATGGGACTAGATTCAGCTAGTGTTGGACTAGGACCTGGGAGATTCAAATACCAACTCAGTAATGAAGCTGGGTGACCTTGGGCCAGTCACAGCCTGTTAACCTACCTCACAGGCTTGTTGTAGGGTTTAACTGCGGGGGGGGGGGGACACACATCATGTACTCCTTGGAGAAAAAGGTGGGATATAAATTCAGTAAATAAGCTCTTCTGCTTACCTGCTTAAGAAAGCTGGACAGGCCAGCCAGATGGAAATGTCAGTTTCCAACTTGGTATCCAGAGATCTCCACGTGGTTGCAGTTGGGCCCGCACTAGTCACAAAAAGCGCCTGGCACTAGCTGATTGCGAACATTGCATGCTGGCCAGCTTTGACAGGTGGGACCACTGCCAATTTCCTGACATCATAACAGCATCAGGTGATTGATACCAGTCAAAGTTTAAAGGTGATCATTTACCACCAATCAGCTCACTGGCAATTACAGACACCTTATTATTGGCACTGGGAATACTTGCCCCATAGCTGACATCACATATGACATAAGGTGAATGTGGTTTGTGGGACGCTACCTCATGGGCCAAATTAGGATCTGTGTCAGACCCAATTAGGCCTGTGTACTGGAGGTTCCCAACTCATGTTATGAGCAGTGAGAAATTAACTTGCAAACTTTCTTACATTTTCAGAAGCTATGCTGAACTTCTGCTATCCCTGCCTCTTGAACTGCCTGAAAACCAATGGAAAGAGTTTCAGTCCTTTATTCAGGTAAGAATTTGGTTTCTTAACCAACCTATTCATCTGGAGTCATAAATATATAATGTTTGGTGCCTCCTGTTTCTCCTACAATGATGAGTTCTGTTGTGTGTCAGTCTCTCATAAGGCAGCCTTGTTCAGGGAAGTTTTTAATATGTAATGCTGTACTGTTTTTAACACTGATTGGGAGCCGCCCAGAGTGGCTGGGGAAACTCAGCCAGATGGGCGGGGTAATAATAATAAATTATTATTATTATTATTATTATTATTATTATTATTATTATTGTGATCCAAATCTCAGTGAGAAGATGGTTTATAGTTCTGCCAGGGAAAAATTGTTCAGATGTAAAGTCTGGTTTAGTTTAGTAGCCTTCCATTTTTTCAGGTAAGTCACATAGCTACTCACCCCTTGTGTTTTGGCAAGGTAAAGAAACTTTGTGATAAAGGAGAATTGAAAATTTGAAGCACTCCACAGTTCTTTTCATAATCCTCCATAGTCTGAACAAGAATAGTATTGACATACATAAATCTGTATAAAAATACAAACAAAATAGTGCAAGAACTCGCTTTGATTGTGGTACCTTTTTAAAAAAGTATGCTTTCTATCCCACCAAGTTATTTTGCTTAGTGTATGATCCTGCTTCATGATCTGTTAGCATAACCCCTTAAGTTGTAGGTTTGTTAGTTTGTTTTTTTAAAAAAGAAAAGTATGATTGGAAGTGAGTTGCGAAAGGCAGATAGCAGTGAACACTTCGAAAACTCAGTGTTCTTATCTCTTCTCAGTCCGTTAGATGCTATCCAGCTCACGTAGTTTAGAGACCCATTTCAATCCCTGCTCAGTTTATTCAATTTAACAGAGAAACAGGGAAGATTGTAATTTGGAATTAGGAGGAATGGTACAAAGATATGATTATGTGGCCAGAAAATTAATGGGAAGTGCTTCGCTTTTACTCTTCAGTATTAGAGCCTGCACTCTACAGATGTGAAGTGAAGATTTTATACGGGGTCCACCAGACAGGACATTGGAATATCCTTTGAAATTCCTTGTACAGTACAGCATTGATCATCAACTGGAGAAGCCACCCATGTCTTTTAAAAGGTGGCATATCAGGCAGAAATTTAAAAGGTGTGACTGTAACCCACTGTTGCATTTATTGAATTCCTACCTGTCACACAGCTTTAAAAGGATATGACTCCTTTCATCTCTTTTCTCCCATCTTTTAACATATTTAGTTTGGTTTGCACAGAATGCTTTCAAAGCTCTCAAACAGAAGAGAGTACTGTGTCTGGTAGATGGACTAGGAATTCCATTTTTGTAGCCTACAGAGACGCTTCTGCTGTATGAAGCTGCATTCCCTTTCTTCATCTGTGGTTGGCTGAGGAATACCATATGTTTGCCAGCTTCCTATCATTCAATGCTGTGATTGCATACCTAGTACACTGGTGCCTGAATAGAAGAGTATGTGAGCGCTTGGTAGCTTTTTCTGGTATTATTATTCAATTGAAAAGATAGTAGAGCTTAGATAATTAGCAGTTAAACTCCGACAGAAGGTGACAGGGCACTGTCTTATTTTCAGAGCTAACATTCATTTTGGGTTGGTTCACACCAAATGCTTTTAAGCTGTGATTTAGAGCTAGGTGGATGAGACTCAGCAAGCCAGAGCAAAGAGTTGGACTTGTATGTTTCCCTTTGCTTCTCCTGCACATCCAGGAATCCTAGCTTAGGAACCAGGAATCATAGTTGAAAATTGCAATTGCTAAACAAGTCAGCTTCAAACAACAGCTCTCTGTTTAGAACAGCATCCTTCAACTTAAACATGCTCCCTCTTCTATCAGGCAGTGTGATAAAGGCATTGAAAATGGTCACAGTTCAAAAGAGCAAATAGAAGTGGCAGAGAGAAACTATAAAAACTAAAAGAAGCTCTTTTTCACAATGTTTTCAGTGTACTGCAATATCCTTGTTCAAAAAGGCATGCTGATATGAATGTATATTTAATTTAAAATTGGCTTCCACTTTGTTCTTCATGTCAACTGGGGCAACGTGCTTAGTAAAAATTACTTAAACGTTTGATTATTAAAAGCCCAAGAGCTAGTATGAGTTTTATGTAATGTGATGTACATATACTTGTTAAAACTACTTTGGTGTTTTTTTCCTAGATGGCACACACAAAATTGATGGAAAGTGGCAGCTGCCAATTGCATTTCTTATCTCTTCTTGCTCAAGAAAATGGGATTTGGAAGAATCCAGTTCTTTCTAGTATCCTTTCCCAAGAGCCTCTGGATCAGGATGAGGGTAAGTTTACAAAGGAAATGTAGGCTGAAATGTAGGCTACTGTACAAAGCTAAGAGTTACATCCATTAGTCTGCTTGCTTTTGCCCCTGGCCCCATGCAGTCTTTGGGTGATTCATCACAAGGGAATGTGGTTTTTGAGCTCGAAAGGTTCTCCAACCCTGCTATTAATTCTTTGCAGGATAAGGCACTTCTGCACTTCAGTTTCTGCCCCCTCTCCAACACGTAGTATAATCATTAGGTGAAGGTGAATTTGCAGAAATCCTCACACACTGTCAGGTAGGCTACAGCTACATGAAAAGACTTGTGAACTGAGAGATACTAACCAACTTTAGAAGTTGACAGTTATGTGTATTTAAATTAGTTCTTACTATAAAATAAAAGTGTGAATGTATCCTTATTTACCAATTGTTATATCTTCCTGTATTAAGTGGAAATGGGAAGACAGAGAATTGGAAATAAGCAGAGAGCTTAAAAGTTTTATGCCTTGCACGGGGGGAAAGCCCACTTCGTGTACTGTTTCCAGAAAGGTAGAGATAGTTATACAGGGGCTGGTTCTGGGGTTGTTCTGACTATGTGCAATTTCAGCTTTACACACAGTCCCTGGAACCTAACCCCTGTGCAAGTTGTGAATCAACTGTATAGACAATAGTTTTACGTTTGTTGCCCAATTATTCCACCTTTCTTCATGGTGTCTAAGATACAGCATTTTTAAATCTCTTCTCTCCATGAGAAATGACATTAGAGAATGCAAGTTAGAGAAGAAAATTCTTCGTAATTCCATGTATAGTGATTAGTTTATACGTGATCATTAATGACGGAGAAAAAGAAATGCACCATTACTTTTGAGTCAGTTCTTCTATGGTAAAGCTTTCTTGTGGAAGCACCCATATTTTAAGATTTGTGAGTTAATGCTTACCATGGCAAGCATCCAGAGGGCAAACTATTTAGCTCTAGTGTAATCATGTGTTCAATACTTCCTTGGTGTCTCGTCTCATCTTTAAAGTAAGTTTCGCGCTCCCCATATCAGTGATCCATGTGTTCAGCTGGATCAGCTGGTTGCATGCACGAATTAAGGCAGAAATAAATAAAAATGCTACCTATGCATTTAATTGGCATGGCACAGAGCTACCTGCGTACAAAATATTAAGATTTGTCACTGCCGTGTTACATGGCTGCAAGGGCCATTTTCTTTCCCTTCTTCTTTAAGGACTACTTGGGCTTAATGGGAGTATGAAGACATGCATAGCAGAGATATGAGGAATGCTCCTACTGCCTCCTTTGGGAAGCAGTGGTTGGAAAACAGTTTAAGTGCTCATCTGGCATGATGGGAAGGCATGTAAAGAATTTGATTTTGCTTTGTATTTGTAAGCTTCCTTTGTCTTAAAAGAAGCAGAATGGTGATGTTTGCCACACCCCAATAATTGCTTGCAAAGCTATTTAATGTGTGGAAATCTGGGAATTAATTGAATATTTTATTTTTATTTTACTTATTAAGTGCATATCTCACATTTCTTCCCAAAGGACCAGGTGGCAAACACTTCAAGTAATAAAAACACAATTTAAAATGAAATACTGACATAGAGTTGTGCTATTCATGCAAAGGCAGATTCCTCCTCCTTCCCCTTCTTCCCAAAAATCTGTTACAGGGGTTTCCCCACCCTCCAGAACATTTTAGCGGGGTACAAGGAGAGGGAGGAGAATTTTCATTGTAGAAGTGGAAATCCTTGTGCAAATTGGACAGCTTCGTCGGATACAACCCATAGAGTCTGGGAAGACTGACATAATGTTTGAGATGGTGTCCTTGACACTTTCAGGGTTACCAAGGTTTTGAGGTACTTTAAGAGTTTAGTCCCTTAGTTATAATGGTCTGAATGAAGTTTGCATTAATTTCCACGCTGTTATTAATTACCATCTACAGTACATACAAATGGTATGTTTATGAATAGTGCTGCTTACACTAGAAATTTAGTTAACACAATATTAAATCTTGAATTGAGGCCTCTTGCCAAATAGGGGTTGGGCTTAAGTTTATTTATGTAAGAATACAACTAAAACTATGATAAAACCATAATAAACACAATTAAAAATGTCCTGCACGGCAGGGATAGCCTTTAGGAGAAAGGAAAGAACATCATAGGGGGAAACTAATGATTGAGGATTTATTTTGATAAAGAATTGTATTAGATGTGGTATGGGTGGGCGTCTGAGAGATAAATATTGGGTTTCTATTGTTCATTGAAGATTGAGCAGAGTCAAGTTTATAGTGGCTTAAAATTTATTTTTGTATTCTAAAATAGATCTTGTTTCTGCATTGACTGTGTTATTTGTGTTATGGTTGTGTTTTTGTAGCATAACTTGGTCTTGTGATCATCCTTGCTCACAGGTTAACTGTACCGTGAAATTAAAGGTTGCTGTGGATTTGCAAGAGGAAAACTAAAACCTTGACATTAAAACTCCAGATGTTAATAATATTAATGTGACGTTCAGTTCCGATTCATGAGTTAAAAATGGACATTTTTTTAAACCTCAAGGTCCTTCCGTATCTTATTTCAGTGATAGCAGAGAATGTTCCTCTGTTAATGCAAGACAGGTTACCTGAAATGATAAACACTGTGGTTTAAAGGATTATTAGGGACCGTGGGTGGAAGAGCAAGGCTAAAAAATAAGAAATGTAATTAGTCACTGAATCATGTGGAAGATGGAAAAGAATATGAATGTTTTGGATTGGGCATGGAAAATGAACATTGAATACATGCATCATTTTGTGTTTAACAATGAACAGTACTAAACCTTTGCATATACAGAACTGTCATTTCTAGTTATTAAAATAACTTTCTCCCAGATTTCACAATGGCCTGTGTGTGCATTTCTTGTTAAGAAAGCACGCCTGTGTTGCTTAGTTTAGGAAAATATATTCTAATTTCTTACTTAGCTTGTCATTATCTTTTTTTAAAACTTAAGCTGATTTTAATAAGTTGCACAATTAAATATGCAAAGTGAGGCAGTTACTCTAATCTCATAACATGGAGTAACTTCTCAAAGTATGATTTGATTATCAGGAGCGCCATTGTGAACTGAGACAGGCTGCTCTTCTCCCCGCCCCTGCCATGGTGTCAAGAGTTAAATGTCACATTGCTTGACTCAGGCAAATGATGGTTACTACTAACCACAGTTTGTACCCAGACCAGATACTGAAACCAAGACGTGATACACTGGACTGTTGTCTTGCCTTAGTAATGGACTGGACAAGAGCCAATAAACTGACAATCTACATAAGACTGAGACATTGTTATTGGGTGGTTCCCTAGATCAAATGGATGGGAGTGTGTTGTGGACACTTGGTCTAAAAATTGTAGACATGGGGATTAGCTAGGTAAGCCTAGGTAAGAAACCTGCCAAATTGCGGACAAAGGTTTGTGTATTAGCCACCTGTAAACTCGATTGAGGGGACAGAGAGAACTAAAGGTGGTTTGCTTTACGCCCTGTGGTTTTGTGAACAACTACTTTTTAAAATGGCATATATCATAGAGATGCCTATAAGAAAGGAGCGTGCAAAATTTCAGAGGAATGGGGGCAGGGGCTAGTGACTGACATGATTGAAAAAAATCACGCTTGTGTTCTATTCACTTGGCACCAAAACTCCAGAAACAATGCAAAGCTGATAAATAGGAGTGGATGTGTAGCACAAAGGCAAAACAGCATCAATGTCCGGCATTTTCAAGTGAGCACTGCTAGCAGAACTAGCAAAGAACACAGAGCATACAAGAACAGGGTGATGCATCAACATCTGTTCTCCAAAGAACAGTGCTTAAAGAGCTTCTATAAAGCAATTCAAGGTTTTTCTGTGGATATGACACAGTAAATTTGCAAGACATTTTAATGTCTGAATATAGCTGTGTTAAAAGTTCTGAAACATAGCAGTTTTGCTACAATATAAACATTGTCTGGTTTTTTGTTTAGTGATTATAAAGTAATGGTTTAATAGTGGCAAAACAAAGCAATTTTGTGTCTCATTTGCATTCTTTTAAGTGATCCTGATAGTTTACTCTCTTTTTCTATTTTAATTTTAAAGAAACGTTTATTCAAAATTCTGCAAAACACAGTGTTATCAAACAGAATCTGATGACAATATACATAGTCCACATAGAATTATAGATCACTGTTCAACAAAAACAGACATAAAATAAAACCAAAATAAATAAACATCCTCCCATCAGATGTCAAGGAGATAATTAATTACACAAATTTAGAAAATATTTGAAGGTAGCCCTGTATAGGAAAGTTTTTTAATGTTTAATGTTGTATTATGTTTTTATATATGTTGGAAGACACTCAGAGTGGCTGGAGCAACCCAGTCAGATGGGCGAGGGTACCAAAAATTGTAGTTGAAGGTAGCAACTGGAACTATTTATAACATAGACATAATGGCTGAACAAGACAGGGTTACAAACATGGACTCTATTATACCAAGGGAAAGTAATTAAAGTGTTCTGTTGTCCCAAGTCACTATCAGCCATATTCATTCATTACTGCTTTGTTTCATTGCTCTTTATTTGCCTATTTTCTTTTTCTTTATTCCTCATCATCCCAAAACTGTCTTAATAATTTTATTTATTTATCTTTATCCAATTACCTTCCCCATTTTTTTCTCTAATTTGGGAACCCTCCAAACATACATATTTTCTGAGTATGTTTTATTTAGCCCAGTGCCTTATTTTATGTCAGCCTTCTTCAACCTTGTGCCTTCTAAATGTTTTGGATGACAATTCCCATCATCCTTGACTGCTGGCGGTGTTGGTTGGGGCTGGTGAGAGTTACATTCCAAAAACATCTGGAGGGCTCCAGATCGAGGAATGCTGTTAGTTGAGCAAGCTATAAGTGTCTATTAAAAATTAAGGCTGCAAATCAAGGAAGCAGTATATGATTGTCGGGGAGAACTACATGTGCAACCTGAGTAGGATTATAGGTGGTGCCATTTTGTGTGTGTCCAATTGACGCACAACCACCAATGTACGCATCATTTTTGGCCCTGGAATGGAGGTGGAACGGGCTTATGGTGGCCCAGAACACAACTCCTGCGCAAGCAATGAGTTGCCTGTACATGTATTCACTACAATTGTTGTCATTGCCAAAGTCACTGTTCAGTATAAGAAGAGGCTTCTCTTCTGCCATTGGGACTGCTGTACCAAAACATCAAACAAAACTAGATGTACATGTAGCTCTCTCACCATTCCCATGCAGGCACATCACTTCGTTGAATTGCTGCTGCAGTTAATGAAAAATATACCTTGACATTTGGTTTTGGAAAGCATTGCCAAAACATTTCAAGTCAGTATAGGGAGACTTATTGAAGACTGTTACTAATAAGTTTTTGCCTGTTACATATTTGTTTGACCCTTCCAAAATTACAAAGTTACAATTGCTTTCCATGCTCACTTAAGTTAAAACTTTGTCTTTCTTAAATGGTATGGGAAAATAATGCACATACTGTTTCACTTTTCAAAAACATGAAGATAATGATTGGCTGAATAGATCATTTTAAGTTACGATATAATTCACAATTTTAATTTACAAAATTTAGAAACTTAATTGTGAAGGCTTTATAACAAAAATACAAGTACATAGTTAAGGTATAAATACTAGTTGTAAATATTAACTGGTCTTTACTGATTCACACATACATTGGTGTTAAATATTTAATGGGCAGTTACTGATCACATATTGTTGTTTCGCCCTGTTTGCCTTTCACATTTAAAAGTGGAAAATTCAATCACCTTACAGTTTGGTCTGAAACAAGTCTAATTGAAAGTACGCCTCATTGTTATCAGTGAAGCTTTCTTGCTTTGCAGCATTAATGTAGTAATGTTCTAGAATGTAAGCCAGTGCTTAGCTGCATTGGACTGATACTGTATTGTGTGTTTTGATGTAGTAATTTTAACACTTAATATTGAGTTTATACCTTTTTATGTGCCTGAGATTCAGTAACAAGAACGGACAAAAGGCAAGTTTGTCTGTTGATGAATACATTTTATTCTCTGGCTTCTGAAATTTGAATTATAGGGATATTCAGTAATTGCATTTAAGTCTCTTTCCTAAGTTGTAAAGAGCATTCCTAGCAATGTACCTAATGTTGGAAGATAGTATAAAATGTGTTTGTTTCTTGTATTTGAAATTATTGTTGTGAGTTGTATTATCATTCAGTGGATATCACTGATAAAGCCTGCTTTTAATCAGTGTGTTAGTTAAAAATATTATTTATTATTATATAATATATAATATAATATTATTATACTGGAAAGTATCTTTGTAAATAATTCATGGC
This sequence comes from Podarcis cretensis, assembly GCF_951804945.1. Lineage (NCBI taxonomy): Eukaryota > Metazoa > Chordata > Lepidosauria > Squamata > Lacertidae > Podarcis > Podarcis cretensis. Next base: position 82,713,593 of record NC_137172.1, on the reverse strand, counting down.
TGAATTCAGATGAGATTGACCTCTGAATCATAAATCACAATTGTCTTTTTGTAGCCGTAATAATACTGAATCTGCCTCTTTCGTCCCATTTCATCAGCTTGCTCCGAAAAGTAATTAGAACGATTAATTTATCTGCAAGAATATCTGTTTTCATATTATAAAGCTACTTAATCCAGACAGGCTGCAGTGACATTGATTTTAATCTATTTCCTTAACCTTTTTGGTGGATCTTTTTTAATTAACTTTTGCATCCTAGCTTTATTGATTTATTTTGGTTTTTTACCTTTAGACTCTATAGATGAGTCATAATTGTATATATAAAGCCATCTGGATTCTTCTCCAATTTCTCTCTCATTTTACCCTTCTTCTAAAGACCAGTGTCTAAAATCTCTTTGTAAATATAAAAATTAGTGTGTGCGCATGTGAGAAAAACAAGTAGGTTTTAATCAGGTTCTGTTTTTGTTTTGTTTTGTTTAAAAAAACCTTTTAAACAATTTTAAATTTGGTTCTCATATGTGCAACTTAAAATATATCTGGAGTGTCTCTCTTGATGGAACCTAGCCTGGCCAGGTGGGTTTCAAGGTGGGTCACAATTTGGTCCCACTGCAGCGTGCACCCCAGTTCATCACTTCACTTGTTCACATAGGTGTGCATTACCCTCCACTCGCACTGCGACTGGCTTTGGGCTGTTGCACAAGGATGTTGCCACCCAGTGATAGAAAGGGGTGTTGCCACCACCTCTCCAACACCTCCGCCTGTTGGTCAAGCTTGACCCCGGGGGTGTCTTGCTGCGTTGGGCCACCACACAAAGAAGCTGTTTCCGCAGATCCCTCATGTGCCAGATCCCTCTCAGCTGGCCCTGGAGTGGCCCTAAAGAGAAGGAGCCGCTGCCCTCGCTTCCCCAATCCCAAAGGCTGGGCTTGGGTGCGGCTTCCTTCGATGAGGGAACCTGTTGTGGGGGTGCCTAGTTGCACACCCTCAAAAGAAATGTGTCTGGAGCTGCAACCCTCCCCGTCCTGTCGTCCGTCCCCCGTCCCCCCCCCCCACGCTCTGGCACTGGCTCTTATATATGTTCATTGCTGCAGCTTTCTTTGTAAGTGCTAGCTTGAGAGCCATAGGTGATAAGGAACTGCATGTCAGAGGGTGCATGGAATTCCGTGCAGTGAACGAGCTAGTGGAGGAGGAATGGAACACTGTTCCTACCGTGCGCCCAGTGTAGAAACCAAGAAGGGTGCCAGAATCTAGTGCTTAGCATAAAAATACAACGAATTGTTGCAGGAAGGAAATACTTCTTTGTCTCCCTCTGTAGTCCCTCCAGTCCCTCTCCTGTTATAAAAAAATACATAATTGCAGACTAGTTTGTGGTCTTATTTATTAGGATTATTTGTTGGTTCTACCAATCCTGTAGTCATATATTTGTACAATTGTGTGCCGAATGAAATCTTACCTTGACACCATCCAGTATAAATTGTTCATTAAGAAGGTTGTTCAGCCCCCTCTCCCCTCATTATAACTTGTGTTCTCTGAAGTAAATTATGTTGAAATACAAATAATATTACTGCAAAAAAGGTAATCTCACTTATTTCCCATAACATAATTAGGAAAAGTTGGTATATCATAGGGTTTGTTCAGAAGTTGTCCCTGAGAAGGAATCAAGGTAGAATTTGGGTTTATGAACACCCTTAGCCATGTTTCTACTTCTCTTTTCATGATAACTGGTGACAGAACAGGAGCTTCTATACTCTTATGGTGAGAGGGATTGAGGAGGGAATGTACAGCAGTGAAATCATGTCCAAGCTCTTAACCCCATTGATGATCAGAGGGAAGAATTGAAACTCTGGCTTGCTTTTTTAAAATTGAAATAGGTTTACTGTAGTCAAGTTGGGCCCTTTCAAAATCCTTCTAACAGTTAGTGCCTTTGCCTTTCATGATAAATACTGGTATGTAGACCTGTGTTAACACTTACTGCATGGTGAGCTAACAATATGTCTAATTGTCTTTCAGTGAATCAGTTTTTAACCTTTGAAGGCCCTATGCTACTGGATGTGCGCATTAAGCATTTGATGAAAACAAAGCAGTTAACTCAAGCAACTGCCCTGGCAAAAGTGTGCTCTGACAATCCAGAAATCAGCAGCAAAGGCAGTTTTAAGCAAACCTATCTAGTCTGCCTTTGTTCTGGGTCACCAAATGAAAAGCTAATGCAGGAGGTAAGTATGTTTTAGAAATATGCCTTGTGACTTTCTCAAAGCATCAGTAATAAGAGTATTGGGAAACATGGTTCAGAAGTGCATGTTGTAACATTCTCTGAAGAAAGAATTACTTGTGTTCTAGAACAGTTAAGCTTGAGTCAGTGCAAACTGTAAGGTATAAAACATCTTGGGCCAGATTCAACTACCCCATTCATGGAAGCTAGCACAAGGACTCCAGCTAGCTCAGTGGAGCTTTCCCCCTCTCTTCCCCTGTACCTGCCCCAGATCCTCCCTGGAGAGTTGGGAGAATGCCCAGAACAGCATGGCAGGGAGGAGAAGGAAGATTGTTTCATCTGGCAAGCAGAAATATTCTCATTGGTGGTATATTTAATTCCACCCATTGACTCTTATCCCTTAAAAAAGAATTGTTGAGGTGTTTGCCATATTTTATTATATGGGGTTCTTTTCGTTAATGTATAGTACCCAGTATTTGGGTATAATGGCCTTTAAATTGGAACAATTGGGCATAGAAAGGTTAGGAGGGAATTCATGGTTTTGAATAATTCTGGGAGATGAAGGTTTTCATGGAAGCTCTTAAGATAAGGGGTAATTAAATATGCTCAGTGGTCAGTCTTTGAAACATTCATATCTGTTAGACCCTCTTTGGCAGTAATCAGAAAGGAACTGACAGCCTTGTTCGAGCTTTTGAAGAGAAATGACAAAATGACTCCATTTGGCATTAATATCTTTTAAAATGCCCTTCCTCTTTCAGCATTAACCACACTACCTGGTGAATGCTAAGCTTTTGACTACCTTCAAATCCTTTAACCATGGCTGGCATTGATCTCAGCGCAGATGCTCTGCTGCAGTATTGTTAAAGTTGAAAAGGGTTAGAAGAAAGGGGTTCTAGTACTGTATAAGGAAAGGAAGGCAGTTCATGAACTTGCTGAAGCCAAGAGGTTGCTCCCAGTCTCTTAACCAAAATTAAGTCCTTTGGTTCCTGGAGTCCTTTCACTTGGATTATTTTATATTTGGGAATGATTTGTCCAGGTCCTTACAAACATAGGGTAGGATTTCCCCAACAAGACCTATCAGCAGAAGCCCTGCACAAAACATTTAGCTTGCACAGTGGGGCTTTTCCCCTCTGCCCACCCATGTGTGTTGGTAAGGCAAATCCCCAGAACAGTACTCAGAAGGTGGAGAGGTTATTCTGTTTGGCAAACAGAAATGCTTGCACTGACAGAAGGATCAGAAGAGTGTGACGTTAAATTCCTCCCATAAACTAGTAAAACATATACATAGAGACTTAAGTGTTTTTGTCTGTGTTAGCAGTATTTTCAGTCTCTCTGGATAAGTGTAATAGAAGATGCTGGTGTATAAATTTAGGAGATCATTGAGATGATTTATGTAATGTATAAACTGTACAAATTAGATTTTTTTATTTTTGAAAAATAATCATGGTTTTTACATAGACTGTCAATGTTTAAAGCAATTGCTTAAACTGCTGATATGTACTATGCATGTTTTGATGTAATCGGATTTAATATTTTAACTGAAAACAAATTACTTAATCTTTTTTCCCTCACTCTTCAGATTGCAGCTATAGACTGCAAAGATGCTTTAGAAATGATCTGTAATCTAGAATCTGAAGGAGATGAAAAGAGTGCTCTTATTTTATGTGCAGCATTTTTATCTCGTCAACTGCAGCAGGGAGAGATGTATTGTGCATGGTAGGTTTGAATCCTTTGAACTATGTTAGTTAGAATATAAAAGGTAAAGGTAAAGGTACCCCTGCCCGTACGGGCCAGTCTTGACAGACTCTGGGGTTGTGCGCCCATCTCACTTAAGAGGCCAGGGGCCAGCGCTGTCCGGAGACACTTCCGGGTCACGTGGCCAGCGTGACATCGCTGCTCTGGCCAGAGCCAGAGCCAGAGCCAGAGCCGCACACGGAAACGCCGTTTACCTTCCCGCTGGTAAGCGGTCCCTATTTATCTACTTGCACCCGGAGGTGCTTTCGAACTGCTAGGTTGGCAGGCGCTGGGACCGAGCAGCGGGAGCGCACCCCGCCGCAGGGATTCGAACCGCCGACCTTTCGATCGGCAAGTCCTAGGCGCTGAGGCTTTAACCCACAGCGCCACCTGCGTCCCTATAAGTTAGAATATATTATACAGCAAATATACAAATGGAGTAATGGAACAGAAATATTATAAAATTGAGTATTTTGTCATAACTTGTGATAGCTAGTGCCATTGGTGTCCATAATTTATCCTAATTAAGGATCAGATAGGAGATCAAATATTACAAAGCAACCGTAGTTTTACCTCTGTAGGAACCAAATTCTACAGCTCTTAGCAGACTGATGTAATAGAAGTTAAGTTAATATATCTAAAATTCTTACCTCATCATTGTGAGATTTTATTATACCAGCACATTTCCAAGTACTATGCAGTGAAATGACTAGTAGACTGCTCCTTGTGAACATAAACCAGAGCATATTTAACGCTGAAACGTGTTTCCTTACCATTTATATCTGTATAAGATAGATATTGAGTGTTAAGTGGGAAAATATAATACTTGGAATGAAATGCTTAGTCATGAAAATGTTAGCACATTTAACATTCAGGATTTTTCTGTAAATTTTATTAAAATAAGATTTCAATCACAAGTTCAAGAATGATGGATTGTAAATCACTCTTAGTTTAATGCTGCTCAAGATGCATTAAGCAAGCCAATTTCCCCATCTTTAAGTATTCAGAAAGAATGACTTGCTTTCCATGTGTCCAGGCATAGTTTAGGGTACTTTAAGTCAAACAGTTCTCTTATATAAATAGAAGTGTACTTCATTTAAATGTACTGTAATCTTTCTCCTGTTTTTGGCCAAAATATAATGCAGGTAGGCTGCCTCTGAAGCTATTGTTTTTCTTTGTATTCCAACTGTTTCCAAAATATCCCAGTAAGTAGAAGCTGCAGGGAATTCCCAAGGTGCCATACTAGCAATTGTTTACCTTCATTTATAGGGCATGGGGCTGCCACCTCTGTTGCATTGCTTGCCAACTCCCAACCCCCTCCCTCCACCCCTGCCCACTTGCTACCCCTGCCAACACACTACCCTCCCCATTGTGAATCCCCATCCTTCCACATCTCTCACAGCTCACCCCAATCCACTGTGAGAGGGTGAGAAGATGAGAAAGTCTTTCATCCCATTCTGCCAGGAGGAAGTGTGCCATTTTGAAATTCCCACTTCCTTCCAGCAGCAGTGGAAAAAGGAGAAAAAGACACACACCCGCTTCTAGTGACTACAGTGTTTCAATGTTAGTATAAACTTTGTAAATCTTGATTTTCAGGGAACTGACACTCTTCTGGAGCAAACTACAGCAAAGGGTGGAGCCTTCTGTACAAATATATCTAGAGAGATGTCGTCAACTTTCTGTGTTAACAAAGACAGTGTACCACATTTTCTTCCTAATTAAAGTAATCAATTCAGAGGTAAGGATGTGCAGTAAGGTTATTCGTGATGCTGTGAATTGAAATCCACTTGGTAGTGACTTGCAAAGTATAGTGCACCTACCTTATGAAAATACGGTTCTTCGCACTTCCAACTATGGTATCTGCATGCGTAAACTAGCAGTCAGAAGTTCCTGTGAAGCATAATTTCCTCTTGTCTCAGAGAATGCTGGCATGACAGTGTGCACTTTGCACTTAGTATCTCTGGCTGTCAAAAATGTCCAAAACATTAACATTTGCTTAGAACATCTTTTAAAGAAAGGGAGGGAGGATGAGCCCATCTGTGGGAGAGAGCTTGTGGCTTTTGACCATTCTAGATGGCCTTGACTCCTACATCAGTTTTAAGAAATAGAAAGATTGCATTGGGTACAATACAGCCAAATTTTGCTCACTCTGTTTCACTAGCATCCTGGGTAAAGTATTTATTTTCCTGTTATGTTTATATTTCTAGGCTATTTTCCTGCCCAAAGGCCAGTAAACCAGGTTACAAATAAAAACAGCTCAAAATTTAGAAGTCAACAGCTAAACAAAATAAAGAAAAAAAAGTCAAATGCAGAGCAGCACCAAAACAACCTCCAACTGTTAAAAAGCAAACATCAAAATACAGCAAGAAACCAGGCCAACATGAAATCAAGACCAAAGGAACAATGAAATAATAAAACAGTTGTAACAGAACAGCCTATAGTGTGGAGGTAATACAAGTATAGGGGAGATAGTTCCACATCCTGTTTCAGGATGATGTGGGCAAGTGGAAGTTCTTCCAGGGAATAGGTCTTAGTAGGTCAGTTGTATTAAAAAATTAGTTTGGGACCTTAGTTTGCTTGACTCTGCCTTAAATTGTATAGCGATGTCTGCCCAAGAGTTGCTAAAGATACTAGGTTGGATCCAGAGAAGAGGACATTTGTACAAGTAGATTTTCTTCATGTGTCCTTCACATGAAATGCTATATGATACTGCTGTCTGATTTCAGCTCATTCATTCCCATTCCAGCATCTCATCTTCCAGCCATCAGAAACATTTTATTTGATGGATGTAGGTAGCTGCAATTTGGGTTGGGAAATTCTTCTCATGCAAACATCCTTATGCTTACGTTTCTCTGGATACAACCCAGAGATGTTTGAGAATGGCATTTACAGGTAATAGCTCTGATAAATGTTGAGCCTTGCGGGACACAACTGAATTAAGGACAAAGAAGTTGCTCTTTTCCCCAGTATTATTTTTTGTGCTTCTATATATTGTAAGGCAGTTGCTGGTTTCACTTAATAATTATGGGGTTTTTTCAAGAGTTTGCAACAGGACCATATAAATCAAAAACTGAATTCTATAACTGTTCCTGGAAGAAGTGATTAATTTTGACAAAATGTAGACCATTATCCATTTAATGCAAAAATATGGGTTTTTTAATTGTATGTTTAATGTTCAGATGTAAGGGAAAGAGTTTGAATAATCATTTATAGAATTTACTGAAATCAATTGTAAGCATTACATAATGTTTGAAATTACTTTTTAATTTGTCTCTTTTACAGATCGATGCTGCTGGACTTGCAACGTGCATTGAACTTTGTGTGAAAGCATTGCGTTTGGAAGCCAGTGAGAATACAGAGGTCAAGATTTCCATTTGCAAGACTATATCTTGTTTGTTGCCTGATGATTTGGAGGTTAAACGTGCTTGTCAACTGAGTGAATTTCTCCTCGAGCCAAATGTGGATGCATACTATGCTGTTGAAATGCTATATAATCAGCCTGACCAGAAATATGATGAAGAAAACCTTCCAATACCAAATTCATTACGCTGTGAGCTCTTACTTGTATTAAAAACTCAATGGCCTTTCGATCCAGAATTTTGGGACTGGAAAATGCTAAAACGTCAGTGTCTTGCATTGATGGGAGAAGAGGCATCAATTGTATCATCAATAGATGAGCTGAATGACAGTGAAATGCATGAAAAAGCAGAGGACTGCCAAGATGAAAACAAAGAAACTTTAGTGAATGGACTTTCTGGATGTTTTGATGAAGCTACAAACTTACTTAGAAGCATTAGAGATAAAAAGCAGAAAAACCGAGAAATAAAGAAACTGAGAGAGCGAGGGTTCATATCTGCTAGATTCAGGAACTGGCAAGCATACATGCAATATTGTGTGTTGTGTGACAAAGAATTCCTTGGACATAGAATAGTAAGGCATGCACAGAAACACTACAAGGATGGAATCTATAGTTGCCCGATATGTGCACAGAATTTTAATTCTAAAGAAACATTTGTTCCGCATGTCACACTACACGTTAAGAAGTCTAGTAAAGAGAGACTGGCTGCAATGAAACCACTGAGAAAATTAGGAAGACCACCTAAAACAGCAACCACTGGTATGAACAAGAAGAACAATACTGTAGTTAAGCAGGAACAACGGCACATAAAAAAGAACAGCCTTTATGCAGCAGACTTCATTGTTTTTAATGATAATGATGGTTCTGATGATGAAAATTTTGAAAAAGACAAACCTTACATTCCAGAGATAACACCAGTTCAGAAACCATTGCCTGTCAATGAGTTTACATGTCCTGTTAGCTTGTGTAAGAAAGGCTTTAAATACTTTAAAAATTTGATTGCACATGTGAAAGGTCATAAAGACAATGAAGAAGCTAAACGGTTTCTTGAAATGCAGAGCAAAAAAGTCATTTGCCAGTACTGTAGACGCCATTTTGTAAGTGTTACCCACCTCAATGATCATTTACAGATGCATTGTGGCAGCAAACCCTACATCTGTATCCAGATGAAATGTAAATCTAGCTTTAATAGTTATGCTGAACTTTTGAGTCATCGGAAAGAGCACCCACTCTTCAAGGCAAAGTGTATGTTTCCGAAATGTGGGAGAGTGTTTTCAGAAGCATACTTACTTTATGATCATGAAGCACAGCACTATAATACCTTCACCTGCAAATTTGCAGGTTGTGGAAAAGTTTACCGCTCCCAAAATGAATTAGAAAAGCATATTGAAGACCATACTAAATCATCTGAAAAAATACAGCTGTCTGATGGTGAGAATAATTCTTCCCAACCTTTAGAAGAAAATGAGAATGCAGAAGAAATCCATCCAAAAGAAACATTTGTTTTACCACCTGAAAATGGTATAAATATCTGTGCCAAAGCAGAAAATTATGTCTCAGATCAGTACAAAGATGAATCTCTCAGGACTGAGGGAACAAAAATGCCAGCTAGTGTACTGGAACAGATTAATTCAATCTCTGTAGAAAGTGTGGAGCAACCTATACCTGCTCCTCCTGCAAAGGCAGAACCGGTAGCTGTGGCCAGCAGTGTTTTGATGCCTCTTCTAGGCCAAAGAATTAGAGAAAACATGGCAAGAAAAGGTAAATTACCTGCTTTGAGTAATAAAATAGATACTGGTGCATCTGTAGTCCAACAGTTATGTCCAACAGTTGAAGATACTTGTAATGATCTTGCAGTGTCCCAGGAAGGAAAGGAACATGACTGTGTTGGTGAGTCCCAAACAGTTTCCATGCATTCAGTTAAACTTGAACCTGAAGTTCTTGCATCAAAAAGCCCTGAAAAAGAGATAAGTCTTATGTCCTTCATGCCGAATCAAGTAGGCTGTCAAAATTTACTCTCTCCCAAACTTCAGATGGAAGAGAGCATTAAGACTGCTCCCAATTTTTATAATTTGCCTCTAAAGACTTTAGAAGGGATTGCACTTGCTCCAACCCAGAGCAACCTCGGCACTCCATTTGTTCCAGTCATACCACTGGCAGCTCCAGTTCAGAAGTTCACTTGCCAAGTTGATGGATGTACTCGAGTTTACAATTCTTGCCAAAGCATTGGCAAACACATGAAGACAGCCCATCCTGATCAATATGCTGCATTTAAGATGCAGCGCAAGAATAAAAGGAGTAAAAAAACAAGCAGTTTGCAAAACCTGTCAAATGATAGCAAAATTGTTTATTTTTTACCATCACAAGTATCTACTAGTGATGCTTTTCTTCAACAAGCCAAGACCACTTCAAATCCCCCTTGTACAAGCCAACTGCAGCAGCTGTCTAACGCCCTTTTTCCAACACGTCTGGAAAGTATGACTAATTCCCTATTACCCAACATGGAAAATGTTATAAATATAGGTCTATCATCCCATATTAAAAGTGAAACAGAGAATACATTAGGTGCACAATTGGGAAGTTTGTCCAGTGCAACTTTACCTTCACAGCTGGACGAACTAGAAAAACCAGTTATGCCTCTGAACATTGACAGTGGTTCAGATCCTTTCCTTCCTTTACCTTCAGAAAATGGTCCAATTTCTCTCTTTCCTTCTCTTGCTGATAATGGTCCGAGTTCTGTTTTCTCGCAAATGGAGAACAATACCAGTCACTTTTCCTCCCTAGAAGGAAACAATAACTCTGCTTTTACAAAAGAGGAAAGTGTTGATGTGCTCTTCCCTTCACAAGTAAATAATGAGAGTAACTTCAGTGAAACCACTCCGCAACTCCTTGTTTCAGAAAAAGCAAAAAAGGTTCGTAGGCGAGATCCAGATGGAAAAGAAAAGAAGCCAAAGCGTAACAAGCGGGCAAAATGGCCAGCAATAATCAGGGATGGCAAATTTATTTGTAGTCGATGTTATAGGGTTTTTTCTAATCCTAGATCACTTGGTGGCCACCTGTCTAAACGCTCCTATTGTAAGCCCCTAGATGAATCGGAAATTTCTCATGAAGCTCTACAGCTTAATGGACAATCTTCTCTTCTTGCCAGTATGATTCTTTCTTCAAATGCATTGAGCTTACAGCAGCAACAGGAGCCAACTTTTAATCCAGAAGTGTGTTTTAAAGAGCCATCATTCCTTCAGCTGCTGGCTACTGAAAATCGGTCAACTGCTTTTTTCCAGAACTTGTTTCCACGGACTAATACGACTACCTTCAATGCAAGTGAAAATGAAGAAGGAAATGAAATTATCAAACAGGCCTTGGAAACCGCAGGCATTCCAAGTACTTTTGATTCTACAGAAATATTACCACATGTAATTACAACTAGCTGTATCACTGGTACTACTGAAATAAATGCAACAGTTTTGCCAAATCCAGGTGTGTCACCTTCATTACCAACTACCTTGCTATCAGACCAAAACAGAACAATTAACACCAAAATTTCCTCAGTAGAAGAATGCAACAGCTTACCAGTATTTCCAGATGACTTAATACTTAAGACTATTGAAAATGGCTTATGTTCCAACTTGGTTTCTAATTCTACTGCCACAGCACATAATTTTGGAAATAATACTTCACGTATTTCAGTCATAAGCAGCATCAAAAATTCAGAATTGAGTAACTTAAAGAAAAAGGGGGTCGGTGGTTCGAAGAAAAAGAAGAAAGCTGCTGCTGACATTTCACAGAAATTAGTAATTAATGATTTGTCAACATTGGGGCTTTTAGCCAGAAATGCTGAAGAAAATGTGCAAATATCGACAGAGAATCTCCAGTCAAATGTATTGACAAAATATGAGTCTCAAGTGTTAATGGAAAACCTTACACAAAAACTGAGCAATGTGGACAGCGAGTTAATTGCCAGTGTCAAAAAGAACTTTAATACTAGTCATGACACTCATGAAGAAACAGTTTGCTTATCAGTGAAATCTGAAAATGACAACTCTCAGGTCACTCTAGATTCCTGCATTCAGGAAAATTCCAATTTGGAGATTTCAGAGCAGAATGTAATTGAAAACTTTGAGAAGACCCTTGAAATAATTAAAACAGCTATGAACTCTCAGATGGTAGAAGTTAAAATGGAAAACCAGGAAGTGTCAATTGAGTCATTGCAGAGTCAGCAAATCAGTACTCCTGAGTGTACATCAGAAAACCCCTCACAAACTGTTCAACCATCCAACCTTGCGCAACACATAGCAGACATACAGAATGTCACCCTTGATAAAATTAGCCCTTCTAAGTATGACACCTCTCACAAAGATGATATTCAGATTATGGAAATATTAGAAGGTCTGAAAAAGCTGAAGTTAGAAAGTGAAACTTCAGGTCAAGTGTTTGACAGTATAATTCATTGTCTTCCAGCAGATTCACTACCACAGATTCTTGTTCCATTTGTAACAACTGAGAGCACTTCTGTCCAGCCACCTTCAGAAACGCATAATCGGTTCAGTGAAAAAGCCCATAAACCTTTTATGTGCCAGGCCCCAAGCTGCAGTTACAGTGCTATGACCAAGGATGCATTATTTAAACACTACAGCAAAATACATCAATACACTGCAGAAATGATACTGGAAATTAAGAAACACCAGTTGAAATATGCACCCTTTAAATGTGTTGTAGCTACCTGTCCAAAAACATTTACAAGAAATTCTAACCTCCGGGCCCACTGTCAGCTGGTACATCACTTTACAACAGAGGAAATGGTAAAACTAAAACTAAAAAGACCCTATGGGAGAAGATCCCAAAACAAAACTGCAAACTTAACACCAAGGCCTGTTGAACTAAAGAGTATACCTTGTGTGCTAATGGAAAGTGCACAGGAAGCACAATTGACTAAAGATCTTGAAATAAAGAAAGAAGCATGTATAGAATCTGTGAAAGTGCCCGAAATAGTGGTGCCAGAGAGGGTGATCCCAGAGGAGGTGGTGCCAGAAAGTACACCAGATGTTTCTGAAAAAATGGAAAAACCACCACAAGTGGTTACCATTCCTCCTGAACTTTATAATGTTGCCACACTAAAAAACATACAGGTACAACCCAAAGTACGCAAAATTAGAAGACATAGGAAAGAAAAAGAGAAAAAACACCCCAAACCAGCATGTAAAACTTTAGAACTTCCTACTAGTTATAGTCCCTACAGACCTTACAGATGTGTACATCCAGGTTGTTTTGCTGCTTTTACAATACAGCAGAATTTGATTCTTCATTATCAAGCTGTACACAAATCTGATCTGCCCTCCTTCTCTGTGGAAGGAGAAGAAGAAAGTGAACCGAGTAAAGATGAGGAGTTTTGTAAAGAAGAAGACTGTGATGAAACTGAAACAAATGTAGTTGTAAAAGAATTCAGATGTGAGGTGAGAAATTGCTCAAGGATATTTCAGGAAGTCACTAGTCTTATTCAGCACTACATGAAGCTTCATGAAATGACTCCTGAGGAAATTGGAAGCATGAAGTCAGCCTTGGATGTTGGAAGATTCCCTTGTGATCAGTCTGAATGTAAGTCATCCTTTGCAATGTATATTAATTATATTACTCATTTAGAAGTGGATCATGGAATAAAGATAAAACAAACAAAAACAGAGGATGGCATGTACAAGTGTGATTGTGAAGGCTGTGATCGTATTTATGCAACAAGGTCTAATCTCCTACGACATATTTTTAATAAGCATAATGACAGGCATAAAGATCATCTGATAAGACCGAGGCGATTCTTGACACCAGGTCAGGAAAATATTTCAAGTAAGGCTAATCAGGAAAAAACCATGAAAATTAAGCATAAAGGATTAAAATATAGGGCAGGAAAGCATGGAAACAAAATATCAATTAGGACTAAGCGAAGGAAACTTATAATTGTAGAAAACAAGAACTCAAAAATGGGCCAGATCCATGAAAATAAGGCATATACTTTGAAATGTGGGAAGTATGTGTACTCAATAAAGAGTAGGCATGATGCTTTATCAGAATGTTCAAGCACTTTGGTCACACAATATCCATGTATGATAGAAGGCTGTTCGTCAGTTGTCACAAGTGAAAATAATATAATTAGACATTATAAATGTCACAAGTTGTCTAAAGCATATACATCAAAACACAGAAATATCCTAATTGTCTCAAACAAACATCCTGATTTAATGGAGAAAGAAGTATCTTCACAAAATGAGGCAATTGAGGACAAAACGTGTGATGCAGAATTGCCGCCACATTTGTCTGAAACCCCTGAGGACTTGAGAGCCTCTACACCAGTGGCACAAAATGAACCTGAGAAGAGTGAGAAGGATGAAGTGGATGAGCTTGCAGAAATGTTCATTACCAAACTTGTTAATGAGGACCTCACAAGTTCAGAGAATCATGGAAAGCCGCCTTCTGATGTAAATAATGACTGCCAAGAAACTAGTTCTTCCCTTTCGGAAAAGCAAAACGTAAATGGTAACTTAAAAAGAGCAAACAAAGAAAAAAATCCTCAGATTAAAAAGCGGAAAGTTGAGAAACAGGAAGAAGTCTTAGCTGTTGAAGTAAGTAGTGTACGGAGAGAGGAGGAAACGGCTGTCGCTGTTCAAACTGCTGAAGAGCAATCCGCATCTTTTGACTGGAGTTCATTTAAGCCTATGGGATTTGAAGTATCTTTCCTCAAGTTCCTTGAAGAGTCTGCAGTGAAGCAAAAGAAACCTACAGATACAGCCTGCAATAGCTGTGGAACCAGAAAAGGTTCTCATTCAAACTCAAGAAAATCTAATGACAAGTCCTCGTTTGCAAGAACACGATCATGTTCTGAAAGTGAAATCTCTGTACAGTTTGCTAACCCATCACAATTTCAGTGTAGCGGTACTGTAAAAATAGTTTTAGATAAGACTTTTAAAAATTGCACTGAGCTTGTGTTGAAGCAGCTTCAGGAAATGAAACCTATTGTCAGTCTGATAAGACTTGATGGACATTTGGAGAAAAATCCAGAGGTTACAAAATAATCGGGTAATATGTGTGGACTCTATGTTCTGATGATTAATGTCTAAACATGACCTGTACTGCATTTTTTATTTTATTTTAGTAGGAAGCCATTGAGCATGAGACTATTTCTTAAGGTTTTCTGTTGAAGTGATTTAACCTAGCAAAATCATGACAGTTGTCATGTAAATTTCTTTGTTTTTATCCCTATGGGACTTGGAACAGAATCATTGTTTCAGTTTTGTAAATAATTGATCAGAACCTCAATTTTTTATCAGATTTTTGTCCTTTTCCATGACTCAAATATTTGTGTATTGTCTGTGGTATTTTTCACTGGGTCACAGCTCATATATAACAGTACTTTTTATTTGTAGATACATTTTTGTATATATTTATTATTGTAAATCATTTGCTGCTGTTAGCAGTCTGTAAGTCTGAAATATTAAATGACACGTTTATATTCAGAATTTTAATTTGTAACTAAGTGATCCAGTTTTTAAAATATTCTTTTAAACTTTTTAAAGTAACAACTAGGTAAGTCTACCATATCCAGTTTCGTTTTGCATAAAATATGTGTACAGGAGAAGAGATTGATCAGATCACACTTAATTGGTTAAAATACATACTGACACAGTTGTGTTTGTAGCTTGAAACATCCAATATCTTTGGATGGTATTCATATGTACTTAACTCAAACTTTTTCCTATAACTGCATTTGCATTGCTTTTAATTGGATCGAAATTCTTCCACTTCCATAATATAATGGAAATGTAAATTTTAAATAGTTTGCTGACACTGAAGATTTTAAACAACATTTTGGTATTGAATAACCCATCGTGAATGTGATAGAAAATTAGTAGTGTGGAGCAGTGTATATTTTTGAGGTGGTGATTTGTGAAGTAGCCCAGTATTGCCTTAAATAAAATCACATTTCATTTCTTGTTTTATACATGTTATCTTACAAAGGTCCTTTTTGTTTTTGAAATTTAGATTTATTTATAGGGTAGCATCTACAACACAGCTTTGGAAACAGTCTTTTTTAATGAATGCATTTTTACACTACTTGTTTTGATATTACCACCTTGGTATCTCTTTTGTAAAATATATACTATAACAGCATTAGAAACACAATATTTGCTTTTTCAATGGAAGATGAGAGTTTGTGCTCTTCCGAGTATAATTACACAGCTTTCATAATAGATGACAGCCTCTCTTCTCATTCACAGTTACAGTAGAAAATGTAAGTTTCCTTCTGCCTTTTTTAGAATTAAGTTTCCTTGTCATTTGAAGTTTACATTACATGCACGCAAATATACTAATAGCACATCAGGTTGATGCAGGGTAGTACTAAGGCAGAGAGACCACTGTCTCATCCACCATATTGAGCTTCACTCAAGATGGCCCTGCTACTGAGGCATCAAACAAATGACTTCAGGCTCTGCCTAGTATCTCAAAAACTTCTTTCCCAGCAGCACAGCAAGGGAGCAGTAGGTGAGAAAGAGGAATTAATGATGAGCTGGTCCAGCATAGACTTATTCCTTCACTTGACACCAGTTTGAGACAGATTATTAGCAACCCAGTACTTGCCATCATGGTAGCAGTAAAGATTTGTATTTGAGCTCAAAATACTTGTTCCTGCTTAAATGTATTATGTCACCAAGGTCAAAATAGAAGTGTGATACTGCCATAATAAAGAGTACATGTACACACAAGCCAGAAAAAAATAAGCACAACTTCCTTTTCATATATAAATATATGGCTGATGCAGCTGGAAAAGGATTGAATTGTGTTGGGTCAAATGGATTCTCTTACTGATTGTTAGACTTCAGTGAAGCCTATAGTAGATAAAACTGACTAATTTATCTTCTGCAGGTTATCACTATTGCATATTTCACTTGATAAGTTGAATTTGAATGTTAAGTATGGATAACATACCTGTTTCTAATTTTAAAATGTCTGTTAAAGGAACAAATATGCAACAGTAACCACTTTCTCTCCCCCCACCCCCCTGGTTGTGCCTGGACTCTTCAAGAAGCATTGTTTGGTCACCATACTTCTCTCACTCTTGCTTCATGAAAATACTTGAGGGATTAAAAGGAGGAAGAGGCAAACATGAAAGGAGAGGCCCTCCTTTTTTCTTTTTTTGTCCCTCCACAAAAGAGTTTGTTAATATGCCCCTCCAGATACTGTTGGTACTCCCAACATTTATGAAACCTAGCCAGCTCCAGTGATTAGAGGTAATGGAATTTGTAGGTGAACAACATCTGAAGGGGCTCAAGTTCATCATTCCCAACAAGCTCACATAATGTTGTCTCAGCCTTTTTTATGCTGTGTGATCTAGAAACGGGTAAGAACATGAGAGCTTCCTGGATCAGGTCAGTAGCCCGTCTAGTCCATCTTATTATCTCAGTGGCCAATTAGATGCCCATAGGAAGCATACAAGGTAGACCTGAGCACAATAGCACTCCCCTGCAGTTTCCAGCAACTGGTATTCAGAAGCATTCTGCTTCTGATTATGGAGATGGAGCATAGCCTTCATGGCTAGTAGCCACTGATAGCCTTATTTTCCACGATTTTGTCTAGACCTTTTTCAAAACCATGCAAATTGGTGGCCATCACTTCCTCCTATGGGAGTGAATACCATAGCTTAACTATGAAGCAGTACTTTGTTCTGAATTCTCCCAACCTTCAGCTTTGTTGGATGTCCACCCTATTCCTGTGGGAAGCCCAAAGAAAGGACAAAGCTTTATGAGACGGGGAGAAAAACTCCTCTGCCCACTTTCTCCATGTCATACATAATTCCATGCATTTCTATCATTTCTCCTCTTACATGGCCTTTCTCTTAACTGAAAAGTCTGAAGTAATGCAACCTTTCCTTATCCTCTTGATAATTTTGGATGCCCTTTTCTGAACCTTTTCTAATTATAATATCACCCTCAGGAGGTTATGGACTCTCCTTCTTTGGAGGTTTCTAAGCAGAGGTTGGTTGGCCATCTGACATGGATGCTTTAGTTGAGATTCCTGCATTGCAGGGGTTTGGACTAGATGACCTTTGGGTCCCTTCCAACTCTACAATTCTATGATTCTATCTTGTTTTCAGGAGACCAGAGCTGTATGCAGTATTCCAAATGTAGTCATACCACTGATTTGTATAATGTAACGGTATTGGTAATTTTAGTCTTACTTTCTTTCCTAATGATCTGTAGCATGGGATTTTTTTCTACAACTGCACATTGGATTGCCACATTCTGGCTACCTGCTATGACCCAGTCACTGCCAGTTCAAACCCCATAAATGTATATGTGCAATTAAGATACTTTGCTCCGTTTGTCACCTTACACTTCTTTACGTTGAATGACATTGGGCATTTTACCATCCATTCCATTTGGAGAGGTCCTTTTGGAGCTCTTCACAGCCCCTTTTTGTTTTAATGACCATGAATGATTTTGTACCTGGCAGATCTGGCCACCTCACTGCTCACCCCCAACCCAGACCAAGCGCAGGTGTGTTTAGACGATGGGACACAAAATTGCACTTGTGGACAACTTATGAATGGCAATTTGCCTGACAACCCTTTCTCCCCGCCCCCTCTCATCATAGTTCTTTTGTAGAACCCAACAAATTGTCCAGAATAGGGTATGAATGCCCCTCCCCATCCTTCTGCAAATAGGAATCCCTATTGGTTACCCTCTGAGCCCTGCTCTCACTATCACTGGCCAAGCATCCACCCTTAATAACAATCATTCTATCATAGTTGATGTATCTTCATTCAGGAGCTCCCCCCAGTTTTTGGAAAGCAATCTATTCGGGGGGGGGCAGTTATCTGTTCATTAGGCAGTTAGAAAGAAGTTAGCCCTCAGAAGAGTTGGGAAAATTGATTTTGTAAGTCAGAGGCCTTGTTTGTTAGGAAATTGTATGGGTGCAGACCCCAAAACCCACTTTTGCCCTCAGCTATTGGATATATCATGTTGATGTCTGTGTTCCCTTCCAAAACATCATGTAGGAAAAGGCCCACAGACATGGCAAATAAGATACGCTTGAATACAATTAGAGTGGTGAAAATCCAAATCTTCTTCACTTTAATAAACGGTAGTTTTTTTAAAAAATACAAAACTGAAGTCAGTGTTCACATGGAAATAACTTTAATGTGTTTACTTATTTCATATTTTATTTCAGCAAAAATTGCCTTGATCTAAATTTGCTGACATCACACTGTTGCTCAGAAAAAGTGGAAGCAACTTGCCAGCTAGCATTTAATATTCTGGGGTGTGTTAAGCTTATTTCTGTAAAAATGTCATGAGAATTGTATATGTATGCTTTGTAACAAAAAGGTAATTGATTTAATAGCCTTCAACAGTGACCTTTTTTGTTCTTTGACATTTTCTCATGTCAAATTCTCATGCAGTGCTTTCAGATGAGCTTTACCAGAGCCATAGCTTAGTGGTTGAGCATGCAAGAAGGTCATAGGTTTTATCCCTAAAACCTCTGGATGGAGCTGGGAATGCTCTTTGTCTGAACCCCTGGAGAACTACGGCCAGTCAGGGTGGATAATATTGAGCTAGATGAAGCAATGGTCTGGCTAGTTATAAGGCAGCGTTCTGTGTTCTTGTGCCCTTGGATAAACTACTTGTAACACCACAAATCACCAATAGCTTATTGTGTTCTAAATCTTGGTAGACGTTAGACTTAGCTGCCTTATTTTATTCCAGACACATCATTTTGGATTTCAAAGCCAAACATACTGGGAAACTTTAGCATTTGATTCTCCTCAGTGTGTTTATGCTGCTTTTCTGCCCAGAGTGGCTTACAAAAATGAAATCCAAACACAGGCAATTAAAATCCAAGAAAACAAAAACAAACGGCAGCAAAATTAACTTACAAAATTAACGAGAACAAGTTTTCACATTCTAACGGGTGAAGTGGGAATTGATCACAAAGAGCCCATCAAAGAAAGATATTTTAACAGTCAAGATTAATATTGTGGGAGTCAGCATCATAGCTGTCAACTTTTCCCTTTTCTTGCAAGGAATCCTATTTGGAATAAGGGAATTGCCCTTTAAAAAAGGGAAACTTTAAATGCTTTTGACGCCAATCATTTTAGGTGTTCAATGATAATAAGCAGCACTTAGAAGTGAGCTCAGAAACTAACAAAACCAGTGCAGGTCAGCCAAAATTGGAATTATATCCTGCATGTTAAGGGCTATGCTCCTGCTCACTCCACTAACCAACCCGCTGCCATTCCTCCCACATTAACACAGCAGAGCTCCCCCTTCCCATCCCATGCAACTACTAAGCTTGCTTTTTCACATACCCAATCCTATTTCTGAAGCCACTTTGCTCTTCTGTTTTCACCTTCACCTCCATGTCCCCCCACATTTTGTGCAACCTTTCCTTGCACACTAACCACCCCCATGGTTAACTCCTGCATCTTCTTACTCCCAAACATTGCAACTACAGTGGTACCTCAGGTTACTTATGCTTCAGGTTATATACTCTTCAGGTTACAGACTCTGCTAAACCAGAAATAATGCTTCAGGTTAAGAACTTTGCTTCAGGATGAGAACAGAAATCGTGCTCCGGTGGCGCGGTAGCAGCAGGAGGCCCCATTAGCTAAAGTGGTGCTTCAGGTTAAGAACAGTTTCAGGTTAAGTACGGACCTCCGGAATGAATTAAGTACTTAACCCGAGGTACCACTGTACTAAGCATCCTTTTCCCTTTCCACCCAGCTATGAAGCCACCATCTCTTCCTATTCTTCAGACCTTTTCATGCCCCTGCTTTCATCTGCAACCCTATTCCCATGCCTCGTCCTCTTTTTTGTTTTTGTTTTTTTTGGCAACCCCTTTTGTACCCCCGTTACATTCCCCCTTTTCCACCCTCCTTTTTTCAACTCTCCTACACAGATCACTGCTATTTCCCTGTCTCCTTTACAGTGGTACCTCGGGTTAAGAACTTAATTCGTTCTGCAGGTCCGTTCTCATCCTGAAGCACCTCTTTAGCTAATGGGGCCTCCTGCTGCCACCGTGCCACCAGAGCACGATTTCTGTTCTCATCCTGAAGCAAAGTTCTTAACCCGAGGTAATATTTCTGGGTTAGCGGAGTCTGTAACCTGAAGCATCTGTAATCCAAGGTACCACTGTACTCTCCTCTTCTGCAGCCTCCTGCATGTACCTGTGCATGTGCTGATATAGGTTACTGTAAGAGCAAATCTTAAGAGCAAACCTGTCAGCATGTTCAGTTAGAGAAGGTAAAGTTCAGCTGGTGCATGTTGTACATGTATGGGTTTTTGCTCCTTAATAGCACCAATTTTCTAAATTACTACGTGGAATCTGGAACTTCATACTGAAGACAACGGATACCAGAAGTGAAATACATTGTGTGAAAGTACTATGGGATATTTGAGAGCTCTGCTTCAGTTACCTCTGTCGCATGAGGCAGATGAGGAATAGAAGAGGGAGAAGTTTAAAACAGCAAAAACAAAAACCCACCCCTTACAGTGTTGCTCCCTTCTTGCTGTACTCAGTGGCAGAAGTTTGAGTAAAGTAGGGGTGGAGTTACACTGAGGGGTGTTCTTTTTTAAAAAAAAAGCAAACCAGTTTTAACATGGAGAAATGAGCAGGGATGGGTACAACACAAAAGTTAATGCAAAAAAGCTGACACAAATCAGCGTTTCCCAACTTCCTTCTTGCTGTACTCTAATATTGTTTCAAACTGCCCCTTAACCCTGCCTGCTCTACTCAAACCTTTGCCATTTTTAAAATTGCCACTAAGTTTCCCTGCTTTATTCAAACCTCTGCTGTTCTTTAAAATGGTTATTTTACTCTGTGTCCTCTAGTGTTTAAAACCACCATTTCCCCCCTCTTTGTGTTCCTCCCATAGCTCCTGCTGTGGTGCAACAGTTCCTTTTTGCTCCCTTTCACTACTCCAACTTCATGCAAATCCAAGACTGTGATGAAACACAACCAATCCTCCAATGGGGGCTGCGTGATGACAATCTTATTTATTTGCATTTATTTTTGTAGGAAAATAGAAACCTAGTTTTAGGGTGCTTCCAGACAGGTATTTAATGTAGTATTTATTACGTACTGCTTAATAATATTTTTACAAAAATGAAGTGGTTAACACGAGATATAATTAGAAATAACAATGGCGTAAAAAAAAAAATACAAGAACGTTCATATGAGCAATTAAGTAGAAACAGAATTAAACTCTTATCTCAAGTAAAACGGGGCAGTACATGAGGCAAGGACATGCCAGAAGCTTCAGTTGCAAATGCAATGTGTCAGTACAGGGATGGATCTGAGAATGGTAACCGGAGTCTCACTTACACAGTTAAGGCTAGTAAGTTACTATAACCAGCCAATGGCAGGGTTGCCTTAATAGGTAAGGTCAGGTCTTTGGGGCTTGAAATAAGAGAGTGGGCTTGAATCTTATGATGTCCATGTATATGTGGAACAGTTATTAGCTCATGACCCCTCCAAAATCTGTTTCAGATAGATGGGAGACCAGAGCAGATCTAGAGAACACCTGGGAGAGAAGGGGAAAGCCGGTTACTCTACTTACACAATCTTGGATTTCACCCAATTAAATTATCTTTTTAAACTGAATTGTCGTGCGAAAACATTCAAAGTGACTATTGAATTTACTGTTCTTTTCAGCATTCTATATCATAAATATCAATATTTATACATCTTGAGGAAATGTCAGGTTTTGCATCTTAAACTTGGTGAACCTAAATAACTCCCAAGTCTGGAAAACACAGCCTGCTGATTAAAATCCCAAGCTGTCCTAAATTCATTAAAATGCATTTTAATTAACATTGTGTGCCTGTTATTCTTGCTGTTGGCTGGTGGGCAAGATTCTTCCATCTCCTTGGATACCGAAGATAGTGACTTCATCATTGCCCTGAAATAAGGTGGTTCCATTGTGATTCACAGAACTCGACTTTTTGTCTTCACGTTTGGATTCTTGAACTCTCTCGATGTAGCCTCTGAAACAACATTTGATGGAGTACTTGAAAACCAAATAGGTGAGTTCGATTACATTTAAAATGATGCACAAGGAGGACGTCACCACCACAATGTACAAGAAGACTTTTTTCTCTGTGGGCTTGGAGATGTAACAATCGACGGTGTTGGGACATGGACTCATGTCACATTTCACAAGGCGGGGCACGTTGAATCCACCGTACAGCTTGTAAAACAAAAAGAGGAAGCCGAGTTCAAATCCTGTTTTGGAAAGGAGACTAATGAGATAGGTGCATAGCAACCCTCCATCCATGCTTCCTGGGTCCTTATACAACTTCTTTCTGTGTCTCTTTTCCCTGCTTTCTCGATAGGCAACATGGAGAACGACAAGAAGGGATGGGGTGGAGACCATGATCAATTGTAAGGCCCAAAGCCTCACCTGGGAAACTGGGAAAAAGTAGTCAAAGCAGACATTTTCACAGCCAGGCTGCCTAATGTTACACTCAAACTCCTTCTGTTCATCCTTCCAGACTTGTTCTGCAGCCACAACGTAGACAAGGAGGCGGAAGATAAACACAATAGCCAACCAGATTCTGCCGATTCCAGTTGAGTATTTGTTCACCCCGCTTAGGACATCACGGAGGAATGACCAGCTCATTGCTTCCACTTCAGAAAGGGGCAAGGAACTGTAACAAAACAAATACACAAAATGAGAATGCCCTCACTTTATTTTTATTTACACAACACACAGGACATCCAAACTGAATTACATTACTCATTAGATTGTAAAAGTGATGATCAATCCAATTATACAGTAACTCACGATTATAATTGGTTGTTCAGGGGGACCAAGTGCTGGATTTGAGTTTAAATTCCATCTGTAAACTGGAAATAACAAAACTTTCCTTAACTCCTCTCATTAGCTCCTCCCATTGGAATGTAGATGCCAAGGGTATTCTTAGGTGCTGGGAACAGTTCATTATCACCCCATACATGAATATATATATAACATACATGTAATATATATAACAGGGATGCAGGTGGCACTGTGGGTTAAACCACAGAGCCTAGGACTTGCTGATCAGAAGGTTGGCGGTTCGAATCCCAGCAATGGGGTGAGCTCCCATTGCTCGGTCCCTCCTCCTGCCAACCTAGCAGTTTGAAAGCACATCAAAGTGCAAGTAGATAAATAGGTACCACTCTGGCAGGAAGGTAAACGGCATTTCCGTGCACTGCTCTGGTTCACCAGAAGCGGCTTAGTCATGCTGGCCACATGACCTGGAAGCTGTACCTCAGCTCTCTCAGCCAATAAAGCGAGATGAGTGCCGCAACCCCAGAGTTGGTCACGAATGGACCTAATGGTCAGGGGTTCCTTTACCTTTACTAATATATATAACATATATATAATGTAATCCTACCAGTTATCACAATGCAGAAACAGTGTGGGGAGCTTTTCCACCATTGCTCTGTCCCAGGTGTGTGGAACCTGTGGCCCTTCAGCCATGGTCAGACTCCATTATCTCATCCCTAACCAATGGTCATGTAGGATGGGCCTGAAGGGATTTGGAGGGGCACAGGTTCCCCAATCCCTGCTCTGCCTCTTGCCAGCCTTGGAATGCCTGAAGCTACAACTGAAGATGGGAAGTACCGGTAACCATTTCCCAAGGGCCTCCCATGTGATCTGCCTTAAACATGGCTTGGGTGAGGTGGGATGGAGCCACACGGAAGCAACAGCACCAACACTCGGGTAACGTCTGAGTTCTTTTTGTCATGCATGATTTTAATGAATAAAACCAAGTTCAGATTTGGGGGTTGTAGCCAATGCTAGTAGTTCCAATGACTTCTGTATCCACTCCTCCCCAGTGCCACCCCCAAAACTGCTCCATATGGTACCCCAACCATCAAGAGCTGGCTTTGGAGGGTGCATGGGGTGCTGGAGGAGACAGAAGAGGAATCGGAAACTGTGGCATGCATGAAAGTGCATGGCGCCATCAGAGCTGTAGCACTGGATAAAGCCCTCTTATTATTTTCTCATGTCCATGATTTCTTTGGTCATTCTAGATTTGACTAGTATGGTTACCGAGTTTCCAAACCAGTAGTCTTACTAAACTCCCCATTCCCAGTATTTGCTTAGGCCAAACACACAGTGTAACAGTTGGACTTGTCAAAGGCTTCAGTGGTGTAGAGGGCAGCTCCAGGTCTGAGGGGCCCTACAAGTACTTGCGGGGATAATTATTATAATTATGAAAAGACTGATAGGGATGGTTAAGGTAATAACATATAGTACTTGTAAGCCTCCTTGTACTTCAGTTTACATAATATTTTATACTATTGTGTTCACGCTTGGAGATATTTTTGATGAAACGGTATATAAATCTGACTAAGTAAATGAAATAGGAATTTGATAGCATCATTAAGTGTCTACAGAATTGCTTGATGATGACCTATTATTTACTATTCATTAATCCTCTACTGCTATCTGCTTTCATATCATTTTCCATGTTTTCTCATAGCAAGAACTCCTTTCCATTATCAGACTTCCCAAAATATGAGCAAGTGCTCACAGGTTCTAGCCTACAGCTCCTAGCATTAGCATGAGGGAACAAATGATCCTCTGGGTCCCTTCCGACTCTACAACTCTATGATTCTCCCATCCTTGCTGTATAGTCTGCAGAGTAGACCAACTTTCAGTTCCACACTTTTGCTGAGAGGTGGCACTGTTCTCTCAATTTGTCACTAGTCTGTGTTACTTTCTCTTGCTGTATCACAATAAAAGGCCCCAGAGCAGCATCTATTCTACTGTAACACCTGTCAAGTCATGTACTGTGGAGTCGAGGCCTTGATTCAGAACAGATTGCTGCAAATAATCAAGGGGAAAACAGATACAAGGAGAGAGCGCATCATGGCAGGATGCATAAAGCCCATCACACGCGGAGGCCCTTTGCATCAGCGGAGTGGAAACTTTCTAAATCTTATTTATAATCAATTAAACGTAAAGCACAGATGGAACCTGGATATATAGCCAGCCAGGCAGATCCAAAGAATTTAATTAAGTCAAGGAACCATTTCTCTTCTAATTACTCCTTAAGTTGACCTTTAATTATCTGTTGTCATGCCTGCCTGGATAGCTCAGTGGTGCTGATAACGCCAAAGTTACAGGTTTGATCCCTGTGTGGGACAGCTGCCTATTCCGGCATTGCAGGGGCTTGGACTGGATGACTCTCTGGGTCCCTTCAAACTCTACAATTCTATGATTTTACACACTCTCTAGGCTGTGGATACTTAAAAAAGAAAAGGAGGATTCTATGAAAGCAATTGGCCAAGATTCTGACAACGATTCACAGAACATCACATGCACTCCATTGTTTTAACCCTGCCTCCTGACTTCTGCCAACTTTAGCTCCCCAGGGTTGTGAAAGCTACTCATAAGGACTGAGGAAGAACCTTTAGATAAGGATACTGGAGGAGATACTAATCCCAATGCACATGCACAGTGAAATTGCTAGGTGGGCCTTCTACTAAGAGAAATGAGCAGGCTGCTGGTGGAAGGCAATAGGGTAGGAGTGGCCAACCTGTGGTCCTGCAGGTGTTGTTGACCTGCAAGTCCCATCAGACCCAGTCAGCATGGGCAAAGGTCATGGATGCAGGATGTTCAGCAACATCTGGAGGGCCAAAGATTAGCCTCCCCTATGGAATACATCCATGAATACAAGTCCCCGCCCCCCATTTTTGAAAGAAATCACATGATGGGGGCGGGAATTCAATGAAGAAGAGGAGCAGGTCAATGCAGGACTTATTTCAATCAGCTGCAAGGTTTGCACTTTTTTAAAAACTACCAGCTTGCATCCAAAGTAGCCTGTTCATGGAAGGCAATATAGGCTGTGTACACGTGACATTTGATTCTAGATTCAATAGCGATTGAGTAGTTGTTTATTCTACACAGTCCACACACAATCTAGATATATTGCATATTTTTTTGCTCCTGAAAAGTGGGTTCACAGAATCGTAGAACTGGAAGAGACCATGAGGGTCATCATTTCCAACCCCCTGCAATGCAGGAATCTTTTGTGCCCAATGTGGGGCTGGAACCCACAAGCCTACGATTAAGAGTTACATGCTCTACCAACTGCGCTATCCTTTCCCAAAAGTTCATTGCAGATTGATTCTGCATTACCCCATAGTGCGCCCATTTGAAAATGGATGCAGGCAGTCCCTGCAATTGGTGTGTGTATATATCCACACCTGTCCAATGTCGTGGTGGGTATGCTGAGATTACAGTCATCATGTGCCTTCTTTATGCATCTGGGGCATGTGCAGAGTGGGAAAGGCATGGATAACCTAATCAAGGGGAGGGTTTTTAAATGTGTGGTTCTAGTAGCAGGATCTAGTAGCCTGTTGAGGAGGAGCGTGAACAATTGCAGATTGAGAAAAAAACATTTTTAAAATGCAACGCTACAAACAGGTTAGTGTGTGCACAGCTGTAGACTGCATCACTTCCATGCATACATTTCTGTAGAAGATCATTTCTTTATCATTGGTTTATTTATTACATTTTTATTATCATGACCTTCCTCCAGAACACATTGGCTACCCTCACCTGGTTTGGCCAGCCAGTCAAAGCCATTCCCAGGGTGTGACCGCTGTCGCATGCTGACAGCTTCTAGGAGCCACAGGTGAGAGCCGAGTGCAAAGTGGGGGTCAAAGGTGGACAAATGACCCCAAGAGGAGCATGACATGTCCCCCATCAGAGGTACTACCCCTCCCCTAACACCCCATACCCCCTTCGGAAGCATACAGTGGCATGAGAACATTGCCATCTTGGCTAGTAGCCATTGACTCCTTAGATCTATGGAACTGTGAATCAAAAACAGCACTGTCCACCAAAATGGGAAAACACTGACAGGTAACATGGAGTTAAACATTAAATATTCCACAGCAGCTGCCGCTCCCATCATATGAAGAAATGTAAGTAGACATGTCATTTGATGGAGGCTCTGGAGACTGCTTTACTCTTTACAGGTGATCATGTTTGCCACAGGTACTGTTGCAACACACAACGCAGAGAACACTGGTCACATTCCAGGGGCATGTATCAGACTGGGGCACCCAGTGGGTCTTTTCCTTTCTCAGCACAGCAACATTGCAAGCAAGGGAGTGGCTGCTGCATCTGTGCTTGTCTAGCCTGGCGGTGAAAAGGTGAAGCATGTGTGCCACAGGGATATACAATACCCTCATTAGGGTTAAGGACATAACAGACCAATCCTGTGAGTTGTTGTATGAGCAAAGCAGCTTGTAAGATCAGGTGTTATGACAGAATTCTGCAGATTAGCCTTCCCTTCCTCCTAAAAATTTTAAAACCACTGCCATGTAACATTGAGAGAGATCCAGGAAAAATCAACCCTTTTCTGCCTCCGGCTCTTTGCCCTCTCCCCCCCCCCCCATGTCCCCTCTGTATGTGATGCCTATATACACCCCACACACCTAAAGCACACTGAAAGGGCATAGCTTTCCCCAAAGAATCCTGGGAAATGTAGTTTAAGGGTGCTTGGAATTGTAGTTATTTGAGGGGTGAACTACAGTTCTCAGGATTCCTTGGGGGGAAGTGATGCGCTTTAAATGTATACACGAGAGAGAACTGAAACATTGAACGCTTTCATATATGTTATTATCTTAACATCAATCTTTTCATAATTATCAATTGTGAAATTCCATCCTGCTAGTACTTAATGCTAATACTTAGGAGAAGCCACAAGAACCACTTAATAAGGTAGATTCAGTTAGGTAGCCATGTTGGTCTGACATAGTCAAAAAATTAAATTTTTAAAAAATAAAAAATTGTCCAGGAGCACCTTATAGACCAACTGAGTTTGTTCTGGTATAAGCTTTTGTGTGCATCTGAAAGAAGCTTATACCAGAACAAACTTAGTTGGTCTATTAGGTGCTACTGGAAAATTTATTTTATTTTATTTTTATTTCCACTTAATAAGCTGTTCAGCGCAATGTCTTGTCAGGAACTAATTGTCTTTATATTTTATAATGGCCTTTAATGATCATGTACATTGTGAAGTCCCGTATGCTTTAAGGCAGGCATGTCCAAAGTCCATTTCGGGGGTCTAATCTGGCCCACCAGTTGGTTTAATCTGGCCCCTGTGGCAGTTTATCTCCTGGGGTAAAATCCTAAATTTTCCAACTACAAAATCGGCCCTCACGCATGTTTACTTCATCAAATCTGGCCCTCTTTGAAAAAAGTTTGGGCACCCCTACTTAAGGAAACTATCCCCTTGGGTAGTTCAGTAGGTTCATCATTAAGAGAACTCCAGCAGATGCAGGTTCTCCTACCACAATGCAGGAACAGCTTATCTTTCTACCATGTTCCCTCCTAAATCATTACCAAAGGCACAAAAGCTCTACCCCACATTCCAATGGCCTCCATCCTTCCCGTATCTGGGGGGGGGGGGTGGCATTTCACACCAGCCTTCAACAGGGGACTCACATCCGACTCTTCATCTTAGACATCCTTTGCCAACCTGCTGCCCTCCAGCGGATTTGGTGCCACAACTTCCAGTGATGGTCAGACACCAGGTTGGTGAAGGCTAATTCTTACCTGTTCCTTCTTGGATCTGCCCTCCTATTGCCTTAGTTTTACGTTTGCATCATTTCTCTTTCGCTTCCTTCTCATTCTCCTTGTTAAAAAAAGCTGACATGGTGACCTAAGGCAGGGTGTGACCCACCCTAGGTAAGGTTGGTGGTGATGCACTTGTAATTCTAAGTGACATGGCCCCTATTAAATTTGCTCCTGCAATACAGGATTAGCCTTTTTAATTCTCACTTTGTCTCTTTATGCTTAAAAAAATGTTTTTATTGAAAGATTTTCATGGATGACAAAGTAGATTTCCTTCACATTCTTGGCTACAACTACTAATTTAATCCTATTTCTCATCATATTTTCTGGTTAGTTATATTGGAAATATTTTTTTTCTTTTGGTGAGAGTTAATAGAGTGTAAAGAGAGTCCCCAGAGTAATTGATAATCAAGTGGTCATCTTTACAAACGCTAACACTTTTTAAGCAACCAGCACAGTAAAAAATGGAGAAGGTTTCGGGATCCAAGCTTTAAGTCCCTCGCAACTGACCATTACAGAGCGACAGTTCTTCTTGCTACTTATGATGGCAAAACATCCACCCACTTCCACAGCCAGCCCCCCCCACTCCTATTCCATGAGCATTTGTACATTTCTGAGCAAAACACTTTTGCTTGGCCATATTCTGTTGCTGCTGATGCTGCACTTAAGATTTTAAAAAGCTGTTATACTTCCATCCTGTTTAAAAAGAACACACATATACGCACACTTTATCATAAGTGGAAAACAGACTTACCTTGTAGAGCAGCAGATGGCTGTCAAAAAAAAGCACGCAGCAGGTTTCTGGTACCATTAAAAATTAATCATTTGCTTTCCCAGAAACGGAGTTTTACAGCGTCAAGCGTTGAAAATGGAGTATGATGGTTTCCTAGGCAGTGTAACCTAAACAGGTGTAACCTGATCATTTGTTCAGGCATACTATTCAAATGAGGGTGTCTAGAGGAGTATCAGGGTAAATAGAAACTAAGAACAAATGCTTTAAGCCATATATTGCTGCTGTGCTGTATGTACACACACACATATATACACAGTACATTCAGATTCCCAAGACTGATGTATAATTTGGAAATTCTCATCAGACAGCATGGTATAGTGGATTGTGTATTAGGCCTGGGGCAGGGCAATAGCTCAGGGGTAGAGCATCTCTTTGCATGCACAAGGTACAAGGTTCAACCCTGGTAGGGCTTGGAGTGTATGCTGCCTGAAATCCTGGAGAACCATGGCGAGTCAGCATGGCCGGTGCTGAGCTAGTGGCATGACTTGGTAGAAAGGCAGTCTCCAATGTCCCTGTGTCAGCAATGAAGCTCACTTGGTGACTTTAGGCTAGGCAGACATTCCTAGCCATTAAGACACTGTGACACAGGAGAAAACTGCTCTGAGTCCATCGGAGGAATGGTGGGATCCCAAAACTACTAAGATATACCCCAACCTCTGTTGTTGCTGCCATGCATGTGTCTTGAGAGATAGAATGGAGTGTGCCTCCGAAGTCAACACCAAAGTGACCTGTCCGAAGTCAACACCAAAGTGACCTGTCTGGGGCGCAAGCCTGGGCAGTGTGTGTGGAGGTCCTGGGATGCCAGATAACAATGCGGTCCAAAGGGAAGCAGAGCAAATGTTTGGCAGCAGCTTGGCTGCAGGAGTTGCCAGAAGGAGGCACACAGGGCGCCATCCAATTGTCTTAGGGACTGCACTCTGGTTCTGTGTAGGTTTTACTCCTTAGCTTTATCTTCTCCTGAAGATTCCCCACAAGGCAGCAGAGGTTTAGGATCTGAATTTTTCTTTTCTGTGCTTAAGTTATTGTCATGCCGATCACTGTGGGCTTTCCACACCACCCACCCACCCAAAAAATGTTTGGAAAGTCTGCTTAATCTTTCTAAACCCAAAGCTGTCTAGTGATTGTGATTCACTACCCTAAAATTAGGGGACGCGGGTGGCGCTGTGGGTAAAACCACAGAACCTAGGGCTTGCCGATCGTATGGTCGGCGGTTCGAATCCCTGTGACAGGGTGAACTCCCATTGCTCGGTCCCTGCTCATGCCAACCTAGCAGTTCGAAAGCACGTCAAAGTGCAAGTAGATAAATAGGTACTGCTTTCTAGCGGGAAGGTAAACGGCGTTTCCGTGTGCTGCACTGGTGCTGGCTCGCCAGAGCAGCGATGTCACGCTGGCCACGTGACCCGGAAGTGTCTCCGGACAGCGCTGACCCCCGGCCTCTTAAGTGAGATGGGCGCACAACCCTAGAGTCGGACACGACTGGCCTGTATGGGCAGGGGTACCTTTACCTTTACCCTAAAATTACAACAATCACCTTGCTTCAATTTTGTTTCTTGAAATTTGCATCTATGGAAAGTGATTTATAAATGGCAGCAACGCAGCTGGCTTCAACTGAAGCTTTCTTTTAATGGGAACTTATTTTCTTCTGAAGTTGACATGTGATTCCAACGATTCCAACGCAGACACCCTCTAGTTCTAATACAATACCTTTCAAAATTGGTGGACCTTGCTTGTGGGAGGGAAACCCATAGATTATGTACTGTATGCAGGACCATAGCTAGGGGGTGGTGAGGTGGGCCCCCGCCAGGGGCGCAGGCAAGGGGACGCGCAAAATTGGCTAAAAATATGTCCAAAATACATCTATAAATAAAAATATTGCATCATAAGAAAAGGTTTTAAATAGAGGGTGAAGTGAATGGGTAGAGGGGGGTGCTGGAGGAGAGTTGGAAAGAAGAGTTGATTCGTCCGTGGCTAGGGGGCATAATCTGGACGGTTCAGACAAGGGCGCAAGATCACCTAGCTACGGCTCTGGCTGTATGAAGAAGTGTTTTATCTGTCAGTCCTGAATCTTCCAATATCTGGTTTAACTGGATGTTCCCAAGTTCTAATATAATGAGCTCTATCCAGTTTCTCTGCACTCAGCGAGATCTGACTCTGTCTACACATTACTACTTACAGCACAGTTAGGAGGTTTATTTTCACAAATCAGATCAAAACTGGTTTTGGGGAAATTGCACCAAAAAGCAGTATTTCATCAGAAACGGCCAGATAGATACAGGATGCTGATTGTGGCTAATGTCATTCCAAACCAGCAGTGGAAGTGCGCTGGGTGCAGAATAAACAAGAATGTGTATACAACCCAATGGAGTTTCTGATGTCTCAAAGCATCACAAGCGCATCATCTACCAAGGGACAAATTCTGTTATGTAGGAATGGCTGCCTGGATTCTTGCTTCAATTTTTAAAACCTCTCTAATTTAATTTCCTATGTTTGGTAGAAATCAGACTCTGCTCTAGGAAAGGTTTTTGGCTGTGGGATGCAGCCATTACTTTACAGCATTGTTGAGTATGACTAGACCATATTACAATGAAGGGAACAAAACACTATTTGCCTACCGTGTTCTCTTCCTCTGAGATGATTCATTCTGTATTTTAAGGTGAACAATTGCTTTAATCTTTGCTGACAAAGGGCAAGGTCAAGCAATCTAATCCACCTGCTTCTTACAACAGATGATAAGATGGAAACAGCAGGGCTTTACTTCTGATACAATCTTTCATTTTAAAAATGTAAGTATTCACTACAATTGCTTTTTAACATTACCTTTTTGAACTCTCACACATATGCAAAGCTTAGTTCTTTTATATATCAGAATTCTTTTTAATGGAAAGATACAATAGGATAGTAGCCAGTCTTTTGATAAAGACTAGATACAATGGTTTTTTAATGGTGCTGGGAACTGTAGCTCTGTGAGGAATAAACTACAGTTCTCAGGATTCTTTGGGGTAAGCAATGTGCTATGAATGAGTGAAGGCATAGTTGCATCTAGCAAAAGGCTCTTGATTGTTTTTTACATTTATAGTTTATTTTAAAGACTTTTTTTTACATTTATACTTATTTTTAAGTTAAGAGGAAAAATGGTCATTTGCTGGTGTGGTTTGAATCCAAGCCACATCTGCAAATGAACTTCAAAGGGGTCTACCAATCAGCTGCCCACCTTTAAAAGTTCACCTATGGGAAGGGAAAGGGATCATGTCTTTCGTTGTTTTTTTTAAAGTTCTTTTTTATTGAGTTTCCTTTACAACCAACAAAGATACATAGAGAACGGAAAAATTAAAAAGGCACCAAAAATAAAAAAAGACAAAACAAAAAAGACAGAAAAACAGATATGCATGACAAAAACCATTTCAAACATACAAGCTGACTTCCTTCCCTGCTGGATTCGGTTTTCTTAATTAAAAAAACTCCGTTTTCTGCAGCTGGTATTGATTACTGGATTGTACATCGTAAGTTTTATAACAGACCTGCTATAGTTGTTAAGTTTCTATGATTTCCTTCTATATATGCCATAAATTTATTCCAGTCGCCAATAAACTTTGTATTTTTTTGGTTTCTAATTTTTTGTGTCATTTTTGCTAATTCAACAAATTCAAATAATTTAGATTGCCACTCCCTCACCGTTGGAATATTTGTACTTTTCCAATTTTGTGCAATTAGTATTCTGGCCGCTGCTGTCGAATATTGAAACAAGGTTTTGTCTTCTTTTCTGATTTCATCCCCAATAATTCCTAATAGAAAGGCTTCTGGTCTTTTAGGAAAGGTGTATTTAAATATTTTTTTTAACTCATTATAAATTAAGTCCCAAAATTTCTTCACTTCCTCACATGTCCACCACATATGAAGGAAGTTACCCTCTTTTATTCTACATTTCCAGCAGGCCTTGTTTCCTGTTTTGTACATCTTTCCTGGTTTTACTGGCGTTATATACCACCTATATATCATCTTTTCTAAATTTTCTCTAATTGCCACACTTGCCGTAAATTTTATCCCATTATTCCATAATTTTGACCATTTTTCATATTCTATATTATATCCCAGGTCCATCGCCCATTTTATCATAACATCCTTAACTTCCTCATCTTTAGTGTCCCATTCCAATAATATGTCATACATTTTAGATAGTAACTTAATTTTGCTTTCAATTATTTCTATTTGAAATTTGGATTTCTTTTCATTTATTCCTACTTTTTTATCTTCCGTCCAGCTTGCATTTATTTGATATTGTAGCCAGCCTGTTAGTTTTCCTTTCAGATCTTCATATGGTCTTAATATCCAGCCGCCTTCAGATCTTATCAGTAGGTCCTCGTAAGTCAGTCTTTGCCCTTCCATATTTGTTTTTTTAATTATTAGGATATCTGTTGGTGACAACCACCACGGTGTTTTCCATTCTAGAATTTTTTTGTTTTTCTCCCAAACTTCATATAATGGTCCTCTAATAATATGGCTTGAAAACCCTTTGTGTACCTTTTCTTTGTTTGACCATAAGTAGGCGTGCCAGCCGAACCTATTGTTGAATCCTTCCAAATCTAATAGGTCGGTGTTTTCCAAGGTTATCCAATCTTTAACCCAACAAAGGCAGGCGGCCTCAAAATATAATTTTAAGTTCGGGACCGAGAAACCCCCTCTTTCTTTTCGATCTGTAATTTGAATCTAATTCTTGGCCTTTTCCCTTGCCATATAAATTTCGAAAGAGTTTTCTGCCAATCCTTAAATATTTTGGAACCTCTAATAACTGGTATGTTTTGAAACAGGAACAACATTCTTGGGAGTACATTCATTTTTATTGCCTCCATCCTACCTATCCACGAAAGTTTAACTCTGTTCCAGACGTCTAGATCTTTTTTTATTTCTTTCCACGTTGTTAAATAATTGTCTTGAATTAGATTTATGTTTTTTGGTGTAAGCCATATTCCTAGATATTTTATTTTTTTGGTCACCTTAATTCCATGTTTTGTCTCTAATTTTTCTCTTTCGTCTTTTCCCAGATTCTTAATCATCATTTTTGTCTTTGATTTATTCAATTTAAAGCCGGATAGTTTGCCATATTCTTCCAATACTTCCAGCGCTTTGCTAATACTTTTTTGCGGCTCTTCCAAGGATAGCATCAGATCATCTGCATAGGCTTTTAGTTTATATTCTTTTATTCCTACTTTAATCCCTTGAATCTCTGGTACTGTTCTTATTTTATTCGCAATCACCTCTAATACCATAATAAACAAAATCGGGGATGGATCCAGCCACACCAGAGGTAGACAATACTGAGCTAGATAGATCACTGGTCTGCCCTGAAATAAGGCAGCTTCCTACATTCCTTTGTTTTAAATAAAAAGTATCTACAATAACAGAAAGAGTGGGAGGGGAAGCAGATGTTAAATATGTCTGTTTTATAACACTGTAAATATGAATATAAACCTCAAATTATAATACAAAGTGATTTTTTAAATAAAATTGGGTGTGACCCAGTTTAAAACTGAGCATTTCTAAGCCCCACTGATTTCAACATAAAAGAGAAAACCAAATGCCTAGCTCTTTCATTTAAATCCGTCAGCCGCAATTGTCCTTAATTTTTATTGGCTGTAATTGGAGTGAGGAAAGTTTTGAACCGTGTTTTGATTTTACTCCAGATAATCACAACGGCAACACACACAAGGGTCTTGTGAAAGCAAGCTTCTAATCTCAATTGCACATTATATGATGCAACACAGCAGTACACAATCTTGTCTGTTGACTTTTCATTAGCTCAATATCTGTGATCATCATTGTGAATATGAGAGGGACAACTTGTATGCTCCTCCTGATATTGCTGGAGTACAAATTTCCTAATACCTGACCACTGGCCACGGTTGTAGTCCAACAATATCTGGAGGGACACACAAGTTCTCTATGGCTGCTATAGGAGGTCTTCAGCATCTCTGCATATGCACACTGGGCCCCACATTAAAAACTTCTCTTCCCAGTTTCATCTCTACGGGGATATAGTCCCCCTGCTGCATTAGTAGGCAACATTTTTAACAGGAGCTTTCCTAGTTATATGGAAAATAATGGAATCCAGCTAATATTATTTCTTTGTTTACTTCTCTGCAGATTCATCATAAAAGCTGTTGCCACAATAGCTACCAGTACAGCAGTTGAAGTGCAAGTTAAATATTGACAGAAAACACAGATGGCCCATTCAGTTCTCTAGTACCAAAGTAGATTCTCCGCATTTCCTACTTTCTAATATTTGCAAACTAGTGATGCACGTGAATTGCATTCATAGTGGCTGGCGAATTCTCTTCCTTTAAAGTTATCTTTCTTTTAATCCAGCAGTTGTGTAAAAGAGGAAGAAAAAGGGGAAGAAAAAAAAAACACCCCAGCAGGTGTCGCTTCTTCTTACACCTGTTAAAGGCGCAGGAGGCCCGCTCTGGCGTCTGAAGCCGAAGACATTTTTGGAGTCCGCTTTCCAGAGCAATCTCCAGCACGTTTACTCAGAAGTAAGTCCTGCTGCTTTCAACGGATCGCCTCCTTAATTTCCTCCCGCCTTTTGCATGGTTGGCCGCATGATAAGCTAGATTATTGTCAAGGGTCCCACCCACTGTGGTGAAAACCGAAGCTTTCACAACTCCTGCATTTATTTCCACCCTCCTCCATTCCCCTAATGAGGAAACAAAGCGGGGCGGTAATGGGGGGGGGGCTTAACCCTTCCTCTGAAGCGGCCTGGTGCCTTCCAGACGTTTAGACTTCAACTCCCATCAGCCTAAGTCGCGGTCCAAAATGGCCGGCCTTACCGGGGCCTGATGGGAGTTGTAGTCAAAGACGTTGGGAGGACGTTGCTTAGACAAGAGCAGAGTGCCGGCTTAGGCTTCGGAGGCGCGAGAGCGAGCGAGCGGGAGACGACTTTCTCCTAGGCCGCCCCGTGCGAGGAGCAGATCCCGAAGGTGCCCCCCCCCGCGCTCCCTTCTTTCTTTCAGGTCGCCGCTGCAGTATTGAATGCGGTGCCAGGTTGAGGGAGGTGTGGGGCTTGTGCTCTAGTTCAGTGTTTCCCAACCTTGGGCCTCCAGCTGTTTTTGAACTACAACTCCCATCATCCCTGACTAGCAAGACCAGTGGCAAGGGATGATGGGAATTGTAGTGCAAAAACAGCTGGAGGCCCAAGGTTGGGAAACACTGCTTAGCTGGCTTTGAACTTGTGGGTCTGGGGGTCGCGGCACTCCTGGTCCCAAGGAGGCGCAGTTGGGGTGGGGGAGAAGGGTGAGATCGGTTGAATAAATATTGGTGCAACTGGACGACCTACAGCTAGTTTTCCCCTCTTTTGTTATGCCCGTTCTGCAAAGTGTGTAGCGAGCCACATGTTTTCACTGCCTAGAAAACTTGAGGTGAGTTATATATAAGTTTTGAAACTTCTGGTAGTGAAACGCCCACAGCGTGAGGGGTGAGATTATATTTGGTGGAAGATGTAAGGCCTGCTGCTGCTCACATTTACCTGGAAATAAACTGCTCTGGGCTCGGACAGATTTACTGCCAGGTAAAGTATGGATATGAACAGACTATGCGACATGTTCCTTCCTGCAGGCTGGAGCTGAAGCTGGGACCCAGATGGGCTTGAAATACACATAAATAATATGCTTTCAAATTGGTGGGGGAAACTCATTAACTGGCTAAACCAGGCATCCCCAAACTTTGCCCTCCAGATGTTTTGGGACTACAATTCCCATCATCCCTGCCCACTGGTCCTGTTAGCTAGGGATGATGGGAGTTGTAGTCCGAAAACACCTGGAGGGCAGAGTTTGGGGATGCCTGGGCTAAACACTCTGGTTGTAGTTGGGGCAGGGTTTGTAGGAGTTGAAATGCATGTGCTACTGCTATGGTTTATTTACACATATACTACCTGGGCCTAAGAGGAAAGAGTTCACAGCATAACACCCTAACAGATCTTGCTTCTCCCTCAGTCACAGCCTTGGATTCCAGCACGAATCAAGCACAGAGCTGTGTTTTGTACATGTTACCTTTATACATGTTTTTAGAACAGAACCCCTAAACGAGCACTTACCTAAACCAAACTGTTTTATGCAGCAGTAAGATGTCTTCAGCACCTCAGCCTCCAGATTTACAACATGAAGCACCCAAAGAGAAAGACTATCGAACTCCCGGATTCCGAAGTGTCCGAACTACTACCTTGTTCCGTGCTGTGAACCCAGAACTTTTTATTAAACCTGTAAGAAGCTTGTTAAGAAATAGCCATGATATGTGTGTGTGCATTCATTATACAGTGGTACCTCGAGTTACATACGCTTCAGGTTACAGACGCTTCAGGTTACAGACTCCGCTAACCCAGAAATAATACCTTGGGTTAAGAACTTTGCTTCAGGATGAGAACAGAAATTGTGTGGCGGCAGCACAGCAGCAGCGGGAGGCCCCATTAGCTAAAGTGCTGCTTCAGGTTAAGAACAGTTTCAGGTTAAGAACAGACCTCCAGAATGAATTAAGTACTTAACCCGAGGTACCACTGTATTACATATTACATTTAATTATAGTTTGGTCTTTTTCTATTATTCACAAGCAGCACTTGCTTTGATGGAAAGAAATGAAGTTGGTAACTAGCTAATCAGAAGTGTGTGGCATATTTGGAGGTGGGGGGAAGCCAAACTATCTCCAGTGTGTTTTTTAATGTTCACAGAATGGGGAAATTGTTATAGTGTATGTACGTTCGTGATCTAATAACTAGCTACTGTCTACATTTAAGCATTTTATAAATACCAATACATGTTTTGACTATGGAGTTGGGTAAATGTCATTAA
Source organism: Podarcis cretensis (assembly GCF_951804945.1). Lineage (NCBI taxonomy): Eukaryota > Metazoa > Chordata > Lepidosauria > Squamata > Lacertidae > Podarcis > Podarcis cretensis. Next base: position 82,675,052 of record NC_137172.1, on the reverse strand, counting down.
ATCTATGAAGTAAAGTGGAGTTAAGTGCACCAAGATTTTGGTTGCAATAGTTATGTTGATATACTTTAAAAGAGCAATGACTATCAGGCAAATGGTCTCCTGTGACAGTTTATTTATTAGATTTATATCCCACTATTTCATGGGTTCAGAGTTGACTATAACAGTTTTTCCAAATACAAAAACTTCATCCCCAAGTGTCATGCAATCAAAGTACAGTGGTACCTCGGGTTACAGACGATTCAGGTTACATACGCTTCAGCTTACATATGCTTCCGCTAACCCAGAAATAGTACCTCGGGTTAAGAACTTTGCTTCAGGATGAGAACAGAAATTGTGCTCCAGCGGCGCGGCAGCAGCAGGAGGCCCCATTAGCTAAAGTGGTGCTTCAGGTTAAGAACAGTTTCAGGTTAAGAACAGACCTCCAGAACGAATTAAGTACGTAACCAGAGGTACCACTGTAATTAAAATGTTTGAGGGATAAAAGAAGTCAAATCAGTCAATATTTTTACTTTTTATATATGTTGAATTGTAACAGTGGTTACAGTTTGATTCTGTACGTTTCCATTCCCCATACTAAAAGCTGAACAAAAATGAAGGAAGTAACTGAAAAGTTGATAGCCCCACCCACCTGTGCACACACAGATGTTTGTATATGAATTGGATTAAGTACAATATTTTGGATTTAAATACTAGTATGTATTTTTTCTTATCTTCACAGAACAAACCAGTTATGGCTTTTGGGCTTGTAACGATTACTCTTTGTGTAGCCTACATTGGATACTTGCATGCACAACAAGAGAATAAAAAAGATCTTTATGAAGCTATTGACAGTGAGGGAAAGCGACATATGAAGCGGAAGACTTCTAAATGGGACTAAAGAAACGCATGACTTGCACATGATCTGCATGTAAGGCGACACAAAAAAGTGGTATATTTAGTTTTCGGATTTGTGACTTTTCAGGATTTTGTGTGGAAAGCCAGCATTTTTCTTGGCAATAATGGATGTTTCTTTTGAAATATAATGCCCTTTAATAACTAGGGAAAATGATATTGCCTGTACTGAATAAAAAGCCAGCATTATTAAGAAATGTAATATTTGTAACAACTGTTGCAGATATTCTAAGAATAATCACCTTTCTTTCTTTCTTTCTTTCTTTCTTTCTTTCTCTCTCTCTCTCTCTTTCTTTCTTTCTCTCTCTCTCTCTCACACACACACACATGCTCACGCCTGTTCTGTGTGTGTGTATAGAATGCTACACCGACTTACAAAATTTTAAGAGCAGAAAGGATAACAGAAAATCAGAAAAAGAACAATACATGGTAATAAAAGCCATACAATAAATAACCTATAGAATAGAGCCAATTAAACAGCAGCAAAAGCTGCTGTCTTATTATCTGGAAGATGACCTTATTATCTGGAAGATGACCTAAGCTTTTATTAAATGCTTGACTATCCTGTGTAAACTACTTGGGAGAGCACACAAAACTTTTTAAAGTTATTTGTTTAAAGGATCTAAAATGCTTTTGTGAGCAAAGCTTACCCAGCCTAGCAACAGTTACTGGGTGAGAAGTTAGCCTATATTATGAGACCTCTCACAGCCACATGATAGGCAGAGCTCCTTAACACCAGGGCTGCAGCTGAAGCAGGTATCATCTTGCCATCAAATAATCTCATCAAACAATGGTGAAACCTTTCTCTCTCTCCCACTAGCATGCACAGATTCTAAGAAGACAATTCAGTTTAGGCTATGAGAACTAAGATTTCGCTTCCTCATCTAGTCCTCACTTGTCATTGGAGGAGGAAAAATCTTGACTGCAATCATGATTAGGAATCCAGATTTTGACACATTTGTTTGTTGTGCTGTTTGTTCAAAACTGATTCCACCACCTCCTAGACCAGAGACTTTTGAGCGGATTAGAGAATACAAGCCTTACAAAACTCGGTATTATACACACAGAGATATATTGGGTGAGTAGATAGTTACTTTATTTAATTTTAGATACTCATGCCTGTCCACCAAAAAGTCAATATATCTGGTGCTCAGTTGTTTTCATGCAGACATTGATCTCTCGGATACACTTAAGGTGTATCCATACATATTATAGTAATTACAGTTGCAGTAATCCCCATGTTAAACAGGATAAGAGTAAAATCTGGAGAAAATGCAGAAAGAAGGCCACAAACGCAAGAGGGAAGAGCACCTTAGTTAAGTAAAAATACTTCCATCAGTTAGGGGAAGGGCTTTTAGCTTATAAAAAGATGTAAGTGTGTGAGGGACATGATGGAGAGTTTATGAAAGTTTAGGAAGAGTATAATAATTACTTGCCTCCCTGTCAACACAATCAGTGTAGTCACATGACACTGGTTTGGGACAGACCAAAAGCAGTGCTTTATACAACGTCTAATGTGCCTATGGAATTTACTGCTGTAGAACAGAGAGACTCTGATGGCCCTCTAGAACCTTCAAAAATTATTTGTCATGAATACATTTTTTTCTTGATAAATATGTTAATGGAGGAAAGTTTGACCTGTCATTTGATTAGCTTGTCTTAAGATCCGTGGGCCTGTTAGCAAGAGCCAGGACCCGCTGCCCTGTGTGGCGAATCACCAGGGCTACAGCGTTTGGAGCATTCCTAGACTCCCGAACTATCCTGCCCATTCAGCCACTGCTTTCCCCAGCTAACAGCCGAGGCTGATGCTTGATTTGTGACCACCTATTACTGGTTCCTGGATCTTGCTTCCCAGTGGCCAAAACCCAGTCTCTGACAAAAGCCCAGTACCACTTGATGCAATGTTCATTCATCGCCCTATAGTGCCAGCTGCTGGAACTGCACCCTTACCACTGTGCTCCATGTTGCAGCTGCTCATGTAGGTGTCTGGTTGGTATGGTCTTCCCTTCTGTTCTTTGAAAAGGAAGAATGAGCATCTGCACTGTGGGGTGGAAATGCAGAGTGCCTGCTTCAACTGGGAAATCGTCTTGCTGGTGAGGGAGTGCTGCTGCTGCATTAGCACAACGTAGGAAGCTGCCTTATACTGAGTCAGACCGTTGGTCTTTCCTAGCTTAGCGTTGTCTATTGTGGCCCTCCAGTAAATTAAACAAGTCTCTCCCAGCCGTATCTGGAGCTGTCGGAGATTGAACATGGGGCCTTCTGCCTGCAGAGCGGGTGTACTACCAGTCAGCTACAAAGATAAGCAGATAAGCACAGCTGGGCCCACCATAGTTACTGACACAGAATTTGTTTGTGCCTGTGTGGGGCAGTTGTGTGCCCTATGGAATTCCTTGGGTTGTGCTACGTGGTGCAGATTGTGGCTTGCTTTTTTAATGTGCAGGCCCAGAGAGCAGCTGAATCCCGCATGCCTACTACGTGTGAATCCTACAAAGGCTCTCCTGAATGGGGCCAATGCATGCCATCACTTCTTGGTGTAAGCCTGATGTTAGTGCTTGCTTGTGTTCTGATGTAGTTCACTTGGTAGAGCATGAGACTCTTAATCTCAGGGTTGTTGGTTCAAGCCCCACATTGGGGGAAAAGATGCCTGCACTGCAGGAGCTGGACTGGATGACCCTAGTGGTCCCTTCCAGCTCTACAATTCTATAATTCTAAGCAGTCAAACCTGCTAGCAAGTTGATCTGGGTAATCATTTTTTACATACTGAAATCAACCCAAGTCATTAAAAATGATGGGGGTGCACCAGCCTTCAGGAAATTATACATGGTTGAATAATATTAAATAAAAATACCTTAAATCTTAAAGCGTCTATCTTAAATGTTCAAGCAAAGGAACAGGTGGCATGCGTAGTAGTTTATGTATAACCTGTAGTGTTTTGTTCCCCAATTGTGGTTGGTTTGTTTTTTTGGCATACGTAGAATTGGGAGCTGACATTAAGCAAGCAGAAGCAGATAGAAGAGAAGCAGAAGTACAACAACGAATTGAAAAAGTGCAAGCTAGACTATTGCTTCAGGTACAACTGTTCTGCTGTCATCGCATTATCCAGTCTGTTGCACTGGGGCCTTTCTGTGAATATTTACTGATGTATAATGCAGACAGCATATTTTACAGGAATATGCGATATATTGGGTGGGGAACCTGTGACTCTTCAGAGGCTGAGGGGCTCCAGCTCCCATCAGCCCTGGACAGCATAGCCAATGGACTCAGGGATGATGGGAATTGCAGCCCAACAATATGGGCTATAACTTGCCTAACCTTGCTATATATGATTACATGAGTTTTATAGGTTTTACAATGTTTTGCTTTTAATGTTTATTTTGTAATCCACACTTTCAAGACTATATTCTTCAATGTGGGATATAAGTATTTATTTACATAATAAAATAATTGAATAAAAATACCATTGTATGGATCAGTTCTGTATTTATCTTTCTGATGTGTTAATTTGGGTATCTAACTCACCAGTGTTACAGATCAGGGTTCAGATTTGCTCATTAGCAACCCAGTATGGCAGGGAATAAAGCATAAGCCAGTGCCAAAGACCACAGACTCATAATTGAACCAAATCAATTGATTTATCGGTACTACAGTGTTTCATTTAAGGCACGTTATTGTCTTCATGTCTGGGACGCGGGTGGCGCTGTGGGTAAAACCTCAGCACCTAGGACTTGCTGATCGCATGGTCGGCGGTTCGAATCCCCGCAGCAGGGTGAGCTCCCGTCGCTCGGTCCCAGCGCCTGCCAACCTAGCAGTTCAAAAGCACCCCCGGGTGCAAGTAGATAAATAGGGACCGCTTACCAGCGGGAAGGTAATCGGCGTTCCGTGTGTGCTGCGCTGGCTCGCCAGATGCAGCTTGTCACGCTGGCCACGTGACCCGGAAGTGTCTGCGGACAGCGCTGGCTCCCGGCCTCTAGAGTGAGATGAGCGCACAACCCTAGAGTCTGTCAAGACTGGCCTGTACGGGCAGGGGTACCTTTACCTTTATTGTCTTCATGTAGAAGATAATGATATTTTGAAATTAGAGCAACCTAAAGATAGAGCAAATTAAAGCAATGTAATACAGCAATATAGTACCTTTAGAAAATAAATTTTCCAAATGACATATAGCATAATAATTACATTGACAAAACAATGAATCAATGTCTTCTTCCTGCCCTTCTAGTTGTAACCTAGAATTTCTAAGTTTTGCAGCATATTAGCATTTTGGAATAAAGTTCATGGTTACCCAGCCAGTGCTGTGAGCTAAGATCTTGTGACCTTTGAAAGCAGAGTTAGATAAACTGCAAGCAGAGAGAGAGGGGGGATTCTTTAACTCAGCATCTGGACTGTGAGGATGCAATTTCCCACTTTATCGCAATTTCATTACTCTATCTTGGAGTAGGGAGAGGGAGTGAAACTGCAGCCCTTGCCTCTTCATCGGCTCTTCACTTAGGACAGGGATGGGGAACCTGTGGCCCTCCAGATGTTGGACTACAACTGCTGGGACTGCTGGGAGTTGGAGTCCAAAACATCTGAGGGGCCACAGGTTCCCCATTCCTGGCGTAGGGCTTGTGAGCCATGACACATCCCAGCACTTGCTTCCCAAAACAGTTCAGTGTTCTGATCCTACATTTGTTTAGGCATTGTGGCTTGTTGTCTTTAAGTTCCTTAACATCTCATTACACTGATGGTATGGTGTTTCCTTTTAATTTTCTCATCCAGGATGCCAAGGTCTCCCATAGACGGCAGAGAAACATGGCATAAAGTTCCAAGCCGCCTTGGTATAGTGTCACAGAAGCAAACTTTTCATCCCTTTAGTGCATTGTGGCTGCTCTCCTGTGTGCTTGACATTGGTTCTGCTGGTGCAACAGGGTCCTGAGTAACACAATCTACTCCTGGGGAAACTACTGCCACCAGCCATGTAGAAACAGCAGCAGCTGTCTTTTCATGGCAGCAGTTGGGAATTTGTGGCCTTCCAGATATTGCTCTCTTCCCTGACCGTTTGTCCAATGGCTCTTGGGCCAGCTCACCACCTTTCCCAGAAAGCTCTGTTTAGGGGTTTTCCACTGGCTAATGCGAATTCTTCTGGTGCCATTTCTGCCTGCCCATTTGGAAAAAAAGGGTTTGGATCATTCTGCCAACATGTTTCTGGTCTGTACCACTTTCAGACTGCAGGTGGGCATGTGCACAGTTGAATGGTTTGCTGTAGAAATAAAATCTCTGCACACAGGTTTGCTGTAAAAAAACAAAAACAAACCCACAACCCTTCACATAGAAAACCTAGACATTTGATGAGGCCCAAAGCCTTCTCCCTGCTACTTCTCTGTACAGTGGTACCTCAGGTTACATACGCTTCAGGTTACAGACTCTGCTAACCCAGAAATAGTACCTCAGGTTAAGAACTTTGCTTCAGGATGAGAACAGAAATCGTGCTCTGGCGGCGCGGCAGCAACTGGAGGCCCCATTAGCTAAAGCGGTGCTTCAGGTTAAGAACAGTTTCAGGTTATGAACGGACCTCCAGAACAAATTAAGTACTTAACCCAAGGTACCACTGTACAGTGGTACCTTGGTTTACAAAATTAATCCATTCTGGAAGCCTGTTCTTAAACCAAAACCGTTCTTAAACTGAGGCGCGCTCTCCCTAATGAGGCCTCCTGCCCTTCCACCGTTCGGATTCCGTTCTTAAACTGAGATAAAGTTCTCAATCCGGGACACTATTTCCGGTTTTGCGGAGTTTGTAAACCGAATCGTTCTTAAACCGGACTGTTCTTAAATCAAGGTACCACTGTACAGGGAACTGTATGGAAGAACAGACAGTTGTGTAAGCTGCCACCTTTAGTCTGGAGTGGTAAAGCCCAAACACAGGTATATCCTCTATTCTGCTGCTTATGATAACTATTGCTGTGCTGCTGCTTTAAAAAAGAAAATTAATGGGGAAATAATAAATATAGGGTGATATCCAACTAAGTCATAGAGCAGACCCATTTAAATTAAGGGACTTGTTGCTTAAGGTCATTGATATTAATGGGTCTTCTTTGACTATGACTTAGTTGGATATCACCCAGAGCGATCTAGCTGATGTGCAGCATCAGAATGTCCTCAGCACAGTTTTCTTCATGGCTATGCCTTGTTTTGTAGGCTGCAACAGAAAGAGAGGATGCTGTGGAAGATGCCCTCAATCGTGCAGCTGCTCTACACCAGCAAGATATTGAAGCCCTTAAAGAGAAAGACGAAAAAGCATTACAAGTCAGTAGTCGTTTTATTTTTGTTTGCAACATCTCAAGAGACAATGCCTTGCATTTGGAGTTGTGTGGGGACGGATTCCCACCAATTGACATCCCCATGTCTGGATCCCTCTACAGTATGTCCTGCACTATTCCCAAAGCCCCCCCCCCCCCATTCTTGGGGAAGGGAGTATGGGGCTGCAGAGGGAAGGGTGGAAGAGGCAGAAAAAGTCCCACTCCATGAACTGAAATCTGCTTTATTTATGAATGGAATTTTGGGTCCAAACCTACATAAACATGCAGAAGCTGCATGTGGCACAATTTCTCTTGTAACAAGTAGGTGGATGGCGGGGGTTGTTCTTGAAAACTCCACTGAATTAAAAAAACAACAACAGCATGAATGAAAATTTAGGGTGTCAAGGTAAAGATTCAGCTGAAACCTCTCTGACATGCAAGGAGGGTTTGTTTGTTTTTTTAGGTGGGAGCAGTGCTTTTTTTGTAGGGGGACGCAGGGGGACACATACCCTTAAACATTTTGTGAATCTAAGTTTGGCCTCATTGAGGGGCAGTATTTCAATATGAGTAGGAAAATGAGAGTACCCCTTAACATTTTTTAGAAAAGAAAGTACTGGATGGGAGAGTTTAAAACTGATTTATTACTGGCATTTTGACATCCTTTCTAGTCTGTGTCTCATTCTATTTCTACACATAAGAGCTGGCAGTAAAACTTTATTTTAGAACTACATTTATCTATTTATTTAAACTGTAAAAGGGCATTTCATTTTTCATAAATATATAAAACTTAAGCGTTCAGTGCACTGGTGAGGCAGTCGCCAGAAAGATAGCCTCATCAAGCTATGTGGCTGAAGCATTTGAACTTACATTTTCTACATCCAAAGCATGGTGCGTTCTTTCTAGGCTCTTCTTGTTTAAAACAGGGATGAAGCAGCCTAATCCCTCCCTTCCTATTCTAATTTGTTTTTCTAACGCTGCTGTAGGAGGCTGTGAAGAACACAAGGATAGAAATGCTTCATCACCTGGAACTGGAACTGAAAAGAGAATCGGAAGCTGCTGAGCAGAGGATGACACACAAACTTCAGCGACTCATGCTGGAGCTTGCAATGGAGAAGTCAAAAGCCGTTGCTGAAGCTAGACAGGAAGAGAGGAACAAAATATCTGGAATGCTTGACAAGCAAAACAAGTACTTCGCTTAACAACCCCATTTCATATTTTAAAACAGGGATGGGGAAACCACTGGACTGCATCACCCATCATCCCTGATAGTTGACCATGCTGGTTGGGGATAATGGGATAATGAGTTCAATGTCACCTGGAGGGATTTGGGCTTCCCATCCCTGTTGAATATAAGGGGATGGGTTTAAGAGAGCTGCACCTGACCTTGTTTGCATCCAGATATCTGCAAATAGAGCGCTTTCCACCACCAGTGTTCCTCCAACTGATCTGCAGGAGCTGGATGTGCACTGGGTGCTTTCAAAAGTGGGATTGGTTTGCTAATGGGTCACTGAGATATTGCAAATGGGACATGGGCAGCAGTAAATCTGGATTAAATTGGTGGGTATTTTGATGCCAATGGCATTGTGAGGATGTAGCTTGTGGTTAGTGAGGAGAGCACTTAAGCACAAGCCGAGGTTCAGGTGACATTCTAAATCAACTCTTAGTTTTTTAAAAGAGCCTCTTTTAGGTTGGGCTCCTCCTGGAAGCCTGCATGTTGATACAGCCCTGGTAAGCCATTGTTGGGCTTGCTGTGATTTGCAAACAAGGCTGATGTGATCAGTGGAGTTAACTCCCTGTTATGTGTGCTGTTGGATAGTACCAGATTTAATAGAATCTGATAGTAAAGATGGGCAGGGTGGGGGTTAGGTCTCCAGAAGTTTTGCTATCTGGTTTCCACCTACAGATTTATTCCATTTTATTGGAAGGCATTTCGCTTTGTCTCCAGCTAAAAGAAATGTGCAGTTCACAAAAGACTGGCTTTCAAATTGCCAGTAATGAAAAATTATGTTGAAGTTATCATATGATCTTTTCTCTCAACCCTCCAGGAAGTTTTTGGAACAATTCCGGAAAGCTGGAGAGATTGCCAACGAAATTTATCAGAAGAACCTGCAGCAGTTGTCCGTTGAGAAAAAATATGAAATGGAAATGGCCTTTAAAATCTCCCAGAAAGAGTTTCAGGAAGAAACTGAGAAACTCATCAAAAACGCAGAAAATCTCCGTGAGGCTCAGTTGGAAGAGGTGTCACACGAGGTGAGCAGGAAAACTGGGGAGATCCTGACTCTTAGCCAGCAACTGGAAAGCATGACAGACTGGAAAGATAGCCTGGAAGCAGAAATATTAGAAACAAGAGAAGCATTTCAGAAATACATTAACCTCACATTTCCACAACTTGCACCAGGGCAAGCAGACTTTATCTTACCATTCAGAAAAGTATCTCAGTTTGTTGACTCTGGTGTAGAAACGTAAGCTGAATGACAACCAGGAAGGAGTTCTGCCTGTTTGCTGCAGCCATCCAGTCTTGCTGTAGAGGAGTTGCTTAACTGCTGGGGAAGGAGAAGAAATAAATCCATCTTCTCTCACTAAGGTTTAACTGTGTGCCTGTGTCTATATTTCCCTTGGATAACTCATGAACTCCCCTGTGACTCAGACTGTGAAGCTGTGCTCTTTGAGGGGTGGATGGAGAATCTTGCTTCTGTATACTAAAAGAGAGCTGCTTCTGAAAAAGTTAGGGAGCACGGATGTCTCAATTTGAGCCCTGAAACTAGCAAGCGTGCCTCTGGACATGTGCAGAGAGCCTATCCCACCTTGCCATGGGGTTAACTATAAGCTGCCTCCATACATATTTTATTTGAAGATGATATACTGCCAACTCAAGAAGGGTGGCTTCTAACAACTGCAAGCCCCAGCACCTTAAAAAAAAAAAGTGAAAGGGGATGGAGGAGCTAGCAAATTGCTCCTGATTTACTGCAACACATTCTAAGGCTATGTGTACCTATCATAAAGGTGGCAAAGCTATGGACCTCCAGGTGTTGCTAGACTACAACTCCCATCACCTATAAGCTCATTGGTCTTGCTGGCCGGTGCTGATGGGAATTGGAACACAATCAGATATAGGTGTGCCCTATTAAAGTGCATGGAAGTGTTGAGGCACAACAAATCAATCACCCCATGACTTTGCAGTTAGGAAGGTGATGTGGAAATGCAGTGAAAGATGCAGAATAATGATTGATGGACACAAAATGAATGCTCTATAAGCTCAATAAAGAGCAGACACTGTATAGTCTCTGCATCAGCGAGGCTCGGGGTGAGGTCTTGTCATGTGGCAGCCCAGGACCTACATACACACTACCCAGGCTTGTGCATCGAGAGTTCACTGCTGTGCTGCTAATGCAGCAAAAGCATGGGAGATCATGGTTACCAGCCTCTACAGCAACAGCAGTGCTGTGGTTCTCCAACCGTTTGACTTCACCCCCAAAGGTGTACCCCATTGTCTTTTGAGAGAAGGATGCCAACAATGTTGTCCTGTGAGATTGTCAAAAGGATCAAGTAGACTTCATTAATTAGCATACAAATAGTGTTCCCTTGCTCCGTGGATTCACTTTAGGAAAGTCCTCCCATAGGCAGCATGCCGAAAACAGTTCTCACAATCTCGTGTGGCTCAACAGTAACCAGTGTGTCCAACACAGTAGTTCCACAGTAGAGGCTATTAAGAGGGGTGCAGAAAACAGCTTTCAAATGCCTCTTAGGTGGATTTGGGAAGTCACAATCTCTTGAGTTTTGTGTGTTTTAAAACCTAGCACATAGCTGCTAGGACGAGATGCTGCTTTGAAGAACATTTCTCCAGCAAGAGCGACAAAGAATGACAGGCTGGCGATGCATCCTCCAACAGGATGGGAATCATGCTTGAAGACCCCAGTGGGCTATTACGACTCACACCGTGTCCTGTGGGATGCAACCATAGGCATAGCCAGGGGGGACAGGGGCAGCTGCCCCCCCATCAAGTAAAACAATTTGTTGTTGTTGTTGTTGTTTAGTCGTTTAGTTGTGTCCAACTCTTCGTGACCCCATGGACCGGAGCACGCCAGGCACTCCTGTCTTCCACTGCCTCCCGCAGTTTGGTCAAACTCATGCTGGTAGCTTCGAGAACACTATCCAACCATCTCGTCCTCTGTCGTCCCCTTCTCCTTGTGCCCTCAATCCTTCCCCAAATCAGGGTCTTTTCCAGGGAGTCTTCTCTTCTTATGAGGTGGCCAAAGTATTGGAGCCTCAGCTTCACGATCTGTCCTTCCAGTGAGCACTCAGGGCTGATACATTTGATCTTCTTGCAGTCCATGGGACTCTCAAGAGTCTCCTCCAGCACCATAATTCAAAAGCATCAATTCTTCGGGGATCTGCCTTCTTTATGGTCCAGCTCTCACTTCCATACACCACTACTGGGAAAACCATAGCTTTTACTATACGGACCTTTGTCAGCAAGGTGATGTCTCTGCTTTTTAAGATGCTGTGACCAATCCGTCGGTCCTGCTCCCCCTCAAAAGTCCTGCCTCCCCTAACCAAGTCCTGCCCCACACCAAAAAACAAAAAAAAAAACAAAACCCTGGCTGCGCCCATGGATGCAACGGGTGTGTGTATGTGAGAAACAGGGGAGGACAGTGGGCTAGGCAAGCGTGGGGACAATAAGCTCCGCGGGGGAGAGGCAGGAGCTCACAGAGGTCGGGAGGTGGGCTAAGTCCCCCAGCGAACACGTGTGCGCCCATTCCGAAGACCGCTGAGCCTGCCCTAAGCCCGCGCCGCCTCCGGCCTTCTAGCTCCGCCTACCTCAGAGGCCCCGGCGGTCTCCATGGAGACGCGGCTCCTCCACGGAAACACTACGCGGGCGCTTCTTCCCTTTCAGGGGCCGAGGAAAGGAGGCTCCGAGGGCGCCGCGTGAGGCGGGAGGGGAGAAGCAGGTAAATCTCCGTTCTCGTCGCGGGGCGGGGCGGCGGCGGGGGGGGGGGGGAATACTACTGTTATTTACAGAGACGGGAGAGCCAAGGAGGGTGGCGGGCGGGGAGAGTTTTACTGGAGCCAGGCGAGCGGGGTGGCAGATCACATATTGTTAAATTCCTTCAAGAGGGTCGCCAGTATCCCCTTCCCCCATCTGCTCAGGACTCTGGTGCTTTTCCTTGCTATAGAGAACAAAGAAATTACACAGGTGAAGTTTTCCCACTGCTGCACTTCTGGAGGGGGGGGGGAAGAGAATTAAGCACCTGTTGAATTTCTTCATGTCTGCCACACAGCTGAGGGGCAAAGGAACACCACCAAGCGGGAGGAGAAAGGGAGGGACAGAGCACTGTTTATACCACAAATAATAATAATAATAATAATAATAATAATAATAATAATAATAAATTTGTATACTGCCCTATATCCGCAGGTCTCAGGGCAGTTACAACATAAAATCACAAAACAGGTAACAAAAACAACCCAATAAACCCACACCCCTCCCCAACATTTAAAAAGGGCATGGGCTGTAATTAACTCTGGAAGCCCAAATAATGTAATGTGGAGCCCAAGGACGGGACACAGCCAGGCAACTCTGCCATGAGTGCCAACATTTTTCTTGTAGCTGTGTAATATTTTGGCTTAAATTGCCTGTTGTTGCTTCAGTTTTCTGTACACTGCTTAGATATATTTTAATCCATTAAGCAGCATAATCAAAATCAAATGGTAGCTGTGTAAAAACACAGCCCATGCCCCCTTTTAAACGCCTTATCACAGAAAGGGGCATACACAGCTAGGGAGTCAGGAATTCTCACTCTTGTCACTGATATCACAGTGGTGGGGAACCTCAGACCCATGTACCAAACATGGCCCACCAGGCCATTTTTAGGAAGTCATACCCACACATCCCACACCTGATACCATGCATGACATCAGATGTGGTATGGGTAAAGGTGGGGCTCCAAAGGAACCATCAGGAGCCAAAGTTCCCGGCTGTTCCTTGGATCCAGCAAGGCACGCTCCCATCCACCCATCTTGTTTACATAATCTGATTTTTATTATTATTAATCACATAAACATCAATATCCATAACAATGAATAAATCATAGTAAATATTAAGATATACATATACACAGCAAATAAGGTGTGTGTGTGTGTATATATATATATATATACACACACACAATCTAGCTCTTAATTATAAGTTTAAGAAAAAAGGTGGAAGAGCGGAATAAGAACATGTAAAACACAAAAATAATTCTAATTTCATCTCATAAAATCAGGATTATCTATTTTATTACATCAACTTGAACAAAGGTTTTTTGTGTTTTTTTTCCAAAAGGCAACTGATAAAGTTAAATGCCATAGCTAGTTCACATGAACAAGGCCTGATACATTTTAGAAATACATAAATTGAAGCCTTCCATGGCTTGAGGCATGCTCGAAAAGAGTGTCAAGCATGCCTCCCTTTCTCTCAAAAATGCACAATTTCAAATCTTAATTAAGATACAGGTATGTATAATCCCTAACTAATGTATTATATAATATATTGTTTCTTTATGCAGAAGTAGGCAGCTTCCTGAAAACTTAAAAGATTGAGGAAGTTTCAATTGAACGTGCAATCACAATACTGTCAGTTATTCTGTGAAAAAAATTGTAACAACGTGAGCCCTTCATATCTTGATAATGCAGAATGACTCACTCTCAAGCTGAAAGTGTCATAAAGAATATCATCCGTGAAATAGGACAAGAATGTGCCATGAAAGGTCAAACTGTATCAGAAACTCTGGTAGCATTCATGGTAAGTGCAAAATACACAATTTGCTAATGTGCTTCATTTAAAAGCTCTACTTCTAGCAGTGTTAGAAACTGAAATATGAAAGCTAGGAGCTAAATGGCACCTTAGACATAGGTTATGGGTGCCACAACAGAATGTCTAGGCACGCTTTTTTAAACAAGAATACCAAGCTGAAAATGAATGAACTGCAGCTAAACCTATCAGTTTGCCTGACGCTGCAGCAAACTCTTGGAAATCGAGATGGGGGGGATTTCTCCTCTTAGGCCCTCAGCGCCAGCAGTGGCAGTTTTAATCTGAAATCTTAGATGCGGTACTGTGCCCAGAGCTCAGAATCTGCTCACATGAATGAAATTCCCTGTCGCAAAATGCGCCTAGAACAATGGGAATTTCAAACGCTGCTTTCTAGTCATGTTAACATGTCACTCCTGTGGCATTAAAATAATGTTAAAGAAACAGAACATCACCAAACATGATTGTCTTGGGGCTAAAATGCACGTACAGTGGTACCTCGTGTTACACAAGAGTTATGCAGGTAACCCTTGGAACTCTAGAACCCATGGACAACTAAGGAAGCTGAACGTGGAAAGGTTCAGGATACACAAAAGAAGATGCTTTTTCACGCAGCACATAGTTAAACTGAGGAACTCACTTCCAAATGAAGCAATGAGGACCACTAACCTGGATGGTTTGAGAAGAGTATTCATGACTTTCAATGGTTACTAGCCACAATAGCAGTGCTCCACCTCCACTTGCAGACTGGGAAAGACTCGTTGCTTCTTTTTCTTTTTTTTAATAATATTTTTATTCATTTTCCACAAAAAACAAAAAAAAACAAAAAACAAAAAACCATTTTTATACAATCAATTCACATTTTATCACACATTCATCTCTTTTTTTTTACTTCCCTCAGCTCCTCTGCCGATCTTTCATTTGCATCAATATTATTAACGCATTTCTTAACTTAGTATTGCCTTTAGATATCTCCTTCCCTCCTCTTATTTTCTTTTTAACAATATTCCTCTGTTTTTCACAGAGTCTCTTGAAAACCAACAAACGTTATCTGTTCGTCACATATGCCTTTCAGATAATCTGTAAATCTTCCCCAGTCCTTGATGAACTTTTGGTCTCGTTGATACCGAATCTTCCCTGTTAGTTTGTCCAATTCTGCATAATCAGTCAATTTCAGTCTCCATTCTTCCACCGTTGGTAATTCTTCCTGTTTCCATTTTTGGGCCAGAAGTATTCTCGCTGCTGTAACTGCATATTGAAAAAGCTTACAGTCTTTCTCACTTATCTCATTTCCTACCAATCCCAGTAAGAAGGCCTCCGGTTTCTTAATAAACGTATATTTCAACATCTTTTTCAATTCATTATATATCATTTCCCAGAAGCCTCTCACCTTTTTACACTCCCACCACATATGATAGAATGTCCCTTCTTTTTCTTTATATTTCCAACACTTATTACATGTTGTGTACATTTCAGCTAGTTTTACTGGCATTATATACCATCTATATACCATTTTCATCACATTTTCCTTTAACGCAGTACATGCTGTAAATTTTAGTCTTTCATTCCATAATTTTGACCATTCATCATATTGTATATTATAACCAAAATCTCTGGCCCAATGTATCATTACCGATTTAACATCTTCATCTTTTGTATACCACTCCAGCCACATTTTATACATTTTAGACAAAATTTTATACTCATTATTCAATATCTCTAGTTGAAATTTTGATTCTTTTTCTCCATATCCATACATTTTACAGTCTTTTTTAAACATTTCACTGACCTGATAGTAATGCAACCAATCATAGACAAATTCTTTTACTTCTTCATAGGGTTTCATTTTCCATTTCCCCCCTTCTTTAACTATCAATTCTCCATATGTTATCCACCTCCCCCTCATATTGATCTTTTTTACGCTCATCACTTCTAAGGGTGAAATCCAGTGGGGGAGTTTAAATTCCAAAATATTTTTATACCTGTCCCATACATTTATTAACGACCTTCGGAAGATGTGATTTTCAAACCCTTTATGAATTTTCTTCTTTTCATACCATATATAGGCGTGTCAACCAAATCTATTATCAAACTCTTCCAGATCCAACAATTCTCCATTTTCTAATTTAATCCACTCCTTTAACCAGCATAAGCAAGATGCTTCATAATATAGTTTCAAATCTAGCAGGGCAAAGCCACCTCTGGGAAAGACTCATTGCTTCTTGTACTTTCCACAGTAGTACACCTACTCTAGCATTTTGCTTCTTGAGCTGGGCAGGTAATGATGACATTTGTACTTACTCCCCCAAATTCTGGGAATGAGGCCCCTATATTTGTTCTCTGGAGCTCAGAACCACACTTCTCCAAGCAATGTTTTAAAGGAGGCTAGAACTGAGAGCAAAATAAAACCTCATACTGGGTTGCTTCTATCCAGTGCCACCATAAGGGCTGTACCTCTGGGGCTCTGCTCTATATTTTATTTAATAGAATGATAAATTAACCACTCAACCATTTATTGCATATTTTAAAATCATTTTTAGTTCCCATTGATTTTGATAAAATTTCCAAGTAAGTATGCTTGCTAGGACCAGGAAGTTAGTCCTCATGCCTATTAAATTAAACTGGGAAATGACATTTAGTGGGGAAACCTTGAGCAGTTGGGACATTTAATCTGTTTTATTCTGCGGTTGTATTTGGCAGTAATATATCTTTAAGAGCACAAGATAAATATTTAACTGGAAGCCTGGTGTTTTTTCTTTTTGTTTTCTGTTTCTTTTTACTTATAGGTGAAAGCTGTTGTATTGGATCCAAGGAATGGATTTAATGTGGACAGGACCCTTACAAAGGCTGATGTGCAAAAACTTATTAAGGTAATATTGTGAATCTAAACATTTGTTTAACTATTTTTATACTGATTTCAATGAACTTACTAAGACTTATCAACAAATTAAAGCAGTCTTTCAAGCAACTCATGAAGTCTGTGGGAATTAAGCAGCCTTACTCAGGATTGCAGCCTAAATTATTGTTTTGTGTATAGTGTTTACCAAATTAATAAAAACCTATGTTTCAGACCACAAAATCATTTAAAGCCGATGCTCTCAGAGTCATCTAAAGCCACATATCTCTCAGTGATAAACCTTTGACTGCTGTCCATTTTCTCATTATCCGTTGAAATCTCCCCCAACTGCTTCTCCAAACCTGCACAATTGGATCATAATTTTGTATACCCAGTTGATGAACACAAAATATAACGTTTGATTTAAATGTAATGGAAATTTTGCGAGCAGATGACACTTAATGCATTCAGCCGTAATAAGTAGAATTTAAAATATGCCTCACATAAATGGCTTTATAAGCACAGCTACATACATATATCATTGCCTCAAACTGTGATACATGCCCTTTTGAGGTGTGTAGGACACCTGAAAGATGAAAATGCTTTGTTCTAAAGAAAGCCTCCTGTGTGTGATTTTGAGGTTGTTAGATATGTTAGATAGATTTTAAGAAGGTGGTTAGACTAGTTCATTGCCACTAGTGAACTAGTATTTCATGCAACAAATCTCTCTGTGTGTCCGCAGCCTAGTGCTGCTGTATTATGCAGCAACAGGCTGCATGCAGTGGTATATGAGACTGCTTGTGTAGAAGGGATTATTGGTTTCAAGGCTGAGGGCTGCATATTTGCTGCTTTAGAGTGTGTTGAGCTGCTTGCCTCCTCTCTGTATTGAGAATGAGTAGCTTCATGAAACTATGTGCACCTCAAAGTTCATGCAGCCACCTGGAATCAGACAATAGCAAAAAATCTAATCCATATTATTCAACTCCACACAGCAGTCCACTTATTATGCTATTTAGGAACAAGTAAATTACAAAAACTATGAACGTTTTGTGTCTTGAAGCTACATTATGGCAACACAACATTTTGTTCTTGCAGTGGTGCTTCTCATCCCCTTAATTTGTTTTCTCAAGTAATGTTTAAGCAAAGGGCACCTTATTTTTTAAAACTATTAAACTGATGGATTCTGTTTCACATGTATAAATTCTGTAGCATAATGTTTCCAGGTGCCCAACGGTAATATTATTTTAATAATTAGTTAAGGGGCTTGAAATAACTTACATCAACATTTTCTCTTTTTAGCTTTCCATTGAAAGACTGCTTGACACAAGCAATCCATCCCTGGACACTATTAAGATGCAAGTTTATTTTGATATGAACTATATCAGTCGAGGTAATCAACGTGTGGAGTAATTTAATGTGAATATGGTGATGGTACAATCCTATGCATGCTTATTCAGAAGTCACACTGTGTTCAAGAGGACTTGCTGTCTAGTAAATTTACATGGGATTGCAGCCGCAATGTATCTATTCTTGCTACATGTGAAAACTTATATTACTGTAATACAATGAAACAGCAAATCCAATAATATGTGAACATGCTAAGAGATGCAATCTATAAGGAGGTTATAAATTAAATTGCCTCTTTAAAAAATATTCAACATTTACTTAACATTAGAACAGTTAATATTTATTGTGCATTTAAAATCCTGGAAGTGCATTTGTGGTTTTTTAAAAGTTATATCCTATACCAAATAAATGGAACCGATACATTCCACTGTCTCAATTTACCTACAGCTGAGTTTGTGCAATTATGTTACATAGTGCAGTCCTATGTGTGATTACTTGTATGTAAATCTCAGCATGATCACTAGATAATGCCTTAGGATGGCAGCCCTAAGGTATCAGAATGAGAAGAGCATGGGAGGATTTAAGCATGTGAAATATGGGCATTTTCAACTAGCTAAGTTGAAAGTCTGTTGATGCCTATGCATGTCTTTTGGCTGTCTGTGCCTTGGGGTTACAACTGATGTGTAACTGAAAAACTATCAAGTCTAATGAAATCTGCATCACTATGTGGTCTGCTGAAGCATGCAGGTGGTGCCAGTGATATAACTTGCTTTTGTATCGTCCTCTGTGTTTCCTCTTAGTTGAGTTAATCAAGGAACAGCATCGTGTTTTGGATTCTCGCCTTGCTCCAGTGGGCAGAGAAATTACAGATAGCCGTGCTCGTACCAGAGAGGAATTGGAAAGTGTTTATCGAAAAATTGTCAGCTATGTCCTGCTGCGCTCTGGCCTTGGATCCCCTACAGACATCAAGGTCATTAGAGAGGCAACTGGTTGGTAACTGTTTCAGATATATGCTGTGAAGAGTTTTGCCAATATGCACTTTACTGTGGTAGTCATTGCATAGGAACTGAGCAACAAGCGGTGGCTAGTTGGGGGACTGTCTTTTTACTTTCTTTTGTTTTGAAGTATTTGTATGCTACCTTTGTGCCTCAGTATGTACCTGTGGCAGTTCACAGCAAATCTAGAAACAATCCAGAGTATGTATACCTCCCCGGTAAAAAAATTCAAAGAAAACACTCAAAAGCACGTATACAAATATCTGCTCCAGATAGCAAAACCAGTCTGAGAATAGAACATAATCTGAGAGCCAGAAAAAGACACTTCACATATCCAACAGGCCAAATGCAAGCAACCATCCAACCCTTTCCTGAAGATATGGAGATCTTCTGAAGCAGCATTCAACACAGCAAGAAGGGATGCAGACAGAAGGACACAGCCCCTGTGCTGTGTATTAACCAAGTCACAAGTATTGTGTCAAGGGAGCAGTGGTGGGGTTCTTGGTACTTGACAACTGCCCAAGCTGGCCATTCACCTCCTTACTCACTGTGGCCATCCGTTCAAACTAATTGTGATAAGGGCATTATACTATTCTGCATACAAGATTCTATACCTGAGATTCTAGGTAGTTCATGCAGAACTTGTAGTCTGGTTGTCTGCTTTAATGCCTTGCACAACTCCATACTTCCCTCCAAGCCTCCATCCCCCTGATGATATTCCTTGACCACTTACTCTTGCATGTCATTCATCTCCATCCTAATCCCTCCTTACACTCTTCAGGTCCTTAACCCCCTCAGTCCCCAAGTCCAAATTATTCAGACTCTTACCTCTTGGAAGGAGAATTAGTAGCGCAGAATTAGCAAATGTCTCCCAATGGCCTTATTCACTGACATTTATACTGGAGGGGGAAAGTTTGTTAAGAGTCTCTAAATTCTGTAGAGGCTCTTGACACACTTTTTTTTTTTAGAGAGAGAGGGGGGTGGGGCAGTTTAACACATGTAGCTTTGTCCATAACGATTTCAGTTTATGTTGAGTGTTAGTTTATTGATTATCCTCTTCAGCCGTCATAAGATTTAGCATTTTATAGCTCTTGGTAAGTTAAAATACTTTGTACTTAACTATGTCCAGAGGAGGGGGGGGGCATGCAAAGGGGGCTGCAACAGGAAGAAAAAGATTGAGAAATTCCCATTCCACAAACAGAACATTCACAGTTCTTAGGATTCAAGACATGATTTCCAGCATAGTGGGATCTCAAATGTGAATAAGTATCTTACTATACTAGGGGCGTTTCCATGGAAAATCCAGTAGGATACACCCACACCAGTTACTTGTTGGTGATACCTAAATGATTGATTTGCAAAACGAAGCCCCGACTGGAAGCAACCCAATGTGTACAAATTGTGGTTTCGTCCCCTCACCTTTCTGTTTTATTTGATGTTACAGCTGTTGTCTGCCTTTTTTTTTTTGTATGACATTTTCCACATTTAATATTTTACAGCTGCCCTGCAGAGTGTCTTCCCTCAAACAGAACTTGCTGCTTTCCTCTCCCTTTCAAAGAAGGAGAAAGAGAGGCAGCTGAAGGAGCTCACCATGATTGTCACAGGAATTCGGCTATTCAACAAGGAGTGCGGGAAGGGAGGAGAAGGCATTGATGAGTGTAGGTATATACTAGTAGGTGCTAAACTTGATGATGTGTCTGCATTAGCCATTTAAGCCACTTTAAAATGTGCAAAAATGCTCAGTGCTGGCTGATCACCAGTAGTCCCATCTGAATTGCTTCATGCAAATACAGCATTTAAGTTGATCTTCCAAATGAGATGTGATAACATGCTATTCAGCTGCAGGTTAACTTTACTGAATATCTTCAAAATTGATAATCTGTACTGTATTATCTATTAAAAACTCTGTTAAATTGGCTTGTTGTAAAGCCTTTCATAGGATTTGTATATATTTATATAAAATAGAAAGCCGTGTTAGCCCCCTGAGAGAAAAAATAAATGTTTTTAGTCTCACCATGAGACTAACTTTAAATAAGTTTCGTATTAGAAAAATAGTGTGAGCTTTCAGAGGTGACAACATACTACTTCAGATGCTTATTTTTGGAACTAGGAGAAGCAAGGTGGAAAAGTCAGTTAACATATGATAGTTTATTGACTAAAACACAGTACTTTTAAAAGGTTATTGACCCAAACCAGGATCCAAAGATGCCACCAATGTGTGCTTAAGAGTCCTTTTGCAGATGCCCAGTCTTGTCTGCAGTCATTCAATCTATGTTGGATGCTCTTCTGAGGTTCTCTCAGTCCTCAGGAGAGACCTTTCAGGGCATGCAAGGGGCTTCAAGTGGAAGGGAACCCACAAAAGCCTTGGTGTGCTCATATGGAAGGCTCCATGCATCTCTTCGGATGTCAGCCCTGTTTATTTTAGACAGAAATAGGTGGGGAAAATGCTTGTGGTTAGTTACTGAATTTGAGGTTGGCATGCTTAGTAATTACTGCCATGCCCCTTCTATATGTTTCAAACCAACCCTGTGTCAACAGTACCAGCTATTCTGAATGAAGCTATCCCAGCAGCCAACCACCATATAGAAATAGAACTGCAAGCTTCCAAGGATTTGGCGTACCAATACACAGCCTTGATTGAAATGATGCACCTGAGTCAAAATGCTGAGATAGAACTTAAAACGACAATGTTAAAAGAAGTCCTGTACAACGTGAGACAACATGAGGCTTTCCTCTGCATCATTCTGGTAAGATTGTTTTATACTTTGCATCCCTTCTAGAATGCTGGCATATACATTGATTGTGCCCGTAAGCTTTTTGTATACTTATAACTACGCTTATTAAATTTATATACAGTATTGCCCTTCATTTGAAGATCACAGATTTTTATGTCGCAGTTTGCAACATAAAAAATAAATTAAAAACCCAAATACAAAACAAAACAAAACAAAACAAAAAACCACCTATAATCCACCCACTCCCCTGAGACATTTAAAAGGCCACAGACTGTTTAATCAGTGAATGGCCTGGTTGAAGAAGAATGTTATCGCTTGGTACCTAAAGATCTGTAATGAAGGAGCCAGGTGAGCCTTCCTGGGGAGAACATTCCACAAACAGGGAGCCAGCATAGAAAAGGCCTGTTTTCATGTTGCCACCCTCTGGACCTCTCATGGAGGCTTCAGTTGATTATCATTCCTTTGGTACATATCTTTAGACACTAGGCAAAAACATGCCTCTTCTCCCAGGCCTTTGGCTAATTAAACAATCTGTGGCCTTTTAAACTGTGGCGGTGGGGAGTATTGTTTTCGTTTGTCACTTTGGTATGTATTTTTGTGTTCTTATATTGCAAACTGCCATGTGATCTTTGGATGAAGGGCAGTATAGAAATTGTATTATTATTACTATTATTATTATTATTATTATTATTATTATTATTATTATTATTTTATTATATTAATTCACCTCCCTGGCACAGCCAGCTGCCCCCTCCCAACTATGTTGCCACCAGATGAAGAAGAGCCAAGTGGGGAGGGGCAAGTTCAATTTAAGAAACCAACTTTTAGTTGGTAGAGAATTGTACAAGATTCCAAGTTGGACTGAACTCTCTTTCGTGCACTTTGGAAAAGAAGTGTCATTCTCTGCAGTACATGGCAATATAGGAGTACATGTCCAGATGACTGAGAATCTAATTGGAGATTGTCAATGTGTGTGTGTGTATTCCATCCCGTATTTCATTTAAAGAGCTCAAGATGGCATACATGGTTCTCTCCCTGCCCCTGCTTTGTCCCATTATTTATCCTCACAACAACCCTGGGACTTTGGTTAGGCTTGGAGATACTGACTGCCTCAAGGCCACTCAACGAGCTAAGGTAGATGTGGTAGATTCAATGAACTGTGGAAATGTCCTGAATTTCCATTGGTAATCTGCTGTATGCTGTCTTTTCAGTCTGATGTGATCACATGTGCACAAGAAGTTGATATGATGCAGAAGCAGTTTGCAGCACAGATGGAGCACTTAAAAAGTATTGTTCAGGCAAAGACAGCAGTGCCTACGTCTCTGGTTTATGTAAGTTCCTAAATTGCTAGAATGTAAAAAGGACTAGCTTGTGTTTGTGTGCTGAATTAGTGACACAGACCTCTTTTACACCGAGAGACAGAGAGAGCCTGGATCCTTGCCTTTCTGTTCAGCTGGTCCAAGGGAGTTTTGAGCTTCTTGATAGTGCTGAGAGAGGGGTCTTGACCCTCCCCTCCCCTCCCGATGTTTTCCCAATTTCAACTGCCCCCAGGAACTATTATTTGCTACATACAACAAAGCATACAGGTGCCCATATGATACCATAGAGCATATTGGGGTGGGGTATTCAGATTGGGAAAATAATCCATTACAGGGACAGGGGAGAATTAACCCACCCAGCATCTTCATGCAGCTTTATTTAAAACAAAAAACCCTGCAGGACATCAGATCTCCTGTCATTGTAGCAAGTTTGTCTCTAGGATTTTACACAGAGCTGCTAAAAAAGAAAGTACTGTAAGTTCTGTAGGTTTGTACAGATTTGTGGGTTTGTACAGAGCTGCTAAAAAAGAAAGTACTGTAAGTTCTGTAGGTTTGTACAATTTAACAGCATGAAAATTCCCTGTTCTCTGTTTAACTTTCATCAGAGGAATCTATTGCTTTATTGTATGCAAGGAGTATATATCCTGGCACTGTGATAGTCTTTGGTCCTATGCTGTGCTAGAAATAACATAAAGAAATCAGGGATGCATGTTAAGGAGAGGAGAGAGTGTAAACATTCCTTCAAAAATCCTTTACAATTAAAATTGTTAGGGTTTAAGATCATGAATTGCACCCCCTGCTTTTGTCTCCTCACCTGTGGAGTATATATAAAGAACAGCAGACTACATATTTTTGGCAAGCAGGCAGAATAATTTTGCAAATACAACTTCAATTTCTTTGTTTTTTCCCCCTCCCAGCCTATATTTATTGCACTTTCTAACCTTTGGACCAGTTTTCAAGACGAGATCCTGGTGCTGAGTTTCCTCAATAACTTGACTATCAATCTCCAGCAGTTCCTAGGAGCCCACTCAGTGATTTTTCCAGAAGATGTGATGGAATCTCTTCTTGAAGATATTATTGTAAAAACTGATGAGGAAAGGTTAAAAGAAAGTGCTGGTACTAAAACCATAATTATGCATTTTGAATTAATGTATGAAGTCTATGGAATACTCTTGCTACCTTCAGATTCTTAGCCCTTTGAGAGCTAGAGCTTCCGTTTTATTGCTAAATAAGTGTCATGTGCCATAAAAACCACTGAGCCTCTTACTGATTGGAAGGTTGGCGGTTCGAACATATGTTCTCTGGGTTGCTCTCAGAAAATTAAAATAGAAAAAATAAAATGCAGTATCAGAACCTCCTGTGCTTCAAACTGTTCCTAGGCCACACTATAGCCTCATCTTTCTAGATGAATTGTGTTATTGTTTGGGGGGTGGAATATGTTTTAGAATAAATGTTTTGTGAGCTGTTCTGAGGGCCAATATTGTGGATATAAGTAATAAATAAAAGTTGTCCTGAACCTTCCCACCTAATATGAAATACTAGATTATTCAGTACCTCACTAGGTACTTGTGCCATGGGATTCAGTGGTCTCAACCTTCCCCAGTAACCATGTGTATACATGGGTATGATCTGGGGTGTTTCTAGGTGGGACCTCAATGTTGCAAATGGGTTATTGAGATACAGCAAATGGGTCCTTCGCAACAGGTTTTTAACATCATATTCCCCCCCAGAAAGGGAACATCTTGATTAAATGCTGGGGGGTGGGGGAAATATACTTTGTCATTTGGACACCAACAATATTGTGTGGACATTGCAACTAATAATAATAAAAGAAATCTGCATGCATAAGCAATTTTCTCCTGCAATAAATACCTGTCTGGAAGCACATTTTCTGATACTGAAAATATATCCTAAGCTGCTGGTTTTTTTTATATTTCAGATAGCAAAGTAAATCCCGCTGACTTTACCGTAGAAGAATGGCTCTTCCCAGAAACCACCATTAATTTCAGCCAAGTGCAAATTCAGTACCATGGGTTTTGTGCTTACACTTTTGCCATGAAAGATGGTCTTCTTATCCCAGGTTTGCCATTTGTAGATAAGTCCCGTTTGCTTTTTAAGAGCATTCTTACTGCTTCATATTATGTTTTAAGTTGCAGACTTCCTTGCTTTAGTTTTATAGAAGTTTGGTGTATAAATAAAATAAAAATACCTGACATATAAGGAGCTTGCCACCCAAACTACTGGGGCTTGGCTTAAAAATGGAGATGGAGAAGAATTTGAGGCAGTAGGAATGTGGGGGGTGAGGAGGGAAGGAACAGTGACAAGCATTTGGTAGGCGGGAGATAAATCTGAGGAAGGGAATTAGAAAATTGGTATACACAGTGATCGATGGTAGCTGGGACAGAGAAACAATCGAAAAGAAGACATATCAACAAGACAAACGGGCAAAGCCAATCAGTGCCAGAAAGAGATCTATTGGAGACTAATTCTCTTGGTTGGAGAGAAGAGGGATGTCGGAGCCTCCACTGCTTTAACAGCACCCTGTTTAGAATTCCATTCAAAGCATAAATTTGTATTTGTTTGTCCAGCAAAGAAACTAGAATTTAACAGTGCAATTTTTAAAAGGGTATTACTATTTTTACTGATGTAATCCACATCATGCAGGATTAGCTACGAAATACTTGAGTCTTGTTCTTAGTTCATAGAAAGTGATTTGCTGGGGGAGAGCATGATTTAAAGTTGACTGAATTTTCAGACAGGTTAGACATTAGAGCCATTCTTAATTTCAGAAGTGAAAACACTATAATCTGCATCAGGAATGTCATGAAGAAATCCTGTGTTATTTTGTGCTTTGTTGTCAGCGAACCTTGCTGTTGGAATCCTGAAGTTTCGGGAGAAATACTATGCCTTTAGTTCCAAGGAAGCGGCATATAATTTTGCCAAGAATCCAGAGAAATGCGTTAAGATGATTGCAGAAAAAGCAAAGGAATCTGCAGAGCTTATTCAGCTGCTTGAACTTCATCAGCAATTTGAATCCCTTGCCCCTTATTCTCAGGTATTCAACATATTTATCCTTTACCTATTTAGGCCACTCCAAGAAAGCTTCATTCTAGAGAAAAGCCAAATAAGAGGCAATATGATAGAATCTACGCATAGCATGGAGAAAGTGGATAGAGGAAAGTTCTTCTCCCTCTCAAAATGTGTAGATATCCAAGGAAGTTGAATGTTGGAAGATTCAGAAGAGATAAGAGAAACTACTCCTTCACACAGCACGTAGTTAAACTATGGAGTTCTGTCCCACAGGAGGTAGTGATGTCTGCCAACTTGGATAGTTTTAACGGGAGTAGACAAATTTATAGAGGACAAGGCTATCGGTGCCTACTAACCACAATGGCTATGTTCTTTTTCAACTATTGGATGCAGTATGCTTCTGGGAACCGTAGGAGAGGAGAGTGTTCTTGTGCTTGGTCCTGGTTATGGGCTTCCCATAGGTTTCTGGCTGGCCACAGTGAGAACTGGATGCTGGACTAGATGGGCCATTGGCCCGATGAAGCAGGCTCCTGTGTTCTTATGCTCCAAAAGCAATATAGCTACCATTTTAATAATACAGGAAGTTGATCAGGAAGTAACTCAAAGAAGAGGTACTTCTTAATGCATAAGGTTGGTGCCACATTTCTTGTTTTGGCAGTGTCTTGTCCTTACTAGTTCATTGAGGGTTTAGCTGCAGTTAGCATGGGGAATGGCACAGTTCCAGAGTGGCTTGTGGTAGTTGGATGCATTGGTTCAGTACACTCAACACTCCAAACAGCCCCATCTGGAAGTGTGCTAATATATCTTCCCTTTTAGTTTTTATCTAATGCTTGGTTGGAAGGTGAAATGTGGAAATAAAAAATAGCTATTCCTTTTTGTTGTTGTTACAGATCAGAGCCAAAGACAAGAAGAGTATGAAACCCATCACAAAATGTGACACCAGTACTCAGACGGACGTCCATATTTTGCCCCCAAATATTGTGAAGAACTATGAGTGGAATGAATGGGAACTGAGAAGAAAAGCCATCAAACTGGTTTGTGTCGACATGATTTGAGAGACTAGTTCAGACAAACTACAAATAACTACATTATCTCTCAGATCTTTTCAGACTTAACTCCATGCATTTGACCTTAAATTTTTTAGCCCCTCCATCTTTTGTTCTCAGCTTTGTTTGGAATAGCATAGTGCAACATTCATGCTGAAGCTTTTGCTTTGTTACTTTTAAATGTCTAAACTTCCCTTCATCGTGTCTGGGTGGTGTACAATAATGATAATATAAATAAATAAATATATAAACATCACATATTCTTCATAACAATAAAACTGACAGGTAACAAACCTTTGAAGCAAGCAGTGGCAGTAAAATGAATTAAAATGCCTGGGCAAACAAAAAGAAGACTTGATCTTTTTTTTATTATTATTAATTTTTTGAGAAAATTTTTCTTTTACAAATTATTTGAACACAATCATATTCCATATATTACAGTTTCTTTTTTGACTTCCCCCCGCTCCCCCCACAATCCTCATACTTTTATATTTATTCCGCATTTCCTTTATAATTATATTGCCAGTTTATAAATCTTTACAGCTCCTTTCCCTCTTACAATACCCTTTCTCTTTCACATAGTCTCTTTAAATCCAACTAGCGTTGTCTGTTCATCACAAATATTTTCCAGATAAATCGTAAACTTTCTCCAGTCCTGAATGAACTTATGGTCTTTCTGGTATCTAATTTTCCCTGTCAGTTTATCTAGTTCTGCAAAGTCCATCAATTTCCGCCTCCATTCTTCCAACGTCGGTAATTCCTCTTGTTTCCATTTTTGGGCCATTAAAATTCTTGCCGCAGTCACTGCATATTGAAAAAGTTTATAGTCACTTCTATTAATTTCTCTTCCTGTAATTCCTAACAAAAAGGCTTCTGGTTTCTTCACAAACGTGTATTTAAACATCTTTTTCAACTCATTATATATCATTTCCCAGAAACCCTTTACTTTCTTGCACTCCCACCACATATGGTAAAACGACCCTTCCCTTTCTTTACATTTCCAACACTTATTACATGTTTTGTACATTTTTGCAAGTTTAACGGGAGTGATATACCATCTATATACCATTTTCATAATGTTTTCCTTTATCATCATACATGCAGTGAATTTCATATTTTCCTTCCATACTTTTTCCCAATCTGCTAGTTGTATATTATAACCAAAGTCCCTGGCTCAGTGTATCATAACCGATTTGACTTCTTCGTCCTTTGTTTGCCATTCCAATAGCATTTTATACATTTTTGACAATACCTTGTAATCATTATTTATTATCTCTTTTTGGAATCTAGACTCTCCCTCAATATATCCCCTCTCTTTACAATCCTTTTTAAACATTTCATTTGTTTGAAAATAGTGCAACCAATCATATACACATTTTTTAACTTGTTCATATGGCTTCATTTTCCATTTCCCCCCTTCTTTAATGAGAATATCTCCGTAAGTCATCCAATCCTCTCTCATATTTATCTTTTTAACACTCATGACCTCCAGTGGGGATAACCAATGAGGTACATTCGGTTCCAAAATATTTTGGTACCTATCCCATATTTCTATTAGGGCACCCCTAAAAATATGATTGACAAACCCTTTATGAACTTTCTTCTTCCCCAACCATAAATAAGCGTGCCAACCAAACCTGTTATCAAAACCTTCAAGATCCAATAACTTATTGTTTTTTAATGTTATCCAGTCCTTTAACCAACAGAGACAAGATGCTTCATAGTAAAGTTTCAAATCTGGCAGGGCGAAGCCACCTCTTTCCTTCACATCAGTTAGTAACTTAAATTGTATTCTTGGCTTTTTGCCCTGCCAGATATATCTTGAAATCATTCTTTGCCACTCTCTGAAGATCTTTGTCCCTTTAATTATTGGAATCATTTGAAATAAGAACAACATCTTTGGAAGTACGCTCATCTTAATTGATGAGATTCTGCCCCAAAAAGATAATTTCATCCTACCCCACACTTCGAGGTCTCTCTTTATACCGTTCCAAATTGTTACATAATTGTTTTGATAGAAGTCAATATTTTTTTGGGTTAACCATATTCCTAAATATTTTACCTTCTTTGCCACTTCCATCTCTGTTTCTCTTTGCACTTCTTCTATTACACTTTGATCCATATTCTTCACCATTAATTTGGTTTTCCTTTTGTTTAATACAAACCCAGCCACCCTTCCAAATTGATCAATTTCTTTTATGACTTCATTTAAGCTATTTGTCGGGTCTTCTACCGTAATTACCAGATCATCGGCAAATTTGATCAGTTTATTCAATCCACCCTTGATAAGAAAGTATAAATCATTTATAAGTCTTTCAGGCAGTGCAATCATTTAACATAATCTCACATTATGTTAAATGCAACTGTGATTATTCTTTTATCTTTGTTTTTTTTTATATTCAGGCAAACTTGCGTCAAAAGCTAACTCACTCAGTGCAGACCAATCTAAGTCACATGAGAAGGGACAACTGCAGCCAGGTGTACCCACTGAAGGATAATGGCACACAGACCAAGCGAGAAAGCAATACTAATGTACCCAAACCTCAGATTTTCCTGGCTGGTCTCCGTGGAGGAACACCTCCAACTACCCGCATGATCAAAATCAACTTAACAAGAGCAGTTGATGAAACATAAATGACAAGTCCTTCAATAAATGAACTTTAAAAACAAAAAACAAATTCATTGTGTCTCATTCTTTGTTCTATTATTTCAAAGGCAATCTTTGTATCATTAATGGGGCCAGATGAAAGGTATCATGGGTAAGTTGAGTCTTCTATCCCCAGCCTTGTCCCATTGTAGCGTCCTGTATTGGAAGGTGCAGTACTAGCTATATTTGTGGACTGCTATTCCTCACCATGCAATGCTCCCAGCTATCCTGTGTCAATCTTAGCAATTAGCCCTCCCATTCTGAACACCTTTTTTTCCTTCTTTTTGAGGGGACAACGGGAAATTCACTTTTCCTTTGGTCTTGGATTTCATCTTAAGAAATATTTCGCATGACTGTAATTGTGCTAAAGACACCGAAATTCTGGTTCCTTGAGGCCTGACTGTAAAGTAGTGAAGAAATCTAGAATTTTAATGCCGGTGTTTCCTGCTTGGAAACCAAAGGCAGCGGCAAAGTCCCAACTTTTCCTAACTTGGGAATCATTCTGCATTGAAATTATTTTGCGTATTTATTTGAACATTTTAAGAAATTCCCGGCAGTAGAGCCCGTTATCCCTATATTGCTACAGCAAGCTGGAGGCGGCAGTGAGTGGAAGAGCGTGGCTTGGGGGGTTAAAAAGAAAACAAAATTAGCAATTACATATAAAAGCTCTTTATATATGTGTGTGTGAGAGAGATCTATAGCTATATACAAATCACAAATTAATAGCGCGTAGGTATGATACTGTAGTGCAGAGTAACGTGCTATATACGTGAAAGTATCCACTATGAACTCATGTAACGTTTCAAACCGGGGCAGGCTGCGCGCGCACGCGATACCCTCCTCCTGCATACATTCCCTTGGCTTCCGGCGGAAGTAACGACGCATCCTGCGCTCCAACCATAGAGCGGCTAGTCCGCTCTAGCCTTCCGACGGTTGCTCTCTCTGGTATGCTGGGAGGCTTGGAGGGGCGGGCTTGAGCGCTTGCCGAGACGGATTCCTTTTGGATACCATGGCGCCTCCGAAAGGTGAGTGAGAAGCAGCCTGCCGCCGCCGACGCCGACGCCGGTTTCCCCGTTAAGCGTAAATGGAACAGTCCGTTCTACTGAGGCAAATAGCCAGGCGTCGTCCAGTTACTTGGAAGGCGGGGGGGGGGGGATGTGAAGTGGGGCGGGGGGCAGTTTGGAGACCTTCTGCCTGAAAAGGCGAGCGCGGAGGTGGCTGGCTCCGGAGGCAACAAAACCGGCCCGGCTGCCTGGCAGCTCTGCTGGGAAGCGGCTGTCGCTCAGCGTCTCTCTCTGCTCTTGTGTCAAGCAGGCGAAATAGCAGAAGGTCCCTCGATGGAAGATAATGCTCCCTCCCCTTCCTGCTCCTCTTTAAAGACATGGCAGGTCGGGGTCTCGCCAGGATTTGGGGAGGGGGGGCTGAACCCCAAATGTTAATTATAACGAGTTTCCGCTCCCCGTTCCCTCTCCTTCAGGTTGCTTAGGCGAAAGAATAGCCCCCCTTGCACCTCCCTTCGAGCATGGAAATAATTGCTGACTTTGTCTGTGAACAAAGACTTGGAAACCTTTAAGCAGCCGCGTCTGGCATCATCCTCTCCTGCAAACGGTGTACGATGATGCTCTTGTGTCACTCACTTGGCAACGTATTGTAATGGCTGTTCTTGTGCAATGACCCTGGTCCAGAAGGCAAGCTCTTCCTCTAGATCCATGTGTACAGTGGTACCTCAGGTTACATACGCTTCAGGTGACATACGCTTCAGGTTACAGCCTCCGCTAACCCAGAAATAGTGCTTCAGGATGAGAACAAAAATCGTGCTCTGGTGGCGCGGCAGCAGCAGGAGGCCCCATTAGCTAAAGTGGTGCTTCAGGTAAAGAACAGTTTCAGGTTAAGAACTGACTTCCAGAACGAATTAAGTACTTAACCCGAGGTACCACTGTATTTATTAATCGGTCTGAAATGCTAGGACAGATGTTTTCACATTAGAAAATAAATGCATCCAGGGATACATGAAATTGTAATGCAAGAAGTGGCTTGCCTATCGTGGTGTTAGAAACGTGCTTTCTCCCATTTCTGAAAAATGGGGCCGAATAGACTTATTTACGCAAGCACTGTTGTGTGTGTGTTGTCATAAGGATGTTAGATGATCTCTGTTGGATCAGGCCAATGGACCATCTATTCCAACATCTTGTTCTCACAGAGGCCAACCAGATGCCTATGGAAAGCCTGCAGGTAGGACCCAAGGGCGACAGCACTCTTCTCATGATTCCCAGTATGATATTCAGAGGAATAGTGCCTTCTACAGTGGAGGTACAATAGCTAATAGCCATTGATGGGTTTGTCCTCCATGAATTTGCCTGTTCTTTTTTTTAAAAAAAGCAATCTGAGATGGTGACCATCGGGTTACAGACACTTCAGGTTACAGACTCTGCTAACCCAGAAATAGTACCTCGGGTTAAGAACTTTGCTTCAGGATGAGAACAGAAATTGTGCTCTGGAGGTGCGGCAGCAGTGGGAGGCCCCATTAGCTAAAGGTACCTCAGGTTGAGAACAGTTTCTGGTTAAGAATGGATCTCCAGAATGAATTAAGTTCTTAACCCGAAGTACCACTGTATATGTGCTGCCTGAAGAAGTGCTTTCTTTTGTCTGCCCCGAAGCTTCCAACATTGAGCTTCCTTGGATGGCCCTGGGTTTCTACGATGAGAGAGGAATCTGCTTTCCCTACACAGTGATAATTGCATCTTTTGCAGATAATTCTGCTGTTTGCATTTAGCTTGATATACACCCAAATTAGGCTGAAGGAAATAGAGTTATATCTCTATCAGGGTGTACTCAGTTTAAATTATTGCAACAGTGCATCTATAATTGTACCTTGCAGGGATGTTTACACAGGCAAGGTGATAGTATGAGTAACAGGATTTAGTAATTCCCAGTCATATCATAATGTGGTGTAATGATTCAGGCATTCACTGTTGAGTTAATAAAGAAATAAAAGTTTATACAGATAAAGATAAATTGTTTAATCAACAGTCTGATTCAACTGTAACTATGTTATTTTTGGTGGCCAGAGACTAGATGATGGCTGTTCTACTATACATCTCTCCTATGAAGAATCTGAAGTTCCTTGATTAGTAGCTTCTTATTTGCTGATCCTAAAATCAGCATGTGGAAATAATTTCATTTATTTCTGTTGGCCTTTGGTTTCACGTAGAGTTATAGGTGCCAGATGAGGTACCATTTTGAAAATAGCCTACATTTATCTAGACTAGAGCTTTCCAAACTGTGTGTCGTGACATGTTAGTGTGTCAGCTGCAGTGTGTCAGTGTGTCACGCAAACACTCCCCACCCCCCTCTCAGGGCTGGAAAGGGGTTAATTTAACCTCCAGTTTGCTAATAAAACTGAATTACTGTGTCACAAAATGATGCATATCTAAAAAGTGTGCCACGAACATGAAAAGTTTGGAAACCTCTGATCTAGACAGCCAGGAGTAGGATAAAGCACTTTCCTGCACCAGTTTGAAGGACCTTTGAGCCCTGGCCCCACATTTGCTCTTCTGACGGGATGAGCAGGACTACTTTGGCATGCTAATCAATGAATCAATTGGTTAATGCTTATCAATTAAACAATTAATTAAATGTATATCCCTCCGTCCCAAAGGAGCCCAGGGCAAACACACTAGTGATAAACCAATACAGTTAAAAATAAAACAAAACATGTTTAAAACATCCCAAACCAATGAAAAACATCTGAAAGTAGTAACATACTCTCACAGCTAATAATTTCAGAGTTGCCACGAACAGTATCTTTTGGCCATCCTTGGTAAACAGGAACATTTTAAAGTTCCTCCTGAAACTTAATTGTGAAGGAGACAGATGTGCCTTGCCAGGGAGGGTGTTCCACAAATGAGGAAGCCACCACCAAGAAGGCCCTATCATAAGTCAGTGCCAACAAGGCATCCCCTAGTGGTGGCACCACCAACGAAGTCACCTGCAGGTTTTAGGGTGCAAATCCTTCTAATGGTTAACCGTAATGTTTCTGCAGCAGGCCTGCCATAGCTTTTTGAATATAGAATGCTCCTGTTTTAAACCCTGTTTTCTAAGGACCAAACAGCAAACATAACTTCACTGTAGTTGTCAAGGTGGTTCACGTCTTGTGTCCAATAGAGCGATGCTTTTGTTTTTCAGAAAATGTCAGCTTGCTTTTTAAGTTGTACTGCTTGACGGTGATGACCTTGGTGGCTGCAACGTACACAGTAGCTTTGCGGTACACGAGAACAACAGAAACAGTTTTATACTTTTCAACTACAGCTGTCTGTATTACAGAAGTTATCAAGCTATTCCTAAGTTTGGGCATTTTAGCAAAGTAAGTATAAATGTCGATGAGTAAATTGGAGTGGCGTATTTGCTCTTTTTTCTGATTCTTTTATTTTACTTGTTTTCTTTCTTGCTATGGTTCAGGTGGACTGTGTTAGGCTTCTGTGAGCAGGTGGTATCAGAGGAATCCTTCTCGAAAAGATTGGTTTTGAAACAAGTGAAAACATGCACATTTTAGTTTCCTAATCTCTCTTATGAATAGGTGTCACTGCCTTGAGTTCATTGCTTTGGATAAAGTTCAGAAGTCTGTGTAAATTAAATATGGATGCTTGGCTGGCAGGTTTCTGGGTTGGTGTAGGCAGGAGTCTTCAGAGTCATTCAAGAAGAACTTGTATTCTCACTAAGGTGGCATTTAAGGATTAGAAGCAATCCTCTGAACCATGTTGACCTGTCCTCCCTCAAATATGCCTATGATGTTCTTGAAGGGTTCGCAATCACAGGGCACTTATTACTTCTTTTAGCCTACACAGAAACTATTCAAATGGCTTCTACCGCATGCTGGTAACATATGAATAATTGACTCTTTTTTTGTCTTTTAATGGGACCCCAGGTCTGCTGCCTCATCTTGTGTAATGGTAGAACTGGCCTTGAGCCTCATGGTGGGATGCTTGGGCACTTTCAGTAATAGTCACTGTTCTTGCTGTATCTTGTAACGTGGTACAGTGGTGCAGCCTTGGCTAGGAATTTCTCTAGCCTCTCTGTCTCTCAGAGCCTCAATATTTCCCCAAATCTGTGAGTTTATAAAGGTTGTTTATGAAACTCTAGCTTATTCAGTAACATGCTCTGCAGCAAGGGGCCCTCCAGCTCCCATAATCTCTGGCCATTGGTCATTCTGGCAGAGGCTGATGGGAGTTGTAGTCCAGCAACAGCTGGAAGGTCACAGGTTTCCCACTGCTTACTTAAATCATGGTTAAGTGTAGACTGCAAATTGCAAAGTAGAACTTCTGTCCTGAAGTGGGTTTGCTAATCTTGGTCTCGTTCTGTCATGGTGGGTGGGGCCACCCACCTGTCAATTACCTGATGTCACAATGATGGTGCTATAAAGTGCCCGAGGCTTTGGCTTTACCACCCATCAGCTTTTTGCAGGCACTGGGTGTGTGGGTGAATTCCCCGCAGGGAGCTCAGTAAAGCACAGCCTTATCCAACAAGTGAAGAGTGGTAGAGTCAAAATCTGATTTTTCTTTTGCCAATGCACAATTGGGAACGCATGTTAAGGCTCCCAAATATGAATTGGCAGCTGTGCCTCTATCCGCCCCACACCTGACAACACAGGTCATGTCAGGTATGAGGCAAGCAGGTGAGTGTGGTTTTGGGGAAAACTACCTCTAAGGCCAAAATTGAATCCCTGGGGGGCAAAGTTTGGCCAATGAGGTAGAAGTTGTCCACCACAGAATATGGGACAGAACCTGGGAAAGAGTTTAGTTCTGCAGGCTGATATAACCTCTGGTTTGTGCTAACCTTGGTTGAACTTTTTTTCTGAATTCAGCATTTGTCTTTTTGAATAAAAATCAGTTTGCCTTTTTGAATAAGCCAGCAGTCAGTCAGACTTAATCTCTTCTCCTGCAGTTGTCTTTGCCGCCCTCACCTCTACTTTCCAACAGATGTAATCTAATATGCGTAAATGTTTTATTCCCCTTCTCTTGCAGTTGTGTCCCATTCGCTTCCTTTGTAAAGTCAGCTGAGAAGCACACGTTAGAACGGTGGGGGCTGATATGAGGGAGTGTTTAATCCCGGGTGTTCTCTGTGTTCAAAGTGAAGCAATCTTCTCCTTAACACTGCTAGATCCCAGAGTTGAGTCTCAAGGGGCAAAAAGTAGGTCACCAGTTATGAGTATCTTTTCTGAGGCCTGGTTTCAGCTGCATAATCACTTTAGTCACCCTGTAATTATGAGGGCCATATGAAAAAAAATGACATTTCATGCTGTGCTGACTCCAAATACATAATTACTATCCTATCAAATTCAGAAATGACATAGATTCTTGAAATTGGGTCCCAGGAAAGCCCAACTTTCCTGGCAGGTATAATTTAAACAAGCAAGTCACAAGCAATGGCTTGGACTTTTAAAATATAGAGATAGCATTGACACGAAGAGGCTGTCCTCATTTTCATCACAGGAGGTAGATATAATGGGAAATGGCTTTCTTGCTGTTTCACAATATATGGTGACATGTCATACTGTACTGGATTTTGTGAGATTGTGTATTTTGCAATTTTCCTGTACATACAATGGCCGTGTACAGGCTCTTTTACTTTTGTTCTCCCAGATCTCTGGTTCTCATTCAGGGGTAATTTCACATGCACAGGAGTAAAGACAGTGTTCCTCTGCCTTCCCGCCCTGTTTTGTTTTGTTGGTTTTTTTTTTTTTTGCATACACTACAAAATTACGGAGGCGGATAAAATACATTTGTGAAGCCATTCCTTTTTGCAGCAGGAACAGGACTGCTGACATCTCAGGTGGCTAAAATTAGGCCATCAAAGTGATGTACTGTATAAGATAAAAATCCTGAGATTCACCTAATGTAGAATTGCCATATGTCCGGAATTTCCCGGACATAGCCAGTATTTGGGCCTCACAAACAGTGTCCAGGCGGAAATCACTTAAATGTCTGGGAAAATCCAGATGTAAGGCAGCCTATGTCAGAAGTATAGATTTTGGCAAATTTCATTTATAACAATAATAATAAATTTCATTTTTATAAAAAGCTCAATAACTTTGCCAAAAAAAGCTCACTTTTTGAAATATGGCAACCCTACCTGATGAGCCACAACAGAGGACAGCTGCACAGCTTCTGCTGTTTTTATGGTGCCTTGAAATGGTATGTAAAGGGTGATACATAAATTTAATTAATTAAGTACTTTAAAAATCTGCCTTACTGCAACATTTAGAGGAAGTTTTAAAACCAACCAACCCAACCGAATGTTGTCTTCATTTCAGCACTGCCAACTGGAATGTCTGGTTTGCATTCTGTCACCGTCATGGCAGTTACAGTCTTTGTTTGCCTTGCGGAAGGAGGAAGAATGTGGATCTTAAGCTTTCCAGGAGACGCAGCACGACTCTCCTTCCTCTAGTTGGCTTCTGCTTTTCTCTTTTTTTTGGAGGGCCTCAATATTGATACATGATAGGAAGCGGGTGTTGTTGACTAGCTCATCCTGACAGCTGAGAGGTTGTGGGGCTAGGCCTCTGTTGGGCTATTTCTGGATTGTTCTTGTTCTGCTGTACTGTTGTCAAGCAGCTACAGTCATATTTGTGCTCAGAACATCTTCTTTTTAAAATGTTTTCCAGAGAGACTGGAAGCCCGGGTAGACTATTGACATCTTTAAAAGAAAATGTCTTGGGCAGCCCTAAAGAGCTACTCAAATTAAGCGTTCCATCTCTTGTCTATGCCATCCAGAACAACATGGCCTTCCTGGCTCTTAGCAATTTGGATGCAGCCGTTTACCAGGTAATGGTTGATGTTTGGAAGCTAGATGCAGTCTCCCTAACCCTTACCAGGCCACACTCCTCATTGGTCCTGCTTTGTAGCCACTGTGAGTGTTCTTTCCTGCTTAGAACGAGCCCTGGAACTCTGACCACTCTTTGTGCTTGTCTGGGAGAGAAAGATTTTAATGTGCCTGGAAACACACCTACAGTACAAAGGTGAAATTAGCATTCCATCAATCAATCTTTATTGCGGTCATAGTCCAGGCAATAGAAAGAAATTAACATTAGTTTCAATCAATCAATCAATCAATCAATCAATCAATCAAGTCCACCACCCTCTACAATGCAGGAATCTCAACTAAAGGTTCCAATCTCTGCTTAGAAACCTCAAAGGAAAAGAATGGCAGATGAAGATAATGGACTTTTCGGAGCTAGCCGACCTGACCGGAAGAGTCCGCAACCAGAATGAAGAGGAGTACCAGGAAGAATGGATGAAATTTAATCATTATTTAGTTAAATACGTCAAGTTAAACTAATTGGAAAAAGCTTGCAATTACCAGTTAGGCTTAGGATTTAAATAAGTAATGTGATGAATTATTATGTTTAATACTGAATTGGGAAGAAAGACGGATGTTAAGTGATTAAGAGTTCAAGAACCTTGATTGGAAAACCGTTAAAATGATGTGCATTGAAATCCAACTAGGGGGATACAAGGAAGTCACTTAACAATGTTAAGAAGATTAGTTTTAATAAAGATATGATTTATGTTTGTTTGTGTATTTGTTAGTGTGTTTAATTTTGTGAAAACCCAATAATTTTTTTTTGAAAAAAATAGAAACCTCAAAGGAAGGAGTGTCCACAACCTCCCGAGGGAGTCCATTCCATTGTCAAACAGCTTTTACTGTCAGAAAGTTCTTTCTGATGTTTCATTGTATTACATTGTTGTTATAATGGTTGTGTTATATTGTTGTTATTAAATAAAGCAGGTTAGATATTAAACAGATTGTCTTTCTGCCCTTTTCCTAATACCTTGCCCATAGCTAAATGAAACATGCCCTTTCTTTCCGGCTTCCTAGGTGACCTATCAGTTAAAGATCCCATGTACTGCTTTATGTACAGTCTTGATGCTGAACCGCTCTCTCAGCAAACTGCAGTGGTTCTCAGTCTTTATGTTGTGTGGTGGAGTCACGCTTGTTCAGTGGAAGCCAGCTCAAGCCACAAAAGTCCAGGTAAAGTTGATCACTGGGAGCCTTTCTCCATATCTGCTTTCTGAAATAAGTTTCTTGTGCACTAAGTTGCATAATCTTACCCTAAGGGCGTTGTGAAAGAGTATACTCCGGGGGGGGGGGGATTGCAGCCCTCCTGATGTTTCTCTACTGCAGCCTCTATCTTAATCAGGATGTCCTTTCCACACTGTAGGAATTGGGCCTTCTGTGTGTTGGCATCTGCCTTTCGGAAGCCCCTCCCTTTGAATATGAGACAGGCACTGTCTGTTGCCTTTTTGATGCCTACTTGAAGGCCTTCAACAAGCCTTCAACAAGTTGAGACCTTTCCCAGTCCACATCTGTATTGGAACCATTTTTAAGATGTTCTTCAGATTTTGTTTTTTTACTGTTTTAGCACTTGTTTACCACCTTACGGTCCTCTGGGAGAAAGGGTAGTATATAAATGTAAATTAAGTAAGTAAGCAAGTAAGTGAATGAATGAACAAATGTCCTCATTGCATTTCAAGAATTAGCTAAGCTGTGGTATCCTGCAGTGGCTGGTTGAATTAGCAGGAGAGGAAAGGAAGGAGAAGCTCTGTTGAGTGATGACCGCCTGTGCTACATTGGCTCTCACCCTCTTTTCCCCAGAGACAATTGAGCACACTGAGAGTCAAATTCTGTAGTGCTGCTTGCATAGCACTGGCAGATGTTGCCAGATGGCCTAAGTCATCTTTTGTTGTTGCAGTAAATGAACGATCTGGCTTGACTTCTGGAAGTGACTGCAGCTATAAATAAACTTCCTCTGTTTTTATTTGTTCTTTAGATGGAGCAGAGTCCATTGATAGGCTTCGGTGCAATAGCCATTGCTGTTTTATGTTCAGGATTTGCAGGTAAAATCTTGTAGTTAGTTATCTTCAAGTAGCAGGCATTTATCTGTGACTGTGGCTAGTCCGACAGCGAAGGCCCCCTCTTACTTTACCTTGCCAGCTCAGAAAACACCATAGCACAGCTCCTTCCCATCCTTCTCAGGTAACATGGGAGAAGCTCTGGGAAGTGTCTTGGGTCACATCCACACCATACATTTAAAGCACTCTTATACCACTTTTGGGATGCGGGTGGCGCTGTGGTGTAAACCACTGAGCCTTGGGCTTGACGATCGGAAGGTCAGCAGTTTGAATCCCCATGACAGGGTGAGCTCCTGTTGTTTAGTCCCAGCTCCTGCCAACCTAGCAGTTTGAAAGCACGTCAAAGTGCAAGTAGATAAATAGGTACCGCTCTGGCGGGAAGGTAAACAGTGTTTCCGTGCGTTGCTCTGGTTTCGCGAGAAGCGGGTTAGTCATGCTGGCCACATGACCCAAAAAACTGTCTGCGGACAAACGCTGGCTTCCTCGGCCAGTAAAGCGAGATGAGTGCTGCAACCCGAGAGTCATTTGTGACTGGACTTAACTGTCAGGGGTCCTTTACCTTTTTATACCACTTTAGCGGCCATTGCTTCCCCAAAAGAATCCTGAGGACTGTAAGATGTTTGTTGTGCAGCTACAATTCCCAGCGCCCTGAACAAACCCAGTGCCCAGGAGCCTTTGGGGGAAACCAAAACTGTTAAGAATGGTGTAAGAGTGCTTTAAGTGTACAGTGGTACCTCGGGTTACATACACTTCAGGTTACAGACTCCGCTAACCCAGAAGTAGTACCTCGGGTTAAGAACTTTGCTTCAGGATGAGAACAGAAATTCTGCTGTGGCAGCAGCAGGTGGCCCCATTAGCTAAAGTGGTGCTTCAGGTTAAGAACACTTTCAGGTTAAGAACAGACCTCCGGAACGAATTAAGTACTTAACCTGAGGTACCACTGTACATTGTAGATGTGACCTATATCGTAGCTCAGGTCTGCTCAGCCTAGGTCTCTTTTGTAAGACAACTCCTATCATCTCTGAACATTAGCTCTACCTGTTAGGGCGAATGGGACTCAGGTGACAACACCTGCTGGAGGTTGGGGAGGGCTGCTGTAGCTGTTCCCCACCTCAGCATCACCTCCCACAAACTTGTACGGTCGGAAGATGGTGCAAGTTGACCCTGGGTTTCTTATCTCTGTGGTGTGCGGTAAATTACCTAAATCAAAATTTAATATATGGCAGGAGCTGTACATTGTTTCATCTCTCCCTTCCCTTCCCTTTCAGGGGTATATTTTGAGAAAGTGCTAAAGAGTTCAGATACATCTTTATGGGTCAGGAACATTCAGCTGTACCTCTCTGGGATTGTAGTGACCTTGGTTGGTGTCTACATGTCTGATGGCGTTAACGTAATGGAAAAGGGCTTCTTTTATGGCTATACCCGTTACGTCTGGTTTGTCATCTGTAAGTATCTGATTGCCTTTTATCTTCAGTTCTACTTTTTTCTTCTTCAAGCTGGGGCCAGGGGTGTATGAGATCAGCTTGGGGAACATATGGGGCAGAGACATCACTGAGCACAGCAAATTAAATTCACAGTGGTCTACTGTCCTGCAGGAAATAATTCGGAAGCATGCGCTTTCCAGGGGTGTCTGAATATTGGCAAGAACTTAAGAATCATGGGGTGACTATCAGCTAGACTGCATGAAAGGGATTAGGGATACAGGAAGAGACAGGCCTTATTTCCTGGGTTACAGAGAAATAAGTATTCAAGGTTAAGACTAACGGTTGTGCTGGCTTTCCAAAGGGACGTTGGGTAGCATAAGAAATGGAGGCCATGTCAGGTAGGGCAGGTTAGTCACACTGGTTCCATTCAGAGAATAAGCCAAGATGTAAACATTTCCTTGATATGCAGACCCCTCACCTGTCCAGAAATCAAACCAGGACATTGCTAACCATCATTTCCTATTTTGTCTGAAGTCCAAAACTTGAGTTACAAGCTTCGGAACAAGCCAGGATCCTAAACCAACTCCAATCCATGGTTAAGCTTCTGAAGCACCGTTTCCCAGTTTGGACATGGGGAACTGTGATTAATTGGACACTTCCTGGTTTGATTGGCTGTGCCATGTACAAGTGTCAGTGTGTATAGGAAAAAAGTCTTGTTTGGATCTTAGTGTAGACTTTGATCTCGCCCATCCTTGCTTCCTGCTGTCGTATGTTGCTGAATCGGCTGTTTATGTTTCCATATTGAACAGACTGGAATTAAAAGTTCTCTTGCGGCCCGTACTTGAGACAAGCACCAGCAAATATGGGCTCTAGATGTGCTGTGTTGAATCTTGCTGGCTGATGTCCAAGGATAGCCATACTCAAGAGCAGACCCATTTAAATCCATTGACTTACTTAGGTATTGCCCCATGACATTTAGGTCAGTCTTGTAGGGATGTAAACAGCATTGCTGGTGCAAGCTAATAGGTATAGACTAATACCAGGTTAGGTGTCCCATGAGACAAGGGTATACCATACTGGAACACAAATTTATTCCCCTAATGAGGTTGTGATACATGTCCCAAATGGACAGTATCTTCCATCCTTCAAAAGTTTTGCTATAAAAGGTATTTTCTTATTCGTTTCTTTAAACCCATATGGTAAGAAAAAGATGCCAGACACTTCATTAACAGGGATATATCCTTTTGCTGTCTAGTCCTTTCCAGCGTTGGAGGTCTCTACACTTCAGTTGTTGTTAAGTACACCGACAACATTATGAAAGGTTTTTCTGCAGCTGCTGCCATCGTTCTCTCAACCGTTGCCTCGGTCCTCCTCTTTGGCTTACAGATAAGTACGTTGCTTTTGGCCATTGTCCACAATCCTAGGTGACGCTCCTTTGGTGCGGGCTTGAATAACTGTTGTCAGCTAATTGTATTATTGTATAATATTATAATCTGATGTTGTCGGCCCACAAACAAATTAGCAAGGGTTAACATTTCAAAGCTGACAGCATCTACTATTATTGCCAGATGGGATGAAGCTTAAAGGTGAATTTAAATATGAAGTACACAGCAATCTGATAACGAGTTTCATATTAAAAAAAGTATTCTAGAGTTTCTGTTTGGATCAGTGTGCTTTAAACCATGTGCTTTATGTTTTTCCCTTTAGCCATCACCTTCTCTCTCGGTGCCCTCCTTGTATGCATCTCAATATACCTGTATGGACTGCCTCGACAAGACACCACAAAAATCCAGCCAGCAGAAGCAAAAGGGTCAAAAGAAAATCTTATTAGTGTGTGATGTTTTGCATCATGAAGAATAGAAAAAGACAATCTAAAGACTTGACATGAGTGTTTGTTCCCTTCTTTTTCTTTTTTTTTAAAAAAGCCTTAAACTGGTAATGCAAGATTGTTTGAATTAAAAGTGAAGTAACTCATTAGTGAAATGAAGGATTACACTGGAGCATGGAAACTTCGCTAAACTGTTAAGCACTGCTTTTCGTGTTGGACTATGAAGAGTCTGTTCACCAAGAAGAATGAAGAAATTGAATGTGCAGTTTTTAAATATATATATTGTATATAAAATAAAGGGGAATGCCATTGGAATTCACTTTGATGAAACATGTATAATAGGGATTCTCTTCACGTGTTCTTGTAAGGAAAGGTGCTACATTTACTAACTAAATTGTTGATTCAGTCTTAAAATATCTCAATCAGATTCTCAAACACACAGTACAACACATCCCAGTACAGTGGTACCTCGGGTTACATACGCTTCAGGTCACATACGCTTCAGGTTACAGACTCCGCTAACCCAGAAATAGTACCTCGGGTTAAGAACTTTGCTTCAGGCTGAGAACAGAAATCTTGCTCCGGCGGCACAGCGGCCCCATTAGCTAAAGCGGTGCTTCAGGTTAAGAACAGTTTCAGGTTAAGAACGGACCTCCAGAACGAATTAAGTACTTAACCCGAGGTACCATTGTATCTGCTTGTGCCTTGGCTTTCATATTGTCATACTGAACTACTCCGATAATTAGCTAGCTGTCGTAGCCAAAATGAAACCAAGATGAGTGTTGTGAGGGGAAGTGGGGTGTGTGGGAACAGAATGCTGTCATCTGATTGTTGAAGTGAACATAGGTGTAGCTGAAATGGATTCTATGTCTTTTAAGCTTTTGATCTGCTGAATCCACTCTGCGAAAGCAGGAAGGAAAAAAATGAAGCTGCTGCTCGTAAGAGGATTTTTTTCTGTTGTGACTGGGTTTTTAATATCATTTTCTATAATACTTATGCTTTTGTTGCACATCTAATATTCTGAGAGTGCTAAATAATTTTTTGTGCAAGTTAGGTAGTGCAGAGTTCATTTGGGTTTGAGCCCTTTGTTCTTGCATCAAATAAAATTTAATGGGGGTGGGACAGTATTTAATGCTACTTAATGTAGTTTTTCATTTTTGTCAACTTAATCCAACACTGAAATTCATGAAGGACGGTGTTTTGATTTAGCTTTTCTGCAGCTTTGTAAAGATGTAAAGTTGATAATTAAACAATTAGGAGTGTGTAAGCTTCTCAAGTGGAGAAACTAAGACTGGAAAGGAGGTCTTAAATTCTAGACATGGCAATCTAAGGGGCTAGAATCTTAATTTTTACCTTGACATTCATACAGCAAACTTGTGTTCCTTGGGTTATGCTATAAATCCTTTTTGTTCTACGCCAGTAGTCT
The DNA here is from genome assembly GCF_951804945.1 of Podarcis cretensis. NCBI lineage: Eukaryota > Metazoa > Chordata > Lepidosauria > Squamata > Lacertidae > Podarcis > Podarcis cretensis. Next base: position 82,630,558 of record NC_137172.1, on the reverse strand, counting down.
TAACGCAGTAGTTCTTGTCCAGTTATGCAAGATGGATTATACAGGGACATGAGGGCTGCTCCTAGACCTTCTCTGTGGCAGACTGCCCAACTCTGCTCTGCTTGAATCAATGTCCTATCAGCGGCTAGGCACTTACGTCATTTCTTGGCTCTGTTGGGCACTTAAAACAAAAAAAGATAGAAAGGTCTTTAGATTTTAAGATTGCTTTATTGTCCACAAGGTACACTGAACTTGCTGTAGCTGTTTTTTGCATTTGCTGTGGGTTTTTTGGGTTGTTTTTTTTACATTTTACTGTGACATTTGTTTTACAAGGACAGCAACCTCCTCCCCACGACATATTTTGAAGAAAGGGGTGAGAATGAAAGGACTAGCTCTTCTCATAAGAATAATACAGACAAAATAATACAATGGCAAAAGGGAATGGGATCCGTTCTTCAGTGGCTAATGCTGTCTGTGTCCAATGATCTCGTCTCTAGGTACTGCTAGACTACAACTCCTTTCATCTCTGATCCATTGTCTGGGGTTGGTGGGAGTCCAAAGACATCTTAAAAGTCCACACATTTCCCACCTCTGGTCCAGGCAATATAGAGAAGTAAGAATAACAGCTAGTCTTCAGTACTCGTATAGTTTAGAATATGCAGTGCAGGAGATCTTCTCTTTACATTTTATTAACAGGTGTGATTCCTAGAAGCTTCATTCCGTTAGTCAGAACGGAGCGAACAGCCTGGAACAAACAGAGCCTTGCCTGGAAAAATAAAAGGTGGGGAAGAGGAGGACACTAATCAATTTTTATCCATAGCTCCCTTAAACAGAATTAATTCAGTAAATCTAGAATGTTTGGTGCATGTTCAACCATAGCAGAATTACAAACTACTAAAGAATAACAACAAATGTTAAGATGCCCACTTTGCACCAACAGCTGTTTCTTCCAGAGTTTAATCCTAGTAATGCTGAAAGTCTGCTATTATCTGTTTCACAGACACACGCCTATATTTGTATCCTTGTTCCCCATGCATAATGAGAAGTAGGTTGAATGCTATTTCAGCTGAACGTTACCTACCTCTCTGCAGTGAATGTATTTTTAGGGCAGCAAATACACTACAAACCGTATGATGTGAAGTACATATGCGTGCGCACACCCTGACTATGGAAATGCTGCATGGAAGACATGCTCATGCATAGTGAAGAAGTCTTAATCTAAAATTACAATACATGAAGTGGTCCTAATACACCTAGCTCAGCCTTCCCCAAGCTGGTGCCTTGCAGGTGTTTTGGACTATCGCTTCTATGCACCCCAGCCAGTACAGAAGGCTAATCTATCCAGTGATACACGGTCTATGGCACCAGGAAGAAAAAAGTGAAAATACTTGTTTCAGGACAATGGCCTCTTGATGAAATACAAGGATATCCTACATCCTGCCTCGCCTACATCAGTAAATATACCAAAGGCAATATGCTTTTATGTTTCACAAATAAAGGTGGACAGAAGGCTCTGGTGGGTGCTGTCAAGTTGAAGACAGATGAAGGGGAGAATTGACCACATACATTGGAGCAGTTTCTTTTCAGCACAGTTGCAAGAAATCTACCTGGTAGGTTAAATCTGCTCCAAGTTTGTGATTAATTAATTTGCCCCGAGTAACAGTGCAAACCCTATTATGTGTCCACTCACGTCTTTTGAGTACAATGGGACGTACTGCCAGCAGTTGTGTGTAGTATTGCAGCCTAAACGGATTTATTTAGACTGCAACCTTATTTGGGAGTAAGTCCTACTGAGCTCACTGAAGCTTCTGAGTAGGTATATAATTTTGCGCTGTTAAGCCTGCAGCTGTATTTTTAGTTGATTAAGCAGCCGGAGCTTATTTTAAAAGGTAAACTCAAACATTAGTGCCACACGTTTTTTGTCTTAACGCTGTTTTGATTTGGTGCACTACCTTGGTGTGCTGCCAAAATAGGGAATAAAGACAAGCAGAAAATAGTCTTTTCCAACAAGGATTGGTAGAGTTTATTAACTCACTAACCCCGTTTGTATCATCTCAAAAGGAAAAACAAAACCACACCAAACCAAACCGCTTTTCACTCTGCCTCTGTTTAGAACAGTTCACATATCTATAGTATTGGTAGTATTTTGAGTGGCACTATAAGGGGGGAAGTGGGTAGATTTATTGTCTTTGGCTACAAAAAGCCTGAGAAAGCTGAAGTCTAACCAAAATGGGAAAGATTCTCCATGCTAAGGAGAAGGCTTAAAGAAACACGTGGCAATTGCAGAAAACGGCTTATTTAAGCAATGTATCTCCTCACCCCTACAATTATTAGTATGGGGCAGGAAAACATTTTAAACTAAACCAAAAAAATTATGTACCGTATTTTTTGCTCTATAAGACGCACTTTTCCCTTCCTAAAAAGGGAAAGTGTGTGTGTGTGTGTGTGTGTGTGTGTGTGTGTCTTATGGAGCGAATGCAGGCGGGAGACTCTGCTCAGTGCTCCCTTTAAAGAGCCACGTGGAGCGTGACACGGCCTGTCAGTCCCTTCCCCCTCCTCGGGGAAAAGCCCCCAAGAGCTGCAAACACACTCCGTGCGCTCTTTAAAGGGAGCGCGGCTCTTGGGGGAGCCTTCCTCCCGCTGCCCAGGAGAGGCTGCGCTGCAATCTTGCTTGCTGTCCTGGCTTATGGGATAGCCGCGTGCAGCTCCTTCCTTCCGGGCAGGCGGAGCCTTCATTCCCTTCATATCCCATAAGCCAGGACAGCAAGAGGCTATCCCAGAAGCCAGATCCCTCTTGCTGTTCTGGCTTCTGGGATTCAGAACATTTTTTTCCTTGTTTTCCTCCTCCAAAAACTAGGTGCGTCTTATGGTCTGGTGCGTCTTATAGAGCGAAAAATATAGTGCTTATTTGATATATACCCCATCCTTCAACAGACTGCCAGAATGTACTTCTTTGTAACACATCTCACGAGTAACGCATTCTATTCAAATAGCATCTCTTTTACTTTACCTCTGCTAGTTCCGGAACACTGCCTTTCACGGGTAGCATTTTGTGAGCCACAGCTGCTAAGTGACTGAAACAGAAACAGAGATATGAAACAAACTCTTTAAAAGCTACAACCCTCAGTACGCATCTAAACTTACTGGCATTTGCTAGGGATGTGCAGTGAACCCAAGATTTGCATTGCATCTAGTGTTTTTAAAGAACCCAATCTGTTTGGATCAGCTGTGTGTTGTTCTGATTCAATTCCATTTTAGGGGCCCAAATCTGATCCGTTGGATATGAAACTCGGTTTTATCCACCTCCCCATTCACTCTCATGGGGAAATCTATAAACTGCTATAACTTTATTTACTCCTCACATATAAGTGAATGACATTTGCAAGCAAATGACCCCTCAGAGTGGATTAAACCTACCAAATGGATCAGGCATCATGGAAATTAATGCATTTCCATGTAGGGAACCTTTGATGTTAGTTTTTTTAAAAAAGTTTGAAACTTTTTCATTCTCTGCCAGAATTGGATGCAAATTTCAAACCTAGTTGCTCCTACTTGAGAGGGATGAAGCCTGCCAAATTTCCAAGAGAGAGATAAAGCAGTTCTCCTGTAAAGGTGGAAGTAACCATTTTGGAGTGGAAAAATAGACATCACAATCCCTTCTTTCTTTCTTTTTGCGGAGGAAGCAATTAGTTTGAAAACTGGGTACATGAGGAAGGTCCCCTGGGTAAGAAACTTGCCAGAGTTCAAACAAACAGATCCAGTGGCTATTCTGCTAGGTGATCTGACTTTTGCAAGCCACTCCAATTTGCCTAACTCTGGCACTTGCATGCTGCTCTCGTAGCCCAAACTCAAGAGAAAACGACCTAGGTATTTACTTCAACATCCCTCCCTCAAATCACGGTGGTTGGAGTCCACTGTGAAAATAATCTACTCTGTTTTAAAAGCTAGACCTGTCCATTCGAGCTCTGGGCATTTCCCCAGTCAGGTTGGTTTCTGTTTCTCTGAAAATAAAAGGGGTTGCGGGTGGGGGAAGGGATGAGTGTTTCATTAATGAATGGGAAAACGAAAGCAACAGAGTTGCTCGGAAGGTAGAGCACTCCCTGCTCCATCACAATAGGCCTTGTCAACTGTGTGATCCAACTTGGTGATGTGAAAGAGTACGCCCGATCACCCCTATTTACCTTGCCATTCAGCTTTGTTACCAATGAAATTTACTTAAGAGCAGCTTGAGTTCTATAACACAAGGGCTACCAACAGAGAAACCACCACAGTTTGGATCCTTCTGCCAATAGAACAGTCATTTTCTGACCTATTAAGATGAGCATTACGTGAGAAGCGACTCCTCCCAAACCGGAAGAGTTTCTTCTGTTTGACAAGGTTTTCCTCAATACCTTTTTATAGGCCACTGGAATTTGATAATTTACTCACTATGTTTCTCATACTGTAATATGGAGGGAGAAGGAAGAAGCTGTGGCTTCCCAGAGGTTGCCTGACTCCTAAACTCACATAAGTTCCAGGCAGCGTGGCTAATGGCCAGAGATGGTGGGAGTCCAGAAACATCTGGAAGGCCACAGGTTCCTCAGCCCTGATTTAACGCCATCCCCAAGGCACTGCAATCCTCCACTGGAAGAACTATTGCCTCGCCACACTTGCACAGGAATGCACTCAAATAATACCACAAATACATTTTTATTTAATTTTTTAAAATTATACTTGTGGATCTCTGAATCCACAAGGAATAATCATCAGGCTTGGAAAAATCTTTGCCCTTGTTTTTAAAGGAGGGAAACCTTTGCTGAAGTAAAAACAAAAACAAACCCACAACTTTAGGGGGCACAAAACCGGGGTGGGAGCACCTCAACACAGCCACCGTTGACTGAACATGCTCAGCGGCCATAAGATACTTTTGCAGGGAGTGAATAGGAAAACCAGACCGTGCATTCTGGGAAATGGAAGGACACCACCACACATTTGTTTGCAGATCCCACAGTTAAAGTTATTACTGATACAATGGCACGAAACAGTCACTAATGCATAGCTCTAGCCCTCCTGCAGAAGTTGTACATGAAGAGCCTGCTAATACTTGTGCAATACATTGAAGATGCTTCTGCAGAGTCTTCCCCTCACCCCCATAAAAGCAAATAAGCTTGAAATGTCATGTACATTTCAGTTCTATTGACACTATGCACTGTTGGCCTCAGTCACTGGACTGAAATCAGCTCATGAGGTGCCTTGGGGCAAAATGTCTTTATCAGACTCAGATGATGGACTTAACAGACCATTAAAAGTAACTGGTTTTTCTAGTTGAGGCAGATTCAAGTTCTATGAATTTGCACAGAGTTTCCTGGACAGTGTGCCAGAAAGACAGGGGTGGCTCATTAAGGGTGGGAAATGAAATAACACTTGACTGAAGGCACATTTCAAAGTTTTCAAGCCTGATTCACAGAATGCATTCTCTTCTGAGGCTTATTATTATTATTATTATTAATGGAAATGCAGTATTAACATGTGAAACAATGCTCAAATGTTCAATCTAAAGAAGTTCATTCTTCAGTGAACCACAAGTTTAGGTTCTAGGTATAGATTTGGCTCTAAATAAAGCCTAAACTTCCTCAAGTTTGGAATGAGGGTCTGTGAATCTAATTATATCAAACTACTCCTTATCAGTAGTTTGATATAATTAGATTCACAGACCCTCATTCCAAACTTGAGGAAGTTTAGGCTTTATTTAGAGCCAAATCTATACCTTGAACCTAAACTTGTGGTTATCTAAACTTGTAAACCTAAACTTGTAGCTTATCAAACTACTCCTTATCAAGGGACGCAGGTGGCGCTGTGGGTTAAAGCCTCAGCGCCTAGGACTTGCCGATCGAAAGGTCGGCGGTTCGAATCCCTGCGGCGGGGTGCACTCCCGCTGCTCGGTCCCAGCGCCTGCCAACCTAGCAGTTCGAAAGCACCTCCGGGTGCAAGTAGATAAATAGGGACCACTTACCAGCGGGAAGGTAAACGGTGTTTCCGTGTGCGGCTCTGGCTCGCCAGAGCAATGATGTCACGCTGGCCACGTGACCCGGAAGTGTCTCCGGACAGCGCTGGCCCCTGGCCTCTTGAGTGAGATGGGCGCACAACCCCAGAGTCTGTCAAGACTGGCCCGTATGGGCAGGGGTACCTTTACGTTTACCTTACTCCTTATCAAGTCTGATTTTTTAATTTTTTTAAGTAGGCTGAATTCTTGTCAAAGGGTAAGACGTTTCTCTCACCCACTCACCTACCTTAGTTTAAGGAGATAGGCAACAATATGCTTGGGCTGGAGATCTTGAGAAGACTTGTAAAGAATCTCATCATACCTGAAGAGAAATAAATAGAATAGCTGACACATACTTCAGAATCTGATCATAGCTAGGGTACGCCCAGGTCACATCTATATTCCGATACTTATTCTCATTTAACACTAATGGAACACATGTGATTTTCTAAGCAATGTAGGTATATTAAAGGATGAGGTAGCCTGTGCCTGGAGTCTCACAATCTAATAGACATGATGCGCAGTCTGAGCAGTATAGTATAGTATAGTATAGTATAGTATAGTATTAGTACCTTGGGTTACATACGCTTCAGATTACACATGCTTCAGGTTACACACTCCACTAACCCAGAAATAGTGCTTCAGGTTAAGAACTTTGCTTCAGGATAAGGACAGAAATCAGGCTCCGGTGGCACCAGGAGGCCCCATTAGCTAAAGTGGTGCTTCAGGTTAAGAACAGTTTCAGGTTAAGAACTGACCTCCGGAACGAATTAAGTACTTAACCCGAGGTACCACTGTATAGTATAGTATAGTATAGTATAGTATAGTATAGTATAGTATAGTATTAGTATTAGTATTAGTATTAGTATTAGTATTAGTATTAGTATAGGTCCTTCTATCACCTTCCTATACTGGCCACCAAGCTATATCCCCCTGAGTTGGAGAGTGGTGTCTCTCTGAGGCCAATTTGCCTCTTTTTGATGTTATTTATGAATTGTCTCTCCAGTCAAAAATGCCTGAGGTTATATAAAATTTAAAAATATCTCCAAAACTTAGTTTGCAGTCACGGCAAATCACAAGTTAATCATAAGTCATCAAGGAAACCATGTCTTGTTTCTCACAGAAAAAAGTATGTTTTGTTTTCCAGCTGTTGGGTTTACACAAAACAGAAGGCCTTAATTAAACTAAAGTTTATATGCCAACAATAATTACTTCCGATTATGGCAGTAAAGAAATCATAGTTAAGATGCTGGGCAGGGTTCACACATAACAATAAGCTTTGGTTTAATAAAACAATGGAGCCATTGTATCTAATGAAACTTCAGCTCTCAATTAAGCAAGCAACTAAGTGAACAAGCAAGCAGAAGTTTGCAACCTATATTCTGAATACCTGAGAAGGTGCTGAATTAGCGAAATAGCCTGTGGATCTTGTAGGCATGCAGCGTTTATGTGAGATGCCTGATTGACTGCTCCACACATCTCTTCTAAACTGGGTGGAGAAAAAGACAACAGAAATATTAAACATCTAAAACGTCTACACAATTTTACTGAATGGAAAAGAGCCACATTGCCTTTTCATTAATATTTTCATTGCATTTAATGGAACAGTTTTGCTAAAACCGAACAAAAAGCACTTGAGGAGATTGCGAATCCTAATTCCCAAGATTAAGAAACAGTGGCTGGGATCTAAAGAGTTGTTTTAGTTGTGGCCAAGGCTTTGGGTTGGCCCCCTGAGGTTTTCTTGGAACAACAGACCCTGACCCAGACTCTGGCCATTTTCAACTGCACCTCTTACCTGTGCAGTCTGGCGTGTGTGTACTGCAGGAAGACACCAGTATCACCTCGGCTCTGAAGAATACGATCCCAGTTGAACTGATAATCAGATAATAGGAGGCCCCTGAAGTCCTGAAATGGTAAGTTATTCAAGCATCTTGTAAACCCGGACAGCATCACTTTACATTTTCTCATGAAAGGATGACAGCATCAACAGACCTGAATGATAAACGCTGCGAGCCCAATCCTCTCAGCTGTCTCAAGAGGGTTGTCCAGTTCTTTGGTTGCTAAGTAGATAACAAAAGGTGAGGTGGGGAGAGTGCCAATGGCTGCATTTCAATGTCACACTAAACTGTGGATTGGCGAAGCATATATGAGCGTTCTCCTGGGCTTGCAGATTCCTTGCGAACTCCCTTATGCTCCTCCTGCTTAAGTAGCAGAAGGAGTTCACAAGTTTTCACATCTGTTTTTGGTTAACCGCAGGTCACTGTGCCATCTGAACTGGCACATTGGTCAATGCCTATAGGGAATTTTAACAAGTCAGCTTAGAAACCAAGGTTTGAAGTTGTCTTGTTTGAAACTAATTGTAGCTAATGTTAAGCACCATTTGTTGGACTTGGAGGACACAACAAAAATGCTAAGGCCAGGCAGGCATTTCCATTTACACAAACATTACGTTAATAAGAGAGACTGATCAGCTAACTTTTTGCAGAAGCACTTTGTTCTATCACCATGGAGCGAGCTTCATCCAAAACATCGTCAAGGAAAACCACTTCTCCTTTCCGTGTCCTCATTCCTTGAACTCTTCCAAAGGGCACATGCTGGCACCTGCAGGAAGACAGGGGACCAGAAACTTCAGTTGTTTTACTTTACCACCATAAAGGGGGAAAAGTGGCATTTTCCAAAGTGCATAAACTAAAAATGTTATTCCTTCTGAACAGAGATAATGTCAGCGCATTTTGGGATTCACAACTGTGCCCAGAAAGAAATTACTTTGTAGTTCTTAATATCTAGACACATGTACAAACATGAGGTGGAGGAGAAGGGAGATCATTCTTTCTGGCAAACATAAATGCTTGCACCGACTGAGCAATCAGAAGAACTCAACACAGAATTCCTTCAATAGGGTATCTTCAAAGCCTTAGTATGCCATGAAGGCATATATATATATATATATATATATATATATATATATATATATATAAAATGGTTGCCATATATTTAAAAAATCGAAAATCTGGATAGATAAGTTGTTGAGCTTTTACTAGCGACATGGATGACCATATGTCCAGTTTTCCCTCGGCATTTCAGCAATTTCTGCCTGGACGCTGCTTAAGGGGGTTGAATATAGGACGTATGGCAACCCTGCTATAGATATAGATAGGCAAGTACACATTTACCTTTCTGCCCATTGGTAACCCATTAATTTTAGTATCTGGAAGACCTGTTGAAAATGAGGGATCTGGCTTTTATCTGTCTTGGAGAAGGGGAAAAAAGAATCATTAAATGTACATTCAAACAGACACACAAGTGAAAATGTTCATATCCAAGGTGGGACAAATAATGGAGATGAAGTGAGGATGAAACTTGTGTACCTGAGAACATGATCTTCTAACATAAACTTTGGAAAAGCAGTCAGGTATGCGAGATCAAACTCGACCGAAAGATTCAGTCTTGGGACCACCACCCATTTCCAAAAAAGTGTCAGAAAAACTCCACCCTCACAACTTTGAAAGCTTTCACCTTTTTCTTTGTTCAGGCCACAGGTTGTGCCAGAGATTCTGGGCTATAGCCAATGGCGTCCCTCCAGCAGAAGCTTCCATCCCTGCCCCGCAAGCCAATCTCACCCCAGCAATATATCTACTTTCATTTTATCTTTCCTTTTGCTGCTGCCAAAGTCAGTGGGGTTTGAGGGCCGAATCAGAATTATGTGTTTGACGGGCTGGGGAGCTAGCCAGCCCTGCTGTACACCCACCAGTCTGCAGGACAGCCAGACTTACCACATATATCATAGTGTCAGGATTCCATTTTTCCACTCTGTCTACAGCAGCAGCAAGATCTCTGGAAAAGAAACACAAATACAGTCGTACCTCGGTAATCAAACGGAATCCATTCCGGAAATCCATTTGACTTTCAAAACTTTCGGAAACCAAAGCGCGGCTTCTGATTGGCTTCTGGAAGCCGCAGAAGCCCCGTCAGATGTTCAGCTTCCAAAAACAGTTCGCAAACGGGAACACTCACTTCTGGGTTTGCGGCATTTGGGAGCCACAATGTTCGAGAACTAAGCTGTTTGAAAACCAAGGTATGACTATAAGACCAAACGAAACTTTCCAAAATTAAACAAACTTTAACTTGCTCATTGTTAATCCTTTTGCGATTATGATTTGCCACTGGTCAATATTTTGTCATGTTGGCTGCAACTCTATACTGAGAAGCATCTCACCAGGTAGGCTGGAGTCCCATTTAACTCAACAGGTCTTACTTTGGAGTGGATACGTATAGGATTGCTCTGTAATAGCATCAGAATGCTGGGCCATTTCTATGGCAGCACCTAGGCTATAGAACTCCTTCATTTTTTTATTTCAGAGAGTTTTTAGTGTGGGTGACAGTTCTGGGTGTGGTTTTTTGCCAAATTCTTTTATGCTTTTGTTTTTATTGTATTAAAGTTACTGCTAAAAAATGAGGCAAAAAGAGTAACACTTGCCTCGTTAGGTAGAGCGAGGTTCCATCACTCCGCATCACAGCAGAACAGTCCTCCTTTTCTGATAGGTAAACCACTCCTGTTCCTTCTCTAGAAAAATGGAGAAACAGAAAACAATGAAGCAACCATATGCGATACACAGATGAATAGTCATAATCTCACAGCACACTTCTAACCATAGTGTACTCAAAAGTAAGTCCTCTTTAATTCAACGAGGCTTCCTCCTAGGTGCATGGGTTAGGACTGCAGCTTGTGATCACAATTCTACAATCACACTTATTTCTCAGTAATTCCCCCCCCCACTATCCAGAATTAAGGTTCTTTTCAAACAAGGATGATTAGGGCAAGAGGGACTTTTCACAAAAAGAAGGCGATTACTCCCTTTCCTCAGCAACTTTACTGTACCCTCCAGCTCACTCTCACACCTCACTGATCACCTATATGGGAAATGTCTATGCTTCTCTCTCTACGAACCAGGCCAGATCCTATACACCCCACACAAGAGAAGTATGGAGGGTGGTCACATGAGAATGGGCCTTTTCTATGGAATGCTATTCCCAGGGAGATATACTTGGTGCACTTGGTGTCAGTTTTTAAGCACCAGGATTTTCTGTTTACTCAGGTCTTCAATGAATTAATACTGCCCTCTGTGGTGGTATTGATCTTTAGGACTTTGTTCTCATTAATTCATTGTTAGATGAGCATTTTATGCCTTTTGTATTGTTGGCTTTTTAAAAAAAAAATCATCTCTGGTTTTAAATTGTTTTTAGAAGCTGCATTTTTGATAAGTGACGGATAAATTAAATAAAAATAATAATGAAGCCATCACGTTTACATTACCTTCACCCTCCCCATTCTCACCTGCCTGCAGACTGCCAACCCTAACAACCTAGAGCAAACTTTTCACTTTATTATGAATATCAGTATCAATTCAATACATGGTCCTTCCCTGCACAAAGCATGGGTAGGGAAACTGAGGCCAGGGGCCAAAGGCAGCCTTCTACACCTCTCCATCTGGCCCTCAAAACTCTCCCTAGGCAACATCCCTCTCTGGCCCTGTTTTGCTAACTGCTTGTGCCTGGCTAGAATGTGCACTTGAACCATGATAACACCTTTCGCTTGTCTGGATGGAGGACACAGAGGGGTGTGTGAATGGGTGTAGAAATCAGCCTACTGTACAAAGGTAAAATTTACATTAGTTGTTCTGCCCCAAAAACCCAAAGTTCAGATAAGCAGGACAGGTGAGGATGGCAGATGGTTCAAAAGCTGTAAACAGAAGAACCTGTTCGTACTGAGTTTTCTTAAGGAGTCCTTTCGCGTCCAGCATCTTTAAGACTTCTTGGCTTTTCTCCTGGTAGAATGATTCTCCAGAATATTCATCAAAGCACACTCCCAGGCGCTGAATGGCCCCACCAGGACAAAAGGAAAACAGTGTTACCATGAGACAAAGATGACCTTAATTTCTGTACGTGCGTCATTCGGAATCAAGGTGGCGAACTGAACTTTTGAAACCATACTGATTTTGTGTGCTTCTTAGAATTCCCAAGCAATGCCAGATGTGAGGCTGCTAATGATATATAAATACTGAAAAAATGGACCTGAGTTAGCACCTTGTACATCCGGGCATAGTCGTCAATGCTAATGTCTCTAAAATGTTGCCACAATGACACGGCTTGTTCTTCACGCGCCTCCAATCTTCTAAAGAAATCTTGCGCCAGCTTTTTAATGTTTTCCTCCTCTTCTGATGCTTTATTGGCCTGTACATAAACCTAAAGGAAACGAGTGAAAAATATGGGTCAGTATTAACTCGGAGAACTCTCTCCAACTAGGAAAGGGACATAAGGCAGTGGTGAAGCACAGCTTTGTACTGAGATGGTCCCAAGTTCAATCCCTGGTGATCATGACTTGGTGCCAATGATCTCAGGAAGCAGGGAAATATATCTGGCATGAGACCTTGGAGAATTGCCATGTTAAAGGAATTAATGGTTTGAGTCAGTATAAAGGAAGCTTCAAGATAAAACAGAGTCTGAATTGTCCAACAAGGTTATCTAAAACACTGTCAAATAAACAGTACCACTATTAAAAAGCTATCAGATGCTTGTAGCATTCATTCCACACAGGTGTTCAGTTAAAAGAGGGCATGTCTGTGCTAGAGATATGTTAATAGTCATTCCATCTTTCCAGAAACCCTAGTTATGTATGCCTCCAGAGGAATGGTGGTATAAAATTAAATAAATGTAATGTGAAAATAAACAGTATTTTAAGGCTCAATTACTTTTTTTTATAAATAAAATACTTATATACTGCAATTTCACTTAAAAATAAGCAGTGTGCAACACGCAAACATACACAATTAAAAACCACATTTCATCTTCATTTTGGAGCATGCACTCTGATTAACCTCACTCTTTCAGATTCAAGCTCTTTCAAACTATTTAACTGTGGATTAACGTACCTCAAAAAGATGCTGCAAAGGATTAGATTTTAGCTTTTCTTCAGAGCCAAACTGCTGGAAGCCAGCTCCCAACAAACCTGTGTTATTGTAGCCAATACAGTATTTGTTAACAAAATAACTGCATGAACTGCAAATTAATGACACAGTATTTTTTGACTACTTTTCTGCAATAGAATCTTACCAACCTGTTAAGCAAATATCAAGGGTAGAATAGCCAAGAGCATAGTGTTGCACCTCACAATTAATCCCTATGTCACACTGATGGTGGAGGCCAGGTCACAGCGCTCCTCCTCACCAGCTACCTCCGTACTATACCAGAGATCCTCAGGCTTAGAGTTCGAATACAGTCGTACCTTGGAAGTCGAACGGAATCTCTTCCAGAAGTTCATTCGACTTCCAAAATGTTTGGAAACCAAAGCGCGGCTTCTGATTGGCTGCAGCCAAGTGGAAGCCCCGCCGGACATTTGGCTTCCAAAAATAGTTTGCAAACCAGAACACTCACTTCTGGGTTTGCGGAGTACAGGAGTCAAAATGTTCAAGAATTAAGCTGTTTGAAAACTAAGGTACAAATGTATAACCTTCCAGGACTCTCCTTCAGGCTCCTAGAGCTCTCTCCCAAGGCCAGATCCCTCACTGCTCCTGCTCTAAAACCTCCTTTCAGGTGTGTTTTGTTTGTTTGCTTTGTGTTTGCTAAGATGGAACATGTCCCTGGACTGCTCCAATGCCTTTTTCCTGCCTGACTAGAGGTTGGAGGTTTCTGAATGTAAAATTCTCCAAATACAGCCTATTGTGTCAAGTGAAGCGCCATGTTCATGGCTCCACTGACTTTTGCCTCTGGCTCCCACCAAGACTGGCATGTACCTGCCACTCCCGCAAAGGTCGCCCACAAAGGAATGCAACACGTGAACTGAAAAGGGTTCCCCACTCCTGCACTATTCATATCCTGAATGAGAAAAGGGGGGGGGGAGGGAATTACTTACCAAACTGCATGCCCCAATCTCCAAGGTAATTTACTCTTGTAACATGATGTCCCGTTGCTTCTTTGATATTTGCTATGAAATTTCCTGAAAACAGAACGTGACAATTATTGATCCCAGCGGCACACTTCATCCCCAAATATAATGACTCTATAAGGACAGTTTCCTGCTGGATCTCTAAATAGTCTGAATGTGCTTTTCCAGAAACACTATTTCTTCTACACATTTAATTCAATGTTAAAGAGCTTATGTTTGCATTGTGTTCCATTATCCCAGAAACACAGTAACTTGACGCCTCTAACTGTGTAAATGTTATTACTCCCATGTTACATATAGGTAAAAAAGGCACAAGGAGGTTAAACTTGGAAGGCAATGAGCATAATAGCTGAAAGAGAATCCCAAGCATGCCATCCTTGTGCAACAACGGTTTCTCATTAAACATGGAATCTCAGTGTGATCCCACTGGACTCTATCCAGAGTTGCAATTCTTCCCTAGCTGCATTCAAAAGGTGGTCATGTATCCATATCTCAGAGTTGTGACCCACCTATTACTGCATCCTCTGTGAATTTGTCTCCTCCCCTCTGTATTGGGTACGGGACCCAAAGCTGGGAAAAGTCATTCCCCACATGATACAGAAATTCTCTCTGGTCTATGTCACAAGTTTTTTTTAGGATAAATGTCTTAACTTGTTTTGTTAAGTGCCTGTCTCAATCCTGACTTGACTGACTTTTCCTACGGCTGACCTTTGATTTCGCTATTGCAGAGAGACTCAAATTCCTTATGAACGCCTACATTACAAAGGGAGAGAACCATAGTGCAACATCAGGATTATTGATTAATTGATTGCCTATTACCTGTCTCAAGGCAATTCATGAGCAGACCATTAAAAGAGCTAAGAAGTGCTTACAATTATACACACCCACCCACCCCGAAGATAGGTTTAAACAAAATTAACACCCAAGTCATATAAGCCAGAGCAGTGTTGGGAGCCTATTATGGTGCCAAAGGCAAACCATCCATACTGTGACACCACAAGTTGGGGTGGGGTGGGGTGGAAACACCCATGGCAAGCAGGCCGGTCATATGAGCATAGAACACAGAGCATCAGCTATCTTACCTATTATTGTAGAGCGCAAATGACCCACATGAAACTTCTTTGCAATGTTGGGTGAACTGCAAGAAACAACAACAGTTACCATTTGAAGTTTGTTTTCCCCCTTGTCCATAAAAGGCATACGTGTAGACACACATGCTCAGTCCTCACAGCACCATCTCCCAAACAAAATAGTTTCTATGTTTACCCCAAACAATGAAAAATGAAAATACAACTGGCATGGTAATTTCCAAAAACAACCTATTAAAGTAAAAGCAAAGCCACAGAGTGGGATTCTGGGAGAAAACCCCATTCCAAAATGCACTGGCAGCTTTTTTGTTACTCGAGAACTAAATGTACTTTAGCAGTTACCTTTGTACAACAAGACTTCTATGCGCGCGACAGAACTTCCCCTTCCTCTCCTGCCACCTGCAGCTCCCTACACAGCCTCAAAATGTGCTCCAGAGAGTTGGGGGACCCGCAAGAGCATATTTTAGAGGCACACAAAGGGAGGAGAGGAAGAATTCTCACTGTGTAAGTAGAAAACTGATAGCACAGCAATGGCTACAACCCATTACCTTCAGAGATTTATACGCTAATCCATAGCTCATTCATATACTCTTCATGTGCGTATTCTTTCATATATTTCACTAAATGGGAAAATGTTAGTGTCATAGCTGAGTTGAGAGGAAGGGAGGATGTAGCAGGTATGCTACAAGAGAGTATTTAATATGTTTGAAAACCTGTAAGCATGGAAGAATACAATCCCCTAATAGAATTTGAACTATCAGCTGTCATTTTTGATGCGGTAAGACCATCAAACTACCAGTCTACATAGATCAAGCTAGATATTTCCCAGGCCACAGTGGGACACAAACCAGAGCAGTCACTTTGGAGAAAGGAGCAAGAAGATGACTAAAAAAACTGAGTCAAGCATCATAGTGCATGGAAACGAAAGAAGCAAACAAAACCAGACTCAGTCCAGTGAATCTATGTTGATCCATAGCCAAATATATTTGTGTAACCAGACTGCAGACTCCCAGGCATTTTAGAAATATGCTTCAAAAGAACTGAAGTTGTAATCTGCATTGAGTAAACATGTTCATGATTGTGCCTATGAACTCACCTAAACTCAATCAGGATTTTTCTTTTTGGCAATCCTGAGAAAAGTTCACTCTTTATCCCATACTTGGAGCCATCCTCAAACACTTGCTGCAACACTGTCTTAGAAATACAAAGAAAGGCATTCATCAATAAGAATTTCAGAAACAGGTTGATATTCCTTTCACAAAAAAGCAATCAGTTCCACCTGAAAGTAAACTTCAAGCATGTTAAAACTATAAACCATCAAGCACACATCTCCCACTCACAGGTCTAACCTCAACAGCAGCTAACTTCAGAACTTCAACTCACCACTTGACACTAGTACTGTCAAACTATCCTTTTCCTGCCTTTTGTCTCCCCTCATGTATCCTGTCTTCTTTGCTTGTAAGCCCGAGGTTTGCGTCAATTTAGTAGGATTGATGTGAGGTGCTTTGGAAGACAATACTTGTCTGAAAATGGGATCCAGGCCCAATTGCTGCACCAACCCCAAGCTGGGAAAGTGTCGTCCTGCCCCTGGCCAGCAGTCTCAACAGGGCTGTGCATGTGGCTGAGACCCTGCTGTTCTGTAAAGCTCTGCTGGGCAGTAGCCAAGTTAAGATCACACGCTTACCTTGGAACTCAATGGGCCTTCCTTTCAAGCAGACACATACAGGATTGCACAATAAAAGGAGCGGTTGTTTCTCACTTGAGAAGTGTTTCACCGAGTGTGTGATCCGCTACCCAGAGAACTGCTGATTCTCAGAATTTTACCACACCCCTATCTATACTCACGCTTTGCTTTGATATCAAGCCTGCTCATTTTAAGAGGCCAGAGCTCCAGCAGCTTTGACTCTCCAAGCATCTGGGACACCACACAATGTTATCAAATATCTGTGGTGGGCTTGGAAGATTGGCAGCAGCCAGAGCTTACTTCGGATTCTGCCTTCCGGTTTAGTTTCCTGTGCCCTCCCTTGGTGAACTGGGAAAGGTGGTTTGTTTTGCAGCATATTTCAGTGCTTCAGGCATTAAACACCTCGTTCAAATCAATGTTAACTAAATTTCTGATTCCCCAGCTTTTAGCTTAGTAAAATGAAAACCAAATGGACTGTTGTGGTTTTAAGTTTGCTGTGTCAGTTGTATGCTTCACTCCCCCTCCCCTCCTGATTTTATTGTATTTCAGTTGTTTTTATTTTTTTACCTGCCTTGGAACAAACATTTGTGTAAATAAAGACTGTAACCGTCAACGTACAAGGTATTAAGCCCCACTGAAAATAATAATAAAAATTTACATTTATATCCCAACTTTCCTCAAGGCGGTATACATAGTTCTCCTCCTCATTTTATCCTCACAACAAGCTTGTGAAGTAGGCTAGGCTGAAGGTACAGTGATTGACCCAAAATTACCAAGTGAGTTTCATGGCTGAGTGGGGATTAGAATTCTAGTCTCCCAGGTCTTAGATCAACACTAACTGCTACACCACACTGGCTCTCATAATGGGACTTACTTCTAAGAATACACGTATACGTTTACAATCTAAATGCTCTAGAGTAGTATCCACACTGGAACCATAAACCTTGATTTAGATTCCCCCCCCCCATAGCATTTTCCAATAGCATTTTCACTGCTTATATATATTGGGTCTTACCTTTGCTAATAATTCTCGATTTATTGTGAAGTTTACTGTTCCTTCACCTGCGCTGATTTCACTCACCACTGGATCACATTTTAACTAAAATGAAAACACATTGACAACAGTGGATTACACAATCAATGAGTGGCACAGTGACGCTGTTTTGTTATCAGTATTATCCCATACATATATTTTGAGAGATTTCAGAACTACTATGTTGTCTTTCACTGCTGCTGAATGATGAGAATAGCATGTCCTTTACACAATTAACAATGCGAACACTACCAGCAGATGGTGCTTTTTAGCACCCATTACATGTCATTTGCTAATGAGCCTTACAATTAAAAGTTTAGACTTCCAACCTGACATAGAATTTGTATAAGTTGTTTAAGCTATACGTTTAAACATGTAACTAACACACACAGTTAGCAGCTTAGGGCCCCACAGTTAACACACACAGTACAAGAGTGTTCAGGAGTAGAGCATTAGTAAAGCGACTGCTTTCCAGATTACAATTTTATATAAAAAATGGTGATCGTAAAACCTTTGTAGAGCGTTGTCCAGAAGACAGTCACTGATGTTAACATGGAAAAGGCAGACATAATCTGAGGTGCATAAGTTGTGGGGTTGCAGTATCCAACACCTGATCATTTGCAACATACAAAGGTGAAGGCAAGCAACCATTTTCCTGCTCACTCCCCATATGCGCAGTAGAAGCGCAAGGAGAAAAAGAGAACACAGGAATCAGCCTTTAGGCCAGAGGTTTCCAACCTTTTTGAGTCCATGGCTCCCTTGACCAACTACATTCTTTCTGCGGCACCCCAGTGGGGTTCATGAGCCCTGTTATGTCACCCCTTGCCCTGCAGAGCTGGCAGCCTCTCACCCTATTTCGAACACCCTACTTTGTGGAGTGTTCCCTCAGCCTCCTCTCTTCTCTCCTCTCCTTGGGAGTCTTCCAGGTAGCCACTGCTGCTACACTGCCCCACAGCCACCTGGGACTTGTCTGTCCAGACTCCATTCCCAACAGCAAGGACTGGATGACTGGACTCCCTCGCCCGCTTACTCCAAGGCCACTTCAGCTTCTGGAAACCAGCACCCCCTGACAAGCCCCAGAGGCACCATTCGCCTGGGGAGCTTAGAGCCAGAGCTGCTGCAACAAACAGCCGTGTAAGCCTTTGGGAGGCAGAGAAGTGAGAGGGCATCAAAGGAGGGCGGGGGTCAAGGAAAGAAGGACGAATGCCAGTGTTGCCTGCAGCACTCCTGACCATCATTCAAGGCACCCCAGGGTGCCACGGCACACTGGTTGAAAACCACTTCTTTAGGCTATATCAGGGACGGACAACCTCTGGGTCTGTTTAACCGTTATGTCTATGCTATATAAATAGTCCCAGTCTCTACCTTCCATGCATTCACATACCTATGATTTATTTATTTTGGTTTTATGTCTGCTTTTATTCAACCGTGATCTATAGCTGTATATGGACTATGTATATTGTCATTAGACCCTGTTTTGATAATACTATATCATACAGGATTTTGTATAGCCTTTTGTGGGGAAATTAATACAAATTGCTATTATTATTTTTTAAAGAAAACCTTTGGCCCACCAGATGGTTGGACTCCACCTCCCATCAGCCCCAGTCTGTATGGTGAGGAATGATGGATGTTGTTATGTAGCAACATTTGAAGGACCACAAGCTTCCCACCCTGGGGCTATGCTGGTCTGTTTTTAATTGAATAAACACATTACATACCTTCTTTGCCAGCTTCTGGGCTTCAAGCTGAATATCTGACTTTGAGTAATTGCTGGAGCTAGCATCCAGCACAGAACTCACAGAGAGTTGGAAATCACACGCCTGCCTAGGGGATGAATAAAAAGAAGCAAGAAATTAAGGGGGGAAGCTTTTATTTTATTACTGCATTCTGGCATAAAGACCTTTATTTATTTGCACACTTTACAATACAATTACCAAACACAGGGAGTGGTCTTCCAAGACAAATACACGTACAGATGTTAGGCATTGTATGCTATCATCCACATGGTATCCAAGCAAACTTGGAAAACCTTTTACATTACAGATTCAGCTCACATCTACAAGGTATACATTAATCTAAATTGTTAAGATAATTTCTCCATAGTGGCTGCTGCAACTGTAATGAAAGGGAGAATAGATGAATAATGAAAGGGAGAAAATAGCTAATGTTTATTTGTACTGGATTTCTTTTGAACACTAAAAGAATTATAACAATTCTATTAAAAAATTCCTAAATTATAAATAATGGCTAACTGAAATATTAGCAGCATCCTGACTTTCAGTCATCATCTTGTCTTACCATGGCAAAGAGATTTTAAGAAATTAAAATAATTAGAATATAAATTAGAAATAACTCTACCCTTTTCTTGACACTGGAACAGCATATATTGACTTAATCAAGTTTTCTGGCGGCGTCTCCAGAATATGTGAAAGCTAGATTGAAAACAGATGATCCATATTAGTTAGGACAAAGTCAAGGCGCACGACTTCTGAGACCAACAGTGTCCCGCCCCCCAACTTGTCCATCTTTCACCAGTGTGTGTGTGTGGGGGGGGGGAGTTAGCGAGCTGTTATCTCTGCAATGAAGCTTATGCAACCGCTGCATTCTTCCATCCCAGCAATCTTTCCAGGAACACTGTAGAAAGGAGGAACCAGGAACCAAGGCGAGGAGCCGGGGCAGGGCGAAAGCCGACACCTTGGCTGCAGAATGAAGGGGGAGTGGTACCTGAGCAGCGATGCTCCTCCGAAATCGACACGCCGCCATGGCGCGCCCTCCACCCCCTGCCGTGGACGCGGCTCTTGGGAGGAGGAGGAGGAGCCACTCGGCTCCCGCCGCCAATCGGATTGTACCACTTTCCGTCTGGCAGGGCAGGCGCGAAAGATTCGTACCCGGCTCCTCCCTCCCTTCCTCTCTCTGGCCCGGCTATGGCGGAGTGAGGGAGTCACATGACTGGGAGGGACACAAACTAGACCGGCTCGTACCATTCTCAGAGAGAGGGGGGAAAGGAAGAATACAAATCAGGCCCCGGAAGCGGCGGGAAAGGAGGCTCGAGTCCCGTTCGTGGAGTTTGGCCGCTGTGTGTTGAGCGGGCTGGAGCCGCAGCTATGAGCACGTGCTCAGTCTCCAAGGTGAGTCAGGAGGGGGAGGGTGCGTCGCCCCGCCCGCCTTCCGCTTCAAAGAAGACCCCCCCCCCCCATACCCGCGCGCGCCTGGCTATCGCGTCGCCACGCGGAGGGTTTGCTGAGCCCCGTCGACGGCAACGGCGGCCGCGCGTGGTTCGCCGCCCGTTCCTCGGAGCATGCGCGTAAAGGACCCCTGAAGCCTTATCCTCGCGCTTTGCCAGTCCATACGTCGCGGTTGTAACGCCTCAGAAGGGGCTGGACTGCCAGGGTGGTTGTCAGAGACGCTTCTTCCCCTTTCCTGCTCAGCTGTAATGAAGAAAGAGAAGCGCAGGAGATTCTGAGCCTCTTTTGACCCCCAAAATGTGGAAGGAGAAAACCAGGAGGAGGGACAGAAATTCCTCACCCTCTAGAGCCTTATCCAGAAATATGGCTGTTGTAAAAAGTGCACACATTGCACATGCTCTAATACGCCCAGCAGGTGGAATATTTGAAAGGTGCAGCTTTTTCTCATCAGGAGATGCAGTGAAGGGATGGGAATTTCCACCTGTTGACTGTCTGACAGGCCTACATCAAGTATTTATTATACTTATTAATTATAAATTTATATCCTGCCCTTCCCCTGATGATCACTTGGTGGTTTACAATATAAAAGCACAAAAATGCATAACATAGTAGCAAGCAAAAAGAATAAACACCCCCCCCAGCTTAAAAAGGCCCTAGATTGTTTAATTAGCCAATTAAAAGAAGCAGATCCTCTCCATGGTGGGGGTGAGGAAAGATGGCAAGCCAGTTCTCAGAATACACTATGCCTGCTCTAGCAAAACCAACTACTTGATAGCCAGGTGCTGGCATGGACTCCTGTCTGAATCGTCCCCACCTTTTTATGTTTTTCATAAATTTACCCTGGTAAGGGTTAGCACTTACCACTTCACTCTGCATATGGATACAAAGAAGTTTGGCTTGGATAAAGGGAGGGGGAAAAAAGATCAGGATAAATGTGATTTTCCACATACAAACTGGTGTACTTCAAAAATTAACCTATCATTTGAAGCCAGGGTTGTTGTTAACCATGATCTGTACCCAAGGTTTGACCTATGGTTACAGGCTATGGTTAAGGAGGAGAAACCTTAACCATGAACCTAGGTTCAGATGACATGTTAAATCAAACCTTGACTTTGCTGCTATGCCATGCTGAGTTAAAAGGATAGGGAGGACCACAGCAATGTGAGCTCTTATCTGATAGCCAGGAAGTTTGGCCAATGCTGATAACCCATAGTTTATTATGATGTGCAAACCAAGCCGTTATATTTTCCTGCCAATCTGGAGTTATGGTAAAATATTCAGTAGTTTTAGTCTTCCTTCTTTCCTTGTTACTCTTTAGGGCTGCTTTGTGTTCAAGCCAGATTCTAAGAAGACGAAGGCATCTTCAGCAGGTTAGTACACAATATGTGTTATGAAACTCCACTTCCTAACAGTAAATTCAGACGGAATTTATATAACAATGCCATCTTTATTTTCCCATCTGTTCTGGACATCCTTTGTAGTACATATAACATTTCCTCCAGTATCTAAAAAATCAAGGTCTTGAGGGATTCTTTTTTAAAGGATCAGGTCATACTGTAAATTCCAGATTTATAATTCTGCACTTGACATTTTCATTGTTTCCAGTGCTGGTATAATATTGAAAAACAGCCACTCTCCTAGCTTTACGCTGTGAATTTATTGACTGCTATGAAGGTCCTTTGTATTTTTAAAGGCAAGGATAGTAGGACAGTATGTCTATCTGTTTTCAAGGTAAGTAAAAGTGAAATAGTGTTCTTTTGAGTATATGAGGGTGCTTCTTAGATGTCATTTTGCTCCTTCCTTGTTCAGTTCAATCAACTGCAACTCAGCCTTTGACCTTCCTCTCTTGTCTGACCATGGTCAAGTCCATTGTTCATCTTCATAAACTTGAAATGAGCCTTGGGCTCATGGATGAGTGTTGAAGGATTTTTAGCCAACATATGTATGGTCTCATTCTAGGCAAGTCATTTTCTGTGAGTCTCAGTTCCCCATCTGTAAATGGAAATAATACAGTGGCTATGCCTCAGGAGCAAAGGCAAGCATACAGTGGTGCCTCGCAAGACGAAATTAATCCGTTCTGCGAGTCTCTTCGTCTAGTGGTTTTTTCGTCTTGCGAAGCAAGTCCATTGACAGCTTAGCGGATTAGCGCTATTAGGGCTTTTAGCGGCTTTTAGCGGCTTATTGGCTTAGCGGATAAGCAGATAAGCGGCTTAGCGGCTTAGAAAAAGGGGGGGGGGAACCCGCAGGAACTCGCAAGACATTTTCGTCTTACGAAGCAAGCCCATAGGAAATTCGTTTTGCGAAGCACCTCCAAAACGGAAAACCCTTTCGTCTAGCGGGTTTTCCGTCTTGCGAGGCAATCGTCTTGCGGGGCACCACTGTACAAGGATAGATGTGCAGCAGCAGTGAAAAGGTGAATTCTGTGCTAGGAAGCATTAGGAAAGGAATTGAAAATAAAATAGCCAATATCATAATGCCAATATTCAAATCTATGGTGCAGCTACACTTGGACTGTATTTTTAACTAGGGAAAATCTTTTTAAAATGGAGTCGTTGCTAAAACAATCCAAAGGATTATCGCCATTCTTGTATTGATTATTTTTACCTTACCCATATTCTGCTAGATTAGATTTTTAAAAATTGCCCTCCATCATTGGGAACAATACCTGGAAATAAAAAGCAACATATTTCAAAGTTGAGTGCTTTTCTATAGCATGCATTGAATAATATGCAAGGAAACCAGTTCTGCATATGTCTTCCATGTATATTGTTCTCTTTACTGTTTGCCATGAAAATATTATGCAGGGAGGGATAGGGTTTACTGAATATATTATTTATTTTTCTTCAAATTTTAAGCTACCCTTCTTCATTAAGTTTACAAAAAATACAACAAAAATGATCAAACTAAAATATATTTAAAATATAAAGCCATTCCATTTAAAATGATATATTATCAACGGATCACTAAACTACAGCAGCAAAGAACCCAATTATACTGACCACAGACATCTCAACCCCAGAGACTTATTGACCAGTTCATGAAGCTTGGGCTCAATTTGGCTCTTCACCATTGGGCAACTGACAAGAACCACCTTGTCTTTGGAAAAATTGTTGTGTGAATCTATCCTCTGTAGAGGGCTTATTCAAGTAAATATGATACAACATTGCTCAAGATTTTTTATGGGCAAACCTAAATACTTGGATCCTCTTTCTCTTCTACATGAAAGTCGGAGTGACACAGAAAACCTAAAATGAGGGTGAGAGATTATGGGAGTTGTAGTCAGTAGCATCTGGAGGGCCAAAGATTTCCCATCCCTGGCTTAAAGGAATATGGTGGTGAAATGTAATTAGGGATTCTGGCTACAATTTTATACCTACTTAGCTGGTAATAAATCCAAATGAACTCAGCCAGGACTTCATATGGGTTGACATTTATGGATACAGCATTCCATACTGAGGCTGTATAAATCTCACATCTTTCATAGTTATTGGTGGGGGTTTTTTTCTTCCTGAGCTTCGTCCTGACACCAGTTGCAACTCTCAGTTAATTTATACCTCTCCTGTGAAAAGAAATCTTCAGTATTCTGTTGCACTTAAGTTTTTTGCTTGAGAGGAAATTTGTTTTATAAATATTGAGTGTGAATGTCATTTCCCCCCTTGTTTTTCTAGCTGACTATTTTAGTAAAGGCAATACTGACTCAGAGGATAGTGAGCTACGATTTGATACTTGTCAGTTGTTATGGAAACAGATTAAATGTGAAACAGAGGTGAGTGTTGCTGCTTTTAACATTAACTGTGAGATTTACTTAAGTCAGTTGTGTCTTGGGTGGGGGAAGGAAGCTTTGAAAATGCTTGCATTGAAGAAATAATGTGATATGCAGTCTTTTCTTTTACTTAGCCTGTACAATGGGTGAAACGGCAAGACTTTGAGCAATATTTTATACCCAAACTACTCCTTAATCTCTTAAGGTACCGTATTTTTCGCCCTATAGGACGCACTTTTTCCCCTCCAGAAATGAAGGGGAAATGTGTGTGCGTCCTATGGGGCGAATGCAGGCTTTCGTTGAAGCCTGGAGAGCGAGAGGCATCGGTGCGCACCGACCCTCGCTCTCCAGGCTTCAGGAAGCTATCCACAAGCCTAGTGAGCCCGGCGGGAGGTCCCGCCACGCTCACAAGGCTTGCGGGCGGCAGCCTGCAGCCCGAACCACGGGGCGCGCTCCGGAGCATGCCCCGTGCTTCGGGCAGATGTCCGCAAGCCTTGCGAGTCCTTGCAAGGCTTGCAGGCAGCAGCCTGTTCTGGGGTCGGGGGAAGCTCGGGCTTTCCCCGCCCCAGCCTCGTGGCTGGGGGGGGGAATAATTTTTTTTAACCCCCCCCCCAAAAAAACCTAGGTGTGCCGTATAGGGCGAAAAATACAGTACTTTTTGCAGGCTATCTGTATAAATTGTGGGTATCTTTCTACAATGTGTGAGCTGTTAGGAACGAGCTTGTAGAAGGAGACAGATTGGACATCCCTAGAGCAAACCAAGCATATGCTTTTTCCTGTCGAGAATGAATTCCACATTCTTGGTCATCAATATGCATGTAAATTCCCTATGGATAACCTGGTAGAGAAGGTTTTGTAAATTGAAAGAAGGTTTTATTTTACCTTTTAGACCGTTCATGTAGTGCTGTTATTAAGACTTCAGTCTTCTGCCCTGTTGCTATCTGTAAATATGTAGCAGTTGACCTAAACATATTTAGGCTTGAACAGCCCCCCTTCCAATAAATATTGAAGGGGTCAAAGACACCTTGGCCCCCTAGAGTTGGCGCACCTGCTTATGGCTGACAGAAACAAGTTGGATTCTGCTTGTACATCTTGTGGTATGGCCTCAGCATGAATTCAACAATGTCACTGTCTCAGTTACTACTTAATTTGTTCCTTTTTTTGCTGAGGAGCATTTGAACATAAAAGCTACTCTGTGGAATTTCTGTTGTCTTTGAACTGCTAAAGGTATCAGATCTTTGACTTTTTAGGGTCATATCTGTATTAAGTAGCAACAAGTAAGGAATTGAATTTTTCCTACAACTGATTCCCCATCCCCCATATCCGTCTAAATGGCTTTAAGAACCCCATACTCAAATAGAACATTTAAATCGGAATCATGAGTTGACAAACAGCTATGGAAACCACAGAAACAGTGTCTATAAACAATTGCCAGGAAACCTAAATAATTATGTGTTGTTGTATCTTGATTAACCTTTGGGGACTGTTCTTTAAAAATACATGGAATAACAATACGTCTCTTCATTCAGGCAACTAACAAAGTTCTGTGCATGTTATCTTTTTAACAGCAACTACAAGAGGACTTGAATAAAAAATTGTTTGATAACCTCATAACATTTTTGAGACAATCTCATTCAGACTTCCAAAAGAAGAAAACAAAATGGGCTTGTCGAATGAAGTCCAGTGAAATTCCCACTGCAGCTGTTGTTCTAGGTAACATTTTATCTGGCATTTTTATTTATTTATAATAACTGCCATAACTTGGTATGAATCCTGAAATTAAGAAAAAAGAGAGATTGGGTAGAAGACTTAATACAGGCAAGGATCATAACATTAAGAATTGTTAATGGGCAGATTAGACATGTTGGCAACATATTTGCCCAACAGGCAACAGCTTAATGCTAACACAGGCTTTTCAGCAGTTTGCAAAGTATAAAAGCCAATTACACAAACATTTAAATATAAACAGCTATAATTAACATAGGCAATAATGCAATCCTATTAAAATGCAATGTTGTATCCAACATCACAGTTCCATGCATGCAACACACTTCTGCATGTGCAATGGAACTTCCACTTCCTCTCCTTCCACCTGCAGCCCCCTTCCAAGCCCCATCTGCTTCAGAGAGTTGGGGGACTGTGGAGCAGATTTGGCAGGCATATACGGGGAGGAGAGGAAGGGGAAATCCCATTGCACTAACGTATCTATTTCCAGTGTTAGATACAACCCACACCAATTAATCCAGAAGGCCTGGGTCAAAAGATGAAAGGAATATCTGTATAAACAGGTGCATCTTCTACAACTGGTCAATTGCCAGTACAGATGGGTCCTTGGGTTTCAGCAGGGAGTGATAACACCGGTGTTGCCAGTGAAAACTCATGTCTGTGTAAGGCATTAATCATCAGGCCGTAACAAGACTAATTAGTTCCATTTGTTGATCTTAATGCCTGGACCAAGCAATTGAAGGGTATTTGGTCTTTTAGTAATGTCATACAGAGCAGAGTTGTTTGGGGCTTCTACTTTTTTTAGATCAGTATGTCGGAAACGGGATCTGCCCCGGTCACATAAGGTGAATCATTCACTTTTAACAAGAAAAGGGCACACAGGCAGATGCACATTGCAGAGAGACAAACCACAAAGAGCTTTTCTCCTCAGCTGAGCTCCATCCAGTACTCGGCAAGTCTGCAATGCTAACATGGGAGTAAGTCAATTAAATTCAGTAGGACTTACTTCTGAGTAGACTCGGTTAGGATTACACAACTCCCTTGCTCTGGTAAGAGATACTGCTTATATCTGAGAGGATCACTTTTTCCACAGTGTTGTGTTCCTAGATTTACTTCCAGTAATCCTTAGATATTTCTCAGTAGAGATGTCCTAGCAATTTTCTAAAAGCATGAGTGAGGAAAATATATTTTCTTGAAGATGGTGGGGAAGGTATAGAATATACAGACCAGATTATGTATTCAAACTGATGAAACTGCTATTAAATTAATTTTGGTGTCATCCCAGACCAGAGTTTATTGTCTGAGTAAAATAGTTTAAACATTTTGGCTCATGTTGGTAGCTAGCAGAGATTTGTGTTTGTCACAACCAGCTGGTGGAGGGGCCAGGACTCGATGGATGCCATCCTGTGATTGAAGCTCAGGGCAACTGTGAGGCCTTGCTCTCCTCCCAAGCTTCTGAGCTGGGAAAGATGGAAGGATAGCACTCATCTTTCCTTTGCTGATTCATTACATTTAATGTGTTGGCAAATTATTGGATATGTGCCACCTTCATTGCCAGAGCCTAGTTATTTCAGTTTTGTGTCTACACATTCCTTCTAGGGTGTAAATTATTTCTTTTGCCTTTGCTTTTCTATGCCTTTTCTTGTTTTGTTGCTTCTTCACTCAAGCTGCAGATGCCTTTGTTATATTGCTAACTGCCTTTGAACTTCGTCTCAGTTTTAATATGGAGAGCTAAAACAAAGGCCCAAACCTCCCTTGGGCATGCATTACTAGTTGCATGACCTTTGGATCACAGCCGGTGTGAGGGGAGGATGTCCTTTTGGATTTTTAGTTCTTTGCATTTTTGCATTTATGTGTAGATTTAACAGTATGTCCTCAGTTCCTTTGTCTGAGAGCCAGTTCTCATGTCAGCCTCATAATGAGGCATAACAAGTACAGAAGCTCCCCCTCTGTCTGAGCAATCTACTTCCAACACCACAAATGGTTGTAGATTCTAATGCACCCTCCCCCCTCCCATTGTCTCATTCAGTCTGTCAGCATCTGTTTTCTCCTTGAGAGCAGGACATGAAAAAGGGCAAATGAGAATGCTGGAACTGCAGCAATTTAAGTGTGTGTTGAAATTAAATACAAAATAATAATAATCCAAATTGGCTACTGGTAGTGTTCTTGCTTAAAAAATGAGATCTTTATATTTTTTTAAAAAGGGTTTCCTTATATTTTCCACCCACCCACCCCAAATAACATCCTGGATATAGACTTTTAAGCTAGCAGGCCTATTGTTCCTGATATTCTGTGAGTTTAAGCATTATATTGTTGTGTCTGATCAGTTTGGACATCTCCTGTTTTATGGTAACAGTTAGTGGCTTAAATGTCTACAGCCAATTCTTTGCCACAGAGAAAGTATATCCTAGTTTAATTAAAAGTAGTGAAATACTATTTAAACAGCTCTTTTAAAAAACCCTGACTTCTATCCTTCACATATTATAAATAGTGACTCTGCTTATTACTTGGCAACGATTAATTTCTTCAGAAGTTTTGGAAGGGAAATAGGCACTGAGCAGTTAAGATTGCATCTTCTGACAAAAGTTGATTGCTTTATTGATCAGTCAGCCCACAGTTTGTTTATCCTTCCTCCTACTTCTGATGTACTTGTAAATTTTCCTTTTCCTTCTTTCACTAGAGAAGAGGAGAATATATTGACCTTTAAAATAAATTATGATATGCAAGGCAGATAAAGTGGTTGTTCCTGAACTTATATATGGAGCCTTCCCTTAAGTTAAAAATGTTTTTGTTAATCACTTTTTTCTAATTCAGGTTGCAATCCTACAGATGAATTTCCTAGAAGCAAGTTCTAGTTGAGACTTGCTGTACAGTGGTACCTCTGGATGTGAACGGGATCCATTCCGGAGCCCCATTCACATCCTGAGTAGAATGTAAGATGCGTCTGCACGTACGCGGGTTGCGTTTCACCGCTTCTGCGCATGCGCGTGACTTCATTTTGAGCGTCTGCGCATGCGCGATTGACGAAACCCGGAAGTAACACGCTCTGTTACTTCTTGGGTCACTGCGGAGCGCAACCTGAAAATACTTAACCTGAAGCTACTTCAACCCGAGGTATGACTGTATATATTAAAATATATATTTAACTAGTACAATGTAGATATAGTTCAAGATAGTCAATCCACATTACTACTGTTTTACCTCTACAAATGTAAAATGACTATATGGTAAGCATGATAGAAAAGTATATTTTGTCATGTTTAAATGCAAACAGCACAATTCTGACTTGTCTTACTCCTAGGTGTCAATGTTATGGACCATGATCTGACATTTAAAAGCCTCTCAGAAGTTCTTCATGATGATGTTACTCCTTTTGTAGTGTCCCTAAGGTCCAAAGAATGCCCAGGTAAATACTGTAATAACTTGAAGAGTCTTTTTAGTAAAGTAGCATGTGGAATATGGGAAGTATCCCTAGAAATACAGTATATTTAGGCCTTTCCATCATTAGCCCTGGCAGTCAATGTTTGCTTTCATCAAAGTGCTTATTATTATTATTATTATTATTATTATTATTATTCCCACCCATCTGGCTGGGTTTCCCCAGCCACTCTGGGTGGCTTACAGAATATTTAAAACAGAAGAAAACATCAAACATAAAAGCTTCTCAATATAGGGCTGCCTTTAAAGGTAAAGGTAAAGGTACCCCTGCCCGTACGGGCCAGTCTTGACAGACTCTGGGGTTGTGTGCCCATCTCACTTAAGAGGCCAGGGGCCAGCGCTGTCCGGAGACACTTCCGGGTCACGTGGCCAGCGTGACATCGCTGCTCTGGCCAGAGCCAGAGGCGCACACGGAAACGCCGTTTACCTTCCCGCTGGTAAGCGGTCCCTATTTATCTACTTGCACCCAGAGGTGCTTTCGAACTGCTAGGTTGGCAGACGCTGGGACCGAGCAGCGGGAGCGCACCCCGCCGCAGGGATTCGAACCGCCGACCTTTCGATCGGCAAGCCCTAGGCGCTGAGGCTTTAACCCACAGCGCCACCTGCGTCCCAGGGCTGCCTTTAGAAATCTTCTAAAAGTTGTACAGTCGTTCCTTGATTGACGAACGCCTTAGCAGTCGAACATTTTGGCTTCCGAACACCGTAAATCCGGAAGTGGGTGTTCCGGTTTGCGAACGTTCTTTTGGAAGCTGAACGTCCAGTGGGGCTTCTGCAGCTTCCAATTGGCTGCTGAGAAGGCCCTCTGCCTGGTTCCCTGTAACTTCGCTTCTTGCAGTGAGGGAACCAGCAGAAAACACTTGGGGGAGGAACTCAGTGTCTGGGCTTGGTGATGGAGATGTTCCTTCAGGTATACTGGGCTGAGGCAGTTTAGGGCTTTAAAGGTCACACCAACACTTTGAATTGTACCTGGAAACGCACTGGGAGCATTAATATTCTAACACGACTAGTTCAGTGGGTTCGAAGCCTTTCATTCTATACTGGGTATCAATTTGTAACAAAGCTTTTGTATATATAGCTTACAAAATTGGTTTTGACTGGGTATTTATTATCTCTGGAATGTACACACTAAGTGCAGAGATCTGTCTTTAGTATTAAAAGTTCAGAAGCATTTATTAACTTTGAGGCATTGT
This sequence comes from Podarcis cretensis, assembly GCF_951804945.1. NCBI lineage: Eukaryota > Metazoa > Chordata > Lepidosauria > Squamata > Lacertidae > Podarcis > Podarcis cretensis. Next base: position 82,599,506 of record NC_137172.1, on the reverse strand, counting down.
TGTAGTGGATAAAATCACAAGCTATAACAATACCATGGGTGATATCCTTCTAAGTCTCATTATTCAGAGTAGGCCTGTTGAAACCATGCCTAAAAATGCAATCTAGTCTCTCTTGCTTCCTTCCAAGTGTCAAGAGATGATAGCCCAGAATTCAGTCATTTTGCACAAGTGAAATTTCACACGTTTTGCAGTTTCAAGTATCTGCTTCTACTATTTTTAAATATGGAAGGCAAAGGGAAAGATCCACTTCTTTCAAAAAAAACCAAACAAACTGGTATACTTACTTTGAATTCCTTTCTAGAAGAGAAATAACATATTTTGCTTAAGTTGGAACTGGGCCAGAAGGACAATCTAATGGTTGAATTGGTAGTGGATGGCTTATTCCAAACAGATCAGCAAACTGACTCCTAGTTCTTTCTGTTCAGACAAGTTGGTAAAGATGCTGTTCAAATAATACAGAACACAAGAAGCTGTGGGGGTATCTTGAGTACAAAGGACAAAGGGTTTTTTTTGCAAGGGGGTCAGCATGGAGAAGAGTTATTTATTTCATGTACTTACACATAAGAGAGTCAAATGACTTTTGTATGTATTATGTGTTTTACATAAACACATTACAGGTTTGGTAACATTCCAAACAAAAAACTGAAGCTTGCCTGACCTCCTGCACTGTGTGATTGCCTTTTATAGAGATGCAAGTGGTCAGTGCATATTCAGTGCTTCTCCTATTGCCAGCTTGAGACCTTTAACTGGAGGTGTCACAAATTGAATCAGGAAATTTTTATGTGCAAAGCATGAATTCTATACTTAGTGGTGCTGTTTTAAACTATGCAAAATAAGCACACTTTATTCAGTTTTCTATATTTTAAGAATCTAGGCTGAAGGACTTGGTTTACCTTGGATGTAAATTTGATACAGGATTTGGTTGGTTGGTTTAGTCCGTGAATGAAAATGAAGTGAACAAGTCTTAGTCACATAATTCCTTGAAAAATACAGTTATTTATATTTTTTAACAAGATTGCTGAGAAATCTAGCATTTTCATTATTATTTTAAATATTTGTGTATGTATATTTGTATTGTCAAGGCATAAAACAGCTTCTGCAAAAGCTGATGATTCAGCTGATGGGCTGTCATGTAGATGTGGACTCGTCTGAAGAAGAATATTCCAAGCCTTCCTCAAATAGGATACGCTGCTCCGTGGCATCTCTTATTGATTGGTATAGGAACATAACCAAGGTAAGCTTCAGAATTGCCTCTTGTAAAGTGTCACTGTTTTCCAGACTTAGTTCCCACCAGAATTTTCCCTGATTTGCCCCATCTAGTTAAATAGCTTTATTGGTGAAGTGTAGATTACATGAAGATAAATCCTGTGTTGGGATAGATGCAAAGTACTTTAATGGATAATCCCTCTTCCTAGGGAATTCTAGCTGTGTGAGGAATAGGGGTTTTGGCCCGTACGGGCAGGGGTACCTTTACCTTTACCTTTAACAACTCACAGCACATTCCCCAGGAAGCTGTGGGGGAAGCTGTGATTGTTCAAAGTTTTATGATGATGCTTTAAATCAATAGCGCAGATGGTGCCTTGGTCTTGCTAAGGTAAAAATTTGCACTGTCAGTCTTAACACAAGCTAAGATAACACAAGTGAGGGTTTTTGTTTGTCCTCCACTCCACTTCATGCGTGTGTGTGTGTGTGTGTGTGTGTATATATATATGTGTGTGTTAATTACATGTATATTCCATCTCTCATTCACCATGAACTCAACAAAATCTCCTATCCAGGCACCGATTTTAACCCTATTTAGCTTCAGCAAGGTTGCTGCATCATGTTGCCTTCAAACCATGCCCCTGGGGCATTATGTTCGACGAGAGGTTTAATTTTCTTTTTGTACTCTCCCCCCCCCCAACATGCACTATGACTTGAAGGAAACTGATACCGAATCTCCATGCAGAAAAAGGATGTTCTCTTCCAGACATCTGGAATCTCCTCCAGTTGTAGTTATTTTCAAAGACTTGGAAAGTTTCACAACCAAAGTTCTGCAAGATTTCATATTTATTAGCAGGTAATATGATAGATTACATAAGGGGGCGGGGTCTGTTCTAATTCATGAAATCAACTGATAATTTTGACTTGTGCCTGCATTATTATTATTTTTCTGTTTCATAGTAAGTACAAATGCAGGTTCGGGTTACTCTGTAGTGTCATTTGAAGGTTAAATTATAGGCTGGGGGCACAGTGATGTGTACAATTCAAATGTGGAAGCAGAGTTGCAGCCCACTCCTATGCATTCCCCCCCCCCAAAAAAAAGTAAGCCAATAAGGTTGTAATGCAGTGCATGCTTACCTGTGAGTAATATATCTCATTTAACTCACTGGGACTTTCGTTTGAGTAGTCACAAATGAAAATGTGTGGTGGATTTAGTTTTAAAAAAGAATCCCAGGAAGTGTGCATAGAATAATAGCCAAAAGATATTTAGAGAACAAAATAGGAAAAATCTCTGGGATTTCTGAACAAACACTGGCCTGACGTAAAGTGGTGGAGCTAGCTGAGAAGTGGTCTAGAAATCAAATAAGAGCCTCAGCATAGTTTTACATTTTCTTTTTTTTTTTTATTGACGCAAGCACGACAGTAACAAAGCCAGGGGCACTTCTTTGTTTTAAATATAAAATAGTGATTAGGCACAAAAGTCAACCTCCTAATTCTGTGAAGGAAGGCTTGAAAGTATGAGTGCATTAGTGGATGGAATCTCAAAGCCAGGAGGTCTCTGAGCAGCATCTTCAGGAGCAAGGACTGTGTTTGTGCCCCGACCACACTTTACCTGTCTTCGTACCAGCAGAGGTAGAATAAATTATGCAGATAAACAAACATGTGAAAGTTGTCTTTGTCTGCATAGTGTACAAAAAATCCAGCCTTTCTTGCTGTGTAGTACAGTGGTACCTCAGGTTACATACGCTTCAGGTTACAGACTCCGCTAACCCAGAAATAGTTCTTTCAGGTTAAGAACTTTGTTTCAGGTTAAGAACAGAAATCATGCTCCAGTGGCGCGGCAGCAGCGGGAGGCCCCATTAGCTAAAGTGGTGCTTCAGATTAAGAACAGTTTCAGGTTAAGAACAGACCTCCGGAACAAATTAAGTACTTAACCCGAGGTACCACTGTACTTAATTTTTGCTGCACACAAACTTGTGTGTTTCCTTTGTTCTATATATCACTTTCAGTTATAATTTGAACTTGAGATATAGTTAATCTACTTTCAAATCTATATTTCAGCTGCAACTCTGGCTGTCCAGATGTTGCTGGACTCCCAACTCCCATCGGCCCTAGCCAGCACGATCAATCCTCATAGATGATGTAGTTCAAGGCTGCAGGTTCTCTATTCTGCCTGCGATCTTGAACTACAGATAGTGCACTGAGCAGGGAGTTGGACTAAGTGGCCTCCAATCAAAACCCCATGATTCTGTGATAAATGGCACAGCACAACATGTACCTATTAAACTGAGCACAGTGTAATAGCTGTGTTACACTAGCCAGCACAGGACTTGACAAAACTCCTCTTTCTGATGTCTTCCTGGGAATGTCAGCCCCTGACAGGCCACAATATGCAGCTGATTAGCTCCATTCTCTTTGGTATGAATCAAGTTGTACATGCCAAAACTAGGATGGCCAGAAGGATTTAAAGGCCACATTCCACATGAATAGAGGGTGTGAATTGTAAAATTATGTTTTTGCTTCCTTGCCTCATTAATATTGACACCACTGTATTGTTTAATGCCGGGGTGGGTGGTGGTAGAATGTATTGCCCTCTGATCACGATATACAAATTTAATTTTCCCTTCCTGTCTTTTTCTCTTATGTGCCATAGTCATTGTATACAAGAATTTCCACTGGTACTTATTTTTGGAATTGCCACCTCTCCAATGATCATCCATAAGTTACTCCCTCACACAGTTTCCTCTTCGTTATGCATAGAGCTCTTCCAGTCTCTTTCATGCAAAGAGCATTTGACAAAAGTAATTGACAAGGTAATTGCCTTTAACTACAAAGGAAAAAGTAGTTTTTATTAAACAATATGGTAAAAGTAAATGTAGATTTTTGAATGCAAGGCAACACCCTTTTAAATGTGTCTTGTATATGTTGGGAGAATCTGCCAAATTATGTAATAAATTGAAAGGAGCAAAGTTTTAATAAATGTTATTTACTTCTTTTTTACTTCAGCTACTCCTGACAAGCCAGTTTCCCTTTAAACTCAGTGAGAAAGTTCTGCAGGTGCTAATAAATATATTTTTATACCATGATTTCTCTGTGCAGAACTTCATCAAGGGATTTCAGGTAAGAACAACACAGTTGATGAACTTTAGATGTTACACTTCTAGCAAACTTAGGTTTACTACGTCACTGTGAAAATTAAGGCAAATAACACTGCAGACTGCAACTGGGTTTCATATTATTGAGTACTTCTACTTACTTCTCTCCACAAACAGAACTGGCATGGAGGGGAGAAAAACCCTTCTCTTTGATGTCTGCTTTCTGTGTACAAAATCTCCACATATGTAATGGCACTGTTTCACCTAGAACAGATTGATAGGTTACAATCGCTCATTTAGCTGGGGACCATGCATGTGTCTTACACCATTGAAATGGCTGATTGATTTCACTCAGAAGAAAAAGGAAATAGGAAATGAATGGGTGGGAAGATAAAATTTGTAAACTTTAACAAAATCTATTGAGTGATTCCTTCAAGAAAATACATGGAGTCAGCATGATATCTTTCTGTAACACTGCTGTCCCAGTGAATAAATCTATCAGATCAGTTATGTATACATTAATGGTCTGGTTTCATAACTAATCCATCCAGTTGCATATTGAAAATGTACTCTGCAACTGGCATAATTGTTATTTGTTCAGAGTATATAATACTGAGCAGCAGTAGTGTTGGTTGCGGTTGCAGAGCAGGGAGGAATGAAAAAAGCAAAGTGGTTGATTATTGGTCTCTGTGGATAATTATTCATTTGCCTTTTAGGGAAGCAAGTGATTTCTGTAACCTGATTTATTGCCATATTTTTAAAAATGCATTGCACATGGTTTCAGCTTGATGCTAATTATTTAACAAAATAGATATATTTTTCCAATTGCTAACAATAGTTCTCATATTTTGAAAAATAAAATTTTGAAATCTCAGCATCGATATCCACTGTGATTACCTTGTTGCCTGTAGCTCTCTCTTTTGGAGCATTGTTATTCCCACCCACTCAGTGTGCTGTGCTGTGAGCTCCAAGAAGCTAGGAAGAGAACAGAAACGTTATCACACAGTCAGTGTGAAAACATTCGAAGACTGCCATCTTTTAGAAGGTAAAAGATGAAAATAAATCACTGCCTGCCTTTAAGTGAATTTCTTTTCAAGTTTAGCCTTTCACATGTGGTTCTATATGGCTCGTATAGTTGTGTGTAATTTCATATGAGACTGCATGCATGCTGTGCAGACAGGACTCTCGAACCTGGTCTTGAAAATGACCATATTCCAATGGATCTATGCATGCATGAGAGACAATCTGCATTTGCAGCTAGAGGGTACTTTTGCCATTTTTGCTGCAGCCACTTGCTGTGCTGAATGTGCAGGCTCCATTTTAAACTGAAAATCAACTTTCCTTGATAGCAGCATGCAATGGAGTACCTTTAGCAGGATTTCTGATAGTCAAAAAGTTGATCTTCCTGTGCCTTTCCCTCTATCAACTTGCTTTAGCTTCATTTTTTAAACTTCATTTCCAAGACTGAGCTCCCTGTTGTTGCTATTAACCATCCAGACCTTTATCTAAGAGATTCTAAATGAATGGAATTCTAATGGAAATTCTGAATGAAATGAATTAAGTGAACACAAAATTGCACATGGATATATCCCCCCCCCCCGAGTACTATCTGTCTGTCTGATTTGCCACCTGGTACACATAGCCTGGAAAGTACTGTGTTAGATCCAGATCTCAACTTTTTTGAATGAAACAGCTCCTTCTGTCCACAAAAGGCTTTTGATCTACAGCGAGGGGGGAAAGTATTTGCTCCTCTGCTAAATTTCCCCGGTTGCCCTCTGACAAAGAAATGACCAGTCCATAATTTTAACGGTAGGTTTATTGTAGCTGTGAGAGACAGAATAACAACAATTAAGGTCCTGGAGTGGCCTAACCAGTCTCCAGACCTTAATCCCATCAAAAATCTGTGGAGGGAGCTGAAGGTTCGAGTAGCTACACATCAGCCTCGTAATCTTACTGACTTGGAGAGGATCTGCAAAGAGGAGTGGGACAAAATACCTCCTGAGATGTGTGCAAACCTGGTGGCCACCTACAAGAAACACCTGACCTCTGTAATTGCCAACAAGGGTTTTGCTACCAAGTACTAAGTCATCTTTTGCAAAGGGATCAAATACTTATTTCACTCATTATAATTCTGTCTTCTGGGTTTCTGGGGATTTCCCTGTTGTTATTCTGTCTCTCACCGCTACAATAAACCTACCATTAAAATTATGGACTAGTCATTTCTTCGTCAGAGGGCAAGCGGGCAAATTTAGCAGGGGATCATATACTTTCCCCCCTCACTGTAGCTGGGAAATGCCATAGTGGAAAGCGGGAGGCATAAGAACGTAAGAAAAACCTACTGCATCAGGCCAATGGCCCACTTAAGTCCAACATTCTCTTGTCCCAGTGGCCAACCAGATGCCTATGGGAAGCCTGCAAAGAAGACCTTCTTTGGTTTCCAGCAACTGGTATCCAAAAGCATACTGCCACTGACTATGGAGGCAGAGCATAGCCATCATGGCTAGTAGCCACTGAGAGCCTTATCCTCCATGAGTTAGTTTATTCCTTTTCTAAAGCCATCCAAGTTGGTGACCATTGCTGCCTCTTGTGGGAGCAAACTCTGTAGATTAACTATACAACTTTGATGGTCTCCTCTCCACCTGCAGTCCCCCACTCCATCTCCAACACTATTCCAGAGGATACTCCAACACTATGGAGCAGATTTTTGTAGGGTACAAGAGAGCGCAGAGAGAAGGGAGAATTTGCAGAAGGTAGTTTTTCCACCCCTTACGCCAGCAAGTGCAAAGTCTAGATCCAAGCCATAGTTAGTTTCTCTTATGTTTAGGAAGATAATATGTAATATCCATTATTATTATTATTATTATTATTATTATTATTATTATTATATAATAATAATTTAGAACATGCGTATTCCAGATGGGACAATAACAACAACTCATCTAGTATAAACAGGTAGATTCCTAAGGTTCCAGAATACTGTAATGAAGTCACTTCCTTAAAAAAATGAAAGAAATTATATTGTAAGGTTTGGTTTGGCTTTTCATTTTTTGAAGCACACTTTTCTTTTCTCTTCAGGTTTGTTGAAAACCAAGTCTCAAACAAGCAGACAGTTCTGCTGACAGATGATGAATGTTTAAAGGTAAAATGTAGGCTGAAAAAAACCCTTAAGCTTTTAAACCCCTGAGTTCAAGCATTCTTTCCTACTGTGCTAAACAGCATTGAGCAAGGAGTGGGACCAAGGAGCAGCCCTGCTCCCAGCATTGCTTGCTCCATCTAAGCCCTCCTGCAGTATCCATGCATACACCATGTATGTTTGTAGGGAGAGGGGCCTCTTCACATGGTGTTGGACATACAAAGGTTTTCCCTAGAATCTGGTGATTGTTCAGGGTTTGATGAACAGTCAGTCAACAAAATGCTTGACAAATCTTTTGGATAACATACATTTCTGTGTAAAGCAGGAATGGGGAATCCCCCTGTGGAGAGCTGCATGGTGGTAAGAGGCAAAGCAATGAATATGAATGTTACTTTGGTACAGTAGACAAGTTTCTACACACATGTGCGTGGGCACACGCATGCACGCACACCCTTTTTATCCTCTACCTGGCCAAGTAAGAAGAAGCATTGGAGTTTGAGGACACCTTCCAGCTGTGCAGAAACACTCAAGGAGGGTGAAAAGCAGGGCCACTGAGGATGTGGAGAAACCTAGAGGGTGCATTTGGTCCCCAGCCCTGATATAAAGCCCCTGGATGTTGCAGAATTGCATTCCATTGAAGTGTTTCATATTACACATTTGATAATGTGAGCCAAACCCATATTTTCATGTGTTATGTGTAACCAGCCCATTCACTAAGTACAGCTTGTCTCTTCGACCTGAGCATGCATAGGATTATATCCTTCCAGCAGCACTGTGCTACTTTTATGTATTCAGAAGTCAATCCCATACAGTTTAGTGAGGCTTACTGTTGAGTACGGAATTACAGCTTCAAATGTTTATATACAGAAATTCATGAGTCTTAGAAAAGTCAACTGAGGTCCAGTTTCTTATACGATATAATGCAGAATGTCCAGAAAGATTTATACCTGATAATGCATTAAAATGCTGCTCTGTTGTCTTGGAAGTGAAAGATTCTCTTTGGAAGATCACCCTCCTCAAGTCATCTTTATCTGCTAGAAATCATTCATCAAATAAGAGACAGAGTGGCAAACAAGGGCAATGAAAGCACCAGTGATTCAGTGCTGCATCTTTCCAGCTTAGATAAGGCTTTCATAAAACTGAAATTAAATCTTCCTCCTTTGGGAATTGTCAGACTTCATTTCAAAGTTATAACAATGGTTGAACTTAATAGAAAAACCTGCCAAAAACAACCCAATACCATAAAATAGAAGGCCATAGCACAAAATTATCTGTCAGATGCATCCAATAAATTTAGCAGAACTGGCACACAAATGGATTTCCTCTGTATATCTGTAAGGGGCTGAAGATCTCTAAAGTAAATTTTGTGTGATAGGAAGATATAATCTCAGATCAAATAATTCTGCTAGAATAGAACAAATGGACTAACTTCTCAAAATACTGACTTCTTCCATCTGTAAATTATAAGAAAATTTGTCAGGCTTTGTTATGGCACTAAGTTTTCAGTCTTTGCCAAAAATTTATGTAGTCTGCTATTCTCTATATAAAGGCAGGCATTAAGTATTGGCTTTTATAGAAAAAACATTGAGGTTCATTTTAGCCAACTGATAAGAAGTTTCAGCTTCAGACACACAGGGGCACAGCTTGTTGGAGTTGTAAGGCAATCTCAAACACAAATGAACTTCCTACAGGAGATCTTTAGTCACAACTAATTTAAGACACATTGATTTCAATGGGTCTGGCTCCTAGGTATAGTTAAGTCTCAATCCAAACCGTTAAACGTTTAAGTTGCTTATATATTTTTGAAGATTCACTGTTTAAGAAGTAGTTGCTTTATTGAAGACTTTTTATTTTCTGCCACAGTGGTTGTTTTCTTTTAAGGGAAATTGGTGTAAAATAATAGTAGTAAAATGGGGAGAATAGAAAAATAGTTGACACCCACTGCCCAAGATATTGTGGGTGTACTCCTTTACATCCACTAGGAGGCAGATTCTTTGAAGAAAGATTGCCCACCCACCTAGGAGTAAATTTCATTGAACTTTGAGTAGACATGTATCAAATTGTGCTATAACTTGTACAGTTGGACTATAGGCTCCCAGTTGCTTGCTGTAGCAAGTAGTAGGCTAATCAGACATTTTCCTTTATCAATTTAGGAAACAACACAAGAATTGCTTCAAGACCTACATACTTACCATGAAAATTATTTTCCAATTCTATGTTGTCTTCATGCTTTCACATCTTCTCTTCCCAAGTATCCATTAGGCAAACAAGTATGTACAAATCTTTTCTGCTTTGTGTTTTCACATCTTGAGGAGTTTGAATTCATTTTGCAGTCTTGCTGCTTCACTATCTCTGCAATAGAGCCCAAGCACTATTGAGTTCATTTTTCTTTCTTTTTACTGTTTGTATCACCCAATATCCGTGCATGTACATCCATCTCCGTGTCTTCTTGACTCTGAAGCAAACACTTAGGTTTTTAGGCCTAGTTATATTGGGTTGCATCTTAACCTGCTGGCCACAAATGGAAAGGCTCCAGCTGTACCTGCAGAGAGTCCTCTGTGAACCGGATGTTTATATGGTGGAAGGAAGAGGTGACTTCTGCTTATCTTTTTCCTACTGCTTATCTTTTTCCTGTCCCCCAGAGCTACCTCCTAAACTGTTCAAGATGATCCCAAGTGTCTCAAGCAGATTTTCAGAGAGAGGAGATTTAGCAAAAATCATCACCCATGCAGGAAAGCATTCAGTTCATGGAGTTATGTTCTGCGTAACTCTGGAGGATCAAAGATTTGGAGCCATCTAATTGCTTTGGCATCCTTCTGGAAATCAGTACAGTACTTGAAGGAGCATCTCCACCCCCATTGTTCTGCCCGGACACTGAGATCCAGTGCTGAGGGCCTTCTGGTGGTTCCCTCGCTGCGAGAAGCCAAGTTAGAGGGAGCCAGGCAGAGGGCCTGCCTTCTCAGTAGTGGCACCTGCCCTGTAGAACACCCTCCCACCAGATGTCAAAGAGAAAAACAACTACCAGACTGTTAGAAGACATCTGGAGGCAGCCCTGTTTAGGGAAGCTTTTAATGTTTAACAGACTACTGTATTTTAATATTTTGTTGGAAGCCGCCCAGAGTGGCTGGGGAAACCCAGCCAGATGGGCGGGGTATAAATAATAAATTATTTATTATTATTATTATTATTATTATTGAAACTGCACTCTAAAAGGGCTAGGAAAAAGATACATTTCCCGAGGAACAGTTAAAGTAGCTTAAGTCTGTAGTGTAGATTTATGCATATCCCATATCACACAAGTGTCCTGTTTGGGGCAGGACACCCTAGATTTACAAAAGCCACTTGGCTTCTGATGCCAGTCCCGAAGTCACCACCGTTTCTGCCACAGCCACCAATGTACTTCTGGAAGCCAGTGCCACACTCGCCTGGGAACCAAAAGAGTGCTGAACCAAAAGATGCAAGTTTGTTGGTGCTGCATTCTCCTATTCCTCTGGCATAGGTTTTCTTTGTAATCTGGGTCTTGGGCTACAAACACTCCCCTTATCAGTGGCGGAGCTTCATGCTCTGGCACTGGGGGGCAGAGAGCCGGCGGGGGCGGGGCTGACATGCATCCTGGGTGCATGGCACACAGCCCACAGGGGTGTGACGCACATCCTGGGGGCATGGCGCTCTGCCTGAGGGGACGGGGTGGCTAGCGCAGGCAGGGGGCAGCCGCGATGGCGCGCTGCCAGGGGCGGTGTGCTCCCCTCGCACTCCTCTTCCTTTGCCAGTGCCCCGTATCCCGTTTTAAAGATCTGAATGGTGTTGAGTCATCCACATTTGAGGTCAGTGAGTCCTGAGGACTTCCAGCTTTTCATGAAAACAGTGACAACTTAGCCCTTTGTGTTTTAGATTTTTTTAAATGCTAAATTTAGTCTATTCCATGCTTTTAAAACGTACTCTTCTATTTAACAGATCAGAGAGTTATATTGCACATGTTTGGAAAAGAAAGTGTGGGAAACAGAAGAATATGAGTCAGCTATTCAGCTGGTGAGGTAGCCTTCTTTCCATTTTCTTCTTGTGTTTTAGATATTTTAAATGCCTCCATCTGCTATTCAAGAAGAACTCAAGAATGTTGCCAAACAGGAAGCTTTTTTGTAACTGACTGCATTGTTTCTCTTTGATAAAATGGATGTTTTTAATTTACATTTCTATCCTTTATAGTGGGGTTGCCAGCAGGGATACAGAGCCAAACTCTAATTTTTCATTCATGCTTAGTAACGCTGTGAGGAAAACCATTGAGCTCTTAGTTCTGTTCACTGTATCCTATTACATTTCATCCCCACCCGTTTTCTCCAAGGATTTTGGGACAAGAAACATGGCTCCCTCCCCCATTTTATTATGTGAACAAGCCAGTGAAGCAAGTAAAAATGAGTAATTGGATTAAGATACTGAGATTTTGAACCTAGAACTTCCTGTTTCAAGCCTGACACTCTATATTCTCACTACATCATTCTGGCTGTCATTGGTGTGTGCATATGTATATACGTACTTTCAGCTATAGATGTCAGGATTTTGAGGGTATGGTTTTGATTTAGAAGTTTTTGCTGTGAGCCTACCCATCAGGGCTTTCATTGCACCTAGCTATCCCAGGTGACATTTCTGTGTAATTTCCCATCTTCACAATGTTCTTACAGTAGCCCTGAATGTGCTGTGTTGAAATATCTTGAGTTTGAATGAAGAGATTTTTACTAATGGAGAAGATTCAGAATAAAACTATTTGAGATTTGTAGATTATAAAGAGTGGAATCCAGATTAAGTTAATTGAATGTAGTTACCTTTGAAATCACTAGGAACTAAGTAATGGCTAAGTTAAGCATATCTGTGAGCTCTTAGAGTTGCATCATATATAGTGCACAGTTTTGTAACTAGCCAAGTAGGGAATAGTGGGTTATAGCCAATGCTCAACAAATGACATTCCACTCTCACAACAGGATGTTCCTTTTCTCTCCTCTCCCTGTGGGCCCCCAAAATCTGCACCCTCTGGAACAGATTTTGAGGCTCCACAGGAGAGGAAGAAGGAATTCTATTGCACAAACAGAAGTCTCTCGTGCAAATGGAACAGCAGCATTGAATACAACCCAGATACTTAAATGGTTTTAACTTTGTTTCTTAATTGTCCACATTCTTAAACAATAAAACTGGTAGCTTGAAAACCATTATGAGTTTTCCATGCTTTTGCAAAAATGCTAGACAAAAGACCAGGCATTCTGCTAAATGCTTCAAGCAGTTTACTGTGTCTATAATAAGTTACTAACATTGTTGGGCTGTTTTTTCAGGATGATGGCCAAGGATGAGTTGGTGGCGATTCTTGAAAAATGTGTGGAGATTATTACTTCCTCTCCTTCAGAACATCTTAAAATCCCTTCAGAGAAACTGAAGCAGTACCTGGACCAATTTAGGAATCTTGAAGGTATTTTGTACCAGTTGGTGTTAGAAATTTAAAGTCCATTCCCAGCATCAGTCACCATTCTCACTGAAAACTTGGAAAATAGCTTCAGTATACTGGGCACTGTTATAAGAAGAAATTATTGGCAGACAAAAGAATTATTGAAATGTTTGTCACAGTTACAGCAGACGAGGAAAGTAGATAGTCATGAAGTCTGTAGGCTTCCCGACTTGTCTGAAATAAGTCAGCAGCAGGCCTGTTTAATTTTAGAAAATGAATTCCTGAAGTAGTAATGCAAATAAGAAAGTGGCTCTGGGTGTTTTTTTGTGTACAGATAACATGCAGACCTGCAGCAACAAGTCACTGTCATTGTCCTTTTTCTTCATAGGGGCAGCCTAATTTATTTTACTGTACTACACGATTTCTAGACAGACAGCCTATGATAATACCACAGACCAGCACTGCTTGTTAAGATAAGGCAGACTGCCATTTGCTGAGCATTACTCCAATTAGATCTGCCCTTATCGTACACAGCTTAAACTAAATAGGAGAAATGTTAGTTTTCAGGCCTTGCACTGCCCCTGCATTTGGCCACCTACTCCATAACTGTTGCTGAATAAAAAAATGAATCCGGTGCTTACGAAGCAGTGGTTTCATTTATGTGGTTTTTGACCTATGCCCATTTACAAAGGTTTTGCTTGTCTGCCTACCCACATTGATAACCAGAGTAACAAAAATGGCCAAATACAGGCTTATCTTTGGATTTCTGGCCCGTTCCTTAGCAAAAGTTTTTATACATTTCTTAAATGATACAACTTGAATAAAGAGAACTTTAACTTCAGTAATGTTTACTCTAACTGTCCAGTGTAGGTTGTAGCCAACCCACTCTTAATACTTAAAGAGGACACCTTGAAATCAATGGAGTTAGGTTACTTCTGTTCATGGTTTTCAGTGGGCCTCCTTGGAATATGACTTAGTTGGAGTCAGCACACCACAATTCAGCTGCTGACTGAATCGGTTCACCTCAGTATCCTCAAAGTGTTTATAGCTCTTCTTTAAATGAGAGTTGTGTGGTGAAGTGGTTAGTGTCAGATTAGGACTTGGGAGACCTGGGTTCAAATTTTCACCCAGCCGTGAAGCTCACAAAGACCTTAGTCCAGTCACTCTTTCCCAGCCTAAACTACCTCACAGGCTTGAGGGAGAACTATGTATGCCACTGAGTTCCTCAGAGGAAAGGCAAGATACAAATAGGGGCTAGCAAGAGTGCTTAAAATTAGCAGTCTGCAGATGTTATTAAAATGTATTATCCTTGGAAGCATTATTTGCTGTTTTCGATGTTCTGAAAAAAGACCCCAGATATTTAATACGCTGCATTTGGAAGAAGTACAATAACCTTTGGCTTCATTGTGAACAAATTTCTTTCTGATGCTGATCAGTTCAACACATGTTGCTTATAAAACCTCAAACTACGTACAAGACAGAAATATGAATGCTAGATCAGAAAGTGAATGAGAGCATTTCTTTCTGACTCTGAGAGAAATGTAGGGGAATTGTGCAAGGCACTAATTACAAGGCAAGCGTGAGGGTCCCAAACTCACTTTTTCCTCATTATGCTAACTTGGGGGAGAGAATCAGCAGTTGAAAAGGTATGAGTAACCCTTCCTTTGCCTGCAAATTCACCCATCGTTTTCCACTCTGCCAACTTGAAGTCCAGAAAACAGAGGGGGAGTGTGCAAATCAACCAGTGACTCTTTTCCACCTGTAAGCTCATCAAAGGGAAATACATAAACAGAGGCGAGGATTATTTTGATTTGTAAGAAATAGAAGTTTTGTGCGAAGACTACATGTATTAGGCAATTGGCAAACATGAGCTTTAAATCTGTTAAAGAGCTTAATGCTGAAACCTCATAATCAAGGGCTCAATAGATGTGAGAATAGAATTGCAAATAAAGGAATATGTGAAGATTTTGAGGAGAACCATCTTATGCGTGCCGTCAATAGGAATAGGTGGAAATTATCCAAATATGAATCAGAAAGCTGTAATTGAGCTCTGTGCTTTATTTTTGTGTACTTTTAATTCCGTAAATCTTTGGTGCTTGAGGCAGTAGAAAATAAGCCTCTTTTCTTTCTAAATATTTTACATAGGGGCAGTGGAGCGGAGTGAGATTCAAAACGTTGTATCCAGCTAAGTTATACTAAGAGTAGACCCACTGAGATTAGTGTAGCTAAATCAGTTGCAGCCATTAATATCAGTGGGTCTACTCTGCAGATGACTTAATTGAATACAGCTCCTAAAAGTATATATGTGTGTGTTTAACAATAAATGAAAGCTCTGGAAGGCAGTGGAACAGAGCAGTTTAGTTTCCGCAAATGTGCCCAATAAGATTTAATATGGGATTAAGTGGTGCACAGGGATTTCAGTCTTGACGCATCTTATCTCTTACTCTTCTTTGAATAGGAAGTTCTTAAGCTGTCCTGTTTGAATGCAGGAAATTGATGGGGGCAGGGAGAGAAGGGGATTGCAAATTTCTCAAAAACATATTCTCACCTGTTTTCCACTTAACTGTTTGCACCTTTCTCTTCCTTCCATGGACAGGCAGTAGCAGTTCACATAACCCACACAGTTTTCTGACTGACTGACCCCTGTTCTTATTCTGATAGCAGAAGCCAATGGTGGTCAAGAGGAGCCCATCTCCTCACTACAAGAACTTCAGAAGAAGACAGATCTTTATCACCTGCAAAAGGTCAGACTACCTAGGAATGAAAATATTATTAGCAAGACTGATGGCCGTATTTTAAGCACCTTTGGAATACAAACCAGATAAAGAGAGCAGTTTCAGCTTCAACACAGTGTGATCTTGAAATTCTGACACAGTCCAATGTAGTGAAGGGACAGGGTCCTCCCCAACCCAGTGTTTTCCTTCTTGGTCTGTTCTTTACCATGTCCATTCTTGTCAAAATATACCGAATTCTATGAACACCCAGATGTTACAACTTGTGAAGTGGATGATAATATGATTTGATTAATCCCGAGAGCAGGAGTTGGGTTTTGCTTGGCACAAATGTTTTACTCTCCCTTGTGCAAAGTATCACAGGGTGCAGGTACTAATTGAATTTTGCATTATTGGTAAGTTTTAATCTCAAGGTGCTCCAGGGCTCGGGTTTTTTTCTTCAAAAGTGAATAATCTGAAGTTATACCAGTAAGAGGCAGCAACTTATGGCTCTTCCTTCACATCATAGCAATAGCTGACCTTGGGCCAGTCACTACTTCTCAGCCCAATCAACTTTGCAGATTAGTTGTAAGGACATAGTAGCATGGAACCATGTGCTGAGTTCCTTGGATGAAAGGTATAATTCAAAGGAAATACCTAGTCAGAGAGAGGCCCATCAACATAAACAATCTCCATTGTTCAAGCATGTGGTACTATGTATTCATTGGAAAGGAAGGAATTGATGGAAAAAATCTTGCTACAAAGATGTAGCAGTCACATAAGCACTGGCAGTAACCTCAGATCCTGAGTAATTGAGGATCTGCCATAGAGAGCTAGCCCTTTGGCTCAGCTTGATTGGTCAATCTAGCTGCAAATCAGGGTTGAAGTGTAAAGCAGATTTTAAGAAAACCCAAGAGTTTCACTTACTTGCTTGCTTGGATTAGTATATTATTCTTGCTCTTTGCTGTAATAGAATCACAACTGATGAATTTTAGAAGGAAAGAATTACCTGGAATTTCTGTATCAGGTGGTCATGAATTTGTGGAAACTGTTCTAGTCCAATAAAATTTCACTTACATGATAGTTGTTAATACTTGTAAAAGTGCGACTGTACTAGTTAAGGAACACAATACTATTTTGTCATCAAGCTAATCCTCTTTATTATTTATCACTGAAATCCACAATAATAAGCTTTTTCTTTTTCATTTAAAAAAATCTAATAACCTCATTAGCATTGCCAAGTGATTTACTCAATATAATTACTTGGAAATTCCTCTTTTGTTTTGCTTTAGACCCTGCTGGAGATGAAGGAATCAAGAAAGCTTAAGAAACTAACAAAATTTGAAATGCTTCGTTTTGAAGTGGTTGACTTTGTAGATGGCCTTGTAAGGTTAGCTTTGCTTTCTTTCTGACTTGGTTGTACAACTTTGCGTAACAAATTTAGTTCAACAGTAGACAAAGGCGCAGTTCAGCTATGATGAACCATGGTTTGTTCAACCAAGACAAACGTGCACACCTTCCTTCCTCTCATTCCCTCATCCCTGTGCAATAGGAGGGGAGGGAGGTGCACACACAAAGTTCATTCCCAATCCAACAAATCTGAACTAAGCCCAGATTGGAAATGATAAAATTGGGTAAAAAGTATCTGCAGAAAACCACTCTGTTTCATGCCAATACATTGTGTTCTTAACTTGAACTTGAAATTGGCCCAACATTGCATCAGGAACAAAGAATGTTGTCAACTAAATAGCAGTCTGGCAGGATGGAGGGTCAAGGGCAAAAGGAGGGAGTAGCACATGATGATAACTGATGGGTGTCATAATAAGACAGCTGTGGAGTGCAGTAGCATTAACTATGGGGGTTGTGGCTGAATAGTTTATAAACATGGCTTATTCAATAAATCAGGGTTTTTATTTGCTTTGGATGTTTTTCAGTTCCACTTTGGTTCATGGAAATTCAACTAAGATTGAAATACAGATTTAATAAGGAAATCACCTACAGAATGTTGTGTTAAGTAGCTCTCTCAAAAGGAAAGATTGAAATACAGAAGAAAAAGAAAACAGGCAGAGAAGTTGTTAAGTAACGTGTCACTACAGACTAGGAGACTTTTCATCCTCCTATATTTGATAGGGCACACATTAGCAAACTGATATTGGACCCAAGTCACGTTTTTTAAAAGCTACTGAGGTGCGTTTTACAACTGCTGCAAATATGTAGAGGAGTTAAATCTGCACAGATCACATTTTGGAGGAATCTGAAAATGGGACAAAATGTGGTAAATGTTGGTAACAATTGATGGTTTTAGTAGTCCTTCAATTGCTGGTCATTTCCATAGAGTGAGATTGCCAGTGGTGTGTGCAGATTGTTTGTAACAACTTGCGAGAGAGAAAGAGTCAGAAGTTTTCATTGCCAAAATTACAATGAAAAGCCCCCAATAATTTCTTTTTATGGCATCTAGCCATTTGTCTACATAGTAACAGAGTTCATTGCAAAATGTATATGCTGGTTGGTTGATGAACACTGTGATCGTAGTAGGAATTAAGAAAAAAATCCATGTGTAATACTAGTCTCTCTCCTGCCCTTTATTCATTGGTGGTTTTTCAGAAATTACCTTGCGCCTGCAGAGATGCAGACATTGCATGAGGTGATGTATTTCAGCGCAGCTAATACCCTCCGTGAACATTTGAATGCTGCCCCACGTGTTGCTCTTCACACTGCTCTCAACAATCCATATTTCTACCTGAAGGTAAGAAATGGGCGGCTAAGCAATGTGCCCACACCCTCCTTGTACTTGGCGATCCCTAACTATGTTTAATGCTGTCCTCCCCGGCTTCCCTCATTGGGTTCAACATGATGAGCCCCCACAGCATCTTATTGCTTGAAATGTTGCTAAATGGTATTTAGAATCTCAGTTATGGGTTGTGGAGTGTGTTCCATAATGTAATCATTTGAAAATCGTGGCACTGTGTTTGGATCATGCAAAACGATCACAAGGTGGCTGTTCTTAAATACTTGTGAATCATTTTTTTGACTTTGTGAATTGAGTAATCCTGTCCCATGATCACTCCCATGGCTTTTATTTAATAAAAACCTAGATTTTGTAAGATCCATAGACAAGCCTGTCACAAGATTTTTCTCTTAACCTCCTGAGATACTGAAAATGGTAAAACTATACAAGATATTTAACTACCTGCTAAAATATCCGTTCCCTGTTGCCTGTTATTGAATTTTTCAACGACAGATCTTCCACTGAAGCACTTTTGATCAGTTCCTTAATAAAAGTATCCACATGCTGACAAAGAAAAAGGAGGAGACTTTAGCAGGCAGATAGCATTTCCTTTTTTAAAGATATATTATAAAAATCAACCTATATTTATTTGCTGCATTGAGTTAAGTCGTGGAATATAAATTGACAAGAGCCAGGTTGGGAAAAGAATGTAAATTGTGTATGTGCCTGTTTTATTTATTTGATCTTATCAGTTATCTGATTTTATGCAGCGTTACACAGTTTAGATGGGAAAAACAAGCTTAATTCAAGTTCCAATATATTTGATAAAAAGCCAAGTCTTTGGCCTGGCATATCTGATTAATTTCTTATGCGCTTTGGGCAACTGTTTCGGGTATCTATGAGTAGTAATCTCTGTTATTCCAGTGCACTACTAGTATTTAATTGTGTTCTGACAGAAAGAAATAGCTTTTCATAGTATGAATTCAGTACATTCTGTTCTTTCATGAATTATAAAACTAGGATAAAAAATTATCTTGATAAATATAACTATAAAAGATGTAGGCTGTATAAAATCTAGACATTACTGATTACATAGTTACTATTTCTCCTGGTAATATTATGTTATTATGTACCAGTCCTTGAAGAATGTTAGGATCATGTTTATGCTAATCTCTCCATCTTTCCACAAGTGTGGCTAAAGCATCAACTGGGCAATTCCCCAGCTTTACCCACCACCACAGTGAACCTGCATTACCCCTTTAAGGGGCTATCAACCAAAAATGACTCGCCTCGCCTCACCTTTCATTCTAGGTCTAAATTCACAGTCAAAAATTTTCCTCCTGGAGTGCAAGAGGACAGTGTCATAAGTAATGTCTACAGCAGGACCTTGTCTTGAGGATTAATGGGGCTGCAGAATGTTGCTTGTATTAGATTAGCCTTATTTTTAGGGTTTTGTTTTTTACAGTCAAGTAGTACATACATTTTATGGAATTAAATAAAAGACAACTAATTAAGTAAAAACAAGAATGCTTGGAGATGATTTCTGCACATTTTTATCATCGCATTGATTCTGTAAGAGGCACAGCAATATGTGGAATTTCCCACTGTGTTTCCTCCCAGGTTGGAATGCTGCTAGAGGCCAAACTAGATGTCTTGTCCAGTTCGTCTGCCTCCCTAGCCTTCGTGCATAGCGTTGTCATACCTAGCCCTTCTCTGACCATCCCGGGTGTTCCTCCTTTAATCTTTTGTCAGGCTGTTCTAGGTCTTTAAGTTCATTATCTACCCTTCACCAAAATGTCTCAGGGCATCTTACAAAACAGAAAAAGAACAATGGTATAAGTCACAAGGTGAAAAAAGGGTTTAAACCATAGACAGTATAAAATGTCATGTCCCTTCTTTGGGGTCTTGCTGTGTGTGCTGTGTCTCATGCCAAGAAGAACAATATACTGCAGCTGTTGGTTGCACTAGACTTTCAAGTAATAGCGCCCTCACTCCCATCTTGCAGCCCTCCTGAATGATCAGGTGGTTTTCAAAACCACTCTGTCAGCTAAGAGAGAAAAGCTTTTTCTTTGTGATTGGTTCCTCCCTAACCCTCTTCTCTCCCAGCTGACCTTTTCCTAACTGCCTTCTCCTCCTTAGCAACCTTTCCCTAGCACCTGTTGCCATGACTCTTGCCCTTCCCAATTGCTCCATTTTCCTGACTGCTGCTACCAGGCACAAATGACCCTATTTACTCTTCATCACACTTGCCCCAAGGAAAATCCAGGGCTGAGCTAAGAAAAAAGTGAACTGTGTCAGCTACATACTGCACTTGCAGCTACTGTGCCTGGTGTAAGAGCAGAGATGAGTAGATTAATATTTCAGAAGGCTGGATGAAGTTAACAGCTTTCTGAAATAGTGGCATACGTTATGATTGTGATGTCCAGAGGTTGGGAAGTGGCTTAGCATAACATTTGCTTGGTGGGTCTGGGATGATGGCGTTATTAGCATATAAATGAAATGTACATGCATAACTCTCATTCTCACTATGAATTTTGTTTATCAGAATGAATCCTTGAAAACTGATGCAGGATGTATTTCTAATGCGGCTCCCGATATCTGTATAGCATACAAGCTTCATTTGGAGTGTGGCAGATTAATTAACCTTGTTGACTGGTTAGAGGTATGTGAACATGAATCGATTGACTGTTTCTGTGTTTTGCTGAATACTTAATCTGCTGTTTCTTTCCAAGCTTCACTTGTTTTGACAGCTAAATTGCTGCTGTATAACACTGAGAGTCCTCTTCTTATTTTTCCATGGTCCCCAAATCAGTCCACATAGCCTTCCCAGCTTATACTAGGACCAGAGTTAAATACAGTAGAACCACTTGCATCTTTGGTAATGCCAAGGGCCCCCAAGGAACAAGCATCCTAGTGTTCCCATCAAGCCTTGCTTTTATTAGTTTCTCTCCTTTTCTCTAAGTGTGAAAGGCGTGCTCTCTTCTGCAAGCTGGGCTCTCACAAAAAGCACCTACACCACCTTCCCATAGCTTTCTACCCAAACCAACAGGGAGAGAAATAGCACCCCTTTTCTTCCCCATAATGGAAAGAAGTAATCCCATTCCCTTGCTTGCAGTTTTTCAGTAAATGGCAGCAGGGTGCTGGTGGTGCATTGTAAAAGCCAAACTGTTTTTCTTCCACTGAGAATGGAAAGAAGCAGCTTCTGTCACGCAAGCAACATTTGAAGGAAGCACCTCTCATTCCTCACTACTGATTCTTCAACCCCCAACTAGTGAGGCATGAATTGCACATTATGCAAAGTCCAGCTTTCACGATAGAAGCCTCCTTTCCTTCCTTCCCCCTTCACTGTGGACAAAAGCAGTCCTGATTTTGTTCCCACTTATTGGATTTATTTTAGAAAGTAAGTCATGCCTCGCTGCAAAAGCCCAAGATGGGAGAGAAAGAAGGGGAACTCACTTCTTTCTTGTTTCTTGTTTGTCATCTTTGGGGGTTTTGTTTTGTTTTGCAAGAAACAGTAGTTAGGTGTGGCTGCCCCTTTCTTCAAAAGCCCAAATCATGGAAGCAAAATTGCATCTCATGTCATCCTCCGAGACTGCGGAAAAAGGAAGTGTCTTCTGCTAATCAGGCTTTTGATGGGTCTTGTTGCTGCTACCTCCTGTGTGGTTTAAGTGATCTCTCCAAAACAGGATATGAAACCAAAATTAAACTGATGTGGAGGTGGCAGTAACAAGGTGTCACATGTACCTTCTGCAAAATTCCAGCATTCTAGGAGAGGTCATTGGCAACACTACAAATGGTCTTTACTAACAAGCTGAACAGAAACTTGTTGGCCACTGGCTGAGACCACCCCTGCCCCCCACCAAAAAGCCATTTGTGCTGATCCTAAGTACTGCAACTCTCCATGCTGTATTCAAAACTGTTTAGGAGGCCCCCAAAGTCTTCAGGAGCTGTTTTTTGGTGAAAATTTGTTGTCTGTACGTGGAAGTGCTCTCTGCTAGTGCAAAGCTATCATTGGATTAAACCCTCAGTTTACAAGGATCTTATATCTCTGTGCTTTGTTAGCATGTCGATATCAAACTCTTTCAGCGTATATATTAATTTGTGACATTTATTACATTTACAAAAAAATGGTATAAATCAATACGGTGTTTCCTCGTAGGCTTTTGCTACAGTTGTAGTTGCTGCAGAAAATCCAAATTCCAGTGTCAAGGACCAGATAGATGATGCTATCCAGTATCCTTTTCTGATTCTCTTCTGATTTAGCACCAGCTAGCAAACCAAAATATTGTCTTCTTACAAATAACCTGAACAAATCTAAAAGGGTCTAGCAGAACATTTTGGAGTGCTTTTCAATCCACGTTAAAACAGGGCTGATATTAGAAAGGAAAAATGAACTTATCTAATTTAGACTGATAATCTCCCTGTGTAAGTTGTGTGCCCAGACACCGTTGTTCTATAAAACATTGTCCATCAACATGCCTGCCTTGTAAAGGCTGTTATTTCCAGAGAATAAAGGATGCAATTATTTTACATAACAAGTAACAGTGGGTGGTATGCAACTAAGTTTCACTCAGAGTAGACCCATTGAACTAAATTATCCTTAGTAATTGTTCATTAATTTCAGTGGGTCTACACTGAGTAAAACATAATTAAATACCACCCAGTATGTTTAAGCTCCATCAAATTTTAGTGAGTCTGGAGTTGGTCCTGTACTGACTAATCTGGGAACAAGACCCATGAAACTTCTGAGATGACATGTATAAGATTGCAGTGAAAAGCTGTGGTTCTATGCATATGTTGAGATAAGCCCTCGTGGAACAAGAGATTTATTTCTGCATGCAGAGGGTTATGCTGTAAAACACTTATGACAGAGCTGTGTAGTTTAGGACAGACCTTAGATGTGTTTAGGTGACAAGTTAATTTATAACAAGCCTTTGGAAGAACATCAGCATATCCTAGTCTTTAGAAAAAGCCATACCTTGGGTAGAGAATACATTCACCCTGATCTTTGAGGCAGATGTCTCAACTAGACTAAATTTGTTCCATGTTAATATGAGCCATATCATGTGTTAGATGGAGTGTACACACAGCTGAAAGTTTTACAGCTGCCCCTAATGTGTGTGTATATGAGTGATTTGTAAGCATGTGAAAGCAGTGCTTCAGTGAACTATGCAGAATACTTATCCTATTAGCAAAAAATATATAGTTCTGTATGTTTAGCCCATCTGTGAATATTCCCTTTGGTAGAGTGAAATGTATTTTTCCTTGACTGCCACTCCCCAAGTGCTCGTTTCATTAGAGCAGTCTCAGAACTGGAACTCTTGGGATTCATAAAGCCTTCCAAGCAGAAAACTGATCATGTGGCGAGACTGACATGGGGCAGCTGCTAGTATACTTTCTACTGAGAGAAGGAAATGCTCTGTACACTGTAAACAACTGTGGTAGCACTTTCATAATGAGAAGTGCTGTTTTGCCACTGTAACATTGACAAGAACAAGTAGCTTCATGGATTTTGTTTCTTTGCATTAAAGAACAAGCTAAATCCATCCATTTTAGAGAGAGAATCCAGTTGATGTTTGTTTGAGCATTTTGACATTTTTGTGCCTTTTCTACAATGCATGTGAAATAAAGCTGAACTTATCACTGATCTCTGTCCTATCTACAGAAATGCTGAAGAAAATATTAATATTGTTCTGAGCTGAGCACATTAATATGACTGTACAGTGCAGACTAGACATGATTGTTGAGGTGGGATGTGAGACTCCCTGCTGATGTTTCTTTCCTACTGTGGGAGGGTATACTCTAATGTGGTGAGTTAACAAAGCTATTTAGAGAATGGTGATCAACACCACTGTACTTAAGTAATTTTATTTAGAAAAAATTGTAGAAGCTACCTTATTTTCAGTATTTGCAGTGTATTTGTTATTTTCTAGGAAAGTGAAAAAATCGTTGCTTATAAGTCTGAAGCAAGCTCATCATCAAAGGAAGACTGATCAGTACTGGCCTGCTTGGTACCAAAGCTGTGCCTAATGCATTGTTTCTAAGAGACCAGGAAGATATTGAAAAATTTATGCTTGTTTAATCTCTGACATACTGAATAATCAGTATGACACTTTGGATAACAGTGTTCGTCATTTTTTTTAGCTGGTGTTCGAACAGTTCTCTTTAATCTTTCCATTTCCCTTGGCATGACACAAACAGTTGCAATTTCCTTTAAAAAACAACAACCTTAAAGTGAGGAAAAATTCAATCAAACCTCAGTTAAATTTAGGTTCTTATGGAGCAAACATGAGTGGGGAATTGCAAAACTCTAACCCTCTTGTAGCAGAAGCCTGGCTGAAATTACAACGGGAGGAAAGAACACTAGCAAAATTCAGGCTCAGAATGTTGCAGTGTGGCCATCCAAATGCAATACAACAGAGGCTCCCAGAATGTAAAATTACTTTGAACAATTTCAGCAGCATCAACAATACTAGAAAAAGAGACTGGAATGAAAGCCAAATGAGCAGTCATGGCCTTCAAGTTAAAATCTGGGATTTTAATCCAAAAGCTTAAGAATCTTCAACGTTCACTGCCCCCCCCCCAGCTTGAAAAAGCTAATTCTCGGCAGCTGTGGTAGCAAAAGCAATGATTACTTCCAAGAAAAAGTAGTTTATACAAAGACTTGGACCATACATAAAAGTTAAAAAGCTATTTACGTGTGGTAGCTATTAGGAGTGTGCACCAGATGTTTTCACAGAAGTGCCTGAAATCTGCAGATACAGCAGCTCATTCATAGCGAATTAAGCTTTGTAAATTGTAGGCAGATGCATGCAGTAGTTTTGTGCAGCACACCTTTAAAGTATGGTCTAACTTTCATTTTATGCCAGAACTGGACACCTTTTGCAAGTATGATCACCCCTTCTGACTTTACAGAGCCATATGGAATCTTGAGAGTTCCTGATGGCACTGAAACACTGTATTAATGGCAGTTTGACTCAAAAATATGAAAAACCTTCAAATCGCACCGATTTGTCTTGAAATATTAGTTCAGAGCTGACCAATCCCCACTGAATATGCTTTTTAAAAATTAAGATACAAGTATAGATACAAACTAAGGGATGTGAGTGGCGCTGTGGGTTAAACCACAGAGCCTAGGACTTGCCGATCAGAAGGTCGGCGGTTTGAATCCCTGTGACAGGGTGACCTCCAGTTGCTCGGTCCCTGCTCCTGCCAACCTAGCAGTTCAAAAGCACATCAAAGTGCAAGTAGATAGCTACCACTCCAGCGGGAAGGTAAACAGCGTTTCTGTGCGCTGCTCTGGTTCACCAGAAGTGGCTTGGTCATGCTGGCCACATGACCCAGAAGCTGTATGCAGGCTCCCTCGGCCAATAAAGCGAGTGCCGCAACCCCAGAGTCGGTCACGACTGGACCTAATTGGTCAGGGCCCATTGATACAAACAGGAATAGCAGACCTTCTAAAGGTGGGGTATGTTCCTCTTGGCAGTGCTTTCTACATACTTGTGAGTTTTTCAGACAGGGAAACCTTCCAAAAAGATGAAGGCAGGTTCTTCTAAAATCCTTATGGAAAGGAACTTTGGCTCATCTCAGATTTCTGAGGTTCAGTGAGTCATCCCCAAAGCTAACAGCTTCTGACTATAAAAAGGGAGCTTTCTTAACCTCTGGTTTGGTCACTTTTTCTTCCTGATCTACCAGCTAACAGCTGCTCGAAGTTTCACTTATTTTATCCAAATGGTGACAAAATGCCACCTATATATTCAAACACACAGGTTAGAAGTAAATGTTTATTCTTTCAACTAAATTCCAGTACTACAAGGGCAGTAAAACAATGATACACTGAAAAATTGCAGCAATAAACATTTGTTAAAGACTGATAGAATAAATAAAACCTACAAAAATGAGAAATTATATAAACCCATTCTTAACCCCCCAAAAAGTCATGGAATACAGAAATGCCCTCCTTCACTATTTCACAGGCAGTACTGTGGGCTATTTGCTTTAAATTTGTCCAGGAATTACATTCTAATTTAACTGTGAATATAGCTTTGCAGTGCACAGTTATGAAAACCACACTAACTTCAGTCAGAAGTGTCATTCTACACTTTTATTTACACAACCAGTGAAGGGCAGAGTTCTAGTACACCAGCTTTAATCCTTTTACTTTTCAAACTTATTAACATAAGCCAAATTGTAATGATACAGCAAATGAGACCACTGGTATTAACAGGTAGCAAAGGTCCACATCCAGGTGGTACTGACATCAGGGAGCACTCCAAAACCAGTTGCTGCATAAGAGTGGTTGCCACTGACAAAAGCTTGAAATAACCAGTGTATACAGAGGGGGGAAGGGGGAATATGGCATTGTTGCAAGTCTTTAAAGGACAGCTTGCAACAATAGAACAGGGTTTCAGGGCTGCCCACATATGCAGAAAACATGATTCATGAAACATCTGAAAAGATAAAGAAAGAATTGCATCAGGGAGAACAGCACACAAAATTCTACAATTCTAAACTGCAACTTGCCTCAGCATACAGAAAGCCAATGTGTGGATCCTAGATTCCAGTGAGCAGAGCTCTGCTCACAGGATTCCCCCTACCCCCAACCTAAGAAGTGGGGGCAATTTCTGTGGCTCCCCACTCCCAATATGCTCAGGGATGGGGTGTTGGTCTCTCTGTGACAACATGGGCAATAGCTCAAAATACTTACAACTTGCAGGCTGTTCTCCATATCGTCGCATGATCTGGTCATGCGTGAACTTCACAAATGCGTCATACTGTTCTATAAGCAAGGAATATTCCAAGTGAATAATCAAATGTAACAATCGCTTGAAGAGACTTTACAGAACACAGCCAGTACAGGAAAAAGCACTCCACATTAAGCACACTACACTCTTATTTGTGTGTCAGTTGGCGCTCTCTGCATTGTGCCTAAGCACCTGCTGACTTATTATCCCTTATAGCACTGTCTAGATGTAATAAAAGGAGTCAGAGAAGGCCTCACATCCTCCCTTTAACTCTTTCATCATTACATGTGGGCACAGATATTGTGGACTAAACAGGCGGCATCCAGCACACTCATGCCCTGATATCATCTGCCAGTAAAGTGGCATATTATCAGGTCTAAGTATTGTCATTTAAAAGCAGGCAAAGGATCATCAGATCCAAAAGTCAGCTTTCTACACAGGCAGTTAACCTAAACTAAAGCCCAGAGCAAATTGTGATGAGCATTTATGTTGGGAATGTTTTTAGTGCAACATGTGAGAACTCAAGTGGCTCAGCCAAGCCAAGCTACTTTTCCTGCTCAGCATCATGGTGCAGGAATACAACTTGGTTAGTAATCATTTTGTGACTGCCATCCTTCAGCAGGGGTGGGCAACCTATGGTCCTCCAGATGCTGGACACAAACTCCCACCAGTCCTGGCCAGCATGGTCAATAGCCACAGATAAGAGCTGTTGTCCAGCAACATGTGGAGGATCCCTTCCCACGCTACAGTAGAAATATCTTGCAGGAAATTAAAAGGAACAGGATCAGCCCTACCTCCTCCAGATAGAGCCAACTCACAAGAACTCGGCTACAATTATTACTCAGGAGACAGAGATTTATTTGTAACAGCTCACTACTGACTAACGTATAATTACTGCAAGTTTCATGCACTGTTTATTTTTGTCATACCTGCAAGTTTTGTGGTCAAAATTTCTTCATACTCTTCACGGATTTTCTCTTCACGTTCTTTGAGCAAGCGTTCACATATCATTCCAACTTGTCTGAGAGTAAAGAGGGGCTGTTCTTTTTTCAGTGGCGATGATGCTGCAGATGAAGTACCTATGAAAAAGTATTTTCATAGGTAATTAAGGTATATTTTAGAGATCCTCCTAATTACTGATGAGTGCATAGAATACACTTGTAGCTGTTTTCAGGATCAGATTTTTGACCAGTGAGTGCAACCTCTGTCACAATCCAAAGCGATGTCAACTATGCTTTATGTTTCCATAGATTTAAGTGTGTAACTTTCTCTGTATGATGGCTTTTGAAGACAGCAGTCTAAGTTAAGTGCCTGTCAATTATTTACAACAATATGTATTGGCAACATCTCAGAGTATCCACAAGGTAATTTGTCTGCAAACATATAAAATATGGCTTGATGTCCCATTTGCTAGTTACCCTTAAAAGTCAGGCAGAGGAATCTCTGCTGGCTTGCCAGCATGTATGTTGGCCTGATTTGTTAAAATCTCCTCTCAGGCTGAATGAGATTCCCATCCCTGGTATATAGTATGTTGCTCTTATTTTATACTCAACTTTTGGCACCCTTTTCAAAAAGGGTGGGCAACAGCCCATTTAAAAGTATATTATCTCAATGATTATCTGGAAGAGAACAGATAAAGTTTCTTATGAATATGCTCTTATTTGTTTCCACTGTTCATATCAACAGAGTATATCTCCTCTTCAAATAAAACTCTTCCTTCCACAGTTTTTTCATAGTGACATGCATAACTTACCTAGGATCCAAATTATCAAATGTTATGTAAATTTACTTTAAAAGTTTTACCTGGCAAAGCTGGTCCAGTAAGGAGAAATGCTTGTGACTGTGCATCAGTAGAACAACAGGGATCTGTTTGCTGAAAGTTTTCTAGGTGTCTCCTCTTCTGCATGCGTTTGTACTCCTGTTTTATATTGTACAGAATTTGCTCTAGAAAATGGAAAACATATTCATTATGTTTCTGCTTATTAGTCTAGCAAAGATTTCAAAACCCAAATGTGTTACATTGACTATATAAGTGCTGATTTACTATAGTATGCATCTTAGAAGTGTGGCTATGCAGTTCTGTCAAAACATTAAGAACATTTAAGTAATTTTCAATGAATTACACTTTTTAAGAAGCTAAATTTATGCACCACAAAAGATAAAATTTTGTATTATAAACCCCAGCAATGTTCTTTCCCACACAAATTCCTAAGCAGCAACAGGTAGGGGGCCTAAATGGTTACTTCTAGCAAAGGTCTCTGTTAACAGAAAGGGAAATGATTGGAGATTGGAGCAAGGTGGAATGCAAGGGAGGGAATCAGCAGAACTTGCCTCCACACCCCTTTTGTTAGCAGAGAGGAACACTGAATCAAAGCTCCCTCGGTAGTTGCACTCCACTCCACCCAATGTGGATCCACTACCAGCCTACTATGACCTCCACTTTGTCCTAAAAGAATAGTGAGAAAAATGACAGGTCACAAGCGTTAAATTGCGAACCATCGTTCCATGACATAGATTTGGTGGCAGCTACATTCATTCCACCTCCCTGATTTAGTCTGGCTTTAAAGGCACTAGACAATCAAGGACAAGTTCCATAAACATGTCAGTACCTCCTTATTTCCTGCATACTGACTCTGTGACCACATATGCAAAATAATCTGTGCTGCTTTTCCAAAGTAGATCTGAATAATTATGCATCACATTATCTCATTAAACTTAACTAAGTATTACCATTAAAAACGTACATCACTGTATGAGTTATAATTTTCTGAAATTCTGCTGTACATTGAATGCACTACTGGCTTAAATGTGCACCATCCCCTTCCATTATGGCTTCTCTCGATCTTATGATAATATTCTCTAGACTGCTGCCTGGTGGGCAAAAATGCATGCTCTCCCTTACAGATCTGCACTCTTCCCTGCACTTCACCAGAAAGAAACAAAAGGGAAAAGCAATCAGCCCTATCTACAGCACTAGCTTTGTGGGGCAAATGTAGTGAGACGGATTGTGTCTTTCTCCTCTATCCCATGCGGAGGGGTATCCACAGAAGAAGCATCTTTCTTAAGTCTCATGCAAGCACTTCTACAGAAATGCATCCCCAACACTGATGGCAGGGGAGGAGTAATCTGAGTGCAGATTCTCTCTCCCCACCCTTCCAATTTCAGCTTGCAGGTCTTGCAGGGAAGACTTCCACATGTAAACTCAGAACACCAAGATGCACATGCCACCTTTAATTTCACCCCCTCCCCCACATCTGCCAGAATTCATCCTATTAGACTGTAGAATAATCTCCTTGCCACCAAAAGCCAATCTAGATTGCCCAGATTCTCTGCATGCCAGACACCATGGGGTATACTACTACCATCTCCTTTAAGGCAGTTAATTTAGCCTCTTTTGCCTCATCTAGCCAGCTTGCAAATACCAACTGAGTACAGTGGTACCTCAGGTTACATACGCTTCAGGTTACAGACTCCGCTAACCCAGAAATAGTGCTTCAGGTTAAGAACTTTGCTTCAGGATGAGAACAGAAATCATGCTCCGGCGGCATGGCAGCAGCAGGAGACCCCATTAGCTAAAGTGGTGCTTCAGGTTAAGAACAGTTTCCGGAACGAATTAAGTACTTAACCCGAGGTACCACTGTAAATATACAGAGTCACTTCCATTACTTGGGCGCGGTTGCTCATGTCCAACCTTGGAAACATTCCCAGATGGTTGTCTCATTATGGTACTTTTAAAAATGATTACTGTATCTCTTTTCTTTTTTTGAAAAAACTTTCACTCTAAAAAAAATAGAGTAACAGTAACTTCCTGATCTGCTATAAAGTCCCATGTAAGATGAAACCTAGCACTTTGCTAAGGCAACAATGAAAGAGTAGCAAAATCTGTTCTCTTGGAAAGAACAGCACAGTATCTTCAACAGCTCAGCTAATAAGTGAAGTTGCACAGGATTCAAACCAGTTTAAGATATACAGTACAATACAGATCCATTTCTCCTAATTTGTATACCGCCTTTTTATTTTACTATACCTACGGCTGTTTACAAGCTGAAGAAACAAAGTATGTACACCTTATAACAATCTAATCCAATAAAAAATGTGATAATAAAACATAACTTTAAAATAAGAAACTTTTATCAAATAAAGTAATATTCAATTCATTAGAATAGTCATTCCAGTCTACAGCAAGAGTGACTAACCTGTGGCCCACCACAGGTTGGGACTCCCAAACCCACCAGCGTGGCAGTGGTTAGAAATGGGAGTTGTAGCCAACAACATCTGGAGAAACATGGGTTAGCCAAACCCTGATAAGAGCGGGATTTGAGAAGTTCAAGCTATCAAGTATCTACTAGTTAGACAAAAATTAAAATAAAATAATGGAATGCTTGTTTCGTTCACATTAAGAAACGTCATTTTTTTTTTACATTTAGCATCTGAATCCCTAACTCCTTCTAAACCTTCAATAGATTGAATCCATGCCTAATCTCACACTGTGAAAACTATCCCTTTTGCATTCAGTATTTGTTCCCATTAAAAAAATAAATAAATCCATATATTGCTTTTGAAAAATGTCAGCTAATACCTGTATGTAGAAGAAGTGAAACTTAAAACTGTCTATTTTCACTTTTTGGGACACTACACAGAAAATATCAAGAGGCTGCATTAGTCCAATCCAGGGGTGCCCATTTTTCATAGAATCATAGAGTTGGAAGAGACCACAAGGGCCATCGAGTCCAACCCCCTGCCAAGCAGGAAACAACATCAGAGCACTCCTGACATATGGTTGTCAAGCCTCTGCTTAAAGACCTCCAAAGGAGGAGATTCCACCACACTCCTTGGCAGCAAATTCCACTGTCGAACAGCTCTTACTGTCAGGAAGTTCTTCCTAATGTTTAGGTGGAATCTTCTTTCTTGTAGTTTGGAACCATTGCTCCGTGTCCGCTTCTCTGGAGCAGCAGAAAACAACCTTTCTCCCTCCTCTATGTGATATCCTTTTATATATTTGAACATGGCTATCATATCACCCCTTAACCTCCTCTTCTCCAGGCTAAACATGCCCAGCTCCCTTAGCCGTTCCTCATAAGGCATCGTTTCCAGGCCTTTGACCATTTTGGTTGCCCTCCTCTGGACACGTTCCAGTTTGTCAGTGTCCTTCTTGAACTGTGGTGCCCAGAACTGGACACAGTACTCCAGGTGAGGTCTGAAATTTTCCCCGCAAAGCAGGCCAGATTTGACGAAATGAGCATGCGTGAGGGCCGACCAGACCTTTTTAGGATTGAAGTTGTTGAGTTTTTTAGGATTTTACACCAGGAGACAGGATATAAAAGAAGGTGTAATCTAAAGAACAGTTAACAAGCATCCCTGAATCATGCCTTGGAGGCAGAAACCAAAGGAGGCTGTGGAATGCTGGTCCCAGTAGTCTAGTCCTTTTCAACAACCAATAGTACATTATTTCTTTCTTTGGAGTATGCTTCTCATATAGGAAACTATCATCACTAAAGAAGCATATTCACTTTCAATGTTGTATTTAAGCTAATGTTGTTTAAATAATATTTAAATCTAATTTTTAAATTGTTAGCTATTTCCATACTTACTTTCTTGTCATACTGTAAGCATAGTTTCAATGTCATGGTAGCATTCCTGACACAAGGCCCAAAATACCCAAGATATTGTCACTGTCAGCCAAGGTAGTGTAGTAGATAAGAATGTTGGGAGACCCGGTCTTATAACCCCCCACCTAGCCATGAAGCTCAGAGTCTAGTTCACATCTACTACCCCAAACTATAGATTAGTGGGAACCTGCAGGATCCCACCAACTTGCAAAAACTTTGTTTTTCCGTTATTTTTTTTTTGCCACCATGCTGAGCTACACCAAGGTTTGCCTGACCATGTTGTCTAAACCATGGCTTGTGGTTAAGCGTTGTCTTCACCAACCACAAACTAGCAACAAATAAATCTAAGACAAATAACCAGGACTGTCCAAACTCTTAGATTGGATTTGAGTGTCAAGGAATTACAAAGTCCAGTATTTACGCTCAAATGCTGAGAACGACCATTATGATTATCTTTGAGTTTAGATTTACTGCCACTGTTGGGTTTGACAAACCTGAAGTTCAAGAGCTAGTCACTTTAAACAAGGTACTGCCAAGAAAGGGAAAAAAATATTCATATCAACAGCCATGATCCAGAGGCTCCACCTGCCACTGATCTGAACCCCAACAAAAAAAAGAAATTATCCACAAATGGAACAGCAGGTAAACGGTGCATTCAAAGACCTGTGCTGGAATGAAAACTATGTGCTGATGAGAGTCCTGAGTGTAGGGGGGAGTCTCCACACACACAGACACATTCAGTGGAGCAATCCAGAGCATCCAGATCAGCCCTTGTTGGATTAAGGTTCAGGTGACCAACTTTATGTTGAAAGAAATATTGCAAATTACAGTTTTCCATCTTCCTTTAAGTTCTTAAATTTCTTGCCACTTCAAATTGTGTTGATCCAATAAAAACAGACAGAAGTCTGTTTTCCATTATAGAGTAATATGAACAGAATAATCCAGAGGGTGAGGAAGTAAAAATCCACCCCACCCCCAAACACAGGCAGAACTGGGAAATCCCCAACCAAAGATTCTGCTAAAAGCAGTAAATCCTAGGGTTTAATCCAAAGCTGTCCATGTGCAAGCCAAATGGACTTCTGCTTGCGCAAGACTTCACTTTCCTCTCCTTCCCTTGCAGTTCTCTGCATGCCCTCAAAATCTGCTCAGGGGGGTTGGGGGAGTGCAGGGGGCAGCAGATGAAGCTAAAGCCCAATTGTGCAAGTGGAAGTCCACTCACACATTGGATTCCACCCCTAATCTCCCAAAAGAATAATGCGGATTATATTCATATTTCCACTCTGGCTCAATAACTTCTGTTAAACAACAGAAGATGATGCAACAATAATTGTCACGGAATACAGACTGGATACATGGTAGCAAAACCTTTTACATAATACTGATCTTTAACTGGTGGGCTCAAACTCAAGTTGGTCACACTAGCAACATAAACCAAAAAAATTCCTTTTTGGGTTAGTGATATTTTTTTCTTCTTTTAAGCAGAGAAAGAGGAAAAACAGAAAAGACCAAAAAAGTACTAAAAATAGTTTTCGTGGTTTGCTAGTACACTGAGATATTAAAGATATTTAAAATGTTTGGAATGTTACGGCTACTGAAAGCTGCCACTGATATATCCACATGCTTCTCAAGTTCTCACTAGTGTTACCTCTTCCTGTAATTTAGGAATAACATTATACCAGCACATCAACTGTACCAGCTCTGCCATCTTCGTATTTGTGGTTTGAAATGTAGGAGTTCAAAAAGGACACCGCAGGATAAGCATGGATCATATCATATGAAGTCATATTTTAATTTGCTCAAAAAAAATATTATGGTTAGCATTGGATAAATGCCCCAAATGTACTCTCCCAAATGCCCATATGTACACCAAAGGCTTCGTGAGTAGCATCTAAATGTATAAACATTAAGGAAGTATGTGTTCAAGATGACTGGGCAAGTGTGTTGCTCAGTCTAGGATGGCTCTGTCATGCAAGCAGGTCATCAAGTGATAGATAGGCACATGGGTAGGCAAACTAAGGCCGGGGAGGGGCGCATCTAGCCCAATCACCTTCTAAATCCAGCCTGTGGGTGGTCCAGGAATCAGCGTGTTTTTACATGAGCAGAATGTGTGCTTTTATTTAAAATGCATCTCTGGGTTATTTTGGGGGGCATAGGAATTCATTCATTCCCGTCTGAGGGACAGTGGATCGGCCCCCTGCTGAAAAGACCCCTGCACTTACATGTGAACCACCTTAAGAGGCGGAGTATTAGCACTGATCAAAGTCAGAAACTACATACCAGATGACCCAACTATTTTTTTAAAAAAATTGCAATAGCATTGTTTTAAACATCTATTCACTTAGTTTTCATTAAGGTGACAAATTTGTGTCTGGGCTGTAACTTCTTTAGACTGTATGACTGACTGACATTTTTTTCTATGGAGATGCAATCTTAGGACATCTCGACAGACAAGACTTACCGGACTTCAATCAAAGTGTGGCAAGTCCCAGGTAAGTGTCTATATAGAGCTGAGGAATCTATGACCCTCCAAATGTTGCTGAGCTACAAATCCCATCACACCGACCACTGGCTATGCTGGCTGGGGACGATGGAACAGTTGGAGGGCCACAGGTTTCCCACTCAAATGTAGAAGATTGAAGGAGCAGGCATGTGATTCCTTAACATTAATCTCTACTGATAAAGCCCAGACAGAAGTTTAGTATCAAGATGCTACTATGGCAAGTGATCTTATACTTTTTTAGTTATTTGGATTTTATACTAAAGTCTATGAAGAGGAATGCTACAGGTGTCTGCATTGGTATTAGATGTACAAACAGATCATTTAACCAAAACATAGCTAGAAATTCTCAGATGGGAAAAAGCTCTATAGCTCCCCAAGATAAAAAGTACTCTTCCCACCATGATTGCTCCAAGTAAATACACTGCACACCAAAATTACATCTTTGTCATACAGGTTTTAAGATATGCAATTTCTTTCAGACATGTACAAATAGAAAAATCATAGAGAAAAGGCCAATTCAGCATGAATTCAGCAACACAGCAGCTGTCCAAACAATGTTTAGAACTCTTTGATACAATATTTACTCTGAATGTTTCCCTTCTCCTCTCCTACCAATAAAGCATTTATTTACCTATTCAAAACAGCTGGTGGCTCATTTTTTTAGTGACACACCCACCAACTCCAAAGCTAGATTTTCTTCCTTAATTAAGCTAGATTGGCCCAAATCAATGTTTACATTGGCATAGATCCAAATATGCCTTGTGTGAACAGAAAGGTATTTCTGCTTGTGCAATGTACCCCAGTAATTCTTCTGTTTCCTCATCCTGTTACAAGCCTATATGCCCCATTCCAAGCCATTCTAAGAGGCTCTGTAAACCCTCAGGAACAGCTTGGTTGGGTGTGTGCAAGGGGTAAGAATGGGAAGAGGGGGGAGGGGAGAGACAGAACACCCCATTGCACCACTCCACTGTTCTTCTCAAGATCCAACCTCCTAAATTCAGGGGGAAATTGAGACCTGAAATGCTGTACATTGAACTGCTTTTAACAAACCAATTCCTATAGCCAATTAGATTACTCAGTCTACAGTCTGATGCATGAGCTAATATGCTGACACAGCAACTCTGAGAAATGAGCAAAAGATGACAGAACTGATGTAAGGAACAAACTTTTCTTGCTGGGCTAATGCAGCAACTTGACCCCAGTCCAATGCAGCTGATGGTGTGGGGTCGTAACATTTTTATACATGAAAAACCTATTGTTACATTTTTCAATGGAAAAAATTCCACTTTAAGAATGCATTCATAGAATTAGTTAGTAACATAACTAATGAATACAATACAAATTCAAATCTGTCAGCTAGAATGGATATACTAGTTTAAATCTGAAATCTAAGTTGCAATTAACTTTTTCATGTGGCTATTCATAGACAAAATATTTTATGTGCATAATTCATCATGCATGCTAAAACTTAATACTTTACAATGCTTTCATTTCATTTATTAAAATATAAATAATGCAAAGGAATTATATGTCATTCAGCTATCGTGCCAGAATTGAAGTAAAAATAATTTCCAAGTAAGCCAAGGGTGGAAAACCCTTTTCATATTAAGGGCCACTGACCCATGGGAAAATCCAACCATGGAGGCCACTGCTAGTGATACACAGTTAGCACTTCATTATCTTTCTGCCACCCCATCTCTACTTCTATATTTTGTCTTATGATTCTACCTGCACTATGTTCCACTAACTCTGGGAGTGCATTTGCTGGGGACAAGCTCTCAGATAATGGAAATCCCCTCTAAAAGAGGTTGATGTTTGAGTTTTAGGAAAGCAGTAATGATTTCAATCTGTTCCAACAAGCCTTCCTGTTGAGTGGTGTATTTAGACTGCCCTAGTTGTGTGAGATGCCCTTTCATGCTGCAGTTTTAACTTATTTAATTAAATACTGTATTTTTGTTGTCATGTTTCTGATCTAGATGCCTCCTTGGGAGCCTAAAGGCAGGGTAGAAATGATCTAAAATAATTTTTTTAAAAGCTTAAGTCAAATAAACACACAAAGTCAGCTTTCAATCAATTAGGGCAACAAAAAATTTCCAATAAAACCCACATCACTGAGTACTGCCACTACTGATGGCAACACACAAGTGGTACCTGTGTTTTGTATAAAATAGCTGTATTCCATGAAACTTTGTTGCCCTTAACAGAACCAGCAACAACTAACATTGCAGAACACAAAAGTCATTCAGGGTGTCTCCTGAATGTAAAGGTATTTAGTACCCTTATCAATGCTTATTAAAAGCAACCAAACCCACATCCTATTATGACAGCATGGCAACCAATCCTTACATCACACCTATGTAAGAAAGTCTACTTAACTGTCTTAACAGTTCAATGTTCTTGAACTGTACATATAGGAATATCTGATGTGCAACCTGATCTTTTAAATCTTTTGCTAAATTAGTATAACCTAATGTTTGCTAATGTTTGTAAAGGTACCTTTACCTTTTTACCTTTAATGTTTGCTAGATTACTGTAACTCATCAATAGACAATTTAATTCATCCTCTTGCATAGAAAAACAGGCACATATCTGAGGCCCTTGTTGTCATGCTTTAATTTACAGACTAGTTGGATTAAACACATGCCTGTTTCTGAAACCGGAAACATACAATAAATAAATTCCACACATCATTGTATTTCTTGTGGAGTAAGGCATTACAAATCTAGGTTATTTCATCCCCAAGTTATTATTGGACAATTTGAACAAAGTCATAAGAATTTACACAGAAGCCCCACATTGTGAAGATTTACTTAAAACTAAATACCGCTGAATGACAAATCTCCAAATAATTTTGAAACAGACCTCTATGTGGAATTATTGGTCTTTAGTCTCAATTAGCATCTAAGGAAGATCATCTAAGTGTTTAAACACCCAGTTTTATACTTTTTTCTGGGTTTTTCAGCGGCACTGCACTTTTCAAGATATGTGCTCCTAAACTACTAATGCCTTCAAACTGCAGCTCCTTGACATGCCCAGCTGTTCACATCACTAAATCAATTTTAAACCCACATTTACATTAAATATTCATTGCATGTATACTTCTACTTCCAGTGAAGTCACCAATCATAAATGTAGCATTTAACTAACACAACCTTGGTTCCTGCTTACACATTTAGCAATCTTTAGCTACTTTATGATTCAAACTAAACTGCAATCCTGAATACATGCTCCACTAACATAATTTACTAATGAGAAAGGTATTAATTTAACTACCACACTTTGTTAACCCTATTCAAATCAAATGTAGTCTACCAGGGTTTAACAGACATTTATGGTCCCAGACATTTCAGCATATCATCTCTCACAAGTGAGATTATCTATACAATGGAAAGACCAACATAATTTGAAGCAAGTTATTGTAGACATACCAAGATGCAAGATTTAAGGGCTAATTTAAATATTCATATTTCCATGTGACAGCAAGCATTCTGTAATTAATGTGGCTTACACAGATCAACTTCTTACTATATGAAAACACAAGCTCTTGGGAAATGAAAGCTTAATAAAAACCTGCAAATTACTATGCCTGCTATCTCAGATAATCTTCAGACCCAAATGCCACATCCATATATGCAAAATAAACTGAAGATAATGGTCCCTACATTCATTAATTACTTGAGAACTGGGGGAGGGGGTGAAGACGACAAAATGATTGGGGGGAGGATGAACTCTATATATGGAATAAGATTTCGAATAGATCCAGTTAGTGGAATCCACACTCTGGGCCAACCATGTAAATACCTTCAGAGGTGTAATTCAATGAAACCTGATCATGCAATTTATTCATTAGGTCTTGGGGTGCAGGAGGAAGAAGAGACAGGTTATCACTTTAACATTTCTGGTGAAGTGACATTGAAATGCATTCTCATCCTTACTAAGAGATGTTCAACAGCCACTGCCTTATTACAGCTTCTTCTTACAAGAACGCCTTTATTGATTTGAGCCCCCGCGGAGACGTGAACAATACCCGGCTCAATACTGGAAGGAGGTGGGGTGGGGTGGGGGAGAGAAATGCAATTCTTATGGTGGAACCGGCCCCTGCCGTCGCGCAAGCAGTCCACCTTGGGGTGATTGATGACAGCCCCCGCTCCGTCCCTCTCCCTGCCCTCCCCCGGTGTTTGAACGGGAAGGCGGAGGCACGGCCGCCTCGGCTCAGGCAACATACGCCCAAGAGTTTAATGGCTGCAACAAATCGATCGCCTGCACCGGGGAGGAGAGAAAGAAGGGCAGAGAGACGGAGAAAGAGACAGACACACATTTCTCCCGGCCAAGATCCCGCCTCCCTCGCGATATAATTTCTCGGTTCCTCTTTCTCTCCGCACACATACAATTACCCCCGTCAAACGACAAGGAGCCAAGCAGCCCTCTCCCCCCCCCCCAAAGGGAGGTGGGGGGGGGGAGGAAGGTGCGGTGCTGAATAGAGAAATTCCCCTTTCCCAGACGCAGCCCGGCGGGGCTGAGTCTCCCCGCCCCTCTTCGCCCATTACACCGGCTCAGCCCCATTATCAACCCCCTTTCTGCGGCCTCTCCCGTATCGCTGCCACTTCCCCGCCCCCACCGCGGCGAGAGCGGCCATTTCCATTGTGCCGACTCCGCGGCGAAAGCGAAGCCAAAAGGGGGGGGGGGAGAGAAGAAAGGGGGGGCAGAGAAGGGAGGTGGCTGGGAAGAGAAAGCGGGGCGACGGGGGAGAAGCCAAGCGGACTCGTGAAAAGCAAGCCGAGAAAGGGGGGAGGCGGCGGAGGCGGCCTTCGCCCCTTATCCTAGAGTCTCTCTCTTTCTCTCCCCCCCCCGCCGCGCCCCGCCCTAGGCGCCCCTCGGGGCCCCGCTTACCTGTGGTGAGGCGAGTGGACACTTCCCCGAAGGGCGAAGGCTCCATGCGCAGGTATTTCTGCGGGGACGAGGCGAAGGAGGCCGCGGAGGAAGAGGAGGCGGCGGCCGCCGAAGCGGACAAAGGGGCGCAGCGCCGCCGCTTCGGCGAGGCCGGGCTCAGGAGCGGGTCGAAATCCAGAGTCCTTTTTAGGGTGGCTCCGCAGGCCATGGCGGAGGTGGAGGAAGACGAGGACGAAGAGGCTGAGGGAGCGGAGCCGGCTGGGCCTTCGCCACCAAGAGAGCGAGCGAGCGAGCGGGGCCGGAAGGAGCTGACGAGACGGGGGGGGGAGGAGGGAACGGAGGAGAAGGGGGCGGAGGAGGCGCTTCAGGCGCTGCCTCGCCGCGTCAGGCTCGGGGTCGCCACTGCTACGCGCCTCCTGGGCTTTTCTGCCGCCTGCCTGCCGGCCGCCGGCTCCGTCTGCGTCTCCAGGGAGCGGCCCGGAGCTCTCGGCCCGGCTCGGCTGGACTCGTCGGCTCCGCCCGCGGAAAATCCTCCCCGGGCCGAATCCGGGAGGGTGTCTAGGCCGGTGGGAGCGGCACGACGGGAGGCTACCCGGCCTGAGGCCGCCGATGACGAGAGATAGCCGCGGCGGGAGCTGCCGTGCGCCTCTGTGACTCTTCCACACCAGCAATATGGCGTCAATAACAACGCCGCTGATTCAAAAAACCATCCCTCGCCGACGCGCCTGCGCGGCACGGGGGTGGCGCCCGCCGCAAAGGTTCAGGGGAGTTGTGGTTCTCTCAGGGTCACCTCCCGGCGTTTGAGGCAAGGGCGCAGGAGGGGAGCGGGGAACTACGCTTCCCGTCGTTCTTCGCGCTAAGGACATGACTTCCGGGTGGAATTTAAATCCCCGCAGAGAACCCTGTACCTCAGGAATGCGAGTGAAACGGGGTGAAGGAATGGAAGCGGTCGTCTTAATATGGGGAGCAGCAGGAAAGGAGCCGGGCAGCGGGGAAAGGAGCTTAGTTTGCGGAAATTATAAATGGCTGATGGTACTTAATTATAACATCAGCCATAATAACACCTGGTCCAGAAGAAAGGGCGTTTCGTTCAGCTATCTCTGAAACACTGAGGTAGATTGTGGGGAAAGATGAATGAATGAAAGAACAAGAAAAAATCCCCGAAAGGAAGAAATTCGCATTTATAATACTCTTCTTGAC
Organism: Podarcis cretensis; assembly: GCF_951804945.1. Classification (NCBI taxonomy): domain Eukaryota; kingdom Metazoa; phylum Chordata; class Lepidosauria; order Squamata; family Lacertidae; genus Podarcis; species Podarcis cretensis. The sequence continues at coordinate 82,558,265 of NC_137172.1, read as the reverse complement.
TGTGCTCCAGCTTGTGGGGTGGGGAGAAAAAACTGTCGTGTCTAATGGCTTCACCGTTCTAGACAACACTTTGTATTAAAGGAAATAAATCACACATACAGCTCTAAAAATGTTTGAATTTAAATGCCAATAGTGTCTGAAATATATCCAAATATACGTGAAAACAAACATTTGATTCTCAAAAGCATTAATAATTATACAGATAGAAAACCATGGTGTGCCTGTAAATTGATTTCTTTGAATGATAACACAATGGTGTGTTTTTTAAGGCCAGCCAAGAGCAGCAGATCCTCCACCCCATCCCGAGAAACATCACTCTGTTTTGGGGCTCTAGTGAGTGATTATAGAACCTACAGTCTTACTCTGGAAAAGATGATAGCATGTAACAATTGATCACATTTTACAAAGGCTCTCTCAGTAATACAGTAAACCTGAAAGTAGGCCAAAATTAGCGTCCCCATATTGCAGTTGAGAAGTGAATATTTTGATTTGAAGAGTTAATATCTATACCACTTTATGAGAGAGAGTGGGAAGCTTCCCCATGGTCACGTAGTGAATTTAAGCTGGGGAAAACATTTTTTAAGTCAGAGACTTCCTGGTTCTTGCCCACCGTTCTATTCAAGGAAAGAGCTATGGTTTTCTGAAGTGGAATATAGAAAGGGCCACTTAATCTTCTCAAATCAAACTAACTACATAGGGTGCATCCGTTGCATCATACCAGCCAGGCTGGAAGGCAGTGTGGCAAGCCTGGAGCTGGCACAGCAGCTGGGCTTGATGCTTTCAAGAGGTGACCGTGGGGCAGACTCGAGATCCAGCAGTTCCGAGCTCAGTCCCCACCCCTGGAATCAACATTTTTTCCCCTCCCTCTCCCATGCCACTAGAACTCATAGAATTGTAGAGTTGGAAGGGATCCTGAGGATCATCTAGTCCAATCACCTGCAATGCAGGAATCTGTCCCATATGGGAACTGAACTTGCAACAGTCGCATTATCAGCACCACACTCTGACCAACTGAGCTATCAAACTGGCAGATTTTTATTTTATGGTGTAAGCACTGATTATTGGGGAAACAGTAAGTAGGCCACGATTAGTCTTGAGCCGCAAGGTCTAATACTCAACTAAATATTGCACCAATTCTTGAGCAGCTGATTTTATTTCATCATTTAATGGAAAGAATACAGAAGATGAGCAATATGAACAACATGCTGAGCGATCAGGAAGCTTGGCCTTTGGCATCTAATGCCAGTGGAGGGAGCCCTGATGCCAGCAGATGCCCCTTCCTAGCTTCCTGTATAAATATTAAATATCCGTACAGAGATCACTGTCAGAGTTAAACAATCGCAGACAGTGATAATTAGATCTCCCATCTCCTACATTACTGGAGTTTCCCACACCACTACCACAGAACTCCCAAGGTGAGGCAAAAGTCCAGATGGAAATGTGACATACACGAGCCATCTTTCTGCCAGTGTGCTGGCTAGGATTCTGCACAAAGAAGCACAGCTACCATTTACCCTTTACACAAGCACAAGCCTGTCTGAATCAACCTTGTGCTAGTCAAAGAAGGTCTGGCTGTAACTGATGAGTTCCAAGTATTGTTCACATGGGTTTGTTCTTCAATCAAATGAATTGTTAAGACATGTTCTAGCATCACATGTCCAGGTATCAGGTTCTGGCTAAAGGCCAGGATTTGGCCATGCACTGACAAAGTGTAATTTCATTGGGGTGCTAACAACATTTTTTATTTAGGCATTTTGTTTCCATGAAAGGCCATCATAAAAAGGAGCATAATAAAAACATAAAGCATAGCAATAGACAGCATTGGTTGCCATCTGTCTCAGGAGGCAATGGAGGAGTGAGTCTTTGGGATGAGGTCAAGCATCATAATAACAGCCCCCTTCTTTTAACAGGGCATGGATTATTTAATGGCCAAAGGCCTGAGTATAGAGGTATGTTTTTGCCTGGCACCTAAAAACATGTAATGTGGCACCAGGAGAGTCCCTCTGGGGAGAGCATTCCACAGACAGGGAATTATGACAGAAAAGGTTCGTTCTTGTGTTGTCACCCTCTGAACCTCTCAGGGAGTGGGGACATAGAGAAGGGCCTTTGATGAAAAGCGCAGGGTCTGGGTTGGTTGATATGAGAAAAGGCAGTCCTTAAGGTATTGAGGTCCTGAGTCATGTAATGCACATTTATAATGCACATGTGACCTCAAAGGAAAACTTACATTTTGGCGCCACAAGTAACTCCAAAGTTATGTCTAAGATATTCTTTGTTGAAACAAAATCACGAGGTTGTGCTCACTTCGGCAGCACATATACAAAATCAGAGGTTGTCAATAACCATTAGGTATGCAGCCAACTCCCCATTTGCACACAGTTGAGGCATAAGTGACACCTGGAGCTGTATTATGCTCATCCTGCTGAACACAACCCCTGCACAAATGGGGAGTTGCCTGTAGTTAAACCATATTAGGCAATTTATGCCTTTAAATTTGTATAATTTTCCAATTGTGTTTGCAAAGTACGGTATTTAGAACTAAAAGCTTCAACCTGATGGGGCTCTGGGAACTACCTGATATTCAAATTAATAATAATACAATTGGTATCTGTTTAATTAATAAGCACACTATAGAGCTGCAACTACAATGTAGAGCTGTAATGTATGCAAAAACCTAGCAGTGATACTTGGAAAGCATAATAGAATAGTGGTTGTGGACAATCTGTATTTCTTGTCAAAGTTCAACAAGATGCACTGGTATAAACAGCCTTCACATTTTTTTCACATGGAAATCAGGCCTTTGGGAAGGATAAAAAGGACTGCAGCCTTATGCATACTTCTGAGAACAGATCCCACCAAATTCTTCTGAGTAAACATGCATAGCATTGCACTGTAAAAGTGGGGGGAAACTTTCAGATTCACTTATGGCCTTGTAAGAAGAAAGCTGTGTCCCTTTCCATTATTATACATTAATCAGCTCTGCCTGCTCTCTAGACTAGAACAGACTTACCATTAAAATGAGACAACCAAAGGCAACCTTTACCATAACTCATCGTTTTAAAATATAACAGTGGCAAGTTAGAACACAGAGTTCTTGGTCTTTGTTCACACAGGTGCTTTGGGGAGAGACATTGAAAAATGACTTTAAATGCACAACATTGTGCTATTTAAAGCTGGGAATTAAAAACCAGTGAGCATTGCAGCAATTTTTCCATTGTTAATCTTGCCCGATGGAAGATGCTATGGATTGCTTTTTCGCTTTAGGCTCCTATCATATGCCATTTAACCTGGCAGCAAGCCCCCATTGTACTTAGCGGAACTTACTTCTGAATAGACATGGGCAGGACTGCACTGTTAATGAATTTTATGTAGTGCTTTGAAAATGTGTCTGTGTCTGGACACTTATTATTTTTTTAGCCATACCAGTCTCTCAGGAAATCTGTCTCCCAATTCTAAGCAAGCCAAGAAAGTGGATCAGCCACTCAGTCAGATGAACACTGATTTTACAAGCTTCCTAAAAATACTATCACCTTCAGAGCACTATCACAAGGCATGAAACACTCCTTCCCAAGTACTAAGTCCTAAATTCAGAAGACTCTTGTCTTCTGTGCTGTCATTTCCTCTTTCTGCCTCTCTTGCACAGAGCTTCATTGACCCATCTGCTCCCATATTCCTTACCCCTTCTTACAACCCTTTTACTTGACTAGATTTTCCCCTCCCAAATGTATCCCTCATGAAAGGAACAAAATGTTTTCTCATCTTTATTACTTTGTTGATCTGGTTTGTTGTCTAACCATACTTGAGTCACTCCTCTTGGAGATATGATGCCTCCCTGCTTGAGACTTCAGGGAGTACTATAAACACACAGTATATAATTCAAAGAGATGGGATGAGCAAACAATGCAGGCTCCTTTATGAGCAGGCTTAGTACTGCTTAAGATGCCTAAGGAAATCTTACTATTAAGAAAGGTTTGATGATGCGGCCTGAAAATGCTGTGTGAAAGATCTGTTGAGAGTCAGTAGAGTCTTGGTATACAAATGTCAGGGAAGACAACAAAGAGAGGCTAAGACTATGTGGCTAGCTTTAGCAATCACTACTTCACAGCTATGTTTTGAGATATCAGCAAGTTACCTTCAGGAAAAATAAATATTGGTAAAGTTTGAGGTGTGAAGATTACTTTGTTGGTATTTTCAAAATAGACATTGATTCAAACATTAAAATCAATACAAACTTATACCACTAATTCATTAGCATCAAATCTATTCAACTCAGAGTACATCCACTGAAATCAATGGACCTAACTTAGTCATGTTTATTATTATTATTTTTTCTCTCCCTCCCCCAGGCATGTTTATTAATTACAGTGGGTCTACTCTGTGTAAAACATAGTTGAGTACCAACCTAGTTATTTTCTGTAAGCCATTCTTGTACCACTCAACTGTGACCAAGTAACAGAACCCAAGATGGGCCTCTGCAAATAAGAAATGGCTCTTTAGCCGCTCAGATTTCTGTTGCCAACACTGCAAGAACAAGCAGGTGCATGTGTTTGGGTTGCATGTTCCCCCTTCTATCTAGCATATAATAAAATGAAACTTCTTGTTGCTGTTTTGGACAAACCACAGTTTCCAGTTATGAAGACAAGAAACTATAGCTTGTTCTAATCTCAGCTCAAATAAACCCATTTTCAGCTGTGGTTTCAGATCCTGATTTGTTAACCAACAAAGAAAAACAAATCCACTTCTCATATTGAGATATAGCACTGTGGTTTGTTTGTTTTTAAAAGTCATCAGAAGCCTTAAGCTTGCTTATCTTGAGAGGAGACTGTGCAAGTCTAAGATTTGCACTTGCTCATCCCTGTACTGTAATCCTAAACAATGCTTTATAATCAATGGCAACTGCATGGTGGATAAGGCTTTTAGTGGCAACTAACCAGATGGTTATATACTATCCTCTATTATCAGAAGCAAGATGCCTCCGAATACCAGTTGCTGGCGTACAAGAATGGGAGAGGGCTGTTGCCTGATTATGGTCTTCCCATAGGCGCTTGGTTGGCTACTGTGTGAAACAAGTTCTGATCAGCAGGGCTCTTTTAATGTCTGGACCAAGCTGTTGCATTTATGTAGGAGAAAGTAGAAGAGCTACAAACAGGGACCAAGGTTCAAATCCCCACAGCCATGAAGCTTATTGGGTAACATTAGACATGTTACAATCTCTCAGCCTAACCCACCTCATAGGGTTGTTGTGAGAACAGTATGGAGAGGGAGAGAACAATGTACTCTACCATGAAGAAGTGTACTTTTCCTTGGAAGAAAGGTGGGATTTTAAAAAGTTTTTTTAAAAAAGAAAGTAAAAAGTCACCATCTACAAATTAACTATTTCAATTTAATTATATTGTAATGTTCAACAGGACTATTCCAAAGTATGTGGTATGTGGTGAGAAGCCTCAGACTATTCAGTATATACAGTATATTAAATGTTTACAGCACCCCTATACCAGGTAGATTTTATGTAAAAGTTAAAGGCAGAGGAGGAACTTATTAAATGCCAAGGATGTTTGTTTAACATCCGAAGCACAAATTTCCTCTGTGGGTCATATATTTATGGGTAACTTATAACCTGTGCTTGATCATTTGTTTGTTAGAGATAAACATGCACATCCTGGATTCAGCTGGGAAATCTTTTCTAGCTAGTAGGACTAAAGGGTCAAAATATGCCTTGTGAAATTCACCATGATTCCCCATTGCAAGTTGGAGGTACCCAAGGGCGAATTTGGCTTCAAGAGTCTGGTTTACAATAACATTGACCATCATTGCACTTGCATGTTGCAGCTAGGGGTAAGGCCTAGCATCTGAACACCCATGATCACCAGAGCCTTGACACCAACATCTTAAACCCAGTTCTGTGTGCCATCGAAAGAACTCAAGAGCCTGGTGAATCTTAGGCCCAAAGTAGACAAGACACAGGATTCCATGCCTCTTTTCTGCAACGGACTTTTGCTCTGAAATGAAAAGCATCACTGGAAGGCTGCAACCAGGAGTTGAAGAACAGATGGAGTAGTTACTTAACCCTCCGGCAACTTGTCCACCCACGATTACCCTCAAGCTGTTTTCTTACCAACAGCAAAATGGTGGTGTTTTTGAGTAGACAAATGGTAGGAAGGGATAGAGTTAAGCAGAAGCTGCAAGTCTTCCTCATCCACCACTACTCTTCTTTCAAGTGCTACTTTTCATTCTTTTAAAAAAGGGGGCAGTGGAGGACAGGAGTGCCTGGCGTTCTCTGGTCCATGGGGTCACGAAGAGTCGGACACGACTAAACGACTAAACAACAACAACAAGAGACAGATAACACTTTTCACATATATTTTGGCTATTGCTTACAAAAATAGCTAGCTTTTGAACCTTGAAGCTCATAGGAATCCCAGGCATTAATCTTCCAAGAGTTTTCCCACATACCAACCATTTACTTCATGAAGCTTTGGCGAAGGGTGATAGCATACAGGTATAGCATCAGCTTTACGTGCAGAAGGTCCTGAAGTCAAGGAGGGCAGAGAAAGAGTCCCCATCTGAAGCCCTGGAGAACCACTGTCAATCATCCTAGATCAGGGGTCTGCAACCTTTAAGACAAAAAGAGCCACTTGGACCCGTTTCCGAAGGAAAAAAAACTGGGAGCCACAAAACTGGTCATTATAAAAATAACTTTTTTGTCACTTTTTTATTATTTCTTTGTTTGACCCCTCAGAATTACTCCTCCTCATAGAAATAAACGTTAAATTAACAAGTTACCTTTTTGTGTGTGTGTGTTCTTCACTCCCCTTCAAAACAGTGACCAGCGTACATGCCCCCTTTCAATGCAGTGACCAGCGTACGTGCCCCTTACAATGTGGCGGGCGGGCGGGAAGGTGACGTTGGGACGGTGCGTGACTAACGCACGCACCGCCCCCATGCGACGTCACAGCCAGTACAGCGCCCGCCACAGTGGGGAGTGTCGGGGCGCACAATGCACCTTGTCCCCTCGCTAGTATCCGCCCCGGAGCCGCGGCAAAGGTGTAAAAGAGCCACATGCGGCTCCGGAGCCGCGGGTTGCAGACCCCTGTCCTAGATGATACTGAGCTAGCTAGACCAATGATCTGACTGTTAAAAGTGGTTTCCTGTTTTTGTACATTTGAGAGGATCTGGTGGCTTAAATGGCACAGAGATGGCAAAACAACTCATCTACCACCCAGGTAGATGTTTGGAGTAATCAAGAGGTTACAGGGAAAAAACAGTCTCCTTTTCCTCTGTTTTTCCTCTCTTCAGTCAAATATTGCTTATCTGTTTTGGTTATGGAAATTTGTTGGGGAGATCAAGCTACTCATCTGCCCTCCAGCAAAGCAGTCACAAAACGCTTCACACTTTTAATAAAGGATCTAGGTTCCTAAGGAAAAGTGTTCACTGCATGTTATCTTTTAAAAAAGAAAGAAAAAAGAGTAGTAGTTATTTTCCAGGTGTGGGCACTTCAGTGAGGTAGTTTTGGGCAAACAAAGGAAAGGAAGGAATAGCTTCTCACCTCCACCTCTGGCTACTTTCCATTTTAAGATGTTGGAAGGAAAGAGACAAATCAACTCAAATTCAGCTCTAAGCTGCATGCAAATGAATGCTGAGGAGGCAGTAGGAGACATTCATTCAGCTGAACTTTGTGATGGAAAGAGAGATCCACAGCTGGGAATGCCTCCCCATCATGTGGGTCAACCATCTGTGCTTGGCAGATAAGCCTCCCTGTGAAGAGGTTGCGCTTGGCTAATTGTGGAGAATGCACGGGAGATGCAGGAGGAGCGGGTGACTCTTAAAGTTGCTTGCAGGGCAGAAAGTCTGGCGAAATGAGTGTAAAGGCTGGTTCTAATTTAAGAAAATTTTAAAGGGGGCACGTGTGCTATGATGACCTTAAGCATACTTGGAACGTAACAGGGCAAATCTAGGGGTCATCGGATGAGCTCTAGTGTGCATCTGTCCATGAGTCATTTGTTCCACTGTAGACAGAGGCAGCCTGTGTCATGGTAGGAGTAACACTTGTATGCATTTTATCCATCCCACATTACTCTTGTATAAAAAGAGGCAGGAAGTTTTCTTGCTGCATTTCCCACACCTACCAGTATATTACATGCAAGCAGAAGAGAAGGGGGGGGAGAACACCTGTTTTTATATAATGCACGTATGTGTTTACTGGGGAACATCTGAGTTCCCATAAATACCAAGAGCTTGGTATTTATAGCATGGTGGCTATTGGTTAAACTACATGTTACACACAAATCTGTATGGTAGAGGTGGATGCCATTTTTTAAAAAAGAAAAGATCTATGGAGGTGGCAACTGAGAGCAAAGAAGTGATTGGGAGAAGGTATGTTTCATCCTCTCCCCCCCCCCCCACCATTTTCCTGCTCCAGTTGCCCCCAAATGAGTTTTCTTTCTCCATCCTAGAGTTTCAGATATATGTTTGTAAGGGCTGAAGGGATAAAGCTGAGTTCAAGATTCACAAGTGAAAATTTAGCACATCTGGAAAATATAATCCCCACAAGGTACAATGCTCCCCATTTTTAATGAGTTGAAGAAAATGAAAGAAGAGCTTGTGTTCACCAGGCAACAAGAAATTTAGTTTTTAAGAGCTCAGAAACACCTTGTCAGACTCAGAAGAGTACTTCCTGGCTGATCTGCAATGAATCATCACTGTTTATAGGGCTCCAGCATATGGTAAGCCCTGAGGCAATCTGGCTGGAAAGGATGTGAATGAGATAATTATGTTGCCTGTCTACTTGAGGAACACCTGCTTTTCAAAGGTATTTCTATTGTTGAAGAAAAGAATTTGCATGTGGGTATAGCAACACCACACGTCTAAACTCTGTAAATTATAATTATGTGTCTAGCAGAACATTCTCAGCACTGAAACTGAGCCACACGTCCTAGGATTCTTTGGAGGAAAGCATAGACAGTTTAAGCTAGTTTTAAAAATAAGCGTAGGTTGTAGGTCTTGCCATATAAAGAGTTCCCATATTTGATGTTCACTTGTTTCCCCAATTGTATATTTCTGCCTAGGATACAGTAGAAAAAAGAAAAAGAAAACAGAGTACAGTGGTACCTCGGGTTACATACGCTTCAGGTTACATACGCTTCAGGTTACATATGCTTCAGGTTACAGACTCCACTAACCCAGAAATAGTGCTTCAGGTTAAGAACTTTGCTTCAGGATGAGAACAGAAATCATGCTCCGGCAACGCGGCAGCAGCAGGAGGCCCCATTAGCTAAAGTGGTGCTTCAGGTTAAGAACAGTTTCAGGTTAAGAACGGACCTACGGAACGAATTAAGTACTTAACCTGAGGTACCACTGTATTGTTTCTCATCATTTTGATGACTTGAATGGATATCATTCAGGTAAAAAAGGGTGTGGAAACCCAGTTGCCTCACAGGTACTATTTACTTCATGTTAGAACATAAGAGCCTGCTGGATCAGGCCAAAGGCCCATCTAGTCCAGCTTCCTGTTTTCCCAGTGGCTAAGTGACTAGATGTACAATATGAATCAGTAAGGTGTCAATTACACCTTATATGTTTTCAGGTCCCTTTCTTGAGGAGGGAAGTTGCATCACTGAGAAGCTTTCCTGACTCTACAGTGTAATCTGGCCTGCAAGGCTGTTTTTCCTATAGCCAAGCTTATCTGTCCTATGCTTGACATCATCTAGGACATCAGGTGTTGGGCAGGCAAAGCTGGGGCTCTCTGATGAAATGGGGAAAACAGCCATTGACTGTTCATGCCTTTGTCTCGTCCTCTTTTAAAGCCAAGTTGGTAGCCATCACTGGCTCCTGTGAGAGCAAGTTCCATAGATTAACTACAGCATGTGAGGGCCAGTGCGGTGTAGTGGTTAAGAGCGGTAGATTCGTATTCTGGAGAGCCGGGTTCTCGTCTCCGCTCCTCCACATGCAGCTGCTGGGTGATCTTGGGCTAGTCACACTTCTCTGAAGTCTCTCAGCCTCACTCACCTCACAGAGTGTTTGTTGTGGGGGAGGAAGGGAAAGGAGAATGTTAGCTGCTTTGAGACTCCTTCAGGTAGTGATAAAGTAGGATATCAAATCCAGACTCCTCTTCTTCTATGTGAAGAACTTTATTTTCTCTGTCTGGAATCTTCCAGTGTACAAGTTCATTGAATAGCCTTGTATTATGTTTGAGGATGAAAAAAAACCCTATCTTTATCCACATCCTCCACACCTCTATCATGTCCCCGCTGTGACTCACTTTTATTCTAAATTAAAACACCCCCAAAATTGTTGCCTTTCTTCATAAGGGAGCTGCTCTAACCTCTTGATCATTTTGTTTGACCTTTACCTTTTCCAATTCTACAATATCCTTTCTGAGACAGGTGACCAGAACGGTACATAAAAATGAACACACAGAGACACACAAAGACTGAACAGAGAGGTAGAACCTATTGCCCTTTCACAGCAACTGCACACTGGATCAACACCATCCTTGAGCTGTCTGCTAGGACCCCAAGGTCAGTCAATGTCAGTTCAGATCATACTAGTGTGTGTGTGTGTGATAATATATATATATTTTTGTCCAATGTGCCTCGGTGGTGATCAGCAGGGGTGCTCACCTGACCTCTCATCACCGGCTTACTGGGATGGGGAGGTACAAGGTGGGAGGTCGGTCGGTGTGGTGCAAACACAATAGCAGAGCCATTTCACTGCTCCCATTGGTGCGTTTGCACCACACCATCCTCACTGCCATTTCACCCCTCCTAGGAAGGTGCAGTGACTGCAGTTGCAGAAGGTCAGATAAGCACTGCTAACTACTAGTGGTGTACACTTGCTGACGCTGAACAGCATCTGCTGTTTTACTGCCCATTTATGCAGCCTGGAGAGAGATTTAATATTTTGTTGGAAGCCGCCCAGAGTGGCTGGAGAAACCCAGCCAGATGGGCGGGGTAACAACAACAACAAAACATCATCATCATCATCATCATCATCATCATCATCATCATTATTAAGCTTTTGCCACTTCTTATGTGTTTCAACCTCTCTGAACAACTGGGCTTAATCAGCAAACTTGGCCACATTACCGCTCATTCCTAACTCCATATCATTTATGAATATGCTAAAAAGTACATGTCCCCAAGCCAATCCTTGAAGGGCTCCACTTTCTTCATCTCTCAGTTGCAGCCCCCACCCCACCATGACACAAATCTATTCCAAACATTGGGGAAGTTTTGAAAGCAGTTTCTAATGCAGCATGATTCTATTATTATTTTTGATGCTATGTAGAATTGCCTGTTGGAAGGGAGATGAATAAAGTCAAAGGCAGGGATGGCTCTGCACATGCCATTAGGCCCACCCAAAGGCTCAGAACACACCTTACAGTGGGCCTCCATACAGTGGCCAGTATGTTTTAAGATCAGGGTGCAGAAGGCTCTATTAACATGAAACCTATGCGAATATGATTTTTTCCATGAATACATTTTAAGGGAAGGGAAAATTATATTGTAATAAATGTCTTTCAAAGTATATTCTGGGCATGAAAATGACTGTGTCTTCCCTTATATCCATGTTCCTTTTGTGTGATTTTATGCCCAAAGCAATGAAGTGAAACTCCAAACATTGCTGCTGCATCAATATATACTGCCCATGGAGAAAAGCAAGAAGCGAGTGAATTGCAGTAGGTTTGGCAGGGGTGGGGGGTGGGGGTAGGGGAGTGGGGATGAGGGAGGCTGACAGTAGTGATTAAAGAAACAAGTTTCTTACAAGCAGACATTCATGTTGCTAAAGGATGTTCATAAATTGTTTCCATGTAACTGAGCAAGTAGGAGACTCTGGAGACAGCAAGAAACAAGAATTCAGGCGATGCAGATATTGTCACTCACACCGCCAGCATCTTTGTGCTTAGAAATAGGGCTATTGGGATAAAATATAATGCACCATTATTGTTCCTGGCTAGCTGAAAGTATTTAGCAGAGCTAGAAGGAGCGGATCAGCATTTTATCAAGGGTACAAGCAGTACCTGCTGGGGTGAGGGGAGTGTTCAAATGCAAGGCACTGCGGCATGTTCTAATTGTAATGTCAAGACAAGTATACTTTTAGGCAATGGGAAAGTGGAACATTCTGTCCTCTTTTGTACATCACAAATGTTCTTATCTGCAGCCTTGCAGGAGTATTAAAAAAAGAAGAAGTTTGTGACAAATACCATGCCCCTCTCCCCAACTCAAGAAACATTTTCTTCTGTTTGTAAGGGAATTAGCAGAACTACTTCCTCAACAACTTATCATGACCAATGGCCAAATTCTTTGTCAGGCAAAAGAAGATTAATGGTTGTTTGATGTTCCTCGATGGCTAGTGAATGTCTCTTTAGGAGAGGTGATTGTCACAAGATGGTTTCTTGATATGGAGGCCTCTCTGGAATGTTCTGAACACAGGAAGCTATTAGCTTTCAGAAGATCCCATGTCATGTTTAGGGCAGGTCCATTTCTTGAACCAGACCATGATCCCAGAATGCTATGGGCTAAACACAGAGACCAGGCCATCTTGGAACATACAGTAGGCATATGTGGTGTGGTAGGGGATTATGGAAGGAAGGACCTCAGTTTGCATATAGCTGTAAGCCTGCTGTCTGAAAAGCAGTCTTGAATCTAGGTTTTTATTTTGAAGAGTCTCAGGCCTCTCAGGACAACACCTCTGACTGAGGGAAGAGCTTTGTGTTTGGGAGAGAGAAAAGCAATGAATGGAAGCAGTAGTGTAGCACCCTGCTTGTGGTTAACGCTTAGCTGGAATGAAATATTCAACGCAGCAATAGAGAAATTAAAATAATAATTTATTTGTCAGACAAATAAATGAGAGGCACAGTGGTATATGGTTACCAAGCTCTGGCCTGCCCTCCTGCCATTCTGGCCAGCACTTATATTTCCTTAATCCAGCCCCCTTGCTCCTCCTGTGGCTGCCTCTGTCCAATCAGCCTGGTTGAAATTCCTATTGGCTGTTTGCTAGAACCAATCAAAAAAGATACACCCATTTCCTTTTGCCCTTTTATGGGAAACAAAAAGCTATATATTCTTCTATCTATAAATGACAAATAAGTAGTAATATATCTTACATGTGTCTCAACAAGGAACCTTAATTACCAGCTCACCTCTTGCCCTCCTTGCCCTATTGCCCTCCAAAACAAATGGTTAATCTTAAATTTTTATCTTAAACAGATGTCAAGGATCTTGAGTTCACATCATCATTGAAAGATCTCCTTCTCTTGGAGGTCTTTAAACAAAGGCCTGACAACCATATGTGTGCTCTAATGATGTTTCCTGCTTGGCAGGGGGGCTGGGCTGATAGCTGATGGCCCCTGTGATCCCTTCCAACTATATGAAATAAGAATCTAGCATAAGGATTTAACATTTCTTTCTTTCTAAATCCTTTGCATAATTACATTTAAGCCAATATATTTAATACATAACATAGATAGCTTTTTAGAAGAATAAACCTTCTCAAAGTAAAAAAGGAAGGAACAGTTTCCAGCCTCAAAATAAGATAGGAAGAAACCTATCTTCTCCAGCCAAGCCAGTTGCCTTTTTCACTGCTCTTGACCTTTCAACCTTAGGAAAATATGGCTCAAGTTTAATGGGAGGCACATGGTTTTATTTTACTATTTACCCACTCTTAATTATGTTTATCTCTTTTTTTTATCTTCTGTAATATGTAGGGTCAGTGTAACCTTGGCTCTCAGCCTGTAATTCCCTTTTTACGACTTTGAGAATTGTTTTCTGCTATAAATCAGGGGGGCCCCTTGTCCAGGAGAATAAACATTGCCAAGGTTCTTAGGCAGCTGGTCTTCTGCCTGGCATAAACATTTGAAAATCTTTAAGCTCTTTTTAAGATACAGGCCTTAATCAAAAATATAAGCTTTGATAAAAATGCAGGCTTATGATTAGATGCCTCAGTAGCTTTGGAAAAGACCCTTTAGGGGCTGCCTCTCTGGGAGATCCAAGGTAGCCTGCAGGACAGTGGAATAGCTGCCTGTAGTAAACAGAAATTCTCAAGATAACAAACTGTGCCACATTAAAGATCTGCTCTGCATTGATGGGTAAATGTGTGTGTCCTTGATGGGTAAATGTGTGTGTCCTTGGTGTATCATTAGAGGATACTTTGTGGAGTGTATTGTTATGAGTTTGGGCAGGGGTATACCTAGGGACCCTCGCACCCTTGGCAAGGAGCTGTATCAGTGCCCCCACCCACCAAAAAAATTACTTTACCACAATAGCCACATTATTTGTCTAAAAATTACTGCTAAAATGAAATTAACTACTGTTGGTTTAGATGGGAATGCTTTAATTTCATCGATTAAATGCTCCAAGTAATTTAACGGTGCAAATAATAAAGTACATAACTCAGTTATGCACTATAAGCAGTAGATCAATGCACACTATATGCATAAATCAGTAATATCCTATAATACATTGACTTACCTTAACCCTGGATTACTAACCCTGACTAAAACTTATATTACTAACTCATCAAATTCTTTTATGACCTTTTTTAAAATACTTATTTTCCTGTTCCTATTTATTTTGAAAAAATTACATGATCTACTTTGGCATAGTATGGAGATGCAGGATTAAAAGAAACATCTGGTCTAATGTGTTTAAACAGTATTTTATTACTTATAAATCTATGTGTATGAACAAGTTAAAATTTCACTTTTCTTGCTTTGACTGAAGCAAATTTGCTATGGCATCTACAATAATCTGTGAAACCACTTCATGTTTGATTGATAATAAGGCAAGGCTGGTCAATCTTTCTTGGTTCACAGTACAACAGAGAGAATTCTTCATCAACTTGAGCTTGCTAAAGCTGCGTTCGCAAGATGCCACAGTCATTGGTAAGGTTACATAAACTCGAAGTGCAGTCTTGATGTTTGGCTAAATTTCATCCAGAGAGTACTCTTATATACACTTGTTTGATGCAACTCAGTATTCTTCCCCATCTTTGAAGAAGGCAGAACAAAATGTGAAGTCTATTTGTCTGATCAAATCTTGTGCTCCAAAAGCTGTTCCATTGCTATAATTTCTGTGATCTGCCATGTCATGCAGTACTGAAAAAACACAATTTACTGGCTTTCAAAAAGCACTAATTGCTCTCTGTTTGGATGACCACCTCGTATCACTGTGACCTTTTAAAGAAACTCCAAGTGTGTCCATTAAAACTCGCTATTTTCCTGTGGAACCACTGGAAAAAATTGAAGAGTTGTTGTACAGTTCCAAAAAAATTACAATCATTGCTCAGACATTTGCAGCCTGGTATCCAACAAGATTTAAACTGTGGGCAGCACAGGGTATGTATCTCACCAAGTCATAGACCTGAGATAATCTTGCTTGTTTGCCATTGTATTTTCCAGCCATGCTGCTGCCATTATCATACGCTTGACTATGGCAGCCATTAATTTTCAAACAGTCTGCCTGCAGTTTTAATAAATTATCATTTGAAATGTCCTTTCCTGTTTTTTCATTTGTGTTTACAAAATCATAACCATATAACTTGGCTCATCTGCTCCATCTAAGCACTATTTGGGATGCAGTTGAAGATGATAGAAAAATATTTTGCTGCTTTAATTTTCCCCAATATCTCTCATCCTTTGCTTTCCCTGCTATCAACTCAATCAACTCATTTTAATATATACCGGTATATATATTTTTTTGGGGGGATAACACAGAACTTATTTACTTGCATTCACATAGGTCATGTGAGCATAAATCACTGAGGGCTGAGGGCTTATCAATTCCAAGGTACTGAGGAACAGTGCTTTATTTTCTGGGGGGACGCAGGGAGACGCATACCCCTAAACATTTTGTGAATCTAAGTTTGGCCTCATTGAGGGGCAGCATTTCAACAGGAATAGGAAAATGAGAGTACCCCTAAACATATTTTTTTTTTGGGGGGGGGGAAACATTGCTGAGGAATATACCAGGCTCCCATGAAATTTCCCTCCAATTGCCTCCATGATGTACCAAGTTGTCTTGGGCACAAAAAATGATAACATTGACAGAAACTTTTAGAATGTTTTGCCATTTCTCAGTCTCTTCTTAAAGGCTGTTTTTAGCATGCAGAGTTTTACCAATTCTTAATCTTTCGAAGTCTTTCCACGTTGTCTATCAATGTCTGTGATGAGATGCATTTTAATGAATTTGTACAGAGGGATTCAAATTTTTCCAATACTGAAAACCCTTCTCAAAGTCAGAAAATGTTGTGAGTTTTGGTCTCTTGAAGAAAAACAAAACACAATGGGAAACAAAAAAAGGGAGCATTTTTAGATTGGCTAAAGGATTGAACATTCAGTGCAGGAATACACATTTCCCCCAGAACTGCACCCGTTACAAACAATGCTACAGATTTCTTCAGATGGCAGTATACTGTGCAGTCTAGGCAATGCCACTGGGGAAGATAGTAGTCACAGCCACAGAGAGACTGGGTATGTACTGAACAGTGCCAGGAACAGGGAAGACAGAGGAGAGCCGATGTCACTCAGAAGGATCATAGATCCAGAATAAGAGCAAGCAGCAAAACAGATTGCCAGCCCCCTGCAAACTGGAAATGATCCCCAAAAGAGGGACTTCAAACCTGCTGCTTCATGTTCCTTCATGGCAGTGAAGGTTTACTATAAGGAAAGAGCCATAGGTGACCAACCTCTGTCCCTACATACTAGAAAAAGAACCCAGAAATGAGACTTATAAGGGCACAGTGGTATTTAGCAAACTGGTACCTCTGTGTAGAAAGCTTTGTCCTGTCTCGTACAGGACTGCCAAGTGATGCCAAGTTAGCTGCTAAATCTAGAGAAATGGCAGGATGTCTGACAGGCCTTAGACCAGGCATAGGCAAACTCGGCCCTCCAGATGTTTTGGGACTACAACTCCCATGAACTCAGCTAACAGGACAAGTGGTCAGGGATGATGGGAATTGTAGTCCCAGAACATCTGGAGGGCCGAGTTTGCCTATGCCTGCCTTAAACCTTGAAGAATTCTTAAATTGTGCTTTGGATTTTGATTACATAAGGCTGAAAGCCTGCGTTCAATTGTAGCTGTTGGAATAATTTGATATGAAGGGCTGAAGTTGTTTATATGTGGGGAGGAAAGGCAGCATTTTTATTCCCTGTGTTGCTTGTTTTATTTTTCCGTTCGTTTTTCCTGGCAAGTGTTGGTTTGGTGGTAAAATATTTTGCAGGGTGTAGAAATCTTTAGATTTATCCATGATGAAGCAGAGGAAGCTGTCTTATGCTGAGTCAGGTCCACTAGTCCATCAAGTAGTGCAATATTGTAAGGTAGTGCCACATGCACTGGCAGTGGATCTCCAGGGTTCCAAATAGGGAACACTCCCAACCCTGAATGGGGACACCAGGGGAGGAATTAAAACATCACACTGGAAATTGCTATATTTTTTTGCTGAAGAGCTTTCCTTGTGGCAATGAGCTTTCCTTAAGCGAACAACAGACATTTCTTCTGTAGATATTGTATCAGCCTCTTTTTCTTTTATATATATTTTTCTCTTCTCGCCCCCACATGTGTCTCAAAGTATTTTTATCCATCTCCTGTAAATTCTTCTCCCTTCACATTCAGCTCATACTTATTCTCCTCACCACCACTATGCCAGTTTCTTCCCTCCCTCCCTCCTACATTCACTTCTTTCTCCTACAACAGCTTTCCTCTTATTCCTTTTTCACTTCCGTGTCTGTTTGGTTTCTTGTTGCCAAATTCCATACATTTAAGAATCTTAGAGTTGGAAGGGACAATGACCATCATCTAGTCCAACCCCCTTCAATGCAGGGATCTTTCATCTAACCTGGGGCTCAAACCCACAACCCTGAGATTAAGAGAGTCTCATGCTCTACAGACTGAGCTATCCCTCACCTTTTATTTCGCTTTCTAGTTTCCTCCATCACCTCATCCAGCCATTTCCCCTCAGAGGAGGGACACACACAAAGTCAAACCTTGTTGTCCCCCAGCCACTGTTACTTAGCATGGGAGAAGTTGCTGGCGCTGGCATTGGTCTAGCTAAAGGGCTATGGAGTAGCAAGGGGGCAAGTGACAGGCAGCTGAGGAGGCCTTGAGCAAGTTGTGGCACTGAGGCCCACCTGAAAGTGGACCAAAGACCACTGGAAGGCCACACTCTTTGAGAAACACTGTTCTAGACCAAAAGAATCATCAATGGCAAAAGTGAACAGGGAGTGGAGTCAGGGTCAAATTTTGCACAGCTAAGAAAGAAAGAAAGAAAGAAATATTCATTTTTATTACAGAGTTCCTGCTTAATGTCTGGAAATGTTATCTCCTTGTATCACTTATGGTCAATCTGAAAAACTCCCCCAAAGTTTTGGCATTTCACCAATATTCTAATTCCTGGTTGTGCTCGTTAGCACTAAATAAAACTGGAGTAGGTTAAGTGTCTCAGTGAAGGCTCTTGTTGAGAAAGGAAGGTGGTGTCAAAAATGTTGACACGATTTTGTAAAAAGATGCCAGGCATTTAGCAGATTCTGTAATTGGTAGCTCTCTTAGGCTTACATGCAACAACCCGCACACAGAAAGAGGATACTTGCAAAACAGTAAAGACCTAATGGGAAAGAATTTTCAAACCACTTAATAATACCTTTTCTGTTTCCCTGAAATGACAGGCAGGAAGATTGCAGAACATGTCCTGCTATTGATTCAGCTTCTCCTGTGTTGTCAGACTTGATTATCTCAATTTCTCCCAAGGTTTGACTTGATGGAGAAGGAATTTGGCTCATTAATACACGTCTTTCGATCAGGCACCGCGGGGAGCAGGTGGAGAACAGCAAAATCAGCAACACCCAAATGCAGGAGAACTCCGTGTGGTTCTAGAACTAAAATCAAAAAGGTTTATCCATGGAGATGGAGTGCTACAGCTAATCCAGTGATGGACTATTGATAAGTCTGGCTAAGGGAGGAAAAGTGAGGCTTTCCTTCCATCAGGCTTTGAGATAAAGTCAGGACGGCACGCTGCAGCCTGTCCTTTCTGTGGGCTACACCCTTTATTTAAGACAGTGACGCTGAAATGTCCTTCATCTCAGGTAAGCTGGGTGTGGCAGATAGAATACTGGCAAGCTTCCATTCACTGCAGCCTTTAAGCAGGGAGAGAACTATGAGTGATCTTGCCTTATTGACATGCCTCATCCTCATAGTCATCAGCAACCTCCCCTTTAATTTTTCAGGCCATCAGAACAGGATGAAATCAGGCAGGAGAAATTCACAATTCCTGAGGCCCTTCCTCCTAGAAAGATAGATGTCCATGGTCCACTGGCTATAGTAATGAATGAAGAGTTTACACGCTGTATGAAAACAACATAAATGTCACTGTTCTCTCTTCTTGCAAGCATGCTGCCAAGTTAACGCCACAGATACTTCGTTGTCATCATGAGTGGTATAGTTGTAGACCAGTCCAGGTGTGTGAAAACCAGTCTATCCATCAGTCAACCTCCTTATTATGGTCAATCATTAGAATTAAAGAGAAAACAAACTTTGCAGAAATATGTAAAATAATACCAAACAAAACAAAATGGAGAACCATGAAAATGAAATTAGTAGGGACTGTATTGTATCATAAAACACCAGGCATAGAAAACAAAATTATAACTCTGCCAAAATCAGTCCCTGGTGAGCTTTACATGCAGCAACACAATATTTAGCCACACTGGAAAATGTGGATGCATTCTGATTTTAAAAGAATTTTTTAAAAGCACAAAATGCACCATATCGTCCTGAGAATCTCTGTGAAAAGAGCTCAGTAAAAATATTACAAAATATCACAATAAAAGGAGCAAAACATAAGAAAACGAGGTATCAGTTCTACTTTTCCAGATTCGTAGGGACGTGTGGGAAGAAGAGATGTCATAAGGCTCCCCCGCCAATTTTCCTCAAATGCTGCAGTCAGTCTAGGCAAGCGTGTGATTGATGCAGTACTAGTGCAATAACCTTGCATTCTCCTAAGATGTTGTCAAACATCTTTTCTAGGCACATTTGTATACATTTTCATGGTGCATGGCAGCTTAGATGGTCAGATCACTAGTAATCAAATGGGACAGATTCTATAGAGCAAGGGAGATGATCATACTCGTAATATGGCTTATTAGAAACAGCCGAAGCTGCCTTAGACCAAGTCCACTGGTTCACCCAGCTCTGTAGTTGTGTACTCTTGACTGGCAGTGGTTTTCGACAGTTTCACGCAGGAGTCCTTTTTAGGCTTACCTGGAGATGCTAGCGATCAAACCCGAGACCTTTTGCATGTAAAGCATGCAATGCATTCTAATTGTAACCTCCTCCCTTTTCATATCCCCTTACCCCTTCTGCTGGTCCCTTTGGCTCAACTTGAAACCACCAACATTTGCTGTACGTTATACAGGGTAGCTCAAGTCGGGGCGAGTATTGCATAACCCGCCGTTCTGCCTTTTTGAGCCAGATGATTATTTGATATCTGCTCAGCCAAATCTTGTCACACTGCGTTAGTAGATTTCCCCTCCTAACAAGGCAGAGGCAAGTCACAATGGCGGTAGATCCTTGCACTGAAAATGTGCCTTCCCTAATCATGTACAGTAGAAAGACGACACTTCCACTTTTAACTGAAAAATGAGGGGTTCAGAAGCCATGGGTGTAGCCAGGGGGATGAGAAGCAGGAGGGGAGCAGCCCCCACATCAAGTAAATCAATAACAAATACTTAACTAACTGAGGTTCTGACCCCCCCCCCAACATGAAGCCTTCCCCCCTCCCAACATAAAGCCTGGCTATGCCCATGGAAGACTTTCTTCTGAAGCTGCTTACCTCACCAAGTACTGCCCCTCTCTCCAAGCACTTTTCTCCAGTCCAGCACTGGAGGAGGGAAGCCCCTGGTGCATGGGCAACTCCATGAGGAAGGGGGCAGGGCACCTGTTCCAGAACCGAGCTACCTGTGACACGATTGGTAAGTTCCCAGAAGCCACGCCTATTGCTCAGTTGGGTTGCCAGTTGTTTCACTAGAATGTGCCACAACATCATCAAAGTGACCTCAGCAAGCATTTCAATTTCAAATATTCTGATCACTTCTACTCTTAGCTAAGTAATTTTGTTTATTTACCTGATTTACGAGGTGGCTGCCTCCCTGCCCTCGGGCCATGCCAATGCCCAGTGCTAGTGTATGTTGTGGGGCGGGCAAGCTGGCAGACTTAAGAAACTGCAGCGGAACGGCTCTGTACTCCTCACCTGTGTGTCTCATTTGTTTAAAAATATGTACCCTCTTATTTTATGGCTGGGAGAAATCTGTGCTTAAAAATGTGGATCACCTGCCCTCTAGTTTGGCCTTGAGAATGCTCTGAAATGCAGTCTGATTTTCACATTTGGTACCTTAGTTCAATAAAAAACCATTAAATCTCTCTCTCTCTGTGTGTGGGTGGATTCAGGTGGAAATGGGAAGAAAGCAAACTGTTAATATAATTTTCCTGACTGTAACCTTGTCCTTTATGCATTCTAGCTATTGAATGATTATTTATTCCTATGGTAAAACTCTTTAACGCTGAAATATTGCTAGGCAGAAAATGGAATTGATGGTAGCTGTACAAAGAACTGCTTTGCACTGGCTGGTGAGTGGAGGTGGAGGCTTGGCTTAGGAGTCTGCACTACGTGAATGCAATGATCTGGCTTTTCAGTGTGAAAAATTGGGTAATTCGACAATGGAGCGAGTGGGAAGATTCTGGCTAGGTCATTCTGACTTGCAATGACCCTTATCTTCCATGAGGGCAGTATGAGGAGAGGTGGAAAGATAATTAATACAGACCTGCTGAGGGTTTCTTTCTTTCATCCATTAATGCTTTGCAGCCTGCAGAGATGAAATGACCCAGGTGTCTCTTGCCTGAGCCTTTGAGGACACAGTTGATGTTCCAAATGAATGTTTAATTATCTGGATATAAATTTAATTGACATAAGCTTAAGCAGCCCTGATGTTGTGAAAAAGACTTAATAAAAATTAATCTCGCAGCAGCCTCACTTGCTCACATGTTGCCTAAACAGTTACCTGGCTCAAAATGGTAATACAAACTTGTATGTTAAAATGAGCTATTTAGAAAAGTGATGTTCTTTGGCCAGACTGCTAGTTACACATTGCATTTTTTTTGGTCCCGATTTATTTGTTATTGAAAAGATACCTTGGGGACTACCATAGAGAGTACCAAAAGAGAGACTGTATAATCCTTTCCTTTACTGCTAGTAGTCTGCTCAAAGTTATCCCTCAAGCTGTTTCTCCACTCCCTTGGCAAAAGACACGGAGACCACACAAGCTGCCTTCTGTTCATACACAAAATATGCCCTTTTGACAGGTTTTGAAGAATTTGTAAGTGGAAAGAACTATTGGGAAAAGTGTTTCCAAGATATTTCCTTCTGCAGAGGAAATATTTGGGGTTGTTAAGACTCAAGATGGCTTCAGTATTGCTCTCCTATACTATTTCAAACATGTGGTACTAGGTTGTTGTTGGGGGGGGGCAATTTTAGTTAAAATTATAGCCCCAGAGAGGGGAATTGTTATAAGAAATCTAAGGTCATAAATAAATAAAACATGTGGTTTAAGTATGTGTTTTCCCCTTGTGCGCTCATGAACATTCATTTTATTTATGACCTTAGATTTCTTATAACAATTCCCCTCTCTGGAGCTATAATTTTAACTAAAATTGCCCCCCCCCCACAACAACCTAGTATCCACCCTTCCTTAGTATAAAACAAGAGAAATAGGCAAGGGTAATGGACAAATGGCTTCTGTAAGAGTTGGGTGTTGTAAGTGAATCTGATACTGTGGGATCTGTGCCAATCTCTTCTGTGATTGCTAACAGCCAAATGGGCTAGCAGGACCAGCATAACTGGAACAGGAAATGTGATACGCAATCAGTGGCCTCAACTTCAAAGCTCTGTGCTAGCAGGTATCTTTAGTACAAGGTACTTCCTGTTTGGTATTAATGTTGGCTGGGGGAAGCACTCCGTGACACATTGCTTCATCTCATAGCCTTATTCAATATTTAAATTAAAAACTTAGTTAGAACCGAACCTGGATTTCCTCTTGGTCAGCTTCAATATATTTTTACAAAAGTTGGGTGCCACCTCCACTCTCTGCTGACCAATTGAAAGATCACAAGGGGTTCCAGGCACTCACTCAGGGTGTGTGTTCCTTGAGAATTGAGACATGATGGAGACTGTCATTGCTTTAAGAAACACGGTTCATCCACCTATTTACACCTTCAGTCTGCATGGAGGGAGTCCAGAGCTTACAGCATGGCCATTTCAAAAGGGGCTTGTCCCCCACAGCAGTGCAGCCAGCCTTCAGCCAACCTGCCCAAGATGGATCCCTGTCTTTCTTCTTCCTTCTTTTTCTCAGAACACCCTGCTAAAAACTCTCTTTTCCTGTCACCTCACACCCAGTTACCCTGGCAACCTTCCAAACCCCAGTCTCTGTTCACACCTCAGGGCAAGGAGGGAGGACAGTTCTATTGCATTGCCAATGGCTCTCAGTGGCCCTGTATTATTTCTTAATGGCCCTAGCTTGGCCAGACCGCTTTGCTATGCTAGCTCAGGAATTCCTCTGTAGCTTGTATCCTCCCTTTCCAAATAATCAAAATCCTACCATTTATTAATTTATAGGGTTTAGGGGTGGAGGTCTCATGCCCTCATCAGATGTGTGAGACTTTAAGTGTCACAAACTGCTTTGTTTTTGCTGCAACAGACTAGCATGGCTGGCTACCTCTCTGGAAACTCTTTTTAAGTATATTTGCTCTTTGGCTATGTACACATTACCACTTTCGCTCCAGTGCTCTCGCACCACTGTTGACAGCATGTGCAAAGATGGAAACATTCTTGAACAGGGGTTTGGGAAGGGGGTTGCTGGTTTAGGAAACAAATCAGGTAATGTATACCAGGTGAAGACACCCATTCGGCTCCTTGGTGCATACAGCAAGTGGAAATGCAATTTGAAGTGTGTGTGTGTGTGTGTGTGTGTGTGTGTGAACCAACTTGCTGTGTTTTAAGCCACGAATATGTAGATCAGGCTGTTCAAACCAGATCAGATTTAAAAAGGAAACATTGATGTTTTCGCTTTTGTTCGCCCTGTTTATGAATACTGGCAGACTAAAACAGGAGAGGAAGCTAATGATGCTGTGTTCCTTTGTTCCTGAAATGTTTTGTGATCAACTGGGCAATGGGATAGGGGAAGCTCGAGGGAACTAAACAAGCTGGTGAACTAAGCTTGAACTTTACGTGTGAAATCAAGAGAGAATCAACAGGTGTGCTAACAGCTTCCAAAGCTGTGTGCCAGCAGGTTGCCATTTAAATGGCTGTGTTATCACATATACCCCATCTGCATAAAGCATCTGTGGCTGGACTGGTATAGTGTTTAGTGTGTTTGGGTCTGAAGAGTGGAAATCCCTCTGAAAATCCTCCACTCTGCCATAAATGTAAGTAAAGCAGCAGTTCTCAGTATGGACACAAGGGAAGTAAAGCCCCATTGAAGATGGTGAGATTTGCTTCAGAGTAAATATGCATAAGATTGAAATCTCAGCATCTGCAGGTAGGGCTAGGAGAGTCTTCTACCTGAATTCCTGGCAAGCAGCTGCCACTCAACATAGACAATACTGAGCTAGATGGACCCACGGGTCTGACTTGAGAGCTTCCTATCTTCCACAGCTGCAATACTATGAACACTAGGGGATGCAGGTGGCGCTGTGGTCTAAACCACTAAGCCTCTTGGGCTTGCCTATCAAAAGGTTGGCAGTTCGAATCCCCAGAACGGGGTGAGCTCCCATTGTCCTGTCGCAGCTCCTGCCAACCTAACAGTTTGAAAGCATACCAGTGCGAGTAGATAAATAGGTGGCAGGAAGGTAAACGGCATATCTGTGTGCTCTGGTTTCCGTCATGGTGTTCCGTTGCGCCATAAGCGGTTTAGTCAGGCTGGCCACATGACCTGGAAAGCTGTCTGTGGACAAACGCCAGCTCCCTTGGCCTGAAAGTGAGATGAGTGCTGCAACCCCATACAGTGGTACCTCAGGTTAAGTACTTAATTCGTTCCGGAGGTCTGTACTTAACCTGAAACTGTTCTTAACCTGAAGACCACTTTAGCTAATGGGGCCTCTTGCTGCTGCCGCGCCACCGGAGCACGATTTCTGTTCTCATCCTGAAGCAAAGTTCTTAACCTGAAGCACTATTTCTGGATTAGTGGAGTCTGTAACCTGAAGCGTATGTAACCTGAGGTACCACTGTAGTTGCCTTTGACTGGACTTATGTAACTGTCCAGGGGTCCTTTACCTTTTACTATGAACATTTACTAGAAGTAAGCTTTTACTTCAGCGGAACTTGCTTCTAAGTGTGCCTGGGATTGTGTAGTAAGTAACCTTGAGTTGCTCACTACTTCTCAGCCTAACCAATTCACAGGACTACTGTGGGAATAAAATTGCCATTGGCTAACTAACCCCATGGGCATAGACATGAGCTCATTCAAGGAAGGATGGAATACAAATTTAAGTTTTCTTCTTTGACTGCTATTAATTTGCAGACCGTCTTGAAGATCCATGACCAGCTCTTGCATATCTTAATACTGATCAGTAGGATTTGGAATTTGGATTTTACAGAAGACAAAGCACATTACTGATACTGCTATGTGATCCTGCTTTATCTGTAAGAGTTATCATTTTGACTTCTTCATGATATTATCCCAGTATCCTTTGTTCTAATCTCAGCTTTACACAGGCTCTTGGCAAAATGGCGAATGCTTTGTAAATCTTGATCAAAGTCAACTGGACTCTTCCCTTGGAGTTTTATATGCCATGTTCTTCTATGCTGCTTGAATATACATTTATGGTATCCTGTGCTGGGGGTGGGGAGGAGTGTGAGAAGGCAAGTGAGCTCAGAGCCTTCTTTTTCAAAAAGAAAAAGTGAAGAAAAGAAAAGAGAGATAGAGAAAATAAATATAGTATATTAATACACCAATTGTTAACAGTTAACAATAAAAAAAATTAACCTACTGCATTTTATATAAGTGAGTTCAATTCATTATACCTGTCCATGCAAAGTCAGTCTCTCTCTATAAGCAATTAGCTTTTAGTGGCAAGTGGAGTCAGGTCTTCCATCCACTGAATAAATGGAGCTGTACATTTATTTTTCCAGTGCAGTGATATCAGCCTTTCGGCCATAGTAAGGGTATGGAGAACCCATTTACATTATCTAGTTGTCAGACTCCACGTAGTAGGTATATAGTTCAAAAGAAGAATATCCTCTGGAAATTTTAGCTTTTCCCACACAGTCATATTTATATAATACACTATTCTCTCCCAAAACTTACTAAGTACAGGGCTTTGTAAAACATGTGTTTTAAAGAAGCATTATCTGCATTACATCGCCAATAAAATCATGGGATATTTCCCAGCTTGAAGTGGAGACAATGGGGTTCAAACTTGGGATCTTTTGCATACAAAGCAGTTTCTCTGCCATCACAGCTGATGGTAAATAATTATGTAAGAATAACTGTTTGGAGGAATGTCAAGTGGGAATTAAAGCATGGCATTCATTTGTTTTTGCTTTCACACTTATTACTTACTTACTTATTACAGAACATCCACTGTTCAAACAAGCAGTGCAAATGCAAAACATGATGCAGGCTAGCATGAGTTTGGAATCTGATCACCCTTTCCCCTTCCAGCTCACTCACATGGCCAGTTAATCTATAACCCCATCTATTTCCTTTGGACATCCTAACTATTATAATTGTAAATATCTTTGACAAGATTGCTTGAGGCTTGTACTGTATTCTCATTAGGAGAATTTTTTTTAATGCTCTGTGTTGCAACAGTGCGGTCAGAGGGAGAATAAAAAGTCCACGCCAACTAAAGTAAAAAAACCCTCTCCACAGAATAAACACTTCAGTGCTCTCGCTTCTTTATCGTGCATGTAACCATGGTGATTGTTTTCTTTTCGAATTCTTCCTGAGTAAGTTCAGGGCTATCTTTTCATGTCATCCCATTTGACAAATTTGTTCCTGACACTGCCAGATTGTTTTGGCATAACCAGACTGGCCTGAAGAAGAAAAACAATGTAGTTGTGCGAGGACAGGAGTTGCTAATATGTATTATACCTGTTAAAATGTGGGAAGTACTTTCCTGTGGGGAGCTGCAGATTTGGTGATGTTCCCCTGTTGATACATGGAAGAATTCAGACATTGCGCCTTCAGGGCCAAGGAGTTACTTTGGCCTTTGTCCAGTTTCATCATTCCTCCTCCTCCTCCCCCCTCATTTTGTCCAGTCAGGATTATGATAAATTATGCTTTGGTTCCAGAATAGTCCATACCCCTTTATCCCGGTTTACTTTGGGCTATATCCTGGATTTGCAACCCTAAAGTCCTAAACACTGCACTGAAAACAGGCTTATCACCAGCAGGAAGTTGTCAGGACCCGAGCAAAGCCCAACCTTGATGCTTGCCCTGCTCCCACGCACCCTTAAAATAATAATAATAATACGTACTGGATTGCTTAGTCTGGAAGCCTAGTCTAGATGACCCATATCACTCTACAGTTCTATGGTTTAAATTTTGCTTTTAATCAGGGTGAGACAGCCACCACAGGCTGCAGAGGCTGAGGGTGAGGTGGGTAAGTGGCAGGGAGCTGTAGGAGAACGGATCTGGGCACTAGCTGACGTCTGCCCACAGATGCAGAGGAGGAGACTGGCCCATCAGGCAGCAAAGTGACTTAGGCTGCTCCTGCATTAGGAAGATTGTGGCAAATTTAAATGGTGGCTTGCCACCAAGCAATGTTAAAAGCACTGCAGTGGCCTGCAAAGGGGTATCCACGCTGGAGGAGACCCAATGTTGACATGTGCTTTCTCAGCATTTGGCAGGTCCTGGAGCTGAAGGGGCCGGTAGGTAGACTCCTCTGTACCTCCTTGTCCCTAAACCTTTTAACCAGTGGTGAAGGAAGGCACTCCAGCACCCGCTGCAGGGTGTTGAGGGGTGGGGCAAACCGCCCGGCAATGCATGCATGGCGCCGATACAGTGGAACCTCGGGTTACATACGCTTCAGGTTACGTACGCTTCAGGTTACAGACTCCGCTAACCCAGAAATATTACCTGGGGTTAAGAACTTTGCTTCAGGATGAGAATCGAATTTGTGATCTGGCGGTGTGGCGGCAGCAGGAGGCCCCATTAGCTAAAGTGGTGCTTCAGGTTAAGAACAGTTTCAGGTTAAGAACAGACCTCCAGAATGAATTAAGTACTTAACCTGAGGTACTACTGTACGGATAGCGCTCAAGCGGTGCCGATACTGACGGCATGCATGCAGCGCTGATACGGACAGCACTTGAGCGACGTCAATACAGATGGCACATGCACGGTGCCAATACAACTGGTGCATGTGTTGCGTCCATACAGATGGCACTTAAGCGGCGCCCATAACAACGGCACGCATGTGCCCTTGACCACCCTACAGTGAGTGTAGCCCTCGGTCACTGCCATTTTGTCACCCCCCCCTCAGGGTGACACCTGGGGCGGACAGCCCCCTGCCCCCTTCCTACGCCCCTGCTTTCAACCAATCCAATATAAGCAGTGGCATAGGCCTTAGCCTCTGCCACTAGGTGGTGGCACCAGCTCTGCAAAATCTTTGGCAGATAGTTTGCAACACCTATTTCCTGGTCCTTTTAGCTGTGGAGGCCAGGGACGAAAATAGGAGCTTTTGCATGCAAAAATTTAAAAAGCCAGCACAGAGTAACTGTATTAAGGGTACAGTTTAGCATGAAGTGTAGAGTTTGGTCTGCTTAACCTTGTTCTTGTGACATGAACAGCCTTCTAATAAAGCAAACATTGAGCTCATGGCACCAGGATAGAAAGGGGATTAAAAAAACATTGGCAATGACATCACCTTGCCTAGCAGATGGCAGCTAAAAGGGAGCCAGAGGGGAGATTGGGCAATGGGGGGCAGCTTGTCCCGGGTCCCCCCTCAAGCCTAGTCGTGCCTCTGTCTGCACCAGCAGAATGACTTGGCTTGGAAAATATTTGATTTGGGGAGCATTTCTGTACCATAACCTTCCAAGGGACAGTGTATTGCTTTCTTTAATTAAGTATTTCAATTAGAGAGAGATGAAGGTTCTGTTCCCGCTCCTGGATATATTAGCCTAAACTTTTTTTTTTTTTAATTATGTGGACACATTTATTTTTGATGGCATGATACAGTGTTAATTGAAAAGTACATCATTAGAGCTGATAAACCAGACATAGTGTTATTTTGGTATTAAAAGCCAGGTGCTGAGCTGACATCCCTGGAGACTGAGATTTTCTCTAGAAAACAGCTGCCCTATTGTCTCCCTGTAAATTCCAGGAATAGTCATTTCTCTTTATTCCTTCAGACACCTCTTGCAATCCATTCTGAAATACTAATTCTTATTCTTTATATTTCCTTCACCATTAAATCCTTGCCTTTATTCCAGTTTGTCTGAACAACTTGGCTCTCAGAAACAAGCACCTCCCAGGAATAGTGTGTGTCTGTTAGCCAGAGGTAGACACCAACCTTAAAATTTGGTTTGTACCCCAATATGGCACTTTGGAAAACAGTCCCCTTCGTTCCTAAGTACTTCAGAGTCTGTCCAAGTCTGCTTTGGGAAAAATGAGGCTTAATTTTTCTCCATTCAGTATGGGAATTAAAAAAAGTATTACAATCTATTATACTTTGGTCAAAAGTGGATGAAATTTTCCAGAACAGGCACTAAGAGTTTAGCAATATAAACAATGATGATGATGATGATGATGATGATGATGATGATGATGGTTTAATAAGGCAGACTATGGCTTGGCTGATAAATAATGATACAATAAATAAACATCACTTGGGACAGCCTAAGGAGGTGGGGGGGGGAGGGAGAGGGTGTGTCAGAGAGAGAGAGAGAGAGAGAGAGAGAGAGAGAGAGAGACCAAGTATTTAATAATATAAGGCGTACTATGACTGAATATAATTACTTGTGACAGACTAAATGAAATAGACTATGTGGAACTTAAAGCAAATTCCTCGGCCCAGAACTATTCT
The DNA here is from genome assembly GCF_951804945.1 of Podarcis cretensis. Classification (NCBI taxonomy): domain Eukaryota; kingdom Metazoa; phylum Chordata; class Lepidosauria; order Squamata; family Lacertidae; genus Podarcis; species Podarcis cretensis. The sequence continues at coordinate 82,528,200 of NC_137172.1, read as the reverse complement.
AAGAGGAAAGTGTGCACATGGGGGGGGGGAGCCAATGACTCTAGTAAGAACAAACAAGCAGCATAAGATTAATAAACCAGAACTCTTCAAATAATGCTCCTGTTTCTCAGACAGCAAACTTGCACAAGAGCAAGAAGAAAAAGAGACCAAAGCTCTTTATTTATTTTAACAGCCCTCTCCAAAATGCACCAAGATTGAAGATTCCTACGAAAATGATTTCCTCTGATTACAAGCTTGATCTGTCAGTCACACTCACCAGCCTAGTGTTCACTCACCAGCCCGCTGCTACCTAACCCCTCATCCCATTGTAACATTTTCCCCATTTAGTAAAATTAGAGAAATCAGCTTTGATTTCAGGAGATATTGGTCTCTCTCTCTGATCATTCCTGGCAAATTTATTCTGAAGAGTATGTTTAACATAGCTGTTTGCTAACAAGGAACTCCCCCCCCACCTGGTAACTGTGTCTTTTGAATGGAACACCCCAGTTTCTTCAGCACAGGTAAAGGTAAAGGGTAAAGGGACCCCTGACCATTAGGTCCAGTCATGACCGACTCTGGGGTTGTGGTGCTCATCTCGCTTTACTGGCCGAGGGAGCCGGCGTACAGCTTCCGGGTCATGTGGCCAGCATGACTAAGCCTCTTCTGGCGAACCAGAGCAGCGCATGGAAACGCCGTTTACCTTCCTGCCGGAGCAGTACCTATTTATCTACTTGCACTTTGACGTGCTTTCTAACTGCTAGGTTGGCAGGAGCAGGGACCGAGCAACGGGAGCTCACCCCGTCGCGGGGACTCCAACCACCGACCTTCTGATCAGCAAGTCCTAGGCTCTGTGGTTTAACCCACAGCACCACCCGTGTCCACCCCAGTTTCTTCAGCACAGGTACTTCTGGTCATTAGATACAACCTTAAAATGTCCCTTCTAGGACAAGATACCTCCAGCATGATGGAACAAGCACATACACACCAGGCCAGACAGCACTGCAAATGTTGCTTTGTCTGCTGATAGAAACAGAATCATTGACATGGAATTTAAGTAAGGCTGGAACTTTTCAAACTTGCTCTGTAATGAGTCACAAGAGGATGCTACAAGACTGTTGTAGAGAGGGGTGAGGGAAGCCATAGTACTTCCTTTATTTCCAGTGTGGTGATGAAACAATATCCCAGAAACAGTTTCTAAATCTACTTCTGCATTTTCCAGTAAGAGTGTGTTATTTACAGTAAAGATAAAGAGCCAAAAACCTAAAGGTTCTGTGTTAAATATTGTGTGTGTCTGAATAAGAACAAAGTAGTACAGCTATCAAAAGAAAGGCTGTAAGAACAACAGCAAGGTTGACAGGCAATTGCATTAGGCCAGAGATTAATTCTTTACTTCATTAGGATACAGGAAACATAGGCTAAACTAGTCTTGCTCTTGATGGATGATGCCTCAGCTCCAAGAGTTCCATCCAATTAGCATTCAGTCAGTAATAATGTGTGTGAATGGGAAAGTGTAAGGCTTGCCTGGCTGAAGACAGAAGAACATGCATAATACATTTTAACTCTCCTAGTGCAGCAGCAGATGAAACAATGGTGACTGCTCCTGCCCCATTTCTGCTGTCCAGCCTCCTCTCTTACCTGCAGCAAGTGATCAGGGCTCCAGGTGGACACATAACACAGCAAGTATGGGATATAACAGTGGTGTCCAAACTTTTTTCAAAGAGGGCCAGATTTGAGGAAGTGAAGGGCCGTGAGGGCCAACCAAAGTTGTTGACCTTCTTTTAGCATTGAAGTTGTTGAGGTTTATTTTAGGATTTTACCCCATGAAATAAACTGCCACGGGGTCCGGATTAACCGACCGGATTAGGCCCCCGAAATGGACTTTGGACATGGCTGGGATATAACATGGCCAGGGAAGGAAGGAGGGATCTTGTTCTATCTAGAGACTTAACAGCAGACGTTCCCCCGCTTTTGGCCTGGCAACCCTGAAAAGCAGAGCTGTGGGGAAGCTCTGAATCATAGGCCAATTGTGGCCCGTGAGGCCGTTTCCCCCAAGTCACACCCACCTGCTCATCAGCTGATATCTCTGGTGGGATGACATGGTTTAATTCTGCCTCAGCTGTCTGTCCTTGAGAAAGGACAGCACAGCCGAGGCAGCAGGATTTAATTTTCGCTCACCATCTGATAGAAGAGAAGAAATCCTGCTTCAAAGGCTTGTTTAAAGCAGGTTGTGCATTTCTTGTGAGCAGGCGGGTGGCATCAGCACTGGGGTTGGGGAGAAGAGTTTTTCCCTGAAAAGTATGAAATAGGACCAGAGCACCAAGAATGCGGAACTGCCACCCAGATGCCACATTCAGGAAAACCACTTCCATTCAAGAGAACTCCAAAGTCCACCAGATGGAGCCAAATATGAAATAGTGGCTTAGAAAGAGGGGCAGAAACACACCCGGAATTGGGGAAGAGAACGCTTTTGAGTGCATCCCCTCCCAAATAATTTGCTTTCAGTTCCAGAAATGAGCTTATAGTCCACTTCTGGTTTTACCACAAACTTTCCTCCCCAGCCCATGTCAGCAGCTTAATTTGAAAAAGAAGTGATTGTTCTTGTTAAATAGCTGAGAGTTGGAAATCCTGGGTGATCTGTTGCAAGTTACCCAGAGAGCTATCAGTAGATCCCGATCTGCCTGATCCCGTTTTAATATATTGAGAACCAACTGCCCCTACACCCACATCCAGCTCAAAAAATAAAATAAAATCCATTTAATTACAAAGGTTCATGATTGTATTTTAGAATATTCTGAACAAAGGAGTCTTTGTTCACTGGCTTTGTTCTGTTTTATACGTTTGCTGTTAAATGCTTCAAATTCTCCCATTTAAAATCAATGAAAGAGCAGGAGAACGGGTGATGTGTGGTCAGACTTGCTTGGTACTCTGCTGCCCACCCTCTAATTGTTAATATTAAACGTCTGCCTCTTTTCTGCACCTCTGCTAACCCCCATTACCCCATCTGCCTTGTTTTAAACTCAGCTCATCTGGCCATATCCACTATAATCAAAAGCAATAAACCAGAAGTAGTAAAAGAATAGCCTGTGCCTGACCTCATCTAACTTACGAGGATAACCTATTAAAAACACCACGTTCCAGAAATTCAGACTTTGTCTTTTTGACACAGGTGGCCCTCAGCACTTTCCCAGCTTTTATGCCCACACGCTCTTTCACAATGGTCCTATACTTCGTGCCTGGTGCCTTGATTTATCAGTAGGGATGAAAACTTTTGTTTTTTATAAGTTTATAACAAAAAAACATTGTTTTTATATTTTGTTGGAAGCTGCCCAGAGTGGCTGGGACAACCCAGTCAAATGGGTGCTACTTGCAAATAGTTGTTGTCATAGTAAATAATAGTAGTAGTAGTAGTAGTAGTAGTAAAGGTAAAGGGACCCCTGACCATTAGGTCCAGTCACGGATGACTCTGGGGTTGCGGCACTTATCTCAATCTATAGGCCGAGGGAGCCGGCGTTTGTCCACAGACAGCTTCTGGGTCATGTGGCCAGCATGACTACGCTGCTTCTGGCGAAACGAGAGCAGCACACGGAAACGCCGTTTACCTTCCCACCAGAGCGGTACCTATTTATCTACTTGCACTTTGATGTGCTTTAAATAAAGCACTTTATTTATTTATATAATAATAATAATAATAATAATAATAATAATAATAATGTTTTAAAACATGTGCAAAGTGCCTCACCATTGTGGAAGGAAGACATTTCTGATTTTAAAAATAGACGAAAAAATTGAATGTCTCTGAATGGGTAGAGTGTTCCTTCTGAAAACTCTCTCCCCCAACCCGGCAACTTATAGCATCTTGTAGGCTAAGAAACAACAATGAAAATGCCACAGACATCCTCCAGGATTTGTACTCTCTTCTCTCAGCAGCTGAACTAGAGGATGCAACACTAGCTGGGTCAGTTCTCGTTGACAGGGCTGTTTCGGGAATTCATCTCCGTGTTGACGTTGGCAGGGTTGGTTCAGAGAGATGTGAAGGTACCTGAGAACACAAGAAGAACCTCCGGAATGGCCCATCTGGTCCAGCATCCTGTTCTCACAGGAGCCAACCAGATGCCTGTGGGAAACCAGCAAGCAGGATTCAAGCGCAAGAGCACTCTCCCTTCTTGTGGCTTCCAGAAACTGGTTCTTAGAAGCATTACTGCCTCCAACTGTGCAGGTAGACCATAGCCTCTGCTAGCCTTCTCCAGCATGACTTTGTCTAATCCTCTTTTAAAGCCTTCTGGCTTGGTGGCCATCACTGCCCCCTGTGGGAGCTAGGTCCATAGTTTAACCATGCGCTGCCTGAAGAAGTACCGGTACTTCATTTTATCTGTCCTGAATCTTCCAACATTCAGCTTCATTGGACATCTAGGAATTCTAGTGTTACAAGAGAGTGAGGAAAACTTCTCTCTAGGCACCTTCTCCATGCCTTGCACAGTTCTATAAGCTAGGAGGTCCGATTCAACCTAGAACCCTTAGACACTGCATCAGGGTAGGCAATACCCAAATTCTGCTAGCAAGTTACGATTAGACCCCGTTACACTGATTTTGGCATGGGGCGATCAAAGGTCACAAATGACTAAGAGAGACGTGTATGTAAGAATAAGCAAAACATGCCTTGGAGATTCTACCAGCAGATCATACTTCTGTGCTACATGAAAAGGTCAGAAGGTGCCAGAGTTGCAAGACAATCTGAGCTGGGAAACAATTCCTTTCTGACCTCGGTTGACTCGGGATTCTGCCAGACCAATCATGTCACTGCAGATCTCCCCATCTAACAATAGGGAAATTTTAGAGTCCAGGTGGAAGCTCTCTATAAAGGCAGCAGCCTGCTTTCATTTGCTAGTCCATTTTCAGTGTACAGTCCTCCTAGCTAGTAAGGGATTTTCATGCCTGCCACCATCTCTTGTGATTTATACGAACCATCTCTTTCCACAGAGAAAGCTATTTCAATACGCAGGTTGCCATTCAGCAGACTCAGGCTTAGCAGTGCCATCTTATGCAGAAGTGACCCTATATATGTTCTGTAGAACTACCGCTATATAAATGTGTATGATTGCAGCCTAAGTGTGTAAGAGCAGCTAAAACACAAGGGCACTTGCCCTGAAAACTCCTTCCTTGCAATGGGGGTGGTGAGTGACAGAGGCATCAGCTGCTCCAGCATATTGGGAGGGGCCGACATGAGGTCACATGATGTTCTGAGGTCATGTGATGTCATGAGGAGCCAGGGGGCTGAGCTGAACACCCTCTGAAAAATTTGGGGGCCTAGCTCTCTCAAAAAATACATGGGGGGTGGGAGGGGGAGCCAAAACTGCCTCCGTGCCTTTCGTGAGACAGCTCAAATTCTTGCTCCCTGATTGTATTTATGATGTCTATTTTGGAAAATGAGACTTATTTGGTCTGTAATAATAGTTCCATTTTTAATGTGGCACTGCTTTTAAATACAGTGGTACCTCGGGTTACATATGCTTCAGGTTACATACGCTTCAGGTTACAGACTCCACTAACCCAGAAATAGTGCTTCAGGTTAAGAACTTTGCTTCAGGATGAGAACAGAAATTGTGCTCTGGCGGCGTGGCAGCAGCAGCAGGAGGCGGCCCCATTAGCTAAAGTGGTGCTTCAGGTTAAGAACAGTTTCAGGTTAAGAACGGACCTCTGGAACAAATTAAGTACTTAACTCGAGGTACCACTCTCAGAGCACTCCTCCCCCCTTTTTCCTTCTTGTGCTTTCTTTCTCATCCCCCCCAATTCTCTCCCCCAACCTGTCCCGTATTCTGCCCAACCAAAGGTGACAACCCTAACCCATCCTCATCCTGACAAGCAAAATGCAACCATCACTGGAAGGAGGACATCACAGTCACTGCTCCCAAGAAGTAACCACAAGGGGTAGCCTTAAAGTTCACTCAGTGAGGTTACCTAGCTTATGTTTTGAAGAAGACCTCTATATAAAGCCATTGTTTTTGCTCCCGGACCTCACGGTTGTTCCTGTCTTTTAAATGGTAATAACTGAGGGAGGCGGGTGTCTGATAATCCCAGGACCATTATGAAGGAAGGCTGCAAACTTTGGTAACACCCACCATTATTTCTTTAAAAAGAAAATGAATTATTTTCCGTGACTGTTTTTAATTCAACCACTAGAGAGCAAACTTCTTCTTTCTATCAGGCTGTGATTTATACACGAAAGGAGAAGATGGAGCACCCACTTGTGCAATACTTTCGTGCTTGAAAACTTCTTTAAAATAGAGAAATGTACATGTGGGTGACCTAGAAAAAAATAATTGTGTGTGTTTTTAAATTCGGTGGTCTAATTTTCAAAAGAAAAGAGAGCAAAGTAAACAAGTGTGCCTTTGTGTATAGTTTTCAGAATATGGAGGCGCACTAGGTTCTGTTCTAACATTTCCTTCTTCTAAACCCCCCAAACAGGTCATGTTTTTCAAGGTCCTCTCCCACAACTAGTGGTTCTCCATGGAAAAATATCTGAAAATATTCAGTGATGAAGGATAGTTATAATGATTAGGGCTCAGACCTGCTTTATTTATGGCTGTAAAACTGCATAGAGAACCTCAAGGACCTCTGAGTGGACAATTAGTATTACCAGCAAGATTTTAACATGTTTGCCAGCCTTTGAAAACCCACAGTGATCAAACTGGAGTTTCACCTGTCTGATGCTCAAGTCCCTGTCTTGTGACTGTGTGTCATGCTGTTGGTAGAGTTCTTTCATGTGCCAAATGAGCTTGTATGGGGGGTGGGGGGGAGATAGTTGTCAAGATCAGATATACAGATGGGGACTTTGGCATTTTCAACTGCTTCCTTGCTGATCTCCTTCCCAGCTCCCGTCCTGAAAGCAAACCTGTGCCAGTATTCTTTAACGACACATCTGAGAACAGAAGTTCATACCCTTTTTGAGAATAACTGGCAGCGGGGTTTACAGCGCACAAAAGGCAATGAGTTTAATAGCGTTAATTGCAACCGTCTATTACCTAACTTCTGGCGATCAATGCACCATGCATTTAAAGTGCGTCAACTTTCACGATCAGACAGCTAAGGACCTGAAGTGACACACTACACGATCTCTGCTCAGAATTAAGTCCTCTTGACTTCAAAAGGACTGACTGTAGTAAATGAGTTTAGGATTGTAGCTTCAAGGTACTTTAAATTTGTATGGAATTAGTCCAAGAGTCGCCAGTGTGGCACTCAAGGCACTCAACCTTTTCATAGTACTTTGAAATAAGTCTCTTTTTGCCAACAGAAGATGTAACTGAGGCATGGGGGTGATTTCAGCATGTTGGAGTGTAGTGCCCACAACAGTTTCTCTGGCTGGCCAATGTACCCACAGGTTCAAAAAACTTCGCATTCTGCATCCATCAGTTTATTCCACCCATGTACAAGAGGGAAGTGTCAGCAGGCTTGAGGAACCCCAAGGGTTTGCATGTGTACAAATTTTTTTTATATCTAATGGTGGATGCGCCAACCAAATAGCCCAATGAAGACTAATATGTTCAGTGAGTACAGAGTGCTGGCTGACTGTTACAGGGTGGGGGTTAGGGATGCGAGTGGCATCATGGTCTAAATCATTGAGCCTCTTGGCTTGCTGATTCGAAGGTTGGTGGTTCGAAGCCGCTCAACAGTCCCAGCTTCTTTCAACCTAGTAGCTTGAAAGCATGACAGTGCAAGTAGATAAATAAGTATTGCTGTAGCGGGAAGGTAAACGGCATTTCCATGCATTCTGGTTTCCGTCATGGTGTTCTGTTGCGCCAGAAGCGGTTTAGTCATGCTGACCACATGACCCAGAAGACTGTCTGTGGACAAACACTGGCTCCCTTGGCCTGAAAGCGAGATGAGCACCGCAACCCCATAGTCACGTTTGACTGGACGTAACCATCCAGGGGTCCTTTACCTTTTACCTTTTTACCTTACAGGGTGGGACTGGGAAGGTAGGGGAGGGAAAATGGAATGGAGTATCCTGGAAGAGGTTATGCTTGGCTGGCTGGAATACTGGAGCACACCACAGGCTCCACTTTTTTACCTTGTTTTGCACTCAGGAGGGATTTTTTCTTTATCATAATCTGGATTTGTCAAAGAGGTTAGCCTCTCCTGGAACAGCACAAGAGAGATTTAGTGTTGTTTTTCTTCCATCCTCTTCTGTCCCAGTACTGTAAACATAGCAAAAATATTAGCATTGGTACCCAATTTGGCTTCCCAGAGTGTCTTGATTCTCAGAGGAAACATCTGAAAGCATCTTGATTCTCAATGAAAGTACCTGGATGAGCACCTGGGACCCCCTGGAATCTTGTGTATAGCTCAGCAGAGATTTGGGTTTGACATGCTACCTTTGTAACAGTGCTACCCATATTCTGCTCAAATACCAGCACTGCAATCAGACTAATTTATGAAAATCATGATCATTTTTGTGATTTATTCTGGGAACACAATAAAGATTTCCTTGGCACAACGTTGGGATGTTTGCTTTGGCACAGGCTAACGCACCCTGCTCTGAACAATATTGAACGCTAAATCATTTGGATGGATCAACATATCTGGAGTAATTGTGCCACACCACCATCTTCTCATTACCTGGCATTAAAAGAAGCAGCAAAACCCAGCCCCTCCCGAAATCTCCCCACAACATGGCATCGCCTATGCGTGCTTGCTAGGTCAGATTGCTGGGAAGTGCTCAGACAGACAAAGCTTAAAATAAAAAGAGTCACAAGGCAAAGTAAGTGGAACAGCACACGTTTCCGTAACAGCTGTGCAGCCAGCCCCTTTGTTCTGTGATTAATTGCACAGCCCAAACGGTGTCTGTGTAAATTCAGCCCAGGCAGCTGGCAAGCAGGTTGCAAACACCTCTGCATGCACTCTGGTCAACACAGTGAGCTCTCAATGTCTCGTTTCTCTGCTCAGCTGGCTCAGAAGAGATGTTGGTCTAAATGCTGACAGCAGCCAGAGGCCAAAGCCATAATTCAGGTATATGTTCATTTCTGGGGTGGTGGTGGTGAGTATCCCCCCCCCCAAAAAAAGTGGGTGGTAGGCCAAATAACTTTGGGAACCTCTTGCTTAGAAGATCCTTATGCTTCAGGGCTGTGCTTTTAGAATGCTTTCCTAAGAGGAGACAGAAGCAAAAATATCAGACATCTGAAGGCAGCCCTGTTTAGGGAAGTTTTTAATATTTAATGCTGTATTGTTTTTAACACTCAATTGGGAGCTGCCCAGAGTGGCTGGGGAAACTCAGCCAGATGGGTGGGGTTTAATAAATTATTATTATTATTATTATTATTATTATTATTATTATTATTATTAAAGAAAAAGCCACGTCTGGCAAACATTTGTGCATCTCTGATGGAAAGACTCTCATGCTCATGCACCGTTATATTCTGATGTAGTCCAACAGTGCCCCCTAGAGTCTCTGGGAATTGGCACCTCCTGTGGTGAATCACAAATAGACAGATAGCTTGGGTTTTGTCTTCAAATACACTGTCTCGTGTTGATCCCTTTTTATATACAGAAATACAGGAAGCTTCTAGCTTAATAATGTTTGCACTAACTGGAAGCGGATCTGCAGAGTTTCAGGCAGGGAGTCTTTCAATTGGGGGGGCATGGGGGTGACCCACAAAAGCATATAGGGGGCTGGATACAATCCATGGGCGACAGGACTGGCCCCTCTCTAAACTGTCTCCAAAGTGCTCAGATTCCACCTCCATAAGTGGGTTGTCCATTTACATGACCACCTGCCATCATTAAGAAACATTTACCTCATTTTGTTGAAGGCTGTGAATAGCGTTCAAGTCCACAAAACCTGTTGACGATACTCACACAAACACACACACTTATCTCAGCATTATTCCCTTACTAGTGCTATGAAGTGATTTTTTCGGCTTGCAGAAGTCCCAGGAGCTTTGAAATATATGTTTGCCCTGAGGCTAGAGTAGTAACCAGCCTGTATTTCAGATATTATACTCTGAGTCTTGGGAATGGTGTTCTTTTGCTCTGAGTCTCACGGGGAATAGATAACAATGCAAAATCTGCTTTGTTGGCTGAGACAACCTTCGCTTCAGCTTGTAAAGAAAATAAACCTTTTCACTGCTCTTTTATCCTTCTCTTTCATCGGACAGCAAAATGCAGCAATTTTCTTAATTCCTCTCTCTGTTTCTCTGTCTGAAATTAGCTCCATAGCCCTTATCTTTGCTGAGGGCCATGAAGGTATGCTATTATACTAATCAGTTCCTTATCTATTTTCTTTCTTCCTCTGGTTTCTTTCCAGAAAATGTGTCTTCTGGGACACATTTTGAAGTAAAGGGAAAGAAGATAAGTAAACCTATGGTCGTAAGGTGTCAGGGCTCTGAAGAGTGGCTCTGAAGATGGTGGGGCGGAGGCAGGGGACCAGGGAAGTGACCCAGGAGAGGGGACAAGTGATTTATGGAGTGTCATGCCAACCACAAGACAGGAGCATCGGGGCCCTCCAGAGTCTGCCTGTCTCCTCCCACTCAGCTACCCTACAGTTGAGGGGGGAAGCAGTGGGCGGACCGTTCGGGCAGCATGGAGAGACGCATGGCTCGGGTGCGCTGCAGGCCCCGCGGTGAGTGCCGCTCGGCATTTTGTCACCCCCCTCAGTGGTGACACCTGGGGTGGCCTGCACCCACTGCACCCCTTCCTCCCCCTGCCTTTCCCCCACAGTAAAGATTAACCCCATTGTTGTTGAACAGTATGCCAAACACATCTGTGCTAATCTTCAGGATGCTTAACTACTTTTGAGTGTAAAGAAAATGGAGGTGACAGAAACCAGTATTATTGATATTTGTAGATTTAGTACATCCAACACATCTTGACTAGCCAAATTAATGTGTGAGCAAGGTTGACTCCAAATGCTGTTGAAGGGGTGGGGGCACTCGGGGTCAATAGCTTCCTTTTTACAAGCATCTGCAGAACTGTCAATTATGACTACAAAAACTTGTGAACTGACCAGACTTGAGCAAATTCTGATGAGTAAATGCTTAGGGTTGTTGTTGTTTTTAAAAAAATCATATGTTCCTTTGGAACATATGGAATATAAGGGAATAAGGGATGTACATAACCATTTATTTGTATCACAGAGTTTTGTACTTTAATACTAGAATATGCTTGGTGCATAGAACAAACCCAGATCCTCTTTGTTGCCACTGAATCCACAAGCAGCCTGAGTCAGACTTCACTACAAACCATGGGTTGCTGTAAGTGATACATGAAGTGGTCTCTTTTGAACCAATGGTAATCATGTGATTCTATTGTTTGCTACAGGAAAGTACATCTTAATCTCCAAGTATAGATTTATTTTACAGAAAGCATCCAGATAATTCTATAGTTGTTATGTTTTTATTCTTTGTGCCTCACATTTTAGAGGCTGCATGTTAAGAGTATGCTAGTTTTTCTAGCATGAAAAGCTAAGGGATATGATCTCCTCCTTTACAAAACACACTTGCAAAGATTTCAGCATGTAGGTTATGAGATGGATTCTATTATCCACGCCCCCATCTATGATAATACTTTAATTGCCTCTTTACAAAAATCTCATTACATTTCCTTTTTCATGTAAAATATATCCATTGCTGTTAGTCAATATGAATATAGTTCTCTGCTTCCAGCTGCAGTATCAATTTATTGTGGTGCAAAAGATTTTGATTAACCTGCAAATGATTTCCCCCCCCCTTTTTTGGCAGTGTCTGCTGGCTTTATCTAAAATTTGCAGAACCGCTGCAGGCAGCATTTGCCGCAAAGGAACGAATGCACTTTGCTCTTGCTATTATAATTTAATCTTTGAAAACATAATTATTTTTGCTTATTCAATCTTTCACAAAGCTACTCTGTACACATTCCAAAACAAGAGGAATGAGAGCTCTCTCTCTCTCTCTCTCTGGTGTTCACCCCCAACCTCGTTCCAGCTTTCTACAAACATAGGAAAAGAAATAAGTTTGTTTATGTTACATTACACACTTCAGCATTCTTCACTCTGCCTGTCATGGAAATTGCTCATGAGCTTACAGTGAACATCACAGAAATGGTGTCAATAAAACAGCTCTGATAATAGGCAAGCGAGCTTTGTGCTCAACCAAAAGTTGACAGGTTAATGTCAAGATGATGCTCCATCATCCACATTGCCAGAAGCATTAGTCTGTGTCCACACCGACTATGTAACTTTAGCCAGTCTGCTCTTGCAGTTAATGCCCACACTCACTTTCCAACCTTCTCACTGCTTCCACTTTTCTCTTGCCTCATCTTGTTTTCGAGGTGCTATCGAGGTTTCTTTGCAACCCTTCATCCTTCTCTTATGAGGTCTGCCTCTCCCCTCCTCAGTTTTGAGTGTGCTTGTCCTTGGCACCCTGTCCAGCCTGCTTTGCCCACCCACGCTGCAAAGGCAAGGTACCCTGGGATGTGCTTTGATGCTGCACGTTCTGCTGTGCATAACCTCCATACAGAAGTGTGCTGCTAGCTCAGTGCAAGAAGCCTCTGTGCAGACATACCATGCTGCAACTCAGTGGTAGAGAATCTAATCTGCATGCAGAAGGCTCCAGGCTCAATCCCCAACATCTCCAGGTGGACCTCAGAAAGATTCCCTACCTGAAACCCTGGAAAAGTGCTGCCAATCAGTATAGGCAATACCGAGCTAGGTGGACCTGTTAAGTTGTGGGTGAACATATCAGACGACACAGTGGTTCTTCAAACAGCTCTTGTTTATTCACAGGTCAGAACAGAACTGAACTGAAGGGTTCAGCCAGCCTGCTTATATAGAGCTCCACTAGAATGCAACAGTAACCATTTTCTGAAACTATCCAATCACTGAACGTCACTTTCGATCCCTTATTTGCATATGTGGACCTGAACTATCTACAGTATCCCCCTGCTGGCCCAGGATGAGAACTTCAGTACATAACAGGACCAATGATCTGACTGCACACACACACACACACACACACACACACACACAATAAAAACACATTTGAAGCACATTTCCCGCCTCAAATAATTCTGGGCAATGTAGTTTGCTAAAGGTTGCTAGGAAATTCTGCGATGAAAATACTGTAACATGCTTTGAATGTGCTTTAAATGTATGCAGCCGTACACAGGCAGCTTCCTATGTTCCTATTTCTACTAAGTATGATTTTCTGAACGCATGTGTCGGTAGGCTTTGGGAGACAGGGGAGGGGTATGTACAAGCCACACAGCATGGGCGCATAACCTGTATAGAATGTTTGTGTCTGTCCACATGGCAAATTTAGGGAATTACCTTGCTGACTCCATATGGGGAAATAAAGGAGAGAAGAATGAGCCTGGTGACTGCAACACTGGTTTGGAGGTGATCCTAAATTTGGGGTTCATAGTTAATGTTAAGTACAAACCCCGTGTTTGATGTATCAATTGCTAAATTTGTGGGATGCTGCAAAACGTGGGGTTTTCGCTGCAAAAAACCCCTGCAAAACTTTGGCACAGGTTTGGAGGGGACCCCAGATTTGGGTGTTTGTAGTTAACTTTCCTAGCCTGTTTAGTACTTTCGCTTTTGCGTTTCACAGCACAGAATGTTGAAGGATGACTCTTGTCATCACCTCAGTCCTCCATCAGTAAAAGTGAAAATAATAAGCAGTTACAAGACAGTTATGAAAAAAGGAAAGCATTTTATGAACTAACAGCACAGTACTGTACATGCCTCAATAGTTAGCCCCACTGAGTTCAATGGTGTGTATAGGATTGCAGCTTAAATATGTTATTCATAACTCATATTCTACAGGGCAGTAGATTTTAGGACTTCTTTGTCTTTGGTAAGGTAATTCGCAAATCATTCTGATCTAGAAGCCAAAGTCAAGGTACATTATAGGTCAATAGCACAGGTCTCATCTAAGAGTTCCAGCTCTCTGGGCTTATTTTGCCTGACAATATGAGAAGCCTTGGAGCAGGGGGAGGGGGGAAATTGCTGAAGTGAACTTTATTAGATACAGTGATGACCTTTGGAAATCCCTTCTTAGCTCTCTAGGGAATGCTCTGTGTTTTTCCCCTCTTTGTGTCAAGTTACAATAAGGCTCATGTATCCATGGCAAAGGAAAACCTGGCAGATTTACTCTGCTTAGTGCCTATGGAATTACTGTAACCATTTCAGTCACGACTATATAGTTTATTTCATGGTTATTTAACAGCAGCCACACACTGGGCTGACATCTTCATCATTATCTTCTACAACCCCAAGGTCTCATTAGTGGTCAGTCACTGTAAGTTCAGACCCCATGAGTGTATATGCAAAATTAATATATATATATGCCCCAACATGTTTCACTTTACACTTATTACAATGAATTTTATTTGGCATTTTATAACTCATTCACTCAATTTGGTGAGGTCCATTTGATGCTCTTCACAATCTCTTCTTGTTTTAATGACCCTGAACAATTTAGTATCACCAGCAAACTTGGCCACTCATTGCTCACTCCTAACTCTAGATCATTATGAACAAGTTAAAAAGCACAAGTTCTGATACCAATCCTTGAGACTTTTCTCCCTTTGGAGAACTGTTCATTTATTACTACTCCTTGCTTTCCACAACTTAACCTATTCCTGATCCACAAGAGGACTTCTCTTCTTATTCATCAACTGTTAAGCTCACTCAGGAGTCTTTGGTAAGTTACTTTGTTGAAAGCTTTTTGAAAGTCCAAGTACAACTGGATCGCCTCTGTCTATGTCCTTGTTACATTCTCAAAGTGCTTGAAGAGGTTCATGAGACAGCACTTGCCCATGCAGAAGCCATGCTAGCTCTGCTTCAGTAAGGCTTGTCCTTCTATATATTTGGTTATTTTATCTTTAACAATACTTTCTACCAGTTTTCCTGGGCAGACATTAAGCTAACTGGCCTATAATTTCCAAAGTCCTCTCCAGATCCTTTTTAAAGACTGGCTATTTTCTGGTGCTCAGTTATGAAGGCTAATCTGAGGGACGTTACATATTTTTGTTAACAGATCAGCATTTTCACATTTGAATTGTCCACCATTATGCCAAGATCCCTTTTCTGGGTATCACACCCCATCAGTATATATAAAGCTTGATCCTGATTTTGATTTTGATTTATTTTTTGCACCACTTTGCACTTACTTTCACACTGAATCTTATTTAACCTTTCCTTGTCCAATCACCCAGTTTGGAAAGAGCTTTCTTGAATTCTTCACAGTCTACTTTGAATTTTATCTGCCTGAACAGTTTGGTGTCATTTGCATTCTTGGCTGCCGCACTGCTCACTTCTGACCTCAGATCATTTATAAATATAGTAACACTAGTCCCACTTCTAACTTCCATCCATTGTGTCCATTTATGTCTGCCATCTTCCTATTATTTAAATAGTTGATGTTCCATAAGAGATTTTCTTCTTTATTGAGTACTAAGAACCTTTGGATAAGGGACTTTGTCCAAAAGGTTTTGGCAAGGCTGGCTAAGTGTGAAATATAACTCCTACATAAATGCTTGTTGACCTTTTCAGAAAATACTAGATTGACAAAGCAGAATGCCCCATGTTGATTGTTGTCAGAAAGTCATTTCCCTCTTGGCATGTAACAATTTCTACTTTCATTATTATTTCTACCAATTTGTCCTGGGACAAAACTTAGACAGATGAGTCTTTAATTCCCTAGTTTCTGCCCCACCAACCCACTTAAAAATAAAATGAAATAAGTGTTATATTAATTGGGTTACCCTCCCATCCTGTCTTAAGAAGGCTGCTTTTAATGCGGCATGCTTTACTTAAAATGTTCAGCAACCTCTCATTTCAGCTCTTCAAGAATTCTAGAGCGAATGCCACAAGGCCCTGGTTACTTTTTAATTTGTAGTTTGAAAACTAGCTCTACAATTTCACCATTTCCCACATCTATTTGACATAGTTCTGAGGCACCTTCCCAGGGGCTGGGAGTGGGAGATTGTTCAGATATGAATCTCTTTCTGACACCTTCTGCAGTGAGGGCTGTTGCTAAGAATTCATTTAGCTGCTCTGTAAACTCCTTGCCCTTCTTTAGTATTCCTTTCGCAGTTCTGGATTCTAGCAGTCGTAGCACCTCCCTGGACGATTTCCTGCTCCTGAGGTATTTAAATATTTGTTTGTAGGCCTTTAGCAATTTGCTCTCCTTATCACCATCTTGCATTTGTTTTGCCTGAATATGTTCTGCTTTTTTATTTTCCAAAACCTACACTTATTAAAGCATGGAAGGGGAACCTTAGATCTGGGGTCAAATGCAGCCCTCTGGACCTTTCTATCAGGTCCTTGGGATTCTTCCCAGGCCACAAATTTCCTGGGCCGCACCTCTCACTAGCCTGGGCAATGGTTCCAAATTCCAAGGACCATAATCCCAAGAGAGAAGTGTCTGTTGGCTGGAGAAGAAACAGAGTAGATGCCATATTCCGCTTCCTCCTCCAGTCTCCTCTTCCAAGGGAGGTTGCTTCAAGATGGCCTCTGGGACAAGCTTCCATTTCCTGACGGGAGGCTGCCAGAGAACAGCTATTATCTTTGGATCTACTTCCTCCATTAGAGCCACCATGGGCAGAGGGAAGAGAGCTATGAGGTGGGTGAAATGGTGGGAAGGGGGCCATGATACAGTGCCGTAGCTATGGGGGGGGGGGCTAGCCAGGTTTTTGGCCCTCCAGAGGGGAACCATTGAGGCTCCCAGCCTTTCTCTCTCTCTCTGTATGCAATTGTGGGTGTGTGGGTGTGCCAAACTGGGTCTTTGATACCCCCCTGATGTGCCCAGCTTCGAATACATGCTGAGACACAATGCTCACTGGTTAACCTTAGATAAGCTATCAGTTCTCAAGTCTGGTTGATGGTGAAGATAAATAAGACTAGAAATGTACTTTGTAAACCTGGAAACGTGTGTAGAAATTATTAGCTCTGAAGCCTTGTGACTGTTTTTAAATGTTTTCAGATTTTTAAAAAATGCATTGATTTGCTACATTGTTATTTACTGCCCTGGGCTACTTTGGGAGGAAGGATGGAATAGAAATTTAATAAATGAATAAATCCAAAATTTGCATTACTCCTGACATCTGGAGGCTCTGCCTTACCGCCTGCTTGAGGATATGGTTTTCTTTACCTTCTTTCCCCACACATACACAAAGGAGGATAAAAGTTTTCTTTAAATACCAAAGCCAACATTTGCAATTTAGATATTTTTAGACTGGGTTGACATTTTCCTCCACCATTTACCTACTGCATCTTCCACAAGGCAAGTGATTAAAATCATGCATACAGTATGGATATTAAACCATGACATTCTAAGAGCCCACTTCTAATTGCCTGGATGAAGGCAGTAAACGAAGACATGCCTTTCCGTGGATCAATTTTTTACTTGGCCGATTCCCCTACACTTCTGTACTAATGAAATAAATAAGAACAAGGAAGCTGGATGAACAAAAGCAGAGAGCAATCAATGTCTGAGTTGGAGGAGGGTGGGTTGCTGCCATCTCCACCCACCTCTGCAGCAGTATTTTGCAGCAGTACAACTGAGGACTCTTGTTTGTTTTGCTTGCAGCAACAGCCTCCCACCCTACCCTAGGAGAGAAGCTGCACTGATATGGAAAATGCCAGCACTTCAGGTGTGCCTTGTAGACACTGCAACATCAGAAGCAGACCAAAATGCCTGAACTTCAGTCCAAGGTCCTGGAAGTGTTGGGACCATAGGTGTCAACTTTCAGATTTGAAAATAAGGGACCAGCAGCCTCAAAAATAAGGGATCAGCCTCAAAAATAAGGGATCAGCAGCCTCACCTGTCCCAGGGACAGTCTACGGGATGTCTAACAATGTGGGATAGCAGCAGGAAGTAGTGGGAAACGGCGCTGGAATAAGGGAATTTCCCACAAAAAAGGGGAGGTTGACAGCTATGGTTGGGACCCCTTCATTCCCTCCTCTTCCTCAAATTATATATGATCAGTCATTTAAGACAGCACCACTCACCTGTTAACCAGTGACAAGTGGGGAATGAGTATCCCTGGGCAGACTCTGGAAACAGCTTCCCCCCTTCTTCTCAGCTAACAGGTGATGATTGGCTTTGTTCAGGGTCAGAATCAGGACCTGGCATCTCTAAGCAGTGGCCAGGATTCCGCTGCTTCAGCATGGCCTGCCAATGGTCAGCTGGATCGAGTGTCCATTGTAATTCATACCCTCCAAGCTTTCTCCAATGAAAATAGGGATGTCCCATTCCATAATGATAATTTAACTATTTATACCCCACACATCTTACTGGGTTGCCCCAGCCACTCTGGGCAGCTTCCAACATATATAAAAACATAATAAAACATTAAACATTTTAAAAAGCTTCCTTATAGGGTTGTCTTCAGACAGCTTGGAGGTTGGATAACTCCATACTCTCCAACATTTTCTCCATTGAAAATATGGACGTCCTAAGGAAAGGTGGGACATTCTGGGATCAAATCAGGGACACCCCAGGAAAATAGGGACACTTGGAGGGTCTGTTAATTTCCCACAATGCATTGCATCTGACAGGAAGCAGGAACACAGTCAGGACCCTGGACAGGGCTGAAGGCTAAGAGATCAGCGGCTAAGCTCCAGAACTGCAGCTAGCAAATCTGCAGCTAAGACAGGACAACTTTACCTCAGCACTGGCCTGGTCAAGAGTCTCATCCTAAATATTCCACAGCACTCCCAGCTCTATGCACACAAGTGCTGCATTTGACCAGTTTAAATGGCTGGTTCCTTTTTATACAGTCCTTTGCTTTTTCTAAGAGAGGATTGAAGAGTCTTTTTCAGCTTGAGGGCAGCAGTCCCTTCACACCATACGTCAAGTGGTGGGCAGGGTAAAAGCAACACTGGGTGGAGCAATGGATGAAAACGTAACCTTTGCCCAGTTGACTATCCCTCTCTATCCTCCACCCAAGGTAGAAGAGGCATTGTGAGAGTTCAAGGACACATTTCAGCTTCCACACTCAAGGAAGGTTGTAAAGCAGAACTAGATGAGAGATGCTGCTAGGGAGGAGGTGTAACCTGAGGAGAATCCCAGGGCCAGATAGAGAGGCTTGGGGCCATATTTGGCCCCTTGGCCTAAGGCTCCTAAGGTTTGGAGTAGGACAGAGGTTTTCAACCTTTTTGAGCCCACGGCTCCATTGACCAACTACATTCTTTCTGCTGTACCCTGTGGGGCTCAGGAGCCTTGTTATGTCACCCCTTGCCTGCAGAGCTGGTAGCCTCTCACCCTTTTCAGACACCCTCCCTTGTGGAGTGTTCCCTCAGCCTCCTCTCCCCTCTCCTTGGGAGTCCTCTGGGCAGCTGCCGCTGCCGCCCCTGCTCTCTGAGCTGCCTCACTCTGCCCCACAGGCGCCTGGGAAGTGTTGAGAATTTCCATTCCACCTCAAGGAGCAGACGTGTGGAACTGTTGCATGTCACATGTCTGTTTACATTCCAGCACAGCTTGCTGGGAACTTCCGTTGTGTGTATAGCTTTTGCTTTTCCCTGTCTCTCTGAGAAGACGAAGAGAGAGAGAGACGACATGTTTCTTTGTCCTGATTTATGATTAATAAATCTGTAGTTGTAGCATGCTTTCACAAGCCTCACGCCTATTCTGTGTGTGCAGTTCGATCTGCTGATAGTGTGCCCTGGCTTTGAAGCACGGGTTGCTGATTTACGTCAGAGCAGAGGCTGATGGGTCTACGCAGTGGGACGGCTGGAAGGAGATGGCCCAGCTGGGGCTAGCCAGCTGGCCTTGTGCCCCTCGTTATGTCAGCAGGAAGCACCCCCTGACCAGCTCCAGAGGCACCATTCACCTGGGGAGCTTGTAGCCAAGGCTGCGGCAACAAACAGCCTCACAAACCTTTGAGAGGCAGAGACGCAAGAGGGCATCAGAGGGGGGAAGGAAGGAAAGAGGGACAGAGGCCAATGGTGCCTGTGGCACTCCTGACCATCATTCAAGGCACACTGGTTGGAGACTACTGGAGTAGGATATTTTCCTCAAGCTTTTCCTGCTTGGTGGAGGACGCCATCATTAGTGGCAGCTCCCTGGGGTTCAATGGACAAGGCAGGATATTTGGGTGAGGGTAGGAGAGGGGGGGCTATTTGAGAAAGTTTGAGGAATGAGCCCTTCTCGTTATCATAGTTCACACTGCACCATCACTCCACCTCCCAAGGCTCTTGGTCTGGGGCTGTAGCAGAAGAGACCTGAGGGTGAAAACAGTTCAATCAGCACCTTGTTTCCTTGGAATTAAACTTCATTGATTTCATCAGGAGGAGCTTGCACCCAGTTTGCAGCTACTTACCATCTCCCAAGGAACATTTCTGTTGAGGGGAGAAATAAACAAGATGTTCTTTTAGCCCGTTCGCATTTGTTTTGTTTCTCTAGTGCATTTTGTAATCCTTTCTGTGAAAGACCCTTATATATAAGGAAAAATGGAACCAGAGCAGCTGGATACTTTTGTAATATTGAATCTGGAACAGAACTGTCAAAAATATTGCCAGGAGAAGCAATGTCACATCTTGCAGTGGTGGTAGAAGGGCTTGTCACACAAGCATGAGAAATACTTTTCTACCTTCATATGGAAACTCTTCTAATTTGTGCGCTGTACAGAAGCTTTTAAAATGCTCGTTCCTCCTCATTTTTGTTGTGTGTGTTTGTGTGAAACAAATTCCTTTTTCTACATGCAAAGCAAGCTTGTGGTGTTTTCAAAGGAATGAATGGGAAGGTAATTTTATTAAAGTTCAATAATATTTCTTTGTAGGTTACTGGTTCTGTTTATCATCATTATTGTTAGTAGTTTTAATGGGATTTTAGTTGTATCTCAAAGCCTTAAATTATGCTGTAACTATATTGAGTTACGTAGAAACACAAAAACTGTAACAATTACTTCAGGCTTTTTCATAGTTATAACCTGTTATATAACTTTTCATGTCAGCCCCTCAGACAACATCTTCCATCAAGCAGTGCAGTTAATTAAGCCGTCATCTGGTATGGGAAATAGTATATCTAAAATAGCACAATTCCCATATTACATAAAGTTATCAAGGGAGGGTTCTTCCAAATGAGGGCTTAATTTGAAAATGTAAGGACTCAGCTACACAGCTGCAAAGAAAACATTTTAAATGTGTTGTAAAGTGCAATATACAAATGTGACACCGGATGGTGTCAGCGAGCTATGCAAATTTCAATGTATTTTTTCAAAACTTTTTTTTAAAAGCATTTTCACAGTCTTTTTTTAATATGTGTGTAGATTCCACCTGAGTGGTGAATTCAGATAAAATGAGATGTGTATGGAATGTGAGTTGGTATTTTGATGCCAATGATGTGTGGATGCTGCAAAAAGAAATTCATGAGGAGTAACAATCCCAAAATAAACAACCATTTGGAACCACTCAGAATGAAGCGTTGGTTTTGGATTTGCAATGTGTCATTTTACACCTTTCTCACCCATAAAATGACTTGAAGGTCGTGCTCAAATCTCTGGCTCAGTTCAGATATAACACCAAACTATAGTTTATGCCAACCATAGAATCATAGAATTGTAGAAGTGGTAGGGACCCCAATGGTTAGTCCACACCCCTGCAATGTGGAAATCTCAAGTAGATCATACATGGCAGATGGCCATCCAACCTCTGCTTAAAAACAAGAAGTGTTATACTGCTCCACTATCAAACAGCTCTTACTGTCAGAAAGCTCTTCTTGGTGTTTAGTCGGAATCTCCTTTCCTGTCACTTGAATCCATTGATTTAGGATCTACCCTCCGCAGCAGCAGAAAACAAGCTTCCTCCATCTTCCATATGACAGCCCTTTAGCTTTTTGAAAATGGCTATCATCTCTCCTCTCAGTCTTCAAATAGCTAAAGGACATAGTTAAGAGCATGCACCATGGTAGGAGCTTCCAAACAAACAATAGGAAAACCATGGTTTAGAGCTACTTTAGTTTGTCATGTGGTTAGTATTCATCTTCATAAATTCATAACTTCACCCCTGTCTTCATGGTGCAGCAACCTCTTGAGGCATAGCAGTGACCACAGCTGCAGTTTTTGCCAATGGCTTTTGAATTTGGGCGCAAGGGCAACCCACAGCACAACGTCTGCTTTGCATACCAGCTTCAGCCTTTGGTTTGCTGTCTTATTTTGGCAAGCCATAGTTTATAAAGCGAGCATAGGCTTGGACATTTAAAACACCCACACCATGGTTTGGTGTGCCAGCTGAATACAGCTAATGCTATCTAGGAAGGCATGTAGCAGCAATTATACTGTTTCTTGTTCTCCCTTCTTTTAAGGAGGGAGAAGCGAAGGCCAGCCATTAAACGACCAGTTTCCTTTGAGAGAGACATGGACATTTATGGTGTCTATGCAGCTATGTTTGCTTAGGTAAAGGTAAAGGGACCCCTGACCATTAGGTCCAGTCGTGACCAACTCTGGGGTTGCGGCGCTCATCTTGCTTTACTGGCCGAGGGAGCCGGCATATAGCTTCCGGGTCATGTGGCCAGCATGACCAAGCCGCTTCTGGCGAACCAGAGCAGCGCATGGAAACGCCGTTTACCTTCCTGCCAGAGCGGTACCTATTTATCTACTTGCACTTTGATGTGCTTTCTAACTGCTAGGTTGGCAGGAGCTGGGACTGAGCAATGGGAGCTCACCCCATTGCGGGGATTCGAACCGCCGACCTTCTGATCGGCAAGTCCTAGGCTCTGTGGTTTAACCCACAGCGCCACCCGCATCCCTTATGTTTGCTTACAAATGTACTAATTCTTCCAGTGATGTTCTTCTCCTTCCCCACCAGCTGCTCCTGCAAATATGAGATATTTGCTCATTCCATACCCAAAGCACAAGCTATCAGGGTGCATATTTGGGCAGCACTTCTTCAGCCATGAGGGACATGTTTGCAATGAACCTTCTTGAGTCATTTGGGTGCTTCAGTGCAGATAAATGTTTCATCTCAAAGAGCAGCTCATTTGATCTGTCCGGGAAAAAGTGTTTTGATGACGGAGTCATGAATAATATCTCTTCACAGTCGTATTTGCTCCCTTAGCTTCGTTTTTCTGAGGTGATTAACAGTTTTAGGAACTGAGAGAGAGCGAGGAAAAAAGAGAAATCCCCAAAAGGCTGAATATTTTGTTTTCTCTCTAACAAGTTTTCTTTCCTGTTAGAGACAGATAAGGTTTTCTTTGCATAAGAAATAAACTTGGCTATCTGCTTCTTAAAATCACCTGAATTTACCATGCTCCTCTGCTACGATCAAAGGCATGGAGGTACTGGGGCTGAATGGAAGCTGACAAGGTAGACCATTTAGGACCCTGATGAAAATGGTACATCTGCATCATTTCAGTCTTTTAATAAGTTTTCAGACTGTTTATAAGTAATTTGCCTATGGCTTAAAATAGAATAAAGCAGGATAATTGGGGGGGGGAGTCTTAACCATTCTGAGTATCGTAAAACTACCAGCCTCCTGCTTCAGTAGTCTGAAGCATACTACGGTAATTATTTAGATTGCAAAGAATTGCTTCCCTGAAGAATTTCTGTAGTCCATAAAACGTTGTGTTTTTTCTGCTCCCAGTATGATCGTAATCCCACTTCCTAAAGTTGTTTGATGGCCCCTCTTGAGTCTCTCTCCCCCCACCCCCACTGCCCATTTATCTTTGCAAAGAGACAGATAGTATCAATGTGTTATCAATCTACCGCAGGCCTGGTGCTTAGATACAGAGTGAGTGAGTCATCAGTGGCAGAAGGGAGGATTCAGGTCAGTCCTGCTAAATTGTAAGAATGTGGCCATAACCTACAGAGAGAACTATCTGCCCTACTTAGGGACTACAGTGGGAAGAACTGACAAAGTCTTGTAGATACCAATATTTTATTGCTGTATTTGTTTAACCTCTTGAGCACTACGTAATAATGCATTGCTGTGCACTGCTTACTTCTCTGAATGGCAGAATTTTTCAGAGACAGTGCTCTCTGGGTCTGGCTCCCTTTGGATCAGAGGGCATGGAGCACTGTTGTGATATTTGCTTTATTTACAAATATGTGGGTAGACCATAATGTTAGGCATGGGAAACCTCAAGCCCAGGATGGAGATTGTGGTATCTCAGCGAGCATTTGAATTTTAAATATCCTGATTATTTCTACTTTTAGTTAAGTATTTTTATTTATTTACTTGACAGGGAGGGGGCAACTGCCCCTCTCTGCCCCCCGGCTACACTCATGGAAGAAACTGTACAAAGGCAAAACTCACATTCATCGCTCTGTCTGCTTTTGCCTCTGGCTCTGTCTACTGATGGCATGTGGGCCTCAGAAGGATGACCTTAACCATGGTAGAAAGGTTCTTCAGAATACTTTCCTTGAGTAGTCTATTCTCTTTCCCTCAAGCTCTTATTCTTCTGTTAGGTTCTTTTTTAGTCCATTCCTGACTCACACTCTTCCTCCAGTTCCTTTGTCTCCTGAGATTCCTGTACCTTAGTGTGTGGTGTTATGGTTAGACTGTTGGATTAGCACTAGGTTCAAATCCTCACTCAACTATGAAGATCAGTGAGTGAGTATCTGCCAATTGTCCCTTTTGAGGTTTGAATCCGAACCATATTTCTCTTCCCCTTCCCTCACAGAAGGAGGCCTGCAAATTGTTTCAATCTTGAAGCAACTGAACGTTACCACATCAGCTCAGCCAACCTCAGAGTCTATACCACTACAAGCACAATGCAACAGAGACAGAGATTCCCATAAAAAGAAGAAAGCTAGGTAGGAATCAATGTTTATGCAAAATGTAGGGCATGTTCTCAAGCTTACTCTGCTGAGGCATGTTTGAGAACTTTCCCTGGATTATACACACAACTGAGAAAATGTGTTTCCTTTTCTGTCACACTCTGGTACTGAGGTAACATATAAAATAGATTAAAAAATTAAAAATTTGTCCAGTAGCACCTTAGAGACCAGCTAAGATTGTTCTGGGTATAAGCTTTCGTGTGCATGCACACTTCTTCAGATAAGGTGCTACTGGACAAATTTTTATTTTTTAAATTTATTTCGACTGTGTCAGACCAACACAGCTACCTACCTGAATATAAAATAGATATTTTTTTTAAAGTAACTGATTCAATAAAGCTCTCAAATTATTCTATTACTTTTATGCCCCCCCCTTGATGCATGACTTTATCTCATGCAAGATGGTATGAGTTTGACTATTTACTAATGTATTCAAATATATGCAATGAAAATGCATTTAGAGTGCAATTAGTGTGCCATTTCTGCCCATTTCAAATGCCAGTGTAATTAAGGTGCATAGACAATGTAATCTGTTAACTCTGTATAATTTCCTGTGCCTTTTTGGTTTGGTTTGTCCACCTGTGTGAAACTTTCAGTTACTATTATTACCAATAATTGGTTAATTGTGACATTCAATAGTTCAAACCTGAGCACCTGCAGACCAAATTTTAGTGCATGAAACTCAAGCTGTAAAATTAGTAAGTGCTTTTTGTTACATAAAAGTTCTCTGATTACAACTGATTCTTTATTAGAAGCATACTCTGCAAAACACTTAGCAAAGGAGAACCATTGTTTTCAGTTTTATGGCCTAGATGAGGTAGAATCATAGAATCATAGAATCATAGAATCATACAATCATAGAGTTGGAAGAGACCACAAGGGCCATCGAGTCCAACCCCCTGCCAAGCAGGAAACAACATCAGAGCACTCCTGACATATGGTTGTCAAGCCTCTGCTTAAAGACCTCCAAAGAATGAGACTCCACCACACTCCTTGGCAGCAAATTCCACTGTCGAACAGCTCTTACTGTCAGGAAGTTCTTCCTAATGTTTAGGTGGAATCTTCTTTCTTGTAGTTTGGAACCATTGCTCTGTGTCCGCTTCTCTGGAGCAGCAGAAAACAACCTTTCTCCCTCCTCTATGTGACATCCTTTTATATATTTGAACATGGCTATCATATCACCCCTTAACCTCCTCTTCTCCAGGCTAAACATGCCCAGCTCCCTTAGCCGTTCCTCATAAGGCATCGTTTCCAGGCCTTTGACCATTTTGGTTGCCCTCCTCTGGACACGTTCCAGTTTGTCAGTGTCCTTCTTGAACTGTGGTGCCCAGAACTGGACACAGTACTCCAGGTGAGGTCTGACCAGAGCAGAATACAGTGGCACTATTACTTCCCTTGATCTAGATGCTATACTCCTATTGATGCAGCCCAGAATTGCATTGGCTTTTTTAGCTGCCGTGTCACACTGTTGGCTCATGTCAAGTTTGTGGTCAACCAAGACTCCTAGATTCTTTTCACATGTACTGCTCTCAAGCCAGGTGTCACCCATCTTGTATTTGTGCCTCTCATTTTTTTTGCCCAAGTGCAATACTTTACATTTCTCCCTGTTAAAATTCATCTTGTTTATTTTGGCCCAGTTCTCTAATCTGTCAAGGTCATTTTGAAGTGTGATCCTGTCCTCTGGGGTGTTAGCCACCCCTCCCAGTTTGGTGTCATCTGCAAATTTGATCAGGATGCCCTTGAGTCCATCATCCAAGTCGTTGATAAAGATGTTGAATAAGACCGGGCCCAAGACAGAACCCTGTGGCACCCCACTAGTCACTCTTCTCCAGGATGAAGAGGAACCATTGATGAGCACCCTTTGGGTTCGGTCAGTCAGCCAGTTACAAATCCACTGAGTGGTAGCATAGTCAAGTCTGCATTTTACCAGCTTCTTTACAAGAATATCATGGGGCACCTTGTCAAATGCCTTGCTGAAATCAAGGTAGGCTACATCCACTGCGTTCCCTTCATCTACCAGGCTTGTAATTCTGTCAAAAAACGAGATCAGGTTAGTCTGACATGACTTATTTTTCAGAAATCCATGCTGACTATTGGTGATCACAATAGTTTGCTTAATGATCTGCTCCAGAATCTTCCCTGGTATTGATGTCAGACTGACTGGGCGGTAATTATTTGGGTCCTCTCTTTCCCCCTTTTTGAAAATAGGGACAACATTGTTGGTTTCTGCTCTCTTCACTGTGCAGCGAAGTGCTTGTCACGAGGCAATGTTTACATTCCACACTCAGAGTTGCTGTTGGAGTTTCTCACGGGAAAGGAGACTGGATGTGACGTACACTGGTTTCCTGTTTTTCTCAGTTCTCTCCGTGCTTCAGAGGGAGAGGATGCCTCTCTGCTCCTTGCAGAAGCAAGATGCTTGTTTGTAAGCTCTTAGCATTGAAGTGTAAATAAAGTAAAATAATGTAGAGTATGTGGCACGTACTGCTCATCATTCCGCTGTGCTCGGGACTCTGCAAAATCAACAAACATTTGCCCTCCTCCAGTCTGCCGGGACTTCACCTGTTCTCCAGGAATTCTCAAAGATGACTGCCAGTGGTTCTGAGATCACATCTGCCAGTTCTTTTAATACTCTTGGATGCAGTTCATCTGGCCCTGGAGACTTGAATACATCTAAACTAGCCAAGTATTCTTGTACTATCTCCTTAGTTATTCTGGGCTGTGTTTCCTCTGCTGAATCATTTGCTCCAAATTCTTCAGGTCGGGCATTGTTTTCTTTATCGGAGAAGACTGAGGCAAAGAAGGCATTGAGGAGTTCAGCCCTTTCTGTGTCCCCTGTTTGCATTTCACCATCTTCTCCTCTGAGTGACCCCACTGTTTCTTTGTTCTTCCTTTTGCTACGAACATACCCATAAAAGCCTTTTTTGTTGCTTTTAACCTCTCTAGCAAGCCTGAGTTCATTCTGTGCTTTAGCTTTTCTGACTTTGTGTCTACACGTGCTGGCTATTTGTTTGAATTCCTCTTTGGTGGTTTCCCCCCTTTTCCATTTTTTGTACACATCCTTTTTTAATCTTAACTCAGTTAAAAGTTCTTTAGATAGCCGCCCTGGCTTCTTTAGGCACCTTCCATGTTTCCGTCTCATTGGTATTGCCTGAAGTTGTGCTTTTACTATCTCCCTCTTAACAAACTCCCAGCCATCATGAACTCCCTTTCCTTTTAGTATTACTGTCCATGGGATCTCACCCAGCACTTCCCTAAGTTTTATGAAGTCGGCTTTCTTAAAGTCAAGAAATTGAGTCCTAGTATGCTTGGCTGCTCCTTTCCGCTGTATAGTAAACTTCAGAAGAGCATGATCACTCGCGCCTAATGATCCTTCCACTTCTACCCCACTAACCAGGTCATCAACATTGGTTAGGACCAGATCTAAAATGGCTGTTCCTCTTGTTGCTTCTCCCACTTTCTGGACAACGAAGTTGTTTGCAAGGCCAGTGAGGAATCTGTTTGACCTTATGCTCTTGGCTGAGTTTGACATCCAGCAAATATCCGGGTAATTGAAGTCCCCCATTACTACTATCTCCCTTCCTTTTGCATGCTTGGCCATCTGTTCTAGGAAGGCATCATCTATGTCCTCCGTTTGGCTTGGGGATGTATAGTAAACTCCCACAATGAGGTCACTGTTATTCTTCTCTCCCTTAATTTTGACCCAAATGCTCTCACTTTGGCTTTGAGGTTCTAAATCTTGGATCTTTTCACAGGTATACACATCCCTGACATATAATGCCACTCCTCCTCCTTTCTTGTCTGGTCTGTTTCTCTGAAATAGATTGTATCCCTCCATTATTACATTCCAGTCGGGGGGCTTATCCCACCAGGTTTCAGTGATGCCTATTATGTCATATTTAGTTTGCTGTACCAAGAGCTCAAGCTCATCTTGTTTATTTCCCATGCTTTGTGCATTAGTGTACAGACATTGAAGTCCGTTAATCATTCCCCCGTGTCTCTTATTTAAGGATTTTTTCCTCCCACCACTAGGTCTGCGTGCTGTTTGCTCCATTTGGTCTATGACATTTGGATGATCATCTTCATCAATTGATAGACTCCTACCTTCAGGAGCACTGTCTCCCTCCCCCACATTAGTCAGTTTAAAGCCCTCCTGATGAGGTTTCTGAGATTTTTGGCAAAAACATTCCTCCCAACCGTTGTGAGGTGCAGCCCATCGCTTGCCAGAAGTCCATCTTCAAGAAACTGCAGTCCGTGATCTAAGAATCCAAACCATTCCTGTTTACACCATTTGCGAAGCCAGCTGTTCACTTCCACTATTTTTCCCTCTCTCCCTGGGCCACATCGTTCAACTGGGAGGACAGATGAGATGACAATTTGTGCATTTAATTGCTTCAATTTCCTGCCCAGAGCCTCATAGTCTCTTTTGATCTTCTGGAGGCTATTGCTTGCAGTGTCATTGGTTCCCACATGAACCAAGAGGAAGGGGTATTTGTCAGTGGGTTTTATGATTCCTTGCAGTCGTTCAGTTACATCTTGGATCTTAGCCCCGGGGAGACAGCACACTTCCCGAGACATCTTGTCAGGCCCACAGATCACTGCTTCTGTTCCCCTCAGTAGGGAATCCCCTATCACCACTACACGCCTCCTCTTAGGTCTGGTCGGGGTTCTTCCGTGAGCTGTCCGTTCCAAGGTCACCTGCACATTCCCTGAGGACTGACTTTGCTGCTCGTCTTCATATACCTGATCGACTGTAATGAGGGAGAGATCCGCAAATGGAGTCTGCTCTTCGTCTTCCATGCTAGGGAAGAGGACCTCAAAGCGATCGTGTAATTCTAAACAATCAGAGCGAACCCTGGGCCTCCTACTTCTTTGAGTCACGTTTCTCCATATATCTGGCTCCTGTGTTGGTGAACTAGCCTCCTTCTCAGGGGAGTCCCCTGTCTCCTCTTTGGTGGAAACGGTGTGCTCTGTTGCTTCCAAGAAGAGCTCCAGCTCTCTAATTCTTTGGAGCGTAGCTACACGTTCCTCCAGTTGCTGGACTTTGTCTTTTAAGAGGGCAACCAACATGCAATTGCTGCAGGTAAAGCTGCCTGCAACCTTTGGCAAGATGGCAAACATTGCGCAGGAACCGCAGGTGACTGCAGCTGTTCCCTCACTCTCCATCTTGAGAACGTGTCATTGGGGGTGGCTACAGTGGTCCTCCATCATAAGAAGCGTGCAGACAGGACAAATAACTCCCCCCCAAAAAACCCTAGGTCTCCCCCAACAAACGTTTGAGACTAGCTCCCCTAAATCTAAAAGATGGATTAAACTGTGCATGCCGCTGCCCTGCAAGCTCTGATAAGCTCCTCCCACAGCTAATCACCTACCTCAACAGAAACCCTGCCCCCTCTGACCTTTGCACAGGGAGAGCAACTAATCAGCCACAAGAAACACACACAAGAAAACCCTTTTTGCTCCTTCTTCAGCTACTGCCCTGCAAGCTCTGATAAGCTCCTCCCACAGCTCATCACCTACCTCAACAGAAACCCTGCCCCCTCTGACCTTTGCACAGGGAGAGCAACTAATCAGCCACAAGAAACACACACATGAAAACCCTTTTGGCTCCTTCTTCAGCTGCTGCCCTGCAAGCTCAGGTATATTTCTAAGATGTCATTTATATTTAGAAGAGCACCTTGCAAATGCCAACCACCTCAGACCCTACAATCAGCAGGTGAGGCTAGGCTGATGGTGCTGCCACTGGGAGTTACCTGTTGGCACAGTTCCATAATAGGGCCTTTTCAGGGGTGGCTCCCTGATTGTGGAATGCCCTCCATTGTGAAATACACCTATCTCTATCATTACTCACTTTTAGATGGGATGTGAAAACATTCCTGGCTGCCCAGGCATTGTGTGGCTGGAAAATACTGCTGCTGGCAATCTCGAGATCAGTGGGTGGGAGTATATATTTAACTATAACTGCTTTTAGATGCTTTTAATTGAATCGTTTAATCTGTTTTAGAATGTTCTTGCTTTGTGGTGGTTGTTTTTTAATTGTATATCTGTTAGCTTCCCAGGGATTCTTGGGGAGGAAGGGTGGCATGTAAATTCATTCATTCATTCATTCATTCAATCAATCAATCAATCAATCAATCAATCAATCAGTGTAGAAAAGTTGTACAGCACAGGCTCCAAGATAACTCACCTCTTTAGTTCTAGAATAATAATAATAAAACCATTGAGTGATACAGTAGCTGTTTAAAAACTTGCTTTTTGGCACTTGTAAGCATGTGGGAATAAAGTCAGATGGTTGGCACTGGCCAGATCTTTCTTTGCCATCCAGTGGACCAGCAGACGTCAAAATGTGCCCAGCAGATACTGCACAAAACAGGACTGAACTCCCCATGCATCAACCAATGTGCAGGGAATTTTTTGTAGGATTTCTAGCTGGCACTTGCTTTCTGCAGCTGCATCTCCAGCTGCCCCACACTTTGCGTCACAGTTTATGTCAGATGTGGGGCAGGTGGGTGGAGTTTCTGAAAAAGGCCTCACAGACCAAATGGAGAGGCCCGGTAGTCCATGTTTGGCCCCGAGGCAAGAGGTTTCCCATCCCTGGACTAGATTATCCTTAGTTCTACTTGAGATGTCTGTGGAGGAAGGCATTACATACTCCTGCCTGCTGCTACTTTTAAAGCCGCCTCTTTTCAAAGGACACTCCTGCATTTAGGAAAAATGGAAATCTACTGGGATTTTGTGTGTCTGTGTGTGTGCAGATGGTAATAAGTGTGAGTTAGCATTTGTAAGCTGACAAGCACATATGGTTTTTACATATCAATTAAAGCCGTTGGCTAGTCATTTTAAATTTAATTACTGATTCATCCGTGTAGTTTCAAATAGGCATTTACACTCAGCCTGACAGAATTTTATAGGCAGGGCCAAGACTGAACCGTGCGCTTCCTTCACCACCAGTTGCAGTCAATAACATGTCCTTGGCATTGAACATCTGCACACGTCTCAGCAGTGTGTGGGCAGTTCATCCGGCCTATTCCTGATGCAAAAGGCAGACACGTAACATGTTTTGTGTGTATGAGTGAGTACAATGATGATTTCTTTTTAAAGGGCTGTGAGCTGGTGGGCTGGGAATGACAGCCACCGTTTATGTCCACCAACGCAGGAAACACATGTCGATTCATGCATGTGTTCATCTGTCTGTCATGCTGTCTCATTGCAGTGTGATGTTCAAGGCAATGATGATTCTGCATACGGCCTTTTGCACTCCTTGAGTATTTCATAATATATTTCACGAACTTAAGGCAATTGGGAAACTGCTAACTGCATGCTACAAAGGTTTCACTGCCCCCACAACCGTTGAATCCCAAAGCATACAGAGTTCTATGTTAGCTGCAGGTAATCAGAGTTGCGTAGAATATGCTTAGGGAACCAACCTAACCAGTTAGTCATTATGACATCAATAAGACCCCTGCTTGATCAGAGAAAAGCTCCATCTTGTTCAGCTACTTGCTTTCCACAGTTGCAAATCAGGTGCCTTCAGGAACCCCATAAGGAAGACATGAAGGCAAAAGTCCTCTGCTTCTCAGCAACTGGTTTTCAAAGAATCATAGAATTATACGACCTTGAGGATCATTTAGGCTAGACTTCCTCAAACTCGGTCCTCCAGATGTTTTGAGACTACAATTCCCATCATCCCTGACCATGGGAATTGTAGGCCAAAAACATCTGGAGTTTGAGGAAGCCTGATCTAGTCCAACTCCCTGCAATGCAGGAATATGCGGCCATCCCATAGGGGGACTGAACCTGCAACCTTGGTGTTATCAGCACCATGCCCTAACCAACTTTTATAACACAGAGATGGAGCCTCTCTCATAATTGGTCCAAAATCCAATCTGCCTCTCAGAGGCTAGTTTCCAGTGGTCTCAGATTCATCAGCCGATGAGGCTTCACTTGCAGGCTTGGTCTCATTGAAACCCTCCAACCAAGTGACAAAAGATGGTCTTGCATTCCTTTAGATCAGTGTTTCCCAACCTTGGGTCTCCAGCTGTTTTTGCACTACAACTCCCATCATCCCTAGCTAGCAAGACCAGTGGTCAGGAATGATGGGAACTGTAGTCCAAAAGCAGCTGGAGACCCAGGGTTGGGAAACACTGCTTTAGATTATATTTTCTGGGAGGAACTCTGCACAGCTCTGAAACCTCAGGGTTGCAATTTAAAGGTTTCAGCTTAAAATGGTTTCTATCCAATGTTAATCACACTCAGAGTAGATTCAATGAATCAACACGCCTAACTTACCGGTAGGTCCAGTAATTCGAATGGGTCTACTCTGGAGACAACCCTTGGATGCTGTACCGGCAGGTAAAATATAACTAGTGAAGTCAGGTTGACTTTATTGATTTGATTTCTAAGTCGCAGTATGTGATTGCTGCATGGGAGGTGGTGTGGGGGAACAGCAGGAAGAAGGAAAAATAAGCCAAAATTGTCTCTTTTGCTTCTTCCAGCAAGAACTTCTGCTGGATCACAGCCCTTTCTGTGGAAGTGCAATTCTGAACCCAACTCTGAAAAGACAGGTGCAAATGATGAATTGTACACAAAGCTGGTGTGTTTGTTTTTTTAAAAAAAAGTAGTCGCAGAAAAATACAGCATATATTTTATATAACTTCAAATTGCTTATATAATTGTAAGTCTACTGCATGCAAATATATTTTAGGTTTCTTGGATTGACTAATTTGACTTAGAACTGCACTGTTGTTTAGCAAATATATATATTGTGATCAACGTGCCATTATTTGTATCTATTTAAAGTTGAATGCAACTGACAACTGACAGTTGTAGGGAGATAAAAGAAGCTAAGAAAGCTATAAGGCTCGCACATGCTTTTTTGTTCCTTATAGCTGCAGAACTGAAATCAAATATATCTTATTTCCCAGCAGAGTATCATTTGGAGCCCACTGCTGTTTGAAATATTAAGACCCTTACCAGATTGGTGTTGCACATTATCTTTAGCATTACATCCAAAGCGCCGATACTGTATGATGGACTCTCCATAATCCCCAAAGAGGATTTCTAAGCATATCTCCTTTATAACTGATTCAGCCTTAACAACAGCACTGATAATGCTATGAAACATCTCTACTAAAAGAATTCCTTGTGAACTTTGTAGGTATTCTTTTCTGCTTCGCCTCTGAAACATTAAATACAAACTAATATCTGGAGCCGAGCAGGAGCAGCGGGATCCATTCATTTCAAAGTGCTCCATCTTGAGAGCTCAGAGGACTCATATTCAAAGCCTGTCAGTCTCCACATACAAGAATGTGAAGTCCTGTCTCTGAAATGTAGTGTGTATATTTGGTCCTTTTCCTTTACAAGTTGTTTGCAGGCCCGTGTAAAACCTGAATGTACACAACAGACACAACTCAAGCTGTATCCATAACTAGTGAGGCCTCCTGCACTTGCTAAGGTGCAATGTTGCCTGAGAAATGCTGCACCATGAACTGTAGATTGTGAAGAGTGTGAAGAATTGTTAGGAAACCCCAGTTCCCCTCACAGAGCTGCATTTCCCAGATTTCCCTGAGAAGAGGGACTGACTGTTAAACCACTCTAGGAATTGTAGCACTGTGAAGGGAATAGGGGCCTAACATTGGATCTCACCCAATACTCTCCAAATGTTTTGGATTACAACTTCCATCATCACAGACCATTGGCTACGCTGATGGGAAGTGTAGTCAATAGCATCAGTTTGAGGGCATCAGGTTGGGGAAGGTTGCTCTAAACTGCAGTATTAAATAGTAAGTGTTGGGTATTTGTGATGTGAGTTTTGATGAGCAAGAGGACTGCCTCATCTCATGCTTGCAGCATTTTGATGAACTCTAATCTAGCCACGTTTTCAAGTGGCATTTGCCGGCAAAATGATCTTTCCTACTCCTCCCTTCTCCAGTGTCAGGTAGCAATGCCCACCCATTTTGTGTAACTATTGACCTTTTGGTTTTATTTTACTTTAAAGACTTCCTCGGGGGCTGCGTACCCTCCTCCTCCTGTGCTGGAGGACACATCTAGGCAGGTTTCTGACAGGAAGAGGCAGGGGGCACCTGCAGGATAGCTCCTTACGGCAAGCTGCTTTCCTCTGCATCATTCTGCCCCACCATTTATTATGTGCAGCAGACAGGATACTGTGCTGCTATCATTATTGAAAATGGATATGGCTGGCATGATTTGACTGATCATGTGAAGATGCCCTGCAACCCGTGCCTAATTGCAGCCAGCACACAGTCACCCTCTGCATAAACAATGATCAATCCAGGTTTTCTGTGTGAGCATGCCACTGTTCAAAGTGCAAGAGAAAAGCTGGAAACCCAAGGTCACTTCCTTTGCAGATTGCCCAGCACCCCCACCCCATGCTCTTTCTCTCTATCTCCATCCCTTTCATTGGTAAGAAGGCTATATTTTTAGTATCACATGTATACATCAAAAAAGGGGCAGGTGCAACAAATAAAACAAATTGGTTTTCAGGGAGAAAAATACACTTCATTTATTCTCTTGGTAATTGCATTTTTATTCCCTTATTAGTTTTCTCACTTGAAGTTTTAATGGATCCATTTTCCTGTTTTGGTCACTGCGGATGAATAGTTTTGGGGAAAATGATGTGAACCCAGCAGTAAGGTGGCTCATTCAGTTCCTACACTTAACTGGAAGAAATGTACCCACTAGCTATCAATTGGTTCTTTCATGTTTGCATATCAATCTCTCCACTTTCTACTTTAGCTTTGACAAAGGCTCTTCTTCAGCGTAATCCTCACAAAATGGTGGTACCATCTGCCTGAGATTGTGTTTATCATTGTGCCAGTTCTTTACTTCCCTCAAAAAGATACTCTTTTCAGTAAAACTCAGTCAAATAGATATTGATTCTATTATATATTCTGAAGCAGATCTGTCTGTTAAGGCATATTAATGTTTGGTATGCAAGGATCTGGCTTCCTATGTACAATGTGCAACGGAGCAGAATGACATATAGATTTTATTGGCATAGACATAAGATAGACATTATTCATGAGTATTGATGCCTCAGGTTACTCCAAATGAATGCCAGTAAAACAACAACAACAAAACGTGTCTGAAACAGTAGCATCTGCTGTTGCACTCCAACCTGTTCTTACAGTGACTAGAAGGCTGCCTTATGCGAGTACTATGGGCCTCGTTAGTTTAAATCAAAAGATGATGGTATACGGTTGACTGTTAATGTTTTATTGTTTTTTTATGGTGTACATTCATGTGTGCCTTTATTCAAAATTGGTATGCATGAAAAACAGAATACTCTAGTTGTAGGATGCAGAGGAGGTCTTCATCTGGGGCTTTCATAAGCCAGGATCCAGTCCTGGACTTCTTCTACCATCAGCTACAAGCCTTGAAGAGTCAGCTCTGTGCTCCAGCAGCACCACCTAGATGGCTCAGTGCAGTGCAAACACGATGGAGCCACACCAATACTCTTATACCACTGAACCTGCATCACATGGAGCTCTGTGTCTCACCCCTCCTCCTCTTCTCAAGAACTGGCAGCGATGCTCAGCAGCATTGGGAAGGCAGGTGAGTGGTGCTGCCCTGCCTGCCCTGCCTCAGAGCATAAGCTCAGTCCAGGAGTTTGTTGTCATGTGAAAATTGACATTGGGTATCCCCTCAAGCTTTTTTTAGTTCAGTAACCTAATTTAAAAGGGGTTTGTGGAGACTTTTGTTATTGCTATTGTTAAATTGCTTTGCAAACTGCTTAGGGTTGGGTTATTTTTAAAAGCGATTGTCAGGGAACTGCCATCAGTACTGGAGGGAGAGCGCAAAAGCCAGGGGGATTCCAGAGAGCGTCCCGGGATTGGGAGAGGCAGCCCATCTTCTGGGGAAGAGAATCAGCGTAGCACCAGTGGAGAAGGGGGGCAGGTGGGGGGAAGTGGCGAGGCGGTCCCATGACTCCTTGCCTGGGACCAGCGGGGAGACTAGGGGTCCTCCGTTGCCCACGCCCTCCCTGCGCAGAAGGCTTCCGTGCAGAGAGGGTAGGCGGAGACTAGGCGTCAAAGAAGTTCTTTGCTGGAAGAAGTCTAAGAAACGCCTACTCACGGATTCTGCCAGCGACTGAGTCAGCCACGGGTGAGTGGCGGTCTGGACAGATAAAGTTCACTTTGGCAGCCCAACCAGGTGTTTGCACCCAGCCAGGGAGATAGGTGCCTGCTTACGCACGAGCAACCCCTTAGAAACCATTACAGCGATGTATAAATTTTATTAAACAAACAAAAACTAATGGGTATCAGACCTTGCTGATATTCTGCAAATCGCCCAGAGATCTACAAGTAGATCCCAATCTGCTTTCTACCCACCCCTGGCCTATGCTGTTGGATGCCCTAAGAAGAGATATGGGTCACTGTTTAGAGTGATAGGCCTATGGAGACACAGCTCATTCAGCATCATGGTGGTGTGTTGAATTTAGAGCAGCCCTGGTGGGAGGTGAGGCTGTGTTGGTCTCTTAGAAAAGGATTCTCAGCACCCTACTCTGCTTGCCCTGAATATAGGAATTCAAACCCTCTCCATTGGTTGCCAACGCCAATTTCATGCCCCATTGCAAAAGATCAGTTGTCGATTACTGCTGTTACTTTACATTGTTGCTCCCGCTATTATTCAGGGCTAAAAAGTTAAATTTAAGGCTTGGCAGGGCAGTGGTTTGAAGTCCTTGTTACATTCTGTTCCATCTGACATTTGATTTTGTTAATTGTTATGCATGGAAGAGACAAATGAGCATTGAGCAAGTGAATTGGTGCTTATTATTAGCATGTCAAACTTTAGCTCATCCAGCCCTGTTGTTTCTGTCATTGAATTTCTTGCAGTTTGATGAGGAGCATTGATTTTCTTGAAATGAGAGATTTAATGAAGCTGGTCTTGACTGTGCCTCCTAACTAGTGAAGCACTCTGGCCAAATCAGGAAGATAAAATTGGTCCTCCACTTCGTATCTAATAAATATATCCTTGTTGCTTGTTGAGACTTGGCACTACGGTTTTAAGGATCTCTCCATCAGTGTCCTAAGATTACAGTACAGCCCTGGCTGACTTTCCACTCCAAAAAGTGGTTTGTGTAACTGGTGTGTTCTAGCACATAGGTCACACTGCTGTGTAGTTAGACACTTAAGCATCATCTTAGAAATGAAGGTACAGATTGGTAATTGTGAAGGTTTCATTTCCCTCCAGATGAGGGAGAGTTTTTATGGGGGCACACGGAGTGGGCTTCCTTTTATTCTGCATTATCTCTTGTAAAAGCAGAATAGTTCTAGCTAATAATTTCATCTTGTATCCTTGAGGTACCTGCGTTGGTACTGGAAACAGCCTTTTCACAAATCACTTTGCTGAAGTCCCTTCAAGCTTATAAAGAATAAAGTGCAGCCTGGTGTCATGGTCACCTCCTGCTGATCCTTACTCAGATCAAAACAAGAGAATTTGGTATTGGGAAAATAACAATAATGACAAAAAAGACTTACACTGTCACCAGATAATCCCATGGGCTTTTGCTTTAAGATTAGTTTTCAAGCAAAATGTTTCTTGCTGATCCTGCTAAGATGTGGGTGTTCATAATATACTGCTTCTCTTTCTCTTAATACCGTTAGAGCGTTCAGCCAACAAAACTGAAACCAAAACCATTTTAGGGACAAAGTGATAGAAAATTAACTCTCTATTTTAACATAGATGTAGTGCCAGTGCTTTATTTCTAAATAAAAGGTACAAGAGATCTGGGCCCAGGGCCAGCCCAAGACATGTTGGCACCTGAGGTAAATCCCTCCACTGCCAGAGAAAAAGGGGTGAGTAAGAACAGCCTTCAATCATAGAATCATAGAGATGGAAAGGACCCTGAATCTACCCCCTGGCAATGCAGGAATCCTGCCCACAAATGTCCCTGAGTAGGCTTGAACCATCAACCTTCTGATTAACAGCCAGATGCA
The DNA here is from genome assembly GCF_951804945.1 of Podarcis cretensis. Lineage (NCBI taxonomy): Eukaryota > Metazoa > Chordata > Lepidosauria > Squamata > Lacertidae > Podarcis > Podarcis cretensis. Next base: position 82,489,516 of record NC_137172.1, on the reverse strand, counting down.
CTGTCCCATTAGTTATGGTGCAGTGGTTAAGAGCAGTGGACTCGTAATCTGGTGAACTGGGTTCGCTTCCCCGCTCCTCCACATGCAGCTGCTGGGTGACCTTGGGCCAGTCACACTCCTCTGAAATCTCTCAGCCCCACTCACCTCACAGAGTGTTTGTTGTGGGGGAGGAAGGGAAAGGAGCATGTTAGCCGCTATGAGACTCCTTTGGGTAGTGATAAAGCAGGATATCAAATCCAAACTCTTCTTCTTCTTCATCATCAAAGTCCACCAACACCACAGTAGCCTTTATAGCAAACATAACAAAGCTTCATATTCCCTTAGCAGAGAAAGAGCAGGATGCATTGATTTACTTATTTTTCTGTCCTTGAAGCGGCAGCACTCGACTTCAACCAGGAACCAAAACTGAGGATCCTGTGAATAACCTATAGCCTTCCATGTCTGACTTCTGTTGAAGCAACAGCTGCCTATTTATTCACAGCACATCTTGCCTGGGGGCCAGAAGGCACGGAGCCCTTGCTCAACATCTGTTGTCGTTTTGTTGCCTGACAGCTGGAGCATGGATGCTAGATGGCTGCGTTTTGCTAAAGCTGATGCCGTTGTCTTCATTCCCAGACATTTTTAGGGCAACCACAACGGACATGAGCTTTGGCAAAGCGTTCGGGTGCACCAAGTAGATGTCGGCCATAATGGTGTGAGCTTTAGGGTTAAGTGTCCTGATGGCGAGCTGCCCACTTGCACGGAGGACTGAATCCAACACACAATTCAGATGAAGCTAGGGCGTTTCTTTGCTATGCTATGAATGCTAATACCAGTCTGCAAGAAGAGCCTCAGGACTACTGGTACGGTACTTCATTTTGTTCTTCGTCGTGCATACTGGGGACAAGGAACTTTTTTCAATCTGAGGGCCGCATTTGCTTGTGGGCAACTTTCCAGGGGCCGCCTGCTAGTGGGGTGACAGATCTGACTCTTATCCTTGTACAGGAGACAGCAATCTCACGAAACAGGCTTCTCTGTCTACACCTCTCCATCCAGGCAAGCATTACAGTTCAAAGGAACACTCCCCTTTTTGGGTATGCCTTGTCTTTCTTGGTTTGTAAGGCAAACATGAATGCCTCTTTCTCTTGATACCAGCCACTTTGGGAGACAAGAATGGGCTGCAAAGCAGGAGAAAAACGCAATGGGTGGAGCTTAACTCAGAGCAGACCAATTGAAATTAATGGGCCCAACCTAGTCATGTTCATTCATTTCCACGGGTCTTCTCTGAGTGATGCTTGCCTGTGTACCACCCATCAAATAAATCCCTGGGATAGCTTAGTCTGTAGAGCATGAGACTTAATTCCAGGGTTGTGGGTTCAAGCCCCACATTGGACAAAAAGATTCCTGCATTGTAGGGGGTTGGACTAGATGGCCCTCATGGTCCTTTTCAGCTCTACAATTCTATGATATATTATTAATATTGTAGATGGGACTTGCTTGCCTAAAGCCATAGTGACTTCATGGCAGAAGCAAGATTCATGGATTTTCTAGCTCAGCCTGTTGGGCACTATGATACACCAGCTATACCAGCTCTGTGTCAACTGCATGTACCACATGGGAATGGCTACCTGGTGCCTCTCCTTCCAAAACACCTCATAACCATCCTCATGTTACATCGCAAAGCAAGAAGCAGCTTTATGCTATGTAAACACACAAATTTCTTTGCTAGTGTTTGCTTAAAGCATCCTGTTTCTCAGAGCCAGCTAACTCACTCTGCTGGCTGATTATAATTTAGATAGGCAATCCTTTGCTGAAGTATAACTACGCAGAAAAACATCTGGCCTTGCTTGAGCTTTGAAACCAGATACACACTTTTCACTGTTTCTTGTCACTCGGTCTAGGCTGGGCAAAATTAATAGCCGAAGACTTCTTTCATTTCCATTTCAAAGTTGCTATCTTCTTTGTTCAGAAGGTACATGCCAGCTTGACTACAAAGGTCACCCCCATGTTGGCAGAAACTGTTTTCTACTTTAAAAAAAAACAAGAACCAAGTCTAATATTTTTGCAAACAATACAGGGGAAAAAACACCCCCCACCTTTAAGCACAGTAATAGGATTTGGATCTCACAGCCTTATCGAGTCCGGCCTGTTAGTGGAAAGCAGTGGCGTTATTTATTGCATGCGCTCTAGGCTAGGTTCTTAATACTGTGGAAGTTCTGAAAGACAATCTGACCTCTGCTTTATTTGTGGTAAATCAAGGTGGCTGTGGATAACGCAGGAAAGTGGATTAATCCAAATTGTTAGTTGCAGATCAGATGCATGATTCCCTATTATAGCGAAGGTGGAAACACAAAGCTTCACTTTAAGCAGAACTGAATTTCTGGTTGAAGTGGAGAAAATGCAGAGCAACTCAGAAACAGAGTGGAATTTTTCTAATTGCACAGATACAGATACACCTCTACCAACAACTAATACCCAAATCACGCAATGTGTGTTGAATGTGCTTTAAAGCTATAGTGTGTACACAGCTTGGAAAACATCAAAGATAGGAGATTCCACAACGCCTCAAGACAATGTATTCTGTTGTTGATCTGCTCCTGTAGTTAAGACATTTATCCTGAAGTTAAAACTTAAAACTACCTTCCAGTAGTTTAAACCAACTCAATTTTTTTGTCCTGTCGTCACGGAATCAAGCGAACTCTTTCTGACATTTGAAAATTGTCCATTTGCCCTTCTCTTGGTCTTTTCCTTCTCTCTTGGTTAAACATGAGCCAAAATGAAATTGGGCAAAGTTATTAAAGTTGAATATTTATTCAAATTTCAAACATTCATATTGCTTTTCAAGTTCAATTTTGAGAGATGCTTTTCAAAAACATGCCTCCCGCTGATGCATTTTCAGACAATATGCTTTACACAAAGTTTGCAAAGTTTTCCATATTCTTGCAGCATCCTTCCACACCCGCCACCTTTTCCACAACCCTTTACAGTCAGAACTTCCATACTTGGGAATTCATTCAACCGTTTGTTCAAATATTTGGAGAATATAAATCCACATTGCTGCAGCAACGTTTAACTAACCAGAATTTATTGAAATCTCCTCCCCATTCGCTTTGTGCATAGGTCAAACCTTTCAGCTTTATGTGGCATGCCCTGCTGTCCTAGTTTGCTAGAATCTTTCTTGAAATTGCTGCTCCAAATTGATACTGTGCAAATCCTGTGCATATTTATTCTGGGCTGGATTCAGCTCAGCAGTTCCACTCGTGTGAGGCAGTACAAGGGCACTCACTAATACAACAGGGCTCTGCCCCCACTGCTCCTCACCTTCAAATCAGCACTGGATGTGGGGAGAACCCCATGGACTGTACATGGGGGGGGGGGAGGCAGCGACAGGGGGAGGCCACACCATTGGGCAAGCAGCAATGCTTGCACTGATAGGACATTTGTTTTAGCTTGACGTTGCAACCCTCCCTATAAATATAATTTAAAGATTCCCACCTCACTTTTCAGCCAAGAGAGAGTTCACACAAATTACCGTAATGAAATAAGACACCATATTTACTGTCCTTTCAGCACATATTCAAGGCCTTTCTTTTTCAACAATCATTTTAGCTCCTGGCCTTTGGCACCTAACACACACACACACACCCTTTTGATTGCAGTTGTTTAAACTGATTCAAATCTTGCATTTTTATATTGTTGTATCCTGCCCTGGGACCTTATGACGAAGGATGGGTAAGTAATCCAGTTAATCATCATTATCATCATCATTATTTTAAATAGAGATGTTTATCTCAGTATATTGGATTGGAAATGGTTCTAATATATATGTTTTCACTGTTGATGTTTTTATTGTTCAATTGCTTTGGGATGTTTCATGTGAAGCGATAGGTAAATGAAATAAATAAATGTGAATGGAGAAACTATGGTAGGAGGGAGTACATTATAATTCCCATACATGGAATACATACCTAGATTAAGGAAGATGAGATGTTTTTCACTAACTTCAGGGTGATTTAATTTGACACTTCTCAATTTATGTGAAGCACAATACAATACCCTGTTGCCACATGACTTTTTATTGTTAGCTTGTATGCAGATTATTGTAGGGACGCGGGTTGCGCTGTGGTCTCAACCACAGAGCCTAGGCCTTGCTGATCAGAAGGTCGGCGGTTGGAATCAGTGAGCTCCCGTTGTTTGGTCCCAGCTCCTGCCAACCTAGCAGTTTGAAAGCACGCTAGTGCAAGTAGATAAACAGATACCGCTCTGGTGGGAAGGTAAATGGTGTTTTTGTGCGCTGCTCTGGTTCGCCAGAAGCGGCTTAGTCTATGCTGGCCACATGACCCACAAGCTGTCTGTGGACAAACGCCGGCTCCCTCGGCCTATAGAGCGAGATGAGCGCTGCAACCCCAGAGTCATCCACAACTGGACCTAATGGTCAGGGGTACTGTCAGGGAACTGCCATCAGGGCCAGAGGGAGAGAGCGGGCTCCAGAGGGATTCCAGAGAGCGTCCCGGGATGGGGAGAGGCAGCCCATCTTCTGGGGAAGGGAATCAGAGTAGCACCAGTGGAGAAGGGGGGCAGATGGGGGGTCCGCCTGCTTTCAAGCATTCATGCACCATGTGTTGGGGCCCCTGCTGTACAAGAATTGCGTAGCCTTTTTGGATGACGTCTTAATCTATTCGAACAATGAGAAGCAACACGTCAGAGACGTCAGGGAGGTGCTACAGAGATTGCAGAAGCATCAGTTGTGGGTCAAGCTGGAAAAATACCAATTCCACGCCAGGGAGGTTGAGTTTCTGGGGTACAAGTTGTCAGACAAAGGCCTAGCTATGGACCCAGGCAAAGTGAAGGCAGTGCTGGAATGGAAAGCCCCCCAAAACTGAAAGGATGTGCAGAGGTTCCTAGGCTTCAGCAACTTCTTTTTTTAAAAAAAAATAATATTTATTCCAAGTTAAAGAGTTACAGAAAGAAAAAAGAAAAATACAAAATACAACAACAACAAAGAAAATACACTCGCTTGAAAAAAAGAAGAAAAAAGAACAGATTAAACCTTTGCATAACTTTCTTCCTTTACTTATTTCCTTGATCTCCTCACACCTCCCATTTTTGTATTCAAATTGTTATTTCTGCAAATCCTTCCAACCTTATTTTCATTTAAGTAATTTAATTTATTTTAAAAACCACTTTTACTTTATCCAATCTTAACTCTCATCCAAACCTATATATCAATACTTATTCTTGAGACGTTTCTCTAAGGTCGAAAAAGATTCCCTTCCACGAATTTCCCAACTCTCATAAAAAACAAAAAAACAGATTATATTGTATACCCTTTGAGTTCCCAATTTCCATTCCACCCATCCCCCCTTCCCGGTTTCAGTCCCCAACAGAAGTCCATCAATCTCAAAAAGCCATTAGCCCGGAGATCTTACATCCGAGGCTCATAAGTCTCTCTCATGTCCCCTCTGCCAGTCTTTTTGATAGTCCTTAGTATTGAAAGCCAAATCTCGGGGAAGCTCCAACCCAACAGCATCCACATTCCTTCCAGCCAAACCTCCGTACTTAAAAGTAAGGCCTATGGGGTATTCCAAATCTTGTTTCATTCTCCTTTCAGATCCAAATGTCCCCAAAGCTCCAACTTCCACCTGAATCAAATTTATAATCCTAGGGTCATCTGATCTCCACGTAAGGAGATCTCGCCATCTTACACTTTCCAATTCAGGCCAAGCTTCCATCTTCAAAAAATTATTTCCCCTTGTTGCCATTATGTCAGGCCTCAAATTGCAGCTCTCCTTTCGCATCTGCAGGGTTACGGCTCCCCCTTTCTTCTCTTCAGAGACAACATAATTCTCCTTCTCAAATTTCCCTGTTTGTTCAGTTGAATAAAATTCCTGTGCCAAGTTCTTATCAAGTTCAATGATGGTACTCACTCTTGTGTCCAAAGTTGTAACATTTGTAGTCAAAACACCAATTTGACCTTGCAACTTTCCCAAGAGAAAGAATGTCCTATTCAGTTCAGACTGGATTTCCTTTCCAACAGCCATTCTCTGCAATATCCCAAAGCTCCCTCTAGGGGAATTTAAGTTTCTTTTTACTCCTTTCAGCACAGATCCAAAAGTCCAGTTAAATTGTAACAGTCCTTCCTTCTTTTCAAAAGCAAGCTTGTAACAAATACAGTGGTGCCCCGCAAGACGAATGCCTCGCAAGACGGAAAACCCGCTAGACGAAAGGGTTTTCCGTTTTGGAGGCGCTTCGCAAAATGAATTTCCCTATGGGCTTGCTTCACAAGATGAAAATGTCTTGCGAGTTCCTGCGGGGTTTTTTCCCTTTCCCCCCTTTTCCTAAGCCCTAAGCCGCTTATCAGCTGATCCGCTAAAAGCCGCTAAACCGCTAATAGCGCTAATCCGCTAAGCTGTCAATGGTCTTGCTTCACAAGACGAGAAAACCGCTATACGAAGAGCCTCATGGAACGGATTAATTTCGTCTTGCGAGGCACCACTGTATAGACAACAGAAACAAAGTCCTCTTTTTACGTCTTGACAGCTAGCTTGACAGCTGTCAAATTGTTCTATACTTCATCGATGGGCTCTCATGGACCACTCCCGGGTTCGGCTGGGGGGGGGGTGTGGCACATCAATTCCCAAATTTAATTCTTTTCCTGCAAGCTCCCCTGCTTCCAGATAGAATTTCTTATAGTATCAATCTGTAGAATTAAAGTCCTTTACAGAAAAAAAGAAAAAAAATCTCTCCATGACCTTAGTTGACAGGTTCTTTGCTTTAAATTATTTACAGAAAGGGGAGGCGGACTTCCTGTTTGGACCTTCCCCGATCGTGCCGAATTTAAGAATACAGTGGTGCCCTGCAAGACAAATGCCTTGCAAGACGGAAAACTCACTAGACCAAAGAGTTTTCCGTTTTGGAGGTGCTTCGCAAAACGAATTTCCTATGGGCTTGCTTCGCAAGACGAAAATGTCTTGCGAGTTCCTGCGGGTTTTTTTCCCTTTCCCCCTTTTTCTAAGCCGCTAAGCCGCTTATCCGCTAAGCTGATAAGCCGCTAAAAGCCGCTAAAAGCCGCTAAAAGCCGCTAAAAGCCGCTAAAAGCCACTAATCCGCTAAGCCGTCAATGGGCTTGCTTCGCAAGACGAAAAAACCGCTAGACGAAGAGAATCGCGGAACGGATTCTTTTTGTCTTGCGAGGCACCACTGTATTTTTAGAAATCCAATTTCCGTACTACTCACGGGTTGTTGTTTGAAATCCGAATGTCCACAAAAAGAAGTCAGCGCTCTCTGACAACAGCTGTGCTGCTTCACTCCTCAAAAATAGCAGTCGATTCGAGACACCGCACCACTCACCCCGCGTCACTTCGGAACCCCCGAAAAGGGGTTTCCGTGTGAGTAGGGGGGGCGCTCCTGGTGTGAGCCGAATCCCACGTTCCCAGGCTTCCTCCGCCTGGGATTTTTAGAGGGTCTCCGCCTTCGCCGCGGCGGCCAGACCCGATTTTGGCGGAGCGGGTTCCTCTGAGTCAGAGGAATTCCGCCATTGCCGATGGCGCTAACCCGGAAGTCCTTCAGCAACTTCTACAGGAAGTTCATAAAGAACTTCGCTCACTTGACAGCGCCCATAACGGATTGTCTTAATAGCAAAAAGAAGTTCGCATGGACAGAGAGTGCACAGCAATCCTTTGAAAGGCTGAAGAAGGCGTTCGCCTTGGAAGAGCAGCTCCTGCACGTGGATCTGGAGAAGCCCATGAGACTGGAGACGGACGCGTCCGACCGAGCCATTGGAGCGGTCCTTTTGCAGCCCGGGGCCAAGCAGAGCTGGAGGCCGTGTGCCTTTTTCTCAAGGAAGCTGAGCAAGTCAGAGCAAAACTACACAGTGTATGACCGAGAACTGCTTGTGATCTATGCGGCGTTTTGGCAATGGAGACATCTATTGATAGGGGCGCGGCACAAGATCCAGGTCCGAACTGACCACAAGAACTTGGAATACTGGCGGACTGCGTGAGTGCTCAACCAGAGACAGATTCGATGGGCCCAGGAGTTCGCCAAGTTTTCCTTCGAGATCAGATACGTGCCGGGAGAGGAAAACGTAAGGGCAGATGCTCTCTCCCGGAAACCGGAGTACATGGAAGGAGAGGGACCACTGGAGACCCGACATGTGTTTCCTGAGGACCGGTGGGTGTGGGGGGGGAGCGTTGGTTGGGAAACGAGAACGGGCAGGGCTTACTAGAGACGATGCGTTCGCTCAGACAAAAATCAGGGAACTCCGAGACGGAAGGGAAGACAATGGAGGGTTTGAGGAAAAGGAAGGACTACTGTACTATAAGGGGGCACTGTATGTACCGGGGGAGACCTTGAGGGGGAAGGTACTTAAACAACTCCACGACAACCCAACAGCTGGGCACTTTGGACAGCACAAGACCATGCTGCTTGTCACCAGGTAGTTCTGGTGGCCAAAGGTGAGGGAAGACGTACGAGAATATGTACGAGGGTGCGACCGATGTCAGAGGGCAAAGGGGGAGAGGGCTGCCCCCGCAGGGTTACTGGAACCCTTACCTACACCGGGAAGGCCCTGGGAGGTGGTGTCCATTGATTTTATGACAGATCTGCCCAAGTCAAGGGGGAAGACAGCAGTCATGGTAGTAGTAGATCTACTGACAAAAATGTGCCATTTCATAGCTTGCTCACATGCGGCAACAGCAGAGGAGATAGCCAGGCTGTTTGTGGATCACATTTTTAGACTGCATGGGGCTCCCTTGAGGGTAATCTCGGATCGCGGGAAACAATTTACTTCCTGGTTCTGGAGGAAGCTCATGAGCTTGCTACAGGTCAAGGTGAGTTTCTCGACGGCGAGGCACCCAGAGACCAACAGACAAGCAGAAAGAGCGAACGGTATACTCCAGCAATACCTATGCTGCTACGTCAGCGAGAGACAGAACGACTGGGTAGAGAAATTAGCTTTGGCTGAATTTGCGTACAATAACGCTGAACATGTGTCCGCGGGAATGAGCCCTTTCATGGCCAATTATGGGTGTCACCCCAGGGCCTTCCCGGGGAGGGGGGAGGAAGGATGGAGTGTACCTGCGGCTGAACAATTTGTGGAGGAAATGGAGGCCTTGCACCAGCAACTCAGGATGAACTTGGAGCGGGCCAAGGAAGTTTACAAGAGGCAGGCGGACAGGCACCATCGGGAGGGGGAGACCATACGGGTGGGAGACCGGGTGTGGTTGTCAACCCAAGGGTTACCCCTAAAGGGAGGGTGCAAGAAGTTGCAGCTGAGGCGGCTGGGGCCTTTTGAGGTAATACAGCAGGTGAACCCAGTGGCATTCAAACTCAAGTTGCCTGACAGCATGAAGATACTTCCGGTGTTCCATAGGTCCCTACTTTCACCGTACAGGGAGGGGCGGGAACTTCCGGGGCGGGAGGGAGGAGTCACCACCCACCCGCGGGTAGAGGAGAGGGAACACTGTAACCAAGCCATGGAAATACTCAATTCAAGGTGGCGAGGTCGCCAGGTGGAGTACTTGGTAGCTTGGGAGGGAGAACCCAGGTCGGAAAACACGTGGGTCCCTGCTGAGTTGATCAATGACGGGTATCTGGTGGAAGAATTCCACAGCCTGTTCCCGGATAAGCCAAAACCACTAGCTAGATTCTGGGAGGAAGAATTTGGACCCACAGACGACGAAGGGGACTTTGTGGGTTTTCCTGCCTCCAAAGAGGAGGGAGGGGAGGTGTCAGAGGGAGAAGAATCAGACTGGGAGGTTCAACCTGCGGGAAGAGATCTGAGCGGATGGGAGGCTGGTTTTGAATCCTCAGAGGATGATGACAGCTCCTTCAGGGGATTCCCCGCATTGTCGGCCGAGGAGAGAGAGGAGGTTGTATCGGAAAATCGCGCCGGGAGTGGAGGGGGTCCTGGGGAGGAGGTGGATGTCAGGGAACTGCCATCAGGGCCAGAGGGAGAGAGCGGGCTCCAGAGGGATTCTAGAGAGCGTCCTGGGATGGGGAGAGGCAGCCCATCTTCTGGGGAAGGGAATCAGCGTAGCACCAGTGGAGAAGGGGGGCAGATGGGGGAATCGGCGAGGCGGTCCCATGACTCCTCGCCGGGGACCAGTGGGGAGAGTAAGGGTCCTCCACTGCCCACACCCTCCTTGCGCAGAAGGCTTCCGCACAGGGAGAGTAGGCGGAGACTAGGCGTCAAAGAGCTTCTTTGCTGGAAGAAGTTCAAGAAACGCCCACTGACGGATTCTGCCAGCGATTGAGACAGCCACGGGTGAGTGGCTGTCCGGACAGAAAAGGTTCACTCAGGCAACCCAGCCAGGTGTGGCGCCGGTTTACGCACGAGCAACCCCTAGAACCATTACAGGTACCTTTACCTTTATGCAGATTATTACATAGACTTCCATGTTTATACAAAGTTTTGATATATTTTCTCCTATGGAAAAGGGCTATAATGCCCCCAAATGCATTTTTGCAATTCTGGCAATTTGCAGCCTTTCAAAAATTACATTTTATGTGCCTCTTTTTACAGTTTCCTTTTTGGATTTGAGTTGATGTGATTTAATATTTCTATTGTGCTTTCTCAACAACAATGCTGAGCTCAGAGCGGCTCATAACAATAACAATAGCATTAAAAATGAGCAAGCATTTAAATATCCATTATCATATCAAAAACACTGTATAAGGCAAAAACAAACGGGCACTCAGCAAACAATACAATTCAATGCAGACTGATAATGATTCAGAAATGGTTGGTTTCCTCCTGGTGGCCTCCTCTTTTGTGATCCCAATCTCAGCCATCATTTTCTAACCTAGCATGGGAGTTTATTGATCTCTGGGTGTTATGTGTGAAGGTTTGGCCAGAACCTGCATTCTCTCAGCTGGAGCTTTTAGCAAAGCAAATTAGTTTATGCATAGATTTGAGGAAGCACAACACTATTGCTTCCTTGCATGGGGGAAGGAAGCGCAAAGTGCCATAAATCTGTGCTGGGCATATTGTGAAGCAAAAAATGGGGGGATGGGGGGGGGGGAGAGAGAAGAAAGCTCAGGCAGAGAGAAGATGAGAGACGAGTGGGATTTGGTTGTTTCAGTACAGTGATATAACCTAGATATTTTGAACATCCTTCCTGAGGTGAAATGCTTTTTAAATGTGTGAGACAGTCATTTCCAGTTCACAATTATGAAAGCCCTTTGAACAGCAATGTGTAGGAATAAAGGTGGCATTTCTTATTCACAAGATGAAAGGGGTTAATGACATTATAAAAGGAAGGAATGTCACCTGTATGTAAATACAGTGTGTAGGCATAACTTCCCGGCCTTTAGATAACAGGATGAAATGGGGGGGCGGGCGGTGTATGTGGAGATATTGCTGTGTGGTGTAATGCCTTTGATCACGCAAGAGCTGTACTAAAATGAGAGGGGCTATCGCTGACTCCCTGGAGGTGTTGTCCTTCTGGCCTGGATGCATTTGCCCCGATCCCATATCTCTGCGGAATGACTACTAAAGGGAAATGTATCAAACCAGCTTTATAGGGCCAAAATCATAGCTAAAATATCTAAGATAATTCAAGTACCCATGAGATTCTTTTAAAGTTTGCACCTAGGAGGCAAATAACTGCTGGGGGTGCAGGAGTCTGATTTTGGTGTGGAAGAAAGAGTTAACCCCAAATAGACCTGATTGCATTCATTCAAGGTTGCTATTATTATTATTATTATTATTATTATTATTATGATGATGATGACTATGGAAATATCCCACATCATATCCATCTGGGTCCTTGGATGAATTGTTGTCACAAGCAACATGCTAAAAAATATGACAAATAGATTTATAATCTCATTTGATGCTTTGTCCTTAGACACAGTTTTGAACCATGATTTCTTCCTTGGCTGGTTGATATTGTGGCCAGGGTGTTCAATTTGGGCTTGTGAGGGCCTGGGGCTTCAAAACCCTGCTCAGCCATGAAGTTTATTTGATAGCCTTGGGCAGATTATGGTCTCTTTAACCCACCTCACAGGGTTGTTGTGTATATAAAACAGGATTATCTCATGCCTGCCACCCTGAGCTCCTTAGAGAAAGAGATAGGATGCAAACGTAATTAACAAATAATATTGCTAGCTTGATGAAACTGATTGCAGGAATTGCAAATGAAATAGCGTTGCACTGTGAATGTTACGAGAACTTAGCTTTGGTTAGATTTTGCCCATAATCTGTTGCTTGCTACAGATCAAGCTTTGCATTTCCTGAGTCTGTAATTAGAATGAAATGGCACATAGCACTGAACATGCAGTTGATTTAAGAATAGTCTTCTCCAGCTTTGCATCCTGAATTAAGGACACTTAGAAGCAACCATTCCAGACTCAAAAGTGTTCTCAAGACATTTGTAAAAAAGCCTTATGCATGGTCAAGACACTGAACGCCAAAATTATCCCCCCTCCCCTACTTAGATCAGCCTCTGGTTTGCTTGCTTGCCATTAATTTCAGGTGGGAATGGCAAAGTCAAGAATTTGGTGGAATGATTGATTGGTATCCAGTGATGTAGTTTTGTTCACACAAGGAATTCCATTGCACAATGGAATTTTCTCTTCTCAGATCTGCTCTGGAGGGCTGGGAGAAACTCCAGAACAGATTTAGGGTCTGTATGGGGTGGGGGACAAAGGAGGAGAGGGAGGTGAAGTTCCATTGCACAGCCAGAAGTCCTTGTGCTAAGGGAACTGCTTCGTTGGTTACCATTCACTGCAAATGAAACAGTGAACCTTGGCTGTAACAAGCACTGTTGTTAATAGCATAAGCTATGAGCTAGAAGTCCACGATTCAATTCCACTTCCAACATGAACCTTCTGGGTGGCCTTTAAAGTGCTGATGCTGTATTGATTAGTTCCATTTACAAAATATTGATCCAATAAAAACTATTTTTATCTGCTCTTTGGTTTTTAACCAGGGCAAATCCTGCTCATAACAAACAAGTCTAATAAAATGTCTCTATCATCTATCTATCTATCTATCTATCTATCTATCTATCTATCTATCATCTATCTATCTATCATCTATCTATCTTTAACCAATTCTGTTATCATTCTTTCTTTACGTGTACATGGGTTGACCGTGGATGCAGGTTTATTTGTTCTAAGTTTTATGGGGAGATCAAGAGGAAGTTTCCACAGTAATCAGAATGCTGAAGTGGTGATCTATTTTCCTTTCTATTGCTTTGAATATTGTCTCTTATTTGTCAAGAAATAGTCAATGCAAGGCTATTGCGGGCTGGCAGAGGTAGGGCAAAAAAGAAAAGAAAAAGGATGCTGCCGTCATTTTCTCAATAGCTTTAAAGGGCACTGGCTATATATTTTACAGGCTGACGTTATTATTAATTCATTCCTTCAGACATCTGTGCGCTAGAGCAACTGAGTACCGCAGATGATGTATAGTTGAAGCCACCCTCCTGTAATTATGCCTGAATAATCTAAATGCTGGATTACTGTAACATAATTATAGAGGGCTATTTTGACTATTAGCTCATTAAAAAGCTGTGATGCAAATTGGAATCTTCAAGAGTATGCGAAAAGGATGACATACGTGTCTGCAGCGGGAGGGGAAATGTCAGCCTTCCTCAATGCTATCTTGCATTTCATTAAAGCGGAGAATGGATAGAGGCCGTAAAGGGGCCTTGCCTCGTGTCAGAGCTTTCTTCAATGAAATTGCAGCACATAGAACTGAGCCTGTCTAACACAGACACTCAGAGAGCTGCCTTATACGGAGTCAGATCCTTGGTCCACCCAGCTCAATATTGTCTACACGGGCTGGCAGCAGCTTTCCAGGATCTGAGACGGGGATGTCGCCCAGCCCTACCTGGAGATGCCAGAAACTTGAACTCGGGACCTTCTGCATCCAAAGCAGATGCCCTATCACTGAGCACTTCCTGCAAGAATCATAGAATTGCAGAGTTGGAAGGGACCCTGCGGGTCATTTAGTCCAACCCCCTGCAATACAGGGATCCTGCCCACAGCTGTCCCTGGACGGGCTCGAACCACCAACCTTCTGGTTAACAGCCGGATGCACTGACCCATCATGCCACCTCCAGGTATGGGTTATTTCTGCCAGAGCCATTTCCTTGTTGTGTGATCCCACACCACGCACAGATTAATTTGTAAGAAAAAGAGTGATTTCAGTTCACGGTATGCCTTCTACCCAGCTTGCAGGGGGAAAGGGAGAGATACACAGACCGAGAGAATTAGAACCTTTATCTATTGCTTCATGCCCATCAACTGTGAAGCCCATCACTCTCATTGAACCAACATCCATAACCTGTCTGCAACTATTTTGCAATTCCCCAGGTGAGGTCTCAAGCCACTGCTTGAAAACCTAGTCACTAGACCTAGTGGGAAGAATTTTTATATTTGATATTGAAAACTACTATCCCTACACTAGGGCCAACATAAAACTGAGGTTCTCATGGGAGCTAGTCATATTGGAAGGTTTGCATGGAACTTTCCATTTAAGGTGCTGCCCTGTCTAGAGCTGCGATCCAAGCAGTATTTGCAGGCAAGACCTGAATATGTAGCTGAAGTGTGTGTAATGACTGGTGCAATTTGTGCAAAGCCCATAACCTTCCCTTTTTTTGCGGGAAATTCCCTTATTCCAGTGCAGTTTCCCGCTGCATCCCGCTGCTATCCCAGATTGTTAGATATCCCGTAGACTGTCCCCGGGACAGGTGTGGCTGCTGATCCCTTATTTTCAAGGCTGCTGATCCCTTATTTTCAAATCTGAAAGTTGACAGCTATGGCAAAGCCCCTGTTCCTATATCCATGATCTATTGGCACTAAAGGCGGAGGTAGTATTGATTCTCTTCAAAGAACCACTAGGTGGTGCATCCATACTAGATTACAGAGGAGAACAAGGACTATGGAAATAACTAGTAAAATATGGGTAATTATGTGGCCTCTTTGCGTTGGATCAACAGGAGGTGAAACTGGGAAGGCCTATATTCAGAGGCAACTAATACATCAAACCTCTTTCTACAAATGATCAAGCATTAAGGAGGTAAAGTTCAGAGGCTGTAAAAGAAAAGAAAAAACTAATACAACTCAATATATTTCCACTTGAACTCAAATATGTCCATGTGCTTGTGTGTGTGGAGGATTATAGCTTTAGTGTACATATTTGGTCAGGGTGACTCTGATGGCAACTAAAAAGCAGGTCGTCATACTAAACCCCTCTTTCTTTCTTAGGTCAGTCGTAAGTTTCCTAAAGCATTGCTAAAGATACCAGTATATTTGATGCTCCTCGCCTGGTTCCAAATATTATGAGGTTAGGCCAGAAACAGATTTACTACAAGACTAGCTGGTGAGGGCTTGCTGCAGGTGGTGATGGGGGGGGGGGAGAATATTCTGCTACTCAGTCATTTCCTCTTTCAAACATGTGTACCCGTAGAGGGAAAGTGCAGTTTTCAAAGATGGGAGCTTGAGAAGCTGATGGGACAGCTTCTGAAGGTATATACATGGGTGTGTTGGAGGAAGTGGTGCTCTTCTCCACTTAAAAAAACCCCAAATGCTGCTGAATGAGCAATCCAGTTATCACACAGGAATCTGGCTGACTCATGGCTTGTAGTTGATCTATTTTCTTAGATTTGCAGAGCAATCCTATACATGTTTATTCAGAGGTTAGCCGCACAGAGCTCAATTAGACTTGATCCCAGGAAAGTGTGTACAAGTCTGCCACCGGAGAGTCCTAATCATGTTAACTCAGAAGTAGGTCCTATTGAATTCATTGGGGCTTACTCACAGGTAACAAATTGCTTTATTTGTCCACTTAGCAGCAACAGAGCAAAGCACTAGAGCTTCAGTTGTTCACTGAACAACAAGATTGTAGGACTCTCAACAAAACCCTTTAAACCCTAAGGCTTTTACCCAGAATCTGACTTGACTGTGGTGAATGCCAGACGTACAACTTTTTTTTGTTGATGCTTGCTTCTTTATAACATAAGGGAAAATATAATAGATCTTGGCCAATTTGGTCAATGACCTCTTTTATACATTTCTCCTTAGGATAGGCTTCAATTCTTCTCTATGGACACTCAACAAACACAATCCAGATGATCGATTTTCACTCAGCGCTGAAGGTATCCATACCTTCACCCTGTGCAAAGTGCTAAAGGGCTGTTCAGTTGTGCAGTTGGGAAGGAAAGTGCTGTAAGCATAAAGGCTTTTTTAAAATCTCCAGCTAGGATGCATACAGTATTTTTTTTATTTTTTTTTTAAAGGGAGATGCTATGCTCTGGAAGTAAACTCACCATGTCTTTGTCAAACAAGGCTTTATATCTACACTGCACATTTAAAGCTCTTCCTTCCCCCAATGACTCCTGGGAACTCTAGTTTGTTCAGAGTGATGGGAATGATGGCTGTGTGAGGGGTGAACTACAATTCCTAGCATTCCTTTGGGGAAGCCATGTGCTTTGACTGCATGGTGCGGATGTGACCCAAGCCTGGGAGGAAACTGCTTTTGGCACTTAGTAGCAGACGCTTGCTATGAACGGTCCTGATTGTGATAATGCAAATCATCTTTGTATGTTTGCAGTGTTTTAACGTGTGGTTTCATTTTTAAAGTTTTGATTCCTTTGAAATGAATTATCCCATTAAAACATTTTTGAAAAGAGTGGCAAGCCTAGAATCAAGAGTAGAGTTCCTGATAAGCCCATCAGTTCATTGGGAGTGCTTTCACAGGTCTGGTGTAGAAGGAATTCATGAGCCTTAGCACAGTTAAAGAGATACTCAGGCCATAGTGGTATTTGTCTGTGTAGTGAAAAGGGGTAGTTAACGCAGAGCCCTCCTGATATAGTTGGAGTCCAGCTCCCATCAGGCTCAGCCAGTATGGCCAAGGCTCAAGGATGATGAGAGGGCACCGTGTTGGTTACTCCTGGTGTACAGCATTAAGGTATGGCAGGGGATAGGGGGACGGGAATGAAGTTTCTGAATCAACCCAGCAGCCGGTTGCAATTCATTCTGTTTCTTTCCGAACAATATTGGAACACAATCCATGTTAACAGATCATTTGCTGTGGAGTGCATATGCGTCATACAATAATCTGGAAGGGTGACCAAGATAAATGATGTTATTTTAGTGTGTTCAAATAAACATTTATTTTTTGGATGTTGGATGCATCAGTAGGACTACGATGGATACGATCTTAGAAAATAACACCATTTATTATGAACCAGTGACATACTGCAGTGATGTTCAGCCATTGGCAAAATAAACTAAAGAACAGAAGATCACAGTGCCTCACTATCTACAAGGTGGAGGGAGGGGGCTGAGCTGGGGTGGAAATAAGCAGAGTGGAGTTTGAACTATGTGCCTCCAATAGGCCTGTGCAAATTCCTATGATAAACGAAACTCAATTCAAACCACCACCTATGTTTGCTGGCCCACCAGGTGCTTGATGATCTCTGGGCTTTTGCCATATCAAACAGATTGGTGGGGGGGGGGGGCGGGAGCAGCAGGCTTACTGAGCCCTGAGACAGATCTTCCTTCATGGATTTGATGGGTTACAATTAGTGCAGGCCTGAAGTACCCCATTAAATAAAACAACCGTAGAGTGGGAGAAAACTCGCTGGGGGATTCTTCAGACATCCTTGGAGGGGTTCCATTGAAACTACACTGAGATGCCTCCCACCAACTTTGCCACCTTTTATGCATCCTGTGACATTGGTTGCAACCTCGGCCTGCTCATCTAAGGTATGTCTTGCTCCTTATTTAAATCAGCAGGTTAGTTGGCTTCTCTCCTACTGTTATGTAGTGAAGTTTCACCCTGGGCCAGCAGGGGGATACTGTATATAGTTTTCACTCAGATCTGTAGATAGTTTTCACTCAGGTCCACGTCAGTTATTTTAGGTGGGAACTCTGGGCTCTTGTTGCTACAATGTTGACAGCCGGCTGCCTATAAAAGCAGGCCGGCTGAGCTGTTTGCAGTCAGTTCTATTCCAGCTTACAAAATAAAGAGCTACTTGGAGAAATCGCTGTGTCGTCTGCTATGTCAACCCACAACTTAACACTGGCGACGAGGATGGGATCGATGGACATCAGAGCACAGCCAGATGCGGCCAGCCTCTGAACTGAGCTGAATCACAGAGCGAAATCACAGAGCGAAATCACTGAGCGAAATCACTGGACAGAACCAATTCAGAGCTGACTGTTCTGGCTAAGAGCACTGTGTTCCATCCATTGCCCTTCACGCCGGCATCGGAATCATGGCTTCACTTGTGCCTCTACCGCCGTTTGCGCCAGCCTCTGAATCATGGGACTCCTACCTCGCTCGGTTCGACTGCTACCTCCAAGCCAACGAGCTGACAGCAGTATCAAAGGATCGGAAGCGGGGCCTATTCCTCAGCCTCTGTGGGCCTGAGGTGTTTGAGACGGCCCGAGCATTGGTTGCGCCTGAAGCAGTCCAGGCAACACCATGGGACACGATCCAAGAGAAGCTCCGCAACCACTACGCACCAAAGCCGTCCAAGATTGCTGCCCGCCATGTGTTCTACCACCGGAACCAGGCAGAGGGGGGGGGGTCAATCAACAACTACACCACCGCCCTGCGACAGGCTGCAATGCACTGTGAGTTCCGAGACTTAGACGATGCCCTGATGGATCGAATCGTCTGCGGGGTCCGGGACATCCATCTGCAACGGCGTCTCCTCGCCAAGCCAGACCTCACGCTACAGAAAGCCATTGAGGAGGCTGTGGCCTCAGAAGCTGCTGAACGCTCCGCCCAGGAGATCCGCAAGTCCAGCAGCCCGCGTCTTGCTAGGGAGCCAGTTCCGGTGCATCATGAAGAGGCCAGCAGTGATGAGGCATCCTCCAGTGAAGACGATGACGTGCACCAGACAAAGCGGGAGCGCAGGAAGTTCCAACAGAAGTCCAAGGGCCAACCGGAATGTGCCGGCTGTGGAGGCAACCATTCCCGTGCCAAGCGCCCAACTTATTTAAAGGACTATGTTGTTGGACATGTATCACTGTTGGTCTAAGTATGGGAAATGTAACCGATATGCTTTTGTGCCTAATTGAACCATTACGCGTAGTGCTGTATATAAGGAAACCATTACGATTGTAACTAATGCCTTATCTCGGTGGGGAGGGGTGTTATGTAGTGAAGTTTCACCCTGGGCCAGCAGGGGGATACTGTATATAGTTTTCACTCAGGTCTGTAGATAGTTTTCACTTAGGTCCACGTCAGTTATTTTAGGCGGGAACTCTGGGCTCTTGTTGCTACAATGTTGACAGCCGGCTGCCTATAAAAGCAGGCCAGCTGAGCTGTTTGCAGTCAGTTCTATTCCAGCTTACAAAATAAAGAGCTACTTGGAGAAATCGCTGTGTCGTCTGCTATGTCAACCCACAACTTAACACCTACTGCCAAAGGAACCAAGGGAACTACTGCCCTTCTATGAGCAGCACCTGGGATTTCTAACAGAATTCTCAGCACCCTCATCCATACTCAATTCCCAGATTTCTTTGGAAGAAGCTATACCAGTCATTTTGGGGTATGCCTAGAGCAGGAGTAACCAACATGGTGCCCTCAACATTTTGTTCGACTGCATGATTCCTGAGCATTGGGCCATGTTGCCTAGAGTGTTGGAGTCCAATAATATCTGGAGAGCAGAATTTTGCCTACCGCTGCTCAAAGCTAGTCAAGGTTGCAACCCAGTTATTATTATCTACGATGCTTGATGAGTCCAATTTCCAAGCTAATTTGTGGATTGATACGCAATTATTCTTTTGGATTTATCAGTTTTTTAAATTTATGATGCCGTCCTCTGTTCCAGCAAAATCAGCCAAAATGCATATTTTAAGATAAGATATATTTAGAAATGCCCGCACTAAGATTAACATAATTAAATATTTTGTGAGGGTTTTTTTGTATGTGTTTTTTTTAAAGTTGATTAATGCTGAAATGGAAGAGAATGAACTTGTGTGAAACTGACACAATCTGGAAATAGAATGATTCTTCCATTTCTATTACTATCTTTGGACAATTACCTCCGATGTGGATAGCCCTGATAGTAGCTTTTTGGCAGATCTAAACCAACTTGTCAAAAAGCTCAGCGAGCCTGGAATCCTTCACACAGCCCGTTTTCATAGTAGTCCCGCTGTGTTGTCATTGCACACAGTTACCTCTGGAAGCCATCTTAATCCACTCCTAACTCCCCACCCTCTTTGAAGTCATGCTGAAGTGAGGGCCGACGGAGGGGAGAAGGTTCCAGTTTTTAGAAATGGTTATTAAAAACGGCCCTGCTGTTCCCTGGTATTCCAATAAAACAGCAAGAACATTTACCTCAGAGGAGTGCTGAGAAACTCAACTTGTTAATGTGGTCCAAGACTACTGTTTGATACTCCTTTAAGTGAAAGTTGAGATGGAGGGGCTGTTTAAAGCCAGCACAGCGACTTTAAAGGACAAACAGAATGCCTCTTAGGGTCTTTATGTGTACATCTTCTACATGGAACAGCAAAATTGAGCAAGATCCCTTTTTCAGTGTTTCAGATCAATGACTGCAGCATGCTGTGAATCTTTTCTCTTTTATTTATTTTCATGGTTTCCCTTCCCTCATACAGAAGTCACTGCTATTCTATGTGATTCTGACACAGGAGAACATATCTAGCCAAAGGCACATAACAAGGCCCCTAGCTGCCTGGATAAGAACATATGAATAGCCTTTCATTCCGTCTTCAGTATATTTGGAATGGCCTGACTGACCAAGGTTAAATTAAACACAAAATGAATGATAAATCTTTGACATCAATATATAATTTGAGTACCAGTATTTTATTAACAGCATAACCATGTATGGAGCTATTTGAATGTGCAGTGTGCTATAGAAACTTCATTTTTTAAAAACAGCAACAACAACCCTCCACCATATTTTCCCACTGAAACGATAACTGCTGATGGTAGAGACATAAGGGTTAGTACACAGTCAATAATTTTATAAACATTCACATGGATGTACTCTATGAGAAAAACCAAATGAATTCAGTGGAATATATTTTACTATGAGTGTAACTGTACAGTGTGGGTTTGTTTGTTTGTTTGTTTGACAATTAGGCTCTGCCCCCCTAGTTGCCTCATTCACAAACCTCTGCCATTCCCCTATATTAACCTCCTAGAGCTTTCCCTTCCCAACCCATGCAGCTACTAAGCTCACTTTACACATTGTAAACTGCATTTCTTAAACTACTTGATCTACTCAAACCTTTGGTATTGTTTAAAACAGCCACTTCCACCCCTTTCGATGTTCCTTCCTTTTCACTG
The DNA here is from genome assembly GCF_951804945.1 of Podarcis cretensis. NCBI lineage: Eukaryota > Metazoa > Chordata > Lepidosauria > Squamata > Lacertidae > Podarcis > Podarcis cretensis. Next base: position 82,468,254 of record NC_137172.1, on the reverse strand, counting down.
TCCTTAAACTTCTTTCTCTTCCATTCTGCAGCTGCAGAATCAAGTGAGACAGATAAAGGAGGTGGAGCCCTCAAATATTCCATTACAGTGGTGCCTCGAGTTACATATGCTTCAGGTACAGACTCTGCTAACCCAGAAATAGTACCTCGGGTTAAGAACTTTGCTTCAGGATAAGAACAGAAATCGTGCTCCGGCGGCGCAGTGGCAGCTGGAGGCCCCATTAGCTAAAGTGGTGCTTCAGGTTAAGAACAGTTTCAGGTTAAGAACGGACCTCCAGAACGAATTAAGTACTTAACCTGAGGTACCACTGTACTTTACTTAAACCTCTACCATGCCTTACAACCACTACTTTCTCCCTCTCAGTGGCCTTCCCTTCTCACTCTCATGCCATGGCCACTCTTGTGAAACCTGCCTTCTATTTTGCCCACCCTGACTTAATGCAAATGCAGGGTTGGAACAAGGCACTACAAATCCTCCAATGGGCTGCATGATGACAGCCTTACTTTTTATTTATATAGAAAGAAATATTGTTTAATTCCTAACTGGTTTACGTAAAGCAATACAAATCATTTATTTAGAATTGTATATAAAAATTAAACGTTAAAAACAAGCTGGCATAAAATGTATCAAAGATAAATAAAACTAGCGGTATAAAACAAATATACGTACTAAAATTGCACATTGCATTACATCCTAAGCATGTTTACCCTGGATTAAGCCACACACTGAGTTCACTCAGACTTAGTCAGCAGGCTTAAGGATTGCAGCCCAAGTCTTGTGCAGGTGGGTGTCGTGTGCTGGTTGCCTGTGTCATGTTGCTCACTCTGTTCTGTGCTGGCTGAACAGCATGAGGAATGGAGCTGTAAGAGAAACCTTAGGCTGTGATAAAAAGAGAAGTGTCTGATCAATGCCGGGGGCGGTGGAAGGAAAGCTGGTACCCAACCTTTGTGCTTGGACTAATTGAAATCAATATGATTAGTCTCTGGTATTCAGAGGCCTTGAATTTACTCACACTACCAAACATGGATCGCACTGAGAAAAGACTAATCACCCTTTCCTGCTGCACTCACCTTCTTTAAAACAATAATTAGAAATCCACAATCTTGTTTTGACTATTTCCCCCCTTCTGTGAGAATCCTGTGAATAAAACTTCATAAGATCAGATTCAACCAGAAAAAGGGATGCTTTTTGGTTTGAAATCACTTTTCCATTTCTGTTTCCAAAGAAAGGTGCTACCTGCGAGAATGAATATGCCTGATGACTTTAGCCTACTGAACTGTCTCAGAATATATAGTATTTAATACAAAATGAATGCCCCTTTGAACAGGATAAGGCTGTAGCAGGCAACATTTTATAAATATCTTGGGAATATTTTTTTTAAAAAAAGAACCGTTCCAAATTGTTATTCACAAACAAACCTGCTCATTCAAGGAGGCCATCAGTTGGTCCACAGAAATTCGCTTTGTAACTCTTCTTAGTTTTTAACCCCAGTTATTGATATTTAAGGAAAGCCATTCAGAACTGAGCTTTTTTTTTGCAAATGGATACTGAATACTTTGTCATACTTACTGCCTCAATGTGTAGTGATGGACAGCAACTTGGACAGCTTTGAAAGGGGTTTAGACAGTTCCATGAAGGGTAAGGCTGTCAGTGGCTATTAGTCACGATAGCTCTACCCAGGCTCCAAGATCAGAGGCAGCATGCCTGTGGAAAAACAACAGGAGTGGGCCATTGTGCTCATGTATAGCTTGTGGGCTTTCCATAGGCACCTGGTTCACCACTGTGAGAACAGAATGCTAGATTAAATAGCTCTTTGGTCTGATCCCACAGGGCTCCTCTTATGTTCTCCTGGGTTCATTCTTGTCTTCAACTTCTACTTCATCCTCATGTACTGTAGCTCTGGCACTGCCTGCAGTGGAGGCTTGAGCAGTGGATCGTGGAGGAACACTTTAGGCCTTGTTGCAACATCTATATTGATGTAATGGCAGCATGGATGGGCTGCCAAACAGAGACATTAGAGCTCTGTTTTCTGAGCTGCCCAAGATGGATATTGTAGTACAGTGGTACCTCGGGTTAAGTACTTAATTCGTTCCGGAGGTCTGTCCTTAACCTGAAACTGTTCTTAACCTGAAGCACCACTTTAGCTAATGGGGCCTCCCACTGCTGCCGTGCTGCCGGAGCACGATTTCTGTTCTCATCCTGAAGCAAAGTTCTTAACCTGAGGTACTATTTCTGGGTTAGTCTGTAACCTGAAGTGTGTGTAACCTGAAGTGTATGTAACCCGAGGTACCACTGTATTGCTGTTTTAAGATTTTAACTGAATAAGACTGTTCTCCTTGTACCTATGGTGGATCTACACAACTTGTGCCCAGGCCAAGCCAAACACAGTCCATCAGTCATGCATTGTGGCATGTCAATAGCTGGCTGCCTCCTTTGTTTTGGGTGTCTGGGCTGGGGGGGGGAGTATTGAGTTTGCTGGCAGGCTGCCAAACCTGGCCAGTGGACTCTGAACCAGAGCCCTGTTGGATCAGACCAAAGGCTCTTCTCCTTCAACATCTTGCTTCCACAGTGGCCAACCAGATGCCTTTGGGAAGCCCATAGGTAGGATATGAAGACAATCACCCTCTCAATAGTGGTTCCCCAGCAATTGCTGCTGAACCCAAAGGTTGCATGTAGCCACCATGAGTGGTAGCCATTGATGGAACTTAAGCTACAATCCTTTGCACACTTATCTGGGAATAGGTCCCATTGAATTTAGTGGGCTTACTTCAGAGCAGATGTGCAGAAGGTTATGTTGCTAGTCAACATTAATTTGCCCAACCTCCTAAGTGCATCACCACATTGTACTCTGCTTGTTGCATCACAAGTTATACAAGCTTGGCATAGGTAGTTGCTTTAGCAGCCTGCCCTTGGTTTTGTAAAATGGATCCATTTGTGATTCTCCCTCATAACAACGGATGCTGGAAGCCCTGCTGGCTGAATAGCAGAGGCAGAGAAGAGGAGAGATCTGCAGCTCTCATGTAGCTTTATTCCAGAACACAGGAACACACCCTTTTCTTTCCGAGAGCCAAGCAAACTCCCATCCATTTAAAACTGCACCCTTAGATGTATCAGACCTCTGCCTTCTCTCCCTGAGTACTAAAGATGTGAAACAGGAGAAGGAGAATCTCCTGTGACTGTACGAGAGGAGCTTGGAACAATTCTCGATTTGCCGTTTTTCTATGGTCTGGCTGTCAGTACAGTTTGTTTCTGTTTTTACAAAGACTTAGCAGACACGAATCCAAAGGAGTGTGGGGAGAGATACAAGGCAGACGGTGATGCATCTCTGCCACGAGAGTCTCGAACCCCTCTTTTCACTTGCCTAAATGTGCCCTGATGACAGCTCCTACGTGCGATAAAAGGGAAGGAACTGAGACATTGCACGTTTGTGTGTGTAGCGGAGGAGGGGAAATAACATTTGCTAAATGAAGACAACTGGCTGCCGACTCTGACTGAAATGGCTTCATTTGGAAGTGTAATATGCTCTGAGATGATTAAAAACGAGGGAGCTCTAATGATATGTGGAACCAATTCTTATTAATTCTGACCTGGCATGCCTCGTCTTGAGTGAAACCCTTACATTTCCGTAATGGCAATTGCCACCTTAATGATCACCATGTCCCTGAAACTCAGTACTAAATGCTACCAGAGTTCCAAGGGCTTCTTGGCAAATGATTCCCTTTGTATTACACGCTTTTACATCTTCATTTAGGCAGGCAATTCTCTCCTCTTTATCTGTACTTCATGGGCTTAATTCTTTTGGCAGCCATCCCTTCCTCCTCACCGAAAGACAATCAATATTACATTATCTTGTTAACTGCAGTGCCTCATACATGATGAGATATGTTGGAGCAAGTTCCTGTGGGACTTGTTTTTTCCAACCCTTCCTCCAATGAGTAAGGATATGAGAAGGTATGGCTGGACCATAGCCCAGACAAGATTATCATAGGGCTTTCACCTTCCTTTATGGGAGCTGATGTCTGTGAGAAATCCATATGCTGCCATTTGTGCTCGCAGCTGAGATTAATACACGATCAATGAGACAGGGAGAGAGAGAGAGAGAGAGAAGAGAGAGAATGAATTTGTTTGGCCCACACAGAAATTTTTAATTCTCCATGTTTGATGCTTAGGACCATGCAGCATAAAATATATTGTAGGCCACAGTTTTGTACAGGATATAATATTATGTTATGCAGTGAGGGGACAACCTTTCTAGATTTTGTGTGAGGAATAATAGACAATGCTTGTTTAAGACGCACTTGTGGCCCACTGACTTTGCTGTCAGTAGCCACACTTTGGTTTCTGAATGTTTTGGATGTTGAATGGACTTCTGGAACGGAGTCCACTTGACTTTCAAGGTACGACTGTATAAGAGAACAAGAATTTGTGGTGAGTTCCAGCACCTCTTTTTCTAGAAAAATAGCACAGATAGATAGAGAATGAATTAAAGAGGAACAGGGAGATCAGTTTGACAATTCCAGAACAAAGCAGTGCCTTTTAAATATGCCTTTAACATCAAGTGTTGGGGTCAGGCTGTTCTTCCATAGTTGGTGGCTTTGTGCTTAGATAGGTGTTGCAAATGGCCTCCTTCCTCTGGCTGGTGGCAGAGGTCCTAGTGCTCTTCCTTTCACTTCTGCAGTCTGAGGGCAGCTGCCATTTGGAGCTGAATGTTCTTTTTGGCAGGGAGCAGGGAAGCAAGTTCCTCGCAGCTGCTCCTTCTCTGCCCAACGGAGCGGGCCAGGCTGTTTTTCCGTCTGCCATGATGTTACCCTTGGGAGGCAGGGGACGTGACCTCTTCAACAGACCTTGATCTCCTGGGTGAAAGCCGAAGTGTGCTTTCCTTCTGCTCTCACTGTCCCGGCACAGCACTTGGGAATATTCCTACAGTATAACTTTCGGATCAAAGATGTATGTTGGATCTGCTGCAGCATGACAAAATAGATTTTGGAAATTAAAAGTCATAAATAAGATGGATTTCCAAGCAAGGGCACTTGGTAGCCTCGGGGCTGCCAGCATGATAATAGCTAGCCTTCATTTTATGGATTCATGTTGTTGCAGCAACGCTCTTGTCATTAGATGTGTGGTGCTAAAATGGCATTGTGCCTTAATGCATGACAATAGAATGATGATATCAGTCCCATAGTTCATATGCTATAGGTCTCTGGAGGTGGGATGACTGGCATATGTGAGACTGAGGAATGTATTTTCAGTTAATTCTTAAAGTTAAAAAAAAAAAAGTGCTTCCACCTGTAACTAACTGGATAGTGTATTCCCTGGAAAATGATGGGATGGGAACATAGCCGGCTAGTGACAGACTACCCTACCCTACCCTATTGTCATCTAAACCACCAAGCCTCTTGGGCTTGCCAATTGGAAGGTCAGCGGTTCGTATCCACTTCATGGAGTGAGCTCCCATTGCTCTGCCCCAGCTCCTCCCAACCTAACAGTTCGAAAGCACGCCAGTGCAAGTAGATAAATAGGTACTGCTGCAGTGGGAAGGTAAACAGCATTTCCATGCGCTCTGGCTTCCATCACGGTTGTGCCAGAAGCGGTTTAGTCATGCGGGCCACATGACCCGGAAAGCTGTCTGTGGACAAACACCGCTTTCCTTGGCCTGAAAGCGAGGTGAGTGTCACACCCCATAGTCGCCTTTGACTGAACTTAACCATCCAGGGGTCCTTTACTTTACCTTTACCATGCCCCTTTATCTTAGATTTATTTATTTTTAGCAGTTTGCACATTTTCATTACTTTTAAAAATTAATCCACATGTAAACTGCAGTTCCTATGGAGGGTCTTCCAATTTGGCAAAAAACTGCTTGGTTTTAACAGTATTATGTGCTCCCAAACCTTCACTGATCCCTTTATTGCAAACAAGTTCTTCATTCTCTTCATTCTCTGTGAGAGCAACAACAAAAACACCACCTTTAAGGTAGAGTTTTCTTTAAAAAAAGCTTTTTTAAAAAGTTTGAGAGTAGGTCAATGCAGTTTATGTTTGAGAGTAGCAAGGCCAATACAACTGAGCAGAATCAATTTTTCACTACATAAATAGGAGGAGGAGAAACATTTCTTATGCAAAAATAAAGCTCTCATCCTTGATTTCTAAATGCCCTAGGGAAAAATTATTATGCGGAAGAAAAGTAAACTCTGATTTACCAATTTGCACAAAAAAAGAGAACTCAAATAAATTCTAAAGCAACTCAAGAACTAATTCAAGGTGATAATTTCACACATCACATACCAGCCTGTAGAAGCAATTACCAGAAGATATCACAGCGGATGAGGATTTAATAAGATTAAAAATTAGGCCTTTAGTAGCTGACCAAAGTAGCTATTCACAGGGGATAGAAATCATTCTTTTTATAAGAACATAGGAAGAAGTGCCTTTCTGAAATAGACTAAGCTCCAAACAATACATGCAGTGGCATAGCATGGGTTGTCAGCCCCCAGGGCCCCATGGAGGGGGTGGAAGGGAGGGAAATGGATGGAGTATGCATGCACATCCAACTGCCTAATGGCGTCCGTATCACCCAGGAGATCATAGCCACAGACATAGGAAAAGAAGAGTCGTTCTGTTGTCTGGAGAGGTCACTTCCTGGTTCGCGTGGAGAAGCCTTTTCCAATAAAGCCCAGTGATAGAAGCACGTAGTTGTATTGAGGCAGCACTGGGTGCTGAAGTTTTGTGCCCCTAACAATTTTGTGCCCAGAGCAACTGCCCCTGTGTTCCTCCCACGCTATGCCACGCTATACATGCAAATACAAGTAACAAAAATCCAACCACTGCTATTTTTCAAGCACCTCTGCTTGTTCTTCACACATCACCTCCTTCTTCTCCATTAAATGGAACCCAGTAATTGGAGTTCTGAGATATGCCTTTGCATGTAATGTATAAAGGTAAAGGGTAAAGGGACCCCTGACAGTTAAGTGCAGGTGCGAACGACTCTGGGGTTGCGGCGCTCATCTTGCTTTACTAGCCAAGGGAGCCAACGTTTGTTCACTCTGCAGACAGTTTTTCCAGGTCATGTGGCCAGCATGACCAAGCTGCTTCTAGTGAAACTAGGGCATCGCACGGAAATGCCATTTATCTTCCCACCAGAGCGGTACCTATTAATCTACTTGCACGTTTTGACGTGCTTTCGAACTGCTAGGTTGGCAGAAGCAGGGACTGAGCAACGGGAGCTCACCCCATCGTGGGGATTCGAACTGCTGACATTTTGATCAGCAAGCCCAGGGCTCAGTGGTTTAGACCACAGCACCACCCTAAGAAACATCTAGTCCAGTGACAACCAGCTCAGTAAGTTCACAGGCAGCATGTGGAGGCAATAGGCACCTCTTGTTTGTGTTCAGCTTGTCACAAAGGACAGGTTCAGGATTTCACCTCAGTGCTCGGTAAGGGGGAAGGGGGGAAGTTGCATAGATTTGGAGGAAGGGGAGGTAGAACTCCATGTGGGGCTGGCTAGAGGAGGCTGCACACAGAGACCTGGAAGCATGGCTACCTGCTGCCTTTGGACCCAAGCTTGCTGAAGCTATGAGAGAAGCAACAAGAGACACTCCTGGGGTGTCATGTTCTGCACTCCCTCCATCGAGACTGAGATTGTAAATATGTGAAAAATAACCATTCTCTGCTGTGCTTCATTCCAAAGGAATACAAACCCTGGTTAAGTGCCAAGAACCCAGGAATCTTGCTACAACTCAGCAGAGATTGGGGTGACCAGAAACAATACACTAGGCCAGGGGTCTGCAACCTGCGGCTCTGGAGCCACATGTGGCTCTTTTACACCTTTGCCGTGGCTCCGGGGCGGATACTAGCGAGGGGAGGAGGCGCATTGTGCGCCCCGACACTTCCCACTGTGGCGGGCACTGTACTGGTTGTGACGTCGCATGGGGGCGGTGCGTGCGTTAGTCACGCACCGTCCCGACGTCACCTTCCCGCCCGCCTGCCCACTACATTGTAAGGGGCATGTACACTGGTGACTGCATTGAAAGGGGGCATGTACGCTGGTCACTGTTTTGAAGGGGAGTGAAGAACACACACACACAAAAAAAGGTAAATTGTTAATTTAACGTTTATTTCTATGAGGAGGAGTAATTCTGAGGGGTCAAACAAAGAAATAATAAAAAAGTGACAAAAAAGTTATTTTTATAATGACGAGTTTTGCGGCTCCCAGTTTTTTTTTCTTTGGAAACGGGTCCAAGTGGCTCTTTTTGTCTTAAAGGTTGCAGACCCCTGCACTAGGCAATGTATTCATTAGGAGAAATGTACAAAAATGCATACTAATTTTTGAATGGGATTTTTTTTAAAAAAGCAAACTGATATGGAAATGAGGCAAACTGAATTTAAGATTAGAAAAATGAAAAGCTGAGAGGTTGAAATTAGATTTGTCCAACCCTCCTTTATTCCTCATGCTTTACTGGTTTTATGTATGCTTCTTTACAGTATCTGTTGAGGTGGCCTGGTGGAATCCTCCCTCAGAGAATCATAGAATTGTAGAGTTGGGAGGGATCCCCGAGGGTCATCTAGGCCAACCCCCTATAAAGCAGGAATCTCAGCTCAAGCATCCATGGCAGATGACCACCCAACCTCTGCTTTAAAACCTCCAAAGAAGGAGAGCCCACAACCTCCCGAGGGAGTCCATTCCACGTCAAACAGCTCGTGCCAGCAGAAAGTTCTTCCTTATGTTGGTCAGAATCTTCTTTCTTGTAATTTGAAGCCATTGCATTTGGGTCCTTCCTACCCCACCCCCCATAGAACGAGAAAACAAGCTTAATCCATCCTCCATGTGACAACCCTTTAGATATTTGAAGATGGCTATTGTATCTCCTCTCAGTCTCCACTTTACTAGGCTAAACATACCCAATTCCCTCAACTGTTCTTCATAAGGCTTTATTTCCAGACCCTTGAACATCTTGGTGTCTCTCCTCTGCACACATTCCAGCTTGTCAATATCCTTAAATTGTAGTGCCCAGAACTGGACACTGTATTCCAGGTGTGGTCTGACCAAGGCACCATAGAGCAGGATTATTACTTACCTTGACCTGGACACTATGCTTCTGTTGATGCAGCCTAGAATATTATTAGCTTCTTCTTCTTCTTCTTCTTCTTCTTCTTCTTCTTCTTCTTCTTCTTCTTCTTCTTCTTTTGATGCTGCTGCTGCTGCATCACACTAGTGACTCGTGTTAAGCTTGTGGTCTACTCAGAACCCTGGGCCTTTTCACATGTACTACTGGCAAGCCAGCCGTCCCCCTCTGTTGATGCATACACTGTAGGCCTTTGATACAACCAGTGCTCAAATAATATCAGTTTTGACTTTTTGGGTTTACTTTCTATATATGACCTTTGGAAGGTCTCAGTGATAATGCTACAGAAATAGAGCATTTATAGTCACAAAACATGCCAGGCATCTACAAGCTGCTTGCTTTAAGAGCAGATTTCCATTGAACCTGCAATAAAGGTTGATACGGTTCTTTGTTCCATTCTTTGCATGGTGTCAGAGAAACTAGTTTGGCACTATTTGTAATTTGTTTATACAGGATCCCTACAGGCCTTGGGAGTTATCCAACAAGCTTCAAGTTGGAAATCAGTGGGGGAGTCTCAAATGCACTCAGTCATGCTAGTTGAGAAATCTTAGTGTGTAGGTGTTTTAGTTAGAGAAATAACCACTTGAGAATATTGCCCAGTTTTCTCTTTGTCAGCCATTTCCTCTTTTCTAATCAAAGGGTAATTAAACTTGTCCCAGTTCCGCATTCCCCCATCGTCTGGTCTGCTTTGCTTGATTTCAGCACCTCCTGTTCCCCAAAGATCTGTTTGGGCCCTGTTTTTTACATCACAAACACCAAAAGTCGCATAACCTTCTGAGAGTCAGAATGTTTCCAGACCTGCAACCTGAGGTGTTTTAAAATGGAGAATAGGGTTTCAACCATTTATGCACAAAACATGTATGGCCTTCCCTTTTGGGAGGCATGGTTGTAGCTGAAATCCTCTACTACATACGCGGCAATAACTTGTGATGGGTTTAGCCTCCTCACAAGGAACATATGGGAAATTTGTTACCACCTTGAACTGAACAGTTAGGAGCTGGCGCTAAACATGTAGAGGTGTTTGTGTGAAAGAATGTACAATTGTGTATTGGAACACCTCAGCCATGATGTCCAGAAGCTATGGGGAGGTGTCTGGCAACACAGAAGTGGTAGGTGGGGAAAGGGTTAAGCACCTCCACCAGCCATCTCTCCTGTCTAGATTACTCCCTCTCAAAGCTGCTTTTGCTTTAAAAAAAACAGCTATCATATTTGTATGTGACATACATACATTTAGGCCCTAAGAGCAAAACAATGAAAAAACATCCCTTCTTCCTTTGGCAGTATAAAAGTCACACCAACTCACTTTCCATTTTCAAGTTGACTTTAAACTTCAGCTTTTGGTAATAGCATTGCTAGCCACACCTGGTAGATTTGTTCCTTTTCATTAAGCTGCTGAAATCCCTGCTCCACCATTGACAGAGAGAAAGGTGTCAAAGACAAATAAACCATTTTATTACCTCTGCAAGAGATTGCATTGTCTGGCTTTCAAAATATCCCTCTGGGTTAATACAAGACAGTTTATACACTTAATTGGCAAACCATCCTAAGTGGCCACATGCAGAGTTTTCAATCATATTCTAATTGTTTCTCAAACCGGCAGGCGCACTTTGAGAACCAGTGAATGCAGAATGTTTAGGCTGAGCTGGGCTTCACCGGTTGACATACATGATACAGGCAAATTGCATAAACGGTCTCTGAATCATACTTCCATAATAGCTCTCTCTCTGTGTGTAGAGGAATAATGGAATGATGCAACAAACTGAGGGGAATAGAAGCAATCAGTGGATCAATATTTCTGATCACCAAAACAGGCCAAGGTCCCATTTCATCTCAACTGGTAGTCAACACCACCAATTTTCAACATCATGTTCTGTAAGCCTTTATGGTTTTTCAGTCATCCTCTGATAATGGATGAGATCTCCGGCTAATGTCATGAGGCAACAATCTTGTGTTTATGAAGTATGGTGTAACAAAGTGAGGGTCACATCCATCTGGGTTGTAGGCTGCTGCCATTCTGTTGACTTATGTGTTCAGCAGCTAGTATGATGTAGCAAGCAGAGTGTTGAACTTTGACCAGGGAGTCCTGACTTCAAATCCATCAGCCATGAAGCTTGTTAAGTGGTCAGGAAGCAGTCACCATTCCAGCCTAACTTATCTCAGGGGGTTGCTATGAGTCTAAAATGGAATAGCTGGATGTATGCCATGCTCATCTCCTTGGAGGCAAGGTGTGATACAAATGTAGTCAATGTGCTGTGGTCCTAGTTTGACAATTGCATTGCAATGTATTATATTCTGCTAAGCTGGACTACTGCTGGGTTTTCTAGTTTTAATAATGTTGGATAAAGAATACACTGATTGTTTCAACTGGTGCTGATTGTATGCATTGTATTTTGATGTAGTGTGTAAACTGCCTTGGGGAGAATTTTATTTTATTTTTGAATACAAAATTATGAAACAAATAACCATTTCAGAGGCGGATCTTTCTCTTAGTTCCTTTGCATAGGTTTGGTCCACAATTAATACTGTATTGGCCTGAATATAAGCCTCACTTTTTTTTCCAAATTCTGACCGTGAAAGGTTAAAGTGTGGCTTAAATTCTCAACCTTACAAAAATGGGTTTTTACGATATTGTTGCTGAAACAGACATATGGTAAAACAGAACAAAAAAAAGTTTTATTGCCGATTTGTGAGCTTGAGACTGTTTATTTGCCATTTACAGGTGTGAGTGCGTGCGGAATTGTAGCAACTGAATAGCAATTTGCAATTTTAGCGATTGTATGGTAACTTTTGCAGGCTTGCAAGATCAAAGGCTTAAATTGGCTCAGAGTTACAATTCTACCAACCGCAGTGATTTTTAGTCTGTAACCCAATTTTAAGGGAGCGGCTTATATTCCTGTATTGTCTTTTTTCCTCCCCCCCCCCCGAATTTTAAAGGTGTAGCTTATTTGTGGGGGCTGCTTATATTCAGGCCAATATGGTACCAGTATTTCCCACTTGACAAAATCCCATTTCATGCAAGACTTTAGGGCTCTAAGAGGCTGTGATGACAACCTACTTATTTTATTGTATGATGACTATGATATTTATTTGATAGCGAAGGGCAAATATTTGACAGATTTAATGCTGAATGCTCTTGTGCTCTAGTAAGTAACATGTTTACACATGTCCAGACAGAGGTAAAACCCATTGAACTCAATGGGTTATATCCACAGTTAGTTGAACTTAGAGTAGACCTAAGTAAGTCATGTCCATTAATTTGAATGGCTGTACTCTGAGTCCGGCTAATATTGGATAAATGTGTATAGATTTACAGCCTAAGCCTCATTAAACTCAGTAGGATTTACTTCTGAGTAGACATGACAAGGATTGCACAGCACGCTGCTTATTCGTCTAAGAGGGGATACAAAAGATTAAGCTGGAGGCATTTCAGTTGTTTAAAAAGACAAAAATATATCTGTTCATACCAAAGTCTGAAATAAATGAAGCCATTGTTTTCATAAGCATAACTATTCTCTTTGAAAAGTTTCCATTCCCTGGAAATTTGATGCTGGCTCATGAATAGGCAATTAAATATTTCCTCCTTCCAGGCTTCAAGAGGACTCTTTTCTTTTTTAAGATACCTTCTTATTTCTCAGGATTCTAAGCTTCTCTCAAGGAGATCATGCATTTTATCCTCAGTGAAATAATGAACAATTTTTAAAAATATTATATAATTTTTCTTTTTGATGTACAGTATTAAAAAGATGCATGTAAGGCAGTATTTTTAAAATTAATACTCTGTAACTCATGCGATCTCAGTAGAAGGTGTAACACGCAGAGAATCCAAATGCCCTGAAATTGCCACCTTACCTTAAAGCAAAGAGCAGGCTCTAGAGTTGATGGTTCCATCTGGAGAAAAAGAAAATCCCATTGATGAGCATACTGTGAATGCCCAGCTAGATGAATGGATCTCACGGCGGGCTGCAGTCTATATAAAGCTCAAAGATGCTGTGATGATTAGTGCAATAGAAATCCTGACAGATGGAGGGATCAATAAAACAGCAGCAGCATGCAGTATAAAAACAATTCAATTCAATAATATCTTATTGGTTTGGCAATCTGTACATGGGCTCTGTGCGTCTATGCGTTAGAGGAAAGCAGATGCCTCAGGTACTTATGTGGGAAAGACTTCTTTTAAAGAAAAACCTGAAAGCTCCAGCATTGATGGGTGGGAAGAGAAAGGCAATTGGCAGTGGAAACCAGAAGGAGCCCTAACATATCAGGCATTAAATGCTAGGTCACAAGTAACTAACTTCATGCTTTTTGTATGTTGTTGGGCTCCAACTCCCACCAGCCCCAGCCAGCATGGCCAATGGTCAGTCTTTTCATAAGGAGGGAGGAGAAAGATGCCATCCTCCCAGCAGCTCCAGTTCAAGTACTCAGAATAGATAAAATCCTGAAAAAACATACCCTTTCTTGAGGAAGATATCTGGATCCTGCCCACCCAACAGATGAGCAATATTTGTTGCCTTTGGTAAACTGATTGTCAAAAAAGGCTCCCAAGAGTTTTAATTGGTGTTATCATGCCAGGACTCATGCCTGCCAAGCATACATCCCCTTGATTGAGTCCTGATTTGACACCTTAAATATATATATATATATATATATATATATATATATATATATATATAAAATTCTCCATTATCTCTCTGACTTTTGCAGTGTCTTCTTCTAAAGTGACTTGCAGCTTTTTCTATCATGTGGTTATTGTTATGGCACCAAGACCATCGGGGTGCACACCCAGCTAACAGTAAAGATCCAGTTCAACACTTCCAGCTATTTTGAGCTGAGAGATTGCATGAATAGGGGGTGAAGCTATGTGCCTTATTTCACAACAGTCCCAGCTCCCCAAAAAGCACAGCATGGTAGGCAGTGTTGTGGAGCAGGGCAGGGCAGCTGTGAGTTCATGGCTGCACAAGAGCACAGTGGCAATCTGGGGCTCCTGCTGGTGTGCCTACACAGCTCCAACCTCAATGGCCACCCTTCTCCTTCCTCGTATTGTCCTGATAAGGGTCAGCAATGCCACTGCTATGAGAGCAGCAGCCCCACAGCAGCACCCTGAATAAACCACATAGACTACCCCTGATGAGCCTTCCTTATTCCTCCAAAATATCCCAGCGATATATTTTCAGATTTCATGGTGGACTTGACACCCTTTATATGCATGCATGCGAACGCCCAGCCAGCCACACTCCCCAGTAGCAGCAGCGTCACCCCTAGTCTGAGTTGGCTGAAAACTCACAACTTAGGGTAGAATTAAAGGAAACATTGGGCTGCCACCAAAAATGGCAGCTCTATGACAAGACTTCTCTCTCCCCCCCGTAACATCTAGTACAATTTACCTTGTGTGTTGACATCATTTCTTTGTTCTCCTCATGCGTGCGAGATGCAAGCTCTGGAGCCTGACACCAGTTTCTGCAGCAGATTTTGGTGTCAGCTGGAATGAAGTGCTGGAGATTTCTGTTTCCATTATCCTAGCCATGAAAATAACATATCCACCTAAGCCTAGCTGGAAGGCATGTGATATGTGCTGGTGGAACTGAGCTGGAAGGATAGGCACATCATATTTTATATCCTCGTGAACATCTAAAGGAGGTGGTGCCTGAAGTTGGGGTGGGGCAGGGAGGGGGGCTTTCCTTCTTGGGCAGGACAAACGCGTTTCACAAAAAGATGTATGTTCTCAGGGTAGGCATTAGTGGGTTCTGGCACAAAGGAAGTGTTGCAATCTCTTTCTCAGGAGTTTATTGCCACTAATAAAAAATGCGCAGATGTTTTTCTCTCCTCTGGAAGACAAGATAATCATGCCTTCATTTTCTCCCTCAATTTTCCATTTTGTCAGAGGGATTAGATATACCTGGAGGTTAGAATTAAAGTAGTTCTGATAGTTGGGAA
This sequence comes from Podarcis cretensis, assembly GCF_951804945.1. Taxonomy (NCBI): domain Eukaryota; kingdom Metazoa; phylum Chordata; class Lepidosauria; order Squamata; family Lacertidae; genus Podarcis; species Podarcis cretensis. Next base: position 82,453,207 of record NC_137172.1, on the reverse strand, counting down.
AGTGATATGAAAGTGGTTGGGGTTTTTTTATATTAACATGCTGTTTACTGAGTTTAAAAATGAAGTTTCCCAGAGTTCAAGATGTCACTTTCCCCTGCTTTCCTTCTTTGCCATCCTAGAAGCATTTTGCTGCTTACAAGCTTAGGCTTGAAGAAAGGAAACTTAAATCAATCAGTGTGATTAGTCACTTAAGTTTCAATGGCTGATTAAAATTTGCTCCTAGATTAATTGGCCAGGAAGAAAGCAAGCAGCTTCAACTTCCTGAATGGCCCTCCACTGCCTGGCAGAACAGATGCAGCAACCACCAAATACCAAATGTGAATACATATAAACTTACAGAAAAAAACCTGTGCATGCTTACTCAGAAGTTAAGTCCCACAGTGCTCAGCGGGGTCTGCTCCCTAGTTACAGAGCAATTCATAGTGGGGAAATCTGCCAGAGGATAGGTTGCTTCAATTGCAAGTGCCCAGAGCAGCCAGTCTGGGCACAGCTCCTAGCATGGATGTTTATGTTGTCAATCACACACATGACCAATCAGGTATTCAGACTGATGCCACACCCATCCACTGGTGTCATTGTAAATAAACATATGCAGCAGTGGTGTATTTTAACAATATGGAGGTTGTCTCCAGTTCCCATCACAAACACACACACCAATCACACCTTGGAACTAGGGAGAACAATGCAAATGGCTCTCTATTGCAGTGATGGAAAAGAGGACATAATACAAGGAGGCAGAGAAGGAGAGGACAGGAGCAGAGATGCCCTCACCGATGGAGCTCCACCCAGACAAGAAGTGGACAAATGAGGAGACCATCCAACAAACAAAGGCACAGCAGGAAGCAAAAGATCAACAAGATTGGGCATGCCTCAGGTACTGCAGCAGCACCCCACCCCAGTACCATGGACAGGGCCATGGGCAGCAGTTGCAGCAGGCAAGCCTGCTGAGCCCCATCCCCAGTTTCCTTGCCAGTCACCTGCATCATGGAGGAGAGGACTGAGCTCAGCAACCTCCTCCATGAGGGAGGCCAGGTCACAGCACACATTGTCCATTGCTTGAAGGTCCTGCGCTTCCCAATCGCCTAGAGGAAAACAGTGGGTTCACTGAGACACTCCAGACCCCTTCCTGATAGCCTGTTTGCCATTCAGACCGGGATGGTGTGACGACAAGTGGGGAAGTCCTCTCCTCCATGGACACCCTTGTAGGAGTGCCAGCTTGAATAAAATATTGGGGTGGGGGCAGGTATGTCCCACCCTGCATAACCCATCACATGATGTGGCTCTCACACACCATTTGAATGGCAATGTCCATCAGCTTGGGGTTGGGGGCTCAAATATTTTATTGGGTGGGTGGTGAAGGGACCTAGATCCCTAGCAGTTGTCTCCTATGCACCATTGGCTGGCAGCGCCACTGAAGCACCTGCACACTTCCTGCCAATCTGAGACAAGAAATTGTCCAGCACTCCAGGACCTGATGGCAAGGCTTGATGGGGGCTTCCAGAGCTGCTAGCAGACATGGGTCACTTGTTGCGCTCAGTGACAGTGCATCATGGGACATGCTCATGGAGGACTGTTCTTGGCATTCCACCAATGGGTCTCTCTCCCTACTCTACAGGGCCATACATGACCTCTCCTCACTCGGGACCTGCAACTCTATCCATTGCCTTTCATGCCACAGCACTACACACTGAATATCCCCACCAGCATATGTCTCGGAGGCCCTCACTCTGCCTGACATGGAGCGCATCCAGGCAAATGGAAGTTCCCCATTCCGGATCTCCTGGTTCATGTTCACAGGTAGCAGAGCCGTCCAAAATTATCTGACACTTTCAACCCTCCACACCAAAACAGACAAATCCACTTTGCCTCAGAAATGTTAGTGCATTTAATGTAAATGTAATCAATGGATAAACAAGACATTTATCACTTTATCAATTAAAAGTCTTTAACTGGTTGCTTGATCTAATATATTTGTGCTCACTTTATGGAAAGAGCTCAAAGTTGTAACCCAGATAACCATTAGTATTTTAATCCCATAACTCATCTTTTATACTTTATTCAATATTCCCTCAGTTTGACTGCCATATTGAAAATATTGTTTGTAAAGGGAAGAGAATTAAGAGAGTTGCATCACGCAGCAGCATATGCTATCCCCCCCCCGGGGGGGGGGGGGTGTCATTTAAAACCCAGTACATTGGAGAGAAGAGAAATAAAGAGAAAAAGACAGACACACAGAGAGGACAAAAGGGAGGAAAATGAACGAAGAAGAAAGCCAAGCATCTATTTCCTTTTTCCAGTGAAATTGTATGCAGGTACAATAATAGCTGCTAGCCCAAATGGTTTAGGGAATAGGGTTTATTTCACTCAAGGGGAACAGGGAAAGAAATCAAGGTAAACAAGATGCACAATTTCAGACAAAGCTATTAGGAAGAGGGGCACCGAGTCCATTGCAGTAGGCTGCCCTTCTCCTGGCAATAATCAGGAGTTTATTTGAAACAGCTCCTGTATCAGTCTTTTCCCTCAGGCTGGCAGCAGGCTGGCAATTAGGTCTTGGTAAATCTCCAGCCCCTCTCTGCCTAAATTGTAGCTATTACAGAGTCCTTGGCGGGATGCAGGCAGGCCTCCAATCTCTCAATCACTCCCCAAGCTTGGATGCTGAACTGCTTCAGGGGGCGTGTGCTCATTGGAGGTGGTGACTGAATAAGGCTCTACCGTCTCCTTGACTGCCTCCCTCCTCATACATCTTCTCTGACTGATTTCCCCCACCCCTTTCAGGCCATGTCTAATTTTCCTCGTAGCATCCCTGATTTCTCCTCAGTTTCCTACAGCTGCTTTCCTCAGATGAAAGGGAGACCTTGCCTGAGAGAAGATGGAGGCAAAACGTACAAGGTTACAGATATGAGAAGTCTTATAGAATTTTGTCCTTGGGAAGAAAGCCTCAAGAAATGTTTTGCTGCTCGTACTCTAATGTTCTTTCTTTTTATTGCTTTTTGGGGGGAGGGCCTAGCATTTTACAGAGAAAAACAGGACATTAAATATTTCATACAAGAGAGTAGCTAACAAGTACAAACCAACATGAGAGCCAGTAATATTCACCTTTTCTTTCACAGATACAGCTTTCTATGTCACACATACTTGACCTCAAAGAACATGTCAGATCGAACCATCGATTTCTGGAAACCATCAGCGGATTCTTTTATTTATAAAAGCAATGAAATCACACCAAGTGACCTAAAACTCTTCTACATGTACATGTCCTTTAGCCTTCTATACTGTTAGCACTCCTCCAGATGACTTATTTATTGAGAAGTCATTCTGTTTTGTTTGCACAAAACTTATGCAGAGGTTAGTATATGTCCAGTCTTTACTAAGCATTTGTTCTGATTTGTTTGTGAGGAGATTATACAACAATGAACATTTATCCTGCTCTGCTTGTGAGATGTTTACACATCTTCCTGTTAATCATGTGTTCATGTCACACTTTTCAGTGCATTTCTCTGAGCCCCTTTTTATTGAGCACTCATCCTGATTTGTGCTTTGGGTGGGTATATATAATTGTGTTTTCTACAATGCATTTGTGCCTGCAAAGGTTTTGGGTCTGTCGTTCTTCTTTTTTTCTTTTCTTTCTTTCTTTCTTTGCAATAGTTGCATGCGCCATAGTTCTCTTCTAAAATCATGTAACTTTTCATACCACAAATCATAGAATCATAGAATTGTGGAGTTGGAAGGCACCCTGAGGATCATCCAGTTCAACCCTCTGAAATGCAGGAATAGGCAGCTGTTCCATACGGGGATCAAACATGTAACCTTGGTATTATCAGAACCACGCTAGTTTTGCAGTTGTTGTTGGTGGTGGTTTTGTTGTGCTATGGTGCAAGAGTGAGCCTTCAAGTGACAACAATGCAGTAGCATTCAGGAGTAAGCATGGACCAATGCTATCAAATAGTATGGGAAACAGCCTTATTAGAAAAATTAACCAATAAACTGAAACTGACATGGGGACAAACAGAAGAAGACACCTTTACCCCGGTATGGCTCCCCTTTATCACATACACAGCCCAACAAGACAACAACAAGAATCCGCCGACAGCATACAAATCAATATGGCTAACCTGATTCAAAAATACACACTCACACCCCGCTCTCTCTCCCACACAAAACAATTCTCACTACAGCCAACCAAGTACAACCAACCACATCCTAAGCCACACCCCACCTCTCTCACCACCAAGGAAATACAGCAAGTGAATAGTAAGAGAACCCATACAAGTAATGCTGATACAACCCCTCACACACACTAAGTAGAATAATAGAAGCATAACCACCTATGCTATTTTTGTGATATACATATGACATGAGAAAACTTGGTAAACTTATTTGTATAACAATATTCTTGTTTATAAAACCCAATAAAAACACACACACACACACACACACAAAAATTCAGTAGCATGAGCGAATAATCACATAACAACTATTGCAAAATACAGCCCCCCCCCAAGTCCGGGGAGGTTGCCTGTCACTTTCTAAACCACAGAACTTTTTTTTAAAAGTGGATTTGTTGCCCTAGGGTGGCAGAGTCCTCTAATCCACTTTAATTGTGCAAACTGAAATTGCCATTATGCTCTTGAAACTCTCCCACAAAATACTGACAGTCTGGAGGTGACCTTATATACTATAATAATACAAAGTTCAGAAGCTGATTTTCCCAAAGCTCTAATGGCATAGAAGAATGTCTTCCTGCCTTTGCCACCATCAGTCTTGCTTCTCGTACTCAATAGTGTTGCTCATAGTCTTGATATGGTATTGAGAGAGCCTAGATGAACACCATAGAATCCCCCCCCTTTAAACCAGAATAAATCAAAGGATAAGAAAGGTGTGGGGATTATGACCCATAACAACAGCATTAAGCAAAGGCAGCTGTGTTGGTGCGTGAGGGAAGGGGAAACCCAAAATCCATAATAGGGCCACCCAAAATGTCACAAAATAGTGAACAAGCTTTCAGCTTCTCAGAAGTCTTGTTGCTAAGCAAAGCTAGCTTGATGTTAGAGCCATGAAGTTTGTATTGGTCTCAGTTGTAAGACAGAGTATGGGAAGAGGTAAGTTAGTACATGATCGACAACATCATTGGTGATGCATTGTGGGTAGTTTTTGTATAGAACTTTAGTGAAGTTTTCTCCAACCTGGTGGCTTCCAGATGTGTTGGAATACAACTCCTTTCATCCCAGACCATTGGGCATATTGACTTGGTCTGGTGGGAGTTGCAGTGCAAAATATGTGAAGGCTGCTGTACTGGGTATTATCTCCAAGTAAAAGTTTCTCGTACTGAGAATTTACTTATTTTCTTAAATCTGTTTTTTTTCACTGTCATACAGACCTGTAGCATAGGTCCTCTGCTATGGAACAGCTTGGAGGCTTCTGGTTCTGTTGTGGTAAATCTTTCGGCATGTAGAATAATGGGGCCAAATAGATGAACTGGATGATAAATTCAAAATTTTTGCTGCAGAACGTAGCACTCTGAACTTGGACCTCATCAGCTATTTGATGGGTTTTAAAAGCTTGTACATCTGAGCCGGAAATGAAAACAGGAAAAATTATGACTCCTCCAAGCAAGCATCCAGACACTATTTTAATCAGCAGGCTCAGCATCAACACATCAATTGCATTTTTATTTCCCTTAGACATTTTACCCAAATGACAGTTGAATACCACCATAACATGTAGAGACAGACGTCCAGACAGAGTGTGGCTTGTTGGTATGTGTGTGTGTGTGTGGGGGGGGGTTGTAGGTTTTTAGGTCATGTTAGCCATGGTGATTCGTATGCTGTTAGCATTTAGGGATTTAAAGGTCAAAGCCAACTTTAAATGAATAGGCAGCCTAGGTACAGAACTGGTGCCGTACAATCTGAACTCCTAACTCCCACAGGCTTTCTAGAATCTAGATACCACATTCTGCGCCAGTTGCCATTCCCGTTCCATTTTCAAGGCTAGACCCACTTTGAGCATGCCTATTTCGCACATCCAGATTCAGAGGCACTCATCCTTGGAATGCTAGGTGCTGGATGGTGACAGTGGAGGAGAGTGATTTTCCTCATAGGAACCGCAGAAGCATCTGGAATACAGGGATGCTTGAGTGGGTAGACCAGGGGTTGTCAACCTGGTCCCTACCCCCCCACTAGTGGGTGTTTCAGGATTCTACGTGGGCAGTAGGGGGTTCTACGGCACAAGCTGAATCCTCTTTCCATCGAGCACTGATGGGCGGTAAGGAAAATTTACCATCAAGAAAGATGCATTACTCAGCGGTAGGTATAAAAAGGTTGACTACCCCTGAGGTAGACCTTTGGTCTGATCCAGCAGGGCTCTTCTAATACTGGGTAATCAGCATTATGCACTGCACAGGTGAGTCTGCAGTGTTAGCTTTGGGCTGTAGTTGGTGGGGTGGTTGTTGTTGTTTAGTCGTTTAGTCGTGTCCAACTCTTCGTGACCCCATGGACCAGAGAACGCCAGGCACTCCTGTCCTCCACTGCCCCCCGCAGCTTGGTCAGACTCATGCTGGTAACCTCGAAAACACTATCCAACCATCTCGTCCTCTGTCGCCCCCTTCTCCTTGTGCCCTCCATCTTTCCCAACATCAGGGTCTTCTCCACGGAGTCTTCTCTTCTCATGAGGTGGCCAAAGTACTGGAGCCTCAGCTTCACAATCTGTCCTTCCAGTGAGCACTCAGGGCTTTTTGACCACCTCCAACTTACCCATGTTCATGGTTCTTACATTCCAGGTTCCTATGCAATATTTTTCTTTACAGCATTGGACTTTCCTTTCGCTTCCAGGCATATCCGCAACTGAGCGTCCTTTCGGCTTTGGCCCAGCCGCTTCATCAGCTCTGGATCTACTTGTACTTGCCCTCCGCTCTTCCCCAGTAGCATGTTGGACGCCTTCCGACCTGAGGGGCTCATCTTCCAGCGTCATAACTTTTATATGCCTGTTGTCTTTGTCCATGGAGTTTTCTTGGCAGGGATACTGGAGTGGCTTGCCGGTTCCTCCTCCAGGTGGATCACATTTGGTCAAAACTCTCCACTATGACCTGTTCATCTTGGGTGCCCTGCTCGGCATAGTTCATAGCTTCTCTGAGTTCTTCAAGCCCCTTCGCCACGGCAAGGCAGTGATCCATGAAGGGGGGTGGGGTGGTAGGGGTGGTGAATCAGGTGATGTGCAAGGTGTGTTCCTCACCAACAGCATCAGAGGTGTTATCGCCCCAGGTGGAGAGATGCTTGCATGTTTGTAGTCTTCTGTTGTGATGCAAGGTGCTCTGAACAAGAGCTATTACTTTGTATGCTTATTCAGAGAGAGAGAGAGAGAGAGTTGAATACAGCAATGGCATTCAAATTTCCATTAAGGTTAGCCAGCACTTTCCTGAGCTTTTTTTTGGTTGTTGTTCAGAAAGGACAATGGACCACCTTGACACTCTTCAGCTTCCCGGAGTGTGAAATGCACTTGCTCACTGGAGGTTGTTAGACAACCTTGGTAGCATACAAAGTGGGAAAGACTTTGAGATGCAATTTCAGCTTTTAAAACACAAAACATACTGTAATTATTCTTTCTTGTGATATAAACACTAAAATGTGAAGTTCTGCATTGTCATCTATTTCTCCACCAAAGCCAGGAAATAACTTTACCTCCTGTGATGGCAATATATACGTGGGGGGGAATTATTAAAGGGTTTTTTTTTTTTTTGGTATATTGCATCCTAATAGAATTGAAGATAACTGCAGTTCTGCAGTCCTATATATCACTGCCTCATTTCCCCAGTGGCACATTTTCCTTTGTTTCACATTTTAAAACTGAAGCATTCATTTGTTGGAATAGCTTGGCAAGAAGTGGCAGTCGCAGCGATGGAGAACTTTAATCATAAGGAATCAGCGATAAGCATCTGTGTGAGTTTGCCGGAGTGCTGGATCAGAATGTGGTTTGAAACCAAATGAAAGGCTTTGCGTCCTCCGAAAGGGGCATGCCCTTGAAAATAAAATGGTCTTATTTCCCAGGTGACATTGGCAGCAATCCTATACCCAACTTGCTTAGAAAGGAGCTATGCTGAATTCAGTGGCACTTACCTTTGAGTGGAAGGTCCGTATAGTTAAAGCTATGGTTTTCCCAGTAGTGATGTATGGAAGTGAGAGCTGGACCATAAAGAAGGCTAATCGCTGAAGAATTGATGCTTTTGAATTATGGTGCTGGAGGAGACTCTTGAGAGTCCCATGGACTGCAAGAAGATCAAACCTATCCATTCTTAAGGAAATCAGCCCTGAGTGCTCACTGGAAGGACAGATCCTGAAGCTGAGGCTCCAATATTTTGGCCACGTCATGAGAAGAGAAGACTCCCTGGAAAAGACCCTGATGTTGGGAAAGATTGAGGGCACAAGTTGAAGGGGACGACAGAGGACGAGATGGTTGGACAGTGTTCTGGAAGCTACCAGCATGAGTGTGACCAAACTGTGGGAGGCAGTGGAAGACAGGAGTGCCTGGCGTGCTCCGGTCCATGGGGTCATGACACGACTAAATGACTAAACAACAACACCTTTGAGTATACTAGATAGTTCTGTCTGTTCAGAATTTTAACTCTTGGAATCTGAAGTCCTTCAGGCTTTGTTTCAATAAGTAAGACTTAAGTTTCATGGCAGTTTACCTGTTGCAGGGAGTTCCAAAGTGCAAACGGGTATTACGTGGCACCTATAGTACTGCCAATGATGCGGATCGAAGTGTTCAAGTGGGCACATGTGAGATAAAGCAATCTTGCAGGTATCTAGTAGCACATATATTCTTATCATCCATGAATTTGTCTACTCCCTCCTTTAAAGCTGTCCAAGTTCATGGCCTTTGTGGTAGCAAATTCCATAGTTCAACTATACAGTATGGTGTGTGAGCATTTTCTCTTGCCTGTACTGAACCGTCCAACAGTTAGCTTCCTTGGATGGCCCCGGGATCCTGTCGTATGAGAGAAGTAGAAAAGCTTTTATCTGTCTTCTTTTCTGTACCCCATGGATAATTTTAAGCATGGGGGAACGGGGAATGTGCCTCAAATCAATATTGCTTTACCTTATATCTGTTTGGCTGTTTTGGATTGGGCTTCCCAAAAGATATAAGGATGAAGCTGATCTTATTTCTATCCCTGACTTCTTCTGTGCAATATTTCAATAATGAGAAGTTAGGATATTGGATACAATTGTAAGAAGCTCAGTGGTAGAAACTAATTAATTCCGAGGATCACTGAGGTTCTGGAAACCTTCAACTTTGCTCATGGGAGCTTAGTGTGCACGTAAGCAGCTACATTACCAGTTACCTTCTGCATGTCTGAAAATCAAGACTTGGTATGTTGAAAATGTAAATGCTAATTAGCGAGTTGAAATCTAAATGTTAATTAGTTATTGTTCTGTGCCCACGCAATTGTAATTCAATTATAACTTTACTTGAAAAATGATGCGTTTCAAATATAGCAAGGCACACATTTATCACCAATGTCTAAATCTACTCTTTGTGTCAAGGCTGACACTTGGGAATGAATCCATTATTTTTAATTATTGAAATATATTTCAAAAATGCATCATACGAAAGCGCAGCACTCACAGTGTTTTTAAATGTTCAGCAGGCAAGCCCAGGTTGTCACAGACACTACACTAATAGCAAATTTGTCATTGCATGAACCAGAAAGTCTGGATTTGTTTTGTTTTTTTCTGTCGAAAAAAGTCAGCTATAATTAATAGGCTACCCTCTTAAGCCCTTGGATAGATGAGGGAGTGACAAATGACTGTGTAGCAGAGTGAATTGCGAAGATACTGTTTAATGGGTCCCCCATGGGCTCAGATCATACAACTCTCCTATAAAAATGCCTTCTCTTAAATCTCCTAGCCTCATGAGACAGATTGATTCAGCTAGTCAAGAACCAGAATCGATGTGCTATGACTTAATGTTGCCAAATACTCCTAAACAACCCCAAATCAAAATGCAAAAAAGTTAGCCAGTTGGGTAAAGTTGATGCTGATGAAACCTTTCAATGGACGTCATTGCAGCAAGGTAGCTCCCCAGAAGGTCATGTATCATTTACTCTCAAGTCCTTCAAAATTTGAACCATTTGGTTTTTCATTCCCTGCCCCACAAATTTCATTTGATAGAGAAAGAGAGAGTTGGAAGGACTTCGAATGATCATCTAATCCAACCTTGCTCCCAGGAAACCACTTACTTCAGCACATTTGATAAGTGACCATCTAGCCTCTGCTTAATAGAATCATACGGTTGGCAGGGACCAAATACCTAGTATATTAACTTGGTTTATATTGGGGGGGGGGAAGACCCTTCATAATGCGTGGCTGTAGTCAGAAACCTCAGCCGTTCAGGCTTGCCTTGCTTGCTTTATTTATTTATTTATTTATTTATTTGTAAAGCTGTCACCTCATCCTAAGCTAAGCTAAAAATGGAAAAAAGTAGGGTTGTATCATGACTGAATTATGCAAGAGACAGGCTTGAGTGATGAACTCCTGCAGTTTCTCGATTTCTGCTTGTGGAACGTGGTGTTGTCCAAACGATATTTTAAAACTAATCAGCACATAATAATTGGGAAAACCCTAACCCAATAGATATTTATTAAGCTCATATTTCAAAATTATTATTTATTAAGTGCTTGCATGTTTGCCAACCTTTGGGTATCACTCTGCATGACTTTGCTTCTACCCCCATCCATACCCATAATTCGTTCTTGGGACACTGTTCTGACTGGGGAACCAATTATAGCAGAGGTTTCTTTGCTGTGTACTGTCTTTCACTTCTGTGTTTTATTTTCTTTGGCTTGGATCACTGATTTATTTTCACTGGACAGGATTGTTTCACTAAAGAAACACGAGCCAATGCATGCTCTGGTAGATATTCTCGAAAGGGGTTTGGCAATAGGGCCAGCTATAAAACGGCTTGGTTGAGGTGTCTGCTGCTGGTGTAATGTCTCATTCTTCTCTGTTCCTAGTTCCTCATGTGTCTCCACTGGACAGCTCCCCTTCTATATCAGCATCCATGCTACACATCTGCCTTTGGACAGCTGCCTGTCCTTGCTGATGAGACAGGGAATCTAAGCCCGCAAGTGGTGGAAATGGGGCACATCTGTGGATAGTGGCACATCTGCAGACACCGGTCTCATCCTCCTTGAAGGAGCTGCCAAATTGCTCACAGCCTTCTCCCTTTCCCTGCAGCCAATGGAGGCTGGTGGAAAAGAAGAGGAGGAGGAGAAACAGCAACTATTAGATATACAGAGTCCAGAGAAACGTGGAGAGGGAGAGATTTGGCTGGGCAAAGAACATAACAATAGCATGGAGGAGATGAAGCTGTTATTCTGCAATAGCATCCAGGGCCTATGATTGGTAGTGAGCCATTGCATGGGCCCCAGTCTGTGCCTGATAATGCTGACCTCAAGATGCAAGGCTTGTGCCAGACTCCATCCCTGAGCCATCAAACCCAGTCCCTGAGCTGACAGGCTCTGTTCCGGCCTCCTAACTTCCACCCAGAGCCACAGTAGTAATTTTGAGATCAAAAGCTGGCAACCCTGAATCCTGACCGTGTAATACTTAGTTTGAGAAGGCAAAGGAAAAGCAGTTGGAAAAGGCCTTGCAAAGGAGAGAACAACTGAAATGGTTAAGGTTCACATAAGCAAAATGTTTGTGAGATGAGGCAGATGGTCAGATTTCAGCTAACTTGTTAGGGAAAGGATTGGCAATGTTTGGTCACAACTAGATGTCTGCAGAGAAGAAGGTGGAAAATAACAACAATTGAGATGCAAATCTTGCCTCAAGAAAGATTTGAGAAAGCTTAAGATATACTAAGATATGTCTGACAGGCTGTAAATAAAGCCAGCTTGCCAGCTCTGGGTTCCAAGTGCGGTTTTATTTATGGCTATTGCAGTGAACAAATAAGAATTGAATTCCCAGGACATTTACCATGATTTACAAATGACAGATTAGGAGAGCATTCGTTAGGGATTCTGTAGCAGACTTTTGGAGGAAAAGAAAGATCCCAGAGAATCATCTGGAGGAGGGTGGGGGTGGCAGGATTTTGTTTGTTATGGGGGTAGAATTGCCAGCTCCAGGGCCTCAATGCTAGAGCTTTAATTTTCCTTTGAATATTGGAACTCAGTGCCATCTCTCACATTTTGTTCTTTTTCGGTGAGAGTGTCAGCGAGGCTCAAAGCACGGGGAGTAAGAGAAGTGATTCTGGAATTGCTAATGCAATCAGAACATATATAAACTGCTGGGCACAGCAGTGTTGCATGAACCGATCAGTGCTTGGGGGAGGCATTGCCTTCTGCCAGGCATAAGGAAAAAACACTCTTGGGATGCATGTATACAGCCAGACAGCAGTGGTGCATTTGAGTACTTGTGCAATTTGGTAATGTATACGCCGTGATTCATGGTAAGTTAAGTGCACTGATGACATACAAGATTTCTAAGTACTTGCCCTATAGTTGTCTTGTGTGTAACAAACCTCACTTGCTGCAGTCCTGAGCTAGACATATTTACATAAGATGTTTCATGATGAGAGTGGTCTAATAATGCCTCATCATTGGCCTATTAGATTCAGGAAGCTTTTCCATATTCACATTTTAATCTCACTTTTGCCTCTCAAAGATACTGACAACAGAAGAGAGTGTGACAGATGTGGAAGTTTTTTGCTCAAGAGTTAAGGAAACTCTTTCCCTGGTAATCTTAGTCAACAGAATTTTGCTTTCATACTCCGGATCAGGGATGGGAAACCAGTGACTCTCCAGATGTTGTTGGACTCTGACACTGAGGGGATGATAGGAGTTGTATAATAGTAATAGTAATAATAGTAATAATAATAATAATAATAATAATAATAATAATAATAATAATTTATTATTTATACCCCATCCATCTGGCTGGGTTTCCTCAGCCACTCTGGGCAGCTTCCAACAAAATATTAAAATACAATAATCTGTTAAACATTAAAAGCTTCCCTAAACTGGGCTGCCTTCAGATGTTTTCTAAAGGTCTGGTAGTTGTTTTTCTCTTTGACATCTGGTGGAAGGGCAGGTGCCACTACCAAGAAGGCCCTCTGCCTGGTTCCCTGTAACTTGGCTTCTCGCAGTGAGGGAACCACCAGAAGGCCCTCGGCGCTGGACCTCAGTGTCCAGGCAGAATGATGGGGGTGGAGACACTCCTTCAGGTATACTGGACCAAGGCCATTCAGGGCTTTAAAGGACAGCACCAACACTCTGAATTGTGCTCGGAAATGTACTGGGAGTCAATATAGGTCTTTCAAGACTGTTGTTATGTGCTCAGTGGCCACTCCCAATCACCAGTCTAGCTGCCGCATTCTGGATTAGTTGTAGTTTCCGGGTCACCTTCAAAGGTAGCCCCACATAGAGCACATTGCAGTAGTCCAAGTGAGAGATAACTAGAGCATGCACCACTCTGGTGAGACAGTCCGCGGACAGATAGGGTCTCAGCTTGCGTACCAGGTGGTGAGTGGCAGGAACGGGGCCCAACAACATCTGGCAAAAGCTCACCAGGCTCCTCATCCCTCCTCCAGATCTAATATATGGAGGTGAGAAGATGGATTCCCTTATTTTGGAGTTTTATTTTTGCCTTCTGTTGGATTACAAAGGAGAAAACAGAACTCCCAGCTGAATCCATTTGTAAAATGGTGGACACAGATCAGCGTCTCCTCTGCTGATTACAGGAGAAGACAACCTGTTATTGATTTCCATGGGGCTTCCATGGACGAGGTCTTATGCCACCCACCTATATTTATCTATCTGTCTACCTATCTATCTACATATCATAGACTAGATTATCTTCAAGTCCCTTCTATCCCTAACATTGCATTACTCAGAAGTTCCTGAATGAGAATGATTGGTCCATGAGGCAACATTTCCATTAGTTACAGCAAGCAAAACTTGCCAACTCCAGACTTGATAAGCTGTGAGACCCAGATGAGAAATGCTTGCCTGCTTCAGTGAGGATAAATTTGCCGGTGTCTATAAAGCAGACCGGCACTGCCTGCTGTAAGATGCTATGCCAGTGGAAAATATTTCTCCTCAGTATTCCCACATGGTAGTGACAGGACTCGTCTTCCTCTCAGGAATGGTATATGGAGCAGTGTGCCTCTTTTTAAAATGAAAACACACACACACACACAGCATGAGAATACAGTACTCTTGAAAGACCAGAACTGGACTGGATTGGGGGTGGGGTTCCTATACTAATTTCAAAAAGAAGCCTAAGCAGTCTTGTGAGTGAAAATGAATCTGAAATAACAGTGGCCGAGGGAGGGAGAGGCTACTACAAGAGAATGGGAAACAGGTTTTGGAGATGAATCAGTGAATTAATGCACAGACTCATAAGGCTGTATCTGACAAAGACATAAAAAAGAAATAAATGACTCCAAGATCTGCTGTGATGAAAGGGGTTTGGAAGAGGTCAATCTCTGACTGAGCCTGCCTCAGTCAAGGCTATACTGGCTGAAGTCCCTCATTGTGGCTCAGTCAGAAATAGTGTTAGTCCTCCATCCTGGCTCAGAGAGGGCTCAGTTGGCTGAGCCAAGGCTGTGATAAGTCTTTAAAAGGGGGTATTTTAGGGTTGTGGTGGGGGTGGGACAGGGCAAGGGGAGGTTTAACCCAATTCCAAACTGCCTAACCTAGTAACCTGGAAGTTACACTGGCAAAACAGGCGATGCAAGTCAAATTCTGTTTTAAAAGCTCGCTTTATCTCTGCCAGGCTCATTGTACTTTGTTGTTTTGCGTGGTATGATGTAGCGCAGGCATAGGCAAACTCGGCCCTCCAGATGTTTTGGGACTACAATTCCCATCATCCCTGACCACTGCTCCTGTTAGCTAGGGATCATGGGAGTTGTAGTCCCAAAACATCTGGAGGGCCGAGTTTGCCTGTGCCTGATGTAGCGCAAGTGGTTCTGCATTGGGTTTGTTTACTTTCACTATGCACTATGTTTATTTGTAAAAGAAACACAGTTATTACAAAGATATCATAGGTCTCCACTACTCCCTCCCCTCTCCAAAGGGAACTACAGTACATGCTTCAGCATTGTCCTTGCACTTCTTGCTACTCAGGAAAGTGAAGGAAGCTTAACAGCATTCTTACAGTGAGTCACATCGAACAGACTTGACTTGGGACATCCATCTGATCTTATTGGGTGATCTCCAAGGGATAACTTTTTTTTAAAAGAGCTACAAACATTTGTAAAACTGATTTTGCCTAATGACACAGAGAGATAATTACTGCTCTTTAATCAGGACAGTATTCTGTTTAATTAGAATCAATTTAGCTAACACCAGATAATTAGGAAATGGCTGCTTAGGAAAGATGTCAGACTAGTATAAGATGCTGGGAGCTGTTCTCTTTAATTTGGAAGTTAGCAAATAAAGGCACAGTTGCTTGGGATCTTTCCATGTTCCTGGCTTTGGAGTTTCACTGTTTAAACTATAATTGCCAGTGGAACAACTTGGGAAAGAAAGACTGCATTTGGAATGGAATCTATTGCATCAATGCTGTTCTCTCCCTCCCTCCCTCCCTCTGTGTGGACTGCACTATGCTGAGTTTGTGATTCCTCACCCATCATGAATCTTGCAGGGAGATAAGCAGAGCATCAGCGGGTTCAGAACATGAGCGATCTGTGTGTGGCTTGCTAGGATAACATCTAATCACAGAAAAGAACTCCGTGTACTCATACTCTATGGAGTTTTTATATCAAAATTTCCCCACATGTCTGAACACAGCAAGAAAATCCACTTTATCCCTGTGGACTATACTATCCATGCATTAAAAGGAATACCCTGACTTTCCATCATAGTTTATATTCATTGTGAGGTGATGATAGATAGATAGATGATAGATAGATAGATGATAGATAGATAGATAGATAGATAGATAGATAGATAGATAGATAGATGATAGATAGATAGATATAGATGATAGATAGATAGATAGATGGGTGGTGATAGATAGATATAGATAGATAGATGATAGATAGATGATAGATAGATAGATATAGATAGATAGATAGATAGATAGATAGATAGGTGATGATAGATAGATAGATAGATAGATGATAGATGATAGATGATAGATAGATAGATAGATAGATAGATAGATAGATAGATAGAGATAGATAGATGATAGATAGATAGATAGATAGATAGATATAGATAGATATAGATAGATATAGATAGATATAGATAGATATAGATAGATAGATATAGATAGATGATAGAGTGGTATCTCGGGTTACAGATGTTTCAGGTTACGCAATTTCGAGTTGCGCACTGCACTGAACCCGGAAGTACCGGAACGGGTTACTTCTGGGTTTTGATGCTTTGCACATGTGCAGAAGCACCAAATTGTGACCAGCGCATGCGCAGACACAGTGCTGCAGGTTGTGAACGTGCCTCCCACACGGATCACGTTCGCAGCCTGAGGTTCCACTGTACAGATATAGCTATAGATATAACATTCATATGAATATGAATGACTGACTTGACTGGCTCTGGCATATTGAGCAGACAAGACTAATAGTGGATCCAATGGTCAAGAAGGACGTTTCTGCATGTGCTGTAGAGGGAAGTGAAGGGCAGATGGGGCTCATCAACATAGGCAGGTAGCCCATCAAGGAGAAGGAAAACTCTGACCCTAAACCTCTGCTGCCTTGTGGGACATCTTCAGAGTAAACTCTACACAAATCAGGAGGGGCGTCGGTTGAATGATGCCTTGTACGCCTCCTTCCAGGAACCAAGCTGATGCCAAACATATTGCTCTGCTTTCTTTTGGACCACATAAGCGAGACCAAGAGCGAGTCTTGTCATCTGGGTAGCCCAAGACCTCCATATATGCTGCCTAGGCTTGTGCCCCCAGGAGGTCACTTTTGACTTCACCCCCAGTGGCATACTCCACTGTTTCTCAAGACAAAAGGGATGCCAAGACACACACACACACATCCCCAAGTCAATTAAAAATAAACACTGTTATTTACCTCAATTATTTACTCCATCCGTTGCATGGAACTCTGAAAGTATTCTCTTCATGCAGTCACAAAACCTAGTTTTCTAGGGGGAAAAGGCTTTGTTCTTCAGCATTACCTTAACTGTTAAATCTTTATTTTTCCAGATGGTCATGTCTTTAAAAGGAAAAGACATGGCATTTGTAAAGGCATTTTAGCTGTGATTCCTGCACTGCAGCAGGGTTGGGCTGGGGTCCCTTCCAACTCTATGGTTCTGCGATAGTATGTGACGGATAGATGTTTATTTTGAATTGATAGTGCTTTGCCCAAGCAGAGGTCTCTTTCGGGATCAATGCCTTGAACTCTGGATCAAAAATGCTTTTCCATGCTCCTAGCAATGATGATGATGATAGACTCACAGAATTGTAGCGTTGGAAGGGACCCCAAGGGTCATGTAGTCCCACCCCCCCTGCAATGCCTGAATCTTTTGCCCAACGTAGAACTCAAACCAACAGCCCTGAGATTAAGAGTCTTATGCTTTACCAAATGATGATGATTCTTTTTATGTGAAGAATCTTCAAATGTGTGTTAGATTTTAAAGTTAGTGCTCTTCAGTATCTGCTGGTGGGGGGCGGGGGGAAGAAACCACTCATTTTCTTCAATTTAATTTTCACAGTTACACTGACTCTGAAGTACTTTCTCTGGTCTAGGGCAGCACGTTCTGTTCTAGCGAAAAGGCTTCAGGGATGCAGGTAGAGGTGGTAATGGCTGCCAGAAATGAAGGTTTTATGATAAGTCAAGGGGGGGTGTTTTTCTGTCATGCTATTAAGTAACTCTGTACCTTATTTTTCTGTCAGATCCATCATTACTTTGGGGAAATAGCTTTCACTTATGATGCCCCACTGAGCCTTTTAGAACAGTTATCTCTTAAACTCTGCAGCGAAAGATGCGGCTTTCTCCCTCAGTGAGCACATTATAATAATATACAGTGGTACCTCAGGTTGCAGATGCTTCAGGTTACAGACTTTTCAGGTTACAGACTCCGCTAACCCAGAAATAGTACCTCGGGTTAAGAACTTTGCTTCAGGATGAGAACAGAAATCGTGCTCTGGCAGCATGGTGGCAGCGGGAAGCCCCATTAGCTAAAGTGGTACCTCAGGTTAAGAACAGTTTCAGGTTAAGAACGGACCTTCAGAACGAATTCAGTTCTTAACCTGAGGTACCACTGTAACTGCTATTTACATGCATCTTATATCGGAAGTGACTTATCTGGTATGTGTGCGCTGCAGTCTAACCCATGGGCATAGCTAGGGGGGCAGGGGGCAGCTGCCCCCTCCAAAATCAAGTAAATAAATAAAAATACTTAACTAGCTGACCAACATAAGGCCTCCCCCCTGCCCCCCGCAAGTAAATCCTGGCTGAACCCATACTAACCTGCAAGTAATATTTAGAAGTAATGGATGTTACTTGAAAGATACAGAGATAAGGGAGCACTCACAAAATTATGCTGGTGTAGAAAAGGCTTGGGACACAGGTGGCACTGTGGGTTAAACCACAGAGCCTAGGACTTGCTGATCAGAAGGTCGGCGGTTCAAATCCCCGCAACGGAGTGAGCTCCCGTTGCTCAGTCCCTGCTCCTGCCAACCTAGCAGTTCGAAAGCACATCAAAGTGCAAGTAGATAAATAGGTACCACTCTGGCGGGATGGTAAATGGCATTTCCGTGCGCTGCTCTGGTTCGCCAGAAGTGGCTTAGTCATGCTGGCCACATGACCCGGAAGCTGTACGCCGGCTCCCTCGGCCAATAAAGCGAGATGAGCTCCGTAACCCTAGAGTCGGTCACGACTGGACCTAATGGTCAGGGGTCCCTTTACCTTAGAAAAGGCTTAGTTGTGCCAGGGCTGCAGATACACAGGGATGGCATTTGGCTCTCTACATATTGTTGGACTCTCAGCTCCCAACTTCCCTGATTATTGGTCATGCTGATGGGAGTTGGAATCAAATATTTGAAGCCCCATAGGTTAGGCAGCCCTCCTATTAGCCCTGGTAAATTAGCTTGAACTTTGGGTGATGTAGGACCATAAACCCAGTGTTGGATGGGAAGCATCCTATGGCTGAGCATATTGTGTCAAAATCAAAGGAACCAATGACAGGACTCAATTGTTTTAAAAGGACACATTATTAAACCACATATTAAAGTTCTTAAAACTAAAGAAGAACCTACTTGGCCCATCACATTCCCCTCAAAATTAAAGTGGCAGCATAACCTGTCAAGGATTGTTGCTTAAAATCAGATAACTTTCAGGCACTGAGCAGGACAGTATTCTGAAATGAATGTGTGCCTTCATTTTTCAAAGACAGACCAAAAAGAAAAGAAAAAGGAAAAAAACCACCACCACACACTCATCCTCAAGCGCCAGGAAGGTGTAGAACATGCTCCCACCAGGACTAAATTTAAAAGATGTGCTTGGCAGTGATGAACACATGCCTAGCATATGGATGCAGCTGACGGCAGAGTTCCTGGACTCCGTTCAAGAGAACACTCACATAGCAGATGAGCCGTGGCAAATTTAAAACTCTACGTCACATCCTTGCCACTAAGCCTTCATTTAGTCATCTGCGAATGCTGTTCAGTTGTCAGAATATGATATCTAGCTTGTTGCCGAGTGTAAGCTGAGATATTTCTGTTCAGGATCATCCATTCTGAACACGTAACGCTGCAAGAAGAACTCATCTTGCTCTTTTCCGCTTGACAGTCGCTGGCAAGTACAGCAAATAACATGGAATCCTTTGACTCTGCTTGGAGGAGTCACTGTCTAATAGACTTTGCCTGGCCTTCTGATGCTTGATCTCGACGGCACCGTGGGGAGATGGGAAAGAGGCAAGATAGGGGCCCTTTCTCAGTACTTACTTTTGCCAATGTGATTCTATTAAGCAAAAGCAAAACACTCTTCCTGAAAAACGCCAGAGAAGCCTAAGTACAGACACATGTATGATCATATCCCAGGACACCTGGCTACGTTCTGTTGAGGAGGAGAGGGAGAAGCACAAAACAATCATTGTGAAAAATGTATTTCCCCTCCTTCTAAAGAGAGTAGCAATATTTTCCAAGCGGCAGGTGCGGTTATCAAACAGTGCCCTCCTGGTCATTCAAATTTTCCATCTTATGTTGGCTTTCAAACCATGCTAACTTGGTTATCCAAAGCCCTCCTCTTTCTGGAATGCTTTTCATCGGATTCAGGTGTCAACAGGAGGAAGATCTGCAGTGGTGTGGATAACAGAGCATGAAAGGGCTGTCTGAATCTGTTGTGAGCTTGAGAAGAGGCGCAGCTACATTCGTTCCTATCCTTCCCTTGTTACCTTTGCCAAACGGTGCAGTCCAGTTCTATGCAAGCTTACTCAGAGGTCAATCCCATGGATTATGTATTCTAGTGAATGGAGCTTGCTCCCCAGTGAGAAGGGCTCTAGCTCAGCAATAGAGGAGCATACACTTTGCATGCAAAAAAAGTCTCTGATACAACCCCTGGCATTTCTTGGCACAGCTGGGGAACATCTATGCCTGCAACCCTGAAGGGCTGCTGTCACTCAATATTGGGTGGGCCAAACACGGCATAAGGCAGGTATCAGGGCCACAGAGTGTGAACTCCCGTCAAAGTCCCCTCCAACTCTACAATTCTATGAAAGCACCACTTCTCTGATATCTCCCCTCACCCTCAATTTATAAGCCTATTATAAATTGGCTCTCTGCCCTCCATCCCCACTAGTTGAGAAGAAGAAAAACATCGTGTATCTGCTCTGTGATGCTTCAAGACTGGAAGCCTTAAGCTGCCACTAATGACCTGGATCAGATGATCACTCCAAGCTCCATTGCACAAACCACAGATTTCCATATTCAGAAAACTGTGGTTTGTTGTTAACCACAATCTGAAGTTCCTATCTCGTCTCTTCAGGCCTGAAGCATGGAAATTCAGAACCAAACCTGCAAACCATGATTTGGAGGATTGCCTAAACATGATCATAGCTTCCTGGTGAATATTTCCAGTGGGTTAAGTCTCTTAACGTATGCCCTAGCGATCAATCCATCTATCTATCTATAGGCACACTATACTGTGGTAAAAAGTTGGAAAATGAGAAAATGCCATTTGCCTTTGAGAGGATTTTGATGAGCCACAGTCTTGAATTCTGATTGCTCAAAAGTTAGATATCCCACAAGTTATGCTAATTCCATAGGAAATACGGACTTATGTATTTCCTGTGGTGCATCACCATATCCTTTTCCATTGCTGATTTTAGAAATCAAGTTAATTGGAGGTGCCAATCTTTATGATATTTAAACACTTGTAGCATCTGGTAATCCAGATAATATTATTCAAGGTGGCAGAAGGAAGAGGCGAAAGGAAGAAATGTTTTAGATTGAATAATTTCCAGGCACATTTTCTTCAATATTTATATTTTTCTTTGTAATTTTAGGAGGGCCAAATGAAACCTCAGGTACTAAGAGGATGTGTTAGGGGGGTGGGAGCTTACATCAATAAGCAGATATACACCACAGGGTTGATTCTTTCTCTATAATAAACTAAATTTGGGTTTAGACATATATGATTGTGAAGTTCAGTTTAAGCTAGTAGTTTTACTGTTGGTAGTTTGGTTATTATTCTGCTTTATAAGTGCAAACCTATTCTGTTGTAAGAGATAATAAAACAAAATGAAGCTATATATATTATTTATTTTTGTCACGGAAGACAAAAAAAAAATTGCACATGGATTTGATCACAATCATTCTTATACACACTGCTACCTGAATAGGCACACACATTGTAATCTTTTTTTCTTACAAATAAAAACAAACAAACAAGGAATGTTAATGCAACAGCAATGCAAGTCAGTTTTTCCAGTTTTGTTTCTTTCAGTTTTTCCACCATTGTTTCTTTCAGGTGAAGAGGGCAGCTGATAGATGTCCCTGAACCCAAGGAGCCACTGGGGACACACACCCCTAAATCTGGCCCTGAAGGTACATGCTCCCCCTTCTTCTTAAATATTCCTGGGCTACTTTGTTAAGATTTTTTTTAAAAAAGACAAATAATGGTTCATTTCATATTAACATGAATTACCTGGGGGTCATGGCTGGACTGTGGTCACATTGACATCATACATTAAAAGCAAATTTATATAACTTTTACACCCAAACATTCCTGGGAACTGTAATCTACCCCTCACAGAGCTTCACTTCCCCACACCTTTAACGAACTACAGTTTCCATGATTCTTTGAGAGAAGCCGTTAGCTTTAAATATATGGTGTGGATGTCACTGTCATGCTGGAGATCTTCAAGGAAGGGGCTGGACCTGCTGGCAATGTTCTAGGTCTGGTTTTCCTGGTTTGAGCAGGGGGTGGACTAGTTGGGTTCCCAGATCCCTCCAGTTCAAATGGTTCTATGAGTGAAAGGTGGGCACAAGGAGCCTTCTTGCTTGACTT
Source organism: Podarcis cretensis (assembly GCF_951804945.1). Lineage (NCBI taxonomy): Eukaryota > Metazoa > Chordata > Lepidosauria > Squamata > Lacertidae > Podarcis > Podarcis cretensis. The sequence continues at coordinate 82,430,734 of NC_137172.1, read as the reverse complement.
TCGAGCCCCTAAATGCTGGTTTTGTGGGACAGCATGTAAGACCTTAGATCTAATAACTGTGGCCGCAATGTTTGAGGAGCAATACTAAACTCTCAGTAGGGATAGGTGAACCTGTTAATTGTAGGTTCCCTTGGCTTCTAATTCTCCCAGTCTTAAGTTCAGCTCTCCACATTTCCATGTATCAGTTTCCCCCTTTTTTAACGTAATTATGAACATTCACCTGCATTTTATGCAGTTTTCCCAATCTACAGTTCTGAAAAGTAATTTCCCCTGACACAGCACATTTTTCTATATTATTTGCATGAATGTATACATGTTAACAGGGATGCGGGTGGCGCTGTGGGTTAAACCAGAGCCTAGGACTTGCCGATCAGAAGGTTGGCAGTTCGAATCCCTGCGATGGTGTGAGCTCCCGTTGCTCAGTCCCAGCTCCTGCCCACCTAGCAGTTCGAAAGCACGTTAAAGTGCAAGTAGATAAATAGGTACTGCTCTGGCGGAAGGTAAACGGTGTTTCCATGCGCTGCTCCGGTTCACCAGAAGTGGCTAAGAGATGCTGGCCACATGACCCGGAAGCTGTACGCCAGCTCCCTTGGCCAATAAAGCGAGATGAGCGCTGCTACCCCAGAGTCGGTCACGACTGGACCTAATGGTCAGGGGTCCCTTTACCTTTACACATGTTAACACATACTTTGGTCTATGCATTTTTGCACACATTACTTGGTTTGCGAAATTTAGAGAAGTGTGCATTCCAAAGGATCACCGTGTTTCAGTTTGCATATTGTTTTGTATGCTGGAGATCAGAGAGTTTTGCCTTTAAACGCGAACGGAATCCATTTTCTCCCCCATTCCTAGATACCAGAAATTGCTGGATGCTGCGTAGCTCCCTCTCTGCAGGCAAGAGCCTCTCGGATGCAGCAAAGGAAATCTCTTGAGTGGGAAAAGTAAGACGCAAATGACGTGATGCAGTGAGGCGAAGAAGACATGTGGCACAATTGGAGGCTTGTTTCTGTCTGGGCTGCCACCTAATAAACGCAGGCAGAGGCTCTCACTTGCAAGGAAGAACGAGGCCTTTATTCAGGCAAGCAGACACAGCACTCCAGAGTCCTGATTCAAGAGTTCAGGAGCAGGGCAAGAAGTTCAGAATAGGGTGAAAGCGATGAAGATGTCCCAACATATTTCCCTGCTGCTCCCACCAAGAAGATGCAGAATGGTGTGCTCACTTGCAAGATTTTCTCGCCTTGTAGGAGCATCGTGATTTCAAGCATGTGTTACATTGGGGTGGGCAGGTCTGTTCCCATCTGCAAGCAAGGTGCCTGGTTCTAGGAGACGACACTGCACCCTCTTGTCCAAACTCCTGTTCAGTCGCTGCCAACCCAAGCCCAACAGCGCTGTGGGGCTCATGATTGCTTACTCTGAATAAATCCCAATGAGGAGAGGAGTGCAGAAAGAAGAAATGCCATGGTACACCCAAAAAGGTTCAGTCCTCTATTGTCTCCTGAAACAGATGGATGCCAACCGAATCCCAATTACGTAGTTCAGTGGCCGTTAATGCCAAGAGTGTATACAAAGGCCGTTCTATATTATGGTTCTGAATCAAAATGACAAGTGCTTCACCCAACAATCCAAGTGTCCCAAAAGATATAGTTCAACAGAACTGAAAAAAGAACTAGAAACAACAAACCATAAGGACAGTCAGGAGGTCAGGAGAGGGCATAATTTCAAGAGAGGAAAGGCTGCTAACACAGTGGAGAGAGCAGGGATGAGATTCTGTGACTCAGCTTTTCATGACCAAGTTTTATGAAACTGTAACTACCCATTTTTAATTAAAATAATTAAAATTTACAGGTACTTAAGAGCATTGCCTATGCCACATTTCAAAATTCAATATGTTTTTTCTAAATGTGGTCCGTTATTCCTTAGAGGTCTAATCAGGAACTCGATCGCCCTTGTTAATCACACCATCCCACTGCCATTTACTTGTGGAACTGAGCCATCATTTCCACAATTGCAGGATGTCCAAGGACAAAAGAAAACAAATTGCTTCAAAGAAAACGGAAAATGTCTTTCATTTCACATTATAGTTGCTGACATTTTTTTTTGGGGGGGGGGGGTAACAATATGAGGCACTTGAATTGCAGCTGCTAAGGTGACCCATTATTTTTATTCTATTGAGTGGAATTCCAAAAGAATGAAGTAAAAACTGAAGACATCCAGAGAGGATGTTATATAGCTCTTCCAGCATGTAATTGATTTCAAATGTGTATTTTCAAAATTACTTTTTAACCAATGCTTTAAAAAGAAGAAGAAAGAATTCTGTCCAGCTGCTGGGAGTCATTATTTTCTGACCTGTTTTTAATACCCCCATCTATTCCAATGGTTCCAGTATACAGCCTGGTCTGAAAGGAGTGTCTGGAGCTCCCTTGAAGGAGTGTAGTAAATGCTGCTTATAGTCAAATGGTGTACAATGAGGAGTTGCTTTCACCATTGAAGCCTATACAGGTGCTATATCATTCCAGTGCCAGATTTACGTACAAGCTAAACAAGCTATAGCTTAGGGCCCCACTCTCTTGGGGGCCCCCAAAAAAAATTAAAGGGAAAAATCACTGGATGTACATTTCCATAATATAAGATAAAAAACAAATAAAATAAAACCTACATACAGCAACAGTGTTTTGTGTTGTGTAGGCTCCTATGATGTAAGTTAATGGGCTAGCCTGCTCCCAAAAATATCACTGGTTTGCTCATTTCTATATATAGGGTGCCTAAATTCTGCTTGGACTGGTTGCATGGCAACATGTGCAAATGGCTTGAGACACCTATTAGGTCCATAAATTACTATATAGCATATATTCAACACAAAAAAACAGCGACAGTTTGTTGCTGACAAAGGACAGCTAGGCATATAAAGGGCCCCATTACCTTCAGTAGCTTAGGGCCTCATCAAACCAGCCCTGATGGTTTCTGTATCCTTTTGAGAGGGTCTGCTTGGGGAGGATAGTCATTACTGACCCAAGGAGTTAACTTTTTTTTTTTTTTTGCCTTCTTAAAGTGCAATCCCATATATTCTCAAAATCAGAAGTATGTATTCAATGGCTTGTACCCAACATTAGTCATACTCAGAGTAACTGACTGAAATTAATGACCATGACTAACTTGAATCCATTCATTTCACTGGGTCTACTTCAAGTAGCACAAGTGTTTATAACCTTAATGTCCAGAAAATGCTGGGAATGAGAATGGGCTGTTTTACCTCCCTCTTCTATTTAATTGCTTCCCCCTTCCCTTTTCTAGCCTTGCATTATACAGGAAGCAAATGAATTGAAGTCAGTGGAGATAACAAGTGTAAAAGTAGTTCATTATAATTATAATTTTCCTCTGCTTTTAATTTTAATATAAAATAGCACTTTGATAATTGCATTACAAATTAAGGACAGTAGGTATTAAGAGATGCCTTGATACATCTAAATAGATATTCCAATATCTAATTAATTTTGGGAAACTTTCATTATTTAAACAAGCAAACTGATTTGCTAGAAAACAAAAGATTCAATTAAAAACTCAACCTTTAATAGTACCCTTAGAAGCCTTATTTCAATTATTTGACTCAGCCTGGGCTTTTTCTCCCCTAATCAAACTAACAATTACACAATGAAGGTCTATTATTTATTGAATGTGTGGGTCGGGAACAGATGTTATGAAGAGTTCAGAGAATCCTTAAATTTTGATTGTTTTATTATTTTACAAAAGCATAGGCAGTCTGGAGTTAATAAGATATATAACTTTTCTGAAGTCTTGCTCAAGCCTCAGGTAGGGGGCTTATTTCCCCAAGCAATTGTTTCTTTTATATTTTCCTTTATGCATATATATTTTGATGTATAAATCCCACTCTATGGTATTGGTTATTTTCTCTCTTACACCCACTCTCTCCCTCTTCCTCTTGGAAGTGAAAACCTTGAACTTTACATCACAGATAAGATCATAGTCAAAATCCAATAAAAAATTAGATACCTGAAATCTCAACTGTGTTTTTGATTTTTTAATATAATGCACAGCTCACTTAAATCCTGACCTTTACTGCAATATTCTTGGACATCAATCCCTTCGGGCTGGATTAACTATTAGATAACCTATGCTATATAGAGTGCTCAAAATATGGTCTCTTGCGCATGTAATCTAGTGCTAAAGTGAGGAGTATGCCCTTTTGGCAACATTGCAATCTCTTTCGGCACCTTCCACTGCTGTCATACTGATGCAAAACTTTGCTCCAGTCAGGCATGGCACAACTTAACACAGCCACAATTCCTGAAGTTATTAAACTCAGCCATGTGTACATTGCTTTGGCATGTATAGCACTTCAGTGTGTGATCAGGGTATTTCCTGTCCACCCAACAACTGTTAACTGCAAAACTGTATCCATTGGCTTTATAGTCTTAAATGGGTTTAAGAGTTCCTGCTGCTCTATAAGGATCCCTGGTCCTTCTGAAAGGGTGCTAAGGGAACTGTGGGTGGGTGGGTGGGGGTATTTTTAGCTTTCTCCCCAACCTACCATTCTCTGGATTTTGGAGGAAAGCCGCAACGCTTAAATCAATATGAAACCAATGCCAGTTTGCAATACTTTAGAAATGCCGTTGGAGGGGAGAAAAAAGGACTGCAGCAGAATATAAACCCAGGGATGCAAGGGGTGTGGGGCACCTGGATGCCAAATTTTGGGGGGTGCCTGCTGCTGAAGCTGCCTAAGCTCATAACTATCTACCTGTTATGAAATAATAATTTTGATCAAACTAGAAAAACAAAATACATACATACCTAGGTATTACCGAAATGTATACCTACTGTTTCACTAAAGGACCTTTGACTTTATGCGCTCATTTACCAAAGACGCGCTATGCCAGCAGTGGTGCTTCTCATTCACAAACCGGCGCTTGACTCAACAACTGCGCTTGTCATTCACAACAGTGGCTCTTGTCAAACTCAACAACGGAGCTTGTCATTCTCAATGGTGCCATGCACGCAAAATTAACTCTCTTATATCATAATAAAAGTTAATTTGGGGGCTAAACTAAATTTGGGGGTGCTGGGCGGATCTTTGCACCCCGGCGGCGCATATGCTAAAGACTGTGCTGTATAAACCGCCAACAGTTAGCTAACCTATAGATTGTCCCAGTGAGTTTCCAGGATGATGCTAAAGTGGCTCATATATTTAAGTCATATATGATTAGTGTAAAGATAAAGCCCTTATTCACACAGCACATAGTTATCTATGAAACTTGCTTCACAGGAGACAGTGTTGGCCACCAACTTAGATGGCTTTATTAGATTAGACAAATTGATGCAGGAGGCTATCGATGACTAAGCCATGGTGGCTATACTCTGCCTCCATAGTTTGAGGAAACAGTGCTTCTGAATAACAGTTGCTTAGCACTACAGAGTGAGAGTGTGTTCTTGCACTTGGATCCTGCTTGTGGGTTTCCCACAGGCATCTTGTTGGCCACTGTGATGACAGGATGCAGAACTACCGTATTTTTTGCACCATAACACTCACTTTTTTCCTCCTAGAAAGTAAGGGGAAATGTCTGTGCGTGTTATGGAGGGAATGCCTACGGGTGGCGGGGGGGGGGGATCTGCTGCAGTCATGAGCAGAGGATCCATGGTTCCCCTTCCTTCCCTCCTCCGTGGCTCGCTTTGAAACAGCAAAGCGGGAGAAGAGCCGCTGAGTGGGGGGGAGAGAGGGACAGAGCGCCTGCTTCTTTAAAGGAGCAAAGCGGGAGAGGAGAGGAGCTGCTTACATGAGTGTAAGCAGCTCCTGTCCGGTTGGTTCCTTTAAAGCAAGCAGGCTCTCTGTCCCTCTCTCCTCCCCACTCAGCTCACTAAATAGCAGCAAAGTTTTTCAGCTCGCTAAGCCGGGGATAAACGGGGAGGAGGGAGAAAAGCAGAGCCTGCTTGCTTTAAAGGAGCAAAGCGGGAGAGGAGAGGAGCCTTCTCCGCTTATACCCCTCTTCTTCATTATTAGCAGCATCCTTCTCCACCCACCCCACGCATGCTCCTTGTCCCTTGAGTGCTTTTCCTTCCCTCCCACTTAAAACATGGTTACAAAGCACGGATCCACATGGATCCTCAGGATTTTTGCACTGGGTCACCCCAAATTCACCATCAGATCACATAGCATGTCCATGGCTACATCTTGCACACAAAAAATCACGCACCCACTGTTGCCTGGGGCCGCAGTGGTGCAAAAACGTGGTTACAAAGCATGGATCCACATGGATCCTCAAGATTTTTGCATTGGACTACTCCAAACTCACTGTGAGATCACATGTCTGTGGCCACAGCATGAACCACAAAAATCATACATCCACTGTTTTGTTTAGAATATTTTTTTTCTTGTTTTCCTCCTCTAAAAACTACGTGCGTGTTATGGTTGGGTGTGTGTTATAGAGCGAAAAATACGGTAGATGGGCCATTGCCTTATTCAACAGGCACTTACGTTCCAGGGTTCTAAGGAGCACTTATGAACCTGTATATGTGGGAGTCTTAGATGAATCCTGTTAATGGGCAATAGAATTCTAGGGGAAAATAACCATGATAAAATGCACATTCCAGCCAATCCCAAGTCTTGCATTCACATTAGGAATGGGCTTAAAAACCCTTCTAATTCAAGCTGCTTCACATAGAATCGCTAGATTGGGAGCTCAGTCTAGTACAACTCCCTGCTGATGCAAAACAAAAAACCAAAAACCCCACTACTACAATGTCCCTGCTTGGAAACCATCAATGAAGGGGATTCCACGACCTTCCCAGGCAGTCTGTTCCACTGTCAAAGCAGCTCACATTGGGATGCTTCCCCTAATGTTCAGTCTAAATCTGTTTCCTTCTCATTTGAACCAACTGGTTCTGGGTCAATCCTCAGAAACAAGAGAAAATATAGTCCTTCAAGTTCCAAAACCTTAACAATGGCTGCTGATTTACTGCCTGGACTGTAGCTCAGAGGCACTGAGCTGGGGTGCCAATATTAAAACTGCATCTCAGTGCAACACAGTCGAACCCCACCCCCACCCCCACCCCACAAAAAGGTGGCAGGTGGCATCTGGGTCTTAATCACAAGTAATGGGAGAAAATACCCCTGGCTTCAGTTAATTTCTTTATTTAAAACATTTATGTACTACTTAATTATTCACATTTTGTGGAGATATGTAAAATAATGGTATCCTGCACACCACAAAGAACACAATAAAAATGCACACTGCAGCAGGATTCTCAGCTCAGGGAAAACACAGCATTTAAAGCAGGAGGAAGAGGCACCATTAAACATGGTTCTGCGTAAGATCCATAATCCATTCATCTTACATTAAAGCTGATAAATTGTAAATTATGTACTATGTTTCTAATATAGCCCTAAACTGATCCAACAGCAAAGTTTTCAATACCAGAAAGCAATTAAAAGAAAGACAGCCTCAGCAGGTAAATGCAAATTATTTGGTTACTAGAGACCTGATCAAATAAGACAATCTAATTAACCGGTGATCAAATTAAGCAGAAGACTCTCTGAGTGAGGTGTAATTAACTGGAATTGTCTGTATTATGTAGGGTGCAATCTACCATCCAATTCCTGTGAAAGCTCCATTGAAATGAATGGGATTTTATGTGAAATAGCATCTGACAAGTTGCACACCTATTTCATTTTTTGAAATATGCATTATATGAGAGATTAGGCCAGAGTCCTACATTTAGCAAGGACTATAGGAAACATATTGATGTTTATTGGTCTTCATAAGCTCATCGGTCCAAGTGGCAAGAACAGAAAGGGGACTGTGAAGAGCTTCAAAAGGTTCACTCTGAACTGTGTGAATGGGCATTAAAATGGCAAGTGTAATTCAATTTAGCAAATGTGAAATGATGCACACAGGGGCAAAAACAATCTAACTTATCTGATCTGAACTGGCAGGGACCAACTGGGAAACAGCTCTTGGGAGTCACAGCAGGCAGATAAATGGAAATGTCGACCCAGAGTGCGACAGCTGTGAAAAAGGGAAATTGTTTTAGGGATCGTTAGGAAAGGGGTTGGAGATGAAAGTGTGATATCATAATGTAGTTATAAAAATCTATGGCATGAGCAACATTTGGAATACTGTGTTCAAGCTTTGGTCTCCTCAGCTCAAAAAGAATATTGTTGAGCTGGAAAAGGTTAAGAAAAGGGCATCCAAAATGATAATGAGGCTGAACTATTCCCCTATAAGGAAAAGTAAAGGTTACAGCGCTAGGGACTTTAATTCTTGATATGCATTTTTAGCCTGCCTTTCACCATGTGATTCTAGCTCATTTCAAGTAAACCATTAAATACATAAAACATTACTAGTCCGTATTAAATCTTTTTTTTAAAAAATTATGCTTTTCAGGTTTATACATTTCACTAATTTTACAATCATTTTAACATTTCAAAGCTTGACTTCCTTCCCTCTCTTTCTGCAGTTCCTTAAATTTATTTTTAATATCTTCTGCATATCCAAATTAACTTAATTTGCTCATGTATTATCTACTTTAAATAAAACTGCAGGTTATTACAATAATTCTACCAATGTTCTTATCTGTTTACAATTTATCTGTAAATATTCAATAAGCCATTTCCAATCTTTCATATAATGTTTGTTATCTTGATTTCTTATTCTTCCGGTAAGTTTCACCATTTCTGCATATTCCGTAAGTTTTTGCATCCATTCTCCCTTTGCTGGGACTTAGGCTGTATTAAATCAAACCAGAAGCAGTCAGAAATGGCAACAATTCTACAGTGGGAGATATCTTCTGATCTTATTCTCTACCCCAAAGGCCTGTGGAAAAAAGGGGCCTCTTGACCTGACATAAAGGGTATACAATGAAGACACCAGGCACACCTTGGACAGGGGAGCATTTCACAGACTGAGTGCCACCAAAGAGAAAAATCGCTCACACTGCTGAAATTCACAGGATGGCAGAATTGCCAGCAGGGTTTCCACGGCACATCGTAATGGGATGAAATACAGTGGTACCTCGGGTTAAGAACTTAATTTGTTCCGGAGCTCCGTTCTTAACATGAAACTGTTCTTAATCTGAGGTACCATTTTAGCTAATGGGGCCTCCTGCTGCCGCTGCGCCGCTGCTGCACGATTTCTGTTCTCATCCTGAAGCAAAGTTCTTAACCTGAGGTACTATTTCTGGGTTAGTGGAGTCTGTAACCTGAAGCATCTGTAACCCGAGGTACCACTGTATGTTAGTTTGGAAATGAATAAGGGGAGCATGTTTGGATAGAGAAAAATATTCCCTCTCAAAATACTAAAATCCAGGGTTATCTAATGAAGCTGAATGTGGGAAGATTCAGAGAGTTCTTCTTCATACACCAGTTGAACCATGGAATTTGCTACACAAGATAGACTGACAGCCACCGATCTAGGAGATTCGAAATGTATTTTTTATTTATTTCATAAAACCTATATATCACTTGACAGTAAATAAAATAAAATCCCCCCACCTTGGGAGGACAAAATTATCGGCAAATACTAGTCATGATGGCAATGTATACATTTTCTCCGATATCTGTGGTGATATGTCTGCGTATCTCTGTTGCTATAGAGTGTGCTATTGCACACACGTCCTGCTCATGTGGTTTCCTCTCCCATCTGGTTAACCACTGGGTGAACAGGATGAGGAACTAGACTACTTTTGGCTTTATCTAGGAAGGATCTTCTTATGCTCTTGATGAATCCTGATGATAGGTTGGGGGGGGGGGTTGCATTTAGGAAGCAGCCTTCTTCCTACACATTTGCAGGTTTAAGCAAAATACAGCCAACCACTGACAGATCTCTTCCTCAGCTACTTTTTATGGATGACAATTATTGCTGTTTCCTGCTTACCTGGAAAATGGAAATGAGGACACTTCATGACAATGTTACCTAGGAAAATATCCAAGTGCCTACCTTGAAAATATATCCCATTCTGTGGTTCTAAAATAGCGGTTGGGATATACTTCTAAAGTCTTTCCCTGCTGTAGCTGTTTTCAGTAAGTCTAACCCCGGGTACAGTGGAAAGGGGGTGGGATATGGGATGCGTACACACCATAAATTTAAAGCACATTATCTTCCCCCAAAAATCCTGGGTACCATATTTTGTTAAGGTTGTTGGGAACTGTAGCTCTGGGAAAGATAAGCTAGTGTTCCCAGGATTCTTTGAAGAAGTGACGTGTTTTTAATGTATAATGTATACTTGGCCCAAGGAAGCCTTCCAGGATCCATCACTAGCCCAGGAAAACCTTCATAAAGAGTTAACGATGTTTTTTAAAATGTGGTTTCAGGAGAGCAGCAGGTTCATTCACAGTAGCTTTCCTGAAGAGGAACAACTGATAAGGTTTACAGTTTATCTGTTGATAAAATTGAATTAATTTGAATTAATGTATTCATTTTATTATCTACTTTGCCCTTGAAACTTTGCAGCATTTGCTTACTAGATCCTCAATCGTATTATAGTTTTTTTGGAGTAAGTCCTATTGAACTCAGTAGAACTTACTTCTTAATAGACATGCAGACAGTTACACTGTTAGAAGAAATAGGTTTAAAAATGCACATTGGCAAAAAGATGAAATACATTTTTATATGCAAAAAATCATTTATTTGAAAAAATTATAAACCACAATAAAAAGGCTTTCCAAGTGGCATACAAGTAAAATTATAGATAGAACAATAAATTAAATTACAATAAAATGCATTAAACATTAGCACAAATGTATTTTATTCTGTTATGACTTCCCTGCAATTTACCATGCTAATAATAAATTTCAGCAAGACCCTTCAATCTAAGGTTGTGACTCTAAGTACATTTATTTGAAAAATTTCCACTGAAAAGAGCATGAAATTACAGGATTGAATACATCTAAAGCTGCAATCTTATGCACATTTACAGCAAACCAAGCCAGTCCCACTTAGCACAGTGGAACTTACCTCGGAATAAACATGTAGATAGTTGTGCAATTAGTGCATTTATATAGCTTTTTCCATTGTGCATTAACTTCAAATACATCATTACATTGAACCTTACAACAGCTACCAGGATAGGCATGTAGTATGAGCCCTTTTCTAACACGGAAGGTTAACGCCAATGAATAAGATCTTGTCTTAACAGATAAGTTCATACCTAAGAACTGGACTCAAAAGGTTCCAGTACCCCATTTCAGTAGTCTGCAAGAGCTCATACCACAATAGACCAATTGTATCCAGGACACCATCACAATTTGTGACTTTCATGAAGAGTCCAGTTTCCCACTTAGATGCATTTATAGTCTCCAGCTAATTATTTGACCACCTCAATGAGTTTTTCCCCAATATACCGTAATCATTATTTTCCTCATTTCCTGGAGGAAAAACGTGTTCAGTTTTCAGAGGTGTTTGAGACAGGGAGTTTTGCTTGCCTTTGTGTGGGAGAAATTACTGGCAGGAAATTAAGCTAAATGAATTAGTTTTGCCCTCTATAGAGAGGTCTGTAATGTTTCCCATCTTGTCTCAATCCAGCTTTCTGTCAATGTCCACTCCTTTGTACTCAGAAACCTTTATACTGGTTGACATTTAACTATTCCAGAGGACGATAGCTGTTGTGGCTACTGAAGGAGATAATAATTGAAAAGAGACAGATTTTTTGATAGCTGAAGATTATTTGTTGCCACTGCTTTAAGAGTACCAGCACAAAAACCTTTGATTACAGCTCCCAAATTCAAAGGGGAATCTATGAAGAGATAGGATAAAGATGTCATATTGAACATTATCCACACTATTAAATGGATTCCTTATTTCACCAAAATGGCCAAAATCTCTCCCAGCAAGAATGGCACAGAATACCAGATATACAGTAGTTATTAAAATATATAGACTATTTTATCCTAAGGACTCAAGAGTACCTAATATCTATACTTAGTAATAGCTCTTCCTACTTCCTGCCAGAGGCATCTACATTTGTTCTACTGTCAGATGGAGAGACCACAAACACTTCAGAAAGAAAACTCAGAATGCAAGTGTTGACAAAGTTAACATGACTACAAGTTATGAATGCCCTGCAGAGGTCAGTTAGCTGTTCATGTGGAACACCGCATTGCAATTAGTCAAAAAAGGATTCGTACTTGTGTGAAAGAATCATGCCAACAATGCAGTGATCCATCCATACATGAATGGGTTTAGAAATTCTGGGGCACCCAGAGGCCTCATAACAGCCACAATGGGTGGGTCAGCTCAAAGACCTGATGAGATTTCAGATGCCGAGTAGAAGCTAATTGAGCAAAACTCAGTAATCAAGACAACCAGCACTTTTGTTATACAGTGGTACCTCGGGTTAAGTACTTAATTCGTTCTGGAGGTCCGTTCTTAACCTGAAGCACCACTTTAGCTAATGGGGCCTCCTGCTGCTGCTGCACCGCCGGAGCACAATTTCTGTTCTCATCCTGAAGCAAAGTTCTTAACCCGAGGTACTATTTCTGGGTTAGTGGAGTCTGTAACCTGAAGCGTATGTAACTCGAGGTACCACTGTATTCCAAAATGCTAAACAAAAGCCTATGGTTGCATTTCTATACAGTTACCACTTAACTCAAAGGAATTTACTCTGAGTGGGCATGTATAGGACTAAGCTATAAATCCAGAACTGTTAAAAACCAATACAGGATATGCAAGTGGAGAGACCCAGGTTTTGTTTTGACTTGTCTGCTGGCTGTTTATGTGCAATTCTTGCGAAGTGCTTCTCAGGGAGAAAACACTTGAACAACACCTCCAGAGACACTGTAGATTAGATACCACTTCCTTGGCTGTCAATCCTCCTGTGCTATGGAAAAGCACAAGGTTCTTACAGGCATTATTAGTGTGTTATCTGAAAATCGTGAGGCCAGTTCAGGAGTCTGTTTCAGAAAAGGTGGGGGGATCAACCCGTGGTGGTTGCGAGGGTGCGAAGTTTGAGTTTCTGAGATCCGTAAAGACGCAAAGCACATTTTCTGAAGACTTCCATAGATGGAGAGGAACCTACAAGGAGAGCAGCTCTTTGTGCGGATGGGCGCAGGGGGCAGCCCCCCAATACTTTCATATAGGGAGAAGGCGCTGCCACCGTGTGTGCATGTGTGTGTGTGTGGAGGGGAACTTTCTAGTTTCGGGGTGGGAGAAGGAAGAGAAGCAGGATCGGGGCGAGCGGCCTCCTCCTTCCTCGCCCCCCGCGTCTTCCCAGCGCCGCGTGCCGCTCGAACGCTGAGCAAGGCCTCATTGTGACGCCTGAATGGTTGCCCCTTTGCGAGCGCCTCCGCGCGGCGGGCTCGGCTGAGGGCAAAGGCCGCGGCGGGCGCTGCAGAAAATGGGGTTCTGCAAGGCCGAGGGCACGGGGAAACTCGTCCTCCGGGTGGGCCTGTTCCTGACGCTGCTGGCCAGCGAGCCCGCGGGCGCCTTTAACGACACCATCTCGGTCGACGTGGCCTTGTCGGAGCCGCTGCTGCATCTGGAGGAATCGGGTGAGCGGCGAGCGGCTCACCCATGTCCGGAGCCTGTCGAGCCCGCGGAGGGCGGCCTGCAGAGAGGCGCCCTTTCCCACCAGCGAGAGCCTCCCTCGGCTCTGTTCGAAGCCCAGTCGGCGGCTGCGAAGGGCCGCCTTCGCACCTCCGCCGTCTTCATTGTGCAAATGGGCCTCTGGCTAACCTGCGCGAGGCAATTTTCCAGGCGAAAACGCGCCCCTAAGGCAACAGCCCCGCGGCGAGGCTGCTGCTGCTTTTAGCTGCCTCCTCCTCCTCCTCTCTTTTCCCCGGGCCAAGTTCCAGCCTCCGAGGCTCCCCGGCGCTTCCTTTTCGCTCGCTGCGCCGCCCGGCTGCTGCTCTTTGCAGCTCCCGGCAAGTTCCTTCCCATTTCCCCCCTTGACAAGCTAGAACGATGTTAGGTCCAAGAGAAGGTGTTTCGCGTGTGGAGCCAGCTGTTTGCCAGGCTGAGTGAGAGTCGCGGGTTTTTTGTTTTTTGAAAAGTCAATGCTTAATCATCCCTCACTGGGATGCGAGAGCCACGTGCCGTCTTTTATGTCACGAATTGGATGCGCTGTCAGTGCGATAGCGTTGTGCAAGGACTTGCTTTGAAGCCCAAAAGTGGACCATCCCTGCAAGACTGTGACAGTGTACATATTGCTCCTGGCCCATTCTGAGAACGCGATGCTGGACTAGATGGGCCATTGGCCTGATCCCGGAGGCTCTTATTACGTTTTTAACTCTCGGATGGTGATTGTTCATGTGTAAAAAAATTTACATAACTTTTTCCCCCACTAGATGTTAGGCTGCAGTTCTATACACACTTACCCGGAAGTCTGTGCCATTAAACATAATAAGATTTACTTCTGAGTAAACATGCGTAGGCTTGTACAGTGGAACCTCGGTTTTAGAACATCTCCGTTGACAAACAGTTCGGTTTTCGAATGCTGTAAACCTGGGAATAAATGCTTTGGTTTTCAAACACGCCTCAGAAGTTGAACATGCAATGTGGCTTCCTCTGTGTGCAAGATCCTGAAGCCTAGTTGCCAGCTATTGAGTTTCGGGTTTTGAACATTTCAGAACTTGAACAGACTTCTGGAATTGATTATGTTCGAAAACCGAGGTGCTACTGTATTAGTATAACCTAGCTTTGATTTAGCAAGCTGAAAGGTAAGGCATCCTGCAGTATAATAATGATCTCTACTACATATTTACAATGTGATTCACCAGTCACTGAAATAAATATAATGTTGTGCTTTTCAATTTCCCTACTGGACTATTTTAAAAGAATAAATTATCATGTAGGGATGCACACCCTATTTCTCAAAATCAGTTAATATTTAAATAATGAGATGTGTCCAGCTTGATTTGTTTTAGTATAATTTATTGCTCCAGAAATCCTGGTTTCTTTCCCATTGCTCCACTGAATGAGAAAATGTTATGCTTCAGGTGAAAAGCACTGGGGAAGAATTTCATGACTACAGGTGGGTGAGAGTCACCTTATGAACCCTGTCAATGGAAGTCTTGCAGAAGGGCTTCGGCTTGCACAATGGGGCTTCCCCCCTCCTGCCCCGTCATTCTTACTGCACCTGCCAAAATTTACTTTGAGGGGGTTAGGAGAACCTCTAGAACATCACGGGGGAAGGGATCTTTCCACCTCTCAAGCTGACATGCTTGTGCAGACGGAACATTTGCAATAGCATAATGTTGAATTTCACCCTATATTTTGCTTCTTTTTCAGAAGCAAATCTGACACAACCCAAGGAAGTAGAATTTGGAGAATGCACGGTTACATGTGGTAAGCAAAAAAGCAGATGGATAAAACATAGTATAATTGGGTGGGTTTTGGTTTTTTAAAAAACTTT
Organism: Podarcis cretensis; assembly: GCF_951804945.1. Classification (NCBI taxonomy): domain Eukaryota; kingdom Metazoa; phylum Chordata; class Lepidosauria; order Squamata; family Lacertidae; genus Podarcis; species Podarcis cretensis. The sequence goes on along the minus strand of NC_137172.1, from coordinate 82,415,380 downwards.
TTAGGAACAATATACTAACATTAGCTGTTGAACCATTGTAATTTGCATGCCCTCGTTCACCTTCCATTGATTTCAGTTGTTGATAACTATAATTAATAAAAACAATCCAGTTGATTGTCATTATAAAGTTAGGTCAGAACTGTTGTTTTATTAATTTCACAGCCTGCAGGCTCTTTTTTAAAAAACCCAGCTCCTTTTGTTTATTGGCTCATGGAGCTGCCTTCACCAGAGTAACAATTTTCTTTATTTGTGAACATCTGCAAAACGTTCAGAAGCTGAAAGACCTCCTGATGCATTTCACAGATGTCTTCCCACATACAAGATTTCCAGTCCTATAAAGCAAATGGCTTCTCTGCAATAGTGTATGCTGTATTCATCATACAGCTTATTAGTTGTGCTAAAGGTAACTGAGGTCTCAAAAATGAGTGGAAAGAGTGATCTCCAATAGGGTAACCATTTTCTAGTCGCATATGCCTGTGTTCATGCAGAGCAAATAAAAATAGGATAGTTGTTGCATCTCTTACAATGGCTCCATTTCTCAGGTAGTTCGCAAGAGAAACAAATGTTCATAAACCTGATGTTCATAAAGCCTTTGTTGTCAGAAAGGAAATGTTTACTGCCCCCATCAGTGCAGCATATTTTTGTTATTTTGTGCCAGTAAACATTTTTTATATTATTCTTATGTTCTTTGTTCCAGTTAATACTTTTTTTAGCACAGTTTGCATCCCTTCCCTATTCAAAATTTCAAAAATTTGCAGAATGCCATTCCATACTTTAATTTACCCACTCCATATATTCACAGGGTTCTTTTAATTATAAATGTAACATTTAAAAAAGAAATATGAACAGTTGGTGTTATAATGAAAGAGTTGCATTCACTGATTGTGTCACACTCATTTAGAGTGTTTTTTTATTTTATTTTAAGGTAGCCACATCTATAATTTGGTCTATAGAAGAGAGGCTACATTGCTGTCCATTCCCCCAAATCTCAGCAAATTCATGTTTCTTTAATACTTCCCTCCCCTGAAATGTGTAGAAGCCTCTGTTTCATTGCTTTTCGCAGGATATATTTATGGTAATTGTGCAAATTCACAATATCCTTTTGATAATTGTTAGAATTCAGTGTTACCCATGTGCTCCTAGCTTTTTCCACTTCCTTTTTAAAAAATATAAATGTTTTATACTATGCTGTTGTTTATATTTTATACAGTATCTTAAAGCACTTTGTACTTGTTGTCTTGCTTTTCTTCATAACAATCTTGTCAGATAGATTTGTGCAATTCCCATTTTTACCTGATCAGGAAAGCAACATGATCAACTTGAAATACAACTCGTGTCTCCCTGCTGAAATCCCAAAATCTGGGCTCATCCATACTGATGTCTAATTTGGGTAATAAGCTTCCTGTACAACATTAATTATTGTCCATTTGACATTCTCTTTTGACATTGTCCATGTGACATTCTCTACCAAATCCCACACCATTTGGTGCTTCAAAAAGAAGGAGTAGTGAAAAAATCCAGATTTATGGTAGGAAAAGTGGAGGAGAATGTCCTAAAGACAACAGAGAATTAATGGAAGTACATTATCTACATTAAAGAACAGTATGAATGAGCCCTCCATTCAGCTCAACTTAACTTTTACTTTTTCTTATTCATTATTTCATCTTTTTTACTATGTAGCTGCAAGTTGAACCATTTTTTAATTATCTTCCAGCCATCAATTGTTCTAAATCCTTCTGGCTATGCTTTCTTTCTTCTCAATTTAGCACCTTAACTTAATTGAATTAACATAGTTCTTCATTAACTTCTTCGTTATTATTGATAAAGCTGTCAGATTAGATGTGGTCTAATGCCACTTAACTACATGCCTCATTAAAGCCCCAACCCCGCCCCCCCCAAAGGTTGACTTGTTAATACCATTTCACATCCAACCTTCATTGCAAATTACATTGCTAGTTTGAGGGAATTTGAATGGATATCTCAATGGCCATGTTCATTAAAGTCAATAAACCCAAATACCATGTTTCACAGGGGGGAATGCACTGGGACAACCGATCTCAGTGATCACGGGTAGGAGGAGGAGTTACGCTAAGACCAGACCATGTCATTACAGAGGAGGCAGGTTTAGTCGTTGTCTGAGGACTATCCCTGCCTCCGGGTCTGGTCCTGACCGGATGGATACTAGAATCAGCAAGGGATACCCACATGACCTGAAAGTGTTGCTGTGCAATGCCAGGTCAATGATTCATAAGACCACTGCCATCCATGACTTGATCATGGATGGAGGACTTGACCTGGCATGTGTAACAGAGACTTGGTTGGATGAAGCAGATGGGCCTGTCCTTGCCGCTGCTTGTCCACCAGGTTTCTCTTACGCACAGCAACCCAGGTCAAGTCTGCCATCCATGACTTGATCATGGATGGAGGACTTGACCTGGCATGTGTAACAGAGACTTGGTTGGATGAAGCAGATGGGCCTGTCCTTGCCGCTGCTTGTCCACCAGGTTTCTCTTACGCACAGCAACCCAGGTCATGTGGGCGGGGAGGGGGGGTTGCAGTGATTTTTAGAAAGTCATTAGTTTGCACCAGGCGTCCTATTGGGAAGACCCAGTTTTCTGAGTGCATGTTCTGGAAGTTGGGCAATAGGGGCAGTACAGGATTCCTTTTGGTGTACCGACCTCCCCGCTGCACCAAGGATTCCTTGCCCGAGCTGCTTCAGGTCGTGGCGGATGTTCTCCTGGAGACACCTAGCTTGGTTGTCCTAGGGGATTTTAACATCCATGCCGACACGACCTTACAAGGGGCCGCTCGGGACTTCGTGGAAAGCATGGCCTCCATGGGGCTGTCCCTGAATAAGTCTGGCCCAACCCATAGCCGCGGACATGCCTTGGACCTGGTGTTTACCTCTATGGATGTTGGTGATCTGACACTAACTAAAAGCGAAACGAAAGAAGTGCCATGGTCAGATCACTTCCTGGTGCAACTGGACTTCTCTGCGACCCATCCCCTCTGGAGGGAGGTGGGACCGATTCGGATGGTCCGCCCCCGCCACTTAATGGATCCAAATGGTTTCCAGAGAGTGGTAGGGGATGCTTTATCCCATGTTGATGGCCTTTCAGCCGATTCCCTGGTGGCCCGCTGGAATGTGGAGTTAACCAGGGCTATTGACTGTTTGGCTCCGAAGCGCCCTCTCCGATTGCATGGAGCCCGGAGAGCCCCGTGGTTTTCCACGGATCTGAGGGCAATGAAACAATCGTTGAGACGGCTAGAGCGCCGGTGGCGGATAACTCATTCCGAATCTGACCGGACACAGGTTAGAGCTCAACGTCGAGCCTACCAAGTGGCGATAGCGACGGCGAAGAAGACTTTCTTCACCGCCTCTATTGCATCTGCAGAAAACAGCAGCAGGAGACTCTTTCAGGTGGTTCACAATTTAGCGGAACCACCTGTAACATTGGGGCCCAGTACGGGCCATATGTTCTCCTGCAATGATTTTGCAAATTTTTTTGCAGATAAAATCGCTCAGATTCGGGAAGAAGTAGACTCCACCGTGGGAGCAGGGCCGGGGCGGGAGAGTGCTAGAGTCCTGTCTGGTCAAGTTGTGTGGGATCAATTCCAATCTGTTACCTCCGAGGATGTGGACAAGCTGCTTGGACGAGTGAAGCCAACCACCTGTCTCCTGGATCCTTGCCCATCCTGGCTTATAAAAGCTAGCTGGGAAGGACTGGGCAATGGGCTTCGTGGGGTGGTGAATGCTTCCCTCCATGAGGGAGCCTTCCCAGACCCGCTGAAAGAGGCAGTTATTAAACCGCTTCTTAAAAAACCATCTTTAGATGCGGCCACGATGGCCAATTATCGCCCAGTCTCAAACCTTCTATTCTTGGGCAAGGTGATTGAGCGAGTGGTTGCTGAACAACTCCAGGCACGCCTGGAAGAAGCGGACCATTTGGATCCCTTCCAGTCGGGATTCAGGCCTCATCATGGGACTGAAACTGCCTTGGTCGCACTGGTTGATGATCTCCGGCGGGCTAGGGACAAAGGTGAGAGCTGTTTCCTAGTTCTGCTGGATCTCTCAGCGGCGTTTGATACCATCGACCATAACATCCTTCTGGACCGTCTTGAGGGGCTGGGAGCTGGGGGCACTGTTATACAGTGGTTCCGCTCCTTCCTCCTGGGCCGTGTTCAGAAAGTGGTGGTGGGGGATGAGTGTTCAGACCCCTGGTGGGGTGCCTTTGTGAGGTGCCTCAGGGTTCTGTCCTCTCCCCCATGCTTTTCAACATTTACATGCAGCCACTGGGAGAGATCATCAGGAGGTTTGGGCTGGGTGTTCATCAGTATGCAGATGATACCCAGCTCTACCTCTCTTTTAAATCAGAACTAGTGAAGGCGGTGAAGGTCCTGTGTGAGTGTCTGGAAGCGGTTGGAGGATGGATGGCGGCTAACAGATTGAGGTTGAATCCTGACAAGACAGAAGTACTGTTTTTGGGGGACAGGAGGCGGGCAGGTGTGGAGGATTCCCTGGTCCTGAATGGGGTAACTGTGCCCCTGAAGGACCAGGTGCGCAGCCTGAGAGTCATTTTGGACTCACAGCTGTCCATGGAGGCACAGGTCAAATCTGTATCCAGGGCAGCTGTTTACCAGCTCCATCTGGTACGTAGGCTGAGACCCTATCTGCCTGCAGACTGTCTCGCCAGAGTGGTACATGCTCTGGTTATCTCCCGCTTGGACTACTGCAATGCGCTCTACGTGGGGCTACCTTTGAAGGTGACCCGGAAACTACAACTAATCCAGAATGCGGCAGCTAGACTGGTGACTGGGAGCGGCCGCCGAGACCATATAACACCGGTCTTGAAAGACCTACATTGGCTCCCAGTACGTTTCCGAGCACAATTCAAAGTGTTGGTGCTGACCTTTAAAGCCCTAAATGGCCTCGGTCCAGTATACCTGAAGGAGCGTCTCCTCCCCCATCGTTCTGCCCGGACACTGAGGTCCAGCTCCGAGGGCCTTCTGGCGGTTCCCTCACTGCGAGAGGTCAAGTTACAGGGAACCAGGCAGAGGGCCTTCTCGGTAGTGGCGCCCACCCTGTGGAATGCCCTCCCATCAGATGTCAAAGCAATAAACAACTACCTGACATTCAGAAGACATCTGAAGGCAGCCCTGTTCAGGGAAGTTTTTAATATGTGACATTTTAGTGTATTTTTCATCCTTGTTGGAAGCCGCCCAGAGTGGCTGGGGAAACCCAGCCAGATGGGCGGGGTACAAATAATAAATTATTATTATTATTATTATTATTATTATTATTATTATTATTATTATACCTTGTTTTTGATGGAGTGCTAAGCCAAGGATCATGTCTTATATCTCTCCAGCACAAGTGAGGAGGAGCAAAGCTTGTGCATGGTAAGCCACAGTTAATGGCTTGTCATGATGTTCAGATGCGTCCAATGAGAAAATTAGCAGGATGGAGGTAAAAATATCCAACTTGCCAGGCAATAAAAGGAGAAAAAGTAACCAAATAGTGAAACACCAAAGGAACTTGACATCTTCTGAAACAACCTTTTTAGGACTTGAAATTTAAATTTAGCCTACACAAAGGTTGTTGCCCCTGGCCCATATTTGCTTCATGCATCCATGGTTTCACTGCATGAACACAGAATCTGGCATCTCATATAAGATCTAGCCACCTAGAAAATTGATCTAAGTTTATTCCCTGCTCTCTACCCCGAAGACAAAACCAGGAAAGAGGCTTAGCCAGGGCTATTTTCTCACTTTGAATGCACTTCTGTTATGGATTTGCATCTTGGTCGTGCAAGTATATCTGAAAATATTTTGTAAATATATGACAACTCCAAATTTATTATTCAGGTAGCTGCAGTTAAGGCAACTTTCCTATTGCATTGGCGTAGCATGGGGGGCACAAGGGCGGTTGCCTCAAGTGCAAAATTCTTCAGGGTGCAAAATTTCAACACCCAGTGCTGCCTTAATACAGCTGCACCCGTCGCTGGGCTCCATTGAAAACGGCTTCTCCATGCAAACCAGGAAATGACCTCTCCAGACAACAGTACAACTCTTCTTTTCTTATCTCTGTGAATACGATCTCCTGGGTGATGTAAATACTGTTAGGTAGTTGAATGTGCATGCGTACTTCATCCGCTTCCCTCCCACTCACCCCGCCTTGCTGCCTGCCCTGGCAATCCACACTACACCACTGCCCTGTGGTGTCAGTTACAGAGGCTTTTCATAATTTGAGCTAAGAGGCAGAAAGTCCTCCCTAGTCAAAGTCTAGTGCTCCTAGTCCCACCATGCTTTACTCCAAAACTGATGAAGCCATCTTTCTGCAATCACAATTCAATCCCTAGGATTGTACTGTTACCCAGAAGTTTGTATCTTCCTGTTTTCAAGGGAATTTGGATAGTGGAAGTAGAAGGAATCATTAACAGCTGGGAGATTGGAGTTGGGGTTAAGAGCGATTGGTGGCCCAATAAAAGGAGACTGTCACCTCACACATGCACACACACAGTCTGTCCATTTGTCCATCCCTGTTTCAGGACTAAAAGAGAAGGTGTGTCCATTGTTTTCCTTTGTTATAGGTATCTCCAGTATCACCCATTATACACCCATTATGTGAGTTTCTTAAAAATCTCTCTCCAAAACAAGAAAAATGTCTTTAATAAAAATGTCAGTTCATTGCTATATACACCTCTGTTTTCTTAACCTTTGAAATGAGAAATTCTCAGCAGCTTAGCATGATTCTCGTTTTGCAACATTTCCAGTAAGTGTTGTTCGTTCCGTCTGCCACTTGAGGTAATGTTACATGTCATATAAGAAATATTACAAAATATATCAGGTTTTCTAAGCATTTAGGGATGCAAAATACCACAAGGTTGTTGTTTTTTTCATATGCATAGGTTGTATTCTGCTTAGGTCACAAAAAGTTTTTTTCCCATCTCCTCCATTCCTTATTCAATAAACAAAATATTTCTATAACGGCTGGCAATCTATTCTGTATTTACTGGGACTAAACATACTATTCTTTCCTCCCTCGCATGCCATGCCATTTGAATGAGCTGGGTACACAGTGTTTGGCAGAAGGAAAAAAGAGAAAAGCAAAGAAACACAGCACTTGTGTTGAATATGTTTGTGTTTTTGAAAATAACATGAAGTTCCCAAGTGAAATGTTGATGTCTGAGATCTGCAATTCTTATCTAATCTTAATTACATATACCGGTAGGTAGTTCTTTTCCCTGTAGGCTGCAACCCTCCACACACTCACTAGGAAGTAAGTGCCTTTTAATTCAGTGGGATTTCTTCCTGAATAAACCTGATAGGTGGAAGTTATGCAGTGCAATCTCTTTTATTATCATTAAAAAACTTGGATAATTTAAAACTGCTTAAAATGGAAGATATCATTAACATGTGGCTACAGTAACAATCAGAATTGAGCTCGCCTCAGAAAGCTTTGATTATGTTGATGAATCCACCAATTAAAGCTAGCACCAAGGTGAGATCAATGTGACATCAGATTTCCTTAATTTGCAAGAGTACTTACCCTCCTTCCTGAGAAGCCCAAATCCTGCAAGGTATTCAGCACTGTAATTTTCCATTGGTATCCATAAGAGTTAAGGATGCTCAGCACCTGATCGGAATGAGCTCATCAGAGCAAAAATGCTCCAAGCACCAGATGGTTGAGGCTTTGAAAGGCCAGGTTCATAGAGGCTGCAAGCTAGCGTTGATATTTAAATTTTAATTAACTTGTTTGTTTTTAGCAGTGCATTAAAATGAAAGCGCATATAAAATTCAACTGAAAGGAGAAAGTTTTTACCTTGTGGAATGGATGGGTTACCATCATCTAAGTACACAATAGTCTCAGGCACAAAAGGGTGGTATCTTCTAAATTTTGGTTATAAAGAAGACAACTCCTTTTCTGAAGGCCTTTGACAGAGACCAGAGTGTTTTGATTTTAGCAGGTGAACTTAAAGGAGTATCCACCACAGAGAAAGAGAAAGAAACCAAAACACAAACACACATGTAATGCTACCTTTTTCATCTTGATCAAAGGTATTGGCATTCGAGAAGTTATATTAACCAATGGATGCCCTGGAGGTGAAACTAAGTGTATTGTTCGTGTTGAAGAGTGCAGAGGACCAGCAGATTGTGGGTGTGAGTAATGATGTAATGATACAGTTATTCCCAGTTAGCTTCTGTGAATATTTATGCATCATTTCCAAAATGCCATACATTTATTCTGAGGTGGTTTAAAAGTGTCTTGTCCTGTATCGCTTCTTAGCTAATAGCAGGTTTAAACATAAAAGCCAGTAACATGCAATTTATAATGATTAAATGATAATTCCACAGTCTGTTAGTGGAGTTGTTCGTAGTATTTTGAGGTGTACAATAATGTTTAAGTATTGGTACAAAGTGACTTTTAAAACTATGTTCTGCAGGGGGTAAACCAATTTCTGAAAGTCTTGCTAGTGTGAAGATACCGTGTATTTTTGTACCTCCAGAAAATCGATTTCAATATATTTGGAAAATGTTGATTCCGGACCAGGTAAGTAATCTAGTTCCATCCTGTGCAATGTATACTGAACTGATTTTATTTCTAACGATTCCACATAAACTTAGGCTTCCTAGAGTGTATTTATTTGCGTATAATATTGTAGATTTATAGATGCTAGAATTTAATTAAGGTTTGGGGGTGTCAAAGCTAATTTATTTGGAGGAAATAGCCAGAGCCTAGTGTGTATTTTCAGGCATTGCAAGGGGTGTGATAGCCCCCCCGATAAGCTTGTTCCTGGGACATTCCTATAGGACATTGTAATCCTAGTCCAATCAGCAAATGTTAATGAAGTCAGGCAAACTTTTTTTGTGAGGTGACCATCTTTAGCTATAAGGTGTTCAAAGGAAATAGGTGTTAGAAAGGGAATTTATGGAGTCTTCCTCTGTAGATAAACAGAGCTTAATTTAGGGAAGGGGTTGGCAGTGATGTAACCAGGAAGCAGAGAGGGGCAGCTAAGCTGATATGTGCCCTGCAGAGCAGGAGAGGCTGCAGAGGAAGGATGCTGATTCTACTATGGAATAAGCTGGCATGTTTTAGAGTTCTGCTGCGAGCCCCTTCATTGAAGCTTCAGGTTGTGTATATGTGTAAATAAACCATATATCATAAAGACACTGTAGCCTCCGTTACTGGATCTCACCTTATGCCAGTGACTCTTGCATGACCATGTGCTATTTTTTTTCTTCCACACTTGTATACCAATGTAAACATACATCCAAAAGACACATTGGTATCTTTAATCTGGAGTTGTAGTATGCTACGAAAGAACAGTAGCTCCTAAAAAGGGAATGAGATGACAAGTCAGGGTCTAGAGTACTTGAATACATGATTTAAAGCAAAGATAGTCAAATAAGTGTGTTGTGCATTTAGAGGACAGCAGAAATGATTATGTTAAAGCTGTAGAAAAGGCAAGGATGAGAGAAGATTGGGTGAGGAAAAGAAGTATGTCAGAGGTATGGCAAGTTCTATACGTATAAGCTATTGCCACATAAGGAAATGGGAGGGAATAGAGTCCAAGCAAAATGAGAAAACAGTCCAAAATCTAAATTGCACATTTCCTGAAGTGGAATGAGTAGCTTCTTGGAAAGTTAAGTAAAAGAGAGAAGAGACTGAGTTGGAGATATGAGATTATAGCACATGTATTGCCTCTCTCAAGGTGGGGTGTGTGGGTGTGGGTGCGCGCACTCTCAGCAGTCTGCCATAAATGAGGCCATTGTTGTCTTATTCACAAACCCAGGTATCAGTAGTGGGTGATGTGGTGTGGCAGCAGTGCTCACCTGACCTTCTGGCAGCTGAGTCACTCCTGCTTAGTAAGAGATATTCAGAAGAGCAAACATGAACACACACAAACACAGTGACAGCATAACTGGCTCTTTTGCAATACGTGGCAAGTTACACCATATGCATCCATATACCCTCAAAATTTGTCATCTAATTTAGAGGAGAAAATACATGATACACAAGTGTGTATCAAAAGGTGTGTGACAAACCAAACCTTAATTTTTACTTTGTTGTACTCCTCATCTAGGCAGCACTCTTTCCCTCCACCTTCCTTGGTCCCATTCCCCAAGGAGATGAAACTCTCCCAGTGTACAAACACCTCTCCATATACCCACACTTCTATTGCACTACTTCCTCCATGCTGGAAATGGATAAAATTGTCCTTCCTTAATCAAATTCTGAGCCTTAACTACTCCCAGAACAGGGCATGGAAGGGGAGAGGGCATGGCAAGTTACAAGAAAGCCATTGCTTTCTGACATTTCTTAGAACAATCTGCTTATCACGTCATCATGCAATTCCTTCCTTAATTTAAAACAATATTGATGAAAGAGGCTTTCCATTTAATTGGTCCCACACAGATTTTGTGTTTTTCAGAGAAGAATTAAAAATTGTCCAAAATTTATGGGTCACCCGACATTGCCTATCCACTGAAGAACTGAAGGGGAAAATAAAAAGTTGGGAATTTCAGATAGTTTATGGTTTAGGATATATCATGAGGGATCACTGAAGCACCAAGAAAGAAAGAACACCCCGCCCCCAATTGTCACATAGTACATTCTTCGTTATGAGATAATCCAACTTTGTCTTTTTTGTCACCTTTGAATTGATAGCAATCACTCATTCTTCCTAATGATTCAGCTATTCTGGAGGTACACAGAGATACCCACCCCGTTGCGTTTGAGTGCGATACAATAGAAAACGATGAATTGATTGCATCTGTAAAATATACAGTGTACACAACAGCTGGTAAGTTCATGGAAGTTCATAAATATTTAGTCAGACATTGCTTGCGTTAAATTAATCTTTATGAGAAGATCTTCACTCTCCACTTGTAGTTTGCAAACTACAAATGGAGCAATCCGGTAAACGTGATGTTTCTTGTACTCTGCAGGAAGCGGAGGCCGGAGGGAATAGTGTCTATAGTGCAGACTCCATTAAAATGACTGGGCAATGTGCTCACTGCCAACACTTGATGCACTGCACCCATATCAAGCAGACTGTTTTGGAAATGCAGTGTTTTAATTGAAAAACATATATGCTGATTTATTTTAAAACTTCCTTATCTGTTAATTTGTTACTGTACTGCATTAATCTGCATATCTTTTGTGCTTTCCCCCCTCACTGATTTCAAAAGACAGAAAGATCAGGCAGTTTAACAGAAGCAGCTGTTGACACCTTGTTCAATTCTCCCCAGGCCCTCTGTTGTAATCTTTCAATGCCGCAGAGTAAGGATTTAACTGATGTACTTCTTGCAGCTGTCATCTTGAATTTTACCATTCAGAGTAGATATCAGTTCCAGCGCTTCAAAGAAGCCCATCAGCATGAGAATATCATAATTTTCCCCCATTTCTCCCACAAGAGTTCTCTTCCCTGTGCTATTGCAGTTAAAATACCCATGTCACTGGGTTGAGGCAGCAGTGGTTATAGGGGTTCCTGAAAAGGGGGTTCTCTTAAAATCACCATCTTATCAACATGAAAATGATTGGTATGTGTGTCTGTTTGCAAGAAAGACATGGCTACGCGGAACACAAATCTTACGAGAACACACCCATAACTGAACTTTGTGAAATGGAAAATGGCCTTCAGATCGGTAAACAAAAACTAAAAAGAATCACTACGGGATTAGATATATGTGACTGTATTGTTGCTAAAGGCATAACTTTTCTGTGGAAGCTATGCTATATGATGTCATTGTTGTTTTTATTCTAGTTTTAGGATTGTCTTTTTTTTAATATTGTTTACATTTGTAGGGCCTGTTCCATTTGCTGGTCTTTTGTTTACCCCTTATTTGCTAATTGTAAAAATGTGTTTTTTAAAGTAAATAGCTAAAATTCAGGGCGGCCCAACTTTTCATACCAAGTGGGCTGAAAGAGTACATTGACATGGAACCTGCGGGCTGCACAATACCTTCTCCCATGTGTGTGTGTGTGTGTGCTATGCAAAAATCACAATGTGGGAAAAACCATGAAGCCAGCCAATGCTTCTCTCGATTCCTGCAGCTCCTGTTAATTCTGCTGGCTCAGCTCTCCCCTGCCTCCTAGAGGAGGCAGCAAATCACAAGAGCAGGCGTCAGCAAAAATCACGACGCAGGAAAAACCGTGAAGCCAGCCAATGCCTCTACATAGCTCCATCCTTATTTCAGACTTCATGATATATTGGTATATCACAATGCTTAACTGGTGCTATATTGTGATGTTGCAAACCAGATATCGCCCAGCCCTAATAGGTATTTTGAAGTTATGTATGACGTTTTTTTCTTCAGTCCTTGACAACATTAGTTTAAAGGATCCAGTAGCAAATGGCATAATTTAAGTATTTGACAGAATGGACTAAATTTACTTTTAAAAATGAGAGAAATTACGCAGTGCCCTATTTTGATGCAGTGTTGTCTTGTGTCTTGTGCTTTGTGTTCTTTGTTTCTTTTCCTTGGTTGACTGTCCTTTGAATTTGTGCCAATGCGTAGCTGTACCACAGAATCTGTAAGGAGCAAGCAGTTGCTAAGGCCTGACTCTCAAGTGTATCCACCTGGCTCTGGTTTCTGAATGAAAAAGCAGCCTGTAATTCCTCTTAATTAAGGCTACCTCCATGTCAAAGCATAAACCGAAAGGGCAAACATAGGTGAATAATTACTGGAACTAGAGAGGGATGGGAAATATTTCTCATGGGTGTTTCTCCTTCTAAAGCCTGCAGGTTCCAATATATATTTTCTTCTCCATTTGATTGAAATGAAGATCAAGGCTTTCCCTATACTCTGATAAAAAGAAATCGGAATGGAATATCAACATACATTGGCGGAAATTGGTTACTATAAATTCTCAAATTCATGTTGATGGACATTAGGGATAAAACAAGGAATTATTTCCCCTGTTACTATCAGGTGCTATTAGATAAACTGGTTGCTGTTAAGAAAGACTGTATAATGGGCTGCTTTTATCAATGGTCTGAGCCAGTAGGTCTTTGCTTATCTTCTTGTTACTGAGTAACTCATGAATCCCAGAGACCAGTAAAAAGCATTATGTTTGGTCAGCTTCAAAATGCATTTAATCTGGGCTGCTGTGTCTTCATGGATAGAAGGTCAGCCCTCAACTGGTGAGCTGTGTCTGTTGGCTTCTTCTGATCCTTGCTCACATATTCCTGTCCTGAGCATTTGCACTGATGCGTCAGCTTGTGAAGCTAGTGCACATCCCTGATGGTGTGTGTCATTTTTCATGACACTTCAGTGGTGTTGCCATTGGTACAGCCCCATCCTAAACATTTGTGTGTCTGTCAAAGCAACATACATATGCATGCATATACACCCCTGCAGCAATGATTGCTGAGAGCCGTCATCTCTTGAAATGAAGAGTTGGGAGGTGGAGAAGAAAACTGGATTATCAGAACAATCTGCTAACAGAGCTGCTTTGGGCTCTGTTCTGTTGCTAATGGTTCTTCATACCATTAGGATCCCTATAATGACATTAGCTCGGAAACTGAATCTAGGCTCAATTGTACACTCTGCAAATAGAATCTCCTTTCGGAGGAAAGAAGGCAGGAATTAATTCAAGTGATGACATCTTGCATTAAAAATTGAGGACTTCTTAAAAAAAAAAAAAGGAACTATAGGAGGGATCATACCACTTTTTTCTCAGGTAGTGTGTAAATGATATAATGTGCCTGGTGGGAAATTTTCCTATAAGAGATTATAACTGTGTTCTTGCTCAAAATGTGTGTTGCAGCAATTTTTAGTGTAGTTTTGGAGACAACAGGGAGATGAGTGGATAGGTGTGTCAAAAGAGCAGGAAGAATCTACATGAACAATTGCTCCAGTTTCTAAGAGGGGTGTGTGTGTGTTAGCATAAAGCTGGCATAAACCAAGAGCTATCCATAGGAAGTATTTTGCACAGGATGATTTGTTTCTCATTAATGCTCTATTAATTCCTCATCATTGGTGAGGTTCTCTGTTTGGTTTTCAGCAGAGACCTAGGCTCATAGGTCCTGGTTCTTCTCAGCAGAAATTGGAAACCCCGCCCTCCATGTCTTTTCAACTTCTTCTGGCTATTGCAAAGAAAATCACCGTAATTGTTAATGGTATTCTGCATCAGGCAACCTTTCTACGGTTGCTCTGTTCCATACTCCAGCCTATTTTGGGCCTTAGCTTACTTCTGACAAAACCAGTGACATAAGGCAGTTTATTCATGTTTTCTGATAATAGTTCTGTGTGGGAGGGAGTGTGTTGTAAGTGAAGGGGGTTATTCTCCTCCTCTTGCCATGGGAAGAGACAGCCAGACAAGATCCAGAGCGTGCTCCTTGTGCCATCACCCGTGGGTGTGTGTGAGTGAGTGAGTGAGTGAGTGAGTGAGTGTGTGTTGGCAACAACAGGGGAGGAGGTGGAGGCAGCAGCTGGCCAGTTTTCAGAAAGGACAGCGTCACCCACATGAACGTGATATCCAGTTGGCTGTGCAGAGGCAATTTTTGTAGAGTAGCTTTCATTCAGGTCATTCCTGCGCAGGCAGGGGCTATGGCATTGCAGCACATTGCCCTGTGAAGTGCAAGCAACTTACTCAGAATGATGCTCAAGAAAGAGCATGTTCTCAGTAAACTGCTCCAAGAAGATAGCAAGAGAAGGGCCAAAGCACATGTTAAATTAGCTACCTACCTGCATCTTTAAGTCTAGAGGGCATGGGGTGGCCCTCTTGGCCACCTCCTATTATTCCAGTTCACCTTTAGCCCCTTACACTTCCAGTTTGTGTGTGTGTCTCCTACACTTCCGTGGCAACCTTATTCTTATGCAAGTCAGCACCTAGTTAAGGACAAAGGCTAATATAACCCCTCCTCCCCATGCTAGCATTCTGGTTTTTAAGAAACTTAAAAGCACAAATATATATATACAGAGAGAGAGAGAGACCTATTGTAACATGTAGTTTGGCCCTAAGATCATCTTGCCTCTGAATAATGTGACACATCAAAATGTGTTTGGCAAGCCATTTTGTTCTATATTTTCTGTTTTGAGCACATTGTTGTGTTGCCGCCTCCCCCTTTCTGTCTCATTTTCCTTGTGGGGCTGCAGCCGCCTCCTTTTCTATTCAGGATGGAGTTAACACACTAAAATTGAGCTTATATAGAAAACATTGGTTTGCTTCCAGTAATGCCGTCTTTCCCATGCTATCTCTCCTCTAAAGATAAAAGAATTCTAATGATTTTGGAACAAAAAGTCTGTCTTGGCATTCTGTTCCTTTTAACAGACCTGACGTCATTTGCACATGGGGGGAGTTTACTTTGAACTGTGAGAATGCAGTATTGTGAACTAGGTAGTGTTGCAAACTAGGTCATCTCGCTTGCTGGATTATTCCACGGTATTTACAGTAGTGTTTAGAAGCAGGAATTCATTATGCTACATTCTGTACTAGCAGACATTTCCTGCCTCCTGCCAGAATCTCAAGCCTTTGGAAGCCTTAAGAAAAGGATTTAGGAGAATCTCTGTGTAATATTGTATGGTTATAAATTCTAGTTCAGAAACAGAAAGGATTGTGTTCTGCTAGCACACTCGATTGTTTGTAGCAGCTCAGAAAATTTATACTACAGGTGAACACTATTTCATTTGATACCTTGGTGCAGGGAGGTATTCTCACAATGAATTTTAAAATTAAGTTTTATTTGTGAGATGCATTTAAAATATTGAGAGGCAGGGTAAAAATCCACCAAACAAACAGCATGTTCAGAAGAAGTTAAATGCAGCAACCTTCTGCCTAACTGCTCACCTGGTTGCCAGACAGCAAGGAATTCCCTGCAAGTGGGTGAGGTTGCCTCCATGCTACCTGCTGAATGAGCATTAAGCCTGATTTGTTTGTGGAGAGATTAGACAAGGCCTGCTATTTAACGAGCATTCTTTCTGATCTGTTGGTGGGGAAGTTACACTACAGTTGCACCAAGCAAGTGTTGTCCCACAATTCCTGGCGCATTTCCCTATCGCTTTCCTTTATTGCAAGGGGTCTGCTGAGGAGGGGGCTTGCAGGAGGCTGGCAGAGGGATAGGTCACCCTGTCTCTTCCTCTGCATTTCCATGCTGGTCCCAATGCAGAGGACAGTGGCGTAGCGTGGGGGGTGCAGGGGGGGCCGGGCGCAACATCTGGGGGGGGGGGCGCTTGCCACCTCCAGAGTCGCCGAAGAGCCTCGGGCGCAGGCTGTAGCAGAGCCCCATGTCTCACGGAACCAACGAGCTGTGCGCGCGTCCGGGCTGGAGGCGTCCGGCAGGCAGCGGCTCTCAGCGCTCGCCGCGGTTCCCGCGCGTCAGGGCCGCGGAGGGCGCGCCAGGCAGCCCCTCCTCACAGTCCCGCTGCCGCCACCGCTGCTGCTGCAGCAGCTGCTGGGCCATGTTGCATTTTCCTCGCCTCTCTGCCCTCCTCCTCCGGGCAAGCGGCGTCGTTTGGGCGGCAGCGCCAGCGGCAACTCGCCTCAGATCACCTGACACGGACCCGCCGCCGCCGCCGTGGCTACCTTACCGTAAATACCCCAGCCCAGGCAGCAGCAAGAAGAAGCTGGCGGCGGCAGGTTAGGGGTTAGGGGCGCAAATTACTTGCCTTGCCCCGGGTTAGGGGGCGCAAATTACTTGCCTTGCCCCGGGTGCTGACAACCCATGCTACGCCGCTGGCAGGGGACAATGTATTCCTTCTCTGCCACCCTGTTCAGTCTTTGTGCTGGCCATGGTGGAAGGGAAGCCCCTTCCTCTGCAGCCTGCATGGAAACACAGTGCCACCCCTCCAGCGCTAGCTCACTTGGCAGAAGGCAATTCCCTGCCCCCCTCCCTGAAAGGAAATGCAGGATACTAGGGTTCTATCAGGCTAGTAACAAAAAAAATAAAATAAAATAAGAGTGCACGGTAATAATATTTGTGGGCTTGTTTGCATGGTTATGGTGCAGCCGTCCTGGAGCTATCACTTAAAAATAAAAACAGAACAGCAATCCATAAAAGCAAAGTAAGCTGTGCATAGGAAACTAGGTTGTCCTGAGAAGGCTAGAGTGCAACTGCTCACGCTTTCTGCATGCATGTAGTTAGGCAAGCATCAACCACAGGAAAGCTTTACCTGTGATTTTTTTTAAAAAAGCCTTATTCTTTGCCACATTTCTTTCCACCCCATGGTGACCAACAGTGATATGTATGACAACACTGTGGTGCTGGTTTTTAATTCACCTTCCACCAAAATAGGGCAGCTCCACTAATAGGTGAAAATAATCATCGCTAGGTATGATGTCTGAAAGCTTCCTTGGCTGATTTATCTGGTTTCAGGAACTAAGTCATCAGCTGGTGGATACCACTTTTTCCAAGGGTTGCTTTACTCAGAGGCATTATTTGGACCTACCCCTTTAAATCTTACTGTTTCAATCTGCGGCTAAATTTTATTACTTCTGATGATCAACATTTTATTTACATAAGCTATCTTAACCTTACACTCATTAGCATGTTATATAAGAGCATTTTAAAGGTCTACTGCAATATACTGTGTCTCTTTTGTAAATAGAAGTGTTGTTCTAAGTTCTTGTGCTTATTTACTTGTTTAGTTCCTCCATATGTCGGTTCTTTAAAATTTCTGCTGCTGTGCTCTTAATCTTTCCTGGTGTGTTGCACTCTTTCAAACTGTGCACAGGGATGGTACATAGTAGTGACATAACAGTTTTGCTTAAGGCTATAGTGCATAATGGTCTGCCTTGTGATGCCTGCCTTTTAAAAGATGCACCTTTTGTACAATTTAGAATTGCTTTCTTACGTCACAGAAAAACTTAGTGGAGATTTCTATAAAACATAACAAAGCATGTTTAAAAAGAACCTTTTTTTATTTTCAACCTTTTCAAAATTCTGTTTACCAACATTTCCATAATAACAGTTTTGCCTTTCTTTAGAATTAGAAACAAGAAGGTTGAAGAAGCCAAATACAGATATAGTTTTGGTGTTTGTCCTCATAACTGGAGTTATTGTTTGTGTTGGCGTGGTCTTTGCAATAATCTTCATCATCCTTAACTGGTAGGTAAACAGTGTTGAACTGAAACAGACTTTGCAGTTGGGTAACAACGAACTGTCACATTATGGCTGCAACAAGCAGCATACCTTTTAAAGCAAATTACATCACCCAAAGAATCCTGGGAGATGTAGTTTGTTAAGGGGTGCTGGGAATTGTAGTTCTGTGCAGGGCAAACCACTGTTCCCAGGATCCTTTGGGATTCTTTGTGCTTTCAGTTTATGGCATTTATGTTGCAGAAGCCAAGTACAGTACTGATCAGGAGATTGTATATGATGATGTAAGAACTCCAGAAGTTATATGCAGTACAGTACAAATATTTTGTGGAAAAGGAGGGTACTAGGGCAGACATACACTCTGGCAATGAGGCGTGAAAGCAGGCTTTCTAACGGTGCCAACTACAAGCAGCTCCATACTTTAGGTGGGAAGACAAGAACAATCCACACATAGTTGCTTGTTGCAAAATGACATTCATAGAAAGAGGTGCCCCACTCAAGAATCTGTCTCCCAGAGCAATTGTTTTCTGTAGCTTCTTTTATAAGGCTGGCCAGGGGCTTCTAGATGCAGGTAAAGGTAATGGGTAAAGGGACCCCTGACCATTAGGTCCAGTTGTGACCGACTTTGGGGTTGCGGCGTTCATCTCGCTTTATTGGCCGAGGGAGCCAGCGTACAGCTTCCAGGTCATGTGGCCAGCATGACTAAGCCGCTTCTGGTGAACCAAAGCAGCGCATGGAAACGCCGTTTACCTTCCCGACAGAGTGGTACCTATTTATCTACTTGCACTTTGACGTGCTTTCGAACTGCTAGGTTGGCAAGAGCAGGGACCGAGCAACGGGAGCTCACCCCGTCGCAGGGATTCGAACTGCCGACCTACTGATCGGCAAGTCCTAGGCTCTGTAGTTTAACCCACAGTGCCAACTACATCCCTTCTAGATGCAGTTATGAATCTGGTTTAGCTGGTAACAAACAGTAAAGAATAGGTGAATCTGCAAAACTAGCAAAGGCATTACAAACAAAACAAAACCCTGAGGAGACCTTTAAAAGGGAAGAGGAACTGTTCCAGATACAGGAAGCATCATGGCAGATTGCAAGCAGAAAAATGGAAGAAATGAATAAAGGAAGCTGCTGGTGGGGAAATTGCCTCATGAGGCATGGAAAGGGTGAGAAGTAGAATAGGAGGAAACGAGAGAAGAGAGCATTAGAAGTGGAGAGGTCAAGAGTTTAAATGCCAGTACTGTACATAGAGTGTCATTCGAAGAATGGTTGAAAAGCATTGCTTTCATTTTAATGTGATAAGGTTTGTGCTATAGTATGCTGTCTGTTTGGCTGAAGACTCAAAATAGCTTTTTTAGAGAGATAAAGGGAAAAGATGATGCTTTGCATGGCTCAGCCTTAGGTGGACCAATTGTCCGATCCAGGGCTTGTCCCCACTTCTTCTTGTCCTACTGCTTGCAACCCCTGCTCATCGAAAACCACTATTTAGTGCTCAGTCAGAGCAAACAGCTATTTAGGTTTTCTCCAGATTGATGTTTGCTCTGATTTAGCACTAAAAAGTGGGGTTTTCCTGGGAAAGGAGCAGGGTGAGGAGGAAACCACTCAGACCCTCAGACAAGTGTGGATGAGCCCTTGGTATAAGGCAGCTTCATCTGTTCCATTGCTCATAGTGCATTCACTCCTTTGTTGAACAAGGTCTGACCAGAAGTCAAGAACAGGGCAGAAGAAAAGCTTGTGTACGCCATTGGAAGTGATGCAACCCTTAACCATAGCTGTCAATTTTTCCCTTTTCTTGCGAGGAATCCTATTCGGAATAAGGGAATTTCCCTTTAAAAAAAGGAAAAGGTTGACAGCTATGCCCTTAACCTTTATTCAAGACTTTAAAAAACGTATTTTCTGTCTCTAGCCTGCTTTTTAAAAATGACACAAAGACCGGTGGCGTTTGTCTTACGATCTGGTTGCGGCTTATCTCGTAGGGCTGCTGTCAAAATGTTCTGGCAAACAAAAGTTTGGCGAAGCAGAGAGGAGCCAAGCTCAAGTTCATTGAGGACGTCATCGGGACAGTTCACCGCAGTAGACCAGATGTCGCAACTAGACAACAATGCAGGAGAACCGGTTTCTACTTACCAGGAGTGGACTGGACCAACAAGAGGCAGCGAAGGAGGAGGGGGAGGAGGAGAAGGAGGAGATGCAGACAAGGGGAATTACTAGAAAAGAGAGATTATTTTATAAAAGAGAGAGATTAAAGTATGCTCGATATATTAAGAGTACCAGGTCTGAGAAGTGCTTTTTGCCGCTTTGATTAAGCTTGGTTGTGAACATTGAGACAGTAGTGGGAAACAGCATCAACCAGACTTAAGGACTGATTTCTGCTGTCAAGATTAGTCTGGTTCATCAGGAGCCTCTGCCTTTCTGTGCTGTTGAAAAGCCAAAGTGAGATGTTTTCGCATACCCAAACTCGCACAATAAAATACATTTGCACTCCAGTTCTTAATATCTATGCTGGTGTATGTGTCTGTGACATAGTTCATGCTTTGTGAGATGGTGATAGTGGAATTAGGCTAGAGCCCCAAACCCTGATCCACACTGGTAGAGGGGGTTAAGATCCAGAAGACGTCTCCAGCTGCTGGTCTTGAAAGTATGGCGCAAGCCATGCTCTGAGATGGGGTCTCTGTGCTGTGCCATCCTGGCTGGGGTGGGGAGCAGGGTTTCAGAGGGCTCCACCATTCCTTACTGCCCCCGTTGCTTCCTGGCCAGACTTAAGATCGCTCTGTTATTGACTGATACTCCAATAAATTTCATGCTGGCACAGGTGCATGCAGACCGTAATCAAGCACAGGTCTTGGCACCTTTTAAGCCCATTAAAATCAATGGGTCTAAATTTCATATAGATTTACAATTTTCAGTTATACATTTTCCACAATAAAATATCCAATAAGATAGTACATTCATTGACTTCTCCTCCTTCCATTGTTCTTTTAATTTTCCCATTATTACTTCATATTCTATTCCAACCATCTAATTTCCCCCCCTTTACATATTACCTCTACTTACTGTAGGTCAAGCATCCCCAAACTCAGCCCTCCAGCTGTTTTGGGACTACAGTTCCCATCATCCCTGACCACTGGTCCTGTTAGCTAGGGATGATGGGAGTTGTAGTCCCAAAACAGCTGGAGGGCCAAGTTTGGGGGTGCCTGCTGTAGGTTATACTGTTGAATTTACCTTAATCCTGCTAACTTTTTCACTTGTTTACAGTTATTTTCCAGATACTCCACAAATATTTTCCGTTCCTCTCTATGAACTCTATCTTCTTGTTCTCTTATTCTGCTTTAGACCTGCTAACTGCATACCCCATCCTTTTAAGATGCCATTCCTCCTTTGGGACCTCTCCCACCCTCTATTTTTGGGCT
Source organism: Podarcis cretensis (assembly GCF_951804945.1). Classification (NCBI taxonomy): domain Eukaryota; kingdom Metazoa; phylum Chordata; class Lepidosauria; order Squamata; family Lacertidae; genus Podarcis; species Podarcis cretensis. The sequence goes on along the minus strand of NC_137172.1, from coordinate 82,393,928 downwards.
AACAAAATCCGAGCTACTGTAGTTGAATACATACTTTTTTCTGGCCCCTGGGAACTTCTGTCTGCACTATTCCTAGAAGAAATGCCTCCATTTGGGGGGGGGGATGTTCTTTTAAACAATTTTTTCATCTCATTCTAAATCATTTCCCAATAATCCTTAACTATTCTTCATGTCCACCACATATGATAAAACGTTCCTTCTGCTTCTTTATATTTCCAACACATACCTAATTCAGATTTGTACATATTTGCTAATTCACTCGGCGTTGGGTACCATCTATATATCATTTTCATGTAATTTCCCTTCACAATGGGTCTAAATTTCAGTTGGAATACAGCACTGACGTTTATCAGCCTACACAAAGAACATTTCATATCATGTCACTTATCCTGTCATCAACCTTCCTTACTTTCCTGAAATGTTAAAACCTCAGGGAAGTCTGAGTACCATAACTTTAGTTACTGCAGAAGAGGGAGCAATGTTACACATTTGCAAATTGAGACAAAAAGATTTGTGCTTGAAAATGACTGTGTAGGGGAAATAAACCTTGTATTCCCAATTTCCTTTAATAAATTCCCTTTTCTGGCAGCACATTTTTATAGATCAAGTTGAGTCCCATTTTGAATTCATGGCTGCAGAACTGTTAAATAGTAAAACTATATCACATATTTTCAGTTTTATAGAAAGCAAAACTTCCAGGGGAGGGGGGGAGAGAATAGGCTGTTGAAAGTAGCAACCATTGACATTTAATGGGGACTCAGAGTAGCTCCAGCATTAACAGCTGTGCTGGAAATTTTATAAAAGAGTTTATGCCAAATACACAAAAGTATAGACAGAACTGGTTTTCAATAACCAGAAAGCTCATTATTAAACAATTGTTCATTTTTTAAAAAGGGAGCTCATTGAAGGAAAAACACATAAGGTTTATTTCCAAAGTTCATATATTTGTGCAGATGTTCTAATTGCACTCCCTGCATCTCTTTAAAAGAGCTTATGAACATTTTTCATAATTGTATGTTTTTGGTTCTTTTTAAAGAGAAAAAGAAAAGAAAAATGAACACTAACCATTACTTCTCACAGAACTCTGCATTTAAAACTGGCAACTATTTGAATCACTGAGATGGGCAATGCTTTATTGTGTTATTGAGGAAAAGCATCCTAAAATCTAAAGAGAAAATGTAGATAAGAAAACAGCCCAGAATACAATGGTGGCAGCGCTGTCCGCTGCTCCATTAGTCAAGGCCAAAGCTTTTTATTTCACTTGCTGTTCAATGTCAATGCAATTTTCTATAATATTTTATCTTGTTAAATGTTTGTGGCTGAAGGAGAACTGTACACTAAAAATAATAATTAAAATGGCAAATATACAAATAATGAATCCATTTTGTACAAATTTCCTGATATTAATAAGCTGCTGAACTTTGCATTTGCAAACTCTGACAAATGTACATAAGGTCATCGTAACTTTTGAAAAGGGAAATGAAGGACGGGGGTGGGGGTGCTGATGGGGCTTGTAGCCCAAAATATCTAAAGGGCCCAAGATTGTAGAAGGGTGTTTTATTCCAACACACACACCCCTCCACAAAAAAATACTTTAATAGAAATAGCATTTGTTTTGCTTTGCTTTTTAAGAACTGCTAATGATTCAAAAGCACAAAACAACCCTCAGGTTCTTGTTGGGAAATCCCACAGTTTGTAAATGTGTGTATATGGATGATTATACACCACCTGATGGAAACACACATAGAACACACCTTATCTTTTTTCTTATTATAATACTTATAAATATACTTCACCTATACAGATACCAGGGCAGGTAAAACATATTTTGTGTGTGTTTTTTAAACAAATCATATATGTGCTAGGCCAAGGGTGCTTTACTGTTTTGATCCAATTCTGACAGAATAAAGCACTTGAACAATGAAGCCAGTGCGTTATGTCTATAGCATGCTCCTATGGGAAAACCCCAGTTTAGCCATTCTCCATTTCCAGTGTCAATTAAACAATGATACTTACCAGGATCAGGGCAAGATATATCGTGAGGCAGGGTGAGGCTGCCATCCCAGCAGCTCATAAGGGAACCAATTAAGTTTGTTTGTTTGTTTGTTTATAATACAACAGGTGCTTGTGGGATTTTTACCTCACCTTGACCCAAGATGCTATTCATTTTGACCAAAGACGGGGGTAACCTCAGGCAACAAAATATCTTGGGCTAGCCCAACTGCAGCCTACCTGCCCTTGGACCTTCATTGACCCACCTGTGTAATCTTATTTGGATTGACATAATCTTACTGGGGCTGACAAGGTTTTAAGGGCAACTGTGCAGACCTTGTGGTCTGTATAACTGCCTTCCAGATAAGGATATAATCTTTCCACTTGTGAATTACAGACCCCATCCGAACTTGCACATATCAGTGTAGATTCTTGATCATTCCCTGTTTCTTGGGAGGGAGGAAGTGGGACGATCTTTTTGTAATTCACAGCTTGTCTGTATACGATCTGCTCTCTTTCTCAGGAAATTGAGGAAATATTAAAATACTTTTAAGTTCATAATGTATGAGCCAGTTTCACTAAAAAGTGTGATCTACTGGCATAAGTGATGGAAATAATTTTTTTCCTTGACAGTTTTTATGCATTCCTAGCTTAAAATGAAATCTTAATGATGAATCCGAAAGATTTTCATTATATTTTATTACTTCATTTAGTCAAAGACATTTAACAAAATACTAAGGAATAAACCAGGGGAGGGGTGTTCCCCTGTGGTGCCTTGTGCCATTGATTTCTTTCCAAAAAGACAGTTTTAAAAACCACATGCTCCATAAAATGAAGGAAAGTTACAGTTGAAAGCAGATCTCATTTTGTATTATTAGTGGTGATATTTTCTCCAGTGTGATTAAGATTCAGGGAGCATTTCCTTTGTAAATCAAGGAATAGTTTCAGCTAAATGTTTAATGAAATTTGCAGTATTCTGTGTTGCCTCTGCAATTAATTAGTGCTATGAATAATAGGAAGTCAGAATCTCACTTACTTAAAAATAAAATCTAGATTATTATTCATTTAATTTCTATACCGCTTTATATTTTTCAGATAAAATCTCCAAGCGGTTTACCACACACCAGAACATCAACTAAAACAATCCAGAATAAAAACATTACTGAAGAAAGTTGGATATAAAGTATGCATTCAAAGCAACATACTAAACAGGGAACTAAAATGTTATGAAAAAGATTTCAAAATAAAACATTAAACTGCAAAATGCATATTTAACACAGCAAAGTTAACCAAAAAAATCTTAATGTTTCAAAAGAAAGCATTACTAAAGGAAGTCAAATATGAAATGCACATTTAAAATAGCGTAATTAACAAGGAACTAAAAACATTATCCTAAGCATAGAACCTACCTGCTGCTGTTTTGCCAGTTGTGCAAGTTTCCAGTGCAATCCTATGCAAGGAGACCATTTTGGCTGTGAGTCCTGCCTGTAAGACCTGCTCCCTGCCCTCCCGGACCCAGTGGAAAAAGTCCTGCAAGATGGCACATGTCTACCAGGACTCGCAGCCAAGATTGTCTCCTTGCATAGGATTGCACTGTAACATGTTGTATGATTGTTAGACAAGCAAACCACAGATATTCGGCAAACTGCTTTTCCGTGGTGCTTAGTAGAATTAGTTAGTCTTGGAAGCAATTGGGAAGCAATATGGATTATTCCCCTGGATCTGATTCTGTGATAGCTAGGAACTGCTAGCACATGATGGGTGTTCTGTCTCGCAACCTAGAAATATATGCCTTGAGTTGATGATAACATTCATTTTCCATCTGCGGTAAGCATTGACATTTAATCAGGTCAACTGGGAAACAATGAAAACAGTCTTCTGCAGCATGCAAGAAGAAAGCAAGTATTTTGATAAATATGGTATTAGGTGTTTTTGTTTTCTTTTGCTGATATGCATACCAGACAACCACTAGATCAATAGCCTTGTCTGTGGAGAAACATAGTATCCAGATAAACTTGAATGCTGGGGGAAAACACACACACACACACACACACACAGAGAGAGAGAGAGAGAGAGAGAGAGAGAGAGAGAGAGACGGTTTACAGTAGTGATATATTTCAAATGGTTTTGCCAAAACCTCTGGTATGAAAATGAATATTTCCCAACCCAGACCACAGAATCGTAAGTAGATACTGCTAAATTGTTGTCTATCAGAAAGTGTAAAGTTAAGCTGGTTATTCAACTTTCACACCTAAATTGCTTCATGCTTTTAATCTTAATGAAGACAGGAAATTAGAAGCACACTCCTTTTGAAATACGCTTCCCCTGCTGTTTGACCTTGCAAAAGGTGTGATCTAATCATTTCAGATTTTCATTTCCTTTTTTCTTATTTTTAGAGTCTGGTTGGTTCAAGCTCCAATGTAGGAATTCACCCATATCTCTCTCTCTCTCTCTCTCTCTCTCTCTCTCTCTCACACACACACACACACACACACACACACACACACACACACACACAAATGCCCAGGTTTCCTTATTACTCACACCCAGGGTTCATTCTTTTTAAAGTCTATGTTTTCCTCCTATCCGCTTGTCAATTTGACATTCCTCTCAGTTCCCTCAGATACAATCAATTTGGGACTAGTTTTGTTTTGTTTTTAAAAAGTCGAAAAGCCAAGCAGAAGAAAATGGACGATGTACCAGCAGGCACTGAAAAGATATTTCCACTTGCTCTTCTTTTGCATGTCTCCCATAGGCAGGATTTCCCCACTCTTGGTATTAGAATTCACTTTTAGGTTGCACGGCAAATTAAGAAGCACACGCCTCTCCATGAAGGGAATATGCCAGCTTCTGTACATCCTCAGCAGATGTACTGTACTGATATTTCAGGGGTGGGGAACATTTGGACCTCCAGAAGTTCTTTCTTTGATTCCAACTTACATCAACCTCAGCCAGTGTGGCCAGTGATTAGGAGGGATAGGAATTGGAGTCCATCATCTTCTGGGTGGTGGTGGGGGGCACAGGTTCCTCACCCCTGCTATATGAAATACTGCAGAGGAAAGAAGTGTTGGGATTCAGAACTTATAGGGTTAAGATGTTCTGTGACGCCTCACATTCTGACGTGTGAAAGGAGGGAGGAGCTTTACTTTCTGTTGTTCTCTCTTTGTCTCTGAAAGAGACGGACGCCATGAATGCTAGCAGTCCAGGAGAATCTGAGAAATGCTGAGCTATAAATATTTTGCTGCAATAAACAACTGATAAATTTGGACTCATGAGTGCTTGGTGTGTTTGGATCTAAGCAAGCAGCAACGGTTTTTGTTCCGCTGTGTTTTTACTCTGCAAGGCGAAACCGGAGAGAAGAAGGTCTGCGCAGCTTGGCTAGGAAGTGTGCCGGACCGCAATAAACTGGGGCTAATTGGGGCCATAAAGCAATTAGCCACTGCCAATTAAGATTTTATCACAGGTTATGGGGACTAATCACCGCTTATAAAACTGTTGCTGAAAGTCTGCCGGTGTGCTTTGAAGTCAGCTTGAACAGCTGGGAAGACGCTACCGAAGCGGAGGTCTGCGTTCTGTGTTTTGCCTGCTGCTAAGAGGCAAGAGATGCTGAGAGCTGAGAGCTGGGAAAGCAGCTGAAAAATCGGGTGCCGGAGAGCTGACTGGTTTTACGTGAGTAGCAGCTGGGGCCCCGGGAAAGAGGAGAAAATGGCAGACAGCCAGGTCCTTGAGGACGTTCCGCTTGAAAAGCTCACTTTAAGAAGTTGGGCAACCTGGTCCAGAAGAGTAAGGGGTTGGTTTCTGGTTACTGGGCTTTGGGATGTAAGCCAGAAAGAGCCACTACCCCTAAATCCAGGTCCTGAAGGGACAGACTTTGCAAGCTTTGAGGCTGCGTTGCCTGAAGATGGCCAGCAGAGAATGCAAAGAGAGCTTGCTATGCTGAAAGCATGCGTACACGCATCGCTCTTGCCTAGTTTGGAAGGCGTAAAGTCAGCAAGGGCTGCCTGGGAGGTGCTGAGAAGTTTGTGTGAAACTTCAGCAGGAGGCCAGGGCCCTGGAGAAGTCATGAAGTGCCTGGAAATGGCTGTAGCCCCAGTCCCTGAGGTGCAAGTCGGGGGGGCTGAGAGTTCCAAAGGCAAGTTTCAAAAGTTTTCCACTGTGAGTGCTGAAGTGAAACGCAGTTTCAGCGAGGGCAGGGCTGGCACAGAGTGCTCTTCTGGAAGAAGGGGGGCCAGGCCAGCTGAGAGGAGCCCTGGGCAGTGTTTTTCCACTGGTGATCGTCGTCCAAAGTCTGGAAAGCTGTGGAGAGCTAGACGCTTCAAGGTCGGCCACCTGCACAAAGTGAAGATAAGGCCTAAAGAGTCGCGTGGGAACGCAGAGGCCAGTCCGGTCTCCAAGGCAACGGAGGAGGCTACTTCTACGGAAGCTGCCAAGGTCCTGAGCAAGGGGGAGTTGGTTGCCGAGACAACCAGAGAGAACAGCTGCAGAAGCCCAAAGAGAGGGGGCAGCGAGACGTTTGTTGCTATGGCATTGTTTGAGGACAGCTCTGAGAGAGACAATGATTTACGCTTTGTCATCGACTCAGGAGCTAATCGAAATCTGATTCCAGAGACCCCTGCAGTCGAGATGTGGAATTGCACAGCAATTCCGGCTGGAAAAACTGTTCAGTTCGCTAGTGGGGAAAAGAAAAATGTAACTAACGTTGCAAATGTCTTTTTTTCTGTTTTGCAGGAGCAGATGGAAGTTTGCATTGTGCCGGGAGTGCAACACTGTATTTTATCTGTGCCTTATTTGTTGAAAAAGGGGTTTAAGGTTTGCTTTGAACATGATTTTTGTACAATCTCCAAAGGAGGGAAGCAACTGGTTAGAGTTGCAAAGGGGCAGAATGATCTCTTCATTCTTAAAACGTCTCTGGAGGGTGAGGGGAAGGTTGAGAAAGCACAAGCCCTGCGTGCTACAGTTCCCACTCATGTTTCATGTGCTTGTGCGTGGCATAAGAAGACAGCTCATTCTTCTCTTGAAGAACTACAGGTGCTACCTGAGGTTAGCAAAGGCTGTAGAATTGAGGAATGTGCAAGAGTCCTAGATTGTCAGGCTTGCAGACAGGCAAAGGTAAGAGGGTGCAGTTACCCCAGGGTGGAGAGGGTAACCACAAAACCTTTTGATCTTGTGCACATAGATCTGTTGGGTCCCATGAAGGAACCAAGTTTGGGAGGGGCCAGGTTTCTGCTGACGCTGCAGGATGATTTTTCGCAGAACACCTGGACACATGGTCTCAAATCCAAGGAAGATGCAGCACAGCTGATTAGACGTTGGATTGAGGAGGTGGAACTAAGGTTCTCCACGAAAGTGCAGGCAATCACTAGTGACAGAGGTGCACAGTTTACTGGGTCTGCTTTGCAGAAGTTCTTTCACAAGAAAGGGATAAGTCACACAGTGACTTCTCCTCAACAGAGGGGGGTGGCAGAGCTCAGAAGTGAGGCTCTGGTTAAGGCTGCACAGGTGATGCTGTCAGATTCTGGGTTATCTCCAAGGTTTTGGATGGAATCAATTAAATATGTGAGCTTCACCTGGAATCGGTCCTACAATTCAGTGGTAGGAGACACCCCGTTTTTCATGCTTCACAGGAGGAAACCTCAGGTTCACTTCCTCCGTGCGTTTGGATCAATGGCCTCGGTGCCGGTGCCTGAAGCTTTGCGAGGGCCAGGTGAACCCAAGTTCCAGAAAATGATCTTCTGTGGGTATGAGCCAGCGGCTCATGCATGGAGGTTTGCATACCCGTCAGGTGATCAGAGTAAGCTGCTGATCAGTAAACACGCTGAGTTCTATAAGCAGGATGAAAGGTCAAAGACTCCTGCCAGGCGTGATATTCTTTCAGAATGTCTTTCTGATTCAGAGCAGGAAGGTTCTGATTAGGAGGAAGGAGAGGCTGAGTCTGCTGATGACGATCAGCTCACTGACCAAAGTCAGGAGCAGGATGGGGCATCTCCACAAGTTGTAAAAAGAGAGCCCAAGAGTGAGCCTAGTTCTCCTGTGAGGGTAATTCAAAGGATTCGAAGACGCGTTAAGTCAGAGGGGGAATCCCGGGATGCAGAGGACACACCTGCTGACCACAGTGAGTCAGAGGAAGTGCCTGAGTTTGTGCCCAGGCGGTCCAGTCGCACAACGAAGGGAATTCCACCTGAGAGGTATCAGGTCACAGGTGCGTGGGTAAGTTTCGCACAGTGTGAATCTGAGAGTTGTGAGGATGTTCCACAGATGCCTGACAGGAACGCCAGGAGAGGGCGCAAGGCATTGGGGAAGGGATTGATCTCACAGAGGTCTGCAAAGGTACATCCACAGGTCTTGTCAGAATGCTCGGCGAGAGGGGGTGTTGGGATTCAGAACTTATAGGGTTAAGATGTTCTGTGACGCCTCACATTCTGACGTGTGAAAGGAGGGAGGAGCTTTACTTTCTGTTGTTCTCTCTTTGTCTCTGAAAGAGACGGACGCCATGAATGCTAGCAGTCCAGGAGAATCTGAGAAATGCTGAGCTGTAAATATTTTGCTGCAATAAACAACTGATAAATTTGGACTCATGAGTGCTTGGTGTGTTTGGATCTAAGCAAGCAGCAACGGTTTTTGTTCCGCTGTGTTTTTACTCTGCAAGGCGAAACCGGAGAGAAGAAGGTCTGCGCAGCTTGGCTAGGAAGTGTGCCGGACCGCAATAAACTGGGGCTAATTGGGGCCATAAAGCAATTAGCCACTGCCAATTAAGATTTTATCACAAGAAGGCTTATGTGACATCATAGTGATGTCAGATAATTGACAGTTGGGTGGGCTCCACCTGTCAAAATATTCCAGCAAGGATGGGGGAAGACCCAGTTTTCTATTCCTGGTCAATAGTCTTGATACCTCAGATTCTAAAGGTAGCCCTGTGTTGGGAAGTTTTTAATGTTTGACACTTTACTATGCTTTTACATGTGCTGTATGCTGCCCAGAGTGTCTGGGGAACCCCAGCCAGATGGGTGAGATATAAGAAACAACAACAACATACCCTTCAACATTTATTTGATGAAAATAGGGACATCTTATTCCATTATTATTATTATTATTACTACTACTACTATTACTACTACTATTATTTTATTTATACCCCACCCATCTGACTGGGTTGCCCCAGCCATTCAGGGCGTTTGCAACATATATAAAAACATACATAATAAAACTATACAGGGCTGCCTTCAGATGTCTTCTAAAGGTTGTTACTTATCTCCTTGGCTTGGCTGTCGCATAACTCCATACCCTCCAACATTTCTCCAATGAAAATATGGATGTCCTAAGGAAAAGCAGGACATTCTGGGATCAAATCAGAAACTGGGACAGACTATCCCTGGAAAATAGGGACACTTGGAGGGTCTGTATACAGCACAAGGGTAAGGGTGACATCCATTGCTCCACCCATTCTTTACTTTGGCCTGTGATTCAGCCCTCTTCCTGTTCCCCATCTTATAGGGAAGTCACTAAATAGTTCCATGCTATCTAAGGCATTCTTTTTTCTTTTAATGTTGTTGACTATATAGAGGGACATTTGAGCCTGTTGTACTGATAGCAGAAGAACTTAATGGCAAAATCTGAAAGGTTGCTAGGAGGGCAAGATTTAGTAAGATGAAAGTATAACAGGTAAAAGGTGAACAAAGCCCACATTTTTCAGTTGATATCTGTGACAAAGCAAACAGCTGTGTCTTATTAGATAATCCCCCAGACGTGGGCCAAGCTGGATGTGGTACGCAAGTGGAGTTTTCAGATGTGAGCATCTCTGATGCCTCTTTCCACTTGTAAATTCAGAATTACACACACACACATCTCATAGGCATATCACAGCATGCCTAACTCATTGCTGCTACTACTGCTGCTGCACCAAACTTGATGGGACGGGGGATAGGGGACGGGGTGGTCCAGAACCAGGTCTCAACAAGTTTGAGCAAGAAATAGCAAGTAGGCCTGGTTTGCCCAGTGCCTTGTGGGTGGCAGGCCTACTGCAATGAGTCAGAGAACTCTGCATGCTTCAGGTTTCATATGCAGCACTAGAGTGTGAAGCCCATGTTTTGAAGTTCCAAATACACATTATGAACCAGAGTTTCTGAGACACCATTTTGTAGCTCCAATTTATTGTTTCTATGTGATGTCTAAAGGTCTATATAGTTAAAGCCATGGTTTTCCCAGTAGTGATGTATGGAAGTGAGAGCTGGACCATAAAGAAGGCTGATTGCCGAAGAATTGATGCTTTTGAATTATGGTGCTGGAGGAGACTCTTGAGAGTCCCATGGACTGCAAGAAGATCAAACGTATCCATTCTTAAGGAAATCAGCCCTGAGTGCTCACTGGAAGGACAGATCGTGAAGCTGAGGCTCCAATACTTTGGCTACCTCATGAGAAGAGAAGACTCCCTGGAAAAGACCCTGATGTTGGGAAAGATGGAGGGCACAAGGAGAAGGGGACGACAGAGGATGAGATGGTTGGACAGTGTTCTCAAAGCTAGAAACATGAGCCTGACCAAACTGCAGGAGGCAGTGGAAGACAGGAGTGCCTGGCGTGCTCTGGTCCATGGGGTCACGAAGAGTCGGACACGACTAAACAACTAAACAACAACAATGTGATGTCTAAACCAGTCATGGGTTAATTTAATGCCCCGTACAATTTCTAGAACATAGAGAGTACTACTACTAAATAAATGGTTAATTGGTATCTGTAGTAGTAATCCTCAATTATATAAGGTGTTTCATGTAAGAAATTGAAATTGTATTGGTTTTAGCTACATTCAGTGATTCCTGAATACAGGAAACCACACTTGATACTTTAGCCTAAATCAAGAAGGAGACAGGGAGACGACTGAAATTGCTTCTTAACAATGAACAAATTTATTATTTTTATTATTTATGTGCATATACTGTAATTCAAGAGAGCAATTAGCATCCCTTTGAAATCTTACCATGGAATAATACTGTTTCTGTGGAAATGGGATTGTAAGCATGATTTGTTGCTGCTAGCAAAAAGAATATAATCAGATTCTGTTTCCAAATGTATTTGCTTAAGAAGACAATAGACAATATTAGCAGTGAAACATTTATCTGTCTAGCTTAACTGGCTTAGGTGAGAGAGTTACTGCTTAAAAGCTCAGAGAGAAGGAAAGTTAATATCCTTGGTTTGGTCAGCTTGTAACTTTCCGGTTTTAACATTTCTTCACAAATGCCACTTTCCCACAGGAAAACTACAAAAGGGAAAACAGAAAGGACAGTGCCTTCGTGATATCAACAGCTGCTATACCAGCCCTCCTCTTCTTCTTACACTTAGTTGCATGATTACAATCCCTAGCACAAACTGATACACTATGGTGAATTCCATGCTGCTAAATTAAAATATTGCGTAGCAACCGACAGGTCTTCATCTCAGACAAACTGCTGATATGTGCTATGTTTTTCTTACCATTGGACATGACGAAGAGATTAGCCCTTGCCATTTTATCCTCTGCTCTTTCTTCCTACTCAGAGCACTTAAGGAGAGCGCTGGATGAGAGGTTCTCCTGTTAAGACTGCAGTGCAGACGGGTATATACAATCCACCTGCAATCTTGCACACAGTTAGGCTTCTCAAATCCCACAAAGCCGGTGGAATTTAAACAGACTGTGAGGAATGCTATAGTGCTGTAATTCTACTTTGCAAGGGAAAAGGCAATCTTGCTTTACCAAACAAGCCATTTGCATCAGCATAACTGCTTCCTGCCCACTTGCAAGGAAGGGGCAATGTCTTCTCTGAATGGAGCTCTGAAAGGATGGAATTTTCCTCAAGCACATCATAAATATTTCCTTCAGTACCTTTGGTGAGGAAGCAAGGATTGGCCAGAAATACATCCCTGGAATACATTAAACAAATGGAATTCCTCTACTGGAACACACTATATACATTTAATGGAAACCTGCACCCTGAATTATATCTTGGTGCTCCAAAGCCTGAAACAAGCTAAGTTTCTGCTTTTTTTTTTTTTTTTAAGAGAAGCCAGAGTTCCTGAGTTTTGTAGAACTGCAACATCTGCAGCGCTGTTATGAAACAGGTTTAAAATTGGGCTGGGGAAATTCCCTTGTGATACACCAATGAGAAAACAGACCTAGATTTTAGAAGCTGGATGCCTAAAATTAGGATCCTAAGTGCCTAGTTACACACCTAAATAAGCAAAGTGATTTTTGAAAGTGCTGAGTTGCCTGTATCTCCTGGTTTGGGAGATGTTTGCCCCATAAACCTGCCTTGCTGTAAGCACAGCACAGGAGGAGTATTTTATTCCCTTTCGTTTGCTGATGATCCTTTTTCTTCTTTCCATTTCTTGACTGCTTAGCAGCCTTTATGATAGAGTCGGAAGGGACCTTGAGAGTAATTTAGTCTAACCTTTTGCTCAATGCAAGATCTGCAATGCGGAGTGCAACAACTGCAGCCTCTCTGCCCAGCCTCTGCTAGCCTTAAATACCTCTAGCAAAGGACAGCTCAGGTTTTTCTAGGCTTTAGACTCCCTGACACCATCCTGTAGATTCAGGCTAATCTGTTGAACTCATCTTTGTTTATATATCTCTTCTTCCATCTCCTATACACATCCTCTTTGAATCTCAGCTCATCAGAGAGCAATCTGTGCAGCCACACTGGCTTCTTTCAATATCTCGCATTTTTCCTCCCTCCCTCCCCTGTTTCCCCAACATAGGGATTTACTGCTTTCCTAAAGTGCCCCCTCCCCAAGTTATCTAACAGTTATATTGAGATATGGAGGCTGTGGGTTGTGGTGAACACTGATGGATGTTTGCAATGAGAGTTGATGGTGCAGGAAGGAGCAAAAATGAACTGCCACGGCCCCAAGCTATATAACACTCATGTTTTATATTTATATGGTTAAGAAACAGTCTGTCTAAAATTAAAGCCATTGGATCTGCTTTGAGCAAAATGCATGAGAATGAGCAGAAAGCTGACACATTTTCCTTCTGAGGGCCTGGCAACAGCTGCCACACAACACTGGGTACTCTGCCAGGAATGCCAAGCTCCACAATTAAGACAAGGACATGTGCATGGAGACACTTCCAAGTAATCATACTTACTAACACTCAGGGTACCCTTCTGCATATTCAAAACTGAACTCGCAGGATAACTGCACCTGCAAAACAATTAGGTAAAAGGTAAAGGACCCAGACAGTTATGTCCAGTCAAAGGCGACTATGGAGCCTGGATAGCTCAGTTGGTTAGACCATGGTGCTGATAACACCAAGGTTGCAGGTTTGATCCCTGTATGGACCAGCTGCATGTTCCTGCCTTGCAGGGGGTTGGACTAGATGATCCTCAGGGTCCCTTCCAACTCTACAGTTCTATGATTCTATGACTTGTGGCGCTCATCTCACTTTCAGGCCAAGGGAGCCGGCATTTGTCCACAGACAGCTTTCCGGGTCATGTGGCCAACCTGACTAAACCACTTCTGGTGTAATGGCACACTGTGACAGAAGCCAGAGCATATGGAAACGCCATTTACTTTCCCACTGCAGGGGTACCTGTTTATCTACTTGCACTGGTGTGCTTTCGAACTGCTAGGTAGGCAGGAGCTGGGACAGAGCAACGGGAGCTCACCACCATTGTGCAGCTTTGTTTTTCTTCCTTAAAGGGAGCCTTCTTAATCTAATAGCTTCTTTAATTTTGCTCATTAACCTGATCATGCTCATAACGTAATGCTCTCCCCTGCCATTCTCTTGGTCCTGCTGGTACCTTTCCTGATCTAGGATAGATATTCTAGCTTAACTTCATTATTGTGATTTTAGACAATTCTAATATTTTTAAAAGAGATTTGGCACTTGACGATCTCTTTCAGCTTCTTCTTTTTTTTAACCAATCTGCACATTTGGGGAAAATTTCCTCTTCTTTTTATTTCCTGATTTAATAACACATCACTTTCGGATATAGTGAGATATTTCCACATGAAACCTTCCTTTTCCCCCTGCCAAGTGCTGAACACCATTGAAGCAGACGGTTAATGCTGCTACCAAAACAGAAAGCACACAATTTCTGAAGTAGGCCTCTGACGGAGTATCATCAGTGTCCTTTGTTGCTTCCAATATAGGATCACGTGTGCTATTGTCATGTGGCCTTGTCTTCTTACACCTAACTATATCACATGTACCCAGTACTAAATTACTCTTGTGGTCTGGTATCATCACTCGTAGCAGTTCTGTGGAAGAGTCTGCCTCTTTGGGGATTTCTAGCTTGTTGGACTCTTACTTCCTCTTTGATTTACAGAGCAATGGCAACTCTTGTGCCTCATTTCACTAGGTTTCAGTTCTGCCTATTATGTACCCTCCTCTATGAGCAAGCACTCCAGTTTGCCCATCCTTGCATTAGCATATAAGTATTTATATGCAGCACTGTCTCTCTCCAAATGGCCTCTCTAATTTTCTATCAAGCCTCGGCACTTGTAGTGCCTGGTTTTATCACTGGAGGTTTTTAAGCAGAGGTTGGATAGCCACCTGCCGTAGATGCTTCAGTTGACATTCTTGCACTGCAGGGGGTTGGACTAGGTGACCCCAGGGAGTCCCTTCCAACTATTTGATTCTATGATCCCTCCTTTGCAAGAAAGACCCTCAATTCAATGGTACCTCGGGTTACAGATGCTTCAGGTTACAAACGCTTCAGGTTACAGACTCTGCTAACCCAGAAATAGTACCTCGGGTTGAGAAATTTACCTCAGTATGAGAACAGAAATCGTGCGCCAGCGGCAAGGCAGCAGCGGGAGGCCCCATTAGCTAAAGTGGTACCTCAGGTTAAGAACAGTTTCAGGTTAAGAACGGACCTCCAGAATGAATTAAGTTCTTAACCCGAGGTACCACTGTATTAACATACTGCTTATTTCAAAATGTTAGTTGATTGATACAAGTAAAGAGCTAATTTACTAAGGTCTTTAATTTACTGATACAATGTAGAAGACATTGGGAACTACAACGGAAGAAGAAAAAATATCTTCTCCAGAAGATAATATCCAACTTTATGATAGATCGGTAAATACAAATGCTCTCATTGCGATGTTCTGCGTGAATTCATAAATTATTTTACTACAGTTTATCTGATCACCGTCACAGAACATTCCTCTTGTAACTGCTTTCTTTTTACATAAACTAATCCTCGAGGTCTTCTGTTTCCTCCCCAAGCGCATGTCTCTGATGAATAGCTGTGAACCTTCCCACTTTGTCCTCTGGGTGGGAACAGATTCTTAAGTGGCTGCAGCTGTAGAAAGCGATTAAATACCACCGTCTCCCTGTAAGTAGCAGGTGGCAGGTGGCAGCCAAAGGTTGGGGTCAAAGGGCTCCATCCCATTTTAGCACTTGCATTGAGTAACAGGGCAGGGGTGGGTGCAATGCATCAGTCCTCTTTTATCTTTTCTCCCTGTTGAAAATGGGGGGAGGGGGTAAGGGTACAATTGCAAGGTGCCTGCTGGGTTGAGAAGCATCTTTCTACATCTAACCTTCTCAGCAAAGAGTTTGATCAGAGAATAGGGTGGAGAATGCAACACAACAAAAAGAGGGGATCAAAAAGACATTGGATACAGGAGGAAAACGGCTGCCGTGTTACCTCTCCATTCCCATTTCACTATATATTCTTTTTCAAGGGAAACAATTCTTATATTTTTGCTTTAGACGTATAGACATAAAAATACACTGCGTCTGCACTATACATTTAAAGCAGTATCATACCGCTTTAAAAAGTTACGGCTTCTTCCGAAGATTCCTGGAAACTGTAGTTTGTTAAGGGCACTGAGAGTTGTTAGGAGAACCCTATTTCTCTCATAAAAGCTAAAATTCCCAGAAAAGTCAACCCTTCTTCCCAGGGAGTTACAGAGACAACCATTTCCTTCATTTGCCAGCAGAGTAACTCAGAAACTGAAAGGTGATATGCACATGTTGAAAAAGAACTATTGACTGTGCTATTTGGAACGGATCTATTTTTTCCAGCTCATATTTGGCCGGATGGTGCATGCCCTGTTGGATCACAAGCCGCTGAAACCATTAAGTGCCCCAAAGAGACCTCAACAGATATGGATGCAACTATGAAATGATGATGGTGCCCATGAAATAGCAACAAGGCAGCCCTGGGGAAAGTGGGAAGAGATATGTTTGTGTGACAACAGAAGGAATAGCTCATCATGATTGACAACTACTGTACCAGTCTTTGGGAGATCTCACACAGTCACAAAGGAGGTAAAAGGCTACACTGGCCATTGCAGAAATAGTTGAAATAATAGACCACAAATTTGTAACAGAACAATGCCACAGCATCCAGACTCATTGGGGATTTCAGTGTCTGCCCTCAAATGTAAGCATGTGGGGGAATAGTGGGCGAGACTCAATGGGTTCCATCAGCAGAAGCCCCCTGCAAGGACTTCTGCTTGTTCAAGGGGGCTTCTCCCCCTCTCAACACTCTGCACCCCTGAAATTGGCTTGCAGTTGGGGGGGTGTCTGAAGAACCCCCAGAGCAACACACGGTGGGAGGAAAAGGGGTTGATTCTATTTGCCCAGCTCAAATGCTTGCACCGACAGAACGGTCAGAAGAGAACGGTGTTGAATTCCTCCTAGTATATATTAGATGGACATAGGCGCCAACTCTTTTGGCCCCACCCCAATAATTTTTTGGAGGGCAAGCCCAGGGTGCAGAGGAGGCTGAGCACGGAGCCAAGCACAGCACAGCTTCAATGGCTGACTCCTCCTCCTGCTGTGGAGAGGAAGGGGGTGGGGAAGCAGCCCTGGCCGGTGGCGGCAGCTATAGCACAAGAGAGGAGGAGCCGCTGGCCATTGATGCTGTGCTGCCACCACATTCAGCTCCACCCTGTGGCTCCTCCCAACATCCTGATGTTGCAACAGCACATGTGTGACATCCCAAGGCCACGTGTGTCATTGCCCCGCCAAATCTTCTGCATATATTGGGGCCTCTATACATGGATATGTGTTGGGGTAGGGACTAAAGGGCTGTGTCTTATCATTATGTTGTAATTTGAAGGAAGAAATAAAATGTAAATAGTGAAGCAAAGCATCTTCTTCCTGTCTTTCCCAAAGCAATGGGAAAGCTGAATCAGCTGCCAAGATGGCTGAGAGAATTTGATTCAAATCTAGGACAAGCAGGAATTAATCTGTATTTCCCTATCTTGGACCAATACAACACTCCCTCACAAGGTTGGGGGGGCATGGCACAGGGATTAAAAAAAGAGTAATTTGGGGAAGGGGAGATATTTTATTTGCATGCCTTTCTACACAAATGTGCAAGTCATACCTGCCTGCAGACACTCTCTCATAAAAAACCCATTTCTTCCTCCTGTTCTTACCATCCAGCATTTTACAATTACAGCATATCTTCCATTAAATTTAATATAATCCATCAAGAGGCCTCACTGGGGATCTCCTTCATTCCAGATTTATTTGCTAATAGACTCATGACAGCCGATGATGGCTCTCTCTTTTCGTGCGATTATTAATTGCTAATGCAGTTTTATCACTGCAATCACAGAGTTGCCAAACACACATTCACTTCTTTTGAAAAGCTCCAGCCTAAATTATGGCTTCATCGTCCAAGTTTCTGTGAGAATTCAGAGCACCAATATAATATATGGAAAATAATTGAAGGGCGTAAATTTTAGCATTGTGTCTCATCTTCTTGACTGACTCCTAGCTCCTCGTTGGAACCAATTCTCTTTTGAGCACTTATACTCTTGTTCTCTGTCTCAGATTTATGCAGAATGAGGCCAGTCTCTCTTGGAGCAAATTCTGTGGGCAGAGACAGGGAAGCATGAGATCAGACAAGTTGAATGTGCCCAACTCTGAGGGAAAGATAAAGCCATGGGAGCCAGATACTTTGATTTCCCATACCCCCTGATCCTAAATCTAAACACAGCTACCCCACAGGAAATCTGTTCATTTCTATGGATTTTATTCCAACAGAAGTCTTTTAGCAAAGAAGTGTGTGAATTTCTGAGAGATCTGTAAGGGCTGTTGGAGCTTGTTTTTTGTTTTGCTTTTTTGTGCAGTTGCCCCTGGGGAAACAACTGTCGGAATGTTGTGTGGGTGAGACAGCAGGTTTTCTGTCAAAGAGACTGTCCAATGTTCTTCTGAACAATGTGCAAAGAAGCCCTTCTCTCAGAATAGCTCATTCTGTATTTCTCCCATCCCATGTTGTGCTTTAACATCTTGAGGCATTTGTGTTGTGGTTCTCATTGCAATTTAATTGTTTTATAATAACACTTCATTTAACTGGATAATTGACCACATGCTTAAATTTAAGTACATAAGCAGCCCTACTGGGGATGTTAAGAACGGTCCTCCCGGCTCTTTTTTCACATTAATCAGCCCATACGTTTAGCTTTCTGTTCTTGTTCCCCATGCCTTTGCACTAGTTTCAGATTGAAAGCACTCTTCTTGAACACCAACACGGGTTGTAAAATGGTATTCACACTTCCCTGTTCTCATCTCATTAGAAATACAATGTATACATCGAATAATGATATTGTCATGAATTTGGAGTGAGAGGAGTAGGCTATATACCCTTCTAATTCCTGGATCCAGCAAGTGTCAAAATCTAAGCAAGGATTCAGATTCATGGAATAGACAGGTTAGCTTCTTGGTGGGGTAATGGGCCATTAAAGTAACAAAAGAAATGGCTCTGTGTCAGAGTGGGAGCCTCTCCCTGAACTCGCTGGTAGTTAGAAAGACAAAAGCCAGAGTTGAGAGTCACTTATATGAGCTAGAAGCTGGAAGCTGGAAGCAGTAGGCTGAGAAGGCAGAGAGGCGGAGTGATGCTTGATTTCTGTTGGAATCCAAGGCTATGGAAGAAACAAGACCCTCTTGGTCTATGTGTGGTCTATGTGGTTTTTGGTCTATGTGTGGACACTGTCACACACCTTTTTGAATCAATATGGTGAACACTTCCAAAGCTAGGAATTATGACTCACCAACCTGCCTGGGCAGTAAGAGGTAGGAGCGGGCTCTGAGGGTACTTTCACATATACCCTTGCCCAGAGAAACACTCTACCTGGTCTGTCTTTTGTATCTCAGTATCTTACGGTGCATTTATTTTATTTCCCTTCATTTCAGCTATTCTTTTCATGTCCAGATTCTGTTCTGGGGGATCCCACAGATTCATCTCCCGCCCTCCAAAATATCCTGGCATGACATGCGCAGCACTCTTGAGAGACATAAGCTAACAATATTTTATTCTATATCTTATCTCTGGTAGTTGTCACCGCACAACTCCTTTCTTTTACATTCAGGCAACTATAGATTCTTCAACAGCTTCCTCAACCTAGTCTTTCTTGCTACCTGCTGGTGGCTTTCCAGTTTACCACTGATGATGATGACGACGACAACAACAACAACAACTCTGCACATCTGGCTGGGTTTCTCCAGCCACTCTGGAAAGCTTACAGCACATATAAAAACATGCTTGTTCTCCAGAGGCATAACCCAGAGGAAGAATGCATGATTATTAAATCTAAGTTATTAAATCTATTAAATCTAAGTGTTTTGTTAATTTGATTTGGTGTTGGTCATTTTTATTTTAGAATTGTGTGATATTTCAGTGGTTTTAGCGTATGTCACTGTGATATTGCTGCTACTGCTGCTGCCATTAGTTGATGTTTTATACATACTCTCATAAATTAACTACAAATATTTTTTTTTTTTGGGGGGGTGCCTTTAAGCCTTTGAAAATAATAACCATATAGAGTGGTTGGGGCAACCCAGTCAGATGAATGGGGTATAAAAAAATTATTATTATTTATTATAGTTTCCTAGCTACCAGTCTAATTCCTGAAGGTGGTAAATAGCGATTGGTTTCATTTTACTGTATAAAGATGTCCAGAACAGATATCAAATATATGTTGTATACACAGGCCTGCGACCACCTGTGGTAGAAGTTGTTGCAAACAAGGTGTTTGTTTTGCTCACTGAACATCTCATTTCTAGCTCTGATTAAATATCCCTTTTCATTTATAGCCCTGTTCAGTATCCATTAAAGGCTCAGAAAGCAATGAGTGTATCGAACAAAGCAGTGAGGTCTATATTTTATGAGTGTCATTTGGCTTTCTGCCCCTTTCCTAGCCATGTGATAAGCTCACCTTCTAACCCTGCTTCTTATTCTTATTAAAATATTCAGCTTCTGTAGGGAAGCAGTGATTGTATTCAGAGTAACATGAATTGCACTCTTGCATATTGTATATGGTTTATGGCACTTGCTTCAATAGAAGTGGCAGTTGGTACACATAAACCCCTGGTGAATTCTAATTGCATTTTTTATTATAAATAGTATCGTGACCTTTATATTTAGCAGACTACTGGAGCTGCCATCATTTATTGTAACTTGCCAATTGCTGCCAGTTGTTGTTAACATCCGTCTGTCTTGAGAAACAATGGCGTGCGCCTCCAGGGATGAAATCAAACTGGTGTGTTAGAAGCACGGAAGTGACTTCCCTGGGGTGCAAGCTTGGGCAGTGTGCAGGTTGGTCCTGGGCTTCCCAGATGGCAAGACCCCCCTCTCGGCCTCGCTGATGTGGTCCAAAGCAAAGGTGAGCAATACATTTGGCACCAGCTTGGCTGCAGGAGTTGCCAGAAGGAACGGTACAAGGCGCCACCCAATCGCTTTAGGGACTGCACTCCAGATTTGTGTAGGGTTCATTCCTTAGCCTTTTCTTCTCCTGAAGATATCCCACAGGGCAGCAGAGGTTTAGATTCAGAGTCTTTCTTCTCCTAGATGGGCCAACTTTTCCAGGTTGACCAGCCCCATCTGCTCCTCACTTCCCTCTATGGCATGCGCAGAAACTGTCTTCTTGACCATTGGACCCACTGTTGGTCTCATCTGCTCAATCTGCCAGAGCCTGCCATCACAGTAAGTCTAGCAGCTGCCATTCGATCCACTGTATCCCCACCAGAAGCTTGTAGAACGCTGAGTTCCATTTGGTGTAGCCTAGGGAGGGAAACACTTTTCTGCCCAGGAGCTGCATTTCTTACTTGGGTAACCTTCTGGGGGCGTAATATGTCAGTGGTGAGTGGGGCCAGATGAGATGGCAAAACAACAAATGTAAATGCTACTTTTGCACAGTGGGCTAGTTTCTACACACATTCGTGGGCCTCTATCTTTCATTTCGACAATCAAGAGGCATCATCAGAGTTCAAGGACACATTTCAGTCAAGCAAAAGCACCCAGGGGTGTAAAACAGAGTCCAGTCAGGTGGGTGGCCTGGGGAGAGTTTCAAGGGCCAGGTAGAGATGGCTGTATTCAGCCCCTGGGTCTGATGGTCCTCATTCCTGGTGTGTTCAATGAAGAAGAAGAAAACAGGTGAGCTGGTTATGTGAGCTCTGTTCTGGCTTCTGTTGCATTATTAGAGCAGGGATGGGAACCAGTGGTCTTCCTGATGTTTTTGGATCACAGCTCCTGCCATTCCTGACCACTGGCCATGCTGGCTGGGCTGATGGGAGAGTCCAACCATATCTGGAGGGCCACAGGTTCCTCACCCCTGCATTAAAGATTTGAGACTGCGGAAGGGGGGAAAATATTTGCCTATTAAGTGAAAATGACACCATAATCACATCCCCATGCTCCAAATCTCAAAAGTGTGAGCAGAAGGACCATATCTCTCAGTTTAAGAGCCCTAAAGCATTTGCAGCTCAAGTTTGTCACCCAGCACAATTTTCCTTTAGAATCGAAAGAACGGCAAAATCCCCCACGCTACGGGCACTGAACAGATTTGACAGAAGTAAATATATGGAAAGCAATGTCTACAGCCTCCCCCACAAACACATGTTGAGGAAAATCAGCCTACTTCTCAAATTGTGATGGAAATAATAATAATAACAAACTCTGCTGTACTTCGTGCAAGCCAAGAGTCATCAACACGTGCCCATTTGCATTTGCTTTTCCTCAGAGACAATCTGTATCCTTTCCAAGCTGTATTTATGTACAAGATGTGTCTTTCATTGTGGTATAACCTTAAAAGTTCAAATGTGACATCTACTCCCTGAGGTAGGACAGCTATGCCCAGAACGGAATCACGTAACTCATTTTCTCTTGCCATATGGTGATTCCCACCCCCTACGCCAGTCACCCCATGCTGACTGAAAACTGGAGTAAAAGTCTCCATAGCCACACCATGAGTGACAACGTGTCTTGCTATGCTGGGGGTGGAGGGTTGTGCTCTGCATGTGTGTGGTGCAGCTTTTGTGGTGCTGTCGCTGCAATGGATGTGTTTTGATCCTATATCGATGGACTGAAATATTTTATATGGTTGTAAGCCTCCACGGCAGAGATGAAGCGATTTTCCCGCCCTTTCCCCCCCTCATGGGGTACCTGCCAGGGGCTTCGTAGAAGTGGTGGTTAGGCAAAAGACTAGAGGCAAAAGTTGCCAGGGCAGTGGGCGTGGCTTTTACTTTTTTGGACAATGGGCACGTTTTGAATTTTGAGAGAGTGCTGAGGAGGCCAGTAAAAAAATTACCTACTATGAGGAGGGAGTGGGAATTGGATTATTTAAAATGGCTACCATGGAGTAAATGGCATAACACAAAATTAAGAGAGACAGACACCCACGACAACCTTATGCTTGGCCGTGGCAAGTCAGCTGCGTCCTGCTGGAACTGATCTTGGGGATCACACAATACTGATTTTACTGGTGCTATCTAATAGCAACCAGAAACATTCCTCAGCACCAGGAAAAATACAGAACAACCCCACATTCACTCTAACCTCACAGAACTCGCTTAGAAGGTACCTGCACATTTTGCCCCGTAACCTCCTTTCAAGAAGTGCTAGAGACTTTCTTTGTTTCAATGAAATTTTAGAATCTAGGGCATCAGCGAACACATTTGTCTGCACCAGTTTGGCACCCTCTGCTTTAGCAGTAGGCTACATTTCAGCCATGCAAAAGTCAGAACAGCCCCCCCCACCAAAAAAAACAAACAAACCCCAACCCCCCCCCACTTCCATCCAGGCAACCAAGAAACAGTATTACAGTTCAAGGGCAGATTCTAGTCAGGCAAACCCACCTGAGGAAGTTGTGGAGCAGAGCCAGTGAGGGGTGTGGCCTAGAGGGATGCAGCCTATGGAGTCCCCCAAGGGTGGCATAGAGAGGCATGGCGGGCCACATTTGCGTCCCAGGCCTCAGGTCCTCCACCCTTGCTCTATGGGAAATCCTTTGATCCTTTGATGGATTAAATAAATAAATATTTGTCTTGATTTGAAGGAGCTTGGATGCTTTATCATCATTGCTGAAGCTAAGCATGTTTGGGTCTAATAATAATAATAATAATAATAATAATAATAATACCCCACCCATCTGATTGGCTTGCCTAGATGAGAGACTGCTTGGAACCTTTTATATATACACAGCCTTGAATTTTATGGAAAAAAGGCAAGACATAAATGTGAGGAAAATAATAGTTAAAAAATGATATCTGTTCTTTGCTGACGGCCAGCAAGGGCGCTGGTTCCTGGGGGCCAAGGTACTATCCCTCCCATTTTTATTTTTTTTTGAAGGGGCCAGGCCTCCTCAATGTTCAGAGGGCCCCCCGCACAATATCAGTCCCACACGCACTATCAGTAACAAATTTGCTCTGGAATTCCTCATGTGTGTGATTTTAAACACTGCCATGCTGGGAGGGGGGCAATTAAATAATAATAATAATAATAGATTTGGATGTGGCAAACAAAGTGTATGGGGCCTGAAGCTCAGACATTTCCACATTGGATCATGTTTTTTTCCCCTGAAGGGGATCCAGCATAGGAAAGCTATGAAGACTATGAAGCAAACAGAGCAGTGAGTAAGCATGTTTCCTTTTGACAGGAAGATAAGGCAGTACAGTACAATAAGAAGGATTGCCAAATAGTGACTAATTTCTTGACAGGCATTTTCAAGTGACTTATTATTTTATTTACTCCTCTTGCACCTCTACTTTTCTTCAAGGAGCGCAAGGTAACGTACATCTCCAGCCCCCTCTATTTTATCCTCACACAAACCCTGTGAGGTGGGTTAGTCTGAAAGATCATGACTGGCCTATGAGTTGGTGGCTGTGGGGGGATTTGAACCTACAACTCTTGAGTCCAAGCTCAGGCATAGAAATAAATGGGATGTAAAAGTTGCAGCCGTTAATGGGCAAGCTGAAATCATTGCTTGATAAATGTAAATTTTGTAAGTCAATTCTTTTTAGTATCAGCTCATCCAGTTAGTATAGGAAACAGTGAAATAACTAAGGGTGCGGTCCTCTGCCCACTTACCTGGCCTTTGACAGTGGTCATGTTTTTGTGACCTACTTGAAATTGCAAACAAATGTGATGTCTGTCTCCTGTTTCCCCACACTCCATATTAATAGTTGGCTTAATTTTGCTTTAAAGTTGTATTACCTTTGCTCTTGTAACCTGCTTTATGATGAAGGATGGGTAAGAAATCTAATAAACAAATAATAAATACCTGTAAGTGTGCATAAGCTTGCAGCCTTAAAAGTTATAAGCACTATTTCTGGGCGAGGAGCTTGCAAACCTACCAGGTTAGAAATTAATACAGGGATCATTGCCTGGGAAGGTTGTTGTGTCTTGTTGTGTTTGCATGCCCTAGTGGGTACGAACATTTGTGGTTTAGCCAGATCCAGTTATGAGATTATGCTGTTTTTTAAGCGGAGATTTTATATTCCTATTACCACTGTTGCTACAACATTTTGGTGGCACATTATAACGTGTAAAGATGCTGTGCAACCTTTATATTGTTTGTCTGGTTCTGAACAGCTGTTTGGGGAATTTTAGCAATATGTGGTTTTATATGGAGACTGTTTTGCTGGATGCTCAGCCATTATGGCTTTAGGCAGATGGAGTACTTCCTTTTGTTTCCCAGCCTAAGTTCCTATTTCCTCCTACTCTAAAAGGTACCATCAATAATATGTCTCATCAATAATATGAAGGCAGGCCATTAAATTTCAAGAATAATTTGCATCAAGGATTGCATGATAACAACAACAATAATGAGGACAATGTATTTAGCCGATGAATGAGATATTCTGGGCTGCTTCTGCAACCCAAGTATCAGGAGAGAGCTCCCTTCAAATGATGCACTTTATCAAGAGAGAAAATCATAAACAGGGAAGCAGATGGAGGAGGAAAAAGAGCTTTGTGAGACTGACCCATCAGCAGCAGACAAAATTATGCCAAAGACAAAAGCTAGTGGTCAGTTTAACAGTTTTTTCTTGCAAAGGGTATTTCATACACACAGATGCCCCAGGGGGGCACTTCAGCTTCATATTTCAGTTATAAATATTTTGCTATTTCCTCATGCTCTACAGTGGTTCATTGTCTAAAAAAACAAAATAAAATGTCAGCCCTAGGGATAGACGACATATTTCCAAGGAATATGCCCAATCATTTCACATTCAGCAGTAAGGAGCAAGTGTTAAGCAGAGGCCAGCTGATTTAGAGTCTAAGTTTAGATACCACAAGCAACTATTTAAAAACCTCTCATAATCAGCAAGATTTGGACAGATTGTAAATGAGCAAGAACAGCGCATGAATGTGAAAGCTGCTTCCCCCCCTTTCCCTTTGCAGTAGAATCAGGGGTGTGTGTTCATATAGATATGGAGAAGGCTAAGGATCCTCGCCTGCTTGGTTGTTAGAGGAAGCTCTAGAAATCTCTGACATATGGTAATGGATAAAGGCCTTCCATCTGTGAAATGATGCTATTTAGTACCTTCAGCTTCCACTTAGAGGAACTCAAGCTTGAAGACTGAAAATTCTTGTCTGAATTAAGTATTGGATCAGCAACTTACCTCTGTGGCATCAGGTGCAGTCCCTGATCTGTGTATAGATGGCGAGGATGATGTGGCCTCTGATAATTCAAATTCAATATGCACCTGCCTGGTTTGAAGCAAGGCCTTCTAAGCGTGGGTGCTGCTCGTTTTTGTTTAGGTGCTTTTAAATGTTTTTCAGTGCTCTTTTTCAATAGGGTTGCTTATTTAAGTATAATTTTTAATATGTATGCTTTGAGCTGTATCTGCTTTAGCTTATGTGGTGAGCCACCTTGGGCCCTGCACTGGGAGAGAGGTGGGATGTCAAGAAATAAATAGTAGATTCATTGGGGCTTATTTTGAGGGGGACATGCTTTGGATTGGGCTGCCATTTTACTTTTCTTCCTCTCTTCTTGTGCTGAAGCCATTTGCCCCACTAATTTTTCTCCAGTGAAGCTAGTGCCTTGAAGGAGAATGGGCATGTTTCTCTGAGGCAGACCTTCATGTACCGTATTTCTTGTTGCATACATGACCACCACCACCACCCCGCTACTTTTCTTCCAGCAGGGTTTACCTTTTGCTATAGGAGCCCAGCTTTGGAGAAAAGAACTTGGGGGATGATCCAAACACACATGACCCAACCATGCACCCTTCTGGTGATTTAATTCCTATCCACACATAGGAATGGAGAACCTGTGGCTGTCCAGATCCTGTTGGACCAGCAGTCCCATCATCCCTGACCATTGGCCATGCTTGCTGGGGCTGATGAGAGTTGGAGACCAACCACACATGGAGGGTCACTGTTTCTCCATCCCTGCCCACTTTATATCTGATTGTTGAAGTTCTGCACTTAAAGGCACTACCATCACATGTGGTTTGGCCCTTTGATTTAGGAGAGGATGCCTCTTCACCACTTTGGATTTCCAGCAGCTAATTGTTTTGAGTTCGACGTGAAAATTATTGTGGATTAGATTACATGGTCTGAGTTGCAGAAATGTTGATTGCATTGCTTCTGTGGCTTCTGCTGCCAGTGATATGTTTGATAGGATTAGGGTGTTCATTTCCCTCTGCATATTTCATTTGCAAAACACATTTGTTTTATGGATTAAGACAATTTTCTGTGCGCTTCCATTATTGCTAATGCAGATTCAGTAATGCTCTTCATCCCCACCCCAGCCCCTAAGATTAAAAATAAGTTGTGTTTCCAGAGTCCCTGTTTTTCTTTATGGCACTAGTAAACAGAAAGTGTCTTTGATGGCTTTACAGCTTGTCTCTTCATGTGTCAGATGGCATTTTCATTTATTTTCAGATGACAGGGTGTTGTTTTTCTTCGGAATTATTTCCTTCATTTCGTCTGTCCTAGTATATCCTTGTAAGAATGTAGGAATTGTGCTGCATAGAAAGCTGCCTTCCTTCAGGTTCAAATCATAATCCATCTAGTGCAGGTATGGGAAACCTTTGGTTCTCCAGATGTTGCTGAATTACAGTTCCCACCATCCCTGGCAACCATGCAAACTGGAGCTGATGGGAGTTGTAGTTCCATAATATCTGGGAGGCCAAAGGTTCCTCAACAATGTTTTCTACTCTGCCTGGAAGTGGCTCTCCAAGGTCTCAGGCTAAAAGTCTTTCATCTGCTACTTGTTCCTTTTAATAAGAGATGTGTGTTAAAACCTTCTGGATGCAAAGCACATGATCTACACTGAGCTATGCTCAGTTGTCTTATCATTTCCCCACCCCCCACCCCAGTGCAGCATGACCAGTGCCATAAGTTGCCAACAAATGAACTTACAAATACACTTGAATATTCAGTGCTGATGCCCAAGTGGCAGATTGCCACAAGGGTTACTGCAGAATCCACAAGATCAAAGAGGACAGAGTTGCATTTTTTGAATATTATGTATATTCTCCTGTACAAAACACTCTCAGCCCAGAAATATGTGTGTAGTACATATGTCAGGAAAAAAATAGCTGGCTCACTATCTTCTTGCTTAACATTTTATTTTTGACATTTCCTGCATCTGCCATTGCATATTCTCTCTCACTTGGAAGATATAATGCAGCAAGCTTGTAAAATATCATTTCCTCATATGACTGGTCAGTGAATTTTAAAACTTTGCTTTAATATGGCATTTTAGAATATTGCTTTAATTCATGCCAACATCAAGGCCCTATTCCACGGTAATATTTTGCCTTATAGGGTAGCTATTGAAGTGCTCAGACTATGCTACTTGCTCAAAGGCAGCTGTGTCAACTGATAATCTGATTTGTGGGCCAGTCCATTTCATAGGATTGTCCTCCAACAAATTACACGAATGACCTGTCCTGATTAAACATGTTAATGTGGCTCAGGAGGCACAATTTGCAAATCAAATACTAGGTGCTTGTTGGATAGAATAGATGTTGTAACAAGCTTTCTTGCTACTGTATGTTGCTATCTCCCTTCATCATTTGCATTTAGTCCTAGATATCATGGGTATTGGGGAGACTCCACAAAAAGGTAATTTGAAGAAGACCAACGCTTTTCCACCAAAAACTTTGTATAAGCTGATAATGACTAACCAGAGCCATTAAGTCTCTACTAATTGCTGAACAGAGCTCTCATGCAAGGACCTGGCTATGCTATTGAACTATAGCATATAGAACACAATTGGGGTCTGTGGTGCCATTCACATAACAAAGCTACCATAGAGATACCAGAATTTTCAGAAGTAGGGGTCCATGGCTTGGCTTTTGAAAAATAGAGGGTCTGCTGTACTTAACTAATTGGGAACCCCTGAAGTATAGCGTGCCACTTAAGTATTCTAAGCAGTGCATCTCCCCTGCTGCTGGCATGTGTCTCTATGGATTCAATGCATTTATTACTGTGTTGCAGTTTCCCCGAGTCAAGCAGGAGATGCTTATGGACTAGCTAAAGTTCCTGGCCAAAGAGACCTTTGCCTGATACTGCATTTTAGTATCAAAAAGCCATTTGTTCTTACTTTGGGACATGTTTCTTCTATTGCTCTCGCTGAAGGATGGGGGGGAAAGGGCTTTTTCATGCACATTATAATTAACTTGTCTACATACATATTCTTCCATTTTCCAAGGTGGAGGAACCTTTGTAACTCAGTCGGTAGAGCATGAGACTCTTAAATCTCAGGGTTGTGGGTCCGAGCCCCATGATCCTCACGGTCCCTCCCAGCTCTACAATTATGTATTAACATACAAGTCTGAAAGTCGACAGTCAAAAAAACCACGGGGCTTTTCAAACTAAGTAAGGTTGCTGCAAACATTCCCAAGATGAATGGCACTAAAGTAGCAACAGGTTTCCAACCAGTTATCTCAGATCTGCAACAGCAGCAGCCCAAGATCGTGTTGTATTGTGCAAGATTTTGTGTAATTAAGCCAATTGCACAGCGCAGGGAAGCAATATCAAGCTGGTTAGCAATTGAGTTGGAACTATGATGAGCTGTAATTATACTGGCTGGATAGAAAATAGCTAGCTGGCCTTTGCTTTGAATGGAGAATGTGATGAGTACCACTTAGACCAGATGGAAACACAATGGATCGCTCATCTTTTGTGTCTTTCAGTTGGGAACCATGCACAATTAAGCCAAGTCTCTGTGCCTTTAAAATAAGATAAATGTGCAATAATGCTCAGATCCAGACTTAACATGAGGAGTAATTACCATTTTGACAATCCTAGCCATGTGAAAACTGTGTGCCTGCTTTGTAGATTTGTCCTATAAGCACACAGTCTCAGTTTAGGGGAAGTTGGAATAGCTATAGAAAAAAAGAAAAGGGTTTACACATCCCTAAAACCAGGGGAAGGGCAGAAAGTCTAGCTTTGTTTTTCTTAATGATATTGTTATTTTGCCTCCATGATACCACAAGATACCCTAAAGAAATGCTGATGGAATGAGAATTCAGAAATCTGGGCAGGCGTTTAAAAATCTGTGAGGTTTGAAAAATGTTATGGAAGTAGAAAAATTAGACATGAGATCTAAATAGGAATCTCCCAGGGACACCACATGACAATTTCATAGTTTCAGATTCAAATAAACATAATTTTACTTTGAATAAATAACAGTTTAATTACACTGAAGAAATAAAATATGGTATGGTAGTAATACATTGGTAATATTACAGAAGTACTATTCCGCTATAGGTAGTTTAATGGTAGAAGCTACTTTTAATGACAGTCTTACCAGTACACTTGTGTACAAAGTAATATACAAGTTGCCAACAGAAACATTGCAGCAGTTGCAAGGATGTTACCAGCTCAAACAAACATCTAACAATACAATATACTTCAAAGTGAAAAGTAATAATGTTAGATTTACAGACATTAAAAGAGATAGGCTCTCCACTCGGAAACAATGAAAATAAAAAGCTACAGAAATCCAATTTTGCAATTTCATATTATCACAAGGAAAGACTTTCCTTTCTCCGACATTGCATCCCTAGAACATTTTGAGATGTCACAGCAACTTAATTGTTCTATTCTACAAGTACAGACTTGATTATTATTATTATTTTAGGCCACTGCTTGTATAGCTGACATTTTAAATGTTTTTAATTTTATTTACATACATTCAACCCTATATCACCACAAGAAAGGATTTATTTATCATACAAGAGGCATTTTAATCAGTGCAAGAAAAAGAAATCCATAAGTGATTGCACGGCATTGAGGAGGTAATATACAAATATACATCAAGACTGCTGAGAATCTAATATGCCCATAATACAAATGGTCTCTGGTACAGAAATACACAACATTTAAAGTTAATAAATACATAGAACTGTTAGACCACAGAGCTACTCATTTCATGAGAGTGGGTATGTGAGTAGTGAAACAGTGTGAGGATAAGCTGCCAGGCTATTCCCAAGGGAATGTGAACAATTGAAAATGGCATTATCTGCAGCAAGGGTGGGAATCTATGACCCTTTCAAATCCTACTGTACAACAGATCCCATCATCTCTGACCACTGGGCATGATGGCCAGGACTGAAAGGACTCCAACAGCAGCTGGGAGACTGTAGGTTCCTCATCCCTGATCTAAAGGAAGCTTTATTTTCAAAATCAGCTTTCCTCAATGACAAAAACTGCCTGTCCATGCTGCCTAAGAATAGGGCAATTGCTTTAGTGGCTCAAGACTAAAACCCATGGAGTCTATTGCTCTGTCTCCAGCAGGAGACCAGCTAGATGTCTCTAGAAGTTACAAGCAGGGCTTAACAGGTGTTGGTCATCCCTGTTGCTTGTGCTGAGCATCTGATTGGCTGAGATTACCCATATTCAAAATTGGCTGATCTATTTAAGCCAGGTGGGAACCTGTGGCTCCAACAGATGTTGTTGGCCATGCTGGCTAGGGCCAATTCCTACCCTTGATTTAGGCAGCGGTGAGCTGTGAAAATTGCAGCCGGTGACCACCAGACACACCATGCAAAAGCTACAGGGCTCCTTCCCTTCCTGGTTGCCATTCAGAGGTGGCACCTATCTACTGCTTTCTGGTTGTTGCTGAACTTAGGTATCTATAGTGAAAAGCCGTTGCTCAATGAAACCTCTGTGCCAAGGGTCACAGGTATTGTATCTCCCCAAGTAGGATTAGGAAAAACACCACCATCACCTGCGATGATTCTTCATGTACATGAGTACTTCCAGACATAGACGTGGACGCATGCATGTACAGAAGCATCCTGCACTGGAATAGAATCCTCTTTGCATAAGAGCTCTGTGTACACCCTGGAATGTGCACAGAACTCTGACCATTCCATCGGCAATGCTTGCTTTTCTCAGCCTAGAAAGATACTTTAAACTACGTCCCCAAAAGGACGTACTGGCCACAATATGCTTTAAGGGTCCCATATAACAGTGATGCAGAATCGTTTTAAAAACACTCGCCATAATAAAAGGTGTCGCACCAGTCCCCAGAAGTGACAGAAGTGTCTATACATACTTTTAGTTCCAATAAATAGAAATAATAATGTGTTGGTTGGGAGAGGGTGGCATTTGACTAGCTTGTTTCCTGGCACCCACTGGGAGGGATCAGAGTTGAGTTTATACCTTCCCTTGGCTGAATGAACTTTCCTTCCCTAAGCAGCTTCCCAGCCTTAAGAACTACTATTCTAAAACATGGCTTAAGTGCAGCTAATTTATGCAGCGTATCTAGCAGCAGTTGCATTTTTGCGCTCATTTTGTAGGGACATCACCACCAGCTCGGTTGAAAAATGTTGTTAGGACAATACACACAGCTAGAAGCACTTTTCTTTAAACTCACATATGGGAATGAAATATACTGATGAATACATACTATTTCACAGAATGTTGTTTCTTATTATATCAAGAAGCACCATGTTTAGTGCCAAGACAGCCCCTTTGTCCCGTAGTTTGTTTTTTTAATTACATAGAAGTTAAGATCTTGTACATAAACAGAAACCCATACAGTGTGCATTAAAACCACAAGAATAGTTTCAAAAATGGCTCTTAAAGTTATCTTTTTTTCTTCTCCTCTGGGTTTTCTTTCCTCCCAAACTGTTTCAGATTGAAGATGTATTGTCAAAGGAAGAAAGTTTCAAACTACAACCCACCATAGACCCAGCACCTGCACACAGAAGAATTCCTACAGCACAGGAATCTATTTTCTCTTTCCCTTCAGTATGTACACACAAGCAAATGAATGGGCTATGCTATTATGGGGGAGGGCCCTCACATTCTTTGACCAATCAGAAAGACAAGGTGCTGTATAGGGATATGGAAAGATAGCACAAGTCTCCAGTTCCACAGAAAGGCCTGCCACATGGGACTGCTTGAATGTACATGCTGCAGGGGAGGGGAAAATGAGGCTTATGCCACAGAGATCCCTTCGATCATGTGCTGTATCCATGGTGGCCTGCACGGAGCTCAGAATATTCAGTAAACATTATCTGGAGGTACCCAAGTAGTTACCAGAATTATCTTTTCCTTTCCTTTCCTGTTTTTTAAATAGAGGACGATAAAAGTTTTCCACCGCTACTGAAAGTTACACACCCTGATCAAGTGTGCTATTTCAAGTGTGTGTGTGGGAAGTTTCAATGCACATATGGAGGATGCTTGCTTGCTTGCAAGGACTTTCGAATTCGCTTCAGTGGAGGGGGCAGCTCTGCAAATGAAATAAGTAACAAATGCACAGCTGCCCTCTTGGCAGAAGTCGTGGCATATCCCTCTTGTGCATGTCTTGAAGCAAACCAGAAATAATCCAGTCCCTTTCGATTGCCAAGCTACACCTCTCAGGAACATGCATAGAATAGAACAGATCTGTTCTACACCAAGTCCAACATTTTGAACAGTATTTTGACATAGTTATGAACAAATAAGGTTTGCATTTTTATCATCATCATCTTGCCTTTTAGCAACTTGCCTGGTGGTTTTGGCAAGCTGTTCCCCTGGATGGAATTGTTTTATTGCACAGGGCCCAAAAGCTCTTTCTGATATTTTGAATTACCATGCCTCCATTGAATTGCATTGACTGTTTTGATGAATTTGTTATTCTGGCTTGCTACTCTGTTTGATATTATAATGATTGCAATGCCTGTTGCTTTTTAACACTACTGTGATTATTGTGAGCTTTTTTGAGCTCAACACTGTTGCTGGAGAAGAATACAAACATCAAATCAAATAGAATTCGTTCTGTAGGTGACCACCTAACTTACAATGCTGAACCAATGAACATGTTAAAACCTCCACTGCTGTGGCCCCTAGATTGTCCAGAAAGGACTGTGGCACTTCAGATGAAAAAGGTGTAACACTTTCATTTCTGGAAAAGAACTAGTGTGAGCAGTGGTAAAATGTCAAGCACTTCACCCAGGAATGATAGCTCTCATCTTTGCTAGATCCCCTTTAGTCATAGAACTTAAAAGCAGCATGCCACAAACTAGTACCTCTCTCCCTGTTCTATAGTCCCGTGCTTCCTTCTTTCTGATAGATTGGGGCTTCCAAGAATCACTGAGCCACTGCAGGCTAGGAATTCCCTACTGTACAATGTTACTAAAGAACTTCCAAGCTGTGAGTGAGGAGGTGTTTCCTTGCTTTCCTTGCTAGATGCTCCTGAAACTTGTTCTGGCACCTCCTTCCCCATCTTACATCGAAATCATACTGATATCTAGTATAGGCAGGCTTTCCCTCTTTCCAAAAGGAGCCGTATTCTAGTAAAACTCTTCAGATGTGGAGCAGAGAGGAAGAAGACTGGAGATGGAGAAGTTTTTCATATCAGAACTGCTCTTTGATAACTTGCTCAGCTCCCAACCCTGAATAGGGCTGCCTTTCCTCTCTTGAGCATCAAAGGATCAACTTGTATGGTTTCTAAAAGCAAACGATTTGCCCTAGTCAGCTTCCAAACTCATGTTACTCGGGATCTTTAGTTCTCGGCAGGCTACATTCTAGCTACAGCTTCAGT
This sequence comes from Podarcis cretensis, assembly GCF_951804945.1. Classification (NCBI taxonomy): domain Eukaryota; kingdom Metazoa; phylum Chordata; class Lepidosauria; order Squamata; family Lacertidae; genus Podarcis; species Podarcis cretensis. The sequence goes on along the minus strand of NC_137172.1, from coordinate 82,359,737 downwards.
TTCACTTTACATTCTGCTAGACGATGGCATTAAGTTTGCATGTTCCTGGTTTTTAATTATTTCAGTGTCCATTTATCTACTGTTGACTGGCCCCCACAGCTCTTCGTGATCTGCCTTCACGCAGATGTGTGACAGCACTAGATTCACACAATGCTGTCCATCTGGTGCTTGGAACGCAAGCTACAAGTTGCAGCCCAGCAACTGGAAACCCACCCCCCAATCCTTGGTGCAAGACGTAAGGATCTAAAAAAGAAAACTACCCATGTTTGGTTCCCCACACACACTCATAGGACCTGATCAAAAAGAGGAATCTTAATATAGCAGTCTGCTTCTTTGTTTGAGCTGCCTTTGCTGGATCAGAGTAACCTTCTTTTAGCAACAGGAGGCCAACTATCTTACTATAAATGTGATTTAAGGTTGCTACCTTTCAGATGGTTGGCATTTCAATTTTTGTCTCCTGCATTCTTAGTTCTGGCAAAAAAAGAAGAAGCTACAAATGTGGAGCATCCAGTTTGAGAGGGTTCGTAATTTTGTTGCAGTGGGGCTTGATTCTGACACGAGTGGATGACTGTTTTAAATTTCCTTGCATTTGTTCACAGAGACACTCGGCTTCCTCCAATCATTCCTGTCATTATTGTGGCTGAATTCACATTAAGCCAGTCGATTTTTTTAAGCACTACAGTACTTCTGCCATCTTAATCAGGCTGCCAGCTACATATATTAAAATACTTCTCTTCGGTTATCATATTGGGTTGTTGTTTTCAGTATGATTTTACAAGTGTGCTCAATAGATCCTGCAAGCTCATTGCTGATTGGTTGGAAGAACTCACTTTTAGAAACAGAATTCATGTGCAAAGAATGCAGTAAGGAGTACAGAGAAAACATTTGGTCACAGTTTCTTATCTTAGTAATATTAATGTAACCACGGTTATTTAGAATACGTACACGATACACACAGCTACATAGATATTAATTAATTATATATACACATTCATTTTTTTAATCTAATACTAACACTTTATCCTCTTGTTACTGAAGACTGATGTTTTGGCATTTCAGGTTTGAAATCTATTTAAACCTGGGACATAGGAACGAAACACATTTTCAAGTATACGTCACAGTGATTGAACTTTGTACATGGAACCGAACACATGTTGTCTTCGCAAATCCAATGCCAGCAACAGACCAGTGAAAAAGCAGTTGCCTATTAAAGACATCACTGCCTAATAACTTTCTTTTGGGTCATGTTGGCATTCACACAATTTCCAATAAAAAGCCAACAGTCTTATAGACAAAAGATGGCATTTTTTTGAGGGGGGGGGGAGACACAAAGTTCTTTTTCAGTCTGAGCCAGTGCATTTTTCCTTTTCCCCCAAAGGTATTCTATGTTCCTTTGTTTCTGTTATTTCCATATTTACATGTTTGTTTGTTTGTTTGTTTTAAAAAACTTAATAGGGATTTCAAATGTGAGCAGAAGAAATGCAAAGCCTTTCCTTTTAAGTTCACTAAAAACCACTAAGAATGTAAAAATTTCAAAATACCTTATAGGAATTCTTCAAAATACAGGAAGTATTTTCATGGTGTGGGGGGTGGGGAGGGGTTACATCACCACATACTTTACATTACATCCACACAAGTCTACCTAATCACTTTGGTTAGACAAATATCAGCAACATACAGTAAAACATCATACATCTCACAAGACATGGTACAAAATTTCTTACAATCCAGTACTGCCGCTTTGGGGGTGGGGGTAGATGAAAACCTACTTACAGACAATTAACATAGTTCACACTAGAAAAAAACCAAAACCTATGATTACAAAATTTACTTTTTTGTTCTAATTAAACTGTTGTATGTTTCAATTTTCAATAAGCTTCCTAAAGTGTGTATATCTTGCTCACTGATTCATGTGATTTTTTTTGTATACTATAACAGCCATTATTAGTAAATTAGCATTTTGCCAATGGAAAAAAATCTGTTTTTAAAAACTTCAGTTGACTTCTTATTTGTAGAACTCAAAAGAGGGGGCTACTGCTCAAGACTCATAAAAACAGTCACTTAGAAATGATAAACTTAAAAAAAATGGTTACATTGGAGGAAACAAGCCATGAATTTCTCTTGCTTTCTCTTAATCTGTTCTCTTACGGTGTCGAGAGGTCTTTGTTTTACAGCGCCTCTGCAGTTGTGTCTGAGGAGACAGACATGGTCACTTTGGCAATCTTAACTGTGTTTTTAATACACCTTTCAGCAGCCTTGTGGACATTACCTGGGTTGTTAGCATGTCTGTGCTGGCAGTCAGACTCCAAGCTGTTATCAAGAGGCTGTGCAGTCCCATTGCAAGGTGGAAACATGCTCCTGAAAGCATGTCTCAGGTCCTTGCTCCTGAGAGCATAGATGATGGGATTCACGGTGGAGTTCAGCAGGCAGAGCATGCTGCAGAAGGCAAAGATAGTCTTCACGAGCTTGTTCATCTTCCCAAAGACATCATAGAGCATAATTGCAAGTAGAGGACCCCAGCAGATGATCAAAACCACAAGAATGAGGACCAAGGTTTTGGCCAACCTAATGTCCATACGTGTTTGTTCCGGCCTAGTAATCTGATGCACTTTACCATCCTCTGAAGTATGTATTATTATGCTCTTCTGAGTGCCGCGCTGGAGCATCCTAACAGCATGACTATGAGCCTTCCACAGTATGTACATATAGGCATACACAATAAAAAGCAAGAGTACAGTGGTGACCCCAATCCAGAACAACAGATAGTTCTCATCTATTAGAGGAAATATATCTGAACAAACAGAATTGAGCATTTTGCAGTTCCAGCCCAGCAGAGGAAGGACAGCTATTACAATAGCTATGGTCCACATCACGCAGAATGCTACAACAGCCTTCGATCTGGTGACAATCCTCTTATAAGATAAGGGCCTGTGTATAGATATATACCTGTCTATTGCGGTGAGGAAAAGGCTGCCCACCGAGGCAGTGAACGAGGCTGTAACTCCACCCAGTTTGAACAGAAACACGTTAGGGCTGTCTTTCCGATGGAAAACATGGAAGTCAACAAAACTGTAGACGAAGATTACACTGCCCAGGAGATCAGCTACGGCCAGGCTGCTGATGAAATGGTAGGAAGGCCTGCAGCGAAGGCTTCGGGACTGCAGGATGACAATCAAGACCAGAAGGTTTTCCAGAACAGTGAAGGTGCCCAGAGTAAGGGACAGTACTGCAATGGCCAGCTGCTGGCTAGGGTTCAGAATCATAAAGCACTCCATATCCATGAAGTTATCCCCGCATTGTATATTATCCTCATTATCCTTGAAGGTGGTCAAGGTCTTGTTGTAAAAATCTGTAAGGTTGATCTGATCCTGTGGGTGCCCACCCAGGATGGCATCTTCTCCTGCAGTCATTTTTGGTCGGAAATCGCCTCGGAAAGAAGACAGAGGGAATTTCTGTGGGTAGTATCCTAACTTGGAAGCCATGTCACTTTTGAAATCTTCGTACTGGATATCGCTGGAACCCATGTATAGAAGATCTGTCGTAATTGTTCTGAAGGTCGTATCTGCGAGGCCATCTAGGACTGACTTCATAACCCCAGGTGTCAGTTATGCAGGCTTGTGGGGGGGAAAGACAGGAAAAGGCAGCAATCCTAGTAGAGAGGGAAGAAGACCAAACTTAATTAGCTATATGCAAACTATGCAAATTATAGGAAAAGGGCAAAAAAGTATTGTAAACAGCTTAGCTGAGTAACATCCAACAATACTGCAAAGCTTATTTTACCTAATGGTAGATCTGTCTTATATTTTACATCAAGTGCACATTCATTCAGATGTAGAATGTCTAGACTGCTGGGCATGGTTATGCAATGCAATGACTGAAGGTAGAGCACGAGAAGTATTAGAGAATATATTAATTTTTATTAAATTATTATAGCTAGTTCTGCTGGATACATTTTCTAAATGGAACTTTGATGAGAGCCCCCTCAATTCCTTCATCCAAATCGATTAGACAGGGAAGTGGTATGCGAGCATGCACACCTTCAAAAATTTTGTCCAAATCCTTAAGCCACAACCAAATAAATTATCCAACAAACCAGGACTAGGTATCTGCAAGCCAGATTGCAGAAGTGGTAACATCAGATCAAGGAGGATGTTAGCATTTTTATCCTTAAAATGCTTAGTGAATTAATCACAGCAGATCACGGAGGGTTCTGTTGTATCACAATGCTGGCCAAGTTGGAAAAGGCCCAAATCACAGGGAAGAGCTCTACTGTGCAGTGTTGGGCATACATGACGATGGTAGAGAAGTATTGGGTAGGCTCACTAATGAGTGATTAATTGTGTTCAATCACTTACTCTAGCTACACCCTAGAATAAATGTGAATCACCTATGATTGCTCCACAACTTTTGATACTATTGATAGCAATGTTCTGATGCCTTATTTAGAATAGCTATAGCCCTCAAAGGACTTCAATGGTTCTATTTCATTCTTTCAGGCAAAAATCCCCAGAGGGTAGACTTGGCACATGCTTGCTGGGCATCTTGGGAGACATTTGTTCATAGTTCCACGGTGGGTAAACACTGACATGTATACTGTGCAATTTATAGCCAATGAATGAGATCATCCAGAACTTTGGAATGACATGTCACCAATACACTTGTTACAGCTGGGTCTCTACTATTCCAAACATCCAAGGCCAGTTAAGCACATGAGGTCCTGCAGGCAGGGGTGGCCTGTCCTGTTTTGCTGCCTGTTATTGTTGTTGCTGTTGCTCAGGTGCTCTAAGGCAGTGTTTCCCAACCTTGTGCCTCCAGCTGTTTTTGGACTACAATTCCCATCATCCCTTGCCACTGGTCTTGCTAGTCAGGGATGATGGGAGTTGTAGTTCAAAAACAGCTGGAGGCACAAGGTTGGGAAACACTGCTCTAAGGTGTTCTCACTCAGCCCAGCTCCAGTATGGGGAATGAGCTGTGTGGGAGAAAAGTATTCAGAAGTGCCCCAAAACAGTGAAATGACACAAGGGAGGGGTTAGGTTTCACTCCCCTCTTCCACATGTCCATATTTACATTAACAGTAGACCTTCTGCACCAGCTTTATAGCAAATGGAGCGAAACAATGATTTAATCATTTTTTATCCCACCTTCTCTCCCAAAGGAGCCCAGGACAGCAAACAACAAAAGAGGAAAACAAAACAATTTTTTTAAAAAAAATAAATGAATGAATAAAAATTCTTAGCAGTCACATATTGTTATAGCTAATAATTTCACAGTTTCCAGAAACAGTCATCAAAATGCCTGGAAAGTTTAAAAAATTCCTCCTGGATGTTAATAATGAGGATGACATATGTACCTCTAGGGCAGGGGGTGGTGGAGATGTATTGAAAAAAATGGAGAACTATACTGAGAAGGGCACAAGTGGTCTGTGCCCAGCAGTGGCATACCAACTGGGCCTCCCCAGCAATCATAGGGCCTGAGATTGTTTATACTAAGGGAGGTACTTTTTGAGGTACTTGGCTCCCAAGGTGTTTAGGGCTTAGTAAGCTAGTAGTAACACCTTGAATTGGGCAGGAAGCCCAATCAAGCCAACAAGGTACATTCTGATTTACCTGCAGCTTCCAGACCATCTCCAAGGGCAGCCCCATGTGCAAGTGCCTAACTGTAGTTCAGTCCTGGCACCATTCTTAAAAGATCTAGTGAGAAAGGGTGTTTGTTCACAGAACATGGCAAAGAAGACAGGCCAGCCAAGATGGGGGAGATCCTTCATTGGATCTCATGACACCTTAATTTTTACTGGAAAACATCCATGGGAGACTCCATGTTTTATGAAAACAGTGTGGAAAGGGGTGGAACTAACCACCATATCGTGTTCCCATGTAATCTGATGCTGCTATTAGTCCTGCGGCAGAACACATACACTTCATGGGGTAATTTAAATGGGGAAAGTAGTATCAGGGTAAGGTTAACCTCCCTTTCCCTTTACTGTCTCTGCTTGCTCTCATTTGAGATTATCCCTTGGATGCATTTAGGCAAAAATGAAAATGTTAGGAAATCCAATTACAAATGTCCTATGTCTTGTCAAATTTGAGAGGCAAGAACACAGTATTCTACTTTATCGTCCCAAGGTTTAGGAACTGTCACCCCATTGATGTACTTGTGACTCTTCGCCTGCTTTTCGGGTGGAGGCAAGTAAGACTCATTTGTTCTAACAAGCATTTTTTATTGTATTGTGTTGTGGTTCTACTGTTTTAAATTGGTATTTTATGGTTGTTGTAAATGTCATTGTAATTTTAACTCTCATTTTTACTGTGCTTTTATTGATGTTTTATGTTTGGACTATGAGCTGCCTTCAGCAAATTGTTTAAAACAAGATAAAATTTTTTTTAAAATAAATAAACATCAAAGCAACAAAACATGGATTAATATTATTGGGGGGGGGGGCTGAGAAGAACAGAAGCAAATTACTTGTGCTTCATTTCCAGATACAGTAATTTGCGATGCGCTCCATAGATCTGCCAGTAAACAAAATAGGGAATTTGCCTTTAATTGCCAAGAGTATATATAAAAATAGCTAATCCATTCAATGTCATGGGCTGGATGTACAGGAGTGGTGGGAGGCACCAGCTGGGGTGATAGCCTGTAGCTTATTTGAATCAATATGTGGAAGTCTGGTAGTAGATACCCCTTAGTCTGTTTTTGCCTATGTTCTTCGGTCACCTTTGCTCATTTCCTCAATCTTCCTTCTCCTTAACATACACTTTCCTTGGATTCCTCTTTCTCTGTCAGTCCTTACTCTACCTACCAAAGTCTCTGGGCTTTCTTACACTTCATACAGCTAACTCCTTTCTCTGAATCCTGTGCAATATCTTAATCCCAACAAAATTGGCAACTTCCCTTCCCTTTGCTGCAGCGCAAATTTTATGACAGATATTTGTCAGGGTAAGGTATTATTTATTTATGATTATTTATTACATTTGTATACCGCCCTACACCTCTCGATCTCAGGGCAGTTGGAGTGGGAAAACATTTTCAGCCCAAGGGCAACATTCCCTCAAGGGCAATGTTCTGGGGGCCACATGCCAGTGGTGGCGGGGAGAGGCAAAAGTGGGTGGGGCCTGAGCCAAAATGTGGTTGGAGAAAAGGTTGTGCTTCTTACCCTTTGCATGGTAGGCTACATTCCAGCTGTACAAAAATCAGACGTTTCTACACACACCTCTTTAAACGTCCTCCAGGCAAGCAAGGAGCATTAACATAGTTCAAGGACACATAGCAACCATGCAAAAGTACTTGAGGAAGAGTCAGATCAGAGCCAGGAAGGGGGGTGGCCTTGAGAGAGGGGGGTGGCCTGAGGAGGAAATGGAGGAGGCATGGCTTGTGGAGAATTCCGGGAGCCAGAAGGGCTACATCCCGCCTCCAGGCCCAATGCTCCCTAACCCCATAAGAAGGTTATGGACTCTCCTTCCTTGGAGGTTTTTAAGCAGAGGTTGGTTGGCCATCTGTCATGGGTGCTTTAGTTGAGATTCCTGCATTTCAGGGGTTTGGACTAGATGACCCTCGGGCTCCCTCCCAACTCTACGATTCTATAATTCTAAGGCATGGAAGAAAAAGATTGTGTGGGTCAGTTACCTAAAGCAATATGGACATACATTTGGAAGATGCAAATGGAATAGTGCCACCTGTCACTTTGACAGAAAGTTATTTTAAAATCTATATAATATGACAGCGGATTCAATGGAGAATAAAGAAAAATCAGGGTAGAAAACAGTAAGTGTTGCTAATGATGAGCAGGGAAGTCCTGCATATGACTTAGTGCTGGCTCAGCAAATCTTGGTTCATAATTAAGTCTTCCAAAATATAGAGATGGAAGCGTCTCAGAAGTACTGTTATGGATAGACTCTGCTAAGATGGACACTTCAGCTGGTTATCACTCTGTATTTTTATTATGCTGTTGTTAACTGCATTTTGTATTATTCCAATTGTTTGTATTTTAATTCAATTGATGAGAAAGCACTTTTTACAGCTTTGTTTCTTGAGAAGCTAGAATGTTCACAAACATGCCATGTCATCACAGGAGCTCAGCCATTTGGTGCTGGAGCATTCATCACTACAAGAACAAAGTAACATATTTTTTTTTCAAAAAAAAGCTCTGTACCATTGGTGTCCTTGCATAAAGTGCCAGGGGCTTTTGATCCAGTAGACGGTATCTTCTAATGGAGGAGGCGACGCCATTTTTGCCGATTCTGCCTCCTAGCAACAGCACTAGGCATGTCAATTGGATTCTACCCAAAGTCTGCTTTTTATGACACAAAATCCTGATAATGTGAACGGAAGCAGAAATAAACCCTTTTTAAACCTAAGTAAACTTTTAAAAGAGCAGATTTAAAATATGTGAGACTGAATTTGGAATCAATGTAGCATTTATCCACATATGTTCGTGACAGATTATACAGGTGATCAAAATTAATTCCCTGACTGCTATAATTTATAGCCATTCTTGAAGCAAAATGTATCAATATTTCATGTAGTGCAGAAATGCTAGAAAACAAATAGTTTTCTGGTGACTTAAACTGCCACACAGTTAAAAACAAAAAGCAAAAATAACCTCACTCATTTATAATATAGGCAGAGTGTTGTACATAATGTTTCAATTAACCATTTAAAAATTTATAGAAGTGACTTTACTTAAATATGTTTATTTCTATAACACAAGGGATTGCTATTTAAATCATTCAGTAGCAGACAGTTAGGAAAGTGTTTTTTAAACATTTTTCAATTTTTCATGAAGCCTAAGTATTCAGTGATAAGCTGCAGTGAGTATGATTTGTTAGTCTACTCAGAATAAATACTTCTTTCCCCACCTTTGAAGCACAAGAGTGTGTGAGATCGTATGTTTATTGAAAATGCTAATAAGACACTCTTATGTTTTAACAAACGTTCAGCAAAGTACTACTCTGTATGCATATGCTTTGCCAGAACCATAGTTAATGGGATCATGAAAAGCAAATCCCACCCTGCATTTCAATTCCCCCCCACACCCGTGCATTTAGATTTTTACAGTAATTTCCAAGTTATTGTATTTGCAGACAGAAATTTATTTGCAAGTACCAGGGAGTTCATTAGAACAGAGTTTAGACTTTGGAGGATGCTGCTGACATTAATTTTGTTTTGTTTGCTGTTGGGACTATCATAATTGCAAATCACTAGCAATGTGTATAAATGCACCTATTAAAATAGGAGGGAAAGTTTATTAAAGCCGGATCAAAACAAATTATACAATGAATTTGGGGGTTTGTTATTAATATAAATTAGGTACATATGCCTTTAAACTATGATATGTGAAGAATATAAGACCAACCCATTACTGGACTTGGGGATCCTTCAAAATACTTTTTAAAAAATAAATCATTTCTTAGTGCTTTCTTCATGCAAGCATACTCAAGTACTAGTAGCGCTTCATCCTATCTCAAACTTGATGACAACAAGAAGGGGGCATCAAGGGGAAACCTGACATTTGTCACTTCAAACAAACAAACAAACAACATGCATAGCCTTCAAATAATTAAAGAAATAAAATAAACAAAGGGGGTTAGATCCAGAAGTTCTCCTCTCTGAGCAGAATACCCTTTTTCCAACAAAGAAAAGATACTTACACAATAAAAAGGGAAATGAAATCTAGCAGGCATTGTGTATCTCTTGCACAAGTCTACTTAGCGGTACAAGCTTCCACCATTTGCGCTCAACAATGCCTTTCACTAGCTCTTGGGCAAAGGTTTGCAGAACAGCTTCAGCGCCAGAATTTCTTCTGCTTGCACATTTCTGGATCCAGCCCAAGCCTTACAAAATGGTGAGCCTTTGCTGTTGAGATGGGAAGCTTATGTTGACAGCATTTTTGAAAAAAAAGGATGCCTGAACTCTTAAGCATTTTGACCAGTACAGCATTAAAAAGTGCTCCAAACTCTAAAGCAGAGAGAAACAGAAAACTTAAAATGTGAGATTAGAAGAAATGAAAGATTTTTTTTGGGGGGGGGTGCGTGGAAAAGTGAGAGTGTGATATGCAACTTTAAAAAATGTAACACTGTCAGCATTCTTACTTCTATGTGTGGAGAGGAAGAGTGCAGTAGACGGACAGAACAATGTGAACTAAAATGTATGCAAAACAGAAATTTTCATGATTGCCTTAAACACCACAGTTGTTATCAATAGTAAGCTGCATGGCTGCCCAAATAGCATTGGCTGGGAGAGGCTCAGAGGTAGATTAAGGCAGCATGACCAGTTCAGTGCTGCTGAAATGTGAAAGACTGAAGTCCTCCCCTGGAGAGGCTAAAGGGTCCTGTGTAGATCAATCAAGGCTTGTTCCTGCATGCCTCACATCCTGCAAACTTCCAAACGTTGAAATGGATCTCTCCCGCACTTCACAAAATCAGCCCTCAAGTTAACTGTCATGTGGTTGTGCAGGAAGATTCTCTTGGGTACTCTGTAAATAATTTGTGAACAATTCAAATTTAATGATCCCTGGCCAAATTTAATGATCTCTGGAGCCACTTCCCAATGCAGGGTGTAGTCATCCTGGCCTATTCATTTGGAGATCAGGAACAGGCTGTAGATACAGCCCTCCAGTTTTCCTTGCCATCTCTCAAGTGCAGATTCCCTTCTTTCCTCAGCCCTATTCAGATGGACAAATCTAGAAATGCAACATGCCAGCAGAGTGTGGATGACTGTAGACTATGCTGTATTTATGTTTAGAGATCAACATTTACAGCTAACTTGATAAACAGAGGTGAAGAGTTGAAAATATTTATCAAATGCCTATATTTACATGGTTGTTTAATGCACATGCATATTATCTAATTAATCTTTGACCTGCTATTAATTTATTAGTCTAATTACTTGGAAATTAGAAGACTGTATTAATCTGGGGGAGGTAGTTTCAGATGGACTGTGTTTACATTTCGATGAGGGAGGTGAGGAGTTTGTTCCTCCCTTTCTTTTTTAAAGCATCAGCACACCAACCAGGTCGCTGCTCCCTTTGAAAACAGGGGCTAGAATGCCCCATGGGAACAATTCTAAATAATGACAAAGTATAAAGTGCTTGAATTACTGACAGGCAGTTTTTGAAGGCACAGAAAAGCATTTTTATGAAAAGAAAACACCTGTAGCAGGTGTTGTTTTGTGTACCATATCTGCTGGATTTCTTTAGGGGCTGCCAACCATTTTGGTCTAGTGCTTACATTTTTAATTTTGAGACCACCATGGAGGGGGTGTGGCATAATATAAAACTAGAGAGACAACCACCCCTGGTAATCTTATGCCCAACATGGGAAGTCAGCTTTTTCCTGTGTGGGCTGACACAGAAGACAATTATTTTGTAAACCACCTGGTAATCATTGGATGAAGGGCAGAATAGACATTTCATAAATAATAATAACTCAGTGTGAGTTCTCTTAGCCAGGAGTAGCTTGGGTGTCTCTTATCATCCTACAGTGGACGATAGCAATGTTTTATGGATGGGTTTCCCCCCTCTTTTAAGGTCTTATTTTCTAAATTATGCCAAAAAGGCTGAATAAATTAAATGAGTAAAATTGTGGTAGAATGTGTGGCTTAAAAGAATCACCCATATGGGCTCTCTGCCACCTAAAACTCAGTGTCACTACCTAAGAATACTGGTTTTTTTGCACCAAGTTTTCCTATCATTACCTTTTAGTATTTAGTATATATTGGTGGCTTACCCACTTACCTGGGAGTAAGCCCCATTAAACTCAGTTGGACTTACTTTTGAGTGTGCGCACATAAGATTGCACTCTTAAGTGCTTGGTCATGTCTTTCTTACCTTTTTCTGGTATGAACACCCACAGGCAATGGCATAATTCATCAGATGTATTATTTATATATGGTACCGTTATATATTATTTAGTGCGTTTTTGTTCTGCCCTTCATCCAAAGAGTTCAAGGCAGGATGCCTGTCCCTCAAAGATCTCCAGTGTTATTCTTCCATAATCTAGTGTCAAGTCTTTCTTTTTCAAAGAGAATCAAGCAGAAAAACTTTTCCTGAATATAGGCCTGCAACTGAAGATAACAATTATGTATCTAAAGGGGATTGTACCCAACAAAAGTCTAAATAAGCTATAATAAAATTTGCCATGACTCACTTTGCTGTTATAGACCTATAAAATCAACTAGATAATCTGGGGAAATTATACTTATGGTACCTAACTCTACAAAGCATCACAGAGTGGATATGGGCTTTTTCACGATTATCCCTGCAATGACTCATAAGATTAAACACTGTTATTACTTATTTTCTGCATTTCTTTTTCACATGGGGAAAGTATAGAGCATTTGGACACGCGCGCGCGCACACACACACACACACACACACACCGTGTGTGTTATGTGGGGTGTGTGTGTGTGTGTGTGTGTGTGTGTGTGTGTACAAACTCATTCAAAATACTAGGGTCTTATTTAAATCTCTTACAACTGCTTATTAGTACTGGGGAATGAAGGCTTAGTCAAAAACTGGAGGTTTTCTGATTTAGAAACTGTTCTGTCTTGAAGTTTTGTCTTCACTTATAGACCTGTCCTTTCACATCACATTTGACACTGTTAAATGTGACCTTAGAAAGTCTGGTGCAAAACAATTACATGCAACAAGCATGCATTTAAAAGTTGAAGTGGTGTAGCAATAAAACTGCTAGCACATTTGCAGAGCTAAGCAGGGTCCGGTATGGTTTCAAATTGGATGAGAGAACGTGTGTTGAGATTCCTGCATTGCACGGGGTTGGACTAGATCATGGGTAGGCAAACTAAGGCCCAGGGGGCCGGATCCGGCCCAATCTCCTTCTAAATCCAGCCCGCAGACAGCCCGGGAATCAGCGTGTTTTTACATGAGTTGAATGTGTGCTTTTATTTAAAATGCATCTCTGGGTTATTGTGGGGCATAGGAATTTGTTCATTCCCCCCATAAAAAATATAGTCTGGCCCCCCATGAGGTCTGAGGGACAGTGGACCAGCCCCCTGCTGAAAAAGTTTGCTGACCCCTGGATCAGATGGTCCTTGTGGTCCCTTACAACTCCACAATTCTGTGGTTCTATGTATCAGCTCTGTGTAAGGATAGAACACTGATCCTGAGGTTGTACACTCTGATGCTCCCAAACAGCATGGTTGAAGTTAATAGCGGGATTATGGGAATAGAAATGCCCACCCACACAAAGTTAATCAAAGTAAGACTGCCTAAGAATGCCCTAATATTAGTCACAAAACATCTGTTTATTATTGTTGGGGTGGGGGGGGGCTCTTTCAAAAAAAAATTAAAGCAGTGGTGAAGTGTCAAGCTTCAGTTATTTGCTTTATCTGACTAAAAAAGTTTGACTGACATTTTAAAAGTTCCTAACATATTTGTTGTACAAATTTACTGAGCACCAAATTTGGTAGAAGTGAGTTCCACAGATTTTGTGCTGATGCAAACAAACAAAAAAATCTTCCAGGCAAAAATGAAGCAGGCCCGGTTTTTTCAGCAAAAGTAAATAAATGTAAACACCCCCACCACCACACACATTTATAGAAGCTGCACTGAGACCATTAAAAAAACCTCTCTGCTATAGCTCTACCCCATCTGTACTGTATATTTTAAAATAAAAAGGTGGGGTTTTGCTGGCTTTAAAATTGATAAAAGGTTTATTATTATTATTTAGTACATGTATATCAGGGACGTTTAACTCCCAAGAAACTGCGATCTACTCACAGAATAAAAAAATGGCAATGATCCTTTTGGGGGGTTCAGGTCAAAGTTGTTGAGCATTTTTTAGGGAGGAAGGTCAAAGTTGTTGACCTTTTTGGGGGGTTCATGTCAAAGTTGTCGATCAGGAAACAAATAGCTTCCCAGCAAAAACTACGTCTTCCGTTCTAGCAATCATGCGTGAATGGAGGACGGGCCAAGGGGGTGGGGCCGGGTCCTCTTTTTCCCATGCAAAGGAAAAATCGACCACGATCGACCAAAACCTTCCGGGGATCGACCAGACGATCGCGGTCGACCAGTTGGACATCCCTGCTGTATATCTTGGAAGTCTTGATGGTGTACTTGTTGATGGAAGACAAGTGGGGCGTAAATGTACTAAATAATACTTTTTAAAAACTCAGGTACCAAATATCTGAAGATTAGTGATATCAGTATGTTAGTATGAATCTCAGTGCTACGTAGTCTGTTCCATAATGTGGATTTGTCTGTTCAGATCGAGGGCAACACAGTTGATGGGGAGAAGCAAGTAGAAAGGATCCCCCCCCCAAATTAAATCAAAATGTTGATGGCTATCTAATGAGAACTGATAAAGTAAAAAGATAGCACCTGGCTAGACAGAATTTAGTCCAACAGTTGTAGTAAGGTTTAGAGGTGTGAAAGCCTGGGGGGAACCCAGAAAAAAATAATGGGGCAATGGCTTTTCTCCCGTTTTTGCTTTTTCCGATTTTTTTTTAAAGGTTTATTAATTTAAAAAAATGTCTCAAGCAAAGCGTAAATCTATCTATGCCCTCAAAATGATATTTAAAACTTTTTAACAGGAAGTATATATAGTATCAGGTCATTACAATTCCAGAACATTGGGAACAAGCAAGTCCTGAGTTGTACACTAAAAGTACAACTCCTAAATTCTGGAGCAAGATGTATTTCTTACTCTTGCAAGGCACTGCCATCGTCACAAGAGAAGGAAGGATTCCGTGCTTGTGGTCTTCCTCTTGTTGGCATAGCTGGTGGATCTGTTTCTGTCTTTTTGACTAGGCCTTAAAGGACTGGGAGACAGTACAAAGCAATTAATTTTGTTGCCATCTACTTGCTGCTGCTGTAAATCTGTTGGATGCAAGATTCAAAAGCAGAAATGTAAGTGATCATAGCACTATTTCTGCATTTGACTGGATTACAAAACAAGCAGCATGCTTACAGCTTCATGCTGGAAAGGGACTTTCAAATGTTGCAGACTGCAGAACATCTTCAAGTATTTGGCCAAGGAATGTAGTCTGAGATTCTGCCAAGCATATTCGTCCTGCAACATGGCGGCGGCAAGGCCTTTGCACAACACAGCCTCCCAAATCTCCTTGCTTCTTACCTACTTTAGGTTCCTCCATCTTCTTCTGCATTATGTTAAAGAAAATGATCTATGTTTGGAAATACTAACACTAAATCAAAAAATAAACAAAAATGTGAAAAGGTAGGAAACTTTTTGAAATTGGGCAAACCTTCAGTTTTCAGTAATTCATGATAAATATGATGACAGTTATGAAGAAATGGATATGGATAATGCTAGCTTAAAAAAAGACGCTGATTGAATTTCATACAGTGGTCATTTAGTATTGTTTTCCCTCCCCTCCCTTCCTTTTATGAAAATGAATGATTTATGTCTGCTTGATCCTGTGAAGGACTGGAAAGAGACAAAGTAATTTGAAGAATAAATAATAATTTGTTTTACTTTAACACTGTTGGTTTATATTTTTCTTGGGTTTTTGCCTGTTCCTCATAAACTGACAAAATCAAAGAGATTCTATCTTCCTTAGTGCTCATCAACTTGTAGCTACTTTTGTAACAAAAAAAATGTAAAGAATAAATTCAATTTGTAATCACTGTCTGAATTAACTGTACTTTTAATGTACCAGACAGGATCATTCTATGGCAAACCAAGTTATACATGATGCATTTTATGTTCGTCAAGTAATGAAGTGACCTTTGATATGTAGTGCTTTAATGAAATATTCAATTTTTAAAGAAATTTCTGAAAAATTTGCTTTCTTCCAGAAAAAAGATCCCCCATGGTTTCAAAAATTCCAGATATTTTACATATTTAATCAAGCTGTTGAAGGAAAGAAAGAGGGAAGATTCTTGAGCTAGCTTAAAGTAGGTTGACAGAAGACTTTAAAAAGAGCACTTTTTAATTGAATTTTATAAAGAATACAGAGTATTTGAAGGTTTTTGAGGATATGTCTTCTCGTTTATTTATTTAGATCTAAGCTATATCCTATCTCAGGGGCTCAAGGGGGTTACAATATCTTGCAAATATTAAAAATGTAATATAAAAAGACACAAGACAAGTAATATGGAAAGGTGGTAATGATTGAAAGTTGAACCTTTGACCCAACTAAACATGCTTAAAGATTAGAGTTAAAGCTTGAGGGAAACCATAAACCACTGTATTTCATTCATGTATAATTATATTTAAGAAATGACCCTTTTTCTGGACAATAATGTTTGGAGTATGGATATGGATTTCATCAAACAGTACAAATGAGATGCTGGAGGCCTAAGGTAATGTTGCAGATGAAGTAGTGAATTGTTTTATGTAGGAGGAAAGGAAGAGCCAGCATGATGGATGATGGCAGGGTTATGGACGGAAGAAGAGGCAAGAAACACATCATGAATTTTGGAAACAACAGCCATTTTCTACCAAAAATAAAACTGAGGTAAAAAGTATTGACTACATGCCTTATACTTCAGAAGTCCATTTGTAGAATGGTTAACATATTTGATATAAAGTATCAGCAAAACTATAATGAGTATCATTGATTTCCCAGCCAGATTTGACATGGAGAGAAGTATTTTCAATGTAATAGGTTTGCAGTGTACCAGTGGTTTTTCAAAGGGTGTGGTGTGTCGCACTGGTTTTGCAGGAGTGGGTGGCAAATATAATGGGAAGATTCAAAGGCAATCAATATTATATTTGGGAATGAGTCATGTTCCTACAAAGCTATTGTTTTATACTATCTGGATGTCCCGTGATCATATTATAAAGTGACTGTGTTCTGTGATATAAATCAAGCACTGCTGGGAGTTGTTTCTTGTTGTATTCCACTGCATTTCTGATCAATTAAAAATTCAGTTGTGGTGCGAGCAAGTTTTCATTCTGAAACTGTGGCCTAGAAAAAAGTTTGAGAACCACTGCAGTATACTGTCAAATGATAAATGCAGATTGGTCTGATGAGAGGCGTGAAATGGAATCTGATGTAATAGCACCAAGAAAAAGCTGAGAAATAATTGTCAGTTTTCTCAAAGAAAGAGCTGGTTTTGAAAGAGCACAAACTACTCATTATGGAAATTGTTGGTGTTTTATGATTTTGGAGACAATCCAGAACTCAATCCACAATGGGAAGTTAAATTATTCATAGAATGATTAAATATACAAGTTTATATGTGAGACATGAATGGGCCATGAGGCAATACTGTAATGTAAAAGTTTCATAGACCCAAGATCAACTCTGAAAAGGGTTTTGGGACAATATTTCAAGCCACATACCCTGTCAAAGAGGCAGTTGCCACAGATGCCATCTTATCCAAACCTCTTCACCTCTTTTGCTTCTAGACTGGCAAGTGTAGGGACAGGTGCCACCTCTTTGGTAACTGGATTTAACCCAAGAACCTCCAGTTTCGGTCTCGTTTTTTTAGACTTCAAGTCCTGATGAACGCAACTGCAAACGCATTTTCTTAACATTAAACTGATGGAGGAAATCATTGATGCATTATCATGCTTGGTAAAACTCTGCTGTTAAGAAAGAAAGAAAACATACTCTCTGTCATCAGCTTAAGTGATGAACACTTCTCAAGATGATGTTTTATGCCTCTCTTCAAAGCTGAATTCAAGTTAAGTAGGTATTCAGATACATACCCTAAGGGAAACAAATAGCTGGTGAAACAGATACTTCCTAGCGTTTCAAGATATTACACCAGATTGTTGGGCCACGCAGCATACATTGAAAACGTGCAGATGCTTCTGCTTATGTAAAAAGAAAGAATTATAGTGGATAATACTATTCAGAACAACAAAACGTGGGTGATGTCACATCTGCAAGCCTCAACTGCAAAAAAAAATATGTTTAATGTAAAAATGCATTTCCATATGCTAAAGGGAGTAGATTAACTCACTCTGCACACATATAAACAACAACTATTATGTCAGCTCACTTGAGCAATGAAAAGCTTACAGATATTGAAGTAGTTCTTGGTATCAGCAAATTAAAATTGTTTATGCTGAAGTGCAAACAATGAAGCTCAGAAATATCCAATGTGTTTTAATACATGCCAGAGACAAGTCTTGTGGAATATCTATCATATGTGAAATTCATACAAAAAGGCTTTCTGAAAAGAGGGGATACAGAAGTAGGGATGGGGTGGAAGGGCTCCACTGAGATTATACTAATATGTTTAATTTGCTCTCCGCACACCAAGTTGGATCCAGAGCTGCTCTTCTGCAAGTGGAAAAGCTCATTCTGTCCACATGAGGGACTGAGATCCCGAAGCAGGTTCCCCTGGATTGAGTGGAAGAGGGTTCTCTCTACCCCTGGGGCCCATGCCCTCACTCCCAAGCTGTTCTGCATGGGGAAATGCAGAGGGAAGATCTTTGCATCTGCAAATATCACCTTCTCCCCTTTTCTAGCTCATGGTGGATACAGTAGATCTAACCTATCTGCACACTATGTTAAAAACAGGCAGACGTGACTAAAAATAACGATTCCGTACTAATTTAACATAGTCATCAAGGGGAGAAAAGCTTTGCAAGCTTTCCTAAAATGCAGGTGTGAAAATTTACTCCAGCTGGGCTAAAATAAGATTTTTATAGTGTTACTTAATCAGCATCGTCTACTCAAGTCTTTCTAGTAAACATGACTAACTCAATTCAAATGATTGCTTCAGATAAGGTCATATCTAGATCATGTAAAATATTACAGCTTTGGTACAGCCTTTTCCTCATACATTTTCAGTGAATAAAATCGATATACAGAAGTACCTAATTTGTTCATTATCAACAGACGGGTCTGTGCTGGGGGGTGGCAGCCAGATATTCTTGCCCAGGGTCTTGGATGGCTAAGCTGGACCAGCTGCTTTTGGTTTGAGGTTATAACTTTATTCTTATACGACTCCCACCCCAGGCCTCAGGCAAGCTCTGCAGGGGCCTGCCAAGAGATCCGATGCCAGAAGATCCGATGCAAAAGACAACAGGGTTCACGAACCTTTAATTGTTGCGTAGGAAGGGGGATTTAGGTAGGTGCTGCACATTTGGAGTTTCCTACATAATCAATAAAGATAGAGATGTCTGGATCTCTACTATATCTGGTTGGCCTGCAATAGGGTAACATACTAGAAAAACATGGACTTGGTCCATTTGGGAATGTAGCAAAATAAAGGCTACTTTTATTACATAGAAAGAAACAGAAGGCTATGCTACAATTTGTAACTGTATTCTTTCAATTCAAGAAAAAAGTTTACAAAATGTTCTTCCAGATTACAAACCTAGACTTGTAATCAAATCCATAGACTTGATTCCCAAATAATTCCATGCAAATAGATGTGTTTAGCTTTTGGATATTGTTACTTTGGATATTGTCACTTCACATATTTTATTCTATTGAGATCAAGCGTTCTTTGAAACTCAACTATATACACACAACTATAACCCCAAATGCACACTGAGAGAGCAATTCTGTTCTTGTCTACTTAGAAGCAAGTCTCCTTGAGTTCACTTGAGCTTACTCCCAGGTAAGTCGTTATAGGACTGCAGCCTTACAGTACATGCCTAACTACGTCTACTCAGCTATGAGTTGCATTGAGTCCAGTGAAAGTTATTCCCAGGTGAGTATAGGACTGCAGCCTTAGCAAACTCTTAGTTCTAACATCAAATGTGCCAGCAGTATAAGAACAGAACAGCTTAAATTTTATCACAGCTTCTATTCAAATTTATTAACATAATATCATTTTAGGCCTGCTTTGGCAAAACTGCTCTGAACTAGACGGTTAGTCCCCTACAAGTAAGAAAACAAGAGCAGCATTGTTGCAATTAAGGGCCCATTTCTCTCTGTCTTCTGTGTCCATTTGTACAGTTGCTTTAATCCTGGACGAGTCCCAGTGTTAGGATTGTTGGCAGCAGTTGACCGTACAATGCCTGAGTTTCAAAAAAGGTAAAATATTCAACTTTTCACAATGAATACATAGGAATTTTTTTGGGATGACTTTTTTTTGGGGGGGGGATGCAACTCTGAAATATGGAGGAATTGCTCCAAATGGCATCCTTCTGAAAGTGAACGTTTTTGAAAACTAATAATATAGCCACGAACAAAGGAAAGTCGGGAAAAGGCCCACACCTTAACAAGAGACAAAAATGAGTTCTGAAGATGCTTTGAAGTATGATTGATTTGGTGGAGAAAATTCATAGAATCAGTTGCTTTGAAAAGGACATGAATCTTTTAGGGTATTATAATAAAAAAAAAACCACCTTTCCCCATAAGAAATTAGTGAGATGCGTGAGAGTGAGTGGATGAAATAGAATTGTACAGTTAAAGGGGGGGTTTAACTCTAAAATTCTTAGCCATTTCATTTTTATTTTTTTAGAATTCATTTGTATCACCCCTTTCCTTCATCAGTGAACTAGGTTTCCCATCCAGGCACTGACCAGATCCAGACCTGCGTCACTTCAGAAAGGGTGACAGCCTTTAGACCATATCTATGTATGATATGCTGTTTTATATGCTGTCTAGGATTTTGCTTCATTTTAATCTCTTGACTAAACTGCTTCAGTCACAAACAGAGACTAGTACTCAAAGTTACAGTTATGAAAGCAGCACTGAAAATTTCTATTCGATCGCAGTCTCTGAGCTTTCTTAATCAAAACTACAGTATGTTTATATATGAAAGTAGGAAGAATTTGATTAGAAATTTGAATTCAGAAACACAACGGCAAAGTTTGCCCAGGACACATCATCCATTTAGCAAAGCATTAAAAAAAAAACAACTTGCAAGGATGTCCTTTATGCAATGGAACCAATGTAATTATTTAAAGAACAACAGCTAATAAAGTCAAAGACATCACACTCTTGCAGTGCAATACGCTGCATTTTTATTTGAAATGGAATTTATTCCCAAGTAAACATGTTTAGGAGCGCAGGTGACATCCAATGTTGGTCATACTCAAGAGTAGACCCACTGAAATCAATTAATGCACTTAAATTCCTTGATTCTATAGGTATAAACTGAGTATGATTAATGTTGGATATTACTCATGATCTTGGATTTTTTCCAGGTTTGTTATTTTTCCATTACTTTCCAATTTGAGGTGTTACAGGAGGCTGATGATGTATATTAATAGAAAACATATCTTACATTCCTTGAAGACTTCTCTCTTTTGCACTGCTCATTAGTTTTGAAATTAAATTATTGGTTTTATAAATTCAGCTCAAGATCATTTTATTCAGGTAAGTTCTATATTTCATCCCAATATATTCTAAAAGGTGACTCTGTGTGTGTTTTTGCTGCAAAGCCAATTTTGAGTTAATGCAATTTTACATGTGCATATTTGGCTTAAACTAATTAGATACTCCTGCTTTTTCTCTCATTGTAAATTTACACTTGCTGCATAACATGACCTATCACCATAATGACTGCTATTTCTTCTTCTTCTTACTGAGTAGAAGAGGCAACATCTCTGTAATTTCTATTATGTGCAGTCTGTGTAAAAATAAGCTCCGCTAATTGCTGCAGTGTTAACCATCTTATTACTTAAAATGCATTTTTTAAAAATGCTGCTCTGGCTGGGTTCTTTAGGCCAAACAACAACAGCAATAATACCAGCAGACAGATAGGTGCTTGTTCTTTAAGGCAAAGAAGAACAATAACACTGGAGGAACATACAGGAAGAGTGAGAACGACCCACCACCATATTTAAGCCTTTTAAATCATAATCATCATAATACAAATAAAACTTTGCATCATTATGGCTTAGCATGTACAAATAAACCTCCAAAGAGACCCCCCCCCCCAAAAAAAAATCTGATTAATTGATTTTATTTTCCTAGATGTTTTCAAAGTAACCACACAATAGGCAACCAAGCCATATTGCATGCTGAAGGCATATTTTTTCCTTAAAAGTAAAATTCATAGCATTCTTCAAAGCAAGATAATGGCAGTTACCATCTAATGTTGTTATATAGTTAAATATATATATATTAGTAAAGTGATGTCAGAAATCACCCTTTCATCCAAGGCTTGAGACATACCTCGCCCTAGAAGCTTTTCACTGTAGCTTGTACTTTTGATAGAAGCCCACCCAAAGAAGAGTTTGTTTGTCAAAATACCTGATGCTTAACACCAAAGATTTAACCATTTCTTACTTGCTGTAGATAATTCTACTAGATTGGATGGTGGGGAGGAATCATCAAATATTGGATGCTCAGTGTTTTGTTTATACCTCACTGAGCACAAAAAAACAAAAAACCCTATAGTTGCCTTTTCCTGCTGTTTAGAACCTTAACTGTTGGGAGTTGGGGCGGGAGGGAAGGGGAGAGGCGAGAGAAGAGATAATACAGGAAAAATCAATAAGAATGTCTTCCATTATTAATCACCAAAGGGTTAGGATTAAAGACGAAACCCTCTATGTCAGACAAAGTCCTATGGGAACCTAGAGGTTGACTGCTCTGAAAGGTTCTGTATGGAGAAGAATGAATGCATATTAGCCATAAAACTACCAGTCTTTAGCTTCTACAAAGCTGCCTCTTGTCAGATCTCACATCCCTCCACCCACACACACCCGTGCCCCCCCATCCCCGTTAAGATCACATCCATTAACAGAAGAAATGAACCTGGAGAAAATATATTTTCCATTCACTCAATCTTGCCTCATTACATAGTCACTCTGCCCTGATCTCTTCTGGATCAGATCAATTATACCTGTAACATGAAGGAAATAAGAGAGCAGTGCACCATTTGCCATATGCAAAGTACCTTTATTAACACAACACAGCATCTGCAAATTTCTGGTTGCTTTTAAGAATCCATTGATTTTGATTATGGCTCTTGTATCCAGCAATGGTGCTATCACACAATGGAACGACAAATAAGACACGCCAAAATCTAGCAAAGCCACCTGAACACCGCTTTGCAGTTTTAACCTCAAATGGGTGAAGCGCAACAAAGTCTAGGCTGAGATCTCAGGTTCAGTGTCCACAAATGACTCTCCTTTAAAGCACTAATTCATTCAATGACTGTTAATTGAGGTCACCTTCTGCCTTTTTATGCTCCTGTATAATTCCAGACTGGTTATTTTCTTTGCCTAACAAAGGGCATTAGAGTGGACATTTATATTCTGGGGCCGCAAATACATAAATAAAAACTTTCCTGGTTCATCAGGTGCTGTGGATTTCATACAAGCCCCAATGAATTGTTATGATTTTCCCTTTCAGACCATTTTTTAAACAGATGCCTACACTGATCCTATGTAGGAAAACTGCCCAGTTTGAGAGTGCAGAGCATTTATGCATCTGGTACTATACCTGAATTGCTGTAGGCGGCTCTCAAAAGATTCATAGTTACAACAATACAGATACTATACAAACAATAATTAGAAAGCGGTTGGGTGGGATATAGGTATATAAACATATGCGCTCTCTCGCGCTCACTCTCTCTCTCTCTCTGACACACACACACACACACACACACACACAGAGAGAGAGAGAGTGAGCTACCTATCTGTGACACATAAACTACCTGATCTTCCTAAAGTAAAGCTTTCCAAAAACCCATCCCCTGGGGAAACAGATCACGCATTAATTGGCATTTCGGAGAATGCTACTTGGCAGCAACTTCCACCGATTCGTCTGCTGATGACCGGGATCCAAAGGTGCAGTCCGGACAGAGGAATCAGTGGAGATTTTGCTCTGAGTACTGAACTCTCAAGGGCTTGCGTCTACCCAGAGGAACACCTTGAAACCGGCACCTTGAGGCGAGTCCAGCGAGGTCCTCGCCTTTCAAGGAAATTCGGAGCAACTATCCTGGGCGGACGGGTCTGAGTTCCAGGCGGGGGTCTCCATTCAGCCCTGCGCGCGCGGCGAAGCGGGCAGCAAGACGGCGCCCCCCGCTCCCCCTGCCTGACCTATAGCCATTGCCCGCCCGGATCTCCTTGCCCAAAGAGCAGCTGCCCCTCCCCACGTCCTTACCTTTCCCCACGTTCACATGGCCCCGTCTCTCGCAGCTCCCTCGGCGCGGCGCGGCGGGGGTGGTCCGGAGAGCGCGCGCTGGGTCTTCGCGCCTCGCGCTCCCTTCGCGGAGGAGGCGCGCTGCTGCTCCAAGGCTGACCCTCGGCGGGCAGCGAGCGGGGCGAGCTTTTCCGCCCGGCGGCACTGACTGAGGGGAGGGGAGCGGAGGGCTGGACGGGGAGGGGTGGGGGAAGAGAAGGCGGCGCGAAGGTAGGAGGAAAGGGAGAGGAGAGGGGAGCAGCGCCGCGTTCCTCTCGGCCCCTCAGGTCTGGCGCCGGCCTCGGTCTCTCGCGCCGCTCGCCATGTGCTTCTCTTCTGCGCTGCTCCTGGAGCTCTGAGAGGAAAAGGAACTGTGCCCAGCGCCCTCCCCGAAGCCCCGTCCTCCTCTTCCTCCTCCTCGGCTGCTGCGGCTTGTTGCCCGACGTCTCCCCTCCTCAACAGCTTGCCTCGCCGCACACCCCTTCTTTCCCTCCTGGTCCCATTTATGAAGCTCAGTTGCCATCACGTGTTAATGTGCCTTTGTCCTGTCGCTGGCAGCAGCGGCAGCAGAAGCGCGGCAACAGTAACTAGCGCGGAGGGAGGGAGGGAGGCAGGCAAGGAGGGAGGGAGGGAGGGAAGGAAGGACGGCGTGGGGGGTGGGGGACCAAGCAAGAGCGCCAAACTTCGCGAGTGCGACGCATGAGGCGGGCAGGGAGGCGCGCTGAGTTGTGCGCGCGCGTGTGGAGGGACGGCGGGGCGAGAAAACGGGGCTCTTTCCTGGGAACTGCGCAGGGGGAGTGGGGGCCAGTGGAAAGGGGCCGTTTCTGGAGTGCTAAGGGACACGCTGCTGTTCCTGCTAAGGGGCAGAAGTCCCCTGTGGGGAGAGGTGGCCGGCGAGGGCTGCTCTCCTTGGAAAGCAAAGCGTGCGGCTCGTTTTGCCCGCGCTCCCACTCTTGGGAGGCCGTTTCGATGGCTGGCACCGGCGCAAAGATACCGGTTGCTGCTCCCGCTGCGTGCGTTGCTTGGCGAAGGCGGAATGGACGGGGGCAAGGGGGCTTCGAAGCCGCGCTCGTGAGCGCCGGAGGGGGTCGGCGCAGTGGGGCGCCCCAGAGCAGCTCGTGGGGCGCGGGGCACAGCGGGCGGGCTGAGGCGGGAGAAATAGAGCCGCGCGGGACCGGGCTGCCCTCCGGCTCGAGGCACCAAGGGCGCTGGAGGGGCGGAGAGTTGAAGGAAAGTTAAGCTGCGAGGGAGGCCTTTCACGAGAGACCTGCTTTATTTCAACCTTGAAAGGTGACCTGAGGCTCCTCGTGCCGAGGGCGAGACCTCTGCTCGGAGCCACCGGCAACAGCCTAGCAACGACTCCGGCCCCCTCCTCTCCTCCTTTGCCCAGCCGCTCTCCCCACCCATCCAGTGAGGGACTTTGCATTATTCATACTAATTTGACTCCCCTCATCATCTCGGCAGGTTCCTCTTTGGAATTACAGATTCTTATTTTTCTCTCCCGGCCCCTGCATAACACGGGTGGCTCCTCAGGGAGCGCGTTTTCCCGCCCTGCCCGGCCACCCCTCGAGGCGAGCTTATTCGCGGCCCTCTTACCCACCCCATAAGCAAACAAATCAGGCTCGGTGGGTTTTCGGACCCCACCATTGCTCAGTTTTCTGACTGGGATGATATGCCCGGGAGAGGACCCGGCTCCTTTCCTCTCCCCGCGCCTTCTGGGAGCGCACGAGCAGGCTGTTGCAGCAGCCGGAGCAAGGAGGGGCGTGGGAAAGGCGCGAAGGAAAGCCGCCGGCCGCACTTGCCGCCGCCGGGCCTCTGCTGCTCTCCATGTGCGCAGATCTGGCTGCCCTTCGCGAGGGGGCGAGAGGAGCGCAGAGTAGGTGGTGGTGTTTTTATGTTTGTCTCCGGCAGCGTCTCTCCCCCCCCCCTTCTCCACCCCCATTTCAGTGATCAATACTACAGCTATAACGGCAACGCATTTAGACTGAATCCTCCTCCCACACTCTGGCGCATATTCCAGTCCCGTATGATCTGTTATGCAGGGAATAGACTGGGAAGCACGTGACAGGCCGTATTTATGTGGTGCTTCTAGAGTTCTCCGTGCAAAACATTTGCAGGCAGATTTCAATAATTCTTTCCAATAACCTGGCAAGGCTGTATCATTTTTCTCATATTAGTGACAGCATTCGGTCCACACACTTCTTTAAGTGTCGCCTTAAAACATCTCTGTTTTCCCTGGCCTGCTGAGATTTTAGTATGCAATGCAATTGGTATGCATGTTTTCTTGGAGGTAACTCCCACTGTGTTCAGTAGGGCTTATTCCCAAATAAGCCTCCTCCGTTGTCTTTCCTTACCTCCTCCTTCCTCCCTTCCATTTATTTAAACAACACGCTGGCATTGTCATGGTTCATTCTGTTTTACACTGGGCAGCACCTTGCTTTCTCCAATGGCCTTAAGAAATAACAAAATCATATTATGTCAGAGGCACGTTTTGGAAGAAGACTTCCAGGTCTGCAGCTCAGGTCTCTTACTATTAGCATTATGCTGCACTAGCTCTTAATGTAATTTGCATTGTTGAAGGGAAGTGAGCGCAGACAACCAGTAGCCACTGGGAACCCAATAGAACCAACACAGAGCTTTTGAAATGAAGAAAATAAATACATGGAATATTATAAATGCTGCAGTGCTTTTCTCATGCCTGTCATTCTATTATCATGGCAATATTACACAATGATTTAATGAGTAATAATGCTAAACAGTGCTAAATAAATATTGGATTTGCGGTCTGGTCGCATGGATCTATCTGACCTATCATTAGAGAGCCTGGAATTGCTATGAAGGCACAAGGCTGTATTGGGGAATTCCAAGTCTGGGTAGCTCAGTTGGTTAGAGCATGGTGCTGATAATGCCAAAGTTGCAGGTTTAATTCCTGTATGGGACACTTGCATATCACTGCATTGCAGGGGGTTGGACTAGATGATCCTCAGGGTCCCTTCCAACTCTACAATAGGATTCTATGTGTACAACACTTCCAGGGATGGGGAAGAGGCGGGTCCTCTCCGTCAGTTTCCTAAGGGCATTCCACTCCTGGCAGATGTAGGTAAGCTTATCCTGTGCAACATTGTGCCAGGCTTTTCTGATAGTAAGGGTTGGTTGTCCAGGAAGTAGCAGCAATGGAGACTAGTGCATTAGGGCAAATAAGGCATTGCCCCCAACAACCTCAGTCTGCCCTCTGCTAATCCCCACCTGCCTTCTTTCTTACAGCTACCAATCCTGGGAGCAGCTTTCTCCTTAGTCTCAGTTTTGACTTTGTAGGGAGATGATGAGGACAACACAATACAGTCATACCTCTTGTTACGTTTGCTTCAGGTTAAATCTTTTCAGGTTGCGTCCCAGAGCGACCTGGAAGTACCGGAAAGGGTTACTTCCGGATTTCGCCACTCGCGCATGCGCAGACGCTCAAAATGACGTCATGCATGTGCAGAAGTGGTGAATCGTGACCCACAGACGCGGGTTGCGTTCTGCTAATGTTGCAAACGGGGCTCCGGAACAGATCCTGTTCACAACCAGAGGTACCACTGTAATTAATTGGTACTGCCTGTCGTTGGCTCTGGTGCCACCTACTGTTCAGCTCCCTGCCTTCCACCTTACCAGGCACCACTA
Organism: Podarcis cretensis; assembly: GCF_951804945.1. Lineage (NCBI taxonomy): Eukaryota > Metazoa > Chordata > Lepidosauria > Squamata > Lacertidae > Podarcis > Podarcis cretensis. The sequence continues at coordinate 82,332,110 of NC_137172.1, read as the reverse complement.
GTGGCAAGTTGCACGGTTGCCTAGATGAGTAATGTACCAGGACAGACAAAGAAGAGAGAGCAGTTCTTCACACAAAGCATAGTTAATCTATGGAATTCACTCTCACAGCAGTCAGGGATAGCCACCAACTTGGATGGCTTTAGACAAATTCATAGAGGTTCAGACTAACTGGCTCTACTCTGCCTTCATGGTCGGATATACAGTGGTACCTCGGGTTACAAATGCTTCAGGTTACATACGCTTCAGGTTACAGACTCCGCTAACCCAGAAATATTACCTCGGGTTAAGAACTTTGCTTCAGGATGAGAACAGAAATCATGCAGCGACAGCGGGAGGCCCCATTAGCTAAAGTGGTGCTACAGGTTAAGAACAGTTTCAGGTTAAGAACGGACCTCTGGAACGAATTAAGTACTTAACCCGAGGTACCACTGTAGTATGCTTCTGAATACCTGTTGCTGGAAGCTGCAGGAGCGGAAAGTGCTGTTCTGTTCAGGTCCTGCCTGTGGGTTTCCCAAAGGCAACTGCCTGCCCACTGTGAACAGGATGCTGGACTAGATGGGCTACTAGCCTGATCCAGTGAAACTATTGTTACATTCTTAATGGCAGCAGTGCTTGAAGCCACTGTTGTACCACTGTAAATATGCACATCACTGTGTCAGAGATATAAATGTGGGTTAGGATTCACCTTGCATTGAATGGAACTTCCGCCCTGAGACCTGCAGGTATCGGGTGGTATATAAATTTATTAAATAATGATAATGATAGACAGCTTTCAATGGTACCCTAGACTATATCATTAATCTAGCAATTTCTTTTTCACTGATAAATTTCAAGAAATGTGCCCCAGCAGCAGTAAATTTTGTGGAAGGCCAAACAAAGAGAAAGATGGCTAAGTTTTTCCTATTCCAGTTGGGGATTCATATTAAAAAATCATTATTATTAATCATTCATATTTATAACATTGAGGTCAAGGGGAATTTGACACTTACTACAGCAGCCAGAAATGTACCCTTTTGCATGAAATGGTTGCCCTCTGAAAACAACTAGGTTCTCAAAGAAGAAAGAGACCAAAACTGCCTGTTCTGCCTCCCCCCTCCCTTTTAATACATTAACACCTTTGAGATTGACAGCAATTCAGAATCAAGAAGACTAACTGTGCTGGAGACTTCCTAGTACTGACTCTGAGATTCTTGCTAAGTCTATTTGATCCTAGCTTTCTACATGTATTTCTTACCCACCAAGCCTCTTGCTGACGGTAATCCAATTATTAAAAGTGCAATGAAGAGAGAAGCATATTTATTTTAGAAATGGCTTCGCTACCTGGAGGAAAGAGGAGCGTTACCTCATTTGTGCCCAAGAAGAGTATCTGCTGTATATCTGAAAATTCAGTGAAGCTGCTGTGCAAACAAAACACAAACAAACAAACAAAACACCCTTCATTTTATACTGCAGTAAATCATAACAGATTTCCTTGGTTTTTACGTTTCTTTTCCTAAAGGGACCAGTTTGTTTTCACCTGCGGGGTTTGTTGTTGTTGTTGTTAATTTAATTTAAAACCTGTTAGGCTCTGCTTGCCTCACCAAAGGCCATCTTTCCCCCTTCCTAAGGTAAAACATGCTCTGTGTAAATGCCAACAGACCAGAACCAGCCCACAGAATGCTCTAGGGTGCTTCTCTCCTTCGCTGGCCCACCCTCCTCCATGTTTACTGCTTGTTAAACAGGCTTAGCCTCAACTAGTAGAACAGATTCCAACAGCAGGATAATTATCTCCCCCCCACACACACTTCTAAATAACGATACATCAACAAAGGGCTTTTCAATGCAGAAATCTATCATCTCAGCAGTTTCTCCCCCCTTAACAGCTGAATTTGTTTATTAGTTTAGCATAACGCAGTCACAGGATATAATTCTAAAAGAGGCAAAGTATTACTGTTGTTAGCACATTGAAAGCATAAGTCCTAGGAGGCAAGGTCCCTTCGGTTCCCCCTATAAAACATTTGAGCACCGTACCCATCAAGTTAATAGGCACTGCCATCCAAGTGGTATGCATGTAGCACATCATCTGCTCAATTGGCACCCCTGATTGAGAAAAAATAGTCCATCTTAGGTAGGAAAGATTGAACCCTGTGGCCTGGGACAGCTTTGCATTGTCTCTTCCTCAACTGTTGAAACTTGGCCACTGAGTTCAAGCTCCACATTGGTAGCTGGTTTGTTTTCAGGAATCTGTGCAGCTGCCCTGCAGGGCTCTTAACACAGGCCTGCAGCAGTGTTTTTCCTAGGCTAAGAAAAGAGAAGAAGCAAGGAGGCTGGAAGCTTGGTTGTACCTAACCGGGGAAATGCACAATGCCTGAATACAGTGCACTTTTGCAGCAGTGCAGATAGTTGTGCTGTTCCAACACCAGTCTGGAGGTTACTGTATGCCAGTACTCATTCACTTCATTTCAACACCAGTCCGGGGGTTACTATATGTCAGTACTCATGCAATGTAAGAGTTGTCATTGGTGCAGACACAACCCTTGTGGTTCTCATCACCAGACCCTTCCTTACCTGTACTGAGCATCCTGTGGATACTTCCTCAGAAGCAAATCATTCTTGATCTCAAGGAGATTAGTTTGCAAATAAATGTCCATAGGATTAGTGTTCAGTTGGTTTATTCCACTCATTTTTATTCAGGCTACCAACTTTTGTTTCTAAGACAAGTGAGTGCACATTGTAGCCATCAGTTAAAGTGTATGTCATATACTCTTAAAAGTTCCACTTCCCAGAGTATTCATGCTACTACTGATCCAGTGGTAGAAGCCATTGGGGAGTTATATATAGAGAAACTAGCTGCCGTATACATGAAGAGATTGTTCCAAGTCAACTGAATGGAACAATGTTTTTCAGTGCTCCATTTGCCAGCAAACACAAGCTCTGCTGAATCTAGCCAGAGTTTGGACCCCGGGATTAATGTCCATTGAAGGAAAATTACAGTGGTGCCCCGCAAGACGAATGCCTCACAAGACGAAAAACCCGCTAGACGAAAGGGTTTTCCGTTTTTCGAGGCGCTTCGCAAGACGAATTTCTCTATGGGCTTGCTTCGCAAGACGAAAACGTCTTGCGAGTCTTGCGATTTTTTTCGCTCCCCCCCCCTTTTTCTAAGCCGCTAATAGCCGCTTTGCCGCTAATAGCTGCTAAGCCACTAATAGCGCTAAGCCGCTAATAGGGTTGCTTCGCAAGACGAAAAAACCACAAGACGAAGAGACTCGCGGAACGGGTTCTTTTTGTCTTGCGAGGCACCACTGTACTAGGAATACTTCGCTTCATTAAACAGTGAACAGTTAGCTTCTTCAGTATCTGGGCTGACAATTGCAACTGTCATGGCAACAGACAGCAAGAGACGGTGAGGTATGTGTTGGTTCTAGGTAGTCTACTTTCCCCCTGCACTTTTCTTCCTGGTACTGATTTCATGTGGGAATGTAGGCGAGAATGCCTTGCACCTTACTCCAAGACACCTTTTCATGACAGGTTGGTTTCCCCTCTAGCTCCTTCCCAAAGAAAATCCATTAGGCAGTTCTCCAGCACTTTCCCCCGCTCAAATGAACATAGCGGAGTAATGCTTTTGTGAACCTTCCCTGGGGATTGCAATAAGAAATATTCTCAACAAACTCTGCCCGATGGCATTGTGTTTTCCATGCTCACAATGCAGTGCTCAGAACCCCTTCTGAGAAACCGGTTGGGTCTACTGAGAATTTGCCACAATCCTAAGCATGCATGCTTGGAATCAGTGGGACTTCTGAATAAATATGCTTAGGATTGGAGGAGCTGCTTTTGTTTAATGCCTGAAAATCAGAAATAATCCTACCATACACTTTCTTCCTCCTAGTCTTTTGTCTCTTTAGAATCTGGACTCTTTGTTTCTTGTTCCTGCTTCAGTAATATATTCTTGGGTGTTATCTTGAACAGCGTTTTGCAATAGAAAGAGTTGGAACAAGCCATTACCAAACAGATCTGTTGAGAGCCAACTCCACTGTCATCCATTGTGCCAGAAGCACACCCGCAAAATGAAGAAGGAAAAAAGAGTGACCCCACATTGCCCTGATGAATAATTTAATTGCCTAACTTAATTGCACAAAGAGCTGGACAATAAGGAACCATTTGCATTTTGTAAAGTGTTTTGAAGTGCTCCTTGCTGCCTTGCACAAGTTTAATTTTTGTTGAAAGTGCTCCATTAATTTGCTGAACCCTGAGATAAATACCCAACCAGTGTTTCAGAGGGATTTCTTGTGCCATTCCAACCTACCCAATGCTCCTCAGATTGTGGGTGGGAAGGGATGTAGTTCAAGGTTGAAATCCACAAAGCACCTGCTATTCATATTCTTTTCAGCAGGGTTGGTACAAAAGCAGCACATACCGAGGTGGATTGCCTACATATCTAGTGGTTTGAGTACTGTTGCTGTCACAAAGGTGCCAATTAGGCTGGCGATTTTTGTAATGTGGATATCAGTTTATTAGGACAAAGGCTGAGACAGTAAACTCACAGGAAAAGGAATAGCTATCATATGTTAATGACTTCCTACTGCTACTGACCTGAAACAAATTAAAACCAGTGATGCAGGCATTAAAGCCTTTCTTTCCTATCATTAACTATACCCTGAAGCTATCCCGTCCCCCCAATATTCCTCTCTCCTGTCTTCTTTTTCTGCTTTGTCCTTTTAAATTGGACCTGAGTGACAGTACACCAATTTAGCCGCAATTCTTGATAATTTGGGTTGTGCATTCACTGAAACCAAGATGAGTAAGACATGGAGTATAGTTAACTGATTTTTTTTTTTTTAATCTATTCTTGGCAGAACTGTTAATAGGTAAGCTGATCCAATTGTCTTGGGAATAATCTGTCAATGTATTTATTGTATTTAGTTATTACTTTTTAAATGGGTGGCATTAGAGGTTATGAGTGGCTTGTTTTGTTTTTTGCTTTTGCTGTTTTGATGGCGAGGCTAATCCTTTCTTCTCTTCTTTTTACCGCTCTCCTCAAATGCCCCATTCTTTGACACAGGGGAAAGTATATCTGAAGGCAAGTGACAGACAGAGGAATTAGGATTGGTTCTTATAACAATGAAAAGGTTACCACTTGGAACATTTTTATCTGGAATATTTCAGAGAGTGCCTGATTCTGAGGGGGAAACTGTTGTCAAATTTTCTCTCTGAGGCAGTGCTGCCTCAGCTCCTCTTCATTCTCTCCATGTTCCATGAGTTTCAATATATATAGGGGAAAACAGTATTCAGTACAGTGGTACCTCAATTTAAGAACAGTCTGGTTTAAGAACGATTTAGTTTACGAACTCTGCAAAACCAGAAATAGTGTCTTGGTTTGAGAACTTTACTTCGGTCTAAGAACGGAATCCGAATGGTGGAAGGGCACTGGTGGCAGGAGGCCTCATTAGGGAAAGTGTGCCTTGGTTTCAGAATGTTTTCGGTTTAAGAACAGACTTCCGGAACGGATTAAGTTCGTAAACCAAGGTACCACTGTACAGGCAGCGACTGATTTACGCACGTCCAAGTGATGCACAACTGTGTGTGTACATTGCAGTGACGGGGAGGTGGGCAGGGCAGGCTTATGCATGCACTGCTTACGTACATGGAGGTCAGGAACGTAACCGCAGGGCAAAGCAGTCACTGCCTGTATAAAGTCTGTGTTCAATGTTCATGAAAAACTGATTTTCTATATGTTTTCTATTTTGGAATCTGTGAGTGTGGTGGGTAGGGAGAGCCCCTACACTGTTCTTTTACGAGCCTTTTAAAGAACAGAAACTTCTGCACTGTGGCCAAAGACAATTGAACTGCTTTTTTTTATTTATTTTTAAATAATATTTATTGAGTTTTACAAAAAAGTTTACAAAAACAGAAAAACACACAAACAAACACAAAAACAGAAGCAAAAGTATAAAAAGAAAAATTAAAAATCATTTTTTCAAGTATCATACCATTCGTTAACTTATTTTCCTGACTTCCTCACATCTCCCTTTTTTGTATTCCATTTAGAAATTTAATCAGCAAATTCATATCCTCTTATTTTACCCTTAATTATTTATCCTCTCAAATTTTACCTTCTAATCATATTGCTAGAACCACTTCGTTTCATTTCAACGTCATTCGCATTCAAAAATTTTGCAGTATTTCTGTAAATACGTTTTAAATTTCTTCCAATCTTCTTCCACCGACTCTTCTCCCTGGTCTCGGATTCTGCCAGTCATTTCCGCCATCTCCATATACTCCATCACTTGCATCTGCCAACCTTCCAGAGTGGGTACGTCCTGTGTCTTCCAATGCTTTGCGATCAGGATTCTCGCTGCTGCTGCTGCATACATAAAAAAAGTTCTATCCTTCTTTAACACCAATTGGCCGACTATGCCCAGAAGAAAAGCCTCTGGTTTTTTAGGAAAGGTGTACCTAAGTACCTTTTTTAGTTCATTATAGATCATTTCCCAGAAGGCCTTAATCCTTGGGCACGTCCACCAAAGGTGAAAGAATGTACCTTCAGTTTCTTTACATTTCCAACACTTATTATCGGGCAAATGATAGATCTTTGCTAGCTTGACTGGGGTCATGTACCACCTATACATCATTTTCATGATATTCTCTCTTAAGGCATTACATGCCGTGAATTTAATTCCGGTGGTCCATAACTTCTCCCAGTCTGCAAACATAATGTTATAACCTATATCTTGTGCCCATTTTATCATAGCAGATTTTTCCATTTCTTCCTCAGTATTCCATTTCAGCAGCAAATTATACATTTTTGACAATATCTTAGCATTGGGTTTTAACAATTCTGTCTCTAGCTTTGACTTTTCCACCTGGAAGCCCACTTTCTTATCTTGATTGTAAACCTCTGTTATTTGAAAATAATGTAACCAGTCTCGCACCTTATCTTTAAGCTTCTCATAACTCTGCAATTTCAATTTGTCACCTTCCTCTTCCAAAATTTCCCAATACTTTGGCCATTTAGTCTCCATATTAAGTTTTTTTCAACGCTTTGGCTTTTTAAGGTATCTTAAGTTGTATCTTAAATCGGAGTATCGGTGTGACTCACCCTGGGGACTGTTCCAGGAGTTAAAAAATTGCACAGGCTACTGGCTAGTCAGAGCTACTCCTTTAAAAAAGCATTCAGTAGAGAACACTTTCTCTCCCACATTCCTTATGCACTAAGCAAACCAAAAAAAGGGACAATAAAATTAGGTCCCTTTTCACTAGATCACCATAAATTCAAACCTTGAGGAACAAGAAAAAGATGACACAAGGTGCAAAATTGGTTTGAGGGAGAGAAAGGGACTCTGCTGCACCAAGAGTCAGGCCTTTGTGACCTCAGTGTGCATGTGATGATTTCAGACCTAATTTGTGCATTCTCCTAACACAAAAGAAGTTCCTGCAGCTCCTAAGTGATCTTTCAATGCAGAGGGAACACCCTCATTAGTTTTTTTCACCTTCTCACCTGCCTTCATTAAGGCATACCCTTCACAATCCCAATTGAACAGCAGGAGACATTATGAGCTGACTGAGAAGCGTTTTTATCCCTCCCCTTTGTTAACATATGTTTCTCCCCTCCATCATTGAGCACCAGAGAAGAGTGCTGCGTGTAGATCATCTTTTCATAAAATTTGTACAGCAAAAAATCCCCCTCCCCCAGAATGTATCTAAACTGCGCCTCATGACTACATAAACATCAGTATCAAGAAATTTCCCAAATGGGTTTGGGGAGCTGTGAATTCTTCATTTTCTGAAGCAAACTTAAGACATGTTTATCAATTCAAAGGTATGGATATAGATCAACCAAAATGACAAAAAAGGAAAAAAATGTATCCTGCAACTAAAACAACAACTCTAATGTAGATTTATTTTGCTATAAAAATGCACACACCGTAGTTTTGTTTCTGTTGGTTATTCCTCACATTTGCCTTTCCTTGTTCTTTGTATGCATGAAGACAACCCTCAATACCAATTTCTCAGATGGAAATAATATGTATCTGTCTCTCTTCCGCACACCTTAGCTGAGCTAGCACCTTGAATTGTTGCTGCATGCATGAAAATTACCTGGTTTATGGCAAATGCATGTGCCACAATGGCCTTAATCCATTGTCAGGCTGCAAAACAATAAACTTGATTATGTTCACTATAATAGTTTTATTTATGTTATTGGATCCTTGCCCATCCTGGCTTATAAAAGCTAGCTGGGAAGGACTGGGCAATGGGCTTCGTGGGGTGGTGAATGCTTCCCTCCGTGAGGAGCCTTCCCAGCCCCGCTGAAAGAGGCGGTTATTAAACCGCTTCTTAAAAAACCATATTTAGATGCGGCCACAATGGCCAATTATCGCCCAGTCTCAAATCTTCCATTCTTGGGCAAGGTGATTGAGCGAGTGGTTGCTGAACAACTCCAGGCACGCCTGGAAGAAGCGGACCATTTGGATCCCTTCCAGTCGGGATTCAGGCCTCATCATGGGACTGAAACTGCCTTGGTCGCACTGGTTGATGATCTCCGGCGGGCTAGGGACAAAGGTGAGAGCTGTTTCCTAGTTCTGCTGGATCTCTCAGCGGCGTTTGATATCATCGACCATAACATCCTTCTGGACCGTCTTGAGGGGCTGGGAGCTGGGGGCACTGTCATACAGTGGTTCCGCTCCTTCCTCCTGGGCTGTGTTCAGAAAGTGGTGGTGGGGGATGAGTGTTCAGACCCCTAGGCTCTCACTTGTGGGGTGCCTCAGGGTTCTGTCCTCTCCCCCATGCTTTTCAACATTTACATGCAGCCGCTGGGAGAGATCATCAGGAGGTTTGGGCTGGGTGTTCATCAGTATGTGGATGATACCCAGCTCTACCTCTCTTTTAAATCAGAACCAGTGAAGGCGGTGAAGGTCCTGTGTGAGTGTCTGGAGGCGGTTGGAGGATGGATGGCAGCTAACAGATTGAGGCTGAATCCTGACAAGACAGAAGTACTGTTTTTTTGGGGACAGGAGACGGGCAGGTGTGGAGGATTCCCTGGTCCTGAATGGGGTAACTGTGCCCCTGAAGGACCAGGTGCGCAGCCTGGGAGTTATTTTGGTCTCACAGCTGTCCATGGAGGCACAGGTCAAATCTGTATCCAGGGTAGCTGTTTACCAGCTCCATCTGGTACGTAGGCTGAGACCCTATCTGCCTGCAGACTGTCTCGCCAGAGTGGTGCATGCTCTGGTTATCTCCCGCTTGGACTACTGCAATGCACTCTACGTGGGGCTACCTTTGAAGGTGACCCGGAAACTACAACAAATCCAGAACGCGGCAGCTAGACTGGTGACTGGGAGCGGCCGCCGAGACCATATAACACCAGTCTTGAAAGACCTACATTGGCTCCCAGTACGTTTCCAAGCACAATTCAAAGTGTTGGTGCTGACCTTTAAAGCCCTAAACGGCCTCGGTCCAGTATATCTGAAGGAGCGTTTCCTCCCCCATCATTCTGCCCGGACACTGAGGTCCAGCACCGAGGGCCTTCTGGCGGTTCCCTCACTGCGAGAGGCCAAGTTACAGGGAACCAGGCAGAGGGCCTTCTCGGTAGTGGCGCCCTTCCCTGTGGAATGCCCTCCCATCAGATGTCAAAGCGATAAACAACTACCTGACATTCAGAAGACATCTGAAGGCAGCTCTGTTCAGGGAAGTTTTTAATATGTGACATTTTAGTGTATTTTTCATCTTTGTTGGAAGCTGCCCAGAGTGGCTGGGGAAACCCAGCCAGATGGGCGGGGTACAAATAATAAATTATTATTATTATTATTATTATTATTATTATTATTATTATTATTATTATTTTGACATGATCAAGTATGCCAATGAACAAATATGGACTGAGAACAGAATAACAGAGTGAAGGAGTTAGCAAGCAAAAGCCCCAGAAGTTAACAGGAAATAAGGCTTACCTTTAAGAAGTGTGGCGGGAGGGCACACTCCAGTCCCTGCTAGAGGACCAAGGGTTCACCCCCTGCCTTCCAGGAAGAATATTCTGGCAAGGGGAAGACCTGGTCAGAGAAGGAGCAGCTGCAGGAAATTTATCTTTCTGTTTTGAAACCAAAACAACAACAACCAATTGCCCTGAGACTGCAAAGCAGAAGGGAGCTCCATCTATTAGCCTAAGGGCTATTGGCTTGTGTGTGAGAGTGTGCTTGTTTGGGGTGTTTTTGTTTTGTATTATTACAACCGATTACAAGTCACCTTGACAATTATTTGATGGACCATAATGCTGTGAAGATGGAATTGAAATTGACGCCAATTGGTTATTTTAGATGGAGGATGAATGATACTTTATTTAGGAATGAAGAAGTGACCAAGAAGGCTCAAAAAACCTTGAGAGATTATTTTGAGATAAATATGAATACTACAGTGGGAAAAAGAGTAATCTGGGACGCAAGTAAAGCGGTTATGAGAGGATTTTTGATACAACAGAATGCAATTAAGAAGAGAACCCAAAATGAAAAAAAAAGATAAAATCCTGGAGAAAATAAAGGAAGGAGAGAAGAAACTGAGAGCAAAACCAAAGTCACAGGAGATCCTGAAAGAGATAAAGTTATACCAAGTACGATATATGAAAATGATGAATCAGGAAATAGAATGGAAGATTAAACAGATGAGACAAAAGACATTTGAATCGGCAAATAAGTGTGGAAAATTGTTGGCTTGGCAAATGAAAAAAAGACAAAAACTTAATACTATTACAAATTTGGAAGTGGAAGGAAAGAATGTAAAGAACCCAGTGGAGATCAGGAAGTGCTTCCAGAGGTACTTTAAACAACTTTATACACAGGAGAAGCAGAAAGAAATGGACATTGATCGATTTTTGAAAATAAATGGACTGCAGAAAATCTCTCAGGAAAATAAGTTAATGTTGAACTATAAAATAACGGATCAGGAGGTGGAAGGGGCCATCCAGAATATGCAATTAGGTAAATCTCCAGGACCAGATGGTTTGACTTCAAGATACTACAGTTATTTGAAAGAATGGTTAATACAACCATTGAAGGAAGTCTGTAACGAAATTTTGGAAGGGAGAAAGGCACCAGAGTCGTGGAAGGAAGCTTACATTACACTTATACCAAAAACAGAGACTGAAAAGACACAGCTTAAGAACTACCGCCCCATATCGCTGCTTAATGCGGATTATAAAATTTTTGCAGACATTTTGGCTAAAAGATTAAAAAGGGTTCTAGTAGAAGAAATTCATAAAGACCAAGCGGGCTTTCTCCCGGGCAGACATTTGTCTGACAATATGAGGAATATAATAAATATTCTAGAAAAATTACAAGTGAATATCAATACCAAGGGAGTTTTGATATTTGTGGACGTGGAGAAAGCCTTTGATAATATTTCTTGGAATTTTATGAAGAAGAATTTACAGGAGATGGGAGTAGGTCAAGGCTTTGAAAATGGTATAGGTGCAATTTATTCAGAACAAAAAGCAAAATTAATTGTGAACAATGTAGTGACAGAAGAGTTTAAGTTTGAGAAAGGAACACGACAAGGCTGCCCAATCCCTCCATTGCTTTTCATATCGGTCCTGGAGGTATTGTTAAATATGATTAGAAAGGACCAAGAGGTTAAAGGTATACAAGTGGGAGCTAAACAGTACAAACTGAAAGCATTTGCTGATGACTTAGTATTGACTTTACAGGAGCCAGAATCTAGTACCAAAAGGGTACTGGAACTGATTCAAGAATTTGGACAGGTAGCAGGCTTCAAGTTGAATAAAATGAAAACTAAGGTCTTAGAGAAAAAATTAACTGTGAATGAGAGAGAGAAGTTCCAGGAGGAGACAGGATTAACATTGGTCAAGAAAGTGAAATATTTAGAGGTTAACATGACTGCCAAGAATGTGAACCTGTTTAAGGATAATTATGAAAAATGTTGGATGAAAACCGACTTAGAAATATGGTCAAATTTGAAGCTATCATTGCTAGGTCGAATTGCTGCGATAAAAATGAATGTATTGCCAAGGATGTTGTTCTTGTTTCAAACATTGCAAATTATAGACAAGATGGATTGTTTCAAGAAGTGGCAGAGAGATATTTCCAGATTTGTCTGGCAGGGCAAGAAGCCTTGAATAAAATTTAAGATATTAACTGATGCTAAAGAAAGAGGTGGATTTGCCCTGCCAGACCTTAAACTTTACTATGAATCAGCTGCTTTTTGCTGGCTGAAAGAATGGCTGCTTCTTGAAAACACTGATGTGCTAGATTTAGAAGGTTTTAACAATGTATTTGGTTGGCATGCATATTTGTGGTATGATAAGGTAAGAGCACATAAAGCATTTAAAAATCATATTGTTAGAAAAGCACTGTTTAATGTTTGGATAAGATATAAGGACTTGTTAGAAAATAAAACCCCAAGATGGTTGTCACCAATGGAAGCGAAGGCACAGAAAAAACTCAATATGGAGGCCAAATGGCCGAAATATTTGGAAATTTTGGAACAAGATGGAGACAGAGTAAAACTGCAGAGCTTTGAAAAATTAAACAAAGTGCGAGATTGGCTCCATTATTATCAAATAATGGAGGCATATAATTTGGATAAAAAAAGTTGGCTTCCAGGTGGAAAAATCAAAATTGGAAACAGAATTGTTAGATCCCAAAATGAAGAATTTGTCAAGAATGTATAACTTGCTGTTGAAATGGAACACTCAGGATGAAACGGTGAAATCTGCTATGATTAAATGGGCACAAGATGTTGGACATAATATTATGATGGCTGACTGGGAACAGTTATGGACCACAGGTATGAAATTTACGGCATGTAATGCCCTAAGAGAGAATTTAATGAAAATGATTTATAGGTGGTACATGACACCAGTCAAGCTTGCAAAAATTTATCATTTGCCCGAAAATAAATGTTGGAAATGTAATGAGATTGAAGGTACATTCTTTCACCTTTGGTGGACATGCCCAAGGATTAAGACATTCTGGGAGATGACTTATAATGAAATGAAAAAGGTATTTAAATATACCTTCCTGAAGAAACCAGAGGCCTTTCTCCTGGGCATGGTCGGCCAATTGCTGCCAAAGAAGGACAGAACTTTCTTTATGTATGCAACAACAGCAGCAAGAATACTCATCGCGAAGTATTGGAAGACACAAGATTTACCCACCCGGGAAGAATGGCAGATGAAGTTGATGGACTATATGGAACTGGCGGAAATGACTGGCAGAATCCGAGACCAGGGAGAAGAGTCAGTGGAAGAAGACTGGAAAAAGTTTAAAGATTATTTACAGAAATATTGTAAAATTAATGAATGTTAGAAAAATGATGGAATGAAGTTATATGGCTTTAGCAGAAATGTTATAAAGAATTAGGTACAGACAGATTGTAAATGTATTAAAGGGAAAAAATAAGGTTAGAATATGTTAAGATAAATTACAGGACAGAAAACAGGAAGATGGAAAGGAATTGCTGAAACAGCTAATTGAAGTGGAATACAAAAAGGGAGGTGTGAGGAGGTCGCTGAAACAAGTGAATGAAAGTTATGATATTGAAATTATTGGATGTGTTTTTAATTGTTTTTGTTTGGTTGACTCAATGTTTTAGGGTTTGGGTTGTGCAGTGTTTTTCTTATGTTTTTGTATTGTATTGTATTGTCTTGTTTAATTCTTTTTCTTTTCTTTTGTAATCTCTAAACGGCTAATAAATATTATTATTTTTTAAAGAAAGAGAATTATTTGATGGAAAGGCAGGTTATCAATAAAACAAAATAAGCAATATTATTTACTATTATTGCTGTTTGTTTTACAACCTAGCGTTCCAATTCCTTTTTTTAATGTTGACATTAGAGGACACAAGTAGGAGCTATAACAAATATAAGGGATGCATGAACCCAACAACAGATTTAGGGTGCATTTGTGTGTGTGCAAATGCCAGCCAATGATTGCAGCAGGAGCAGAAAAACCATGAGCATGTTGACATCATGACAGACATCATCTTTAACCAGATGACAGGTCAGTGGCAGCTGCATATACCTTGTAACATCAAGTTTTGATCTTGGGCATGATTTGGCTCCTACAAATGGATACTGTACAGCAATAGTGGTCATCTTGCTAGGACCACAAGATTGAATTGGATGCGCTCTGCTATTTTTGATGATGCAGCTCTTAGGCATCTCACATCTGCTGGTTATCCTTACAGGTCACCTTGGTTACCAGACAATCTTTAAGGTATGAAACATTAAGGCAAGAGATGCTGGTAGAATTCTTTTTACAGAATGATGGCCTTGCTTATCTTTTATTTGCTTTATGAGAGTATACAGACGAACGGAGAAGGTAATTTTTGCTTTGGCTATTAATCATGCAAAGAAATGGGCATGGAAAATATTTCAGTGCATTTGAAGTCTGACTGAGGAGGATAGTTTGAAAACACCATTAGAATATTCCATTGCTCGATGCTTGATTATTCCTTTCTTTTGTGGAGGAAAGAAAACCCAGAAGAGTTTTGCTGCCAAATGGTCTCCAAAACAGTTCTCAAAAATCAAATGAGCCCTTTGTGTATCTTGGTCTGTCTCACACCAAATCCTGATTCTATTTAGACCTGCTCCTCACAAGAATCGTTCTTGGCCATCATGGCTGACTAAGGACAGAGGGATAAATTTGGGTCAGTGTTTCGTAGGATGTTGGGAGATGCTTACTGCACTGAGAAGTATGTCAGTCAATCAGACAACTATAGCTGGAGGCAAGGGATCAATCTAATTACTGGTTGCTCTCTAACCTAGTTCCTAGGAAAGGTTATTGAGAGGACAATGGCTCCAGCTTTGCTTCTTTCATTCCAGGCTCAGGCTCTTATAGGGAGTAGCTTGCTCAGTAAGGCAGAGCCACAACAATAGCCTCCAGGCAGCAGCTGTGCCAGGAGGGTGAGGAGAAGGAGGGTGAGGAGTGAAGCATTGAAAAGGCACCTGATGGAGTGCCAAATCATAGAATCATAGAGTTGGAAGGGATCCTGTGGACCACCTGGTCTAATCCCCTGCAATGCAGGAATATACAGCTATCCAATACGGGAATTGAACTTGTGACTTTTGGAATTATCAGACCATCCTCTAACCAACGGAGCTATCCAGGGGTGTATGAGCTCCACTGGTGCATCTGCACAGCCCCAGCCCCAGCCTTGCCAGCATTTTGCCTCTCTGCCTCCCGGTAAGCCAGGAGGCTATTGCTGCAGCCCTGCAACATCCCATTGACCTAGTGCAGGGAGAGGGACTTTTAAGGTGTTGTTGGATTACAGTTGCCATCACCCTTCCACACTGGCTAAGCTAACTGGAGCAGATGGGAATCTGAGTCCAACAGCACCTTGCCCCTGATGTAGCAGTGCATGATGACGAACAAGGGAGGCCTACACTTGATTTTGTACTAGCGGTTTTACTACTCTGTAGCTCACCAAAGGGTAGAGCCACCAATCGCCTATTGTGATTTGCCAGGTTTTTGACCATCTCCTTTTGCCTGCCTCAGATGGCAAAAAGAGGTTTCTTTTGCCCTTTCTTTAATGGGCTGTGGGTTTAGTTTGGCTTGGTGGGCTGCAAGGTTACTGGAATTGCCATGAGTCTGCTTTTGCAGAGTGAGGTGCTGGGTGATTGCTATTCCACCCCAGGATTCTTAGTTATCTCTAAAGTTATTGGTGTGTTAGGAAGGAATATAGGTAGGACAAGTGGGACCAGCAACAAAACATGCAATAGAGTCTTGCCTCCTAATAAAAATGTTACTCTTCAGGGTCCTAGCCAGCCAGCCAGGCAGCCATGTTTTCCTCCAGAATACTATAAACTATTAGTACGGGGTGTGTGTGTGTGTGTCAATTTTATGGAACTCCTTCCAGTTGAATTCAGACAGGCTCCCTCCCTACTGAACTTCTAGCACCTCCAGAAGACTTTTTATTTTAATTGTAGTTCAATTTTATCATTTTAACTTTTTTTTGTATCTTTGTAAACCACTGGATTACTTTTGTTAAGTTGCATAAACATTGTTTAAACAAATAAATACAAATATAAATGATGTGTGAACAAATCCTTTGGGTTTACAGAAGAATGAAATTAACAATAATGGTATAGCACTCTGAAGTCCTTGAGTAGAAAGTACAGAAAAAAGCAGGATATTTTGCTGCTGCTGCTGCTTTTGTTATGATTCCATTCAGTCTTCCAGTGTTGCTCTGTGAAGAATCATTGTCAAGGCCAAATTATATGAAGGTGCGCTAGTCTAATAAGCACAGCTTGTCTGTACAACTGCATAGAAAATAGACCTCCTCCTCCTCCTCCTCCTCCTCCTCCTCCTCCTCCCTGAAAAGGCTCTTTCCCCCCATTATGTCAGGCGGGGGAAACATGACCTTTCACAGTCAATCTTCAGCACTCTTCAACTGTGTAAAATTACATTACAGGCTCAGTACATTTTTGACTGCATGCAAATACACAATGGGGGTGAGGATTATATACAAAGGACCTCACTCGCTAATGCTTTCATAAAAACTGACTACTGTAATTTAAATTGTGACACTTTGGATGGGGAGGCTCTCAAAACAGTGGCACCGATGCTCCTGGAGTCACTGGTCATGTGGAGGGTGACATTCTTTCTTTTGTAGGTACATGGGACTACCTTATAGTGAGTCAGGCCATTGCTCTACGTAACTCGGTATTGTGTCTCCTGATGGGCAGCTGCTCTCCAAGGTTGCAGACAGGAGTCTTTCGCAGCTCTTCCTGGAGATGCTGAGGACCTGGGACCAGATGCTTTACCAAGACACTTACTATTTTATTTTATTTTATTTTATTTTATTTTATTTTATTTTATTTTATTTTATTTATTTTATTTTATTTTATTTTATTTTTACTTTTGAAGTCTATGTTTCTCTGTGTTTCTCAGGAGTAGGTCAGTGCTCTTTGAAAGCAAGATTTCTGCTCTCAACCTTCTCCTTGTTTAGGATAGCACCATCTAAGGCAGTCTTCTATAATCTGGTGATTTCCAGATGTTTCTGACTACAACTCACATTGTCCCTGTACACTGGTTCTGCTGGAAGGAGCAGAATGGAGTTAGGCACACAGAAAGCTGTCTAATAGTGTGATCTATCGACTGACTGGCAGTGGCTTTCCAGGTCTCTCCCAAACCCACTTGTAGATGTTGGGAATGGAACCTGGGAACTTTCATATACAGTACATAGCAGATGTTTTGCCACTGGGCCACAGTCTGTTCTCCCAAGCAGTGGTCCAAAACATCTGGAAAGTACCAGGTTGGTGAAGCCTGCTATCAGGTAAAATTTGGGGGGAATGTTATGCACATTCAAAAGTCATTGACACTCAGGGGTCCCAACTTGCCTTCTGGCTCATCCATGACTGAAAGTGCATTGCTTGGGCTAGATCAAGGGTGAGGAATCTTTTACAGCTCAAGGGCCACATTCCCTTCTAGGCAACCTTGCAGGGGCCACATGCCAGTGATGGACAGAAGCAAAGGTGGGTGGAGCAACAAATGTTAATTTACACCTCCCCTACTCTCTCTGTCCCTCATCCAGGCAATCAAGAAGCATGATCAGCATTCAAGAACAGATTCCAGCAGGGCAGAAACACTCAATTGCCCACATAGCAGGGCTGGTACTTACTAGGTGTGGCCTGGAGAGAAGAGGTATGGCCTGGGGGTAGTCACAAAGACCAGAAAGATTCCTGGAAAAAGCACATTCACCCCCAGAGCTTGAGGTTCCTCATCCCTGGATTAGGTGTTTGTGGGCAGCTAATGTGGCACAACTGTGGAGAAACTTCTGAGACTGAACGTGGTAATCCCTGCTTGACCTTAGTGTTCATTGAACAGCCTTGGGTGTAACTCATGCTGCCAAGCCATCCTTATAATTGCTTGGCACAAGCAGAAACTGCCTGGACTAGTGCTCAAGGGGCAAAATCTGCAGTGCTGCAGCCATGCCACATACCATGTTTCTCTCGCACATCAAAAAGGCTTGTGATCATGTTAAGAGCTACTACCTATGCAGAGCTGCGGAGTGAAAAATTGCGCTGGGTGTGTGTCTGGTTGAGTGCTGCATCACAAATTTAGCTCAGTGTTGTTCTTTTCCTCTCCCTAGAGCCAGGAGAGCTACTGAGCCCTTA
This sequence comes from Podarcis cretensis, assembly GCF_951804945.1. NCBI lineage: Eukaryota > Metazoa > Chordata > Lepidosauria > Squamata > Lacertidae > Podarcis > Podarcis cretensis. The sequence goes on along the minus strand of NC_137172.1, from coordinate 82,314,010 downwards.
ATGGGCCCAAGATAGAAATGGAGAGACTGGCTTAACTCTGCCCTGATTAAATGTAGGGCAAGTGATGCAGACTTTGCGGCATGCCCAGCTTGATAGAAGCTACAAATGTAGTCTGCCTGTCTTCCTTCTGTCTTATAGGCTCATGGCCCCAAGAGAGGTACCCAAGACTGGCTGCTACCACATCAACCTCTGTGCATGATGTACTCTGTCTCCTGTCTACCTTAAAAGATACTGACTCACGCAGACAAGAGGATGCACCTGTGCTTTATGGGCTGAATGTGTCCTGGCATTTCCAAAACACACATCCTCCTGCAGTCTCTGCTTGCACATTCTGCCTTGACTTGTCATCACTGTGTTGAAGCTTACGAGTAGACATCTGCAGGAAACGGTACACAGCTGCGTACAAGAAACCCACAAGAAACATGGGAAGATTGAGCTGCCCCCTCGCATTCAAATGTGTAGCTAAACATGACACTGTCATCCCTACCATGTATCATGGTGAATGGCCGCACACATCTTGCACTGTAGAGATCTCAGGAGGAAAGGAAGGATAAAAAACATTGTAGGATGAGGTGGGGGGGGTGGAGGTAAGTTAAGGGCAGAGCCATAGCTCAGTGGTAGAATATCTTCTTTGCATGCTGAAGGTCCCAAGTTCAATCCGCATCAGCTCCAGGTAGGGCTGGGAATTGCATTTTTTAATTTATTTTGTTCATTAAATTTGTATGCTGCTTTTCATCCGCAGATCTCAGGGCAGTTCACAACATAAAAATATGATAAAAAGCACAAAATGCAAAAAAAGGCAGCTTCCATATTTCCAAGTAGGGGGGAACCCAGTGGCATTTTCAGCTGATGTGTGCATTGTGTTGAGGGAATGTATTTCTCTCTTGTGAAAGTAGAACACTGATTTCAAGCCCAGCAGACCAGTGCTTTCAAAAGTTAATTAGAAAACTCTTACACCGGGGAGGGGAGATAAGCATACAGTGCGGAATTCAATGTAGCGCCAATACCTCTGCTGGCCAAATGGACAGGGCCGGCCCAAGACATTTCAGCACCTGAGGTGAACAATAAAATGGCGGGGCCTCCCCTGCCAGCGAAGAAGGGGTGGTGAGTGAAGATGTACATCAGGAACAAGGGGGAATAAAGACCTACATCTTATGGAGAAAAGCCCCATTAAACTAGCAGGTAACCTTGCACTGGCTTCAGAGAGAGCCTTGGGTTAATTGAATACAGGTACATTTAGAAACAGATCATCACAGTTTCTCAATAGACCCTACTATCAGCAATTCAGATGATTCCACCCAGTTCATGGACCCACCTATCATTTTGACCCGACTCAAATTGATTGGGATAGCTGAAATACATACAACAAAAAAAATCAAAGTTTGAGAGTAGCACAGATGTTGTAAAGGTGTGTTGATCTGTCATGGAACAGCCCTGTATTCAGATCACGTTGCTGGTTGCGAAGGAGCCCCCATTACAGTTCAGTGCCCCCAAAAATGTAGGTCTGCCACTGTCGGCACCCCCAGCACTTTCAACATTCCACCAGCCATGGAGGATGATAGCCTTAAAAAAAACCCTCCCACACATATTTTAACTTTTGTAGGTTGTGCTGGCACCAGAATGTACTCTCGTTTTGTTTCTTTTGCCAAAATACTTAATCTAAACTGGCCAAGTTAACAAAGATTTTGTCCAGGATACGTATAGCAAAGTCAAGGTTGGAATAAAGGGCCCAATATACTCATTTTATGGAACTAATGCATAAATACAACATACTTGCCAGCAATAAAAACATATAAAGTGATGCAAGAGAATAAGTTTTCTTGTTTCTATTATGAGTAGGGCACATAACAAGAAATTATGAAGTTTTCTAGCCATGAATGCCAAAAATGCTGGCCATATTTTATTTACACTAGCTAATTTCACAGAAATAAGACTTTAAAAAGAAGAAGAAAAGGCATTTGGGTGGTGAGGGAGAACTGATTGGAACAAATTCAACATCTATCTGCAATGTTTACAGCACAAACTTATAAATGTCTACCAAAATGTAATTCCTGTTGAGTTGTAAGCAGATACAGAATTACAGCCTTAATGATTTACAAAGCAGAAAAGGCAGTGGAAGCAAAAGGTTTTGACTGGAAATAACCCCAAGCACATTCTTACAGCAACGGTTTGTGTCCATCTTCTGGGCCTATGGCACTAAAGGCTTTTTAACACTCCTTGGAGAGAGCACAAGAAAACAGATTTGGGTTAATCAGTATGCTAAGAATGCCATAGAGCAGAACAGAGCTTCAGTTATAATGGCCTCTGCAGGAGAGCGATTATCTGAGAGCACCTCTCTGTGGAGCATGTGCCAATCGTGCTCTGCAGAGCAGAATGACCACACATGCTAAAAGGCAGCAGGCAAGGCAGGACCTTTGCTCGTTTCTGAGTGTTTAAGACCGACCGGCTCTGTATTAATCAGAAGGCAATGGGGCCTTATCATATGGTTCTGCATAGGGTCTCCATATATTTTATATCTAGTGAAAGGCAACACCAACAAAGGGATGTACTGAATAACTCAGCAGATCAATAATAAGAGGCCCACGTGCTGAACTTAAAAATGTACAATGGGCCAAACATTCAGCATCACACAGGCCAATAATTTTGACCAGCTAATGTATACTAAGATGCTTGCCACTGTGCATTTGAGGGGAGAAGCTGGCTGTTTTCAGAAGGATGTACAAGGCATGAAATAGTGTTTAGAGATCTGTGTATTTACCCATGAAAATGTAGTGCTATCAGTTAACAGAAGCTGCCCAGTTATTTTCTGCTCACCTAGTTTTCTAGGGAATTATCAGAAGCCAGGAGGAAGCAGCTTTGTTGTTGCAGATCCCTTCAGATCATCTCGCAGCTTTTATTTAGAAATCATTAGCATATCTTTATACCGAACTCTTTGTTTTGCCTTTTTCACTCTCCGCCTCCTAAAATTGCTTAAAAACCTTTGTGCTTCTTTGTATTATGCGACTTTGAGATAAATTAATTGCACAACCAAGAAAACAGTTGAGACATATAAATATAGGATATTTAAGGAGGAGAGGGGGTTAAGCACCCCCATGAGCATGCAGATTCCGGAATGCCTCAAGCAGAGAGGCAGAAGGGGTCAAAAAGCACCAACACCAAAGTGTATGTAAGACAAGGAGTCTGTTTAATGAAGCAAGAACAGTCACTCTAGGCTCCAAGCAGAGGTCTAGGTTCAGTAGGTTCAGTAACATATTTTGCTATATAAGCCAACCATTTTGTGGATGGATAAATTTTATAATGTAATCAGTATTCAGCAGCAGCCGCAAGAGCTTCATGGGACACTTCCGGACTGTCGTTTTTTTCAGGTGAGATTCAACTACATAATGGCAAATTCAGGTTGTGTGGTTAAAGCTGATTTCTAGCTCTTGGGCAACCTACCCAAAGAACCAGGTTCTTTAGGATAAGGAATACATTGGTTTGATGCAACATCAAATAATAATAACAATAATATTTATTTATTTATAGCCCGACCTCCCCAGCCAAGGCCGGGCTCAAATCTGGATGAATGCTCAATAGAAAGGTTGTCTGGCAGCACCCACAGTTCTGATTCATATGGGTAATAAGATTACTAATGGGAGCAGGGAGAAAGATCTGGTAAAAATTGCATTGATTTCCCCCCATGCCCATCATTGTAACAAAGTGTCTCTAGAGGACACGCCTGTTTTGCTCTGTATTTTCTCTGTAATTGTCATGACTTGAAAGCTCTACTTCTCCTTGTGAGAGCGAATTCTGTAGAAGTTAACATGCACTCTGGGAAGAAGTCAGGTTTGGGGGGGGGTTGTTTGTTTTTTGTCTGTTCTGATTCTTCCGACATTTAGCTTCATTCCATGTTCATGAATTCTAGTATTATGAGACAAGGACAAAACCTTTATTCCATGCTTTCTCCATGCTGTGTATAATTTGATATACTTCTATCATGTTGCCTTTTTCTCCAAACTTAAAAGCCTCAAATGCTACAATAATTCCTTATAGGGAAGTTGCTGCATCCCTTCATCAGACCTTGATTGTGACGTTTCTGAACTTTTTCCAACTTTACAATATCCTTTTTGCAGCGAGATGACCAGAACCGACCACAGTACTCCAAGTGTGGTCACACCACAGCTTCATATAGCAGCATTATTATTTTGGCAGTTTTATTTTCAGTTCATTTCCTAATGATCCGTAGCATGGAATTTGCCTTTTTTACAGCAGCCACACACTGGGTCAACACTATCATCAAACTTTTCACTATGCCTCCAAGTTCTCTCTCCTGGTGAGCTGCTATGAGTGAATATGTGAAATGAATATTTTTAATGCCCTGACATGCATCACTTTACCCTTGTTTACACTGAATTGCATTTGCCATTTTTTTACTGGTTCACTCAGTTGGGAGAGGTCCTTTAAGATAAGAGCTCTTTGCAATCTTGTTTTGCTTTGTTTGGCTGACTCATTGCTCACCCCTAACGCTAGATTATTTAGGAGCAAGTTAAAAAGCACAGATCCGAATAACTCTCCACATTCTACAACTCTCCATTGGGAGAACTGCCCATTTAGTCCTATTCTCTGCTTCCTGTTCCTTGACACATTCCTGATCCCAAGAAGACCTTTCCTCTTATTCCATGACTGTCAAACTTACTCAGGTAAGTTTGGTATTTTGTTGAAGGCTTTTGATGATGTCATGTGTGGAGCAGGTAAGGGTGAGTCTTGAAAGGAACAACTGAGAATTGAAAGTCAGCTCCTAATTGTTCCTTTGCATGCTCCCACTGCACAAGGACTGATGGGTTGTGGGAACACACTTTATTCTATGAAGGGGAAGCAGCTTCTATTCAATACAAACCGCTTCTTCCTCCCAAAGCTGTTCCTTGAACCTCTGAAAAACAGAGGTTCAAAGAGCAGCACGAGGCTGCTTGTAAAAGGGCTTTCAAAGACCCTGTGCTGCACTTTGAAGTCCTGGCAATTGGAGCTTCAAAGCACAGCTTTGCTGGGTGCCATAGTGATGCCCAGTGATTGACAAGTTCATGGGCTTGTCCACCTTTCAAATTTGACCCAGCAGGGTGGGAAATAAAGATCCGGCCCTGCAACCAGAAAAGGCTCCCCACCCCTGCTCTATACCCTCATCCACATTTTTTATTTTTTATTTAAAAAAAAAACCACAACAACCTTGAATAGCACAGGGCCTAGGACAAAACCTCCACCCTCTTAGGCTAGGCATGCATAGAATTGCACTGCAAGTCTGCTTTTGGAGCCAGTCATAGGACAAGTATTTTATTTAGAGAAGTACAGAATATTGCTGGTGGTTTTCTGGAGCTTTATGCACCTTGATAATAAACATTATGGGAATTAGATAAAGGGTTTGGTATGAGAGTGGTTATTAAAAACAATAAAGACTGGGGAGAGGGGTGTTCCCTAGAAACAGGCAAATGCTCATTTGAAAGTCTTAGAGTTATTGGAACTATTTGTTTGGATTTTAAAACAGTAGCAGAACATGGAAGCCGCCTTTCATAGTCCTGCCTGAAACCCTGGAGAGCTGTTGCCAGTCAGTATAGAGAAGCTAGATGGTCCCATGGACTGATTCTGCACAAGGTGGCATCCCATGTTCCTAATGTCACAGGTGCACGACTCTTGCAAGTAAGTATTACCCAGATGGAAACCAATTGCTTTCATTCTATTGACAGAAAGACAATTTTCCTTCCCATTAACTTCCCAAAAAACCTAACAGTACTTTGAATATCATAAGCGACTTGAGTGAACAAACAGTACTAGGAATTGTGGAACACACAATATTCTAATTTTCAATAGCCTGGATGCTTATGCCTGGAAACAAAAACAAACTCGTTGTTAATGGTTCTTTCAGGACAGCTGGCAAAGTGCAAAACAAAAACGGAACCTCATCTTAATAATTTGGCTAATATCACTAATCTTTTCAGGGGCTGGGATTGTGTCCCTTCGGCACCAGTCTGGCTTGGACTACAGCTTCCAAAGGGTTTGAAGTTCCTCATCTGAATCCTTGTCTTGTTTGCTCCTCCACAACCAACAGACTCCCTGTTACTTCATCCTCCCTGGTTTTCTAGTCTTGTCCCTCTAGTCCACAAGTGAGGAGCCTTTCCTCAGCCCATGCAACCTTCTCTAGGGGCTGTGTGCTAGCAGTGATTGGGGCCAGATGCAGACTTGTGGGGCTGCCAACCTAAACATTTTGATTGGCTAAGCAAATGAGATTGGCATAAGCATCTAGGATGCTGCGCAGCCGGTGAAAAATGTATTAATAATGACTGTCAGTGCTAGGAGGAAGACTGGACTATGTATGGCATTGGAGATTTTGAGGGGCTCAAAATCGTAGGAGGATGTTGCGCCATGTTTTGCCCAACAGATGAACCTCCACTGCCCTGAGAATAAAAATTAAACCTGAAGGGAAGCTTCTTTCAGGGAAGCATTTATGTTGTTGTGCATGGCTTATTATAGCATTATTATTATAATCACAATTCCTCTAAAACCAAGCACCAGTGGGGGGACAAAAAGACAAAACTGAAGGGTAATGGAAGTTCTGCATCCTCTGCAGAGAACAGGGCGAGGCTTCCTTGTATTAATAGGTTAATAAGGTCCAGCAATTTTCCATTATAATCAAGTTTCTCAAACAAACCAGAGAGATGATGTAATGGATGTTGGCCCCTGCATTTAGGTCATAGATTTCCTATAGTGTATAACTTCCGCAAAGAGCAAAACATTAGCTTAATTGTCTGCAGAGTATAACATTCCGGTGGCTCACTTGGGACCTCATTGCCAGTGCACTGCTAACACATATGGGGAGATACTTGTTGCTCCAAGGACTAACAGCTGGCAAGCTGACATATTTCTGTAGGGCAGTCAGCTAAAACTGCTCCATTTAACCAGTGAATAGGTTAAACTTCCAACAGTGTGTATGTTGCGGGGAGTACATTTTGTATGGAAAGCTGGTTTACATTTATATTTAAGTAATCACCTCCATATAGGGGCAAGTTACTGGTCAGTCTCAGGAGTGCTTCCTCCTGGAATTTCTAGAGGACAGTTGCTTACAGTTCCTGAGAAGAGGCTCCGGAGCATGAGGCAGATTGTCTTTCCCTGCCCTCCCCCAGAGAGTTGGAAGCAATTTAAAGGAGAGATTGGTGCTTGTGAAGTGTACACTCAATTCCATATTCGCCTTGGATAAATGGGGCCATTAGAAAAGTGTTTGCGCATGTGTGTACACCAAAGGAAGCAGTGTACCTCTCAGACAACGCTCTTTGAAAATGCTGTTTTGTCTCCAGCCTGCGTGCTTCTGCTGTATGGATTCAGTGCACAAATGACACAACTAGTGCAGCTGTAGATAGATAGATAGATAGATAGATAGATAGATAGATAGATAGATAGATAGACAGACAGATAGATGATAGATAGATGATAGATAGATAGATGATAGATAGATGATAGATAGATAGATAGATGATTAGATAGGTAGATAGATGATAGATAGATAGATATTCTCCACAAAGAATCCAGAGATTAGGCCAATCAGCATTTCAGGGGCCAGAGGCAGCCCCCAGCCTCAATTTTAAGTAGTCTGCCCCCCCCATTTCACAGGAGTACCTTTGCTTCATATTTTTCAGAGTTATTTTAAATGCATTTTCCCTCTTCCAATAGTTTCAGAACAATTGGAAGGGGCAGTATTTGATTTGACAGAAATAAATTGATGGTTTAAAAACTTCTTTCTTTCTTTTTTTGGCTTAGGGAAAAGAAAATCACCTCCCCCCCCTTCCACAGCTGTCTGAGAATAAATTGGTAGGCTTCTGCCGTGTGTGTGTGTCGCACACTAAAGTAAAAAAAGGAATTACTTGTCACTTGCTTTCCAGAACAGTAGCTAGCTGTATTAGCCTGTTGCAAATTAATGATCATTATCATATTCCTTCTCTGCATCTAAGACTAGCCCCAGCAAACCAAGCGGTGCTAACTTCTGAGTAGACCTGCATAGGATGGGGAATTTAATCCTAACTCAAAGCAGGGCGATCTTTATTCCAGATTAGTTAATCCAGAACACTTTTGTCTGTGCAGCTGCTGGCAAGTGGCCCCAGAAAGAGAGCATGTGGCCCTTTCAGGATGAAGAGATTGTTCACACCTGGATTAGACCTTCTGAACCAGCTCTATGCTTCATTCAACTCTGCCTCTACCATGCTGATTTATCTAGAGGCCAAAAGTCTTAACCAGCGCTCATTTTCTGATGTTGATTTCTATAATGTATCCACATGTTAATTTAACTACTGCTTTACACTGAGTTTGGGCTAAAAAAGGAGAAATAGCCATAATTCCCAAGAAAGAAAAGAAGAAGAATTGATCAGAAGAAGAATCTATTTGAAAAGAGAACATTGTCACTCTAATCTCATGATTATTGGGACAGCTGAGTTCCTTTCCTCCCCAGCCCCTCATGGAAAACTTCAGAAGACTGATCTCTGGGCAAAACATTGGCATACTTATCTCATGTACAGAGTCCTAGCAAGTGCAAAGAAACAAACCATCTGCCTATGCAGTTCCATCAATTCTATGTCACAAAAAAGCAACAACCCATTAACTATCCTTTGGATGATGTGTTGAGGAAATAAGCTGCTAGAATTTAAATGCAAGACCAGTTCAGTGCGAGTGCAGGAGGATCTTAACTCAAAATTAGATAATCTACAGTACCTGTTCTGTCCTCACCACCTATGTATATACCAGTGACTGGTGTGTCTCAAATCTGCATCTACAATTGAAGTCTATCAACAAATGTACATATTGGACTGGCTGAATACCCTTTCCTTCCCCCACCTTCAGGACTGAACATAGCAATGTTGCTAGTAAAAGCTGACAGGACATGTATGTGTGGATTTCCTTCCAATTAACTATGCTTATGACTGCAGCCTGACTTTGAAAGGTTGGAAATCATACTATGTGGGGGATAGAATCATTACGGCTTACTAAAATAATGATTCTTGCATAGGGATGAGCAACGAGGTCAACTGTGGTTTCTCTCAGTTTCCCATTTTTTCTATCTTAAATTAAATTTTCCACATTAGTTTGTGATTTTCTTATACTAAAAAAGAGTCCTCATGAAAATTCACCAGCATATTAGGGCACATGTAGTATGCAATTTTCCTAAACAGATACATTTTTGCAAAGCTTTCCCCCCTATTAAAGTGAATTTTTGCACATTGTTTTCCCGAAGTATGCATTTATGTGCACACTTTAGTATATGGACTTTTTGCACACATTAATCGGCTGGAGAACCACATTGCAAAATTTAGAGAAGTGTAATGGTTGTGTTTTGATTTGCATATTGTTTTGAAAAGGGCAAATTGAAAAGGGTAGGTTCACTTTTAAATGTGAACTGAATGGGATTCTCCCGCTGCCATTCCTCAGTCTTGCATACCAAGGAAGGAGCTGTATTAAGTTGTAATCATTCAACTTGTTTTTATTATTGCTTGTAAGCCGCTCTGAGCCTGGCCTTGGCTGGGGAGGGTGGGGTATAAATTATTATTATTATTATTATTATTATTATTATTATTATTATCATCATCTAAGTGAAGAGTTGTTATGTAGTTGTATTTTTAAATGGAAAAGGCCATCTTCTAAAATCAAGAAAAGATGTTCATGCCACTATTTTCCTCACTATAGAAAGGAAGGACTCCCTCATATAGTAATAGAATTTCAAATTTGGGAGGGTTTTGAAAGTCATCTAGTCCAACTCTCTGCTCAACATAGGATCTACTGTGCAGGATGCAACCACACCATGCCCAAGTGCTGCCCAGTATCTGCTTCAGTACCTCCAGCAAAGGTATTTAAGGTATATAATGTAAAACACACACATATTTTCATCTGACAAATGAGAAACATGGAGAGGGTGAATAGGGAGGGAAATGCACTAAGACTTACACTGTACCACCATGAAGATCAGTTCCCATTACTACCTCTGGCAAAACATATATTTTGGGTCTCCATATTACAACGTCAGGTGGGTCATGTGAGCACTCCATCATGGGCTCAAATCTCAAATGGATGTACCATCACCCAGCATTAGAGCTAGCCTAAAGCACTCAGTAATCCGAGGATGCAAAAAAGGTGAACACACAGCTGAGCTGCAGGCCCTGCCTTAGAGGACAATATCAGACCAAAGTCTATATCTAGTGTTTCCCCCCAAAAAGCTGGCTAGATGCCACAGGGCACTCACAAGTAGATTATGCAGGTGGTGGCCTTCCTCTGTGACATGCAAAGAGACAGTATTATGTAGTGGTTAGATAAATCATGGCCCTTTCTTATCCATCAGCAGCTCTGTGTGAAGATCTGCTTCAAGACTTGTCTTCCTTACAAATATGTAAAAACAAGGAGGTCATCCATGCCTTTTGCAATAACATGCTTGCAATTTTTGAGTTCCAGTTGCAGTCAGCGTTGGCGTTTGCTGGGGAGTGTGAGCGAGAGTTCATTTCCTATTTGTGGGCTTCTCACAAGACTCTGGTTTGGCCACCAGGAGAAGAGAATGTTGGACCAGGTGGGCCTTTGGCCTGACCCAGCAGGGCTCTTTCTGTGTTCTTGTGTTTGTCTTGGATGTACCATCGGACAGCTTTATTGGGTGTCCCCGAGTACAAGAATCAGTGTCATTCTCTCTGCTTTCCCCACACTCTTCATGATTTTCAGTGGCCGTTTGATCTTGAGAATATGACACCATGTTGCAGAATCTCTTGAGCAGAAGCAATGTGCATTCTGGGTACTGACGCAAAATATCACGACACTGTGGCCACCCCTCTTAGGTCTGATTGTTTCCTTTGGGGGTTGGTGGAAACATATAACGAAGGGGGCCATTTGAATAAAATGCATCTGAGTTTAAATAGCAATGCGTTGTCTTGCTTTCTATAAACAGCTCTCAGTGGGAACCAAGGGATTAGGCCCCTTAATATGAAGCACTCAGGACTTCCTGGATTAGCCCATTCCATTAACAGTCTTGGCCATTCTGCCTTTGGCTGACTGAAGGTCTTTTGAAAACAGAAACCACCAGTAATTTTTTTTCCACAGGGCTGGTGCCAAGGCCAATTGGTCTAAAATTTCTCCTCGCCCTGTACCACCCCTAAACATTTACATTTTCCTTGGCTCTGTTATTTTGCACGCCTCCTTTATAAAGGGAAGAAAAATACCAGTTTCGGAAACAAGAGCTCACAGTAGTGTTAAAATCCAGCTGGGTGACCCGCTCTGAGCACATTCTGCTGATGCAGGCATGCTAATAACAGAGTTTTGCAAGGCAGCTGTGCCCTCTCCTGCCTCTTTGTGTCAGCTCCACAGCCACCAGCTTGCAGATTAGAGGAGCTAGGCAGAGTCCCATTTTCAACACATTTCACATGAGAAGATTTCTACCTCTCTCAAAATATATTTGCCGGCTAAGAACAGAAGATGCTAACAAGGAAAGAAAATACGGGACAGTACTCCTTACATGTTCTTGGATCTCCCAGTCACAAAAGTTGTGGTCTGAGTAGCATACCTATAATACCGTATTTTGCCATGCTCATTAAAAAAATGATTGACTCAGCAGGGTCTTCACTAAGGTCAGGAAGAATTAATTGAGAACTACAAGTGGTTTATGTAGTACAGCTACGTTCAAGTGACTCAGTTAACACTTGGATCTAGAATCCCGGGGTTTGCATCACAGAATGCCCATTTATCTCAAGTATGTACCCCATTCACTTCACTAAACAGAGCGCCTACCACCACAGATCTATTTATGATAGCAGGGCTGCCCCCTCCCTGAGGAAGGGAAGCAATGAAAAAGCCCTGGTGGGAAAGAGTGCATGAAGTGCACAACTGAGCCCCTATATCTGAAACAGATGCTGAATCCAGGTAATTGCCTCCAACAACACAGCGAGAATTGGCAAAAAGACGCAAAAGAATTGGCATTATGAGCTGTGGAGCAGCTTTTAGGAAACTCCTGGCTTTGGATACAGAAGAGTCAGGGCCACCCTACCATTAGGCAGAAGACTTGGGCAGCTGGTTTTGGGTGTCATGAAAGGGTAGCCATTTGTTCAGTTGTTTCATTTACAGTGGTACCTCGGGTTACATACGCTTCAGGTTACATACGCTTCAGGTTACAGACTCTGCTAACCCAGAAATAGTACCTCAGGTTAAGAACTTTGCTTCAGGATGAGAACAGAAATTGTGCTCCGACGGCGCAGCAGCAGCAGGAGGCCCCATTAGCTAAACTGGTGCTTCAGGTTAAGAACAGTTTCAGGTTAAGTACAGACCTCTGGAAAGAATTAAGTACTTAACCTGAGGTACCACTGTATTGTTGTGGTTTTTTTATGTCACGGAGAGGAAGAGGCATGTGTGGGATTGTCTACCTCAGAAGACAAAACAACTTGGCTGGCATTGGGTACTACGGACTCTGGCAGGAGGGCGAAGGACATCTGCTGATGCACCTCAGGCAGCAAAATGTCTTGGGCTGGCCTCGTAGGGAACCATGCTTTTGGTCCTTCATTCACAAAAACTACTGGATGGCTGAAAGCAAGTCACCATCTCTCATCCAACCATATTATGCATGGCTATGTTGGTGATAAATTGGGGTGATCTGCATATAGTTCACTGAGGTTTGCCACCAAGTGCACATTCCACAGGGAGATTTAGTGCATCACAGTTGCTCAGCAAGTTTACACATATTTCCCCTCCAATATTTATTGAGCTTTTCACCATAGATGGTCAAAAAGCAGTTTACAATATGGTCTTTTTTTAAAAGTACAGGTGAAATGTAAGTTCTATAAATAGGCCTAGCACAGCTTACTTAAAATATGATGTGGGTGCTTTCAAACATCTGTTCATCAATTTAATATTTTACCTACAGGTGATAGATGAAGTGGCTCCTGGGAGGGAGGGAAGGTAGATTATATGTACATCATGTCTATAGTTATATCTGCAGATATCTATAGTAATCTGCCTAGAGCAGGAAACAAATCTAAATGAATAAAAAAGCCAGATCTATTAAGCAGTATCTTTAGTTTGTAAAAAATGAGAGTGAAATACAAAAGTTCAGAAGAAAATATCACTCCTAAAGGCCCTGGTAATGCCAACTCATCACTGTGTCTGAAGACCCTAACTCAGGTGGGGCTTGCAAGGAAAAGTCTTGCCAGTGATTGCCTGCTCCTGTATTCACTTTTCTGAGACTCAGGGCAAATGGATAGACAGATAATTACAAATATTGACTGGCAGAAAGGTGAACATCTAGATAACAGCACCTGAGGGGGGTTTAAATGGTCCCAAAATTGTTACAGGTTGCCTGAAGGCAACACACGAGGACAAAATGCACAATCAAAAGGAACTATTTTTATCCAAAGGCAATTTTTATTTCCTGCTATTACGCTCAAAAGCGGAGTATTTTGTTTTATTGTCTGCATCAAAGTAAGGCCCAAAGGGTGCCGAGAGATTGATGCTCCTTTGTATCAGACAGACTCTACACAAATACAAAAACATTATATCTTAATGGTTTGTCTTTTTTATTGTATTCTTAACATAAATTACCTGCAATCTCAAGGATCCTGGAAAAAAACCACACACGAGGTTGTTTGTCCATGTTGCACTTCAAGAAGGTAAAAGGTTCTGTACAAATGAAAGAAAAATGTTCTCTCTGCTTATATGTCCTGTTTCCATGACAGATGGTAGATTTTGTCAACTTCTTGTGTTTTCTGATTGCTTACAGGTTCAGCAGCATCCCAGTGACCTCCAAGCTATCATACTGTGCTTTGTGTCTTCAACCTAATCATGTTCAGAATTCAACCATCTACAAAGTTGTATATCAAACAATGACTTGGACTATCTAATGCATATCATATGTAAGTTCACCGAACCACTGCATCTAGTTGACCTTATTTATTTATATGCACACCCCTATATTACTGCACTGTAAAGGTCTTTATATTGAAGGTCTTCAGATTAATGACCTGCCACAGTTCCTTTCTTTCCTAACAGTAACCCATTGGGTTTTATCATTTCACATCAATTGCTTAATAAAGGACTGTATACAATTGAATAGTTTTGTGGAACCAGAAGAGCCACTGATAAGAACAGAATTATTAACCTAGATAAGTTTAATGATTTTCATAATTATTTTCTCTTTAATTGTCCCCTTTTATGAAATCTAACTAGTCAGATGGAATTTAATCATACAGCAAAAACTGCTGTTAATAATTTGTAATCTGTCTTTAATAATGATACAAATCTATATGACTCAGTCTTCTCAGGGTGCTTGTGAAATGAACATCTGCAATACAGTGGTACCTCAGGTTACAAACACTTCGGGTTACAAATGCTTCAGGTTACAGACTCTGCTAACCCAGAAATACTACCTCAGGTTAAGAACTTTACCTCAGGATGAGAACAGAAATCATGTGGCGGCAGCAGGAGGTCACATTAGCTAAAGTGGTACCTCAGGTTAAGAACAGTTTCAGGTTAAGAACGGACCTCCAGAACGAATTAAGTTCTTAACCTGAGGTACCACTGTACTCTTTTCTTTCTCACAAGCAAAAGAGAAAAATTAATTATGGGGCTAGCTAGTCTGTCTCCCCCCACCTGCAGGCCTTAAAAAAAGATAAAATCCATCTGGGCCTGGGGATTTATTTTGTTTCATTAGCTATCTTTTTTGTTTGTTTGCTTCATTTTATTTTTAAGTATTTATGTCTTCAGTCCTAGAGCAGGAAACAGAGGCAGGAGGATCCCAGCCAGCAACAGCTATCAAGAGTGTCCTTCCCACAGAGCCAATTTGGTGTCCCCAAAAGCTGTGATTTCTTTGAAGCATTCTGAATCCAACTGCAACAGGACAGGATACTTGGTAAACTCTGAAATTTGATGCAGTGTGAGGATGTGAAAATTGCATGTTCAAAACAAACTTTCTTTCAGAAATGTATTTATCAAATTTACCTTAAAGGTATTATAAGAAAGGAAGGAACTGTTCCATTTCTTTTACTATTTGAATGTATAAAAACAAAAAATTCAAGGGCCATTACAGCTTTTACATTCAATTGAAAGCTGTATAATGAAGACTTGTTCTTTTTGTGTGAAAGTTACCTTAGGAATGGTTGGGTTTGCTTTTGAAGCCCATAGGCATTCTTTTGGATTCTCCATACAAACTGAACTATGAAAAATGTCTAGGAGTAACCACATGCAGAAAACCCTGCATAACTAGATGAATAGATATACATATCAATTGTGTGTTATGGTAAGTGTCTTATGCAAGTTAACGTTTTGTATGCATAATATCCTCCTTGAAAACTGAGACCTCTAAACTAAGTGCCACCTCTCCCATTGAATAATTCTGTAAGGCAGAAATGGAACCCACAAAAGCAGAAAATTCATGTACAAGTCCTTGAAGACATTTCAGCATCTTCTAAAGTGGTCACGTACAATATAGTCAGCCAAAGGAGTCAGGGAAGGGGGCAACACATTCAACATTTCTTTGCACTGATTTCTCATTTAGCCTTGGTGGGTTAGGGCAACTACTTTGTACGGCTTACAAGACATATTTCTTCCAGATGGCTCTTGGTTGAACTCTTTCTGTTGCTGCTAAATTTGATTATTAGGTTCTGCTGACATTTTTGTTTTCTTTGTATTTCATATTATTGATTGTAAATGGCTTTGAAGAGCTAGGGAAGGTGGTATCTACACACTTTAATAAAGTAAATAAATAAAAGAATGCACCTTCCCTCCCACCCAATGCATTTGCAAAAACTTATTTTCACACAAAAACCTATGTGCTAGCTCCAGAAATTAAACCTAGGAAGCTGCCTTATCCTGACCATGGAGACATTCAGCTCAGTATTGTCTACACTGACCAGAGCGGTAGCTCTCCGAGGTTTCAGACACAGTCTTTCCCAACCCTGGAGATGCCAGGGATTGAATCTGATACCTTTTGCATGCAAAGCAGGTGCTCTGCTACTGAGCGATGGTCCTGTGGTTGCTTCCAATGCTGTTCTGAGTAACATTCTCAGCTGAGAGGTCACGTGCGAGGAAACAACGATCTGTTGCTTCTCACAGTAGAATCAACCAAGCTGGGTGATGCATCCACGGAAGAAGCTACATTGTTGGCTTCACTCATGTGATGACACAGGTTCAAAATGTACTGAGAGTGCATGGGATGGGATAAAAACACACTGCTTCCCTAAGTTTCTGAGAACAAGAGATCTTAAGGCAGGGGTGCATTCTGGATGTAGTTGAATTCCAACTCCCATCAGCACCAGCCAGTTTGGCCAATGATAAAGGATGATGGGAGTTGTAGTCCAGCAAAACCTGTAGGGCCATAGCACAGGTTCCCCCTAAGGGCTGGCTTGCATGTTGACAACCCATTGACCATAACATCAAGTGATGACCATCACATGTGCAAATTATTTATCACAGGTTAATCACTACAAACTGAACCTTTTTATCATGTCTTAATTCAGAAGCAAGGCTTTCTAGCAGTCAGAAATCAAGTGTAATTAAGTTGCACGCAGTACATGAATGCATGAACCAAACCAAAGAGTAAAGCATCATTGCAATCATATACACCTCATATACACAAACTGTTATTTACTCATTGTAGATATGAACTCATTACGTTCATGTGCGCACGGTGGGTTTCCGATAAGAACATCCTGTTGAAAATATGACCTTTCCTGGCACTTCCTGTGTGGATATTTCACACACAAACACACACCCTTTCCTCCAGCATTGTAATTTCTCTGCCACCCCACAAAGCTTCTTTTGCTACATCTGTGACTCTCGGGCACAACACTGACCTTTCACTGTACATCCCTTGGCTGACTTTGATTTAGAGTAACCTTTTGACGGCTTTCCTATCCCCCTGCTAGGAAAGGAGTGCTACAGAGCAGCGGAAGATGTGGTGGCATGAGGAATGACTTGCACCATCACTTCTGTTGCAGAGAAGTAGCTGGTTCAGGAAGAAATCCTTCTAGCAAGCTGTCCACAAAGAGATCAGCATTTATTTTCCTTTCAGTTCTTACTCCATATAAGGGATTTCCATTTTTACTTGCTAACTTTTTGGGATGGCATGGCAATGATTAGACTAGGAGAGCGACTGTATTCCTGGACTCCGGACAAGTTTGCAAATCAATAATGTATCTGTGAAAGGTCACATCCAGAAATGCTCGTTTGTCTCATGGGTGATCAGTGGCTTGGCTAAACTTATACGATACTATTTCCATAAAAGTGGGTAGCAGCAATTTGAAGGAGACAGCAGAGGGCATTGATCACCTTGCAACTTGGGTAACTGAGTCGATATTATTTATATACTTACTTACTTATTATCTTTCTATATCACCTTTCTGCCAAAGCACTCAATGTGCTTCAAAGTTATGGCTTGCAATCTAGAATGCACAACACAAAAGGGAAGATAGGAAGGGCAGAAGAAAATAATACACTCTCCGGGGCATTCTGGGATAATACATGGTGGAAGCCAAGAGCAGATGCCAAAATCAGCTCTGAAACTACTGCCACTGCTAAGGAAGTTAATCCACTCCGCAAAGAAGCATTGAATGGATAGGAATTGGTATGATTCTGAGTCATGAACAATAAACCTATTTGTATCCATTCATCACATAGCATAGTGCCTGCCAAATTTCAGGGAGATTGAATATAGGACACCATATGAGAATGGCTGACATCTAATAAGCATCATGTTATTTTCAATTACAGGTGAACCTGAGTTTTGCCACCTATAGCATGGGAGTTTTGCACCCAAATATAAAGAAATTTGCAGGTTTTATAGCCTGGTCAGGGAACCTCTGGTCTGCTGTCCGAATGCAGCCCTCCAGGCCTCTTTGTCTGACCCTTGTGGCTTTCTCGGGATCACACACGCACCCCAGCCACCCCGTTACTGGCCCAGCTCTCTCCCCCTTGTTTTAGAAATTAACCACTGAATGAAGGACAAGATGCGCATGAGGGACAAGAGGCACCCTCGGCTGACCTAATGCAAGTATCCTGGCCAGCTTCCCTCCTTCTGCTGAGGGCAGCCCTCTGGGTCAGGACCTGCCAGCTGTTCCCAAAGGCGTTAAGGCTTTGGGTCCACGTTTCATCAGGTTTGTGTGCTCATTGTTTTGCTGCCCATTGTAATTCCTGCAGAGCCCACCCCCATGGTTCTGATGCATGCTGGGCAAGATGATCTCTGGGCAGGGCTGAGAGAAAGAGGGATGAATGCAGCCCTTCCATGGGGGCAGCTCTGGACCAAATGGAGCAAGGACCATCTCTGGGCCTTCCACAGCTTCAGATTTTGACAGCCTTGGTGGGTCGGTGTTGTTGGCTTTCTTTATTGCATCTGCTGCCCATTCTACAACTTTGATGCACCATGTATTTATTTATTTGATACCTGCATTGCAGGGGGTTCCCTTCCAACTCTAAAATTCTATAATTCCCCTAGAATTGCTTTCCCTGCCCCACCCCCCAACCAGATCTGCTTGGAAGGGTTAGGGGGAAACCCACAACAGATTTAGCAGGTGCATGGAGCACACGCAGGCAGAGGAGAGGGAGAGGAAGTTCCATTGCATGCCAAAAATGCCTGTGCTTGTAAAACTGTTTAGTTGGTTACAGTCCATTTAGCTTACGGAGTACGTACTCATTTATATTTTATATTATTTTATTGTAGGCAGCTTCACTAACTTTTCCTTGTGAAGTGATTTATGAATATGCATTTTTTTAAGAAAATAAAAAATAAAAATTCAGTTATGGTACACCTGCCCTGGATGTTGAAGGAGTTCATTTCCAGGATAGTGGCACTATGTTATTTCCTGAATACACCAAATAGTCCTTACCTGCTTATAAGGCAAGTTTTATTTTATGCAAAAGGGGTGAAATTCCACCATGATGTCTGTCTGGCCAGGACTTTTGAGATCCCAAACTCAAACAATAGCTGAAATATTTGTATGTCTATAAGCAGTATTATTTTTCCAGAGAAAGAGGTGCCAGAACTCACCATGAACACCTCCCTTGTTCTCTTAAATGTCAATGGCGCCCACTTGAGAGGTGCCAGAACTGAGTTCTGGTGAGTTCCGGCTGGAAAAAAAATACCTGTCTATAAGAAATATATATATAATTCTGAGGGGAAAGTATATCTTATTTCTATTGGGAATCAAAGCTAAAATTAATAAGCTATATTTAATAAACCTAATTTAATTAAAACATAAGTGCTCCCCATCTGGTGTTATTTGTACAAAGTTGGGGATAAGTAGAGTGATTGTGCAATTAATCTGTGTTTCCATTGCATTTTCTATCCACGACATGTTGGTCAACATATATTTTATATTAGATTTGTTACTTTCATTCTCAGCCTCTTTAATGTTTTAAGTTAACATTTAAACAACTGACAAACCTCATTGTGTGATAGAAAGAATATAATAATGGGTAATATGCATTCCAGAAATCTTTGCTGACACCTCTGAGACCCTTGCTCCGTTTACTTCAGCGGAGGGCATAGCTCAATGTATGCAAATAGAAACATGCGTGGAGGTGTTAGCCCTCCATTAACGCTACTAACAAAGGCTGCTCACTCAGATACTCCCTGTGCATAACATGAAACCTTTGATCAGGGTCAATGTATTTTTAAATCGATTAATCAGATAATTACTGTTCTGCCAGCCAGCTTGCTTGTAGCTGTGACTTGTTTCTCTTTGCCTGCCTTCTATCGAATCCTGCTTGCAGAGTGCAAAATATCTGAACAACAGCTATCAGCATTAGTATCTCATTAGGACTCTGCGAGCTATTTATCAGTGCAAATGCAAATGCAATCATTGCTTTAGTGTTCAGTGCCATTTGCCTGAAAGTTCTGGTAAATACAGATAAGGTGAGGTTTACTATGGTGCCTTTTTTTTAATAGGCCTTTTAAGCATCCCAAATTAAAACTGTAACAGCCAGGCGCTTTCCAGGTGATCCAGAGGCAAAACCAGTTCCAAGCCTGTTGTCTCTGATTGGGAAACACCAGGGAACAGCTGTAACCAGCACAATTGAATAGAATAAGGTGCTGCCTGCTACTGCTGCACAAAATCAGCAGCAGCAGCGTGACACTGTTGCTGTATTGGCGTGCAATGCCTTATCTTGGTTCATTTTGATATGAGTTGTCACCCTTTTTAGAAACTGGACAGCATAAGCTGTAAATGAACATAGCATATGTCAGCTTCTCCCAGTAATACCAGCACTATATAAAAGGCGGTGACTGAGGACCTAAACTACTTCACAGTAGAAATGTGGACCACTGGAGTTGTAGATTGATTGGCAGCAAAGCCCAGCTCAAACCAGTTTGTGAGAGTGACATTTTAGATCACAGGTTGTCACTTGTCTTCATTTCCCCCTCTGTGATGCCCTGTTCAGTTCCAAAAAGATGCTTTTAGATACCCTCCCTCTTAATTTATATCATGTCCTTTCCATAGCTGTCAACTTACAGATTTGAAAATAAGGGAACAGCAGCCTCGAAAATAAGGGATCAGCAGCCAAAATAAGGGATTTTGCTTTGCTTATACAGAAATCTGGCACTGATGGAGCCATGCTGCTTTTGCTGCCACTGACTGTGTTTTGCAGGGGGTTGGACTAGATGATCCTAAGGGTCTACAACTCTGACCAAAGAAGAGTGGCAGACAAAACTGATGAACGACGTTGAGATGGCAAAGTTTACAGGCAGAATTATAAACCAGGAAGAGGACCTCTTTAATAAAGAATGGGGAAAGTTTCTAATTTAGTTGAAAAGCTATTGTAAAGAGTTACATACATTGGTAGGATTAACAGAAAACTTGTAGTAAAAATTTGAACTATGGAAATTTGAACTATAAAAATAGAGTTATGAAAGGGATGCAGAGGGGGAAATCACTACATTAAGATGCTGCACTGGTTGGAGGGTATGCCAAGCAGCAAGTCGGGGCTGCCGTCGTCCTGGCGCGAGGAGTTCCATCGGCCCTTCCCCACCCGAGGGGGGGGGAGGGAGAGAGACTCTCCCATGCCATCCACAAGCCCGGCATGAGGCGGTTGCAGCGCGCCGCGGCCACTGAAGCGCCGCCCTTCTGCGTCCCTCCCCATCCCCTCCTTTTTCTCCTGCCTCAGGCCGCTTCCTCAGCTGCCGCCGCTGCCTCCGGCTTCCCCTGGCAGTGCGGCAAAAGTCTCGCAAGAAAGAGGCTGCCTGTCCACCTGCTGCCACCTGTCTCTTCATGACGTGCCCCTGAGGGGGGAAAAGCGAGAGACAGAGATGCAGCAGCTCGTGCGCACGCCGTTTACCTTCCTGCCGGAACAGTACCTATTTATCTACTTGCACTTTGATGTGCTTTCGAACTGCTAGGTTGGCAGGAGCAGGGACCGAGCAATGGGAGCTCACCCCGTCGCGGGGATTCGAACCACCAACCTTCTGATTGGCAAGCCCTAGGCTCAGTGGTCTAGACCACAGCGCCACCTGCATCCATATGGAGTACATTGCAGTAATCCAACCTGCAGGGTACCAGGTCATGGACAGCAGTGCTCAGGCTACCTTGGTCCAGAAAGGGATAAACAATAAAAGAAGAAATGGAATAGGAAAAAAATAAAAAGATCAGCAAGGTAAAGCTGTTTCCATACCTGTCTGGCCCCATTCAGTACTGGATTCACTCTTCTAAGCTGTAAGCATCAAAAGTACAGGTTGCAGAGTGGTACAATTATTTACACAGAGATGCTGAGAGCCTCTTGTGGGAGATCAATCTGTTATAACGCTAAAGATCTTGTTTTGGCTTCAAGGCAATAAAATGGATCAGTGAAAGCACAAAGCTCGCTATTAGAAGCCGATTAGATCATCACCACTCCATAAAAACAGAAAGAGAGGAAGAGTCTGGCAAGAGGAGGGAGGATGGCACATTAATGCAAAGAATACAAAATGTCAAAGTGCTAGGATTACTGAAATTAGGTTTGATAATTATACCACTTTAATTTATGGTTTGACTCAGATCTGGATGTCTTAGTGTGGCAAGATGACAGACTGAAGAAAGTGTTCGCAAATGCCTGACTCACAATCAGTCAGCAGCACAATAGATCTTCCAGTGTGATGTGTTTACAACAGAGGAGTTGTTATAAGATGTCAACTCTGAGCTCAATATGTAGATAACAGAGGTGTGTGCACATGCACACAGATGCACACACATCCCTCCATTCCTATGGAGCCAATTCAAGAAGGCTCAAGTTAATATCATGTTGGGTGCACATCCAAAGCAGATCTAAATGGTTTGGAAGCAGGTTATTTGAAGGGCTGCTTACACCCATACATATCTGCCTGACCCTTACGACAGGCTTCAGAGGCCCTGCTTACAGGATGCCATCAATATATGTTAGATTGGTGGACACTAGAGAAAACAGGGCCTTTTCAATGGTGGGCCCATGGGAACACCTTACCAATACATTTGGTCCCTTTTAGTTAGCTTTTAAATGGGCCTCAGAATACTTGCTGTCTTGATCTGCTTTTAGTTGAGAAACTGAGCTCAGTATTTTAATTGTTGAAACTGTGGCTGACTGTGTATTAAATTGTTTTATTTGTTCTATCTGATCAGCTATGCTGGCCTGTAGGGCATTTTAGACTTCTGATTTAATTATAATGCATTATTTTAGTTGTATTTTACTTTTTGTATTATTTCTCAGAGCTGCATTGGGAGTGTTTGCCCTGAAACGCAGCACAGAAATATTGGAAATAATATCAACAAACAAACATGCAATGTTTCCTTAGGAGTCAAAAATCTAATTTCAGGGTTGTTGTTTTTCCATTGGCAAGGTAATAGGATTAGAATTACAAAACCTTTTGTGTTCGCTGCAAATGTCCTAGTGCATAAATGGCAACTTTGTCCAAAGATCTGGTGTATAATTCAATCCTTTTAGTTAGTAAGATATTTCAAAAGTTCATTTGGGATAGTTCTGCACCTCACTTCTCACTTAAGAGAATGCAGATGCCAGTATAAGAAGGAGGATTTAATTTTTCAGCAGTTAGTTTATACCATAATAAGGCATATCTTTTCACACACACACACAAATGACTGGCAAATTTATTCCACTATGAATACCCCAACATGGGTAATTTTAGAGGTGATTTAGCTAGGACCCCTCCTTGGGTGGTTAATTTTGGGCTCTACGTGAATAAAAAAAGGAAAGAACCTAAATGGTCTATAATCTTAGCACCTAGAGAGACATGGTCTCTCATCAGTTACGATTTGACCAAATGCTCACAATTAATTTTATGGGGTAATCCATATTTGAAGATAGGAGGCTGCCTTTTCTGTGGAAGGAATGGATTGATTATAGGCTCTATACACCTATCTGCTGAGAGGTTCAGGTGAAAAACATTTGTTGTTTCCTACATTGCTGTTTAAATATCATTGAGAAACAGTGTGGTATAATGGACTAGGACCGGGGAGAGCAGCACTGAAGCTCACTGGGTAACCTTGGGCCAGCTACTCACTCTCCGTTTAACCTACCTCACAGGGTTGTTGTGAGGATAAAATGGGAAGGAGGAAAGCTATCGATGCCACATTGAGCTCCTTGGAGGAAATGGGGTATACAAATGTAATAAATAAATAAATTGCCAGCGAGTGTTAAATGGCAATATCTTCACTTACAGCACCTGTTGCTGTGTATTTATCGACCATCTGCTTTGAATGGTTTGGCATCATCTAAACTGTTTGAGGGAATTATTTTATCTTTACAAAAAGCTAAATCCATGACTGCTGTTTATAAATACTTATTGAATCTTTGTAAAGCAGATGTTTGGGAACTTAGGGAGGTGTGGAGTAGGGAATTAGAATGCGCTATGCAATGAAAATTGTTTTAGAAGCTATATAGGACATTTCTTTCGATTTGAAATTGAAATTGATCCAGCAAAAAATTATGTTTTAGCTATACTGCACTTCACAATGTGTTTACAGGAAGACACTAAGACAGATAGATGCTGGAAATGTAATGCTGGAAATGTCTCGTTGAAGCATACAATGTAGGCACGTCTAGTGATTTTTTGAGTCTGAAGTCTTGGTGTATTGGTGTAATCCTTGATATTTGCAGATGTTCATGTAACAATAAACTACATTCCTTTAGTATGGGGATTAATGCCAGAAGAACAAAAATGGCTTTTGTGAGCCCTGGTGGTTGCTAAAATACTTATTATTTGACCCTGGAAGGATAAACACTCAGCATCTGTTAACAGTGGTTTGAGGACCTCATCACCCTTGCTGCATTTGAACATATTTTCTATAAAAATTAATCTCATGTGGATGCGTATTCTGAGGGGTGTGAGGAGTGTTAGGGGAGAGGGGGACACGTCATGCTGTTTCTGGAGTAGTTTGTCCACCTTTGGTCTCCACCCTGCTCTCAGTTCGTTGGCATGTGGCAGTGGCTACACGCCAGGAAATGGCTTCAACTGGTTGTCTAAACCAGGCGAGGTTGGCCAATTGGTCTCAAAGCCTCAGTGAGTTAGAGACTTCCCCTGCATGTGAAGAAAGGCTTTGGAGGACTGAGCAGACAGGACCAATAGTGGGTCCAATGGTCAAGAAGGTGGTTTCTGCACATGCTGTAGAGGGACGGGATGGGCAGATGGGACTCCTCAACCTGGGAAGGTAGTCCATCTAGAAGAAGAAAAGCTGACCCTTACCCTCCACGGCCTTGTGACTATGCTCATTCGTGAGAAAGGCTTCAGGAGTAAATTGTGAGGAAAACGCCATAACCACTGCCTTGCAGAACATCTTCAGGAAAAGAAAAGGCTACACAAATCTGGACTGGAGTCCCCAGGACAGTTGGATGGTGTCTTGTACGCCTTCTTCCAGCATCTCCTGCAGCCAAGGTGGTGCCAGATGTGATGCTCTGCTTTCCATCAGTGAGGCTTGGGGGGGGGGCTTTTCTTCTGGGCAGAACAGGACCTCAGGCTTGCTCCCCAGAGAGGTCACTTTGGTGCTGCTAACACAGCAAAAACAATGTGGGAAGCAGCAGATATGAATTACTGGTCTCTACAGTCACAGTAGGTGCTGTGATTCTCCAGCAGTTTGACTTCACCCACAGAGGTGCACTCCATTGTCTCTTGAGACAGACAGATGCAAACAGCAATAACCTATTTGGACATCTGGAAGACTTATATCTACTTATTTGATGAACTTCAGATGCATGTACTGATGGTTACTGTATTCCTTAATGTAAGCTGATAGTGTGTTGATATTGGATTTTTCTTCTTCACTTTCTTCTTTTTTCTTCTTCATTAAATTTGCTATTAAAAATTAATGTTCAGTAGTTTCTCTCTGTAACAACATGAACTGCAAACTTATGTTTGCATCTTAAGGTTGTGAGGGTATGATGCAGGACATAAGAAACTTTCAATATTTGACAGAAGAATCCAGTTGTGCTTGTTTTATAATGAGCAAACCAGTTGACCAAAAAATAGGGGGTGCATCAATATGGTATAGATCGCCCCAGCAATTTCCATGCACAATAAGAAAATTGGAATTTTATGTCCACTGAGTTCTGTTGGGGGTTATGAAACAAATGAGTTGCATGTCAGGTACTTTAGAAAGAAATTTGATGAAAAGCAAAGCCCTCAGCAAGAGCACACATCCGATTGTATCAGATTTCACAACACAATGCTTATGTTGCTGAATAGGTTCACATCTCAAACTAGAAAACATTGCTATCTTACAAATGCCACCAAGGTTGAAAAACACTCAAAACCAAACACCAGCATGGAATATTCTTTCTGCCCAAGCTTGAATGCAGGTCCCCCCAAGAGACAGGAAGGGTTACTGAAGGTTCATATATTTTTCTTAGCATAAGCAGATGAAGATAAGCCTAAGCATGTCAACAGTTTTAAGTTGCCATAGCCACACTGGTAATGGGTCTGGATAATAGTTTAATAAATAAGGGTGTGTTTGACTGCAATGAAATAGTTACTTTTTGGAAAGTAGTGCGACCAGAAAACATTGGGTAAAACAAAGCAATTTTGTGCAAAAGGGGTTTCAAAAGCTCGTCCATAGTAGTACTTAATTCTCTACTACCATATATGTCCACTTGCCAAGTTGTCTTTAAAAACAGCAAGAGTGGAATTGATTTTTCTAGTTAGAACAGACTGTCTATAGCTCTGTATCTCTATAACAACACAACAGATAACTTACAATGGAATGCAGTAACTTTTAAGGCCACATTCTGCCCGCTCCATTTATGTGCAGTACGTTTATATTCTTATGTACATGTTTTATTTGTTTGTTCATCTATTTATTTTGCATACACAAACATCATTTTTTAGAGAAAAGATGTTAAAATACTCAAACTGTGTGAAAAAGAAGTCACTTGAAGCACTGTCAGTCATTGAGAGCCAAACATCTCCTACAGATGGATAATGTGCTGAAGTTTGTGTATGTGTATATATAGAGGCAAGGAGATGTTTAATGAATTCAGATCTGGCTGCCCTAGACTCCTTTGAGAGGAAGGATATAAATTTAATAAACTATATAAATATATAGACAGATTTAGGATACAAATGTAGTGAATAAATAAATAAAAGTTGTCTTCTGTTTTCTAAAAAAGATATCAGCAGAATGCAGCCTTTTGGTACTATCCGGAACCATCAAATCAATTAGAGTTTTTCATTCGCTTTAGTAAAATGTGAAGTGCAGTCTTCAGCTGCTGGCTGAAGAAGAGAACTCTATTGCCTTGCTGTCCATTAATTGCCTGTAAAGCTTGAGCTTAGAGGAGGAGGAAGTGGTTGACACATTCTCACTCATTTTTAGACAAAGCAACAGACATTGCTACATAGCGATAACT
Organism: Podarcis cretensis; assembly: GCF_951804945.1. NCBI lineage: Eukaryota > Metazoa > Chordata > Lepidosauria > Squamata > Lacertidae > Podarcis > Podarcis cretensis. The sequence continues at coordinate 82,287,193 of NC_137172.1, read as the reverse complement.
TTGAAAGTTCTGCTCCGCAGAATTTTCTGCTATTATTGTCCCTTTTTATGGAAGGATAGTTTTGCACTTCTGGCCAAAGTAATATTATTATTATTTTTTGTTTGGTTTACGCAGTAGCTTTTTGCCAGAATGATCTGAAAGAATTGATTGACTGCGTATGTATTAGATCACTTCATGCAAGACTGTTATAAAGTACAGCCATGCCAAAGTGGAAATGCAGAGCCCATCATGGTCAGCAAAACAATATTGAATGGCTTGTGCACAAGTGATAAATGACAAAGTTTCCCCATGTCTTCTAAAGTAATGTGTTGTATATTGATAGATTCTCTTCTAGATGCTTGAGAGAGATTCCTAAAGTACTTTCAAATAGCCCATACAAAGCAGGGTAAGAAAAATGACAGAAAGGGCTAGGATGATCAAGGTGGCAAAGCTAGGAATGTTGGAGAATTCCAACAAAAAAGAGAAAAAGGAGTGGAAATGTTCACTTATTCACCCCGTGTCCAGAATGGAAATCAATGCGGTGAACTGATACTCACCGTTGTTGCTGCTTTCAGTCTGCAAATGATGCATAATTGATTATGCTCCCCCTGTTTGCATTAAAAAGAATGGGGTATAATGATATAATGCCAATGTGGTCACACAGGACATTGGTCTGTAGGTCTCACTATTCCTCTAAGTCAAGCTATAATGTATCTCTCTCCCCCCCCCCCCCCCCCGTTCTCTTCAAATGCAAAAAATTAAGATGCCTTCTTGGGAGATAAGGGCTACCTGAACAATTTGCTTTGCCACCCCATTGCTCAGCAAAGATCAGAGTCACTCCCTCAAAAGACAGAGGTGAGAGAGCCTTTAAAAAGCAGCGCTGCCCTCTCTCATCCCCAGGGATCCAGGCTGGGCTTTCTAATCCCATTGGAAATCTGACCATCCATGCTGTCTACTTGTGCTAATTTTTGTAATTAGGACAGGAGTAGTTTGGTTTTGGAGTCACTGGGCTCTTTCTGTTTTTAGTATTTCTGTCGGACCCAATTGCCCTCCTCCTTAGATACTCTTATTAAAGTTTTGTAACTGGAGCAGTGGAGTTTGTATGTATTTGCCAGTCTTGGGAATTGAGAATCCCCATAAGCCTGGAGCAGGGACTTCAACAAGTAGCTTGAATATGTGATGTTTGCTTTGATGGGAAATGGGCAGGGATGTAAAACGAACCAAGTCACACATGGTTTAGTCGTGGAATTACAAAATGAGATCCTGGCATACTGAGCATGCCCAAGGAATTTGGTAAAGGTGACCAGTCACACAACGCTCCCTTTGTTTGGTATTGGCCAAATCACACGACGCTCTCCATGACACTCACGACATTCTCTGTTCTAGATGATAGTACACATGCTCACACTGTTTGTAACTTTGGACCAATCAGGGAAAATGGGGTGAGGGAATCTCAGTATTTGGATTGGATAGGAATTGGATAGGAAATTTAAATGTAATGGAATTTGTGGAATGTGCTTTATTGATGTATAAAATGGTATGGAATGCGTTGGCATGAGGCCAGAGAATTTGGGAGAACTCCTTCCTGGTCCTTTCTGCACAGATAAGAAAATAAAATACTCAGGACTTCTTTTTCACTCATTGCCTCATGTGAGTTTTGGCTGTCTGTGAGACAGAGCAAGTTATTGCCTGCAACAATGGGAGAAATCAGCTATGCTGCCCCTCAACAAATAGAATAGCCATTTGATTGGTCCAAGTCAGACAAGTTACCTTGTAGTTTGCCAAACTGTTTCATTTTTTAGTGGCCTAGGGCCTGCCCTGAATTTGTCTCACTCACCATCTAACTAGTTTGTAAGGTGAGGTACCCAGGGATCACACAGTTAAATATGCTGACTGCGACTAGTGGACTTAAGGCATGTAGTTCCATACTCACAAAAATATAATATAATATTGAAATATATATTTATTTTATATATAATATAAAATAGAAATGTCATTTGGTTCTAATTAGAGGGTGTCCATTTGAAACATGAAATTTTGAAGCCCCATGCAGGGCCAGGCAGAGTGAGGCGCCTGCCCCAGGCAACTGATTTGGGGTATCATTAAGTGATGGCAAATTCTTACCTATTTAATTTATTGTCGTTGCATTTTCATTTTTTACTGTTAGGGAGTGAGAAGGGCACATGTGGGATGTTCTGCCTCAAGTGCCAAAAGCTGATCAGCCTTGAGTCCCATAAGACTGGACGGGGGGGGGGGGTGGAGAGAGGACTATTACTGCTCAGACGGTCCCTGGTTCTACATTTCCTAAGACTGCCACTAGCTGCAATACCCCCTCAATCCTCTGTTAGGTGAGAGATGAACTGGTTTCCAATTCTCACCCTACTTACACCTCCTGCTCTAGGCCTGTGTAGGGAGCAGTGTCAGGAATGTGAAGCTGCAGAGACCACCCATCTTTTTGCTTCTACAGCAGATCCTTTCTCTGGATCTTCATTTCTCTAGCCAAAAAGCAACAATTAGAACAGCATTTGATAAATTGTTTTTTTAGTGGGCTCAGACAACTGCTCCACAATTTCCTAGATTGAAGTCAGTGATTGCAGTATTTTGTTTATCACAGTTTCTCCAGGATCCTACCAGAGCAACTATATTAAGTCCAGGGGTGCCTAGAAACCAGGATCTGGTTTGACTTTTCAGAGAGACATGGTTCTGTCTAAAACACTTGTGAAGGATGCAGTGATTGATACCGTTTCAGAATATAGCAGCTTCTGAAATGACCAGATGCATGTGGCTGAGAAGCATGCAAGGAAATGGCTCCACAAACTCTACAAATCACAATTTTGTACAGGAAGGAAAATGTTATTATTCCTGAGGCTGCTATTCTTTGCTTTCAATTAAAACACTTTCTCCATTTTGTTTTCTGCCTGCTTCCTGCTACAGATATAACACTAAGCATATCCTTAGCATCAGCTTTGCATCTCATCATAAAAGTGGGGCACACAAACTTTATGAAAGTTGCAAATGAAAAAGTAGCACAATTCAAGATATCAAGACTGGAGAATTTTCCTCACTGCAGAGATCCTGAATGTAGGAGCTGTGATTTGCACACATTTAGTGCCCCTCCAAACTGATCTGTTTTCTTTAGGGTATATGCTGCAGCTTATCATTGACTCAATAACAGTGCCTTAAAGCTGGTTTTAAATCGGACTGTCCACACCTCATTCCACTTTATTAGTTGTTCTGGAATGCTTCTCCAATGTGATAGCATTATTGTCTTCTGGAGAAGCATTCTTGCACTCTGGTGCAACAAAAGCGGGAGAAAACAACAACTGGAACATTTGTGTTTTTATAAGTTCTGGGATTTCAGCAGAATGTTATGGGACATGCACTGATTGGAAATGAAGCAGTATGACCGCATCAAAGCTTTTGCAGGTTACAAAAGTGTTGAAAGCAGGAGCCACCATGATATAATTGTTAGCACAATAAAAAGGTCACCTGGAAGGGTCTGTAGACAAGAAAGCTGGAAATGCTGTCCTCTCAATAGCAAACTTAAGCATGCTCAGAAAGGAAATACCAGAATATGGTTAGCACCACCAGTACACTTAATATCCAAGAAGTCAAACAGCTGTATTTTGAGTTCCCATTTTTCTGTCACCAATCAAGACGAAAATAAAATGAGTAGGTACTCTTCCATGTAATGCTATGCCAGATGGAACACCAGGTTTTCTCCCTTGAATTATGTTTCACAGAAACATCAGCAGCACTTCACAGAACAGCAGAGCCTCCTCTTTAACAAAAAAACAACTCATCCCTGAATCTAGGGAGTCAGTGCAGTGTAGAACAGGTGTGAGGGACACCAGGCCTGGGGAACAAATGCTGTCCTCCAGACATCTCTATCTAGCTCTTGGGACTGTCTCCAGGCTATACCTCTCACAGACCCTGTTGCAATCCCTTTTTGAACCTAGAATAGATGGAGTGAACTGTAAAAGCCCCTCTTGATTTCCTGGAGGGAAGTGGGGGAGAGAAAAGTGTGTGTGTGTGTGTGTGTGTACGCGAAAAGCTCTGGCTTTGGGTGACTGGAATATGGTTTGCTGTGCAAAGGGAAAATGTTACATCCATTGTTCCACCTACCACTGGCAGGAAGCCCCCAAAAGGTTCTAAAAGGTTCCCCACCACTAGAACAAAGCATAGTAGAAATCAGACCAGTGGAGACTTGGGGCCTCCATCCATCCATTCATCCATCCATCCATCCATCTCCTTGAGAATTATCAGCTGTTTCCCCCTCAGCTGCCAGCTCAGAAGCAAGAAGTGGGGAGTATCAATATGGGATGTTGGTAATCCACTTGGGCAGACTCATGGGGTGCTACCCCACCATCAGCCGTGCTCTCTTCAAGAACTCCCTTCAGTCATTCACTCTTGGGTCCTTACTGCCCCTGCTGCCCACCCACTCACCCACCCCATTCATTGGTTAGAAATGTCTGAAGCGGGGAGCCTGATATATGTGTGGGAGATTAGCAGCCAAACCTAACAAATGAGAAGGGGTTAAGACCACAGAACTGCATTGTTGATAGGCAGATGCTCAGACCATATAAATACAATTGGTAGAGAGGACTCTGTGTGATGTCATTTCTTCTTCTCTCCTGGAGAGGAAAGAGTATATGGCACTTCCTGTTCCTTTCTCTCCCCATCTCTTTTGACCAGTGTTGGATGCAGACATCCCTCTGCTTGCTCCAGCTTTAGGCTCATGCCTGAAGCTGGTTATATGGTAAATATAACTATTTTGCCTGCATAATTTTTACTGCTACTGTTGCTGTGAACCAATGCAAGATTATAAAGTAAGTAAATGTTATTTTTAAACTTACTTCACAAGTCGTTGCCTAGTTCTTTATGAAGCAGGGTAAGAAAGGGGAGCCCGCTTACTTCTTAGCTGGACTTGCTCAAAAGGAACCTAATTTGCAGCCTAATTTTAATTTTACTGCCAAGGATGGGATTTTGAAATTTTCTTCAACCCACACACCTGGGAGCCTGGTGGGATAAATTGCAATTAATATACTCTCTCCAACCCATTGAAAGCCATCCCACAGTATGGACATATGTAGAACCCTGATGGTGGAGCGTTCTGCACTGTGTAGGGAGCCTAGATGGCTCTCCACCTCAGCTCTTCCTGACCCATGTAGGGCTGGCAGGGAGAGGACCAGCAAACATGGTGGCACTCCCCTTTCATATGATTATAATCTCATGAGGGGAGAACATCTGAAGGGAGCTAAAGTAAAAAGGTAAAGGTACCCCTGCCCGTACGGGCCAGTCTTGACAGACTCTAGGGTTGTGCGCCGGGAGCCAGCGCTGTCCGCAGACACTTCCGGGTCACGTGGCCAACGTGACAAGCTGCATCTGGCGAGCCAGCGCAGCACACACGGAACGCCGTTTACCTTCCCGCTGGTAAGCGGTCCCTATTTATCTACTTGCACCCGGGGGTGCTTTTGAACTGCTAGGTTGGCAGGCGCTGGGACCGAGCAGCGGGAGCGCACCCCGCCGCGGGGATTCGAACCGCCGACCATGCGATCGGCAAGTCCTAGGCATTGAGGTTTTACCCACAGCGCCACCCGCGTCCCATTGAGCTAAAGTAGTCCTCCCATAAAATCAGTAACTGACCAGAGGGATAGAGCATTGCACTTGGACCAAGGAAATGCTCTAGTTGGCCTCGAGTCAGTCACAGTCTCCCAAGTCTAACCTTTGATATTATGATGGGTTGTTGTGAAGATAAAGTGTGTGGACGGTGAGAGGACAATGTCTGGCATCCTGAGATCCCTGAACAAAGGACAGCACAACAATGTAATAACTAAATAAACCTACCCTTTAAAATGCATAAAGTGAAAGAGTGAGAAATAGAGGAGGAGGAGGATGAAGATGAAGAAAACACAAACTATTACTCCAGTTTTGTGCATCTAAGATATACTATCCAATGTTGCCTTTTGGGGAAACACACTGGGCACCATCCATCAGGAAGTTCTCCTGTGCTCACATACCCCTCACTGAAATAAATGGGAGTTGCACACAAGTTTGGAAGCATCCTGGTGGATTGTGTCCAGCGTGTTAATATGTAAGAAATAAAAGCAAAGCAGATGTTTATAGTCCTAGTAAAAGAAATGTTGTTTCTAAGTTCATTGTCTTTGGTTTTGATATATGCTTAGTTATATTACATTCTGGAAGCAGCTCATTTCCATATAAAGTGTAGATACTTTCATTTTTACTATGCACTGTGCAGGGAGAGAGACTTTGATTTGTGTGCCTGAGGGTGGATCAAAGAAATGCATAATTTCCTTTAAGTCCCCACTGTCATGCACCATCAGTAAATTCCTGTATAGCTTCACAACATGGATATTGAGTTAGAAGAACTGCAGTCCTCCCCACCCACTCCTCCCCTCAAAAAAAAAAAAAAAAAAGATGTGAGAGAAAAATCAGTGTATAGACTGAGAGAAAACTTCATTAAGGAAGGTTATGGAATCAAAGAAAACATATAAAAAAGAGGCTAGTTCAAGCATTCCTGGAATTTTTACCCACTGTTGTAGCCTGGCAGGGATTGCTATGTTCAATTGCGGTTGTAAGTTACTATCAGAATTGGGAGAAATTGCATGAATCTTATATGTACTTCATCGCATGCACTTACTTCATGGTATCTACACACAGGGAAAAGCTACCACTGCTCATGGTTCCACGTACACATTTTGAAACAGGTGTGCATGTATCCTATGCAACAAGTACACAAAGGATTAATGAAATGTACTAGGCTCCCTTATTTTATGGTGGCAGCATAGGAGAGCTGTTGCCGTACAGATCCTGCTGATATCACCATGTTGATGGCAGAGCACATTTCCCAATAGCAGATGGTTTGGTGGAGCAGCAGCACTCACCTGACCTCTGGTCAGTCACATTGCTGATGCTCACCAGGAGGCAGACAAGGGTCAAGGTGGTGGCGAGGTCAGCACACTGGAGACACAACAGCAGAGCCAACCCAGGGTTCTTGCTAGTGCAGGGATGTCCAACCAGTAGATCGTGATCTACCGGTAGATCCTGGCTGAATTGGTAGATCGCAAGATCCTTATCATATACAAAAAGTTATGGGGGGAAGCTAAAAAAACTCTGTACAATCCTCCCCCCAAAAAGCTCAACAACTCTCTGCAATCCACCCACCCCACACACGCTCCTTCTCCTTCCAATGACAATGGGTAGATTACTGCCAGCTTTTTCATACTGGGAGTAGATCACAGTCTCTTGGGAGTTGGACATACCTGTGCTAGTGCATTTGGACTGCATCAACCTCACTGCTGTCTCCTCCTCTACCTCCCAGCTGTGGCAGCACCAGGTCAAATGAGCCCCACCACCCCACCATGCCACCAACTACTGATATTCCCTCCCATGATTGGAGCAATGACGGCATGGAATAAGGGAAGAACTACATTGTGGGCTCCTTGTATGTGGCCCAGAGCTTGGATAAGGGGGAAGGAGGTGACCTGTAGCAGCTTCTCTGGCGCTTTCATAACAAAAGAGGAAGGAGGAAAAGGGGAACTGCTTCCATGTAGGAAATCTGTCTTGCGTGAAAGAGTCCACACTAGACATTCATTCAATTCAGCAGCAGTGATAGCAAAGATTAGTTATCTCTCCCTGCCACCTCTAGAAGCTGTGTTCAGAGGCTTGATTTGATTAATCACACTTTCTTGCCACAAAGACAAGCATATGAACTGAATGTGTACCATTTGTCTCCTAGCATGAAGTGCAGCAGAAATCATGTCTGTATATTATTCTCCTTCTGAAGATCTGAATTAATTGGAAACCTACAAAGAAGGGAAGTGGACACGCACAAGCACACACAACTCATCAGCTTACGCCAGTGTAAAACAAACTCACAATGATCAGTTTTTGACTAGCAAAGTATATACTTTGCTTTGGATAGATATGAAGATCTATAGAATACTTCAGACCAAGGGCTGCTTCCTACTATTTTTATATTTTCCATATCAGTCACTTCCATGACTAAGACAGATGTAACTTTAAACCTTAGGTAAAATAAACTATGGTTTAAATGTGAATGTGCAATGTGCTGTTCTACACTGCTGAAATTGCAGGCTACACCCAGGGCATTAGTGGCATACAGGTAATGGTGGTAAGATGCACTTATTTACACCCTTCTTATATGGGAGTGGTGCACAGCAGTGCTTAACAAAAGATGCAATGTGAGAAGCACTCCTACTACCCAGCCCTAAAAGCAGGGATAGAATATGTACTTTTCCAAAATCCTCTGCAGGATAGGCTTGCCCAGTCTGCAGTCTAAGGAGCCTGATTGAATTTTGGGTGATTGTCCACATAAAGTTTGTTTTCCCTATGCAATTGTAGAAGTTCATAATTTCTTAAATTATAGTTTAATACAGTAACCCTAGTTTACTCCCCACACAGTGTCATGCCTCTTTATTTCTGATCTCCCAATGCAATAGATGCAGCTTCCACTCCTTCAAATTTTCCATGTGGACACCAAGGTAGAAGCGGAGATCTCAAAGTTTCCTTACAGCCTCCTCATTGGCAAGGCTGACATATGAGATGTGTTACTTACACTAGCGAATGAGTGCATTTATACTTTTCTTGAGAATCCATCACACATAAAAATTTTAAGTGCCTTCTATGAAAAAGTGAAAATCTCCTGATTCCTTGACATTCTTTCCACAGATTTATTATTCTATTAATGACTCCCCCGTTCTTCAATGTGTCTCTCTTCCTGGCAGATAATAGTCTTTTGCAGTGTTCTTTTCTCTCAGCTCGACTTTTGTCTTGTTTGCAGCTTGTTACTTGGACTCTGGCAGAATGTAGATACAAGAGGTTTCCCATAATCAGCTCAATAATTCCACTTCAAACCCAGTAATACTCCTGCTGCTGACAACTCATTATCCAGAAACCAGGGTAGGCTTGGCTTCTGCCTATTAGCTGTTCTGTGAACATGTCTTCCTTTCTTTCCTCCCACTCTCATCCTCCCTCCGTTTTATACCCAAAGTCCTTGTGCCAAATTTTCTCCTTGTTTGTGAAATCAATAGGTTGCACAGTTGTAGCTGAGGGCAAATTTCCTTCCCCCTTACCATTCATGCCCAAGGTTATGCAACAGAGTGGCACGGACACCCGTGAAGGGCCCTCAAATTACCTTTCTTGTGATGGCAGCAATGAAAAGAGAGTTTGCTTCTACAGAGACTGCCTCTCTCTTCCCGTCGTTCGTCCATAAATGGATAGAGCTGACACCCAGATGGAGCACCCCTTGCTGGCAGCACTTTTGCCTCCCCTTGGAGGCAAGTCAAGCAATATCTTTTCCCTCTCCCTGCATTTGAGAAAACACTGGCATAAAAAAAGGAATGGACTTGCCAGAGGAGACGTTAGAGGTGGAGTCACAGAGCATATTGGATCTGGAATCCAGACCCCTAGCTTAGCCACAATTCAACCCACAATTCATATTTAAAGGTGGACCTACCTAATTTTCACCTTCTGGCACAATATAGGAGCTGAAACATAGCAATTGTTTGAAAATTGTACTTTTCAGAATTTTTGCAAAGCAGTTCTCCAGTCAAGTGAGGTATACGAAAATGCATATACTGGAGTAAAGTGCCCATAAAAATGCATATACAGTGAAAATAGTATGCAAAACTGAATTATTTTAGGGGGAATTGCTTTGCAAAAAAAATTGCATATATTGGGCCAAATGCCATACAAAACATGTGCATGAGGAAAAACCTGCACTGCAAACATGCAAACACGCCCTCTGTTCTCTGTTGGTGTTGCTAATAGTAGACCCATTTAGGGCAGGTGCTTATTTTTTTCTACTTTCTATGGGCATTTTTATTGGCTGTGTTAAAGTATCAGGATGCTTGAATCTCACGTCAATGGTCCAGTTTGTGATAAATGCTTCATTGCCCGAATATGCTTATTTAGAAGTGCACAGATAACAAGGGGTAAAGTTAAGGCTCAGTTTCCTGTGTAATACCCTCAGTACACATTTCTATGATTTTCATGGACTTTTCACTTTTTATTTGTTGAGAGCAAAAAAGGAAGGTACTATATTTTCAAGGAAATGGAAAATGCAAACATTCTGCTCCTATGAAGCTTGATGTTGAGTTTGGGTTTTTAAAAAATAGAACAGAAGTCTAGTAGAGTTATCATTGGCCAAGGTACACCCACTCACATTTTCTATCTTGCTTTGGCCCCTGGTAAATCAAGGTTTGCAGGATTTCAAAGCACCGCAAGAAACCCCCAAACAAGAAACCATAAACAGAACTGGGTGTGGGATGTGGAGTGAGTACATACCTATGTCCAGCAGTCAAACTACTATCCTGTGTTGTCTCTGAAAAATGATTATCTGTACTTCAATAAGTTATTTTTAATGGGTTGTTGTAACTACCATATGTGAGTCAGCCCACCAGCCCATCTAACCAGTCTACTCTATGATTCTACTAGTTCTCAAAGCACAGTCCTTTCTGAGCACTGCTACATGAGAACTTTTTAACTGGGGATGTGAGGCATTGAGCTTGGGGACTGAACTCTGTCAGCCACATGAGCTACAGACTATATCTACTAGTAGGCTGGTTTGGGGCATGCCTGTGAGAGTCTGCTGCCATCCATATTTGGTAACATAATTAAAATATAGCTCTCAAAGTTATTCTTCCAGTGTCTAGCATCTACATTATAGAGTTCTGAGCAGTGTACATATTTTTCAGATAAAGAAATAATTAAATGACATTAGAATATGATGCAAAAGCCAGACCCAGCACACCCAGAAAATCAGCTCTTGTTGCAGAACGCATTCATGCTGATAACAAACACATTTCAATGAATTTCTTTTAATGCCGAAAAATAACTAGAGATACTTTCCTTCACTCTGACTCAATAGAACTCTTGAAGGATGTCAGCCATTAAACCATGTAATTAAGCAACCATTCTGCTCTTTCTGTCTGTCTCTCTCTCAAAAGCCCCATATCAAGATGTCCACTTAAACTACAGCTATATTGTGCTATTATCTAAGTTAAGATTATTTTCATATTACTTAGTAAATCATCTGGGCTAATGCAACAATGGAAACCTATTAAGCATACGGACTGTAATTCTGCATAGTAATTTGCACATAAATTCAGAACATTTCAGTAGGACCTATGGGCTCGTAACTGTATGCAGGATGGTAGCCATGGGTTCTTACTTAACCCCAATAAAGCAGATGGATCAACTGTAATTTAAAAAAAGACTTTATCACAGCCTGTCTTCTAAGGGAAATGTGCTTTAATGTTTTTGCTAGTTAAAATAGAAAAAAACCTCAAGAAGATTCTATTATTATTATTTTTTAAAATATGCATATTTTATGCATATTTTGCATATATGCATATATGCTCCCAATAATCACAATAGAATACCAATAGATTAAAACTCGTAACAGTTACAGAACAACAGCAGCAACAGCAAAACAGCAAAATAAACAATGATGAGAGCATCATTGCTAATCATACCTAAAGAAATATAATGGGTCTTTGGCTAGTGCCCAAATGCTAATAATGAAGGTGAGAAGTGGACCTCTTTGGGGAGGGTGTTCTTACTCTCATACAGAAAATGCTTCTCTGATCACTACATTTCTCCTCCCCAAAGTATAGGCATGGCTATATGGCATACTTGGGCAGGGTATCCAGTCCAAATCCAGTTTAAAGATTAAGAACCATATGAAGGGAGAGCCAGGGTTGGAGGTTTGTGCTTCTATTTAAATTACAGCATTTATTTCTAAATTCACCTACCGGTATTTCTCTATACAGTATTTCTAAATTAGCACATTTTATGCAACTCTATATCCTCTTCTTTTTGAGGAGTGATGCATTTCCTATTTTTTTGTAAGTGGCCACCCTGCCCAAGTGGAATGCTGAGTCAGAAAAGTGTCAACGAGGATCTGAGTTAATGATCTCCTCGTATACATAGAGCCCAGACCATTAGGGCAAGTATACTGCTCAGTGCTCAGGACTGCAGCACCTTAAGGAACCCACCTGCAGGGTACCATCTGATTTTTCTCCTGCAGGGCAAAAAGCAATATCAAGGGAGGGAATTGCAGGAGACAAGCAAGATGGATCGTTTGACATAGCATTTGAAGTGCTGGTATATGCGTGTCTGGTCAATTCAGTCAGGAAAATGGACTATCAGCCTATGCAAGCCCACTTTTCAGAATTTTGTCTTTCGTTCTCCCTGAGAACTGCACGAGGCTAAAGAAAGCAGAGGTGATAGAGGAGTGAGGCTGGTTGAGGGGGCAGGACAAGGAACAGTCTCAGCAGATGGAAGAACAAGCCTGAAAAGCTTGGAACTGTTGAAATTCTAGGCTGACCCCCAAGGGGTGTGTAAGGGATGGGGATTTAACTGAGAAGCTGCAAGCAGTAATGAGGATGAATTAAAGGAACTGTCGAAAAGGAAATGAAACGTAACAAACAGAAGTTCCACATAGTTTCAGGGGGCTGTAAAAGTCAGAAATAGGGGGAATGGTTGCTGGACTGCAAGACTGCACAGAAATACCTCAGGGTAATCACTCATGGGAATGATAAAGTAAAGATGAGTATTTAATGAAATGGCATGATTAAAAAGGCAAATGCACTTTGGGGCTGCATGAAGGAGTGAAAAGGCAAACTATGCAACAGTCAGCCCTGTGTTTCTTAAGAGGAAATGAAGGGAGGGAGTTTCATCAGAGGCACTCAAGTGCTGGCATTTACTTCCTCACTTTGCCCCCACGCAAGCCTGAACACCTTCAGATAAACAGCAAGGCTGATCCATTTACCCAGGCTGCGCCAGAGGAAAGTTGCTGAGTAGGAAGGGATTTGACTTGGATGGGGGTGGTGTTTTGTCACATTAATGACATGTTTATACTTTTCAGTCATGGTTAAGGTACCTTGAGGATAATATGAAAATGGAGAGAAACCATAATCACTTCTGAGGCATCGCTCATGAGGATAGAAGGAGGCAGAAACTTTCTGCAAATTGATTCTCCCACAGCCTTAAATTTATAGGCCATCCTTCATCTGAGGATCACGGGGTGGTTTACAGTATAAAAACACAAAAATATAACATAACAACAAACAAAACAATACCCCCTGCCACACACATAGATTGTTTCAATTAGCCTAAGGCCTGGGTGCAGATGAATGTTTCTGACAGATGCCTAAAGATATGTAATGAAGGCACCAGGAGAGCCTCCCTGGGGAAAACATTCCACCAAAGGGGAGCCACCACGTTGAGGTGCCACTCTCCAGACCCCTTGTGGAGGGCCTAAGATGATGATTGCATGGTCTGAGCTGGTTCATGTGAAAAGGCGGTTCTTGAGGTATTGTGGTCCTGAGACATTTAAGGCTTTATACGTCAAAAGCTATAATTTCAAGATTGATTGAAAACAACTCAATGTCGCAATAGTACATGCTGGTACATGCACCAAAGGACAGGGCTTGTTTTCGAAAAGGTTGTGTGGGGAGCAATGTAGGTGCAGCACAACCTCAGTATAATGGTGAATCCTTCTGACTGTATTTTCACACATGATCACTGAAGTTGTCCCTTGAGGGCATATGAGACTGCTCCCATGGATCAGATATTGTGGATCACTGTCTCTTTTCTTGTCAGGCAATTTCCCAGGAGGTGATAAGCCAATCATGCCTCTCTGGTATCATTTCTTGAACTGAATGTGTGGGCTCGCTCTTGAGGATCCATAATAGCTCTATCGATTCTGATTGCAAAGATGATACAACATGAGGTTTAAATGCAAGGTGTTAAAGCCCCAATTTTACTGCAGTATAAACTGTAGAAAGATAAAGGGATGAAAGAAGCTGAAGTGAAAGGAGGAGTTCTTCAGAGAAAATGAGAGCTGAAGTCAATAGATTGTGAGGAGAGATTATAGGAAATAAGGCTGGTATTTCCAAAGGGCCTAAATGCTGAAATCCCACTGAACCACCTCCTTTACTTACTTTTGTGTGGGCTATGTAGAAACCTAAGATATTATATATACGCATTGAAAAGAATAGGGACAAGATGCATAAGTTTCCTACACAGCTGCTAAGTACAATCTAAAATATGAACCTCAGCTTACTAACCAACTCCAATTTGCTTAACTATTTGAATTCTGATATTGAGGTTGACCTTTGACTGCTCAAATTGTGACTACGGATTTAGATAGCATAAATCTATATTCCTTTATTTTCTGTGTTGCTCTGCCTTGAATTGTTTTTGAAATAAATATACTATAATGGTTTAAATAAGAATTACCAGTTGCCTTGTGTTATTTCTAAGTCCGTCTTATGCTTTATTTTAAGCATTAAAGTGCTACCAGCCTGTTTGCTATTAGCAGGGCCAGCCCATACACGAGACAGGATGAGGCAGTTGCCTCAGGCAGCAGAATCCAAGGGACACCTCCTCGGGCTTGCCCCATGCCCGCCGCCAGAGAAGTGAGGACAAGTGATTGCAGTGGCTTCTGTCGAGAATTTGCAAGAGCCCCGCAAAATCACATGGAGGCTTCCGGAGGTCTGACGCAACCTTCCCAAAACACTGGTTTGTTGGGGGCTTTGAGATGTGTGTAGATTGGGCAGAATCATGCCACCCTCCACTAGCAACCGCTTCTGGCTGTCCATGCACTGTTACAAACAGTTTTATAAACTACAAATGCATATATTTCAAAAGCTTTTTGTAACGAGTTGTAGTGGGTTACTGCTCAGCAGTGCAACCCCATGCATGTCACTAGAGCATAACAAGTGCCTGAGATGCTTGTGGGGAAGCCTGCAAGCAAGATCTGAGCACAGCAGCATTCTCCCCTCCTGCAATTCCCAGCAACTGGTCTTCAAAAGCATACAGCCTCAGACATTGGTGATCCACTTAGAATGGGTGGAGCAATGGATGTCACCCCTACCCTTGTACTGTATGCAGACCCTCCAAGTGTCTCTATTTTCCAGGGACAGTCCCAGATTTACAAAAGCCATGCCAGTTTCTGATTTTATATCCTGCTTTCCCTTTGGACGTTCCTATTTTCATCAGAGAAATGTTGGAGGGTATGGAGTTACGTGACCCCAGAGCCAAGGAGATACAACCTTTAGAAAACATCTGAAGGCAGCCCTGTATAGTTTTTTTTTTAATGTTTAATGTTTTGGCATGTTTTTATATCAGTTGGAAGCTGCCCAGAGAGGCTGGGGCAACCTAGTCAGAAGGGTGGGGTATAAATAAAGTTCTTCTTGTTGTTGTCATTGTTGAATAGGACGGCCCCATTTTCACTGGAGAAATGTTGAAGGGTATGTTGTAGAGTTTCTATGTACACTTCTATTTCTCCAGCCAGAGAAAGAAGATGTGTCATCACAGTTCAATACATTCGAGCCAGGTAAAATTACCTGAGGACATGGAGCAGGGGCAATGAGGGGTTTGGCCTGGGAGGAGTCATGACCTGGAGACAGTCCTAAGAACCTGAAACAGAGAGGTATGTAGGGCTACATTCAACTCAAGAGTCTGAGACTCTTCACCCATGCTGTATAGGATGGCAATCCAAGAAATGCAAGCTCAAAGTTCCCTTGGGCATGCAAAATTATTCACGTAGGTAGAGCTAATTTAAAGGAGAGGACTTGGTCCTACTCCTTTGCCCATATCTGTCTGCACAGGAGTAAACTCCTAGGGGCAGAGGGGTCTTCACCCCCCCCCCAAAGTTGATGGGCATTGCCATTCAAATGGTATGCATGTCAATATTTTATTCAAATGTGAGAGAGTTTACGATCCTGCCTGTGCAAAAAAAATAGGACAATAGTACAAGTCATTCTGAATAACTCCTGCAGAGGTATTGAGTGCTGATCATTTTATCTTGTATAAGCAGATATCCAAGAGGATCAGAAATGGCTTGCTTTTAATGTGACAGAACAAATACTAATAAAACATTTTATAATGATAGTTCAATCTAAAGAGCCATTATTATTATTTAATGGAATGGCCTACAAGGAAGCATGATTGACCTAGGAGTAACATGTTGAAATAAAAATTGCTTGAGCTGTCTAAATGATGATAGATTTAAAAAACATCCCAGACCTATTAAAAATATATCAGAAAATGTATCAGAAAATGATGTGAGGCTGCCTACTGTTCCCTTTGCTCACGTCAGTGGCAGAATTCCCTTGCCTTTCTTTTCATAGATTCGACCTAGGTGACTCACCGTACAATCTTTCCAGCTTAATAAATGTTTAATTGGCAGCTTCCTCTCTCACTGATGGAGCAAGATGTTTTGTATAGTGTAACAATCATAGCTGTGTCCAAAGGTGCATAATATTAGTGATTAATTTGCTATGGCATCGTTGATATTTTGATGAGGTATACCTATCTTGCCCCCCATATAGCTCAGAGTAAACCCAGGTTTCCCCCTTGCAGCAACAGAAGCTGTGCGCAAAACTGATTGGCTAGACACCGGTAATGTCAAAAACAATGGAGCTTTAAATAAGGAGAGGGAGATGGCTGTAGTTTAAAAAGTAAAAACAACAACAGCGAGGGGCTGAACTTCCACTTTCTCTACTCACCAATCTCCACCACTGCACCCAGATTAACCCTCTAGAGCTTTCCCCCCACTTTATCCATTCAACTCGCTTTTCACCTTTCCAGCCCCAGTTCCAATGCCATTTCTCTCTTCTGCTGCAGTCCCACTTCACACCCATTTTCACCTTCGCCTCCCCTTCCTTCTGTGCAACCTTCCCTTGCAAACAAACCACCCCATGGTAACCTCCTGCATATTCTTCCTTCTACAGACTGCACCAACTAAGCACCCTTTTCACCTTCCACACAGTTACAAAGCCACTCCCTCCTATTCTGCAGACCCTTTGATGCCCCCTTTTCATCATCACCCGATTTCCATGTCTCCCTCCTTTTTACAACCCCCTTTGCACTCCCATTTTACCTTCACCTCATTCTCCCCCCTCCTTACTTTTCTCAATTCTCCTTTCTACACAGATCACCTCCATTTCCATGCCTTCTCCTTTCTCCTATTTTGCAGCTCTTTTTGTGCACACACTTCATGATGGTATATGTTACTGTAAAGAAAGCTTATCAGTTTGTTTCGTTAGGTAAAGTAAAGGTAAAGGTACCCCTGCCCGTACGGGCCAGTCTTGACAGACTCTGGGGTTGTGCGCCCATCTCACTTAAGAGGCCAGGGGCCAGCGCTGTCCGGAGACACTTCCGGGTCACGTGGCCAGCGTGACGAAGCTGCTCTGGCCAGAGCCAGAGCCAGAGCTGCACACGGAAACGCCGTTTACCTTCCCGCTGGTAAGCGGTCCCTATTTATCTACTTGCACCCGGAGGTGCTTTCGAACTGCTAGGTTGGCAGGCGCTGGGACCGAGCAGCGGGAGCGCACCCCGCCGCAGGGATTCGAACCGCCGACCTTTCGATCGGCAAGTCCTAGGCGCTGAGGCTTTAACCCACAGCGCCACCTGCGCCACCTTGTTTCGTTAGGGAAGGTTAAATTCATTTGATGGATGTTGTACATATGTTGGTGTTTCCTTGTTAATAAAATGCCTGCTCTAAATTACTACGTTGAATCTGGAACTTCGTGTTGAAGACAGTGCATGGCACTATGAGTGAAATATATTGCCTGAAGGTACAGTGGTACCTCTGGTTACAAACTTAATGCATTCCGGAGGTCCGTTCTTAACCTGAAACTGTTCTTAATCTGAGGTACTACTTTAGCTAATGAGGCCTCCCGCTGCTGCCGCGCCGCCAGCATGCGATTTCTGTTCTCATCCTGAGGTAAAGTTCTTAACCTGAGGTACTACTTCCGGGTTAGTGGAGTCTGTAACCTGAGCTGTTTGTAACCCGAGGTACCACTGTACTGAGGAATCCTGAAGGGCTGCACATCCTTTATTTCTTTCAGCTGGAAGAGGGAAAAGTTTGAATACAGCAAGAAGGTAAAGACATTGAAGGGGGGGGAGAGCTGTTTTAAACAATGGGAGAAGTTTGAGTAAAGTAGGAGTGGAGTAAAATTTAGAAGAAAATGGCAGTTTTGAACAGCAGCAGAGGTTTGAGTAAAGCAAGGATGGAAGAACCCTGAGAGAAAAATGGTGGCTGGAGACTACTGTTCTATAGAACTGACTCATAAGATGTACTGGAAGGCATGCAGCACAATGTTTACTCATAGTAGGTCCCACCGTTTTCAGTGGGGCTTGCTCCCTAGTAACACAAAAACAAGCTGATTAGTAGAAAAAGAAAGACATGCGGGTCAAAATATATACTCAGCACTACTCAGTGCCACTTCTGTCTCTCTTCCAAATTTCTCATCAGAACCCACATTTCTTCACCTTATGCCCATGCTTAATCCCCTCTCCATTCTTCAACCCCAACCAAAACAAACAATAAGTCTAGGAATTAAGACCCCAACAACATGATGAATAAATATCATGTACAAGATTGCCTTATACTTCATTCACTGCTATTCCCCCCTTTATTCTCTCTGTTTTCTTCACATTGTCAGCTGTTTGACTGGATGGAATTGGAGACCCATCTTTCATTCTTCCTTTTTTGGTTTAAGTTGTAAAAATGTTTACATCAATGTCTCTGTAAAAAAAACTACAGCAGCTATCCAGTTTCCTTAACGTTTTGCCTCAGTGAGTGACAGTTACCCTGAAAAATCAATAAATATATTTCTGCTTGTTCTCCCACCTGTCTTCTCCGTTTACTCTTGCCTTGAAGTCCCCAAGTGAAGAAAATGGAATGTGAATCGTCTTACCTCATGAACAATTTCCATATTGTTAACTGCCTGGCCTAACTTTTGATGTAATGAAACTTGATTACCGAACACAGCTGCAGTAAAACTGGATACCACTGAGCCCAATGTCCATTTTGATGGTTCAATAAATCACTTGGTCCACAGTGGCTGCAAGTCTGTGAAATCCTGCCTGCTAATGGAGAGGAAAACTCTCCATAGCTGAAGCTGATATAACCCTGACACTTTCGGCTTTTAAATGCTCAGAGCCCTACACACCCACACACACACACACACACACACACACACACACACCATCTCTTCTTGAGATGCTCTGGGAATATTTGCAGCAAGCACCCTTGTCGGTAAAAGAAATATGATTAATTATTCATTGGGCACCTTAGGAGTAACTGACACATTAAAGGAAAGGCATTCACCACAAAGGGGGAGGCGTTGTTAAGTTTAGACATCATAAGACAGATAATCACAGCAAGAAAAAGAAAAAGAAATAGTGCTAACAGTTATTGGACAGGAGAGCAAGGGTTAGAAAGATAGCTACTCCTTTGTTTTAATATGTTTACATCTCTGTCACGTCACGACGTATTACTGAGAGCAAAGCTTTGACAGAATTCCAATGCCAATTTAGGTACGTGTATTTGCGACATATACAGATCCTACTTATTACTACATTGTGCATAAAAATGGGAAAGAATACTACTGTTCAGGGAATGAGACTGTTGCAGTGCACCATATAGTCACACTCAGTGTATATACCAAGCACCAGAGTGGCATGCGTTTCACGCCCAGAGGGCTTACAGTGTAAAGCAACTGAACAGAAAAAATGGTGGCAGGAATTGTGAAGAAATATGGGAGTTTTTTGGAGGGGAGGATAAGTGGCAGTAGTAGGAATTTTAAAAAGATGAGACAGCAGTGATTCAGAAAGTTTTTGATCCACAGCAAGGGAATTTGGCATTTCTGTAGAATGACTTGTGTCCCTAGACAGTGTGGGTGCACTTGGTGAAGCCAGTCTGGTGCTGTCACTGGTATACCTGGACAGCTTCAATTTCCCTGCTTCCTCATCCCTCCCTCTCCCAGTAAGAGGCAGTGTCCTGGCTTCTTCCCACTGAGTGGCCACCACCTTTTTCAAGTTCCTATCACCTTTCTGGAGCCACTCGTCTCAAGAAGTATCTGCCCACCCTCCTGTTCTTTCTCAAACTTCCTTATGGATTTTTCTTCCTTCCAGTCCACCTTCTTTCTTTCTTTTTTCATTCACAATAAAAAAAATGGAGGGGGGGATAAGTCTACAAAGAGAAAGTAGAAAGAAAAACAAAAGCCTTTAGCACTTGGTAGTCTGGAGAAGCTTTAAACAAAGAGCAAAAATGCTGAGGCTGCAACTTGGACAAGACATCCCAATTATAGAGATCTGTAAAGTAGCAGAAGTGAAAAGAAAAGTATATAATGCAATGTGGCAGCAGAAAAGATTTTATTATCTTGCCTATGGAAGGAAAAGCACAGCAAAAATATGAGTGCTAGTCAGGATAGTCTCTTTTTTGGAAGAAAGGAGAACTTCGGGTGTGATGGTTCTTTTGAGAATATATATCTGAACAGAGTCATGGTGGTGGTGGGGGAGGTTAGCAGATCTATATATTTTTTCAGACTTGCACAGACCCTTTGGATATTACCCAGATACATGTGCTGGGTTGATGTCATCCCCTCTTCAATTTATAGCAAGTGAGCTTGTGCTGAGTTCATTTCTATACAACATCTAACACCTAGCTTTTTAGTTTCCAATGCTTCCAAAGGCAACTTGCAAAAAAGTCCTTTAACAACATATCAAAAAAAGTATCACCAAAAACTTTTTAAAAATGCAAACAGCTAATTTGCCCCAAATACCTCTTAAATATCCAGGCTTTCACTGCTTGCCAGTAGGTGAACATGGCTTGAACCAGGTGGGCCTCCCTCAAGAGGGTGTTCCATAATCATGGTGCCATGATTGAAAAGGTCCTGCCTTGGACACTGTCAGGGAACTGCCATCGGAGCCAGAGGAGGAGGGAGGGCTCCAGAGGGATGCAGGAGAGCGTCCTAGGAGGGAGAGAGGCATCCCATCTTCTGGGGAAGGAAATCAGTGTAGCACCAGTGGAGAAGGCGGACAGATGGGGGAATCGGCGAGGGGGCTCCATGACTCCTCGCCGGACACCAGCGGGGAGAGCACGGGTCCTCCGCTGCCCACACCCTCCCTGCGCAGAAGGCTTCTGTGCAGGGAGAGTAGGCGGAGACTAGGCGTCAAAGAGCTTCTTTGCTGGAAGAAGTTCAAGAAATGCCCACTGATGGATTCTGCCAGCGATTGAGGCAGCCGCGGATGAGTGGCTGTCCGGACAGAAAGGGTTCACCCAGGTAACCCAGCCAAGCGTGGCGCCGATTTACGCACAAGCAACCCCTAGAACCATTACAGACGCCAACCTGCCTCACCTCTGAGGGTGGGGAAAGCACAAAGCAGAGTCTAAGATGTTGTCCAGAGCACACAAGTAGACACACGTGAGACAAGGTGGTCCTTCAGATAATTTAGGCCTTTAAAGGTTATTAACACCACTTTGTTGATTACATTTTTATTCCACCTTTCCCCCAGGGAGCTCAAGGTGGCATATATAGTTCTCCCCCTGCCAATTTTATCTTCACAACATCCCTGTGAAATAGGTTAGGCTGAAGGACTGGCCCAAGATCACCCACTGAGCTTCCTGGGGACCTGAACCCTGGTCTCCCAGGTCTCAAACCCTCTAACCACGACACCACACTGGCTCCTTTGAAATGAGCCTGGAAACAAATTTGTAACCAGCATGGAGAAAATAATGAGCTTCAATGCTCCATACAGTGAGCCCCAGTTAGACATTTAGGGCCATTTGATGTTTCTAAGCACTTTTCCACTTCAGTCTCATATGGAGAGCATTACAATAGTAGTCTAATCTGCAAGTTGCATTTGCCCGAATGGCTGCAGTCATGTCTTGCTTCTTCAGGAAAGGGCACAGCAGCCTAAGCTGGTCACGCATCAGTAATATAGCACTGAGGTCCAGGAACACTCCCAAGTTGTGAGTCTGACAGGGAGGGAGGGGAGTGCAATCCCATCCAGACCAAGCTGCATACCTACCTAGGTAGGTGAAGTGGCAAAATGAAATTTTCTGGATCACAGAACAAAAGTGATATTGGGCAGGGTAGCTTGCTGGCAAGAGATTCACACACTGAAGTGCACAAAATGTCATATTTGGTCAAGATGCTTCCATAAGGTCAGGACAGGTGTGATCATACAACAGTGGCAAATCTTTTCCTAGTGGATGCATCTTGCTTCCTTTCAATGCCTCCCCTTTTTTGGCTCTTTCTATCTATGAATGCCATTTAATGGCATACGAAAGAATGCCTTTTATCATTATGCACACAGCATATCTGCTAACAAAAAAATATTCCTTGTTTATCTGGAAATTGAAGGAAATTGCACTAGGCAAATGTGGATTTAATTGCTGTTTCTGGCAAAGAGAAGTTGAACCACGCTGCCTTTTGCCTCACAGATACAATTTTCCATTGAGTAATGTTAAGGTGTGGTATTAAATGCTTACAAGGAGTGGGAGCAAATTTTAATGCTTGAACAGTTGGGAGCTGGAGTTAGTTTACACACTGTAATTCATCAAAAGCTCTGACAGCATATTATCAAAGAGGGAGGACTTTTGTATTTTACAAGAACTTTTTAAAAATACAAGTGACCCAGGTACATTGTTTGATCAAATAATGACAGTTTAATTTACATTAATTTCAAAGCATGAGTTCAGAACAAAAAAAATACTCTGAAGCATTAAAGACATCCTTGTATAAAATGTTTTCTTTAGAGCCATTTATAAATGGGCCTGTCAAACAAGATGCCCCTTACTGAAAGAATTTCGTGTCAGGTTGTGATTGAAGAGAAAATATTCCACAAATCATGTATTCCACTTCCACGATGCACACTTGCACCAGAGTCAGAAACTGGTTATCATTTGACATATATAATGACAACCAAGGCTTGGTTCACACATCAGCCTCTAAAAGGAGGCACTACATGAACAAAAGCCTCCGGGCATCTGTAATGGATACTGGTCCTGACAGCTACTACAGGTACCCAGGGCTGGAAATTCTTTTTTTCAGCCCTCTCCTTGCCTCCACTCTATTCACCATGACCCTGCTCATCATGTTGGAATACAGTTGGCCTCTGACTTCCCTGGTAGTGCCTCATTTTTTCTTGAATATAGGAAGAAGGGAAGCAATCACCCTGAGATGGTTTGCAACCTTATTCACCAAGCCTGGGGGGGGCGGGGGGGAACAGGGAAGGAAAAGTGCCAGAACATGCTTCCCAATGAGAATGAATGAATGAATGAATGAATGAATAACACACTCCCATTTAGAATGGGGAGAAGTAGAGGGCCACGTTGGGGTACCAAGAAAGGTGTCATGGGGTGCCATGGTACTTCCAGGCACCATGTCTCACTTTCCCCAAGGGTGGACTATGAACATAAGAAGAGCCTGCTGGATCAGGCCGATGGCCCATTTAGTTCAATGTCCTGTTCTCATAGTGGCCAACTAAATGCTGGTGGGAAGCCCACAAGTCGGACCTGGGCACAATAACCACACTCTCCTGTGGTTTCCAACAGCTGGTATTCAGAAGCAACACTGTCTTCAACTAGCCCTCTGTCAACACTGACGAGATCAATGAAAAGGTAAAGCATGACTATGGCACATTTAGACAAATAGGCTGTCTTGTGAAGACTGAAGTGATCTTTCTCTCTCTTTTTTTGCCTGAAGATTTACACCAGTGCTTAACGCCATAATAGTTTTAAAGAAGATGGAAAACTAGCTTGCCTAGAGGGAGGACATTAATTAAGCTGAGCTTAGCATTCCATAAATAGTTCTGTTAAATTCTATCATCTTACTTGCTCTCCACCCTCACCCCCCCCTCCCTGTTCATATGCAATTTGAACTTTGTACAATTCAAAGCCGTGCTGGGAACGTGCCAGAAATTTCCAGGTCACCACTTCGCATGGAATGCAGCGAGTTTGCTTCATCCTTGTGTTTAATAAGGAGGTAAAGTCCACAGACATTACAGTCCTGGTATTCTATGTTCCACTGACAGATATAGCTAGATAGGCAGATGAGTAGATATGTGTGTATGTTCTGCTATGTGAAATCTCTGAGGGTTACATCATTTTTATCAGATGTGCTCAGAAGACACAGGTGGCCACCACTTCCCCAAAGCTAACCAAGTCTGGGTCAGGTCAGTGCCAGGTGACTGACCACCTGGGAGCCATGTGTACACCACCTTGAGTTCCATAATGGAAGAAAGGGTGGATATGAATATAAGGAAAGAAGAAGAAGAAGAAGAAGAAGAAGAAGAAGAAGAAGAAGAAGAAGAAGAAGAAGAAGAAGACACAAATGTGGCAGTATTCCATCTGTACTTTGACCTTCCTTGTTCCAAATATTATTTTCCTGTAAGCAGAAGCTCTTTTTAAAAAAAAGTTCTACAAAACTCTCCCCCCACCTTTGCTTTATATACTAAGCCCCATCTGTAGTATACATTGTTTCCCCCAAATAATCCTGGGAACTGC
The DNA here is from genome assembly GCF_951804945.1 of Podarcis cretensis. Taxonomy (NCBI): domain Eukaryota; kingdom Metazoa; phylum Chordata; class Lepidosauria; order Squamata; family Lacertidae; genus Podarcis; species Podarcis cretensis. Next base: position 82,262,859 of record NC_137172.1, on the reverse strand, counting down.
AGTTTATTTAGGGCCTGTGACCTCTATTCCCATCACAGAGCTACAATTCTCATAGTCATTTAACAGTCAACTCCCCTTCCCAGGGAACTCTTGACATTATAGCTTTCTGAGGAGAATAAAAAAGGTAAAGGTAAAGGAACCCTGACAGTTAAGTCCAGTCGTGGATGATTCTGGGGTTGCGGCGCTCATCTCACTTTCCTGGCCGAGGGAGCCGGCATTTGTCCACAGACAGTTTTTATGGGTCATGTGGTCAGCATGATTAAGCCGCTTCTGGCAAAACCAGAGCAGCGCACAGAAACGCTGTTTACCTTCCTGCTGGAGCGGTACCTATTTATCTACTTGCACTTTGATATGCTTTTGAACTGCTAGGTTGACAGGAGCTGGGACCGAGCAACAGGAGCTCACTCTGTTGTGGGGATTCGAACCGCTGACCTTCTGATGGGCAAGCTCTAGGCTTGGTGGTTTAGACCACAGCGCCACCTGTGTCCCTTTGTGAAGGGAATAGGATGCCCTTAACAACTCTTGGCAGCTTTAACAAACTACAGTTCCCAGGATTCTTTTTTTAAAAAATAAATTATTTATAAAATTTTCAAATTTAACAATAATAATAAAAAACATTCCATTTGAATTATACATCCAATTCTAATCTTTCCACTTTCAGACTTCCTTCAGTCTATCTGAAATTTTCCTGTTTTCACAGTTATTCACATTTCTTGCATCTATATTGTTTTGGGTTTTTTAACCAAATTAATCTTAACAATTATTATAAAACAATATTTCTTTCCATTGTTATCACAGAGCTTCTTGAAAACCTACAAACGTTAATTGACCTTCACAAATATTCTTAATATACTCTGTAAATTTATTCCAGTCCTCGGTAAATCTCTGGTCTCGCCAGTTCGCTGTTCCCAGGATTCTTTTGGGGAAGCCATGATGGTTAAAGCATAGCTGTCAAGTGTCCCTTATTTGAAGGGACAGTCCCTTATTCCAGCGCCATGTCCCGCTGCTGTCCCTTATTGATGGATGTCCCGTAAATGATGTCCCTTAAATTTCAAAGGAAGCAGTTCCTCCCTCCCTGCCAGCCAGGGAAGAGGGAGGCTCCACCTGTGTTGCTTGGCTGTGTTGCTCACCCAGTAAGAAGTCTAAGAACGACTGGGGGGTGGAGCTTGCATGCCTTGTGTGTGGCTAGTTAACGCAAGCTGAGGGGGGGGTTGAATGCTGGACGCCATTTTGTTGCACGTGCTGCTGCAAACTTTGCAGTGCAAAGCCAGGCCGGGGAGCCATCTTAAGTTGAGGCTGCATAGGCCTTGTGGTGCATGTGATTCATATTCTATTCAGTTGAACCTCTGGTTTACAAAGTTGGTTGGACAGTGTTCTCAAAGCTACCAGCATGAGTTTGACCAGACTGCAGGAGGACAGGAAGACTGGAGTGCCTGGAACAGGTGAGGCTGCAGGTCCCTTATTTTGGCTGCTGGTCCTTATTTTCAAGGCTGCTGGTCCCTTATTTTCAAATCTGTAAGTTGACAGCTATGGGTTAAAGTGGTATAATAGTGAGGATGTGGCCTGTAATTCTCAAGAGGATGGGACCATTCTGTTTGAGTATTTATATGGCATTCTTAAAAAAAAAAAAACCCAGCACTGTAGAAACGTTAAGATATGGCATGCAGTAGGAGTCTGAAAAACCCACTGCCGAGATCTTGTCTTTTAAATTAACCAAGCTGAATGGAGGTCCTGGCTATACATCCATGCATCTCTAGGCAGGTAAGATGCATGACAAATACTTGAATGGTAGCTCTGCAAATTCTACCCTTTCGGCCTTGGAATTCTAACAAGTTCTCTTTATAGAGAATGTGAGTTACTTATCTTTAGTTATCTACAAAAAGAAGGAAAAAGTGATCTCTGCATGATTGCATTCACAGTGGAGAAAAGCTGATTCCACTCCTAGCTCCTCTGTACCCATAAAGTTTGTGGTTGGAAGATTGGGCTCAGGCAGTGCTTTTTCTCTCTCATTTTCCTACACATCTTGAAATGCTGCCCCTCAATGAGGCCAAACATAGATCCACAAAATGTTTAGGGGTATAGGTACCCCTGTGTCTCCCCAGAAAAGAAAGCACTGGGCTCAGGTGATGTACACCTAACATTTATTCAACTTTCCTGTCTGCTGGCAATAACAGAACATTGATTTCAGACCCTCCAAGTGTCCCTATTTTCCAGGGACGTCCCCAATTTAGAGAAGCTGTCCCAGTTTCTGATTTGATCCCGGAATGTCCCACTTTTCCTTAGGATGTCCCTATTTTCATCGGAGAAATGTTGGAGGGTTTGTGACTTACATCACTTAAGTAGTCAGTCGTTCCACCCCACTCCACCTCTGCTGCACCAAAAGTCTTCTCTCAAATGACTGTGTAATAACCTCTGGGAGCACAAGGATGGGCCAGTTTAGATGTATTCTAAAACTCTAAAATTAGAGCATGAGCACTTTTTTGTTTTAAAGTCTGTGTGCATTCATGGAATAAACTGCTTGAAAGAACCTCATTTGATGTGCTTGGGATATATTCCAGCTGAAATGTGAAAGCAAGTACCAAGGGACTGAGAATCCTGTGTTGCTGCCAGTTTTTTTTTTTTTTAAACTTTTTCAGAACTATTATGGTTCACAAGTCAAGTCGATGGCAAAGGGTTGTCAAAGTTTCATCAGCTGAAAAAATAACAACAAACTTTTTTTATCTTGCAGAAAGACATTAGTAAGCAGTTTTGGCTGACTCTGATGTATGGGTTGTAGGGGGGAAAGGAGAAAAATGATTCTACCTTTGTCAGCATGCTAATTCTCTGTCTTTAATGTCATCTGATTCCAAAGTGGAATCTACAAATATTAATAGTTTGTACCTGTGAACCCAATGGTCTGTGGAGCACTGTGTGCACCTATAAGTCTTTTTCCATTCCATTTTACAATCCTCCTTAAAATTACTTTTTCAAGTGCTGAATTTTAATGTTGCTTCCACAGTATCCCTTTTCTCTAGAATTGCCATCCTTTATTCACTCATTTAAAAACAAAATAAGATAAGGAGCCCATATGATGGCATTGTCAAATAGTTGGATTTCAGTATTTCCATTTTTCCCCCCAGATCTGATGTGATTTGTTTGCTATAAAATACAGCTCCGACAATAGCCAGCACAGTGTGGAAAGGCATAGTGCTATTTAGGCTTTTAAAGGACAGTTTCTGTTATTTTAATTTGTTTTAACTGTTTTTAATATTGAATTTTAAATTGTTGTAACCATTTTGGGACCTGCTGGCAATAGCACCACCACCACAACTAAAAACAACAACCACAATAATAATTGCAACGGGAAATATTTCTGAGTAAACATACATAGGATTCCATAGTGAGTCTATGGGTGTAATTTGCTTACTTGCTACCTTTCTAGTAGGCCTTATTTAAAATAATAATTAAAAAAAACACACCACAAATATAACAGAATTGATCATAAAATGAACAAATTTCGACAGGAAGCAGAGGCAATGAATATGCAGATCTTTTGCGCCAGCAAAGTTAAACAAAGGTAACGCAGGAGAGCATTTGAACTAGAAGGTCTCTGTCTATGTAAGAAGGCAACAGGAAAATCCCAGGGTGATGTTTCTGTCAGCACACGTTTTGTCGTACTGCATTATAATCACTCTTGTGTTAGAATGTCATTATCCATGATTGAAATTGATGGTTTTTATGATGGCAACTGATGCATAGGTACACCAGTTCCTGGCTATACATCCATGCATCTCTAGGCAGGTAAGATGCATGACAAATACTTGTTAAATCAAGAAGATAAGAGTTCAGCCATGCAGGCAAGCTTCTGGTCAGCCGGTTAAGCAGCATCACTGTACTGCAGTGTCTGTCTATATCCAAGGCCCCATTTATATCCATATACTTTATATAGACTTTTCTCCATTCTGCCGTAAGTGATTATTTGCAGACTTTATCATCTTTCAAGTTCTATAACCACAGTGAAGCAGGGATATCAAAAGCAGCAGAGGAATCTTAATATGATTTTAAAGAAGTATTTTATGCAGTAGCCACCCAAGTATGAAATATTCATCTCATTCTTTCCCAGTGTTTTTACCCGACCTTTTACAAGAATCCAGGGGACCTTGTGGCCGGGTGACAGGGCCAGGAACGCAAGAGCTTCTGCATTCTTCAGCAAGGCTTGCAGTACTGAAGATGAAAAATGTAAAGATGACACCAATTTAGGAAGTGGGGGATCAGGGATGTAGTGGAGAGGGAACAGAGGATCCGCCTCACCTCCTTGAGCTGGAACCAGAGTAATTGGGGGCATTGGGGCAGGGGGCTGGCAGCCTGAACCCCAGGACCTTTGCACTGGTCTTGAATATTCTGTCCATTACTCTCTTTTAAAACTTTAAAAAATAAATAAATACATACTGGGTTGCTGGGCAAAGCGCAGTGCTGGTAAGGCCCCAGCCACCCACCATCTTAAATTTCCCAGAGGCAAATGTGTGCCATGGTTCTGTACCCATAAACGTTTAAGTACTTTGCACTGCCCCTGAGGATAATGGACAGAACTAAGTTGATCTAGTGAGTAGATACAGTCATAATAAGGCTTTCAAGTTTGTTTGTTTGTTTGTGAACAATTAGCATAAACAAAGTCAGAGAATGAGTGAAATAATCAAGAGACTAGATAGTTCTTTCCTTTTCTTTGACAGGGTTCTATCAAAGTTCACTGAGGAAGTTTTGGCTGAGTGCAACATATAAACGGTTCCAACTATTTCTACCTAATAGGGCAAAGAGAAGCCAAGACTGATTTACAACAAATGGTTTTCTGGTATCTAAAATAAAGCTAGTTTCAATTTGAAGACAAACTCCTAATTTAATCAAAGTTCAGCAGAATGTAACAATGCTAGTGTTCCATTTCCTGAAACGCATTAGGTAACGGGAAGAGGGCAACCATCTCACTGTGTGGCTAAATGTCTGCTAACTAGATTGGAAATAAGTGCAAATGCCCCTGTTGTCCTCTAAACAGTCGTTTTGTTTACAGTTGCTATATAGCATGGGTAGGCAAACTAAGGCTTGGGGGCTGGATCCGGCCCAATTGTCTTGTAAATCCAGCCCGCAGACGGTCCAGGAATCAGTGTGTTTTTACATGAGTAGAATGTGTCCTTTTGTTTAAAATGCATCTCTGGGTTATTTGTGGGGCATAGGAATTCATTCATTGTTTTCCTCCAAAATATTGTCCGGCCCCCCACAAGGTCTGAGGGAGAGTGGACCGGCCCCCTGCTGAAAAATTTTGCTATCCCCTGCTATATAGTATGAAGTCATGCTAGCCAAAGCAGCAGCATTCAGACCCTTGAGTGGCCGTGAGGGGAAAGAACTGGAACAAAGAGGACCATGAAGAACTGGGGTAAAAAGAAATATCTCTGTGAGTCGCCCACCACACTCCTCTGTCTGTTATGCACCAACCAATCAGACAAAAATAGTGCAGGAAGTGCATTCCATAAGACCATACACAAACATATATCTGATTTTGACTTCTTATTGCTTATGAGCACCTTGCATCCCTCCCATTGAGAGCCAGTGTGGTGTAGTGGTTAAGAGCGGTAGTCTCATATTCTGGTGAACCGGGTTCGCGTCTCCGCTCCTCCACATGCAGCTGCTGGGTGACCTTGGGCCAGTCACACTTCTTTGAAGTCTCTCAGCCCCACTCACCTCACAGAGTGTTTGTTGTGGGGGAGGAAGGGAAAGGAGAATGTTAGCCCCTTTCAGACTCCTGAAGGGGAGTGAAAGGCGGGCTATCAAATCCAAACTCTTCTTCTTTTTCTTCCCATCAAACTACACACAGAAGTTGGCATTTCCCCCCTCCATTTTCATTTTCTTGTAGACTTTGTGGCTTCAAATTTCAGCAGAAAAATGGTGGGACTGAACTGTGTACGTATGTGTGCTTAACCCTTTTCCCTCTACCTAATGTGTGTGTGTGCTTAACCCTTTCCCTTCTACCTAATGTGGACAAAAGGGAAAGACTTAGGCAACTCCTTCCCCATAGCACACATTCACACCTAATCACACTGGAGACCGAAAAGCAGTCTCAATGGCTGTGAAAGTATGCTGCTGTTATCTGAGGGCCCCATGAGCACCCGTGTGTACCCCACTGGAGATCCCTGATTAAGACCCTGACACAGGCTGCATAACAGTAAACGATACAGAACAGCAATTTCATATCTCTTCAGCTGACATTGTTAACCCTTTAAAGCCCCCTCCCACTGCATAAAGAAACAAGCAATATTTTCAGTGTTTACACCATGAAACATATAGGCAGCATTTTCATCATCAGGCAGAGATAGTTTCTGTGATTGAATAGCATAATTTCAGGACCATCTGCCTAACTGCAACTGGCAGCAGCGTGTTAAAAAGTAACAAAAGACATTAGGAGGGAGGAAAGAAAAAGTTCTACAAAACTCTCCCCCGTCCTTGCTTTATATGCTAAGCCCCCATCTGCAGAATACATTGAAAGCAGCATTGCGCCACTTAAAACAGGCATTGCTTCCCCTAAAGAATCCTGGAAGCTGTAATTTATACAGGAAGAAATACATGTTTACTTCTCACATATTTCATATTTTCTTTCTGCATTAATGTTTCAGCTGTTAATTACTATAGCACTTAACAGATCAGTTCATAAATAAAATTTAAAAAATGCAGTAGCTTTTTCCAACTCAGCAAAAGGTTTTTTAATTTTTCAATATGCAATCCGCCCACCCTCTTCCCTCCTCACTGTTAAGTTAGGTGATTTTTTTTAAACCCCAGTGTCCACAGTCTCACAAATCACATATCAAGTCTCTGGTATCATATGTTGAAGGTTTGAAGAACTAGCTGCATCTTCTTCAGCCTCTGATACTGCATGATTCCACTGTTTTCATCTGTTCAAAAAGCCCACCTGCTAACATATTTCATACCTGTTAACATTTCTTCCCACCATCCTCAACGGATGCCCAGTTTTTGTTGCTTTCTCACTAATGTCTGCAGCTGAAAGATTTCTCCCTTAGTGCCATTTCCCCTAAGGCATATTCCAGCATTCTTAAACTATACTGGGGGGGGGGAATGGGAGACCATGTGCCCCCCCCTTCATGACTTTATTCCATTCCCAAGTCTGAAATGGGGTTGCAATGTTCTTGCAATCACTCCCCATGATCAGGAAAGCTGCATGATCCGGGCTCCAGTTGTGAGGAAGGTTGAAATTGCCTTCCGCAATTATACACCCCTCCTTCAGACTTTCCAGTGCAGTGCAAGAAGATTGGGAGTGAAGGTAGGAAAGCTGGCTTATGCAAGCCCACAACCCCTCCATGGATATAATTTAATCATACCTGAATAAAGCAATAGTGAGAGTTATTTCTGAGTAAACACACAAAGGACTGGGCTAGAATGCAAATCAACAGATTATTCTCCAGAGAAATGTGGCCCCTGATGGAGAAAATATTCCCTGCCACTGTTTTGCTCCCTTGTACATTTGCAATCTCTTTTTTTCTTCCTTCCTCATCTGACTGATCTCCAGAGGTTTCCTCCTGCATTTCTCCAGGCGGTCAGATGATCAGTCCAGTACTTTACAGTGATATAAAAATGGTGGACAAGAAAGCTGAATTTAATAGGCAGCTTAATATCTCTGAACTCACAATAACCTCTGGAAGAGAGCAAGCAAGCAGCATGATTGACTGCAACAATTATGCTTAGGGACCTTTCTTATTGCAAGAACCTTGCTATTAATTATTTTTATTAAAGTTCACTTTTTGCTCATTTGAATTCTTCCAATGAGCCTTGGTACATTTGGTCTCCTATAGCCTGATAAGATTAGATTATAGCACTGGGACAATACATAACTCCTTGTTTATATTTCCAGTATTCTGCATCGAGGCAATGCATCATCCAGCGAAATTGTTATTCCCTTTGATGAATGACCATCTTTACACCATTATCCTCTAAGCATCATAGAGACATTCATTACTGCAACATTTTCAAAACTTTGTCTTCTGGATGTAATAAAGAGCTGTGATAAAAAAGATAAATACAATAGGGAAATGGCATAGTTAAGTGGAGATGGGTTGTTGTTTTTACAAGGCACGTATACCCAAGTCATATGATACCAACGGTCAAGAAGGTGGTTTCTGCACATGCTGTAGAGGGAAATGAGGGGCAGATGGGGCTCATGAACCTGAGACGGTAGCACATCCAGGAGAAAGAAAACTCTGATCCTAAATCTCTGCTGCCTTGCAGGATATCTCCAGGAGAAGAAAAGGCTAAGGAGTAAACCCTACACAAATCTGGAGTGGAGTCTCTAAAATGGTTGGATGGTGTCTTGTATGCCTCCTTCCGGCAATTGCTGCAGCCAAGCTGGTGCCAAATGTATTGCTCTGCTTTTCTTTGGACCACATCAGTGAGGCTGGGAGGGGCGGTCTTGTCATCTGGGCAGCCCAGGGCTTCCATACGCACTGCCCAGGCTCGTGCCCCGAGGAGGTAACTTTGGTGCTGCTAACACAGTGGTTTGACTTCACCCCTGGTGGCACACTCCATTGTCTCTCAAGACAGATGGATGCCAACAACTTCCTGTTTCTGGCCTTCACTTCCAAACCATAGTGGGTGGGCCAGCATGGGCTATGGCATTGGGCTAGCAAGCACGGTCCTGCTCCTTACCTCACACATTGGGGGGATAATGAGCGAAAAAGGCTACATTCTCATTGGTTTCAATGTGACTAAGCTGGATTGAATTTAGACAACAGGTCTAAGCTCCAGTGATTTTGAGGCACTGTTACAGCACTGTGGTCTTGTGTAGATGGAAGAGATACATCAGAAAGGGACTCAGGTTTTAATCCAGTTAAGAGCCTTCCCTAACTCATCACAGATGTAGGCTGAGGGCAGACCATCCATTTAAAGCACACGTCTCCCCCAGAGAAACCTGCCAACTGTCGTTTGCCCTTCACGGAGCTACAATTCCCTGCAATCTTGAGTCCCCAGGATTCTCTGAGGGAGGCCATGCATTTCAAATGTGCTTTAGATGTATGGTGTGTACACACTAAGTATAACTGTAGTTCTAGCACCATATAGTCTATAAAAGGAGGGTAAACTATGCATTTGGCATTGGACCCCATACAACAGAAGTGGAAGATGAATGAGTAAAACAGGAAATGGATCACAGCCAATTTACAGTTCATTAAATGCAGCAGATCATGGCAAAACAACAAGACAAAGCTGGCAAGCTGGCATGAATCTCAGCAGCAAGCTGATTTGTAGAGGCTGGTGGAGTCCTTGCTTCCTTGGTTCACAGCAGTTCAGCAGCACATCATGCATCTTCAGTCTAAAAACAGCTTGACTAAGCTAAGCATCAACAACAGCAATTATTGCCCTACTTAATTTATGACAAAGCAAAAAAATATATATATCCTTCTTCCTGATACACCCCTCACAACGATACCTTATATTACTAGGGTGTGATCATTTTAGGAGGTGAAACTTATTTTGGTGGAAAATTTCTTCACTGAGGGATCTTTAAAAGATGTTTTTGGGTGTGTGGAATTAAAATCTGTTATTATTTTTGTGGTTGGACAACAGTTCGCTTGGTAAGTCTGTGTTTGATGAAGAAGCACATAAACTGCTTTTGGAAAACCAAAATAGTAATAATAATAATAATATTAATTTTACCTTCTGAAAATGTCAGGTAATGCTCAATAATAATAATTAATAAAAGTAATATTAATATGTAATATAACTGCAAGTTCTTGGCCACAGTTTTTAATTATTTCTGTGCAATTTTACACACATTTTACTTACCAAGCAAAACTAAATTATTATATTAATTTAGCCAAAATACCTTTTGAATTTCCTAGTCATGTTACAACTTTTTAGTATCCCTCATTTTTGGAATCTGAAAGTTGCAGGATTCAACACACTCTAATGTATTACTGTCATCTCTAGCTTTGTGTTCCTTTCATGAAGAAAGAATAACCGTAGCCTCCTCACTCAGGCTGAAACCCTCAACACACCTACATGGGGAGTGACTCTAACTGAACTGAATGGAGTTTGTATAGTTCTGCAGTGTATTTTCCTTTTATGACATGGAGACTAGAGACAGGACGAGATGCAATCTAGAAATTAACAGGAGATTCCCTGAAGTTGCAAAAACCTTGGGCCAGAGGTGCCAGCCTCGTTCATGCCACCTACCTGAAACCCTCACCTGTCCCACTCTGATCCACGGTTTCTGCCCTACCAGATAGTTGCTTGCCTTGAAGATGGCTATTTAAGTGGAGCCTTTGTTCCTTTGGTACAAGTTGCACCTGAGTGTATCCAACAAAGCCACCAAGTTCAGGGATCTGTCAGGATTTACTGTGATGTGTGTGTGCAGCTACCCCATGTGGGGTAACATATCACTGAAGCACCTGCAGAGTCCTGGAAAGACTGTCAACCTAGACTGACCATTGGATCTTCTTGGAAAGAAAGGAGTATAAAAGATTTTTCCTGTTCTATGTGAGCTTTGCCTAAGCTCTGCTGCATTCCTGTATTCTTTGGCTGTCCTTTGGTCCTGACCTTCAGCTTGCTCCTCCATTCTCTCTCCTGCTTTGCCCTTGAGTCCTGACTTTGGATTTTGACCAAGGCACCTGCTTCCTGGCTCACCAGGGACTGTTGCTCCTCCAGACTTAGATTTCCGGCCAGTCATCGCCAGCTCCAGCACTCCGAGTACACTGAGGGCATTGCCTGCTATCACCACCAGCCAGGAGTCTAGGTCAGGTGTTGATCCTCTTGGGCCCTGACAGCTTCTTCAGGGCTCTGGCATGCTCACAACGCCAAACTTGCACTGACAACAGAGAATATTTTCCTACATATTCCAGAATGGTTACGTGCTAAATTGATGCAGAGTTGGGTAATAGATGCTTCATAGAGCCAAGAAGCTTTCACTACAATGTTGGCTTGCAGCACTGCATCGTTTATTGATGTTTCTCAGCTCCAGTGCCATATTTCGACGGTGGAGTCTGTGATGAGCCAACGCCCCTGAAGAGCATCGCATGCCAATCATTATACGGATTTATGGAGTCAAAATGTCAGCGAACATCAATCAATGTATCATCCCGCACCCACCCCCCAAAAATCAACATTCTTAATAAAATAAATGTTGTTCTGACCAGGGAAAAATCGATAAAAGACTCCCAGTTTCTTTTCAAGTATAGCATAATAACTAGTTGACTGTGAGAGAACAGAACTGTAGGCTTTTTATTGTTCCAGCTGAGATCAGCTGTTCGCATTGGCTACATCTGAAGCAAAAGGAGAGGAAATGAATGATTTGGAGGGAAAAGCCTATAATAGGACTAATGATAACTTGCTACAGTTGAAAGTGAATTGATATTGCAACAGAATAATAATAAAAAGGAGGAAATAAAACAAGGATAAATATGCCTTTGCTAGCTGCACATATTTCACTTCACTTTCTTCTTCCTCCTTTGGCGTGGAGGTTTTGAAATAATTGGCTATTCAAAGCTGTGTTTCCAACTAGAGACCATATTAATTGTCACACAAAAGGTTCCTTAAAACTGCTCCATGAATGGATGAGCTACATGGGAAAACAAACCTGAAGACAATCAGTCACCAGCAAAAAAACAAAACAAAACTTCAGTTTTATCCAAGGGAGCCAGCTGCATAAACAATATTTTTGGTGCCAGCAACATCTATCTGTATCCTTGTTTACAGGAGTACTGCACTTTAAAAGTTCAGAAGAGGCTTGTTGACACGTTACACCAAAGACAGGTACAAGTTGTCTCCACACACACACACACACACACACACACACACGAGGGTTCATGTGGAAAAGTGTACACTTTTTTATTTGCACAGCTCAGCTACTGTGTGCACAGATACACAGACTGCATACTTGCTGAGCGTTACATGTTAACACCCCCAATATCAGGAAACCTGGGCTCAAATCCTTTGGTGCCCCTGGACAAGGTGCTAGCCCTCATACATGCCTCATGATCAAACACAATATAAAGGAAGTGGGGGGGTTGGGTATAATATAACAATACATGAAAAGATAGATAGTGTCTTGCTTTACTACTTAGAAATGTGAGTGCTTGGACATAGTACCTGTACAGTAGGACCACAACATACAAGCATTTAACTTGTGTGCGTTTAGCTTTATGCGCTTGGCAAAATGAATAAATAAAAGGGAGCGGAAAGGGGGTGGGCATCCAGGAAAAAAGACTTTGGCAATCCCACCTGCCATTGCACCCAATGTGTGTTGACCATACATGATTTGGTATAGTAAGTTGCTGTTAAGTTGCTGTCTACAGTACAGCAATACATACAGCACTGTAAGAAACAATCGCTTTTGCACGTGTCACACATGATGTTGCTGTTGTTGTTGTTGTTGTTGCTATGACATAAAAAAATAACTCGAGGCAGACTAAAAGATAAAACAGAAGAGCACAACTACACTAAACATACAGTAAATACAGTACTGTATAGCATTCACAGGCACGAAAGAGAGAGAGAGAGAGAGAGAGAGAGAGAGAGAGAGAAAGAAAGAAAGAAAGAAAGAAAGAAAGAAAGAAAGAAAGAAAGAAAGAAAGAAAGAAAGAAAGAGGGAGGTCCTGTTTTGGTTCATTTGGAATGTATCTGAATCAGCTGTATACCCTTATTGGTATCTTCTGTTCTTCCATAGATGTTCATAGATGTTTTCCCTCTTTTCCCCTTACAACAATCCTGTGAGGTAGGTTGGGGCACTTGTAGCGAGGCAAGTGGCGTGCCAGCGGTGCTGGCAGCAGCACCGGCATTTGAATTCACCCACAGTTTCAAATGCAACATCTTTATCACAGCAAGAGGGAGTAGTGATAATGATCCTCAGAAGCAGGCCTCCCCTGCCCCACTCACTGCCCTGCAGGCTGAAAGCGCTGCTAGTATGAGGTGAGCAGCCCATTCTCGCTACAAAAGGGGGCTCTCTTTGTAGACAAGGAGGCAGTTGGCAGTACTTTGCCACTGGCAGCTCCTTTAACAGAAGCTGCAGAGGAGATGAGGCCAGCTTATTAGATGCAGGGACAGAGACAGCAGCATCTGAAGCTGGGCACTGAGGAATGGGGACTGATTCCAAAACACTGCAAAACAAGTTAAAACCAAAGCAGGTCATTTTCCAAAATGCCAAACTGGGGTCCAAACTGAACATTGGCGTAGCCAGGGGGGAGGGGGGCAGCTGTCCCCCCCAATCAATAAAAACACATAGCTAACTGAGGTTCTCCCACCCAACAAAAGGCCTGTCCCCCCTAACAAAAATCCTGGCTATGACAATGGAACTGAATCTTTCTTGTTCAGTGGTGCACCCCCATAGTCCTGGCCAGTACTTTTGACCTGCCATGACAGGGGCCAAGGAACTGGGAGACAGGAGCTAGCTGGAGCAGTATGAATGGACCTGAGGTTACGGGCCACACTTTCCAAAGAAATAAGATGGATATCTAGTTGGATCCCCCCACCCCGAATCTCCTATCTATCCCTATTGGTCTAGGTAGAACATCAAAGTATGGTGCAAAATGGCAGGGAAGAACTGCAAGCTACTTTCTGAATGAGGATGACTCAGATAAAACTTTTGTTTTGACTCCTTTTCTGGATAATAAAAGAGGCTTTTTGTTTCATTGTCTTTTTCTTCTTTGAGTGATGATGATTTTCCTCTCTCACTCACTCACTCACTCACTCACTTACTTACTTATTTTGCCTGCCTGCCTGCCTGCCTGCCTGTCAGACTTCTCCATCTACCCTTCCTTCCTTCCTTCCTTCCTTCCTTCCTTCCTTCCTTCCTTCCTTCCTTCCAATATATTATCTGATCATTTCCCCAATGTTCATTTACAAAAGCAGAAAATAACTACTAAACAGCACTGATAATTCCCAGAAAACAATGCCGCTCTCTGATTTGAAGTAGCACTTGGGCTCTTGGCATTCAAAACAACAAGACTAATTAGTTTCTTGAGTGGATTGTTCAGAGAAAAACAAGAGAAGTGGGAAAAAAGAGAACCGCACATGATTTGGTAGTGGAGGACAGGGGTAAAAGCATTCTCAAACACACAAATAAAACTTCAGTTATGGGAATAGATTATGATCAGTGATGATAATGTTAAATATTTATATAGCATTGTGCATGAACAAAGCATTTTAGAATAACTTATGCCAAAAGCCATGGGTCCTTACCTTCAAGAGCTTATCATTTAATGTTTGGATCCAGACTTGCTTTTCTACAGACAGAAGGCTCTTTGAGCCACTGCAAGAAGGGGGAAATCAGCCCAAATTTCCTTTCCCTGCAACTCTCCTCCCAACAATACCTCTCATACTGTTCCAGGCAATTCCCCAAACCTCTGGAGCAGTATTTGGGGGTAGGATGTAGGGCGCTGCAGGGGGAAGGGAACTGGCAAAAATTGTCCCCTCCCTCACATAAGTGGGAACATCCCATAAATGGAATTCCCTAGATCGAAGATTAAATACTGGCAGTTTTATGGCAGGTGATAAGATTGAGCTCCCAGTGCTGACTGGAGACTTCTTCTGTTATTATTATTCCAGCAGCCATATTTAACTGAATTAGGATTGTATAGTTTCAAGTGGGTTTTTCTTTCCATTGTATTATATTCCTTGCAGACTGCCTGGAAAGAAGTGGCATAAACATTGTCCAAATAAATAAATAGAGATGGGGGAAGAGGAGGAAAGGGTAGAAAAGGGTAACTTAAATAAAAGCAAATGAACTTGTGAATATTGGCTTTGCTGCAGTTGGAGATTAGGACTAATGGGTTAAAAAGAGAGGTCAGAAAAGGGGTGTGAGGGAAGGGGGGAAGCATCTTGTAGATGACCTGGAACAGAGTTCCAGGTATGGGGGCAGGCAAGGCGGAATAGGCAATCGAAGGCCAAACGAGACGTGTAATACATAGTAGGCAGCCAAATATATTTTTCCGAAATGTAATTTCAAGGGCAGGGGAGCCCAATTCTCAATGTGATGGCAGTACAAGAGAAACGGATGCTTATCTCTTTATTCCTTTACCAAGATCAAAATGGAGTTTTCCCACAGCAGGAGCCTAAAAACAAAAGGAGAGCAACGGCACCCCTTCCAGCACGATGCCTTTCTTGTCCCTGCAATAAGTTAAAGAAAAGCAATTTATGTATCTGCCTGCTTGTTAAGCGCATACAATTTGGTTTCCTATATATGTTTTTTAATAGTTTTACTGATTTTGTCTGTGTTTTGTTTTAATTACATACTTACTTTATGTATACAATTTTCAATAGTTGGTTTTTTAATCTATAATTCAATTACGTACACCATCCAAAGAGTTTTATGATTAAACTAATCACTAATTAGTTTAAAACTAATTAATAGTTTGACTGACCCAGGAGGCTTGTCCGTGACTAAGTGTGGTAGAGCTGGAGAAGGGAAGCTCATGAGAAGCAAAAGGATAATGGGAATCATTTACGGCCTTGGGGAGCTTTGAAGGAGTTCAGGCAAGGAGTTTGCTCTCAACTTGGTAGAAGACCATAAGCCAGCACAGCATTTTGAGGCAGCAGAGTTTTGGATAGAAGTGGAAGGATGGAGGTGTGATAAGGGAAAGGTGAGCTAGAAGAAGGGTGCAGGAGTTAAGGAGGTTGTTGACTAGAGCATGAGCCAGCATTTTAGCCAAGGGACTGAAGAGGAAGGAGCTGGTGGTACGGTGGTACTGTGCAGGTAGCATATCTTGGCAATACAAGGAGAATAGAAAGGTGCCTTAGATCAGCTCCCATCTACCTTGGTATTGTTTACATTGACTGGCAGTGGCTGTCCAGAGTTTTGGGAGGAATCTTTCTGGAGATGGAGACTGAGCTTGGAGCCTTTTACATTGGATCATAAGAAGAGCTTGTTGGCTCAGGCCAATGGTCCATCTAGTCCAGCATTCTGTTCTCACAGTGGCCAACTAGATGCCTATGGGAAACC
Organism: Podarcis cretensis; assembly: GCF_951804945.1. Classification (NCBI taxonomy): domain Eukaryota; kingdom Metazoa; phylum Chordata; class Lepidosauria; order Squamata; family Lacertidae; genus Podarcis; species Podarcis cretensis. The sequence continues at coordinate 82,246,898 of NC_137172.1, read as the reverse complement.
CAGCAGCAGCACCCAAGCACAAGAGCCATCTCCTGTCCTATGATTTCTAGCAACTAGCATGCAAAGCTTGTGCTTTACCACACCACGTATATGAATCAGTCCTAAGTCCTAAAGATGTATTTCCTGCAAAGGTTTCAGAGACACTTTCCGTGATACTATTTATCTGTACCTAATATATTTTCTTCTGATCTACTGAGTTTGTCCTTGCATTTATGTTCTCTTTTTCTTTAAACTAACTAGTCCTGTTCTTCTGCATTAACTTCCTGATGTGTTTGATGTATTTACGTGGCTATAAAAGTTAAGGATCTGCCCCTGAGTTCGCAGCTGTGATTAATGTTATAGAGGGAGAAAAACTGCGCAACAAAGCACAAATCTTCTCAGAGCATTCATATACAGAAGATTCAAGGCAGGCGAAAGAAACAGTGCATAGAGGCAGAGATGACCATCAAGAGGGATGGCTTTAAAAGGGGATTAGACCATCTCATGGAAGGTAAGTGTATCAATGACTACTAGCCACAATGGCTATGTTCTGCCTCCACTCTATGCCTCTGCATATCAGTTACAGGGAACCACAGGTAGGATGAGTGCTCTAGCACTCAGGGCCTGCTTACAGGATCCCCATAGGCACTAGGTTGGCCACTGTAAGTACAGGATACTGGACTAGATGGGTCTTTGGCCTGATCCAGCAGGGCTTTTGTGCTCGTAGATGCTGAGAAGCAACCATAATGCTAACCCAGGAACCAAGGAGTCTGGATCGCATTGCCATCACCTGTCATTTCAATCGTCCAGCACAAGAACCCCCAGAGTGGTACATCATATCAGCTGAGGAGTTATTGGCTCCTCCCGTGGACTGATACATTGTGAAAGCGCTGTGTGGCCCTGTGGTTCATAGATTCATTATGAAAATGGCTGTATGATGATAATTTGTGAGAGTCACTCAATGTCTTTAAAACCGGGGGGGGGGGGGGGTAGTCCACACATTAACCCAGGCTTGCCACCTGCTATACTAAAGGTAAAGGTAAAGGACCCCTGGCAGTTAAGTCCAGCTGCGAACGACTCTGGGGTTGTGGCGCTCATCTCACTGTACTAGCTGAGGGAGCCAACGTTTGTCCGCAGACAGTTTTTCCGGGTCATGTGGCCAGCATGACTAAGCCGCTTCTGGCGAAACCAGAGCAGCACATGGAAACACTGTTTACCTTCCCGCTGGAGCAGTACCTATTTATCTACTTGCACTTTGATGTGCTTTTGAACTGCTAGGTTGACAGGAGCTGGGACCGAGCAACGGGAGCTCACTCTGTCGTGGGGATTCGAACTACTGACCTTCCAATGGGCAAGCCCTAAGCTCAGTGTTTTAGACCACAGCGCCAGCCGCGTCCCAGCTATACTAAAGAGGCAGTGGCAAATATTGACACATTAATACCTTTGATACAGAACTGTTTGTGACATTTGCTTCTTTAGGTGCCCATTACAAAAAGAAAACTTAGGTACAAACCTAAAAAAAAAATCTACGTGGTATGTGAACTGGTGCAGAACTTCTCCCTCAATATCTCAGGAATTCCTAGTGATCATTTTCTGCGAGATCAAAACAAATCTACCTGAGCTGCTGTTGCTCACTGCTTGCCACTTTGCGACATTCCTTGTGCTTGCAACTGAGATTCTCTTTCCTCCCCCTCTTCTTACTATGGGATTCCTGACTCCCCTCGCTGCTGTAAACACAATATACCCAAACTTGTACAAGAACAAAAGTAGCAGGTTCATTATTTTGTATTCAACATATCGCATTGTAGCTTTTGTTGGCTTCAAGGTTGTATTTGCTTTCAGAAAGAGAGAGCACAGGACTTTACACTGGGATTTCAAGGAAGGCTGCTCTTATAAATTAGTAAAATGGGTGAGTCATCCCAGTGTTGTGTTTGATGTTGCTACCAGCCAAGCATAACATTCTAGCATCTGTGCAGGGTACAGCATCCTCTTGTAGTCTGTACACCCGGAAACCTGGAGGTTGCGGAGAGGTGCCGCTGTTATAACACGGGTGAGTCAGTCTGCCCCACTATATCTGATGGACAGCAAAACCAAACAAAATGTGTGTGTGCAGAAGAAAGAAATCGCCTCGAAAGCAATGCTGTGGGATTCCAATGATGTATTTAATTACCCTTGTGTGAATACATTTATTTTTAAGCAGCACTTTTCATTTTTACAGAAAGCATAGCCAAGGATTTTCAGAACACCAGGTTGCTTTAAAACCTGAACAAAAATCAGCCAGGCTGACTTTAGGGAATTCTATCTTAGAATCACAGAAGTGTAGAGTTGGAAGAGACCCCGAGGGTCATCTAGTCCAAACACCTGCAATGCAGTAATCTCAACACTCAGTCTCTCATTCAATCTGAGAGCATGCCTGCTTAGTTTTGCAAATGTGCTAGCAGTTTTATTGCTGCACCACTAGGTCATTTTATAGGGAACAGCCACTTGAATGAGAATGCTTCCACCTTTGGATTTTGAAGCAGTGTTTTTGGCTTTGGCCGGAGTAGCAACTCAAATGCCAATCCTTTTATGCCAAAGCACACCTTTGTTTTGTTTTTAACAGGTCTGAGGGCCCACATTCAGAATCTCTTAGGTAGAATCTCCTGGTAAGTGTTCCTTTCAAAATCATCTACCCCAAGGGGAAAGTGATTAAAGTCTTTGGTCCTCCTTTGCAGGGTTCCCCATCTTGCTTTTCCACCAAATGGTTCATACTATGCCATTGGCAGGCAACGCTGCTCATAGCTGCCTTCCGTCAGCACTCTCACCATGGGGGGGGGGGGGATAGAAAACAAGCTAGCTGAGTTTTGGCTGGCAAGTAGCCATGTACATATTCCCAGCAATACCACAAACCTGACTGGAAACCCACAAATTATGGCAACATAGGAAACACAAATGAGCACAGTGAGGAAAACCATGCAAATGTGGATGCTGTGCATTTATTTAACACCATTATATCCTGCCCCTTTTCCAAGAAGTTCAAGGTGATGCATAGTAAATTGAGTTATTCTGAGAGATAGTGGTTGGCTTAAGGTCACTCCATGAGCTTCATGGCTGACTAGGGGTTCAATCTCAGGCCTTGTTTGTCATAGTCCAACACGCTAACCACTACGCCACCCTGGCACTCACCAGCTGAGAATCACCAAGCATATCAACACACCTTGCAGATTTACAAGGTCTGCTCTAGAGCTAAATTAAGGCCTAACTAGATGTGATGGTGGCAGAACCATGCATTTAAACATGGCAGATCTCAGTGCGGTTATACCTCCCCCCACACCCTCATTGCATTGGGACTAGGAGGAGAGCACTACTTTACATTTGCATTTAACAAGTTTCAAGCTTCAGCAATAAACTGGCAACGTTTCTCTTTGTGACAGCTGTTTGACAGCATTTGGAAACAGTTAAAAATGGAAAATTATCCTAGAGAGGAAACATGCCCTTTTCTTCATAATTCAAACCGAGACATGGAATGAATGAAATAACACAGTCATTACGTTCTGGGTGCTGAAGTGAAGATGCACTGTCGTTCACGCTTCCCCTTGATTTGATTATCTAGTACAATTTAGGCCTCGGATCAATTAAATTGTTCAGAAACTTGGTTCACTGCCTAAAATCTGTGCACTGTTTAATGATGTCTCTTCCTTTGGGGTTTTTTATCCTGAGGATAAATGAGGAGCCCAACCAGATGTTTAAACGTGGATCTACCCTAATCAGGTCCAGAAAGCAGGGTGAGGAGTAGGGTCCTGTTGTCTCCTTGTCCAAGGCTTAGCTCACCACAGACCCTTTCCCCAAGCACCTTTTCCAACAGGCTGAGCACACTTTTATTGTCAGAGCTCATTTGAAGAGAAAAACACCTGCAGGAACAGACAGCAGGCGGTAGTTGTAGGTTTGGGAATAGTTCTGCTTGGTTGGGGTAAGATCTGCATTTAGACACGTGGATTTGCTGCATTTGATTTGTCTCTCACTTACCCTTAATATAAAAAAATGTCAGAAGAAAGAAACAGCATTAAACAGTGCATATATTTTAGGCAGTGAACCAAGTCTCTAAACAATTTAATTTGTCAGAGGCCTAAATTGTACTAGAATATTAAATCAAGGGGAAGCATGAAAGCAGGGCATTTTCAGTTCAGCACCCAGGATATAATAAGTGTGTTATTTCATTCATTCCATGTCTGAGTTATGAAGAGAAGGGCATGTTTTCTCTCTAGGATAAATTTTCTATTTTTTAACCATTTCCAAATGCTGTCAAATAGCTGTCACAAAGAGATATGGTGCCAATTTCTCAACGGAGTTCAAAACTTGTTAAATTCAAATTGTAAAGAGGGGTTCTACTTATAGTCCCAGTCCAATGGGGTGAAGCGTAGCTGTTTGGGGACCTGCCTATACAGAGAGGATAGCCAGACAAAGAAAGGGTAATGAAAAGGATTTAACCACGAGCAAAGGGACAATGACAGATAGTTGATGTTATGGAGACAGGGCCTCCTCAGTTGTGGCCCCAGAATTCTGGAACTCTGAATGGACCTTGTCCCTTCAGTTCTGGCATCTAGACAGGCCTTGAAGACCTCCTTCTTTACAGCTGCCTTTAATTGATACCACAAACAGCTTGTGTTTCCACAGCAGCCTCTCTTAGGAATCTGTACATTTATGTTACTATTTTTCTATTGTGCCTTGCCTCCCACTCCTCTAAATGTCACTTTAAAAAGCTGCTTACAATATTGAATAAATATTTCAGAATAAATACATATTCTAAACAAAGCCTGAAAAGGAATTTGGGTGGAATTCCCTTAAGAGATGCACTTCTGTTCAAGAAATAGGGAAGATTCTCACCACCACCATAGGACTAGGCGTGAAAAACACATTAGCACAAAGGCATAAGGAAGAAACCGCCCCATCTGTCTTACTGCCTTGTGGTACAACAATGCAGCCATACCAGCCACAGTGCAGCAGGCTGCTGAGCTGGACCCGAGTGAGGTCAGTTCATCAAAAATAAAATCACGCAAGACAAGAAGAGGCTGGAGAGAATAACCAGAGCATGGAGCTTACACAGCGGAGTTCCTTGCAACAATGTCCACGACTTAGGAGGTGGATATAATAAATGACCAAATGGGTTACACATAAAGGCGGAGGCGGACAAAACAGTATGAAAAAGGGCGATAAGCAGATATTTGCAGCCATCAGGAAGGAGAGAAGCGGAGGCAGCTGCACAGACAGGCGGCCGGAAAAGATAAACGAATTGGGCTGGAAATATATACAATAATGATAACGACTGTGAAAGAGATTACATGGAGCTGCAATTAAATATCTTTGCTCTGCTGCTATTCCCTTTCACTCTATGCCTTTTGTTGAGTATTGATTGGGAGAGGAGGGAAATCTAGCTTCAGCAGCAAAGAGGTGGGTGCTTGGATTGGATATTATGCAGTGCAGCCTCATGAAAGGGCCAGGATATGTCCTCCCTCCCCTAAAGCCGGTGGCTGCAGGTAAATGGTCTTCTCTCACATCACAACAACCAGACCTTCCGTTGTGTTTGGCACCCTTTTCACTACAGTTAAAACAGACTGAAATATGAACCAAGAAACTTGCCTTTGCCTACTTGTTTCATTATTCCTTTTAATCTCTCTTGTAAACTGCTCTTTGGGCTGTTCCTCCTTTCCTCTCTGTGATTTATTTTATACCTTGATTCTGGAAACTCTCCCTGAGCAAGATGTACTTTGGAACACGGGAGTGTGAACAAAACTGAGTTTTTTAAAATGTAGAAATTTTCCAACTCGGCCTTACGAAGGTCTGTAACAGGTCCTCAATGGGCAAAACATCAAGTTTAGCAAAGGCAGGATTTATTAATCATCTCTCGTGTATTTATTAAAACAGTCACATATCCTAAGTTTAAGTTACAAACAAGTATCCTAAAAAAGCATCAAATAAAAACACAACAACAATGTGGAAACAAATATATTATTATGATCTTCAAGGTTTACAGGCTTAATGCTACAGAGATCTGCTCCATAGTACTGAAGTCAATGGGATTTACACACACACCCTGCCCTGTAATCCTATACGATTGCAGCCTTAGTTTTCATTTGGACAATACATTATTTATTTGCAGTATCCTGAGAAATTACAATTTTCTGACAATTTTCTTTTTCAGAGCCCTTCCAAACAAGAGCACTTTTTTAAAAGGGTGTTTTCAGAATGCAGCTGCCTCTCACACTAGGAAGTCACTCTCACTTCTGTCTGGGTTTCAATTAATGGGAGCTACCCTGCTCATGTGGTGCCAATGTCCAAATATCACAGGAATGTTATAGCACCTATGAAAAAGCAGCTCCCATACAATTGCACTAATTTATGAACCACCCCTGTGAGATGTGGTAGGGCAGAAGCAGGGAGCCATTGGTCCTCCATATGTCGCTGAACTACAATTGCTGCCAGCCCTAGCTAACATGGCTCATGGCCAGAGATGATGAGAGTTATAGTGTAGCCACACCTTGAGAGCCACAGGTCCCCCCCCCACCTCATGCCAGAAGTAAGGGAATCTGAGAAAGTCATTTGTCCATGGCATTGAAAGAGAAAGATGGAGAGAGTTAGCTGGAGATTGAAAGCATCTCAGGCTACGGCTCTCTCTGGCGATATGATGAGAGGCTGCGGGGGGGGGCAGAATTTGTTCGGTTCACCGTAGTCACACTTGCTGAACCTATTTGAAAACCAAAGCACAGCTCTCCTTTTAAATTCGAACTTCTCTGAATTCTACAATGCAGTTCACCAGCCTGACGAATGCTTATATGAGTGAAAATAACATACAAAAATGAAGCCTATTAAAAAAATAGATACAAAAATGCATTTATTAGGAGAACTGCAGGAAAAGTCATAGAATTTATGCAGAAAGGGTTGCTTTTTAAAAAGAATAATTACTCATATATGTGGAAATTGGATGAACTGAAGATTGGAAAATGAGAAATTGATGCCCAAGATGAGTTTCAATCTGCATTCACTGCAAGGTAGAACTTTAGGCATGAAGTACTTGAGTCACCCTGACCTTTCCTGAAGGTAACCTAACCTGGGTTCTCAAGCATATTGTGCATCGACTGCGTCTCTGGTTGCGTAGCAACTGTTCCTATTTGTCCCATGCTTAGGTCAGCGCAGAGCCTCCTTTATATGATAGAGAATGTACATAAGTGCCAATATGCAACCTCCTGAGGTACTAACAATGCTTTTCATTTTCCTCAGGCAATATGGAGACTGAAGAGGGTAGGAGGTTTGAATGAGCAGGACACTGCAAAGCTAATGGGGGCCAATTTTCAGAATGGAAACAAAAAAAAACCCAGAATATTCCTCTGAGGACCACTTCACTTATTACATTTTAAAGCATTTTTAAAGCACGAACCAAAGATTCTGTAAATGTAAGATTCTGTAATGTGGTCAAAAATGAAGGGTAAATAAAAGAAGCGCATTCATCACAAAGCCCATAGCCCTGTTTTGCCTTGGTACCAAACCTAAACAGCAGACAAAGAAGGAAGAAGCCCTGGGGATTGTCTCTAAGACTGGACATTCATAAGTGCAATCCTATACATGCCTGTGGAAAAGATACCTATTGGGTTCAATGGGGTTTACGCCAAGGTAAACTGTATTCTGCTGTCATATGTTGTAATATCAAAAGCAGGAATGGCCAACATGGTGCCCTCAGATGTTTTTGGACTCGGCTCCCATCAGTCTCTGCTAGCTCAGCTAATGTCATGGATGATGGAAATTGGGAGTCCATCAACAAAAGTACTGACAATAAGTTGGGGGAGGTGAAATAAGAAGGGCTTGCTTTTATTGTTAACACTTTTTTATATAGTCCCTTATATACATATCACAAACTTTGACATCGGTACACAAGTTGTTCTTTAAATTGAAATATCCTCTATGAATGGGTTTTTTTAAGGAAAATGAACCTCACACTATAGCCAAATGTGACAATTTTGGATAAGGACAGAGAAACCAACACTTATCCTCCTGTACTATGGAGATGTCTCTGGTGTTAATGCATCTGTGTGTGCAAGCAGCAGAGAGGGCTATATATATGACTTTGCAGACATTTGGGAATCACACTAACTGGCTATTTGACGTAAGGAACAGCAAGACACAATCCTCTTTTTCTGCCCTCCTGAACACCTGATCTGCACTCCCCCACTGATTTTCTGAATGAGGTCTGAGAACTATATAGGGTCAGTAACCACATGCAGAGTCCTCATCCAGCTAGTAAAACACACATAGAGAAGTCTGCACCTACGTACCTATAACCCTAACTGAATTGGGGCAAATATGTAGAACAGATAGCATCTATAAAAACTTTTATTAGCATTGCTATTGCTTTGAAAACCTTGCCCTAAATCCCTACATCAATTAAGCATTTCAGAAGTTACTACCCAGAATTCAGAGCCTTGTTGAACTGAAAACATTGGGATTTAAGGTGATTTATTCCTATTGATTTCAATGAGAGAAACTCAGATTAAATCCTACTACTTGAGTGTTACTGCATTGTGGACCAGGCTGCTAATTGGTCAACCTTGAAAGGATGACATTCCAAATCAACGACTGCTAGCAATTGAACACTCCAGGGTGCCTAATTATAACAAATGTGGTGTTTAGACCACTAAGCCATTTCCCTAGTGTTTTAATCAGCTGTTTTAAAGAACGTGTTTTGTAGCCTACAAGATCACGTGTCACATGAGATAAAGGCAAAACAGTCAACAATCCTCTCCTGAGTGGTTATTACTTGTGTTACAGGAAGCTGGATAATTTGATTATACACGTACTGAAAGTCATTTAGATAAGAAAGATAACAAATTGTGTCATCCAACAACACAGCCACGCCCATGCCCCACGCCCCCCAAATCTAATTCCTTAATCCTATTCCTTTACTCTGCTTGTTACAGGGTCAATTTTAGGTACCTTTGGCTCTTGGCAAAGTGCCTTCTTAATTTGCCACAATGCCCCTGAAGCATACGCTGTCAGATGCAGGCAGTGAAATGAAAACCATCACTCACTAGAGCTACCCCGGGGCACCAAGTTGCCAGGTGCTGATATCAGGCCTGGGATGGATTCAAATGACTGGAAGCTACGTGGTAGCCAGTTAAAGCCACCACCTAGTGCCTGAAAATCATGGAGGAGATGGTCACCTGTGGCCTCAGATCATAGAATTAAGCCCACCATTGCCACTGCTCCATCTTCACAGATTACTGAGCAGTTGTAGGGGTGGTAGCAAGACTGGGCTTCACCTCAAGGTTGGAGGCTGTGGAAGGAAGGAAGGAATTTTCAGAAAGGGTTGTTCCAGTTTAGCATATCCTAATGATGCTGTGACAGCAATGAGTGGTGTGTGTGTTTTCTACTTGCTACACCATTTGGTTAACTTATGATGTGTCTGACATTTTCTCACAGTTCAGAAGATGCTGTCTCTCATTTGTATCGTTGGAAGTTGATGGGAAGCCCTCGCTTCTTCGTTTAATAAGGCTTGTGGGTGGAGAAGGCAGTTTTATTCTGTAGCCAGTAAGAATGTGTGAGTTGTGAGGAAATGGCATCATGAACTTTTTATCAGAGGATAACACTGCAAATGACAGGCATGACCTCTCTTTCCTATTCAGGGAAGGCTAAAAAACAACAACCCCAAAGTGTTGTTTTGGTTTGATATTCTGTATTCCGCCCCCATCAAAACATATGCTGCATGAAGAGAATTTGTGGATACCTGCTAGTGACACATAGAGTCTCACATGCTAATGTTTGTAGTGGACAGTTTGCTGCTGAAAAGTGGTTGGCAGCATACCAAGCTGCAGTTCTTGAATCATGCTCCTGAGTCACAGCCATTTGGAGACACCCAGGAGCGTTGCCTAAAGCTTGCTGCAGTCACTGACGGATGACTTCATGCACAATCACAAATTAGCCTTATTTAGACCATGGTTTCTAAAATTTTAGTTACCCTGGGGCACAATTGTGTGCGTCCCCTCTCCCCAAAATAATACTAGAGCCACATCATTCCTTCTATTTCTGACCTTCAGGCTGTGACCGTCATTGCTTATCTACTCAAAATAGGACCACCACCCAAAAGAGGGCCTTATCAGCAGGCTCAAGGGAATCTCAAAGTTTGCAGAAGCACAAACATTATTTTGGGAACAGCCCACTGAGGACTAAGTGTGTTCAGTGTCCACGGAATGCTGGTTGGCTGTTGTGGAGGAAATGGATAACGGGGGGGGGGGTGTTTACCAGTGAAAGGGAGTTGCATGGGTGGCTGAATGAAAAATTAAACAGGAGCCCTCCACACTGCAAAATTATGCTAATATATTTTCTTTGTCAGATTCTAGAACAATGGTCAGGCACCGTCCTTACAACTGCAAGATGACCAAAGCCATTTAAAGTACTATTTTACCATGTTAAACATCATGGCTCCCCACAAAAATCCTGGAAATTTTAGATTGTGAAAGGTGCAGAGATGAGACCCCCTATTCCCCTCACAGAGCTACAATTCCCGGAGTGGTTTAACAAACAATCCCTCTTCCCAGGGAATTCTGGGAACTGTAGCTCTGTGAGGGGGAAGCCTTAACAAATGACAGTCCCCAGGATACTTTGGGGGAAGCCATTGGTATGATATTGCTTAAAATGTAGGGTGCAGATGAGGTCAGAGTTAATATTGCACATACCTTTTCCCAGTTATGAGAATTTACAGGTGAGGCCCCATTTTCCGGCAATGGTGCCAATTTCAGGGATTCCCCATTCCTGTGACTTGTACCTTGGTGCTGAGAGTTACTAGGAGACCCTTGTTCCCCTCACAGTTTATATGTGAGGAGCTCAGGTTTGGTTTTCTGCATATCTAGCCCCTTATCTCTGAGCTGGCAGCCATTATCTCTGAGCTATGGAGTCCTCCCAGGCATACAACGTAACTGGTGTAGAAATCCTTTCATTTTGGATATCCATTTGAGCAGACACAATGCAATATAGCTTCTCGGTCTAAATCCTCAGTTTAAAGCTGTGCTCAGCTTGAGCCCAATGCTGGAAAGGAGGTTTGAATCAGGAGCCAATTTCATTTTCCTGCAAAATGCGAAAGAAATAGCTTGGGAAAATTGGTTGAGAGTCAAGGTTTTGCAATATACATGTGTGTGTGAATGAGAAAGGAGGAAGAGAGAGTGTGTATCATGTAAAATCTGGAACCTTGGGTTCACAGATTATACTACAAATGAACTGCTTGTGGTTGAAATAAGCTTTTCTTTTCAAAGAATGGAGAGGCGGGGGAGGGGGAGAGAAGGAAGCTGCCTTTCCCCATTACTTTTGATTTTCATCTGCTACCAATTCTTGTGCAGCTCACACCTGAATATTTAGGCAAAAAGCTAATTCCTTTTTAAATTAAAATTAAGCCTTGCAGCCTCACTACAAATAATCAGATGAAAGACCACATTCCCCTACAATATTTCTTTTTTTCAGTGCAGAGTTAGTGTTCTCCACATTCCACCGCTATCAAAGATGGTGCTAACAGGACTTGCCTTGGGCACAGAGAACAGCTGTCTTGATACGTCCCCTTAAGATGTAACCTTGGCTGATACACAGATACACAATTATGCTAGTTCTTTAAGCTTTGAACAGTGGCCTCAGCACCACTATGTTCTTGTAGCCCCTTGATCTTCAATGTTCACATGAGAAATGATAGTACACTTTCTTATCTAGTGCATGCATTAAATAATCTTGTGACTATATGGGTATATGGGAGTTAGTTCTAAGTACAGCACGATCTTACTTCAAATTAGCATGCTTATTGAAAGGAAAAGCCTTCAAATGTTCCTTAAAAATGCTGTGCATATTATCATTCAGCATATCTACTGAGCAATGAACTATTAGCATAATTCCGTAGCAGTTTGAATGCAATTGATTATTCTCCTGATCTGTACAAAATAGCAGAGCAGGGCATATACAGGCCGAATGCAAATAATGGGATGTTCTGTGTTATTAGCAAGTGGCAACTGCAGCTGGCAGTTTCTGCCTTGTGAGATGGGAAATTCTACCGGCATAAAGATAGAGCAAAGCCAATCTACCTGCTGAGAAAGTTGCACAGGACTCCCAGCGATCACAGCATAAATAAATTTCTCCAAAATTATCCACAAACTTCTCTATTGTGATTTTTGATGTCAGATAGTCTCTGAAGCATTAACCACACTCTGGACCCCACAAGCCAAATCCCGCTCTGCTGGATTTAATAAGCCAGGAAGGGCAGAGGTCCAGAGTGTTGTTGCAAGATCCAATTTGAGGACAAGTACTCTTTGGTGAGAGAACCCCAGCGGAATCACCAAAACATGCAGGAAAGTAAAGCATGGAAATATAGGCTGTTAGACCTTTAAAATACACCCTTGTGAATTCCAAAACTTCCCTCTTCTCCCACACGCAATGGCGTTGCAAGGGGGGTGCGCCCTGGGTGCCATGTCTGGAGGGGTGACAGGAAGGCAACCTGTGGGGTGCTCACCCCGCCCCCCCTGGGCGTGGTGGCGCGAGCAGCCATCATGCTGCCACAGCTGCATGTGGAGCATCCTCCATTTGTGGCTGCAGCCGCGAGCAGAGGATCCCGCCACTGTCCGTACGGCGTTCGAGCAGCAGCAAACCGCTACGTATAATGAATGCATGGTGTCGCATGCATGCTCTGTGCGTAGCGATGCCGCACATGCACTGTACATAGCAGTTTGCCCCCGGTGCCACCCAAGCACCATACGGACGGCAGTTGGATCCCTCTGTCACCACTACAGCTGAAAGTGGAGGATCCCTTCACCGTCCATACGGCGCTCGGGCAGTGTCAGCCACAAACCACTACATACAACGCATGCGCGGTGTCACACGTATGCACTGTATGTAGCGATGCCACATATGTGCCCTACATAGCAACGCCATGCATGCATCATACATAGTGGCGCAACACATGCACAGCCGGCGGTTTGCCCCACCCCAGGTGTCGGTTAGCCTTTGTTCGCCCCTGACCACACATTTGGTACGTTCAAATTTGTTTTACTTACAAACTGTTCAAAGGTTTGGTTCATGTGCTTTTCCATACAGCATTCAGAAATGTAAAGTAAAACTTGGCTTAGTTACATTGCTGAAAGTTCCTAAATTATTGGTATAGGAACTGAAGAGTGGCTTGTGAAAGCCACAGAGTCTGAGCTTGAAACAACACTCTCAGACCTCCTCAAATGACGAGCTTCTCTGGTAGACTGAAGGGCAGTCTGAGCTTGGAGCAACACTCTCAGACCTCCTCAAATGCTGAGCTTCTGGGGTAGACTGAAGGGGATCAAAGGTTTGATTACCTAGGCCCTCCCAAGATATTAAGCCTGGCATGACAGCTTACTCTATGGTTTTAACCCCTTCCTGCAGTAATTTGACTTAAGTATGCTGTTTAAATGAGGCTGGTATCCCACACACAGGGCACATGGTTGGGCAGGTACAAGGAACAGGCAAAGCTAAGCAATGGAGAATTATAGCTTCCCCCACATTCCCCATTAAGCTTAGAGTACACATATTGTACCCTACTAGCACCAATGTAGTGTAGCAGCTGAGAGCCAGAGCTGTCAACCAGGAAATCTCCCTTCAATTATTAAAAAACTAGATGGTATCAGAAATGCCACTATCTCTCAGTCACAGCTCCAACCTCTTCTCCAATGTGCGGCTAACATTACTGGCTATCATTGCAAGGCCGCTTTACAGATTACAAAGATGCTGCATGTGAAACATATCCGATATTCTGAAATACCATATAGATGCTGGGTGTTATTTTAAAAATTCATGGGAGCTCCTGGGGGGAAAAACATGTTATCCATGGCTTAAATCCTATAGAAAGTGACAAATCTATGGCAAATGTATATAAACAATACACAATACCATTCTATTCCTCCCTAAAAGCAACACAAGTTCTATGTAGCTGTCAGAAAATGTGCCACCCAGGACAGGTAAGTATAGAGAGCTCATCATTCAAGACCTAACATACTTGTCAAAAGTATTATCCACCTGATGTTTCCATTCTTCTTTTGTCTGGAAAAGAAAATCCTTCCAATTGTCAAGCTGCATCCCTGCTTTATGAGGGCAGCGCAAACATATGCGTCTTCTTGCATCTCCACTGTGCCTGCGGCTGTCATTCTGACAGCGCAGTCAATCCAGCCACGTCCTAGAGAGATTTCCTGACATTCTTAAGTCATAGACGCATCTTCAAAGCTCACTGCATGCACAGTGGGAGTAATTTTCTCCCCTAAGAATTGCCAATCTTCATAATAATAAGGCAAGGAAAGGTTACACACAGTGAAAGGAAGATGTGGTTTTCCAGAATCCTTGCTTCAAAGGTGTCACTCAGAAGGAGTCATTTGTGGGCAGAACCATGACCATTAACACACACACACACACACCCCTTGGCCACCAAGAAAATATCTCCATCCAAACCACCTTTGTAGAGAATATTTTGCTCCTTGGGACTGGCCAAAAACATTTTGCTGCCTGAGGCACAGGATAAAGGCACAGGCGTCTTACACTGGGGATCGACCAGCGTCCTCCACTGCACTCGATGACAGCAGGTGAGCTTAAGGGATTGCTGGGCAGGACATGTGAAACACACAGCCCTGTCTTCAGTGCTTCCCTGCCATCACACAGCATATGCTACTTCAGGAAGGTGCATCAACTTTCTTGGTTGTAGGGTTGGCCCAGTTGCTCCTCATGCCCCAAGCAGTGAGTCAAAAAGGATGACCGTTTTGGAGTCAGTTTCCAGAACACAGGAGGTTTAAGGAACGCCAGTAACCTCTTTCTGCCCCTCATCCGCTTGTTTACAAATGTACAAGTTGCAAACATACGGTTATGGTGTGCTGTCAACACAGCCACACCTACTGTACTTGCAAGCCCACACCAGCCTGGAGTCCTGACCGAAAGAGTTTTCCTTTGAAGCAATAAAAATATCCAGATAATCTAAAACACTATGGGTTGAATCCACTGTAGCACTAAGTAACTTGTTAAGTTAGCACAAGGATTTGTGTTTGTGCAATGGAACTGCCCCCTCTCCTCTCCCGTGCCCCCCTCAAACTGTTTTGGGGGTTCCTCCAACCCTCTGGAGCAGATTTGGGTAGTGTGCTGGCTGCATGCATTGTGAGGAGGGGGGGAAGTTCTGTTGTAGAAGTGTAAATCCATGGAGTAATGGAAAAAAGTGTATTAGGTACCACCCTATGTGCTTGGACTAGCAGATGGTGCAAGGGGTCAAAGTGTGTACTGAAAAAATTAAGCTGCCATGTAGGATGTTGTCACCAATGCATTAAAGTCCCAGGCAGCAGCAATATAGGGGAACTGACATCATTCCTTGGGCAGGAGCAAGTTCACTACATCTGTCCAGCAAGAAGATTTCCTGAAGCATCACTACTGCACAGAAAGCACAGCCCTGTCCCTGATCATACAGAAGTACAATGTGGAGCAACATTGACGATGCTATCCCACAGTTGAAAATAAGACACTTCCTAATTATTCTGAAACCAGCCAAGAAAACCTAAAATGTTGAGCACAGAGCAAACTGGGCAGAAGACTACGTTACTACTCAGACTAGCTCTCTCAGCCTCTCTGGCCAAACAGGCCTAACAGATTGTAAAAGCTACTTTCTTCAGCTAATGGCCAATTTAATCAACTTAAATTGTTCCACTATGGAGATTCAGGGCTTCCAGGAAGAACACAGTGTCCCAAGCCTGTTTGCCTGGCCATTATAACAGCATGACACTTAGCCCCAAGTCATCTTTGACTGTTCAGTAGAACACATGGGAGAAATCCGTCTGTTAAGCACACAGATACTAGCCTCCAAAGGACTTTGTATATGGCAACACAAAGTTTATACTGATTTTTTTTATTCAGAGAAAGTCCGTGAACATCCTGGAAGGTGGATGCCACAGAATGCTTGGCTCATAAAGCAGAGAAGCAGGTGGGCAGGCAAATCAGTTTCCATGAATCCTCTAGCATTAACCTCCTCAGTTTTGTCCAGTCTCGAGGAGGAGCAGGAGCAGCTGTGCTATACAAAGATATCAACCAACAGGCAGGCTTAAAACAGAATATAATCTCGCTCAATGGCCTCTTCCGCAAATTGAATATTGGAAATGACAAAATGGAGTTCTATAGGAACTGAAAAGAAGTATTCTCCCTGCACCATCCACTGGGGATTTGTTAGCTTGATATAAGTGGAAGAGCAGCATGCATTGTTGACCAGCCAGATGCCTATGTTGAGTCCACAAGTAGGATATGAATGCCAACAATACTCTCCTCAATTGTGCTCTGAGATTCAGAGACAATGCTGCTTCCAACACTAGAGGTAGCCCTAACCTCCATGAATTTTAAAGCCATTCCAGTTGGTGGTCATCATTACATCTTGTTTCATGCTCCCCTACCCCACCCAACACCAGACAAGACAGGACAGGGATGCCACGATCTGCTAGAGGAGGAGGACCACAGAACTGAGGATGAGCAGAGTTCAGGCAGTGGCAGAGAAGAGGGCTCCACCAGATGTCTCCACTACCTGAGAATGAAGTTCCCAGGGTAGCTGAAAACGCAGCTGTATAATCAGTGGAGCAAGCAGAGATGGAGAAGCAGAAATGGGGTTGGACTCAGGTCCTGTCTCCAAGAACTCCTCCCCTTCTGCAGAGCATGGGGAGGTAACTAATTTACAAATTCTGGAGTACAGGATATAATCTAATTTATTACAGTCATTTACATTGCCATTACAAAAAAACAATGGAGGCATTCATGGAGCATTCCGGCACCTCTTTTTCTAGAAAAATAGTACAGCGGTACCTCGGGTTTCATACACTTCAGGTTACATATGCTTCAGGTTACAGACTCCACTAACCCAGAAATAGTACTTCGGGTTAAGAACTTTGCTTCAGGATGAGAACAGAAATCGTGCTCCGGCGGCACGGCGGCAGCCGGAGGCCCCATTAGCTAAAGTGGTGCTTCAGGTTAAGAACAGTTTCAGGTTAAGTACAGACCTCCGGAACGAATTAAGTACTTAACACGAGGTACCACTGTACTGCCTAAGGGTGCATGCTTATTGACTAAACACATCCACCTTGGACCTGATGGCTCGCAAGGCCTCCAGATTTAATCAGCGACAGCATTAAGCAAGAGTTGAACCAGTGTCATGCCCTAAGTTTCAGCCCAAGAGCAAAGAAGGTCCTTTCAGTTGTTCACTCTCAGAGCTATCCCCTCCCCAGCCTCCTCACCTTTTTCCAGTTCAGCCCCTTTTTGTCCCAAAGACTTCCCCTCCCCTCTGCTTCTAGTTGCTTCCTAAAGCTTCCTTCAGCCCTACTCATCCTTCCAAAGTGTCAGTAAATCTCAAGTTGTATTAATAGGTAGAGAGAAATAATCCAAACGTCTGTCAGAGCGGCTGACTTCGGCAATGACTCATCCACAGCCTCTTAGGGGGGGGGGGGCGGGGGCGGGACAGGGTTGAAATTTAACTTTAATTGCTCATTGTAAAACAGTATCTTTTTAATGAGGGTGTTTAATAGCTCACACTATGAAATAATTACCCAGGAAAGGGAAGGGAGCGAGGGAACCACCTGACGTCTGCACCCTGCTGCAGGCATTTATGTCAGAAATTCATGAATGTGTAGATGATGGTGACAACTAGCTGTTAAAGTGCAGGGATTCTGCACTCTGACCTCTTCACCTGCCCTCCAGTAAATAAACCATCTCCTAGGGGAAGAACTTTAATGTTTGCTCAAGCCAGCTGCTTCAAGAAGAAAAATCTGCCTGCCACCAATTTTCTCCTTTTATTTCCTCATAAATGCATAAGCCTTATCCCTCCTATTGTCTCAGAGTCCAGAATATTCAATATTCAGTCCCTCTGGACTGGTTTAGAAAACTGCATTAAAAAAACAAGGAATTATGACACTGGGAAGGGAATATGATAACACAGCATTAGAATGAGAAGTGTATCAAGACACCAAGACGTTGGACTTTACCACTGTCATATTTTTAAAACACTGAAAATATGTCCCTGTCTCTCTTATTGTTGCTGTAGATTGATTAGTTTTAATCTTTCTCTTTTTCTGAATCCTGCACAGTTGGAACCATGGTAACTACAGAAGGATTTCAATAAAACATGATCTCAATAAAAATCTGTGAAAGAGAAATTCTAAAAAAATACATTTCTTGCAAAATATGTGGCATAGGGACCTGTATTCTGCAACACATTATAAACTTGTGAGGCTCCTCGAATAAAGCAGGGGGTAGTGTCATTATATTGTTTTGTCTCTAGGTGGCACTGGACTTAGTTGTATCTGGGTGGAGTCAAGTGTTTCCTCTTGCCATTATCTTCTTGTCCTCTAAGCTTTCTATGACAACATCCAAGCTGAAGTAGGAGGAGCTGGTGTGTCAGCTAATGATCCAAATCTCTTAGGAGACACCAGGCTTGCTGCTGCTCTTCTTAGCTCAGAACACAACATAAAAGGGAAGGCAACAAAAATTGTTAGAGTTACAGAAAAGCTGATGTCTGCAGGGAGAATGGAAACACCAAGCTCAGCTATACTTAAAGGGAGACCAAGAAAATAAGGGGCGATCAAAGCATGCCAAAGTAATGAATGTCCCTAGGAGAAGTCAAGGGATGCCTTTCATTTAGCATGGCTCACCGTGCAAGTAAAAGGAGAGGCATTCAGCTGAATGGGAAAAGAACCCATCAAAACCAATGTTGTTTTATTTGTTCATGTGGATCATAATTCACTTCTGATACATTGATTTTGCTGCAAAAAAAAAAAAAGCTCAACATCTTTCTTGGGCAGAATTTTTAAAGTATTTGGACATAGCTGAAGAAATGAGATCACAAATATAGTGTGAGATTCCCCTTAAAGACCCCCAAAATCCCCATTGCATACTCTTCGTCGCTTTTCTTCCCCACGGTGCTCTTCATCTCCTGTTTGCTATAGGTACCAGATAGTGAATAGCTCTTCCCCTATGTCAGGATGTTGGGTGTGTTCTGTTGAAGCTCAGTCAAGCAGCTAAGCTCACCACAGGAAACATCTGTTTAGCAGAATTATCTAACACAAACACACATTCTATATACAGAGTTATCTAACACATACATTCACTTTATACACACACACTATTATCAGATATTACTAGTAGTCTTCACTCTCTGAGCCCAGAGAGGGTTATTTGCTTACAAAGTCCTTGTGCCAAAGTTCACAAGCCAAGTCCTGAATTCATTTGCTTGCAAAGTCCTGCAGCATTTCAAAGTCATCCATCTTCTCCACAGTTCCAGTTATTCTTTCTAAACTGCTCCACACTCTCCCACACTGAATACTTTAACCTGAGCTCTTTTTCTACCCAATGTTACATGCTAATTCTGACCAGTAACAGCCATAGCTAGCAAACCAACTGCAGCTGGGAAAGACACTCCGTGCCACTGCAGATATTTGAGTCTCCAGTGACAAGGTGGAAACCAGAAGTACCTCTGGACTATAGACCTTTTACTTCAATGTGATTTTCAACCTGTTGCTCATCTGATTCCTGGACTTAAGGAACCAACAAGCCACAGCATACCCATCTTATCAGAAATCAGGTTTAATTATGTTTAGGTATTAGAGAAGACTACATTTTCCTTTCTTTTTTAGCCTTTCTTAAATATTTAATCCTGAGAATGCTTCTGTATGCTGATTTTATTCTTTTTAATCTGTTTTCTGTTCTAAATTGTGTGTGCATTATTTATTTTGAATTTGTAAATTGAAAGAGAGGATTAAAAAGTGTTTTTAATAAACAGAAGGAAAACTTCTGTGTTCAGATACAATGATAAGGGTGTTGTATTAATTGTGGAGAAGAGCACACTTCTGTATGAATTAGAGCTCTTCTTTTTATAAGGGAAACAAGTGAATAGTAGAAAACTACAACACACATCCCTAAGAAGGAAAATGTATGATCTACACATCCATGTAACTGACATGATACAGTACATGTTTATTTTGCTCTCATTACCTGTAGACACATTTTCTTTTACGGATGTAGTTCTTCCCTTGCACTGCAGACACCAAGACAGACCAGGCTGTTGAAGGATGCAAAAAGAGCCTAACTCTATCCATCTTTCAGGTGCAATTTCTATAACCTGCTGCCTTAAAATCCTGTGTGCTCAGCAGGCTGCATCTTTGCTATCTTCCTTATTGCATCCTTTCATGGGGTTCTGAATAGCAACCAAAAATCAATCTGTCTTCCACCACTAGATGGCCCAGAAACCAGGATCACGTTTTGAATGAAATGGCAAGTTAATTGGGTTAATCAATCATATGGATTTAGTCTGAAAGATCTGTCATGACTCCACTGTAAAGCATATGGAAGGCACATGATGTTGTTGTTAATAAACCAAATTTTGCCTACCGCACTGTAGCAAATAAACCTACTGGTACTTCACTCTGTACTAAACCGATCTTAAATTAGTGCTATGATTTCAGCTTTCTGTTGTGAAATTTGCAGTAATTATTGCATCTCCCTCAACTATCTTGACTGGGACATCCCATGTTTTTGTGTGACAGCAAGGCACCCAAAAACGTGCATTTTGGGGCATCACAATCTCACCCTGAAAAAAGCATTCTTTTCAAGGCTGCGGGCTCACCCATGCCACGTGGCCTATGCAGGAGTCAGCTCCAGAAGATGTGCATCCCAGTTTTTCAGAAGGTATCCCCAGGTACAGGGATTAAAAGAAAATCCACCATTTCACTTCTTACCACACCAAGGATTATTTACTGTATTGTCCTAGTGCAAAACAGTTTCTCCCACTGAATGGCAGAATCTGTTGAGACACAGAAATGTTCCTTCTTCCATTTTTGGCTTGGCCAAAGCAATAATCAGAAGCAGATTCCCTACAGGGTAAGATGAAGCAGCACTGTAGGTGGGATACTCAGCCCTGTCAGAAACCCAGGTGTAAGGCAGGCAAACACATCTCCACTATGACAAATTGCCCACACTGATGATAAGAAAAATAATTCAGAATGCCTTCACAGAAGTGCCCAGGTTATCTCTTATAAACAGTTATTCCTTTATGGTAACTATGCGAGTGAAGCAATTGGGCTGTTACAATCTTGTATAGACTCCCAGAGAAAAATAATTGTACGGAAAAAACATTGGTTGTGTTCTAGAAGAACATTAATTTAAAAATGGTGTGTCCCCCTACTCTCATTTCTCAGAACTGCCCAAAGGAACCCTAAAACAACCTTCGGAAAATATTACAATTATCTTACAGAACAGAACACAAAAGAATAATGAGTTAAAAATGGAAGTCCTCCAGTTCTAGGATCATGGCAGTGGTCTTCTCTCTCTTTCCAGGGCAACACATTAAAAATGGGGGAGGGAATGGTTTTGTGTATGGCAACCCCTGGGGGGGGGATGGAGGAGAAAATGCACAGAAATCAACTTTGCTCAGCAGAGAGTACCCTAAATTGGTTCCCTTTTCATTTTATTTTAAAGGTCTGCTTACCTTATTCAGTAGGCGGTGTTGTGGCCAGGCCTCAGGCCCCACGGTGATCCGGCCGAGGGCCAGAGACTGGTGCCCTCCTCGCTGGCACTTGGTCACACCAATGGCGCTGGGCAGGGCCCTACCAGGGGGTGGGTCCGCGAGGAATTTAAACAGCAGCACAAGAGGGAGACCATCATCTCTTGCCCTTTACAGTAACACATACATTTAAACCAGAAACTTTCATTTTTCTAAACACAGACCAAAGATTGAAGCTTTCCTGCTCAATTGTTCTTAATTTAGTGAGGCAACTCTGTGTTACTTACCAATATTTTATAGCAGGCATAGGCAAACTCAGCCCCCCGGATGTTTTGAGACTACAATTCCCATCAACCCTGACCACTGGTCCTGTTAGCTAGGGATGATGGGAGTTGTGGTCCCAAAACATCTGGAGGGCCAAGTTTGCTTATGCCTGTTTTATAGCATAATTTTATTCAGAATGGGACAGATCCTGAGGCAAAGAGAGTGAGGCATCTGATCAAGGCCTGTATTTTAAAATGAGCTTAAAGATATATTTGCAAATGTTTGTATGTTTCATGCCAGGCAGAAACCAGCTGGCTAAGTACTTTGGCAGTTGTTTATCTTCCTGCTCTCCTGAATAAGGGCCCCCCTGATTTATAGCAGTAGCAGGAGACAAGTTTCTCAAAGTTGTAAAAGGGAATTACAGGCTGGGAGCAAAGGTTACACTGACCCTACATATTACAGAATACAATCAAGCTGCAAAAACACTAATTAAGAGTTGGTAAATAGTAAGATTTATTGTTTAACAGAAAATAATACCATGTGCCTCCCATCAGATCCTAGCCATATTTTCCTAAGGTATAAGGTATACTGAGAGAGTTAAAGGGCAATAAATTTTGGGAAGAGCTAATGGGAAAAGCAGCTGGCTGGGAAAGGGGGTGTAAACTGAAGAGGCTTCTTTTGAAGCTGTTTTTTACTGAGTTCCTTTTTACTTTGCAAAGGCCTTTTCTTCTAAAAAGCTATCTATGTTATGTATGAGATTTGTTGGCTTAATGTAATTAGGCAAAGGATTTAGAAAGTAAGAAATGTTAGATTCTTATTTCATTGATGGTGTGTGAGAATGTGAACCCAAGATCTCTGTTTAGATAGAATTTAATACCACGAGCCATTTGTTTTAGCCATTTGTTTTGGAATGCAGGGACAACAGAGGCAGAAGGTGATCTGGTAATTAAGGTGCCTTGTCGAGGCAAATGTAAGATATATGGCTACTTGTCTGCCATTTATGGATAGAAGGAAATATAGCTCTTTGTCTCCCATAAAAGGTAATAGGAAATGGGTGTATCTTTTATGATTGGTTCTAGCAAACAGCCAATAGGAATTTCAACCAGGCTGATTGGACAGAGGCAGCCAAAGGAGGAGCAAGGGGGCTGGGCTGAGGAAATATAAGTGCTGGCCATCAGGGCTAGAAGGGGCAGAGCTTTGGTAACCATATACCACTGTGCCTATCATTTATTTGTCTGACAAATAAATTATTATTTTAATTTCTCTATTGCTGTGTTGAATATTTCATTCCAGCTAAGCGTTAACCACAAGCAGGGTGCTACAAGAGGAGACGAAAAGCCATCAGGCTATTTGGGACTTTTCAGTCTTCAAGGCAGTGAATGTAGCAAGTGAATGTAACAAGAAAGGAGGAGGAGTGGCGTTATATGTCAGGGATGTGTATACCTGTGAAGAGATCCAAGATTTAGAACCTCAAAGCCAAAGTGAGAGCATTTGGGTCAAAATTAAGGGAGAGAAGAATAACAGGGACCTCACTGTGGGAGTTTACTATAGATCCCCAAGCCAAACGGAGGACATAGATGATGCCTTCCTGGAACAGATGGCCAAGCATGCAAAAGGAAGGGAGATAGTAGTAATGGGGGACTTCAATTACCCGGATATTTGCTGGATGTCAAACTCAGCCAAGAGCATAAGGTCAAACAGATTCCTCACTGGCCTTGCAGACAACTTCATTGTCCAGAAAGTGGGAGAAGCAACAAGAGGAACAGCCATTTTAGATCTGGTCCTAACCAATGTTGATGACCTGGTTAGTGGGGTAATAGTGGAAGGATCATTAGGCGCGAGTGATCATGCACTTCTGAAGTTTACTATACAGCGGAAAGGAGCAGCCAAGCATACTAGGACTCAATTTCTTGACTTTAAGAAAGCCGACTTCATAAAACTTAGGGAAGTGCTGGGTGAGATCCCATGGACAGTAATACTAAAAGGAAAGGGAGTTCATGATGGCTGGGAGTTTGTTAAGAGGGAGATAGTAAAAGCACAACTTCAGGCAATACCAATGAGACGGAAACATGGAAGGTGCCTAAAGAAGCCAGGGTGGCTATCTAAAGAACTTTTAACTGAGTTAAGATTAAAAAAGGATGTGTACAAAAAATGGAAAAGGGGGGAAACCACCAAAGAGGAATTCAAACAAATAGCCAGCACGTGTAGACACAAAGTCAGAAAAGCTAAAGCACAGAATGAACTCAGGCTTGTTAGAGAGGTTAAAAGCAACAAAAAAGGCTTTTATGGGTATGTTCGTAGCAAAAGGAAGAACAAAGAAACAGTGGGGTCACTCAGAGGAGAAGATGGTGAAATGCAAACAGGGGACACAGAAAGGGCTGAACTCCTCAATGCCTTCTTTGCCTCAGTCTTCTCCGATAAAGAAAAAAATGCCCGACCTGAAGAATTTGGAGCAAATGATTCAGCAGAGGAAACACAGCCCAGAATAACTAAGGAGATAGTACAAGAATACTTGGCTAGTTTAGATGTATTCAAGTCTCCAGGGCCAGATGAACTGCATCCAAGGGTATTAAAAGAACTGGCAGATGTGATCTCAGAACCACTGGCAGTCATCTTTGAGAATTCCTGGAGAACAGGTGAAGTCCCGGCAGACTGGAGGAGGGCAAATGTTGTCCCTATTTTCAAAAAGGGGAAAAGAGAGGACCCAAATAATTACCGCCCAGTCAGTCTGACATCAATACCAGGGAAGATTCTGGAGCAGATCATTAAGCAA
This sequence comes from Podarcis cretensis, assembly GCF_951804945.1. NCBI lineage: Eukaryota > Metazoa > Chordata > Lepidosauria > Squamata > Lacertidae > Podarcis > Podarcis cretensis. The sequence goes on along the minus strand of NC_137172.1, from coordinate 82,222,368 downwards.
ACAGTCTGTGAGCACCTAGAAAGGAATGCTGTGATCACCAATAGTCAGCATGGATTTCTGAAAAATAAGTCATGTCAGACTAACCTGATCTCGTTTTTTGACAGAATTACAAGCCTGGTAGATGAAGGGAATGCAGTGGATGTAGCCTACCTTGATTTCAGCAAGGCATTTGACAAGGTGCCCCATGATATTCTTGTAAAGAAGCTGGTAAAATGCGGACTTGACTATGCTACCACTCAGTGGATTTGTAACTGGCTGACTGACCGAACCCAAAGGGTGCTCATCAATGGTTCCTCTTCATCCTGGAGAAGAGTGACTAGTGGGGTGCCACAGGGTTCTGTCTTGGGCCCGGTCTTATTCAACATCTTTATCAACGACTTGGATGATGGACTCAAGGGCATCCTGATCAAATTTGCAGATGACACCAAACTGGGAGGGGTGGCTAACACCCCAGAGGACAGGATCACACTTCAAAACGACCTTGACAGATTAGAGAACTGGGCCAAAACAAACAAGATGAATTTTAACAGGGAGAAATGTAAAGTATTGCACTTGGGCAAAAAAAATGAGAGGCACAAATACAAGATGGGTGACACCTGGCTTGAGAGCAGTACATGTGAAAAGGATCTAGGAGTCTTGGTTGACCACAAACTTGACATGAGCCAACAGTGTGACGCGGCAGCTAAAAAAGCCAATGCAATTCTGGGCTGCATCAATAGGAGTATTGCATCTAGATCAAGGGAAGTAATAGTGCCACTGTATTCTGCTCTGGTCAGACCTCACCTGGAGTACTGTGTCCAGTTCTGGGCACCACAGTTCAAGAAGGACACTGACAAACTGGAGCGTGTCCAGAGGAGGGCAACCAAAATGGTCAAAGGCCTGGAAACGATGCCTTATGAGGAACGGCTAAGGGAGCTGGGCATGTTTAGCCTGGAGAAGAGGAGGTTAAAGGGTGATATGATAGCCATGTTCAAATATATAAAAGGATGTCACATAAACGAGGGAGAAAGGTTGTTTTCTGCTGCTCCAGAGAAGCGGACACGGAGCAATGGATCCAAACTACAAGAAAGAAGATTCCACCTAAACATTAGGAAGAACTTCCTGACAGTAAGAGCTGTTTGACAGTGGAATTTGCTGCCAAGGTGTGTGGTGGAGTCTCCTTCTTTGGAGGTCGTTAAGCAGAGGCTTGACAACCATATGTCAGGATGCTCTGATGGTGTTTCCTGCTTGGCAGGGGGTTGGACTCGATGGCCCTTGTGGTCTCTTCCAACTCTATGATTCTATATATGTGTGAGTATTCAATACCTTTCTTTGTCCTTATATTGGCCACAATTTCAAATAAAAATGGCTGAAACATAAGCTGTGTCTATAAACTATAACTTTAAAACACATTTGAATCACAATCTCTCCCCCTTCAAAGAATTCTGGGCACTGTAGTTTGTTAAGGGTTGCTGGGAATTGCAGTTCTGAGAGGGGTAAACTACAGTGCCCAGAATTCTTTGAGTGAAAGAATATGTTTCAAATGTTTCTTAAAGATACAGAGTACGCTATAGAGATAAAGCTCTTAGCCTCATAATGCTGTTTTCCCATCTTATCTTAGGTAATGACTATCATTCTGAAGAGATTGGATATTGTATGTCGAACACTTCTTAAAAGCTTTTGTGACTCTCTTCGTGATAATAACAGCAACAGCAGCAACGAAAGTAGCATTAGCCACAACAGCACCAAAAATCTAGCTATGTTATCTGAAAAGCACCCCCATTGTGTTTTGCTGTTATTTGTTTTATTTTTATTTTATTTTTACTGCTGAGTGTATTTTGTCTTCTTTGAGCCTGTTATTTATTTTATTTTATTTTTTACTGTCGAGTGTGTTCTGTTTTCTTTGAGACCAAAGGATGCTTGACCATTTCTGTTCTTCCTTTACAGAAACTCTTCTAAAGACTGCGGTATCGGTAAACATTCACAACAATGGCTCTGAATGTGTTATATAACAATGAGAGTGGCAAGCGGCAATATTTCTGTAGGGGAGAACTGTGGATCATCCACTCCAGGCTGGAGTCGAGGATGTGAAGACAAAGTAAGAACCAAGAAGCTAAACAATGCATTTAAAATTAATGGCTGGCAGTAAACCAGCAATCAAAGAGTGGGTTGAGAAAAATTGGGATTATTCAGTAATGGCCAAGTATTTTCTAAGAGATTGTGAAAGCAGTTTGCCAACTTCTTGGCAAAATTGATATATTAAGATGTGGTTTCAAATAAGACTTACAGATTTACAATGTATTAACATTTGTGAAGGAGAACCAAATTTCTCCCACACAAATGCTTACACTGACCATCTTTTTGTCATTTTTCTCATATTGTAAGATGCTGGAAAAGACCTCCTTACTATCACATTTAGCATTCCAACTTTTCTTGCACCTGCTGCTTCACAGTTCCATCTCCAGTTAATAAGAGTCATTTTTATTAATTTGCTTTGTTTGTATTCTGCCCTTCCTCTCAGGATTTGAGGATAGTATTTTACCGCCACAACAACAATCCTAGGCTACCCACTGAAAAGGTTACTGGGCCTGGGGTGTTCCATCCCAAAATCTAATCACACCACACCACACCACCTTTGGTTTCCGTTATTGTTTCTTTGACTGTGCTTTGTTAAATATCACCAACCAAGACCTGCCCAAGACATTTTGCTGCTTGAGGTGAAGCAGCAAATGAAACGCACCCCAATCAAGGTGTATATTATTTAAGGCCAACCAAATAATTTTGGCACCTGAGCCAGAAACTCCTACAGACACTCACTTCCAGGCAATTTAAAAACATTAAGTTTTTCTAGTTTTCCGCCTCACTCTCTGCAAATAGTAGGACCTGTCCCATCACCCACTTACAAATCATAGAGCCAGCAGAGCACTGCTCATCATCTATTCATCCTTTCCTTGTTTTTTCTGTGAAACCAAACACAAAACTGGAAACAAAGAAGATGACAATGCAGAAGTAAACTCCTAAAAGTTGTAGCAAAGACCTATATAGAGCACTAGTTAGATGGAAGCACTAAGAGTTCCTTGAACCACCCTTAGCTTATTTAGCAGAAATGTCTGCTAGCCATAGCAATAGCCGGCACAGTGTCTTCTACCAACAGGGTGAGAACAGTGAAAAGTCACATTATGTCTTTCATGAGTCTAAGGACATGCTCCATTCACTTTGCAATAGACGCCAAATTGTCTCACTGCAGTCCTGTCAGCTTCCTGGCTGAGAATCATTCTGTGTGCTCAGGTACAATGTGGAACTCCTGATATTAAAACATCCTTGCAAAGGGAAAACTTTTTACTCTGGTATGCCTCAAAAAATTCTCAAAGTAATTTATGTGGTTAGAATTCGGCAACAATTAAAACATAAGAAGCTACATTTCAGATACGTCAACACCACTTTCTGGGCCTAGTACACTGCACAACCACCTGCAATCAATGGACAAGAACTGCTGCTGATGTGCATAGATTAACTTAACCCAGTCTACCTGGTGGGTAAAAGGAGGAGGGGAGGGTAATGTACAGAACCTAGGAGGAAAAGCTAGCTACATATACATAATGTCACTCGCAGACTGTGTCAAGAAAGATGAACATGCCAGAAAAGCAGCCTTTACCCAATTTAATTGTCCCCCTGAAATTGCCTCCCATTTCAGGAGGCCCAAATTTCCCACACACTTTCCTAATTGTGAGGCAAAAGTTCTCACATGAGAACCTTCAGTTCAGCTCCAGTTTTTGTTTTTGTTTTTTGGGGGTGGTGTGTGTGTGTGTGTGTTATAGGTCTCAATCTCAGTTTAAGCAGGACAAACACTGAGGCCCAATAGGCTCAGCCAGCATTCTCTATGAACTGAAGGTGTGCCTTAGAACATGTGCCCATAATCCTTTGCATCCTAGGGTTTCATACTGGATGTGGAAATGATTCCCTGGAGGTACAACCACTGGAAACCCTTACACTAGAAGCAGCAGCACAGATTTAATGAGAACACTCCTGTCAATAAGTCATTTGATATGCTCCAAACATTCAATCCCCAAATAAGGTTCCTGGAGCCCTTTGGAGCAGCAGCTTTCAATGCACTTTGCGCATTCTGTCAGGACAGGCTCACAGGGAAAGAACCTGTGTGCAGCCTCCTCCTCGCACAATAGGATTATAACAAGCATGCCTGAGATTCTAAATTTAGTATATATGCCGTACGCATAGGGGATGAACTCATCCAAGAGATGTGTTACAGATTTATGATGCACAGCTCATTAGGTTTTGCTGTCTTATTCCCCATGATTTTGGCAAAGACAGATTGCCATATGTGAATCGAAGGAACGGAAATCAGGCCAAGTTATTCCATGAAGGAGCAATACTTCCCAGGCAACATGGAACTAGGCAAACGTTTTAAATCAATGTGTGTTCAGATGATTTATATAGCATAATTTGATTTGATTATATTTAGTAAGCCCTCATCATGCAATATTTATTTAATCAAAGGAAAGGAAACAGAAATATACACAGTAATTGGAAGATTCATCACTAATCTAATGAGGGCTGATCTTATAATATTACTTCCACAGCTATTCTGGGGACAAGAGGACTCTTTGTTTTGTCATCCTGGCCCGTGAGGATCGCCCACTTTGCAGAATTCGTGGTGAATGCATTCAAGAGGGACGGGAAGAAAATGAATGACTCTCTCTCCCAAGGTGCCATGATTATCCATCTTTCTGAAGACACGAGATCTATAATGCACAAGTGCTGGAGACAGGAACATATTTACAAGTTTATCTTGTGTGCAAAAAAAATAATCAATTTTCTTGGGCGTGATTTAGTATGCATCCCAAAAGAATGGAGATAAAATAAAACAAACACATTTAATTTACATTATATTTCCAAGTCTGGGCTGCGGCCATGTTTTGATCGTGGAACTTCAGCAGGGCACACATGCCAATGTTTCAGAGGCATGTGATTATTCCTCAAAATAATCTATACATCTGGCCAGCTCACTGGTTCGACACATTGAGTGACTACAGTAATGCATGTCATTACTTAAAGGTTTAGGGGAGGGGCCATAGAGTTTTGACAGCCACATCCCAGCCACCCTGCATCCCAGGCCAACTAAGGAAGGGCGATCTGGCCACAACAGAGTGTACCCTCTCTTGCACCCTTCTTTTTCCTGTTTGAAATACTCACCACCAGATAAGAGATTACCGTAATTTTTACCAGGCTGCTGCCCCTTATCAGATAGACTCCAAAGTTCCCTGGGGTGTCTCTGAAGCCTCCTTAGGTAGCATGATGATTAAAACTCTAGGTATGAGTGTTTTTAAAATAAGCTGAGATCACACATAGGGTTTATGAATCAAAACTTTTTGCAGCAATTTGTGAAGTTAACAAAAAATCCTCATGAAAATTCATCAGCATTTTAGTGTGCATTTCTCCCAATAAACATTTTTGCATGCAGTTTTGACTAACATATGCATGTTAGCAATCAATTTCTCCTAATATAATGCATATCTGCATGCCATTTTCACTGACATCTTCACTCTTATGTACACTTCTCCCCAATACAGCCATTTTTGTAAACATTGTCTGTTGGGAGAACTGCACTGCAAAATTTGGTTAAGTGCAAAATTTGCAGGACGGCTGTGTTGGCTCACTGTGTTGTTTCAGAAAACGTGAATTTGATAGCTTAAAATTTAAATGCATACTGAATCAAATCTCTCCTCCATCCCTAGCCTCCACTGACCGAGAAAGCTCCAAAAAGTGTGAAAGTATTAAATATCTTTAAACTTTTCAGTGCTTGTTTTACATTCCTAATGAATGCAAGCATATTGATATATCTACCCAAGCTTTCCCACTACAGATCAAAGAGCTTGTGTCTGGGATTTTCAGGTTGTGTTCCATCCATAAGATGTGGTGTCCAGCCATTATTGGACACAGTTGGGATATTTCTGCAAGAGGGCTTATTTCAGATCAATCTGCAGCAGACCTTTTAGAGTTCATTTCTACGAACTGACTGGCTTAGTCCTGCTTATTAGTAGGACTAATAGATGTGCCTAGGGGCACTGGAGAAGTGAATGCAGGGCTCAGATTCGATACCTTTGTGATATATTCTGGCATTCTGCCAGGTAAACTGAATTTAATAGCCCGTGAAAGAGAGGGTATGTTATACAGTTCTACTGAATTAGCTGAGTAAATATATTGGCTACAGGCTACAGGGAAGCACGTCAACATCAATTATGTCGCATTCCTTTAACAGACAGACCAAAAAAAATTGAGAGGGTTTTGTTGTTGCTGTTAATTGTTTCAACTGCTAGCTAGCACACAGCACAAAGGACCCACAGAAGATTAGGAAGGAGCTAGATCTAGCTATTTTTTATTTTTAGAAAAACCTTTAAATGAAGAAGAAGAAACGTTTAACATTGTTTTAAAATATTATAGGTGTTCCTTGAGAATTTAATGGCGTTTTCCATGCTGCTGGAATTTTTAATGCTGTGTTGTATATTTTTGTGCATGTGTATCATTGTATCTTAGGCTGCAATCCTAAAGTGGTGGTTGTTTCCACCTTCTCTCTCACCAACAGAGTGGAATTAAAGGCTGATTATCTTTCTTTCACTGAGTTTGGTTAGGCTAGGAGAATGTGATTGGCCAAGTGAGTTGTCAAGGGACAGTGCTGCAGTATTTAATAGTTGCTTGTCTCTGTTTTTTATCAGAGAGCACTGGGAATCATAGAATTGTAGCGTTGGAAGGGATGATAAGGAGCATCTAGTCCAGCCCCCTGCAATGCAGGAATAGGCAGCTGTCGCATACAGGGTTCAAACTTGCAACCTTGGCACGATGAGCACCACGCTCTAATGAATTGAGCTATGGAGTCATTGTAATATTTATTTACAAATGTACAAGTAGATTGCTTTGGAGCAGACTCCTGAAGTGCACAGCACGAGTGCTAAACATTAAGGGCTGCAGCAGGCCACCAAAGACAAACTGTATGCAAGTCTATTTCAGTGTAAGCCAACTCTAGCTAATAAACATTCTCTTACTTTTCTCTGGCCGCATGCCAATTCAAAGTACTCAAGCTGTCTGTCCCTCACCAGTTCTGTGATAGATGTCACATACCAATGGCAAAGCAGAGAGATTTTCATTCATCAAGGAATACTAATATTCTTTTATTAATTCTCTGAGTGCATCTATTAGTTTGTCTGATAAAACCATAGCAACAGGCTCATTCATGCTAATCAAGATACCCAAAGTCATAACAGGATTTGCCCACACATGCACACAACACTATTAATGAAACATATAGGTAGGCTGTTGTAGAATCCAATTAGTCAAATCTTACTATCACACCAGCTATTGTCGAAACCATATCTCCAGCACGGGTTGCTAACCCATAGCCCATGGGCTGTACCCATCCCCTCAGTGTTTTTACAGGGTCCAGGATTCCCCAAATGTGGCATTTAAAAAAAGGTTTATTTTAAAAATCACAGTATTGTTTTACTGACCACTCCTGCAAGCCTCTGCTGTCATACTGTGATTTTTATGGATTCTCCTCCCCAAAATGTACCCTTTAAACAAACAATTGGTCATGCCCACTTTTACACTTTGACCACCCTTACTTTGTCATGCGTCTCCTGGAGGGTTGCCAATGCAGCCCTCAACTCAAAACAGATCAGCCCCTTCTGCTCATTAGGTCTTTTAAAAAATGGTTTTCCTTCGCAAGAAATACCTTGGTGCTTCAAGGGAGGGGGGAGGGGAAAACTCCTGGCGTATAAACCTAGACGCATGTTGATGTAATCACCACACGTTCCTAAACGTAAGGATTTTGTGCTAGTCATACCCTGTTGCCTGTAAGTATTAAAACAGCCCATTTCATGTTTGTAAATTACAACTTCAAAAAATAAATCAAACTTTTTTTGATTACTATTGATTTGTTTACCCAGATTTGTGCAGAGCCATCCTATACTTATACCAGAAGGGAGCTAAGCACATCAGCACTGGGCATTTTGCTGCCTGAGGTAGCATCCTACCCCTACTCCCAGCCCCCAATTCCTTCTATGAAAGGTAACAGGACTGGCAGCTAATTCTTACATCAGCACTTGCTTCCTCCATCACATCTGAGGGCAGCAGACTAGTATAAGGGGCACGTGGCAGAATGTGTGGCATACGCTCTGCCTGTCCCCAGCATCTACCACCTGAAATGTCTGCCTAATGTTAGGGCTGGCCCTACTTGCCCAGAGTTAGCAAGTTAACAACCACACAGGGATGGGTCTCCACAGAATGAGGTGTGTGGTCTTGTATCTGTGGTTTAAGCCAGAGCATAAGCCGGAGCGTAAAATGGACAGTAACAAGCAGTAGAATCATAGAATCATAGAACTGCAGAGTTGGGAGGGACCTCAAGGGTCATTTGATCCAACCCCCTGCAATGCCTGAATCTTTTGCCCAATATGGGGCTCAAACCCACAACCCTGAGATTAAGAGGCTCATGCTCTACCAGCTGAGCAATGCTAAGGTCCATCCCTGAAGCTAGATGTACAAGAGGTGATTATGAGAAGGTATGATTTGATAGGGTGCCCCACCAGTGGTGCAACTGGTATTCTGCCAGCTTAGTGGGTTTCTTGTAAAACATGCGGCCACTCAGCTGGCAGATATTCCATTTGGAATTATCCCTTTATTTTCCTGTGTTGTACTGAACATAACACAGAGTGAAAAATAAAACTTGGTTTGGGAAACAGAAGAAGTCTCCACATTTCATTTTCTAGCTGATTGAGTTTTGCAAGAGCATTAGTCAGAGCCATGGCTCAGTGACAGAGCACATGTTTTGCATGGAGAAAATCTCTGGTTCACTCCTCAGCATCTCCAGGTCTGGTAGACTCCCTCTCTGAAACCTTGGAGAGTTGCTGCAACTCAGTGTAGACAATGCTGAGTGAGAAGGGCAAAACACAGCTTCCCCATCTCCATAATCAGCATTATGGATGCATAGGACAGGTTATATGCACAGTCAGCCATGCTCTAATTGTACATAGCTGAAGAGGAAGACTTCCTATATAGTGAAATGAAGAATAATCCTCCTCCTCCTCATCATCATCATCATCTAAAGAGCTGGCCACTTGCAGTCCTTTAACGATACCCCAAAACATGCTGCCCGAAACAGCCCACCTCACCCTGCCTGATGTTGCAGCCAGCCAACTTCATTTGCTGTTTCTTAAATTTTTGTTTCTTAATAAGTCACAGGCTCATTGTTGTTTTCACACAGTGAAGGCATAACAATGCTTACACAGGACAAGGTACCTGCTGTTTCTATCACTGCATGAATTACGTGGAATGAAGATGTTCAACTCAGACCATTTCAAAGCACGTGACAAATAGCTGGAAGAGCCCAGTAGCTGTGAATGAGAACCGGCAGTCGCATCAAAGGTTAGCTTTAGAAGGCACCTGCCAAGGCCTACCACTCCAACAGGCAGGGCCAGACCAGGACATTTTGTTGCCTGAGACAAAAGACAAAATGACAGCACACAGAGACACAGGTGTGTTTGAAGCTGACTGACAGCAGTCTGGTGTTGAAATATACTTCAAGTGGGTTATGAGGCAATGTCCCCCACCTTTCATGAGGGCAGAAGGCTAGCTTAGAGGCTGCCAGGTAAGGTCACATGGCATGAACAGCTTGGTCCTCCAACTTTCTGCCATTGCTCTCCACCCTCTAGCATTTGCCACCTGAGGCGACTGCCTAATGGAAGGGGCAGCCCTGCCCACAGAGATCCCACTTCTGATCCTCAGAGCCTCCTGACCCTGTTGCTTCTCCTCCTCTTCCTCCCTGTTGCTGCCCTGACTCCTTCTCTACAAGGGGGTGAGCCATAACAAGTGCAAGAAGAAGGAGAACGTAAGAAGAGCCTGCTAGCCAATGACTCATCTAATCCATCATTATGGTAGCCAATCAGATGCCAACGGGAAGTCACATGCAGGATCTGACTGCCTTGTGATTCCCAGCAATATGGCATTCAGAAGCATACCATCTCTGACACAGCCATTGTGGCTAGTAGCCATTGGTAGCAGCAGCTTCTCATTGACCTGACCTCTCCCTTCTGGGCTGCAGTGCATATTGTGCACCAAAGGGGGGGGCAAGCAAATGGGCAAAGCCCCCAAAATCTGGAAAAACACTGGGTAGGAAACCATGATAAATAAGGTAGCTAGATATTTTTGCCATCTCTTGTCAAAGGAATCTCATTTGCCAGTGCAGAGTACACAAGCAAAATTAAATCAGTGTTTGTCATCAAAAAAAGTCCTCATCTTTCACTGAGCAACCATTTCTCTGAGGCTTCCTGTTCCTCTGTTGCTCTGTAAAGCGGGAAACACATATTACAGTGCACACAGCGATGTTTTGAACAGCATTAATAACTTTTCCTACCGTGTAGTCCCTACACTTACAAGCCGGCTAAGCTTGCCAACTCATTTCTTTCGTAGCTGAATGCACAGAGCAGATATTAGTATGCACAACTGCATCTGGGTGCAGAAGTAAAATGCTTATGTCTTGGTATTAATTCCCTTGCTCTAGGAACCACTAACTACCACTTCTGAATATTAAACAGATCCTACAGTTAAACACACAGGTTCCATATACGGCTGCAAAGGGTCAGGGTTTTGTTTTGTTTTGTTCTGGGGTTGTTGTTTTTTGTCAGCAGAGCCCGTATTCTGATTTCCTGGTTCATGACCAGCACAGCCACCTTGCTAGCAACATTTGGCATGTGTTGTTTCCGATCTGGAGATGCTTGGCAGGAATCTCCTCTTATCATTCAACAAACAGATCTGTCTGACTTCTTGGAGCACTGTTGTTATTAATGTTTATTTGGTCTTTGTTTTTTTAGGGTTCTGTTCCAACCTGCCCCAAAGATCTGGGGGCAAGATAATTCCATTATCTTACTTCAAACAACCCAGTCCTATGAAATGGTATTATTTATTATTTATTTTGTTTATTGCCTCTATATCCCTCCTTTTTCTCCAAGGAGCTCAAGGTGCCAAACATGGTTCTCTCTGCTTCTCATTTAATCCCCACTACAACCCTGTGAGGTAGGTTAGGCTGAGAGGTAAGGGACTGGCCCAAGGTCACCCAGTGAGCTTCATGGTTGCATGGGGATTTGAACCCTGGTCTCCCAGATTTTACTCCGATACTCTAACCACTGTACCACTCTGCCTCTCAGGCAATGAGAGGCATCCTTCAGGTTTAGAGGCACCATCCTTTGGAGTGACAGTTGCTGGGGAGCCACAAGAGGAGGGGGGCATTGACTTCCCTTTTGAGCTTCCCAGAGGCACAGCTCACAATAGCATTTGCCTGAAGCTCTCAGAATAGCAGCCTAAGATGTGATACCACAGTGCAACCTCATGGTGCTTCTTTTTCCAGTAGAAAAGGGGTGTTGATGTTTAGCATACACTTCACACAACAGTCATCATGGGCCCCTGACAACCTTTATAAATGACAAAATATATATATAAATGCAAGGAGGGGGGAAAATATCCAACAGAACAAATTACAAAAGGGCAAGGCTTTCAGCTAGCGCTAGCACACACAAAGATTGCATAAGCAGAACTGTCTTTTCAAACCAGGAAAGGCTTTTTAAAGCTACAGCAGCCCTTTAATAACAAAATAGAATTAGTCAAGTTGGGCAGTGCTAGATGGCGCTCCCACTTTCCAGGCATCCAATCTATAACATTAGCAACCATGGCTCAAACCAGTTTATCTGAAGCCCCAACTATTCTAATCCTAGGGAGTATGATGGTCCAAGAGAAAACAAAATAAACATCAGAATAAATATAAATCCAAGTTTAGCAGTCTGATCTAAGATCCCCTCTTTCCCCTCCCATATTAGTGTTTGTTTCTCTCCTGCACATCCAATCCAACCTCCTCAGAGAGATTTTATGAATAAAAATGCCATGACGCTGCACACGAAGGAAGCCTTAAGGGCAACTATGTCACCTCATGAAACCAGTTCTAGACAGACCTAACCAGCTGGATTAGGAGTAGACCGGAGTGGCAATGTACATTGAATAAAACCAGTTTAATCTAAAGATTGCCTCTAGTTTAATCAATCTGCATGAAACAGAATACAGCAGTCCATAAAACATGGACTAGAGGTCTAAATCTTGAATTCAGCTTACTAGTCACTCCTAGCCTGTCCCTTACTTTCCTCATGAAGAAGGAGAAGACAGCAAGCTTGGCAGAGTGGGTGGGTATCAGAGTCAGCTCTGAGTAGTTGGCCAGATTGGAGCAGCCATCACCAGCCAGGTGCCATCCAGATGTTTTGGACTACAACTCCCATCAGACACAGCAGTTGAACATTTGATGAGCTGAAAACCATTAAACACTGCATTGCAGGAATGTGTGATTGCTGGTACCATCACAGTGCTAGACTGACACCTCATTCTTACGTGTCATTCTTTGTCCTTAGACAGACACATTTTTGGACCTCCTGGGAAATGAGTTGCTGCTTTCTCTTTCACATTCCTGAGTCCCCCTTTAGTGAAGTTGTCCACAAACTGTGTGATGACAAAATGTTTGTCTGCAAAGGGTGTGATGAGACAGTCGCACCGCAGGCAGGCAGGCCAAAAACGCTTGTCAGAGATTGCACACTGCAGTTGTTCCAGGTCCAGCAGATATTTTCAGGTCAGGAACCTGTAGCTGCACAAGAAACTGACATATACAGCAGGCTGCACCCACGCAGGCTGTCGCCGATGAAGATTGATGGAGAGCAACTTGAAACAAGCACCTTTAATGAAGCAATGAACTTTATCTCAACTGTGAATACAAATGCTGAAAAGGCATCAGTTCTCCTGCTGTTGTCTATCTCAGTCTAGCATGGAATAAGTGTTAAATTATCATCCCCTGCCCATGCTGCCAAGTTTTGAGGTATTCCCAAAACAAAGGTGACTGGCAAACGATGGTGTTGCATATATGTCAAACAGACTTTCCACAATCCAGCCACACCCCATTTGGTACAGACTCTGGATAAGCAATATACTGAATGATGCACCCAATCAATTTATAATTTTATTTCAGCCCCGCATTTGCATAGTGACCTTGTACAAGCATGCTTGTTATAAAATGGAAATAGCATTAAACTACTTTTCCATGCTGGAAATGAGATAGCAATGAAATAATTAAATATCAATTGGAAAATGGGACGCACTTCGAAAGTGCTTTATCGGGGTTCCCCACCTTTTTTCGACTTACGTACACATTTGAAAAATTAAGGAACTGTTGTGGGACCAACAAAATACCCATTTCACAGAAGAAAATCTGACAGTTCTCAGGCACCCTTGAACCAAAGAAACACCCACCTTGATTAAAAAATGTAGGGAGAGGATTAGCTGTAATGATGATGATGTTGCATATATTTTTATGATTTAGCAGGATATAAATATTTTTACAATTAATTAACAAAAACCATCCTGTTCTACAAGAAGTGCACATAATGTGCAGCATTTGGATCCTTAGCATGTGGCTTATTTAGGAGCATGGAAGGAGTCAACATGGCCTGTATGAAAGGAAGTTGCACTGGAATGAAATAACAATACGTGGCAGACATGCTCAAAGTCTCAGTGCTAAACTAAGAACTTATCTAAACAAACAGATGTATGTTGTGTGCTGGGGGGCGGGCGGGGAGAATACCAAGACAAATGTGTATTTTCAATGGACAATCTGCCATAGCTTGTAAAACCATTTAGAGCTTTTACTACATTCAGCAGTTTATAAATTTTGTTAAATAAAATAGTCTGTGCTACAGTTGCATTCAGGAATACCATACGGAGATTATATTAGCTCCTAAAGATAAACACTGGGTAGGAAACCATGATAAATAAGTGTGGCATGTCTGGTGAGAGAGCCGGTGCATTGTAGTGGTTAGAGTGTCAGTATAGGTCTGGGAGACCAGGGTTCAAATCACCGCTTGGCCATGAAGCTCACTAGGTGACCTTGGGCTGCCTCCCAGCCTAACCTACTTCACAGGGTTGTTGCAGGGAGTTAAATGGGGAGAGGAAGACCTATGTACACCCCTTTGATCTTCTTCAAGGGAAAGGGTGGGATACAAATGCCACCAACGAACAATGGTTCATCAGCTATGCACAGGAAGCCCCTGGACTAAAGAGGTCCTCATTCATTTTAGTGGGGAGAGCAAAGCTGTGCTGCAGAGGAGGGTGTACCAAAAAACTCAGTTCCCTCTATGGAAATGAATGGGTAAGCATTTCTATGCAGATGAGTTTCAGGCACACATCACAGCATTTATGATCAGAACAGATTACTGGACCAGGCTGAGTGTCTGCTGTGCTAGCAGGGGATAAACTAATGGTCTTTGCTCATACAGTATCTGTTAGTACAATTAAAGTGCTTTTAGCTTTCTATAGAGCTACCTTCTGAATGGCACTTTCAAAACAACTTCTGTTTACATTTATAAAGAATGGAGAGTGTGGATTGTGCATTTCTTTCCTTTTGTCCATTACACCACATTATTGGGTTGATTTTACATTCAGAAAGGCAAGTGATTTAGCTGGAGTTTGAAATAGTCCATTTTGTAAGTTAAGTAAGTGAGAAAAAATCAGGCACCCCCCGCCAATTTTTTGTTCTGTCAAACTCTTACAAACACATAAAGTAATTTTACTTTTATTACTATGTCCCTCAGAGTCTTTAACATATAGGGAAGAATGAGTTAATTCTTCCTAATTAGAAAAACAAAATCAACTTTATAGCTTAGAATACTTTCTCTAACCATTAGTGAAAGACTGAAGAGGAATAAAAGAGAAAGTTAGAGGGAGGGAGGGAATGTGAAAATGAAACACAAACCAATAGACTATTCCCAAGCTTCTAAGTGCAATTCCATTTACGAAAAGCAACTCGGTGGCCAGAAAATAAACACATTCCCCTTGCTTCCAAAGAGAAATAAGGCCAAATCCACTATTGGAGAGTCAGCTGAACACATCCAATTTTCCATACAGAACCTCAGCTACCCTGTTATTTCTGAAATGAGCAGGATTAGCATTGGTAACGGGGCATGATGCTAAATGATCATTAGACAGTATGCCAATTTTTTTAAAAAAATACAATAGCAGGCAGGCAGGCAATTTTATTCGCACTGCAGCATTTGGGGACCCTTCAGGCATGATCCCATGGTCTCAACAAAAGCTACATCCTCTGGCTTTCGAAGTTCAGTTCCACTCCTATGCTAAATAGGGTTGACCAACTTTGAAGACCCAAGTTTGCAGTTTTGGTGCACTCTTTGATTCAGGCCCAGTTTGCAGAGGAGGCCAAGACAACTTTCGCTCAGCTGAGACAAGTGCGCCAACTCTACTCATTCCTGGAAATGTTAAATCTGGGCACAGTGATGCATGCTTTAGGTGCATCTTGTTTTGAATGAAAGTAGCACATTCTATGTGGTGCCATATGCATATATTTATGTTAAAAATATCTTAAATAGGAAGGTTTAAATCAAATGTGCCTTAAAATAAAAGGTACATTTAAAGTCCTCCCATATAATCTACCCATACCTACATTGTCCTTCACCCCACTCATAATTGTATCATGTCCAACCTTCAGTTTCAATATTTAAAAATCCAGCTAATTTATAGTTGGAAAGAATGTTGCCTCACATGAACAAATGGCTTCTTTGCCCAGCTTTATGTGGTTTTCTGGTGCCTTCCTGCTCCCTAGTAATAGCACATTCTTCCTCTTAATGTAAAGGTAGCAATGGATATTACCGTAATGTAGTTTCCCTGCAGTAGAAAAATGTTTTTGCAGAATTTATTAACATTAAAGGGCTCAAATCATTACCTTCTATACCATCGCTCTTTCTCCAGCAAGATAACTTTCTACAGCAACAGAGCACCAGCTGGAATAGGAAAATGCTGCAATGGGGCCTTTTCTGTTTAATCCCTTAATCTGCTGAACATCTTCAAACACCAGGACTTCCCTTTCAAGCCCAGCTAGAGAGTGGCATCTGTGCTCTGTGTGTGTGTGTGTGTGTGTGTGTGTGCTTGCGTGTGTCCCCAGAGGAAAATCCATTAAGTTGTGAGTTCCTTCTTTCTGAGTCATTTGCTTTCACAGACATTTGTTAAAGGCTATGGCCCAAGCAGGCCCTAAAATAGAATTCCTTGCTTCACCTCCCTCTTAATTATAGTTCCATGGCCGCTCATGTAGAGACAGATGATAAAATGTGGACACAATAAAGAACTGACCTAAGTAGTCGATTCAACTCCCTAAATGTTTGCTTTATCTTCATCATACTCTCTAATCTAATCCATTAATTCTAATCCTAACCACTCTTATCTCTCTTTCAAGGCTCTCCATACCACTTGACAGACTGTACAGCCGTCCAAAGTAGCAGATGCAAGATTGTTATGGGGCAGCAGTGACAGCCACCACAGCTTCACACAGCTCTTCCTAAGTCATAGAATCATAGAATCATAGAATCATAGAGTTGGAAGAGACCACAAGGGCCATCGAGTCCAACCCCCTGCCAAGCAGGAAACACCATCAGAGCACTCCTGACATATGGTTGTCAAGCCTCTGCTTAAAGACCTCCAAAGAAGGAGACTCCACCACACACCTTGGCAGCAAATTCCACTGTCGAACAGCTCTTACTGTCAGGAAGTTCTTCCTAATGTTTAGGTGGAATCTTTTTCTTGTAGTTTGGAACCATTGCTCCGTGTCCGCTTCTCTGGAGCAGCAGAAAACAACCTTTCTCCCTCCTCTATGTGACATCCTTTTATATATTTGAACATGGCTATCATATCACCCCTTAACCTCCTCTTCTCCAGGCTAAACATGCCCAGCTCCCTTAGCTATTCCTCATAAGGCATCGTTTCCAGGCCTTTGACCATTTTGGTTGCCCTCCTCTGGACACGTTCCAGTTTGTCAGTGTCCTTCTTGAACTGTGGTGCCCAGAACTGGACACAGTACTCCAGGTGAGGTCTGACCAGAGCAGAATACAGTGGCACTATTACTTCCCTTGATCTAGATGCAATACTCCTATTGATGCAGCCCAGAATTGCATTAGCTTTTTTAGCTGCCGCGTCACACTGTTGGCTCATGTCAAGTTTGTGGTCAACCAAGACTCCTAGATCCTTTTCACATGTACTGCTCTCAAGCCTCCTGGCTCTCAAGCCTCCTGGCTCTTCCACTCTGTTGGAAGCCAGAGTTGTGTGCACCAATTTTGGCTTTAGGCACAGTTCCTGGAACATTACCCCCACATAGGCTGAGAACTTAGTGTGCTAAAATCTCCTGAGCACAAACTTGTAAGAGCACAGTTTAAAAATAACAAAATATATTACGTAAAGGTAAAGGGACCCCTGACTGATAGGTCCAGTCGTGACCGACTCTGGGGTTGCTGCGCTCATCTCGCTTTACTGGCCGAGGGAGCCGGCGTACAGCTTACAGGTCATGTGGCCAGCATGACTAAGCCACTTCTGGCAAACTAGAGCAGTGCACAGAAACACCATTTACCTTCCCGCCGGGAAGTGCTTTTGAACTGCTAGGTTGGCAGGAGCTGGGAGAGAGCAACGGGAGCTCACCCCATCACGGGGATTCGAACCATTGACCTTCTGATCAACAAGCCCTAGGCTCAGTGATTTAACCCACAGCGCCATCCGCATCCCAAGAAAATATATTACTTCTAACCTAATGCCTTCAAGCGCTTCATTGTACTGAATCAGGGGGTAGAGAGGGGCTCAGTCATGCAGAGATCTTAGATTTGGGTCCCCTTGGAAAGCAGTGTCTGCAAGTCAAAAAGTTCTGATGAATCATAGAGCAAGAAGCAGTAGGTAGGAATGGACAGAAACAGACTTGGAAAGTGCCATCGTGACCCAGGACTTATCCTCAAGGAAGGAGGCCACGGATTCAGAGGACATCTTGGACCAGGAGGAGAGTTGGGTCTCAGAACCAGCCTTTGATGTCCTTGGCATTTCTAGAACCAGAGGAGCCTATAATGCCTCTTTGACCTGAAGAGGTTGCACTGCCTTCGTCAGACCCTGAGGCCTCAGCAGAAACCTGCTCCTCATGCCACTCGAGTAAATGGCTGAGCCCCATTAAGAGAAGATACTCCACTCATCAGGGATGTGCTTAGCTGCCCAGAGAAAGCTGCAGTCCTACTTAAGGTTCCAACTGGTTGTTGGGGCAGTATTCAAACCTGGTTTATTG
Source organism: Podarcis cretensis (assembly GCF_951804945.1). Lineage (NCBI taxonomy): Eukaryota > Metazoa > Chordata > Lepidosauria > Squamata > Lacertidae > Podarcis > Podarcis cretensis. Next base: position 82,204,199 of record NC_137172.1, on the reverse strand, counting down.
GATGTCTAGTCTAAACTTCACTGGGAGCTGTCCAGAGTGCTACCTGCTTTGCTTGTTTGCCTCTCCGTCGACTTCACTTCTGTGATCCGCTCTCTGCTTTGTTTGACAGACCTTACTGGAACGTGACCTTCCTAATTAGACCCGCACAGCTCATTCAGCCTTGCCTTGCTTGAACTTGACCTCCGAATCATGAATAGGGACTGGAGGTGCCTGACCTTCCATCCCTTGAATCTGTGTCCAGTGCGCACACACCCATCACTTGGGAATGACCCCTGCCCTGCATCTGCTGCCTGGGACAGAACAGTAAGTCATAGTTGGTTATCAGGAACCAGGAAACGTACAAGAAAAGCAAGTGAGTTCAAGGTCACAGCCAGATAATCCAACCAGCGAAAAAACAGCATGTGGTAAGCAAAATGCTGATGACAAACAGAAAAGTAGCACCATTTGAGAAGCTGGATAACTTCTCATCGTGAGTTACTCATACACGGATCAAGGGAGAGGAAGCACAAAGCCAGTAGGCTGAAACAGATTATAGTGTGAGGATACTTGTGCATACAAATCACTGGGCTTAAGGTTATCAGTGGCTGCAGCCTCACACAGTTCCTGAAGTCACAGAGAAAAGATGGTGCATTCAAAAGTCACAGAGAAAAGATGGTGCATTCTCAGCCACAGAGAAAAGATGGTGCATTCAAAAGTCATCCCACCACAACTACCCAAGGTCTTGGATTTCAGATTCAAGGTATGCATTGAGACAGAGAACCTATGCATGCTAGTCAATGATAAACAAACAAACTAACTATGCTATGCTATGCAACTGCCTGCCTACCATGCAGTGTTAAGAAACATCTGCAAATTAAGAGCTAGTCAATACTGCCAGAAGTAAAAAATTGTGAACTTAATGTCAATATAAGAAATCCAATCTCCAGAAATCAATAGCTATGAGTAATAAAATAAGGTTGGCTGTAGTAACTTTTGAGAAATTTGTCCAGTATCATAGCTTCATATAACAATAGCAGGTCAGCCACGAGAAAGAAAAAGGCCAATCTGAATTTTGTATCCGTTTAATACAGTGGTCAAAACAACTCCAACAGAACACTCAAGTGCAAATCTATAACGGCAATGTGAGGAACACATTGCTCTGTGAAGATGAATGCTGTCACCTAAGATCACCTACAAGTTGAGCATATTTTAGCACAGCTGTCAGCAAAGAATAATGAGAACTTTCTAGGCTTAGAAACAAAAAAAAGAATAAAGATACAAAAAAATGTGGCTTTTATTTCAGGCAAGCATGCAATGGATATATTTATTTATCATACTAGAATTTCCACCCTGTCCTCCTAATGCATAAAATAATTACTCAGGAAAGTGGAGGCTGGTCCATTAGGGCAAGGGAGGCGCTGTCCCACCAAGCCCCCCACCTGCCAAAGCCTTACTCACAATCAGTGCAAGGGGTGACAATACCTGTAAGCTTCCTCCTCCTCACACTCAGTGTTGCCATTGTAGAAGTCAGCAGACGAAGATGGAGACAGAAACAGAATTAGTTGGCTCTGTCTATTATTGGCTCTGGTGCCACCTACTGCTGGCCTCCTTGCCTTCTGCCCTACCAATGCTAAAGGCAACTCATTAAAGCATAGACCTGTCTATCAAAAGAAAGATCACTTCTTTACATCACCTCCTCTCTTTAACTCTGGGCATTTCCCCAGTCAGCTTGGGTTTGTTTCCCCGAAAACACAAGGTGAGGGGAAAAGATAATGTGCTTAAATTTTGGGGGAAACCCGAGGAACAAAGCTACTGTTAAGATTAGGGATTCCCTGAACTGCCTCAATAGGCCTCATTAACAATGTGATCTGACTCAGGAATGTGAGGAGTGCATACATTATTTGGGGTACATACAGATGCACACCTCTAATAAATGCTCAAGAGAATCGTCTATTGGATATGTTTGTCAGGTATATTTAAACACAGAGAATAATAGGCTATGGTAAGAGAGTATCTGACCAGAAATTCTTTCTATGAATGCTTGAAATAATTTGATCTTTCTCTATACAGCCAGTGGATAGGTAGTGTAACCATGAAGTTTCCATTCTCCTACACTAATTTCCAAGCAAAACACTACAATGTTTTCCCAAAGTCACATCTGTTCAGTCATATTTTGATACCAAATGCAGCACCCTGAAGTTAAGAATCTGGGAAAGTCTCAAGTCAGCTAGAGCAGGTTGGAAATAATAGTCTTATGCTGGAGTTCAGGGGGAGGGTTAACAGTTTTCTCAAGGACATCCTCCCCAGAGCCTTAGCCTCAATCAGCTTTGTTCAGCTTGGGATGCAACAATTCACTTTTTTTAGAAAAAGTATATATATAAAAGAACTCAGGGTGTGGAAGGAAGCCTCCTCAATTTGTTACAAGCCAAGGAATTGCTGAAGACGTGAACTTTCACCTATGTTCAGAAGGGAGCTCAACTTTTTTGGGTTCCTTGAAAGCCCTAAAAAGGAAGGAGTGATCTCACCCACAGAACACTCTCTCCTGCTTCTCCTTCCCCTGATTTTATTACAGAACTGGCTTCAGAAAGGGAACAGCACAGATTACCTTGATAACTTCTCTACAAAAGATCAGAGCACTGTACCTTCCAGCCAGTCCTATTATAGATAATACAGTTCAGGGACGAAAAGAGGGGGGGGGTGAGAAGAAAAGCTTTTTAGCAGTGATCAGCCTTCACACAGTGAAAGCTTTACCAACTCTTTTCATTTCCCACAAGAAACACCACAAGACCAAGGGCACAACAATGTGCTGTGGCCTTACCTTGCTCCTGTAAAAGGCCAAACCTGTGGTCGTTTATTAAGGTGACCTAAATGAAACCCAAAACTATTGTCACAGATTCCAAAGGAAACCTGGTGGCATTGCTAACAGCTTCAACAAAAGATGTAGCAGAATGAATGAAGAACCTGGAGCCCTCCTGCAGATGACACAGAACAAAGGAGAAAGGGGTAAAGAAGACATGGGAGATTTTTTAAATAAAAAAAATAAAGAACACTATAAAGAGTGATCAGGAGGAAGACCAAAAATTAGTTTCTTTAGAAAAAAAAGGATGGAGAAGAGAGAAGAAAGCAATCAGCTCAATGCAATCTGAACAAAATAAACACTGGTTTTAATATATTTTCAGAGGACACACACTACCTTTTGGGACAGCCACCTTAATATTTAATAGCTGTATAGCACAGCCAACTGTTCAAAGCAGTTCACATGCATTATCTAATTGTAATCCTGACAACCACCCTGCAAGGTAGGGTGTTATCTGCCATTTTGGCAGATGAGAGAACCGAGGCTAAAATAGAGGCCACCTAGTAAGTTCACGACAGTAGTGAAATTCAATTAGAGGACGTCCTGATTAATAGCTCAGTCTGCAATCCTTTACTTCATTACCTAAGTCTAAGCTCCACTGACTCAATGGGACTTATTTTTTGAGAGCACATACAGGGATGGGCAAACTGGTCAATTTCTGATTCAGTTTCTCGTTCAGCTTACTACATTTCAACATCAGTTGCAATTTTCTTTTAACATTTGTCATAGTTTTGGTGTGCATTTCTCTTAATATACATATTTTTGTGGTTTTCACCAATATAATGCATTTTAACGTTATTTTCACTAATACAGTGTTGTGAGTTTGGGGGGTTAGCTTGCATGATGCCCAAGTCCCTTCTGATTACTTACTGGGGTCTTGAATTAAAATCTAATGGAGGGTTCCATTGCTGAATGAGCTAAGCAACTTTCTTGGTGAATAAATGGTCTTGAGTACTGTCATTTGTATAGCAAAGGATGTTGCTTTGTGCCAGAGAGCAAATAGGTGGACCCCCTTCCTCATCTGGTAGGTAGGGAGAAAGTCAAAAGCCAGAGTGTGTGTCAATTGGGCTAGAAGCAGGCACAAGGCAGAGTGCGAGTCATCCTTGATTTCTGTTTGAATCCAAGGCTGTGACCAGCACAGGATTTAGGGCGGAGAGCATAGTTCCCCTGCACAGGGTGCAAAATATAAACAACCCTCTGAGACAAACTTTCCAAAATCGCTGTCTTTTGGCAAATAGGGAGCACTGGAATGAGAAAATCTTTTAATTTACACACAGAGATTTTGAAAGCATCCTTCAGGTAAGAGCACATAAGGATTCTATGGAGAATTTCGTTCTTTAAACACTCAAGTATACTAGCAGTGTAGCTGAAAGCGTTTCCTCCAGACCCACATCTTTGGCACCCTACATTTCTAAATGACAGCTCATTTATCTTTCTCTTTTTTAATGTACAGGATTGCCTTTAAGAGGTAATTTTAATTTATTCTGATCTTAGCCTGCTGGCTGTTCGTCACTTTCTAAGCCTTTTCTCTCTCAGAAGCCTGGGTGCACACCTGCCTTCTCTTCCTTTCACTCTGATATATTGCTGCTGTATTGTTCCCATAGCTGTTGTCCTGAAGGGACAATTGTTCCTGTCATTCCACACCCCCACGCCCTCATCTTCAGGCTCTAGAATTAAATAAAGGGCCGTTTGGTGTAACCAAACACAAAGCCTATCTCCTTAAATGAACTTTGTGGATAAATACAGGTTGCTATCACCTGGTTCTTGAGGTATCGTTTTTCTCCCATCCAGTGCTCCCCTCCCCCTGAAAATAAGGTGTCGGTACTCACTGTACCACTCAAAGGCACACTCATGTCCCTCCTCAAAGAAGCACTCCTAGTAGCCGGCTGAGGTGAAGTCCCCCATGCACTGCTGCAGCATCTGCATTGGTGACATGGCCGCACAAGGAGATTGGCAGCAAGGCGGGAAGAGGGGAGGGAAACTGCATCTGCATGGTGGGATGAGGCACTAGAAGTGCCTTCCTCACCTGACTTCTTTCCCTCAGTTCTCTCCCCTCCATTCTCAAAGCTCATTGGCTGCTGGCACCTTCCGCCTTTGCAAATCATGCCTCCAATGGCTTGCAGAGTTGCCAGTCACTGCTCCCCACCTGCTCACCCACCAACCAAGAAACCAGCCATCAGTCACCTTCCATTTAACAAATTAGAGTGGGCAGAGGAGATGGTTGACTTGGGGAATGACTGGGGTGGGGGTTAATTTCTGGGACTGGCTGAGTAAACTGAGAAGGTGCCAGGGCTGGCAGCTGTGAGGAGTGTGGGTTTTTTTGTCACCAGCAATGCTAAGAAACTGGAGGAGACGGGAAGCAGAGAAAGGGGATCTTGGAAACACTTCCAAGGCACAGATGATTTAGCAGCTGCCAGCCACTGCTCTCCTGCTTTAAGGTGGTGCTGTTACTTGAGAAAAGGTGCCGGTACTGCGTAACTGCGTGTACCACAAGAAAAAAAGCACTGCTCCCCTGTCAGATTAAACATCAGGAAAAAAGTCTGTCAGCTTTGGATCAAATCTTGAAAAAGGAATTAATGTAGACTGGATTTGAAGAATCCCTTTCCAGATATTTATAGCACAGGTATAAAAAGGTAAAGTCCAGTCACAAACGACTCTGGGGTTGCGGCACTCATCTTGCTTTACTGGCTGAAGGAGCTGACGTTTGTCCACGGACAGTTTTTCTGAGTTATGTGGCCAGCATGACTAAGCCACTTCTCGCAAAACCAGAGCAGTGCATGGAAATGCTGTTTACCTTTCTGCTGGAGCGGTATCTATTTATCTACTTGTGCTTTGACGTGCTTTCAAACTGCTAGGTTGGCAGGAGCTGGGACCGAACAACGGGAGCTCACCCCTCAGGGGGATTCGAACCGCAGACCTTCCAATCGGCAAGCCCTAGGCTCAGTGGTTTACACCACAGCGCCACCCGCGTCCCATAGCACAGGTAAAATCCAAGCCAGTCATTCCATATCCACTCCACTAAACCATTTTCCATACTTAAGCTGCAATCCTATATACACTTGCACCTCACCGACCTGGGAGCAAGCCACATTGCACACAACAGGACTTATTTTGGAGTAGGCATGTATTGGATAGCACTATTTATAAATAAAAACTAATAAGGCTGGGTGGGTTTCTCCTGTCCTACCTAACCCCGCCTCAAAACTTACTTCTGCCATCATCTGCACAAGTAGATGCAGTGACTGAGGAATGTAGCTTTCCTATAAGCAGAACTTTCAGCTGCTTCCGGCCTTTTATCACTTTGTTCTCCACACCTCTCTTTTATAAGCATCCATACTCACAAGACATTGCAGGCCATCTTCCCACAGTGGGTCAATAATCAGTGTCTCCTTTTACACGGTTGGCACCTCACCCTCACAATAGCCCCGGTGAACTTCCACAGTGGGTCGTCTTCTTTACCTTATACTTAGGCTTACCCATTAGCACAGGCTGCTGCCGAGACAAGTAATGCCGATGCAATTTGTTAAAAATCCTTATTTCTGTTCGGAGTCCTTCTGTGTGGCCAGCACAAAGAACTTCCCAAAGAACCTGGCACGCTAATTCCCCCCTTGATTTTGCTTTTCTAATAAGCACATGCTCAGAGCCCTGCAGATCTTTCCCCCGCTTCCTTTTCTATGAAAACCCTCTCCATTATAAAAACATTAGCAACTAACCCTTTTCTCTCTGCCTTTCTCCTTCTCCTCCCCCTACCCTGGCGCTCTTTTATCTGCTTAAATATCCTTGACTGCAAGACATCTAGCACAGAATGTTCATCAATTTTTAATTCATTTAATCTCCTGGTAACGGTGTACTTATGAACTGAAGGGCCTCTGACAATGACATATATAGGAGCCTTAGAGACTAGCCTCTTTTGTTGGATTCAAGGATGAGGCATTGTGGATACAAAAGACTCGGCTCCAATGAATAGTTATTAACAGGGTAGCCCCTTTCAAAAGCAGGAGGACATTTTTTTCCCCTGAACTAGAATAAAACACATCTCTTTTCTTTTTAAGTGCATGTACCGAGCCAAGTTCAAGGTGCTGCTTTCTGTCCCCTAATGGTTTTGACCAGCTTATTTGCAGGATCATCTTACCCCATATGTGTCCACCCCACAGGGGGGGATGCACTGGGACAACCGATCTCAGTGATCACGGGTAGGAGGAGGAGTTACGCTAAGACCAGACCATGTCATTACAGAGGAGGCAGGTTTAGTCGTTGTCTGAGGACTATCCCTGCCTCCGGGTCTGGTCCTGACCGGATGAATACTAGAATCAGCAAGGGATACCCACATGACCTGAAAGTGTTGCTGTGCAATGCCAGGTCAATGATTCATAAGACCACTGCCATCCATGACTTGATCATGGATGGAGGACTTGACCTGGCATGTGTAACAGAGACTTGGTTGGATGAAGCAGATGGGCCTGTCCTTGCCGCTGCTTGTCCACCAGGTTTCTCTTACGCACAGCAACCCAGGTCATGTGGGCGGGGAGGGGGGGTTGCAGTGATTTTTAGGAAGTCATTAGTTTGCACCAGGCGTCCTATTGGGAAGACCCAGTTTTCTGAGTGCATGTTCTGGAAGTTGGGCAATAGGGGCAGTACAGGATTCCTTTTGGTGTACCGACCTCCCCGCTGCACCAAGGATTCCCTGCCCGAGCTGCTTCAGGTCGTGGCGGATGTTCTCCTGGAGACACCTAGCTTGGTCGTCCTAGGGGATTTTAACATCCATGCCGACACGACCTTACAAGGGGCCGCTCGGGACTTCGTGGAAAGCATGGCCTCCATGGGGCTGTCCCTGAATAAGTCTGGCCCAACCCATAGCCGCGGACATGCCTTGGACCTGGTGTTTACCTCTACGGATGTTGGTGATCTGACACTAAGTAAAAGTGAAACGAAAGAAGTGCCATGGTCAGATCACTTCCTGGTGCAACTGGACTTCTCTGCGACCCATCCCCTCTGCAGGGAGGTGGGACCGATTCGGATGGTCCGCCCCCGCCACTTAATGGATCCAAATGGTTTCCAGAGAGTGGTAGGGGATGCTTTATCCCATGTTGATGGCCTTTCAGCCGATTCCCTGGTGGCCCGCTGGAATGCGGAATTAACCAGGGCTATTGACTGTTTGGCTCCGAAGCGCCCTCTCCGATTGCATGGAGCCCGGAGAGCCCCGTGGTTTTCCACGGATCTGAGGGCAATGAAACAATCGTTGAGACGGCTAGAGCGCCGGTGGCGGATAACCCATTCTGAATCTGACCGGACACAGGTTAGAGCTCAATGTCGAGCCTACCAAGTGGCGATAGCGACGGCGAAGAAGACTTTCTTCACCGCCTCTATTGCATCTGCAGAAAACAGCAGCAGGAGACTCTTTCAGGTGGTTCACAATTTAGCGGAACCACCTGTAACATCGGGGCCCAGTACGGGCCACATGTTCTCCTGCAATGATTTTGCAAATTTTTTTGCAGATAAAATCGCTCAGATTCGGGAAGAAGTAGACTCCACCGTGGGAGCAGGGCCGGGGCGGGAGAGTGCTAGAGTCCTGTCTGGTCAAGTTGTGTGGGATCAATTCCAAGCTGTTACCTCCGAGGATGTGGACAGGCTGCTCGGACGAGTGAAGTCAACCACCTGTCTCCTGGATCCTTGCCCATCCTGGCTTATAAAAGCTAGCCGGGAAGGACTGGGCGATGGGCTTCGTGGGGTGGTGAATGCTTCCCTCCGTGAGGGAGCCTTCCCAGACCCGCTGAAAGAGGCGGTTATTAAACCGCTTCTTAAAAAACCATCTCTAGATGCGGCCACGATGGCCAATTATCGCCCAGTCTCAAACCTTCCATTCTTGGGCAAGGTGATTGAGCGAGTGGTTGCTGAACAACTCCAGGCACGCCTGGAAGAAGCGGACCATTTGGATCCCTTCCAGTCGGGATTCAGGCCTCATCATGGGACTGAAACTGCCTTGGTCGCACTGGTTGATGACCTCCGGCGGGCTAGGGACAAAGGTGAGAGCTGTTTCCTAGTTCTGCTGGATCTCTCAGCGGCGTTTGATACCATCGACCATGACATCCTTCTGGACCGTCTTGAGGGGCTGGGAGCTGGGGGCACTGTCATACAGTGGTTCCGCTCCTTCCTCCTGGGCCGTGTTCAGAAAGTGGTGGTGGGGGATGAGTGTTCAGACCCCTGGGCTCTCACTTGTGGGGTGCCTCAGGGTTCTGTCCTCTCCCCCATGCTTTTCAACATCTACATGCAGCCGCTGGGAGGGATCATCAGGAGGTTTGGGCTGGGTGTTCATCAGTATGCAGATGATACCCAGCTCTACCTCTCTTTTAAATCAGAACCAGTGAAGGCGGTGAAGGTCCTGTGTGAGTGCCTGGAGGCGGTTGGAGGATGGATGGCGGCTAACAGATTGAGGTTGAATCCTGACAAGACAGAAGTACTGTTTTTGGGGGACAGGAGGCGGGCAGGTGTGGAGGATTCCCTGGTCCTGAATGGGGTAACTGTGCCCCTGAAGGACCAGGTGCGCAGCCTGGGAGTCATTTTGGACTCACAGCTGTCCATGGAGGCACAGGTCAAATCTGTATCCAGGGCAGCTGTTTACCAGCTCCATCTGGTACGTAGGCTGAGACCCTATCTGCCTGCGGACTGTCTCGCCAGAGTGGTACATGCTCTGGTTATCTCCCGCTTGGACTACTGCAATGCGCTCTACGTGGGGCTACCTTTGAAGGTGACCCGGAAACTACAACTAATCCAGAATGCGGCAGCTAGACTGGTGACTGGGAGCGGCCGCCGAGACCATATAACACCGGTCTTGAAAGACCTACATTGGCTCCCAGTACGTTTCCGAGCACAATTCAAAGTGTTGGTGCTGACCTTTAAAGCCCTAAATGGCCTCGGTCCAGTATATCTGAAGGAGCGTCTCCTCCCCCATCGGTCTGCCCGGACACTGAGGTCCAGCTCCGAGGGCCTTCTGGCGGTTCCCTCCCTGCGAGAAGCAAAGCTACAGGGAACCAGGCAGAGGGCCTTCTCGGTGGTGGCGCCCGCCCTGTGGAATGCCCTCCCATCGGATGTCAAGGCGATGGACAACTACCTGACATTCAGAAAACATCTGAAGGCAGCCCTGTTCAGGGAAGTTTTTAATATGTGATATTTTAGTGTATTTTTCATCTCTGTTGGAAGCCGCCCAGAGTGGCTGGGGAAACCCAGCCAGATGGGCGGGGTACAAATAATAAATTATTATTATTATTATTAGAACTGGCACTATTACAGGTACTACATAATACTTGTCCTGCACGGGAGAAATTGATATTTTGGTGTGGCAGTACCTTCACTTTGGAACTCCCTGTCTATTGACATCAGGGCAGGAGGAAGAGACGTTTTTAATGTTTGACCTTCTTCTATGTTTTTATATGTACTGTAAGCTGCCTAGAGTGGCTGGGGAAACGCAGCCAGATGTGCGGGGTATAAATAATAAAATTATTATCATTACTACTACTACTACTACTACTACTACTACTACTACTTTTGGGATTTTGCATAGATGGTGTTTTGATGTTAATGGGGTTTGAATGTGCATTCACAGAGACATACCTGCAATGGGGACTGACTTACAAAGATTCCCCTCTGACAAAATGCACCTGACTGACACACATATTTGCAAAGGCAAGTTTCTCACGTTAGACTTTTAAGTGCACTCATAAAATATCTGAGGTGCACACCTAAAAATATGTACACATTGCCAATGTGAAAGCCACTTTCATGGAAACACTTGGTCAGAGAACTATTAGATGCAGCTCCCTTTTCAAGGTATGTCCATTACAAACTACGTTTATCTTGTGAAACGGTCCTTCGACATGAACCTTTCTCCTTTCAAATATCCACCTAGCCCAGTTCTGTGTACTCAGACTTGCAGTGGCTCCCCTGGCAGAGGGTCTTTCCTGTCATCTACAACTGAAGTGGGGAACCTTTGCCCCTCCAGATGATGCTGAACTGCAACTCCCATCATTCCTAGTAAGTATGACCAATGGCCAGGGGAGATGGGACTTGTAGTTCAGCAACATCTGGCAATCCAAAGGTTCCCTGCACCCAGGACCAGTGCTATCGTTAGCCTAACTAGGCAGCTACCCAGGGCACAGACCGCAGAGGGGCCCAGTACGAACCTTACAAGGGCACAGTTTTACACAGATTATCTTTCGTTATATCTTAGAAATTTCTGATAATATTTTACTTTTATTTTATATTTTGAAGATTTTATCATTTTTTAGGTAATTTATACATTAGAATTGTTTTTTATGTATATATGAAATAGATAGACCATAGAGTTGATTAGAGGGTAAAGTAAAGGTAAAGGTACCCCTGCCCGTACGGGCCAGTCTTGACAGACTCTGGGGTTGTGCGCCCATCTCACTTAAGAGGCCAGGGGCCAGCGCTGTCCGGAGACACTTCCGGGTCACGTGGCCAGCGTGACATCGCTGCTCTGGCGAGCCAGAGCCGCACACGGAAACGCCGTTTACCTTCCCGCCGGTAAGCGGTCCCTATTTATCTACTTGCACCCGGAGGTGCTTTCGAACTGCTAGGTTGGCAGGCGCTGGGACCGAGCAGCGGGAGCGCACCCCGCCGCAGGGATTCGAACCGCCGACCTTTCGATCGGCAAGTCCTAGGCGCTGAGGCTTTAACCTTTAGCGCCACCTGCGTCCCTGATTAGAGGGTATCCACACACAAAGTTAGAATGCACTTAATTTTAAATTGTACTGTCACATCTTAATCTTATTTAGAAAATGTATTCATTATTCTAGTGAGCTATGGCTGATAAAATAAATCAACCATCTGGAGCTCAGTACTGCAAACGAAAGGCTAAAAAAGCTGTACAAAATCCCTTTGTACACAGAAAGCAATTGACTAACAAGAATATGACTATACTCTTGTTGAAACTAGCACTGAGGGAGTTGAATGTCGTGCACCCACTACAAATCATATAAACTCTAAGACAGAAGTTTCACAGATTGGATATATTTCTGGAAAACAGAAGAAAAAGGGGGTGTCAAGAAAAGAGAGTACTGCAAAGTCAGCAAAAGAAGGTGGTATTGTGCCTGATTTGAATTACAGTGACCTGGCTAACTGGTCTAACTATTGCAGTGAAAATTTGTGACAATATGGACCGCAGCAGGTTGTATCACATGATTTTTGCAAAGGCTAAAAAACCAAAAGTTTTTCTCCTATACCATACAAGAGGAGACTTGAATTGCACTTATCTGAAGGCAAAACAATTGATGATATAAAGCAGCAGAAAATTAGGCAAGATTGGAGACCAGTCTTGGAAGGTTTGAGTGCTTTGGTCAGAGTTCTAGGCATGCAAAACTTGGCATTCCATGGTACAAGTAAAAAGTTGTACAGTGCTAGCAACTGAATATTTTTGAAGTTTGTAGAATATCTAGCCCTTTTCTATCCTATCATGAATGAACTTTTGTGCAGAGTTAAAGATCAAGAAACAATGGTTCACTAGCTAGGGAAAAATAGTCCAAATGAGTTTATACTGCTATAAACAGAAAAAAGCACATCCAAACTCAGCCAAATACTACCCAATTATTGTGGGCAGCACACCTGATGTTAGTAATATTGAACAAATGACAATGATTGTGTGTTATGTTGATGTAATCAAACCATCAGCCTGAGACTGAGGTTATCATTAGAGCACTTGACCTAGAGGAACTGGTGACAAAATTTGCAGAGGAAAAGGAATGTAGTGTAAGATATTGTTGTGCCTGAAACTGAAACTTTTAAACTTTAACATATAAACTTGATCTCACTCTGTGAGATCGAGATGCTACCTCAGTGGAAATAGAAGTTACGATAGCTGTCAACTGCCATTTTTGCACACCTACCTCCTAAGCTCTTTGACTGGTATCTTTACCTGACAGATTTGTCAGCTGTCTGTCTGGAGCTTTTAGCCTGACTGCCTTGCTGGTGAACCTCTCACTTTTAACATAAAGGTAAAGGTAAAGGTACCCCTGCCCGTACTGGCCAGTCTTGACAGACTCTGGGGTTGTGCGCCCATCTCACTTAAGAGGCCAGGGGCCAGCGCTGTCCGGAGACACTTCCGGGTCACGTGGCCAGCGTGACATCGCTGCTCTGGCCAGAGCCAGAGCCAGAGCCAGAGCCAGAGCCACACACGGAAACGCCGTTTACCTTCCCGCTGGTAAGCGGTCCCTATTTATCTACTTGCACCCGGGGGTGCTTTCGAACTGCTAGGTTGGCAGGCGCTGGGACCGAGCAGCGGGAGCGCACCCCGCCGCAGGGATTCGAACCGCCGACCTTTCGATCGGCAAGTCCTAGGCGCTGAGGCTTTAACCCACAGCGCCACCTGCGTCCCATCACTTTTAACATGAGCCATAGTAATTCGGGTTATTTTCTGTTCTCTCAGTGCAGCAATATCTAGTTCTGGGAGTGTTAATCCTTCCTCTTTCACAGGTATACTTTGGGCAGAGGTGTTAAAATTTAGTTAATAGAATCAAGCCGGCTCTTCCCCCCACCCCCCTCAGTCTTTTGTGTGCTTTTGAAAGATGTTAGGATAATCTCTCCTTTGATTCTTCCTCTGCCCCTTGGGGGTTTACTCCTGTTCTTTTTTGCCTTTATGACTATTCAGTTATCACCTGATATGGCCTTGTTGTTTTTTTAACTCCTACAGCAGCGTTCCTCAAAGCTTTCGAGGCTCCAAAAGGTTGTCCTGCATTAATCATGGTGGCGCTCTTAAAATCATTTAGGCAGCAAATATTACAGAAAATGTCGAAGCAGGAGTGGGGAGCCTGGTGCCCTCCAACTCCCAAGCCTGCATAGACAAGGGTCAGGAATGGGAGACATTGTAGTCCATCCACATCCCAAGGGCAGGGATGAGGTTCTGTTCCATTCACATTAAAAGGCAAATCTCCCTATTTTGTCCTTTCCGAAACAATACGAGAACCGAAACACAACAATCCTTTGAAAGTCACACTTCTCCAAATTTTGCAATGTGGTTCTTCAGCTAAGTAACTTACACAAAAATGCACATACAAAGGCAATGTGGGCATTAAAAAATGCACACATCCAAGAAAATAACAGACAAAAATTCATCATATTACAGGAAAATTGTTTGCAAAAAATGTGCATGTTGGCCAAAATTGCGTACAAAACTGGTATATTTGTAGGAATACTGGCAGATTTTCATTAGGACTTTAAAAAATAATAATTACCACAAAATGATCTGAAATGTGAAGAACTTAGAATCTAACAACTATACTGTAGCAGTTCACAACTGTAATTTATTCCTCTATTCCCTAAGCATGAGTACTTAACTTCACAAAAAAGGATGCATCTCTTCTGGAATATTGTTTGATTTTTCAGGTTGGCAATCTGAGAAGCAGAAAGAATATATTGCACTGTAAAATAATTCTGGACAGTGATGGAGATAGAACAAGAAATACAAACCAATTTCTGTACTGCTCCAGTTCTTTTGATAAAAATGATTTGTGACAGGAGACCCTTCTCCCTCACATCCCATTTGATGGGTTTCTTCAGGAAGAACACAAGCACAGAAGAACAAAGAAGTCATTGGCAGAAGAAAGACATTGATGTATCCATCATGAAAAGGAAAGCTTTTTTCTTCCAAATCAAATGTTATATCAAATTGTTGTACATAGCGTAATAAGCGAAAACTATTGGTATTACTATTTTAGTTCCTATAAAATTTGCTTCCTAGCAGGGTCACTTTGATGTATCTGCTGCTGGACCACTTCAGCAGGCGCATGCAAAATGTAGGCTGTGATCCTATAGCCACTTTCCTTGAAGTCCATGCATAACACGTGGGGATGTAAGAAGGCATTAATTTTCATTCTGCCCTATATTTGTTGCATGCAGCCCTGTTTCCTTTCTACTGTAGTTTATTTTCACCAAAACCCATGTTGTTCCTCATATACCCTCAGGAGGTGGGATATAACCTTTAATTTAGGTGCCCTGTTTATTCTGCATGCTTTGAGACATAGTAAATTGTAGAAGCTCTTGCATTATATTGACACGCAACTTCAGAAATGACTGCCTCAAAAATCATCACTCTTCAGTGGTACGAAGTTAACCTCACAATAGCTGGCAACTACTATTGGCTGAAATTCAGGGCATTGGCGGCCCTGAATCAACTGGTTATGCTAAGCCAAGCATCAGTAGGGCTCATTCAAAGGACAATTGACACTCCTTTATAATTATGCAAATTGTATTGCCTCCTTTCAAATCCTTGGTCTTTTGTTCCCAAGAAATAAATAAGAGGAAATGGATATGTACACTTGAATTTCCCCAAGTCTTAAGGTGGACTACAACATGCTGACATTGCTGGCACCATTTATCTTCTTCATACACAGGGCTTTTCTTCAGATGGAACTCACCAGAACTGAGTTCTGGCACCTCTTTGGTGTGTTCCGGCAGCTCTTTAAGTCAGGGCTGTGCACTGGCGGAGGGCACCAGGCCTGAGGCTGTGCGGCGCAACGATCAAGTTGCCATGGTGATCGTGTTGGTGCTGCACTTGTGGCTGCGTGTCAGAGGTGGTGGAGGTCAGCAGCAGTGTTGCCGAAAATGGTGGTGGGAGCGAAGAAGAGAAGGTGGGTGCTCAGCGAGTTCCACCACCTCTTTTTCTTAAAAAATAAACAAAAGTCCTGTCCATATATACCTGGCAGTAAAACAAATGTGAACATTCTTATTGTGCTTTCCGAATGTCTTTTGTGGTCAATGGGATCTTTGTGGTGCTAAGACATAATCAGATGCAAAAATCTTTGATTTACCTAACCAAAAAGGAGACTACTTTTCTTTGTTTCTTTTTTACATTGCCCTACAGACACCAACGATAGAGAAGTTATTTAAGCCATTGCAGATTCTAACTAGCACCTTCCACTTTTGACACCTCACAAAGCAGTGGAGTTGTTTGCATCCAGCTTTCAAGGATCCACTGGGTTTTGAGGGACTTGCAAATATTTACAAGTAGTGGCACTGTTTTTGTCTTAGTGACCTCGATACACGTTTTTGCCTTATTTTTAGGGAAATGTTTGTTTAAAAAAAAAAACCTTTCAGCAGCCTCATAAGCATATTTGGAACCATCCCAAGTTACTGAGGGAAAAGCGGGAGAGAGATTTTCCATATTCCTGAAAAGTGCTCAGCTGAACTAACTGTACGTGTTGCAGGCTCTTTATACAAGAGCCAGTGTGGTGTAGTGGTTAAGAGCGGAAGTCTCGTAATCTGGGGAACCGGGTTCGTGTCTCCGCTCCTCCTGGGTGACCTTGGGCCAGTCACACTTCTTTGAAGTCTCTCAGCCCCACTCACCTCACAGAGTGTTTGTTGTGGGGGAGGAAGGGAAAGGAGAATGTTAGCCGCTTTGAGACTCCTGAAGGGGAGTGAAAGGCGGGATATCAAATCCAAACTCTTCTCTTCTTCTTCTTCTTAAATTTAAATGTCTAGCCCAACACACACAGACACACACACACACATCCCAAAGTCACAGTTCAACAGAGGCCAAATTCAAAGGGCTTAGACATGCCATAACCTTATGTTGGACTGTCGCAATTGTCCATGAAAGCTACCCTGCAGTGTCGGGGTGGGGGGGACATGCCTAAAGGTTTAATAATTCCTGAAGCTCTATACCTGAAGGAGTAGCTCTTCCTAACTATTTCCACCACTGGCTTAAGAGCCGCTGAATGACTCCTCCTCCTGCAGTATTGTGGGTGACCACCAGCTTTGCCAAGAGAGGCTTAGCTGCTCATTCAGTTTGTGCACAGAAGGCTGAATCCTTCTCAGAAAGGCCTATTTCACTGGAGCTAGCACTTTATCTTATTTATTTATTGGTTTTACTACCATTTATTCTATCTTTTAAGTATTTTATCCTTTTTATGGCAAGCCACTTTGGGAATCATCCTGGGCTATGAAGTTGGGGACACATTTACATAAAAAAAATTAATAAAGAAACACTATTGGAGGATGAACACTCCCCCACAGATTTTCTACTTGCAACAATCCCGCCTCCACTCCCTCTTCACAGCATCTCTTCACTGCACACTGCTTCACCCACTCAGATTCCTAAAATTCCAGCACAGGCGATGGAGCCCTTCAGAAATGGGAAATGGAAAGGAAAGATGGGCATATGTGGTGCCCTGCTGCTATGGTGTTGCCAACATCTCTTGGCCAGTATCCAGTTTCTTCAAATGGGTTGGAAGTTAAGGGACCCACATCAGGAGTGCTTGTGAAGTAATGTTTGCTTTATTGGTTTTGAGAGAAATAAACTCAAAACTCTTTTTGTAAGTGAATGATTATTTTTTTTTTGAAAACAACATAATAGTTCACCTACTCTGTAGGTTCAGTCACAAGTTAAGATAAATTATAATCTTTGGAGGGGAGAATAATGCCAAGAACCTACCCAGAGTACACTTTTAATCTTTTTTTACGTGGTTTTAAGTGGTATTTTGGTATTTGCTGACATTTTGCACATGATTGGATTTCAAGCACTGTAAACACCAACAGCAATTACCCAGACAGCACTGTGTACCCAAAATAATAACACTTCTGATCATTACTTCTTGTTGTGGCATCTTTTTTTTTTTTTTTACCATAACCACTTAATTCATTATTTGCCTGGTTGGCGGGGAACTCTTGTCAGATTGCCCACCCATTGTCCAACCTGTACATTTAGAACATTAAAAAAAAAACAACCAGCTTTGCAGAAGGTTGCATCATTATTGCCTTTCCTTCATCCTCGAAGAAAACATATTGTAAAGCAGTTTTCTCAGTTCTTAGTAATTTCTGCGCTTTCTGTTATTACACAACACAATGGTACAGTTCTTCCAAGGCTTATCACATTAAAATAGTCACATATTTTCATAACAAAAAGCAAGTGTGTTGCTCCCTCTCCGCACATATTCTTAAAACCTCAGCCTTTAATGTGAGCACTTATTAAAAAGAACAAAAGCAAGCACTTTATCCAGTTTCCCTTTTTCAACTAATGCCATGGAAGTTGCCACCACCTTTAATTGTCCTCCTGTACCCTGGATCTGGTCGCTCCCCCAGAGTCCTTTGTTCCTCGCTGGTACGTTGGAGGGGGAAAGGAAACAGACTTTGATTCCCTGACAACAAGCTTTTTCACCTGGATACTTCCTGCTGTCTCGTGGCGGCTGCCCTTTGCTTCACTAGAGAGCTTTGACATCTCCTATGGTTACTCATCTGCTTCTCAGTCTGGCTTTAGCCCTTTCCTTTCAACAGCACTTGCAAAGACTCTTTAGAGACCCAAAATGGCATAAACCAATATTTGGTCAGCAGGACTTGGAAATATTTTGCCTGTCTCTAACACAGAAGGGAGAAAATGGATCAATTTCCTAAAATTTATAAACCGCTTGAGTGCAGGAGGAAAAAAAAACACCTCAGTGATTTACAAGAAAGATAAAACAATCCAGTTATCATGGGGGGGGGGAGTACAACCAGAATTTGAAACATACAGAAAGTTAAAACTACACCAGAAAAGACTAAGAGGAATTGAAACTTATACAAACTTATTAAACATATGGCTTACCTGCTCAATAGAGGCTTCAAGCTTACTTGAGGCTGGTTGTCCTGCACCTCCGGCCTATCTGGCAGCAAGTCCTGCAGGCATATACAGTATGCCAGATTCAAAGTTCAACAGTCAGGAAACCCAGTCCAGGGATCACTCCACATAAGCAAAGTCCAATGTCCAATGGTTAGTAAACACAGTCCCGAGTCAAACTCAAAGCACAGTCCCATAAAGGTTCTAGGGCGTCCAAGCCGAGGTCCATCAACATGGGCAGTTGAGCAGACACAGCCCCTCAGCTCTGCTTCCCTTTTGTACCTTGCATGTTGATTGCAGCATCTGGGCTTGATGAGGCTGGTGACCCTCACCTGTTCTGAGCCTGAGGAATCACACACTTCCTGCCAGAGCTAACGAGCCCCACCTAGGCTGTGCGCCCTTGCCTGTAGAGTGTACCACCTGCTGCTCCTTGCACCTTGGAGCTTGTCTTGTTTGTGGAGATGGGGGCCTCTCTGGCTCTGATGAGGGGTCCTGCCCTTCTGCACACTGACCCCCATCCCTCTGTCATCCTGTGTGTACTTCCACAACCCCAACCTCTCCTTTCCCATCTCAGGCTTGCCCCAGTGGGTCCCAGTCACAGCTGCACCCCTCGCCAGGATCTTCTTCCTCCTCCCTGCTCTCCCTGCTGTCCTGCCAGTTCAGGACGCTGGTGGTATCTGGTCTGTGCTTACACATTTGTGAGTTTGCTCATGCTCAAAAGCTCTCTCTTCTTTCTTTGATCCATGTCTTGGGTCCTGCCTCAAATTCTTAGACATTCCCATGCATGGGAATGCACAGGACCAGTCATTAAACAGAATCTGGAAACATTGAGGAGGGCAGTGTAAATCAGGCAGGATAAAATAAATTTGTTTGTTTGTTTAACCTCCATCCATAGATCTCAGGGCAATTTGCAATATATATGTAAAAAAATGATACATAAGAAAAATAAGAACAAAACCAAATCAATAATTCCCCCTCCCACAACACATTAAAAGGGGTATCAAATGTTACTTCATGATAACTGAAATATCAGGATGCTTTTTAAGGGCAGCCCCAGATAGAGTGTGATCTGTCCTAGAGATTACTGTGGTACAAATGATTAAAACAAGTTCCAACTTGGCCAGAAATGGTCACAACTGGTGCACCAGCCAAAGCTGGTAAACAACACTCCTAGTCCCCTATGCCCCCTGAGCTTCTAGATTAGGAGCAGTGGATCCAGGATCACTCCAAACCTATATTCCCCATCTAGAACAGGCTATACTTCAGTCTAAACCCATATTTAAAAAAGTCTCCCCCACCAACAGACCTTCCATCCTGTCTGGAATTATATTCAAGTTGCTCAAGGCTGGAAAATATCATTAGTAAGCTGCCAATATCCTTTGCCTCATAATGGCAACAGGAAATATTATATTAATAATATGGAATATTCAATCACCCAAGCAAGAAAGATTATAAATGAGGTTCCATGAAGTGTTATTATCAGAATCCATCCTCCTCACGCTAGTACATTGTAGTGCTTTGGGGAGGCAGATCCCCAGTGCTTCTAAATTAACCATTAAAGGCACTTCTTGACACGGCTGGAGTGGCATGAATAGGTTAGGCAAGAATGATGGGAATGAGCACAAGGGGATCTCTAGCTTATGAAGCACCTCCATCTCAGTGACAAAGCATCAAGATAAACAGCTGGCAGGTGAGTTAAACATCTGTGTGAATGTATCAATAGGGCAAGGAGGCCGGGGCAGTTAATCATCCTTGGGTTTTGATCTTACTCATCCCAGTTGTCCAAGATTTTCAACAGTTATGAAGTTAGAAAGCCTGCAGTGGCATCAGGGCTACCCAAAGCATTGTACAGAGTGTCACATGTACAGCTAGGTCTCTGATGGATGGAAATCATGGGTGTGTGCTAGGTGCGATTAACTCCCGGTTCTCAGGGAACAAGATCATTCCCTTGAGACCAAGGTAATTCACCTGGAGAAACTGAGGAAGGCGGAGAGGTTTGTGGAAGAATCCTTTCCAGTTTCAAATACTGGCGTGCCACTCTCAGCATGACAGATTTTCTGCTGTTACCGACAAGGAGGGTCTTGGATAAGGGGGCGTCGTTCCAAAAAAGAAGGAAATTATCCCACAAAGAGGATCTATTCCTTGGTGGATAAACTTACGTCATCTCATGCCAAGGATATGTCTGTTAGGATAAGGAGATAAAAGTAATCAGTTATAAAATCGTTAGAAGCCCAGAGAGACGGCCTTCTGATGGGTGTGTAGACCACATGGTAATATGTCTGTCTAGCTCAGAGTTAGTAGATGTCACACACCATCTAAATATGTGAGTAGATAGCACTGGGAAGGCACCAATGATGGCGGGGGGGGGGGAATGTAGTCACGCAGTCCTAGAAGCAAAATTTAGTTGGCTGGGTAGGAAGTTGATGGCACATGGATGAGAAGTTGTTGGCAGGAGGAATTTGTTATGCACACAGGCATGTGTTGGGATAAACTGAGCTAAAGGAATGGACTTCACTTCAGGCTAAATGGAACCAGGCATTTTTCTTCCTCTCTCTTAAAACTGGGATCCACAATCACCCAATGAAGCCAAATGGTGGCAAATTCAGGACAGACAAAAGGAGGTACTTCATCACTCAGTGCATAATTAAAGCACAGAATTTGCTATCACAAAATGTGGCAGGAGCATCAATTTAGATGGCTTTAGGGATTAGACAAATTGATGGAGGATGAAGCCCTCAATGGCTACTAGTCATGATGATGACTAT
Organism: Podarcis cretensis; assembly: GCF_951804945.1. Classification (NCBI taxonomy): domain Eukaryota; kingdom Metazoa; phylum Chordata; class Lepidosauria; order Squamata; family Lacertidae; genus Podarcis; species Podarcis cretensis. The sequence continues at coordinate 82,183,000 of NC_137172.1, read as the reverse complement.
CTGCTACCTCCAGGATCAGAGACAGCCTATCTCTGAATTCTAGTTGCTGGGAAACAACAGCAAGAGAAGGGCTCCTAGGCTTTGGATTGATCTAGCACGACAGATCTTAAGCTCTTCATGGGAAGACTTGGCTGCATTTGCATCATCTATTCTAATTGATGGTGTGCAGATAATGTGGTAGAGGGAAATTGCATTTTAAATTTCAAAAGTGTTTGAACAGGAAATCAAGTTGTTCTGTGGGAAACGTAGCAAACTGCATGGCCGATAATAAAGAATAATTACTGACACGTGCAAATGTATTGTCTAAATTTAGATGTCTAATTACCAGTGTTGTTAAATTTCAACTTGCATGATGCACTGGATGTCCACGGGTGTTAGACCATATGGCTGAACAAAGTTCTTGTCTAAACATGTTCCATTTATTTATTTAGTAACCTGTCTAAAAACATTGCAAAGAGCATCCAAGTCCAATCATCTGTGTAATTATCATAATGTTGCCAGTTCATGACTCACTCTGTTCCTTACACTCAAGGCAGGACAGCAACAACTTTGAAGTTTCAGCAATATAGAGAGATATACGATATAGCACATCCTATATGCCCCATAAACACCTCTAACATGCTTATTTTAAAAAAGCTTTTGTCTTGTTTGTGGAATATATACAAGCTTACATTTTCAAAATAAGAAGATTACGGAAGAGGAGAGAAGCCCTCCTTAACCACCCTACCACTGTGCCTCTTGAATGTATGGAAAGGACTTTCAAATAGTTGCTCAGAATCTGGACTCTGCTTTGCAGTGCAGTCAAGCTCATAGTCATCTGCTAAAAATTAGTGAAGAATTGCTCTCTCTGGCAACTTCTGGGTACAGATGATACAAACGAAACTATCCTCAACTGGGTAACACTTTGTGGATGCTGTAGTCACATACAAGCAGGTTCATGCAAACAACACAACCTAGAGGAAAATGTGCATCACCCATCATCATCCAAGGATACAACCAAACAGTTCAATGAGGCTTAGATGGTGCAGATGTGCTTTCCAAAGTACAACTGCATTAGTGGTACATGTGAAAGCTGTTTCTGTGTATTGATCTATTTCATTGGATTAGACCATATATGTTTCTATGTTGATGAAAATAATATTCTCAGTCTGTGGTGGTACACAAGTGATGTTTTGTTTATGCACAGTAGCTTAAATTAGGAAGAAAAGGAAATGTACTGTAAATGTAGCAAGAATTCAGGACTTATTGAATGTAAAATACAATCTTTAGGTATCTATTATTGCGTGTAAATCTCTCAGTACACAGCAAATGCACATCAAATGTTCTTCAGCAGCCATGATTATTTCAGAGAATGTAGAACAATTTCTCATTATTTATATTAAAGTGTTCAGATGACACAGCCTTCTCATTTTGCAAACATTAGGAAACCATTACGGAGATTGGATATTACATTTCCACTGTCTCTAAAAGCCCCTCTTTTCTTCTTAGCATGAAAAGACCTCCAAAGCACAGTGTTTGCCGATGTGCAAATGCATTTCCCAGTTCCAGCACAATTGCTTTAGCAGAATTGATAAAGGACATTGTAATAAGAACAGCCTTGCTTTGTTCCTAATGTCCACCCCAAGAGAAAATATGTTTCTTCCTTATAATAAAGAATGAAAAGCAAAAATACTGAAAACACATTTTCCATTCATATTCACTTGCCAAAACAGATCATTCGCAGCAAAAAAACAAAAAAACAAACCACAGTGTGTCTGGCTGTTAACCAGAAGGTTGGTGGTTTGAGCCCATCCAGAGACGGCAGTGCATTCCCACACGGAAGGGGGTTGGACTAGATGACCCTCAGGATCCCTTCCAATTCTACAGTTCTATTATTTCTGTGAGCTCCACATTAACCTGTTCATTCTGTTGCTGATGTCTTCAAAGCTTGATTTTTTTTTTAAAAAAGCATCATTTTATTAATTATCTACAGCACACCTACCAGAAAATTTCTATACAGTGTTACCTCGGGTTACATACGCGTCAGGTTACAGACTCCACTAACCCAGAAATATTACCTCGGGTTAAGAACTTTGCAAGAAATAGACCACTTTTTACAAGTGCATCACCTAAAACGAATTTCAAAAGAAGAAAATGAGATATTAGACCAGACAATTACTCAAGAAGAGATAAAAAAGGCTATTAAAAGGATGAAAAGTGGGAAAGTCCCAGGGCCAGATGGCCTTTCGGCCAAATATTATAAAACACTAAGTAACCAAATATCCCCAGTGCTAGGAGAAGTGATGAATAATATATTAAAGGAAGGAAGGATCCCGAACACCTGGAAGGAAGCATATATTACTTTGATTCCTAAAAAAGATGCAGATACTCTGGAAGTGAAAAACTATAGGCCAATTTCATTATTAAATAATGATTATAAACTATTCACAGATATAATGGCAGAAAGACTAAAAAAGGTTTTGAACAACAAAATACATAAAGATCAAACGGGTTTCCTTCCAGGGAGGCAATTAAGGGAAAATGTAAGGAATCTGATAGATATTATTGAATATTTGGATATAAGTATAGACAGACAAGCGGCCTTGGTATTTATAGACGCTGAAAAGGCGTTTGATAACATCTCATGGGAGTTCTTGAAGAAAAGTCTGGAAACGATGGGAATGGGAGAGAAATTTAGAAGAGGAATAGAAGCAATATACAAGGAACAGAAGGCAAAATTGGTAATAAACAACACCACAACAGAATATTTTGGTATATATAAAGGAACTAGACAGGGTTGCCCCTTGTCCCCTTTACTGTTTATAACGGTACTAGAAATACTGAATGAGAGACTGAGGGGGGCAACAGAAATAAAAGGAGTGCAGGTAGGAAAGAGGGAATATAAAATCAAGGCCTTTGCAGATGACATCGTACTAACTTTAGAAGACCCAAAAAAGAGTGTAAAAGAAGCTTTACTAAAGATTGATGAATTTGGAGCCGTGGCAGGACTTAAGATAAATAAAAATAAAACCAAAATGTTGGTTAAAAATTTAACAAAGGAAGAAATAATAGATTTAGAGAGAAGGACGGAAATTGCAGTAGTTAAGAAAGTGAAGTATCTTGGGATATGGGTCACAGCTAAGAACATAAATTTATATAAGGATAACTATGATGTCACCTGGAGGAGTATAAAGAAAGACATGGAATTTTGGGGGAGGATGAAACTCTCCTTTTTGGGGAGGATAGCTGTTGTCAAAATGAATATTCTGCCTAGAATGCTATTTCTATTCCAGACCATCCCCATACTTAAAGACCTAAAACAATGCAAAGAGTGGCAGAGAGTCTTGGCCAAGTATATCTGGCAGGGGAAAAGGCCACGGATAAAAATGAAAATTTTGATAGATAAAAAAGAAAGAGGGGGCTTTTCTCTCCCGGATCTAAGTCTATACTACGAAGCGGCCTGCATACTTTGGTTAAAAGATTGGATAAAACTGGAGAATAGAGATCTACTGGATTTAGAAGGCTTTAATAATTGGTACGGATGGCATTCGTACCTTTGGTATGGGAAAGTGAAGGTCCACAAGAGCTTTCTAAATCATATTTTTAAAGGACCTTTATACCAATCATGGGAAAGGAATAAAAATCTCCTTGAAAGAAAGACCCCATGGTGGATCTCACCAATTGAGGCTTTAACGGTGAAGAAAACAAACATGGAGGGAAAAAACGCCACCTATGAGGAAATGTTAAGAAAAACAGACCAAGGGCCAAGACTTAGACCTTATGAAGAGATAAAAAATCTATTCACTGGGTGGTTGCAATACCACCAGGTGAATGATTTGCTAAAAGAGGACAAGAAGAAGTTCGGTTTTGATGACAAAAAATCAAAATTCAATGTAGAAGTAATAGAAGGTAAAAACAAAACCCTATCTAGAATCTATGACATACTTTTAGAGTGGTATACAAAGGACGAGGAGGTGAAGGAGGCAATGATTAAATGGGCAATTGACTTTGGTTATAATATCGATTTTGAAAGGTGGCTGGAAGTGTGGAATTGTAATATAAAGTTTACAGCATGTATGTCTCTGAGAGAAAATGTTTGGAAGATGCTATATAGGTGGTACCACACCCCTGTGAAGTTGGCCAAAATGTATAGACTAAAAGATAAGAAATGCTGGAAATGTGGGGAGGTGGAGGGTGACCTATATCATCTATGGTGGACATGCAAAAAGGTGAAAGGCTTTTGGGAATCGGTTTACAATGAGCTTAAAAGAATATTTAAATACACTTTTCCCAAAAGACCCGAAGCCTTTTTGCTGGGAATGACGGGTAAAGATATTAAGAAAGAAGATAGAACGATATTCTTCTATGCCACCACAGCAGCAAGAATTTTATTGGCACAATATTGGAAAGTGGAAACTATCCCCAATATAAATGATTGGCAAATTAAAATGATAAATTATGCTGAGCTTGATAAATTAACAGGTAAATTAAGAGACCACGATGAACAGAAATCTCTGAAAAATTGGAGTAAATACTGGAACTATATTGGAAGAACTTTGCTTCAGGTTGAGAACAGAAACCGTGCTCTGGCGGCATAGCGGCAGCGGGAGGCCCCATTAGCTAAAGTGGTGCTTCAAGTTAAGAACAGTTTCAGGTTAAGAACAGACCTCTGGAACAAATTAAGTTCTTAACCCGAGGTACCACTGTACCTTTGTGAGAAACCATTTTTTCTATTACATTCATCACCTAGTGAACTGTTCAGAATAAGCAGAGTTCGTACTTCATCCTGAAGAGAGCATGCAAACTACAAAAGCTGGGGAGCTGCGCTATTTAGAGGCACCTGCTAATCAGTACAAGGCCCAAGGGGTACAACCCAGCTTCTCTTCTGATACTCAGCTTACATGTGTGGATGCCTGTTTTGAGTGCACTCAGACACCAAACCTCTGTATCCAAAGGGAATGAGGGATACACAGCCCCTGGTGAGGAAATAAGCCTTCTGAGCTTCAGAACTGGCTTCAGAATCCAGGGCAGAGATGGGGCAACCCATAGCCCTCCAGGTGTTGCTGGACTTCAACTCCCATCAGTTCTAGCCAGCAAGGTCAAATGGTTAGAGACGAGTGGAGTTGTAGTCTCACAACACCTAGATGGCTACAGGTTCCCCATGGAGATAGAGAGTGCTTAACTCCACCCAGCATATTTCCTTTTTCTAACCTGACTTCAGACATCACGCCTCCAGCTAAGCTTTGTGGCATCTGCCCTTCAGTGTTGGTCTACGTACCACTTGTGCTTTCCTGCCCTCCTTGGAGGCCCAGGAGACCTAGCAAAGCAGGGAGTACAGCTCTGTTGGCAAGTGGACCACCATATTCCACTCCAGGCAGCTCAGGCAGGATGCAAGGACTGCACCCACTTACAACTGAGCCATTGTTTCTCCACGGGACATGCTGTTCTCCTCCATCTTGGCTCCCTACTGCAAGGGTCACTTTGGCCACTGGAGAAGCGGCAGACCTTGGGGTCTCAAATTTCAGCAGCACCCTGTACAACATCAAAAGAGACTTTCCAGCAAATTGCTTGGCGAGAAACCTAGACCTTTCCTCCACCATCACCCAGATCCATTGTCAATGCTGCAACACAATTGTTGGTTGGCCAGGCTCTCACTTCATTCCTATTGTGGTCTTTCTCTGCATATATTTTGCACCACATACCTTCCTTCTCTCCTTTGTCCGAGTACTTACATCCAGAGTATGCGCACTGATAACGCTGGAGTCGCTGCCAGTCAGGGTAGACAAGGCAATGGTCTGATCTGGTATAAGGCAATTTCCTATGTTCTTAATAGCATGAAATAAAATATTGCCCAATCGCCTCTTCAAAGCACACTTTCCTGCAGTGGGACATGCATATATGTATTCACAGAACCAAAAGCTAAATGCATATGCAAACAGAAGGGTGAGACCTGTGTGGCTGTGTCCAGAAGCTGCCTGAGGACACAAGAAAGGACAGGACACAACAGATGGAGGAGCAGCAGGTTCTGCTGTAATTGCTGTGCCGTGTCAGCACAAATCAAAGCACGCTTGCTTGCTGGCCATATAGACTACAGCCACCCTCTCTAGCACCTGTTCAGGCTAATTGACCATTATTGCATCGGACTCATTCTGTGCTACAAGACCCTCATTCGAACACCATTCTTCCCAGGTCAGACATTAGTGATGAGAGTTCTGTTAACTACTATGTACTCACAGCAATCTAGCCAAAAGAGCAACCAACTGTGGTAAAGAACGGAACCAGTAGGAAGGCAACTGAGTGATAACCTCTGGCCAACCTTCCTTTGTTAGGGAGATTACTTGTTAATGGTCCATGAAGGTTGTTGTTGTTTAGTCGTTTAGTCATGTCCGACTCTTCGTGACCCCATGGACCAGAGAACGCCAGGCACTCCTGTCCTCCACTGCCCCCCGCAGCTTGGTCAGACTCATGCTGGTAACCTCGAAAACACTATCCAACCATCTCGTCCTCTGTCGCCCCCTTCTCCTTGTGCCCTCCATCTTTCCCAACATCAGGGTCTTCTCCAGGGAGTCTTCCCTTCTCATGAGGTGGCCAAAGTACTGGAGCCTCAGCTTCACAATCTGTCCTTCCAGTGAGCACTCAGGGCTGATTTCCTTCAGAATGGAGAGGTTTGATCTTCTTGCAGTCCATGGGACTCTCAAGAGTCTCCTCCAGCACCATAATTCAAAAGCATCAATTCTTCGGTGATCAGCCTTCTTTATGGTCCAGCTCTCACTTCCATACATCACTACTGGGAAAACCATAGCTTTAACTATACGGACCTTTGTTGGCAAGGTGATGTCTCTACTTCTCAAGTAGAGGTTAGGTTGGTGCTTCTATTATAGTTTGGGAGATAGGTGGACAATTTATTCCTGTGCGTGAATGAGTTAGCCAGAGGACTAGAGTGTATGAGAGTGGTTGTGTGTGTGTGTGTGTGTGTGTGTGTGTGTGTGTGTGAGAGAGAGAGAGAGAGAGAGAGAGAGAGAGAGAGAGATTGCTGGGAGTTGTGTAGTCATTTTGGGTGCAGGATAGCTTTCTTTCAGGGGGAGGTTGTTGCAGGGGAGCAGAGCTGCTCCTTCTCCTTGTAGCAGCATCTATACAGTTGTCAATAATTTTCTTTACACAAAAATGCAACTAGTCTTCATTGTTTTCTCCCCCTAAGAAGAGCAAATCCGGGTCATGCTGCCCTTGGGCCATCTCAGTTCTGAGTGGGGAAATGCAATACATAATTCATTCAGTTTGGACATAATGTTTCCACTGAATTGCATAGGCCTGGGAATTATCTGGCTATCTATTATCCTATTATCTGTGTTTAGGCTCTACAGGCATCTCGTGGGGGTGGCAGAAGCAGGGAACTGGTCCCTTGATGTGTTGTTGAGTGGCAAAAGTAGTTCTCTGCCACATCTATCCCTTCATTCTAGGAAACCAGCCATCTTTCCCTAGATCATCTCCACACACTTTCTTTTTTATAAGCATATTTGCTGCTGTTTCTTGCTTTCTTCATAACCCAATAATCCCCCTTATAAGACAGTTTTCTGAAAAGGAAGGACAGATACAACAAATGAACCTATCAAAACCACTCTGGAGTGATGCAGAAAAGGTAGCTCACCCTGGCAGGGGCACCAAACTTTGTCTGCAATATATATCTACCTTTTTAGTAGTCTTCCTTTTTAGGAAGGATCATTTTGGCAGGGTCTTCCAAGGGCCAAAATAGACTTGTAGCTGCTTGCTAAACACATTCTCACTGGTTGGCTATAAAACAGAGGTGGGTGTCTACTTTTATCCCTAAAACAGAGTGCAGAGGGATGGGAATGAAATTAGCCACCCTCTACTGCTTAAAGGACGCAGGTGGCGCTGTGGGTTAAAGCCTCAGCGCCTAGGACTTGCCGATCGAAAGGTCGGCAGTTCGAATCCCTGCGGCGGGGTGCGCTCCCGCTGCTCGGTCCCAGCGCCTGCCAACCTAGCAGTTCGAAAGCACCTCCGGGTGCAAGTAGATAAATAGGGACCGCTTACCAGCGGGAAGGTAAACGGCGTTTCCGTGTGCGGCTCTGGCTTGCCAGAGCAGTGATGTACGCTGGCCACGTGACCCGGAAGTGTCTCCGGACAGCGCTGGCCCCTGGCCTCTTAAGTGAGATGGGCGCACAACCCCAGAGTCTGTCAAGACTGGCCCATACGGGCAGGGGTACCTTTACCTTTACTTTTACTGCTTAAAGAGTCCCTACTTAGCTCATTTTTGAGAGAGGAGCCAGGCTGAGGAGGAAAAAAAATTAAAGCAGTAGAGCTTTAGGTGGTGGTGGGGAGTAGAGAGAGTTGTTTTGGTCCCTTCCCCTATGCACTTCATTTACTGTCAAAAGTAGACTGGAAAACCCCAGCTGGCAGCGAGAAAGAAGTAGGCTGCTGGCAGAAGCCAAAGGGTGAGAGCCAGGCTTGATTTCTGTTTGATACAAGACCTTCAGTGGTGTTAATGCTGTGAGCCCCTTGAGTTATATATGTGTGTGTGTGTGTGTGTGTGTGTGTGTGTGTGTGTGTGTGTGTGTAAATAAACCATATATCATAAAGACACCACAGTCTCTGCTGTTCCTCATTCCAAGGAAACCAAACCCTGGACAAGTGTCTGGAACCGCTGGGATCTCATACCACTCAGAGATTGGGCTGGTGTGCAACAATACTAAATATTGCCTCTCTCACCCACTGCAAGAAATGTACCAAGTCCATGACAAGGCAGCATAAATTAAAGAACAAATTAAGTTGACAGAAGTTAAGCAGTCTAGAAAAACACTCTATCGTTTTAATTAGGGCTGTTCATTTTCTGCAGTATCATGCAAGCATATACTATCTGCCTCCTTGCTCAGCTTGAGGAGCTGGAGTCTGATGAACTAATTCTGTCTTCAGGCAACAGCATCCACTGCCTCCAAGGGGGGTGGTTGTTCTTCCTAGATAGTCTCCAGCCATGCTTCTCCATCTCACCTAAAGAGTATCCGGATGAAGGAAAAGAGCTCCTGTGCCTTCAAATGAGGAGCAGAGGAAATTTCACCAGTTTCAGTGCCTGAGATGAAGTGCTTTCCCCACGCTCCACCCCAGTGGTATTATGGGAATTACTCGTTTGTGCTGAGAGCAAGCCAGTACTATTTATTCGTTTTTGTAACCTTACCTTCCACCAGGCAGCACACACAGATCCTTCCCCTCTGCTTACTATTTACCTTGCAACAGCCCTAAGATAGACATTAGACTGTTGGGCTCAGGAAGAGGGACTAGCCCAAGGTCATACAGTGAGCCTCATGGTCAGGGATGGCAGAGAAAGTCACTTCAGTTTGCATTTAAAGGCAAACCTGCCTAATTTGCACTTTCTGAAACAATTGTAGCACCCTGCTTGTGGTTAACGCTTAGCTGGAATGAAATATTCAACGCAGCAATAGAGAAATTAAAATAATAATTTGTCAGACAAATAAATATGAGGCACAGTGGTATATGGTTACCAAGCTCTGGCCCGGCCTCCTGCCATTCTGGCCAGCACTTATATTTCCTTAATCCAGCCCCCTTGCTCCTCCTGTGGCTGCCTCTGTCCAATCAGCCTGGTTGAAATTCCTATTGGCTGTTTGCTAGAACCAATCACAAAAGATACACCCATTTCCTCTTGTCCTTTTATGGGAAACAAAAAGCTATATATTCTTCTATCTATAAATGGCAAATAAGTAGTAATATATCTTACATGTGTCTCAACAAGGAACCTTAATTACCAGCTCACCTCGCCCTATTGCCCTCCAAAACAGATGGTTAATCTTAAATTTTTATCTTAAACAGATGTCAAGGATCATCATTGAAAGATCTCCTTCCTTTGGAGGTCTCTAAACAAAAGCTTCTACAACCATATGTATGCTCTAATGATGTTTCCTGCTTGGCAGGGGGGGCTAGGCTGGTGGCTGATGGCCCCTGTGATCTCTTCCAACTATATGAAATAAGAATCTAGCATAAGGATTTAACATTTCTTAGCTTCTAATTCCTTTGCATAATTACATTTAAGCCAATATATTTAATACATAACATAGATAGCTTTTTAAAAGGAAAAGAAATCTTAAAAGGATCTCAGTTTAAGAAAGAAACAACTTTAGAAAAAGACTTCCCAAAATACTCTCTTCCTTTCTGCCAGCTAGATGCTTTTCCATTGCTCTTGACCTTTGAACCTTAGGAAAATATGGCTCAAGTTTAATGGGAGGCACATGGTTTTATTTTACTATTTACCCACTCTTAATTATGTTTTTCTCTGCTTTTTTATCTTCTGTAATATGTAGGGTCAGTGTAACCTTGGCTGTCAGCCTGTAATTCCCTTTGACTTTGAGAATTGTTTTCTGCTATAAATCAGGGGGCCCCCTTATCCAGGAGAATAAACATCTTGCCAAGGTTCTTAGGCAGCTGGTCTTCTGCCTGGCATGAAACATTTGAAGATCTTTAAGCTCATTTTAAAATACAGGCCCTGATCAAGCCTCAATAAAAATGCAGGCTATGATTAGATGCCTCACAATAGGTGAACCAAAACACAGCCATCCTTCAGAATTTGCACTTCTCTGAATTTGGTGATGGAGCTCTTCAGCAAAGTCATGTGTACAAATATGCAAGTGCCTTTGGTAAAATGTGTGCATAAAAATGCATATTTGCATGAAAATAACATATGCATTATTTTAGGGCAGAGTGCTTTGTAAAAATGCGTATTAGGCAAAATGGTATACAAACATGTACCTTGGAAGAAATTTGCTTCAAAGTGCTAATGAATCTTCATGAGGATTTTTTAAAAATCACTTTCTGATATAGAAGATCTGAGTTTAAGATTGGAAAAGTGAGAAACTTGAGAGAAGCCAAAATCTTAGCCAGATTTATGGCTAAGTGGGAATTTGAACCTGGGTCTTTCTGGTTCCACCACACTGGTTCTCAGCCACCAGCAAAGGTCCTTGCAGGATGAGTGACGGTGGGCATTAGGTTTTAGCATGCCCTTTCAAGTGTCCCAAAGCACTGCAAACTGTTGCCCCACATATAAGTGACTTCATTCACCTTAGCAGCAGCTCACCATCAGAACAAGAAACTCCTCCTTGGTCTGGGAGGGTCATGAGAAGTGGAGCCAAGCATCTTTTGAAAGCAGCGTGAAACAACAATGGCTACTACTTTTTAATCTACTGGTTATTTTGGAGACAGGAACGAAGTCAGTATAAGGATCCAGTGCTAATGTTTGTACAGAACTAAATTATCAAATAGATAAAGCTAAGCAAAACTGCATAAACTATTTTTTAAAAAATTCTACAGTATGTCAAAAGAATTAAAAAAAACCAGACCCATGGATGACCTTTATGGCTGGATTCCTGCCTCTCCACCAATACAGGCACAGCCTGAGAGTTTAATTAGACTCACCTCTCCACGTAAGGACTCAAAGTTCAGAGAAATCCTTTTTCTTTCACACTCACAGTGTGAAATGGCATGGGGTGGGGTGGGGTGGGGTGGGGGAGGCAGGGTCTGATAGAGAAACAAATTTAAACCTCTATTTGACTTTGTCTGTGCTTCCTTTAATATATTTTTTAGCCTGAAGCCTTTTTTAAAAAAATCTCTGCCTTCCAAAGACTCAGCCTTATACCTTCCTTTGAAGATATTTAGGCTATGCCTCTTGAATGGCAAAGATCAATGGGCCATGAGGCTGTGATAAACTCAACTATATCACTGGGGGGGTGGGACTTAGCACCCATCAAAACGCTCAAAAAGCAACGTTTAAATGTGTGGAAATATTTTTAAAACCAAATTCCTGTTGCAGCTTCCTACTCCCACTTTCTCTCTGGCAGGGGAGTCATTTCAACATGGTGTGCATTTGTGACTCTTCTTTCAAATTAGCTCTTAGGCTCGGCTATTATCCCTCTTCACTCCCCCCCCCCCACTCCCCAAATGTGTTACTCACATTTAGTATATTCATTTATATTCATTCACAGCCTTTCATGCAGCTCGGCACTCACAGAACAAAACATGTGTGCCTGATGAGCTTCTGGATTTTCCATATGGGTGGGTAGCTGACAGGGTCTGGGGGAAGCATCCAATGTGTCGAGTCCAGAGCAGCAGATTTATGACAGTGACGCATTTGTAAATAACATCCTGTGGCTACTGTTGTTTTAGTAAGCCTTGAAGGGTAATTACATTGGAAGACCATTGGAGGTGAGTATGCTGGCGAAGATCACTGCTGTGTCCTTGCCTCACAACAAGCAGGCAGATGTTAGTGTATTTTATCGAATGAGCAAGGCAGGCTGGCAGCTTAGCAATGCTCAGAGGTGCCTTCCTGGGCTGCTGCTTTGCAAAGCTTTTTTTCTCTTCCTTTTGCCAAGCGTTCCACTAAACATATGCTATGACACCTACACCTGGGCACAGGGTTAATGATACACACACATAGATACACCTTTAGCTCCTTTAATTAGGCCCCAGGCAAGTTGATCTGAAGGATTTCTGCCTGCTTGTTTCCATCCTTCTGGAGTCACAGGCTGCCAATGAGCATGTGCAGAGTGCCTTTTCACCAACTAAAAAAAAGTGTTTAAAGAAAACAAGGAAAATACCCCCAAGCACAGTCAGAAGAGTATCATTTTTTTAACACACACAGAGAAAGCCACGTTTTATTGAGAACAGGAAAACAACTGAAACAGTGAGCAAACAATTTTTTCCCTGGCTCCTCCTATTCTGAAAACTGATGAGGAAGGGGGGGGGGAAATCCCAGTAGGCCTGCAAAGTTCTGACTGCTTGACAGCTCTTTCCTTGGTCTACTGAAGCCTTGTGCACTTGATACATTTGGATAACATTTCCATTAGGGCACCCTCTGCAGGTACTCAGTAGGGCTGTGGACTGGATTTGGCTAGGACACAAAACAAATCAGATGAAGAAAGTCACCCCAAGTCCCTGAATGGAGCAAGTGTGGACAAGGAAGCAGACCTCACAGGGAAACAGACCCGAAGAAGGAGGAGGAGGAGGAGGAGGAGGAGGAGGAGGAGGAGGAGGGGAGTTTGGATTTGATATCCCGCTTTATCACTACACTAAGGAGTCTCAAAGCGGCTAACAATCTCCTTTCCCTTCCTCCCCCACAACAAACAGTCTGAGGTGAGTGGGGCTGAGAGACTTCAGAGAAGTGTGACTAGCCCAAGGTCACCCAGCAGTTGCATGTGGAGGAGCGGAGTCGCGAACCCAGTTCACCAGATTACGAGACTACCGCTCTTAACCACTACACCACACTGGTTTGCTTGCCTAGGAATGTGGGATGGTGATGGAAGGAATTGCAAGAGGGCTTTCCTGCCCCAGAAAAAAAAATGTTTCGTCAGAGCTGCCAGGAAAGAAAATTCCTTGACTGAACAAGTAAAGCATGGAGTGCACTTACTCTTTGCAGGAGAGTTTACCAGTGGACTGGTGTATTTAGAGTGTGCTGTAACACCTAATGCCTTATAAAAGCCATTGAGCCAAGCATTTTCTGTGACTAGGACCATTTATATAAGGAAGAAGGTGGCAATGGGAAAGAAGCAGGTCCTTTTGACATCACCATAAGACTTGCTTCCCTGTCTACTTTTATCTCCCCTCCCTTCCTTCAGAGCTGCTTTTATAGAAGGCTCTGAGCCATTTTCAAAGTCATTCTCTGCAGCTGCATCTAACATCCTCTGTTTTCTATCAAAATCCTTGCCAGCAGCCCCTGTGGAATGGGATCCTGATCCTACATCCCTGGAGGTGGGAAACCTAGGCTGCAGCAGGTTGGTCCCTAGGGTTCCTTCACCTACAAACACCACACTGTTTGGCACAAATAGTTTCTGGCTTCTGCATGTGTGTAGCTGTTGGTGGACTGAGCTACATCCTCTGTTGGCAGTGCTAATTCCCTCCCTGCTTTTCCAAACCTTTCTAGAGGTGAACTAATAGTGCGAAACAACCCCCCCCACACACACACACACTTCCTTGAGATGAAAATTGCATGATGAAAAGCGTTTCATCAAGGAGATCATTAACATGCGATCAAAAACTTCCGTGTTTTGATATCCCAAATTTATAATTGCATTTAGCACCTTGGAGCCACCTCCCTATGTAGTCTTCTGGCTGAGCTACTGAAATATAGCCTGCTAAGAAGCATGAAAAAGAAGAAACTCTGGTGACTTCCATGTGCAATACATTGCCCAGCCAAGCCATTTCAGCTTACAAACAACATATTAAGCAGGGCTTTCCTGACACACCCACGCATCGAACTGCCCATCACAGATTAGATCCATTTCATATATCTGGTCTCCTGAGGTTGATGCCAGGGGAAGTTCAAGACATGGGAAAAAGCAGCAGTAACACTGTAATTTATATTCATCCTCAAGAGTGAACCACAGAAGTGGGTGGTAGATGTGCGTAAGTAAAAAGCTTTGATCCCATAGGGGTCAGGCTGGGGTCAAACTAACAGCTCTGCACTTGAATCACCCATGCTCACCTCTGCCTTCCAAATATTTGATAGGCAGCAATGTATAAATTGCTCATCTTATGAGCAAGGTTGATCAGGACTGGTCCTAGCATTAGGTAGAGTGAGACAGAACTCACCATGAACACCTCCATTGTTCTCTTATACAGTGGTACCTCAGGTTACATATGCTTCAGGTTACATACGCTTCAGGTTACAGACTCCGCTAACACAGAAATAGTGCTTCAGGTTAAGAACTTTGCTTCAGGATGAGAACATAAATCGAGGTCTGGCGGCGCGGCGGCAACAGGAGGTCCCATTAGCTAAAGTGGTGCTTCAGGTTAAGAACAGTTTCAGGTTATGTACGGACCTCCAGAACGAATTAAGTACTTAACCTGAGGTACCACTGTAATGGCAATGAGAGGTGCAGGAACTGAGTTCCGGTGAGTTCCAGCTAAAAAAAGCCCTGCCCAAAGCTAAAATAAAGGCATTAATAGCTGGCATTAATTCTAGCTGCAAGTACCTTCTAGCACATTTGGATGCAACTTTCGGGAAAACAGAAGAAAGAGCAGAGATAGCCAGCACAAATGGGAAACAAAGTGCCAGGCAAGGAGGAATGTTAGCACACAGGGGTGTGCATAAGAAATTGTGGTCAGTTGTACCTATTGGAGGGGGGAAACAGGAGATGAATTAATGCATCAGGAAGGGAGCAGTGTGAAACAGTTCTAAGGACCTCTGCAAAAATTAAACAATAGGTTTCTCCCCCAAGGAGGGGAGACAATGGAGTTTAATGCCATTGGGACTCAGCTAGATTGGTAAAGAAAAAGCATTGTATATGCGATATAACACTATGACACCAGATGGCGCTGTGGAGTCCCTTCTTTCCCTACCGGATCTCCCTGTATGAGTTTTTTTTTTTAAAAGATATTTATTAAAGATTTTTTGATTACCATACAAATAAAGAAACAGAATAACACATATCATTACATACTTTCTTAACTTCTTTGGACTCCCTCACATCTCCCGCTCCTGCGTTCCTGATTTATAAATATCTAACCAGCAATTTATCCCCTTATTTCCATTCTTATTATCTATTTTTCCAATATTATATCCCTGTATGAGTTTACAACACGTTTAACTGAATCGCTTCTTTGACATGTCTAGATCCAGCCTAGGTCAAAGTCTAGGATTGGGGAGAGAAGAGAACCAGGAGCAGAACCAGGAGCAGAACCCAAGCCTTGTCTTCACTTTCACAGCTACCTGCTATGAGTTTATTTTCATACCTACCTAGGGTTGTCTTGCTGACTCACTGTTTTACTACTTTACTGGCTGCAAGTATGTGTCAGCTTTGCTCTGTTGACTCTAATGTTTAATCATTCTATTTCTAATAAACTCTTTAGATAATCTATTTCTGTTGTCTTCTGGTCTTGCCTGAATAAGCTGGCTCACCCCAGCAAACATAGAACTGTGTGGTAGCTGAAGGACTACCTGCAGTCAGGTGTTATAATTAAATTAAATTAAATTCACCTTCAGAGAAATTAGACATAGGTAGGTTTAATCTCCTTCACTGTTTTGGGGTGTCGTGAGCAGGAGCTAATTGTTAGGCATTTCATTATTGCTGTATTTTAAATGCCAGGGAAGGGGAGAGGTGTTTGTGGGATTTTTTTTTCTGCCTCAGGTGCCAAAAGAACTTGGCCAGCCTTCTGAATGAAGCATCCTGGTTTTGATAGAGGCACAAGATCATTTGCTGCTTTGCCACCTCAGGGAGCAAATTGTCTGGGTCCAGCCCTGCTCCAGATTCTGTGCTTTCTGCCAGTGCTTTTGCATAGGTTTTACAAGAGGATTAAAACCATCTACTGGCAGCTTCTCAAACACCTCGTTATATATATGCTACAGCAATTTCAGCAACGCACAGATATGGAGGCAGGCAGGGAGCTGTTGCCACCCCTGGAATCTGCTGCTAAGAATTTGATCTGATAAGTTTAGCATGGTTGAAAGAGGTTAAATAATTTGCCCTCCTTTCCCCCAGTCTTTAAGCAACCTTGTTTTGAGTGCAAAAGATAATTAAAATGCACTGAGGCCAGAGCTAATTTGCATTGGAATAACAGAATCACAGAATCATAGAATTGTAGGGTTGGAAAGGACCCCAAGGGTCTTCTAGTCCTGCAATGCAGGAATCTCAACTAAAACATCCACCACAGATGGCCATCCAACCTCTACTTAAAAACCTCCAAGGAAGAAGAGCCCACAACTTCCCCAAGGGAGACCATTCCACTGTCGAATAGCTCTTACTGTCAAAAAGTTCTTCCTGGTGTTTAGTCAGAATCTCCTTTCTTATAACCTGAAGCCATTGGTTCAAGTCCTACCCTCCAGAGCAGGAGAAAACAAGTTTGCTCCATCTTCCATGTGACAGCACTTCAGATATTTGAAGATGGCCACCATATCTCCTCTCAGTCTCCTCTTTCCTAGCCTTAACATACCCAGCTCCTACAACCTTTCCTCATAAGGCTTGGTTTCCATTATGGTATCTTGTTGGAGTAGAGGCCTTAATGTGAACCCAGGATCTGCTGGTATTTCCCTCCTTCCCTGATTGCTGGCGATGATGGTGGAAGAAGAGGTCCCACTACAAGGGTGAGAAACTCTGCAGGCCACGTGTCTGTAGTGGGCAGGGGTGGAGGAGCAATGGTTGTGGAATGTGCTACATTCCAGCCAAGCAAAAAGACCTCTCCATCCACCAAGCATTCTCAGAAGTCAAGGACCATTCCAGCCAGGCAAAATATCTCGCAAGGAGCACATAGAGAAGGGCACCTGGAGGGTATGTCCTGAGGAGATGGTGTAACGTAGGGGCTAGAGAGAACGGCCTGAGGCTCCCCACCTCTTGCCATACTACTTTGTATTTGCCTGCTGGATTAATGGTTGATTCTGACATTCAGGATTGAACATTTGTAGCTTCCATGTGGTCCCATCCTATGCTCCTCTGACACAACATAGGACTGCAGAGACCCTGTGGGACCAGCAGGATCACATGGGAAAAGTCCAGCCCCGACCATGAGGAAAAACAACAACAAAGAGTCTTGGGGCATCTGTAGGAATGGATTTATTATAGCATAAAGCCTAGGATATAACATAAAGCCTACAGCCCCCTTCATCAGATACAATCTTGCTATACACTGAAATAAACCCAAACAAGAATTCTCAACAACCTTGACCCACAAATCCCTTTTCTTTGCTTGCAGCCAAATCGGCCTCTTCAGATAATAACTACTGGCCTCTTGTCATCAGCAGTGAATTCTGTGGAATGCAGATGAGTAAAGATATCTCCCGCATTTCAAAAGCATGCTTCAGACCACTGGCCTTCAAATGGCGGGCCAGGACCCACTTGTGGATTGTGGCCTAATCCAAGGTGGGTCACTACCACCATGCAGATATATGTTAAGAGATTGAGAAATGGGTCCCTTAATGCATGTTTTGGTTAAAAGTGGGTCCTGGGTCTGAAAAGGCTCAAGACAACTTAGAAGCAGGAAACTGACATTTCTTTCATATCTTCCCTCCCTCCCTCTCTCCCTCCCTCTGTGTGGAGAATCTGACCCAGAATTCCAAGTTCAAATATTGAGGGCAAATCCCTAAGAGCATTGGACGACTCATTCTTGGGTGGGGGACAGTAGAGAGGGGAAGATTAGAATAACCTGAATTTCTTAAGCCTTTTTAATATCATAGCTGTTTGGCTAGATGAAGGCCTTCAGATCATCTGAAGCTGAAAGGGAAGAGAAGGAAAATGCAAGATCAGATCTTTGGGGTTTTTAAAGCCAATTTGCAACTCTTATGGAATTAAAAAGATGCTGATGAGCTCAGTTCGACAAGGTCTATGTTGGGAACAGGGAAAGCCTAAGTGAAAGTGACAGGGCTGGGAATAAAGTGTGATGTCTTCACCACCACGCATTAAGCTTTCAGCTCACACTCTTAAATCTTTTGCCTATAAATATTAAATAATTTATTGGTGTCTGGATTTTCTGCTGTTTTTTTAAGGACATGCTTCTATATTGGAGATAAGGTCTATGCCTGAGCCCACACCTTCCTCCACACACACACACACACACAATCTTCTTTCAATGAGCAAGGAAAATGGCTTCATCCCAGATAGTGTCAGCTCTGTAAGACCTTTGCACATGCTCAGTTCCTTGGTGACTTGAAATGGATCTTTCATAATGCCATACTTGTCAGGTGACATGAAAAGCATTGCCTGTGGCATTTGATACACACATTACAGTAATGGCTCAATGCAGGAGCTACAAACTTTGCCTCAGTGGGCAAATGTTTGCATTGCTGCCTTACCACCTCTCTCCCTCTCTTGGAGGTGTGTGTCCTCTTTCGTGGCAGCAGTGTCACTTATTGGCTGCCTGTGATGTGTAACATCATTTTTTTTGAAAGTGCTGCCTGTTGCATTTACATTGGGCAGAAGTGGTTCCTAAACTATAAGTTGCCACTTAGCCGGTGAATGCCAGCGGCAGGGGAACAAGAGCAGAAGAGTGGTGTGCTGTTGCACTCATGCTCCACTTGCATGCTTCTCATGTTGACCACTGTGGGATGTGGTATGCTGGACTAGATGGACCTTGGGTCTGACCCAAAAGGGTGGTTCTTCTGTCCCTAAGAGCAGCCACTTTAGCCCAATGTAGCAAAAACATCCAGCACTGAATTAAACAGAGAAGGCATAGTCAATGTGGTGGTGCTTTGCAGAAGACATTGAACTCCAACTCCCATCAACCCTACAGCGGCGTGGTTCATGGTCAGGAATGATGGGAGCTGCGGCCTAACGAATATCTGGAAGGCACCATATTGGTTACACCTGAAATAGGTTCTTCACCATAGAAGCACCTCATGCATTAATGTTTCAGGTGCCACGGGAGTCCCTGAGGTGTGTCCATAGCCAGTTGTTTAGTTTCTCCCTCTGACTTGGCGTGAAAAGAACAGCAGCTGATCTGCATGCTTCACCTGACAGAGAGATGCATTTGAACTGTATGCCTGCGAGGTCACTGTGCTGAGCTTGAGGCACTGGAGGAAGGGAGTTGAGAAACATCCAGTGCCCTGCCTTTGGTATAATGAGCCCCAGAATCATTACTCCGTGCCTGAAGCAGCCTCTTGTTTACTAAAACACCCTCTTCTGAATGTTAAATACCAGCCTCGGTGCTCTGAGACTTGAAGACACAAAAACAAATCTTGATTTCTTAACCAACACATGCAACACAGCAGCACTTTTAAAAAAGTTTTCTTTTTCTTTTTCTTTTTGCACTCATCGGAATAATCACCGACTGGTTCATAGTCAACAGCATTTAATAAGTCACCGAAATGCTTAAATTAGAAAATGATGCTGCTTCATCTCTCAACAGGAAGCTTATTAGAGCTTGTGTTGATTTGTAGTATACAAAAACACAAGAAGTGGAAAGGGACTGGAGGCTTATACTTTATTCATATTAACCAGCCCACTCCCAGGGTGCTCGGCAGATAATGCCCTAACTGCAAAAGTGCCACGCAAGATGACACGCCGGAATCGTCAAACATGAGGAGAAATTGACCCTGTGCTACAGCCCACTTTTGGCTTAATAGGAACAGCTGGTCAGTGAAGCGTTTGCTCAAAATTTAACAAGGCTTCAACACCAAGAGGCATCTGCCAATAAATCAAAAGGGAGAGCCCAGCTCAATGAGATTTAATTTAAATTCATATCTGAGGCTGACAGACGAGAGCTTCATTGCTCTTCCACAGGCCTCAGAAAAGAGTGGCATTGGCTCTGGAAAGGCATTTTGTTTTCTGTAAAGCAGTGCAACCATCTAGAGGGTTCAGAACATGTATGACGAAGACTACTGAGAGAGTGGGAAAGAGAGAGATGGAAAGACCTAGTGCAAGAGGACTGGCCCTATCAAGACCATGGACACATTTGCCACGGCTGTGGTTGCATGAATAAACCACATCAAGTGGGACACAAAACAATATTTAGAGCTGTAACAGCAACTTGAGATACAGATGGGTCTATCCAGTATTATGGTATCCTTCCCAGAAGGAAAGGAAATAATAGTTACTCCAATGCTGGATTAAAGTAATGGGAGGAACTCAGTGCTGAAGTACAGCTCAGGGTCTTGCCTTATCAAACCTATATACCCCATCCTGTCTTACCTATAGTCTCAGGTTCCTATAGTCATGTAGGGAGGACTAGCTTGGTTTTCATCCACACCAGAGCATTTTAGCACTGCTGAGGCACTGCCTTTCCATAATCAGCTGGAAACGGAGTTAAAAAGGAGCTATGGAGAGATTTAAGAAAGCTATCATAAGCAGCAAGTTCAGTTCCAAAATTCTGTACTAGGAAGATCTTGCACACATACGCACACGTGCAATGCAACACAATGCAATGCAACACGACACATAAAGGTAAAAGGTAAAGGTACCCCTGCCCGTACGGGCCAGTCTTGCCAGACTCGGGGTTGGTGCGCCCATCTCACTCAAGAGGCCGGGGGCCAGCGCTGTCCGGAGACACTTCCGGGTCACATGGCCAGCGTGACATCGCTGCTCTGGCGAGCCAGAGCCGCACACGGAAACGCCGTTTACCTTCCCGCTGGTAAGCGGTCCCTATTTATCTACTTGCACCCGGGGGTGCTTTCGAACTGCTAGGTTGGCAGGCGCTGGGACCGAACGACGGGAGCGCACCCCGCCGCAGGGATTCGAACCGCCGACCTTTCGATCGGCAAGCCCTAGGCACTGAGGCTTTTACCCACAGCGCCACCTGCGTCCCTCCGAACACGACACATACACATACACAAATCTTTCTGCCTCAGGCCCGACATTCCCCATGATTGATTTCCTTCAAGCAGCCATGGATGAGAATTCAACAACACACAAAAGAGGCTTCCACCACTCCACAGTCTTTTACAACTTGGGAAACCAGTGAAACAGAAACACAATTGTATAATTGCACTAGATCGGAACCCCTTGTCTGGAGCATACTGAACATAACAGTTAAGCCAGCCTTACTTTTATAAACCTCATTATCTGTTTATTTTGGTACCTTTATACCCCCCCCCTTTCTTCTCTTATGGAAGATGGCATACAGGACGTTCCCACATGGTCTCCCATCCATGCATTGGGCCAGACCCAGACCTGCTTAGCTTCAGCAGGCCAGCTGGTGTCATGTGCTCATGGACCATGCCCAAGATGAGACCGTGAGCACAGATCTGTGCGGTGAATAAAGCCCTGCATCTGCTTATACAGTGGTACCTCGGGTTAAGTACTTAATTCGTTCCGGAGGTCCGTTCTTAACCTGAAACTGTTCTTAACCTGAAGCACCACTTTGGCTAATGGGGCCTCCTGCTGCCGCTGCACCGCTGTTGCATGATTTCTGTCCTCATCCTGAAGCAAAGTTCTTAACCCAAGGTAATATTTCTGGGTTAGCAGAGTCTGTAACCTGAAGCGTATGTAACCCGAGGTACCACTGTATACAGAATATGCTCCTGCCCTACCCAGAATATGCTCCGGCCATCATTCAAAATCAGTTACAGAGCTAGATGAAGCAGAAAAGCAGAGGGTTTTGTTTCTCGGTGCAATGTTATGAAGGGAGTAGCTGCACAAAGTTTTCCCTCCCATGCCTTCCTGGGCGGCGTAGGGTCCAAGATTTCAACAGGGTGAGCGACAGTGGCCGCAACATTAAATTAATCCATATTCACTGTTTCAGAGACTTCATTTTCAGCATGACCGCCTTTGTTTGACTTCCTTGCCAAGATGCTCTCGGGCAAATCAAGTGTATTTGATAGTCCAAAGAACGGGGAAGCTCTCAATCTCCCGAGC
The DNA here is from genome assembly GCF_951804945.1 of Podarcis cretensis. NCBI lineage: Eukaryota > Metazoa > Chordata > Lepidosauria > Squamata > Lacertidae > Podarcis > Podarcis cretensis. Next base: position 82,160,732 of record NC_137172.1, on the reverse strand, counting down.
CACTGAGCAGCAGAGAGGGAGGGAGGGCTCACATGGCACATTTCAAGGGATGCAGGTGTGATAAAAAGGAAGTGGGCTAAATTATTCTGCTCGACCAAGAGACAAAAACAGTTTAGCAGTGGTTTCATGCTTTGTGGAAATCTCTACGTATGGACAGGGGTTTTGAAAACGAAAAGGAAAGGAAGTCGTTTCTCAACTGCGCTTCTGCTCTGACAGACTCTAGCTCAGCTTCTGCCATCAACAAGTTTCGGTGGCATACTTGACAGTAGGTGAAGTTTGATGACTCATTGGACTGGCATTCAGCTCTGTGCTACATGGCAGGAGGGGAAAATTTAATTTGCTACTCGTGCGAACAAAAGCAGGCGACCCTTTGCCGGAAGGCCTCAGTTACCATCCGATGGCAAACAAGCAGGTTGGGGGCCATTGTGCAATAAGGCAACCTGCCAGTCAAAAAGCAAACAAGGAAAAATGACAATAAAGTTTATACCGCAAGAAACCCGTGAAGGAAGGCTGCTCACAAGTCATACAAGATGGGTCTGTGGTGTCGGGGAACAAATTTGTTAAGAGTATGGTGAATTTTGGCTGAAATCCTACAACCTGCTATTCTCACTACCTCTGCTATTTCAGTGAGTTCTTTTTATGTCTGTGTAACTGGCAGGTCTAGGTAACCAATTGTCTCACTGTGGAAATTGCTAGTAGTAACACAGGGAGTTGCCTTATGCAAAGCCAGACCATTGGTTTGTCTAGGTCAGCATTGTCTACCTAGACCAATGATTCTCAACTGGGGCTATATGCTCCACCCTGGTGGCAATTTAACAAATTTCAGAGGGCATTCAGAACTTGAAGGGGAGCAAATGGGGAACATTTGGGATTTTGGGGAGCTGCTTCTCTCTGGAACATAGGCAGCTTCCTTGCACTGAGCCAGACCATTGGTCATCCAGCTCAAAAGCGAAGCAATGTGTACAAAAACGCATATGCTAGCTTGAAGTATGCATAAAAATACATATGTAGAATGTGTATAGTAGGAGACATTCACTCTAAATGCCGGTGAATTTTCATGAGGAGCTCTGTATTTAGGTATTTATTTTTTAAATGAATACTGATGTGGAAATGCAGAGGGCCTGAGACTGGCAAAACCAGACACTGAGAGAAACTGAATTTGACAGACTTGTCTATCCCTATTCACAGGTCACCTGAGGCCAGTATGAGGATTTCTTACGATTGATCTTTTCCTTGTTGAATGGTCGTGAATTGAAGACAGTCCTCCCCCCCCACCCCAACAGAAAAAAACAACAACAGCTGCCATATGGCCGGATTTGAGAGCAGCAACCAAAATAACACAGGGCTGATGGTGACACTTGATAGTGCAGTTTATTCTTAAGATGGAGGCATTTTTAGTTGTTTTTCCTCTGCATTTATTTTTGCATATGGAATGAGTCGTTTGATGCACTTGATAAAATCAAGGACAATTAAACTAAATTGAGCTTTAATTTCAGACTGAGCACATACTTTTGCGACTGAGCGTTCCCTACTGCAAGATCAGATATCGCTGATGAGCTGCGCACACCAAAATGTGGATGCCAGAAGAACAACACCAGGCGGAGGCGGGGGGAGAGAGAGAAAATATGAAGAAGGGCCTGAATTGTCCTGACTTCCAAGGTGGACTTATATAATAATGCACCAATGAAGAAAAGAATAAAACCCCAAGTGGGTTTTTGTTTTGTTTTTATGATACAGAAGGTCAAATAGTCGTTACGGCAACCACTTGGATTCTGATTAAAGTGCTAAGTGATCCAGCTGTCACCGAGTGCTATAAGGATTGCATTCTCTCAGCAACAGCTCATGGAGGAGCCATTCAACTTCAGGCTGCGTCAAAGCCTTCCAAATAAACAAAGCAAGTGAACACATTATTGAAAGCAGGCAGGGAAACACACCAGGCACACCTGCACCATGCATTTAAAGCACGGTCCTAGCACTTTAACTGTCTTGGCCCCCACAAACAATCCTGGGAGCTGTAGATGTTAGGAGACACTCACACCGCACTCCCCTCACATAACTAACACTCAGGCCCTCTTCCCAGGGAACTCTGGGAATTGCAGCTCTATGTGTGAAATAGGGGTCTCCTAGCAACTCTCGGAGCCCTTGACACCAGGATACTTTGAGGGAAGCTATGAATGTAATCGTACTTTAATTGAATAGTGCTGATGAGGACACAGACATACTTACCTGGCTAATTTTTCAGTGGACCTTAATCCACCTGCGATCCCTTCCCTCACCCTTTCTTCCTCTCCACCCCACCCCACCCTAGAGCTTTTATTCCCTCTCCAAGAGGGGTAAGCAAGCGTTTCTCTGTGAAGCTGATGGACAAAACATTCTTCCATACAAAAGCGCTGCAGTTTATATCAGATGTTCTGCCTCCATATTAACTCCAGCTGGCTGCCAGTTCTGAAGGCTCTGCTGCTCTGGTGGCTTTTCACACAAGCCCTGATCCAATTGGCAGCACCATACCTGGGGCTATCTGCATTTAGGTGTGTTTTGATCCTGTGATTACTTTTAAATCATTCTCTCCCCCTGCCCACGCTCCCTCTCTCTCTGCCTGCCTCTCTCTCTCTCTCTCTCTCTCTCTCTCTCTCTCTCTAACACACACACACACACCCATACACACACAAAAAGTCTGGTTGGAAGAACAAAGCCTTTTTGGAGTGAAGAGCTGAGAGAATTGCTTGCAAAATGTGCTATTTGAGAAGGGACAGTTTTGAGCTAATGGCTCTCTCCCTCTCAAAAAAAGATGCTTTCAAGAACCAAATCATGGTAAAAATGGGCCGAACAATGGAACCTCTTTACCCTGGCATTAGCAGACATGAATCAGTCAAAGATCCATTACAGCACATAGACACAATATCAAACTTTTTTCCCCCCAGAGGTTCTGGATCTATTAAAATAAAAAATCTGGAAGAGCTAAAAAGGCATCTGAGCCTATTGAGCCCTAGTGTATCATTTAATTAGAGACCACACCGAGCCAAGGAAAAAAAGGATTTCACATCCATCAAAACCGCCTGTTATCACAGGAAACCACAATGTCAGATGTTGTACAGCTTAGAAAAATTAATAAATCAAACTCTTTTATTAAGTTGCTCTGCTCAGTTTATGAGCCATATATCTAACATTCCCTCTTACAGCACAATAGCTAGACGTTCGGAAGGTAATTATTCACATCATTTTTATCTACTCAAGAATAATTTAAGAGAAAAGGGGCGCAAGAGCAACTCACGAGTTTTGTAGAACAATTTGCCCACTATTAATGCCACAAAGGATTGGGACTCATTTTTTCCCTTTCTTTTTTTTTAATCCACAATGAATATTTATTATTACTATTTATTGAATTTCTATCCCACCATTTTTCTCCAAGCAGCTGAAGGTGGCATACACTGTTCTCCTCCTCATTTAATTCCTACATGAACCCTATGATGTAGGTTAGGCTTGGAGGCAATGACTGCCCCAGGTCATCCAGTGAGCTTCACAGCTGAGTGGGAATTTGAACCCTGGTCTCCCAGGTCTTATTCCAATACTAACCACTAAACCACATAGGCACTCAGGCACAGAGCAAGAACGTCTTTGGTTTTCAGAGGCATATCTTTATATATATAAAAAATAGGGTCCAATCCTGTATCTGAGGGCCTTCAGAATTTGGCAAATGCCCTGAAACACCCATGGAACACCACATTACCATCCCAAGGCTTCATTTTTATGAACTATGGAGAGATTTAAGAAAGATATAGTGGAGGAGAAGTCAATTGGTGCCTTCCAGAGCTTGATGGTCTCCAACTTCCATTAGCCCTAGCCAGCATGACCAGTGATCAAAGAAGATAGGAGATATAGTCCACTTAACTTTGCACTGTGTGAATAGGTAGTTTCTTTTGTCTGAACTGAATCTCCCAAAGATTCAGCTTCATTGGAGTAATAGTATTATGAGAGAGGGAGAAAATATTCTCTCTGCCTTCTTTCTCCTTACCATGCCTAATTTTATACACCTCTATCATGTCCTATCTTAGTCACCTTTTCTCTAAACTATAAGACTAAAAAGTCCCAAAGCCTTTCTTCATAGGGGAAATGTTGGTTGTATGTGCTTTCCTATAATAATAATAATAATAATAATAATAACAATAATAATAATAATAATAGGAAAGCACATACAACCAACATTTCCCCTATGAAGAAAGGCTTTGGGACTTTTTAGTCTTATAGTTTAGAGAAAAGGTGACTAAGATAGGACATGATAGAGGTGTTATTATTATTATAATTATTATTATTATACCCCACCCATCTGGCTGGGTTTCCCCAGCTTACAGTACATATAAAAACATAATAAAATGTCAGATATTAAAAAAACTTCCCAATACAGGACTGCCTTCAGAATACCCCGCCTTCCCTTCCACCCTGAACATGTATTCTATAGGGCAGCCATTCTACATATATAGCAGCAGCACCTCTCTACCCCAAGTATAACATTTCTATGTAAAAAGAAAATATGATGCAAGTCAGGCGGTTAAGGTCTTGCAAGTGAAATGCTAATGTCATCAGCCTTTGGAGCATGAAAATGCAAAAATGTAACAAAGAAAGGAGTCTTCCTTTCTTTCAACTTTCTCATATATATTCAGTCCAGGTACTACAGTGATCTCTGTATAAAAGGACAAGTTGTTATGATGAGTGTCAGAAGTGTGAATGAGCTCTAACACAGATGCCACTTACAATTTTCAGGTATGGTTTTGAATGAAAGAACAGGAGCCCAAGTGCCAATTCAATAAGGAGTTCCTCTCTGTCCATCCTGTTGTCCCTCATAGGTAAAGAGGCACAAGTGCAGGACAGGGGCTGAGTATATTTCTTAAATTTCTAAGCCATGTACTCCATGACAGTTGCAATAGAAAATATACATGACCAGCACCATCCCCATAATATTCTCCTATCAATTCAAATAATCATTTCATATCAATTATCAGCACTCATTCACTTTATATTGCCACCCATCAATCATGATTCCCTGGTCAGCTTACTAAGATAATACTAAAAATATAATACAGAATTATTAAAATCAGAAAGAAAGTTATTTTTAGAATTATTAAAAGTCAGAAAGAAACAGCTAACATCTTCCCTTGCAGCAGAGGCAGTATACACAGTTCACAGTCCAGATTTGAAACAAAACTAAAAATATAAGAGCGAACAAATACATTTTCTCCTGGCACTGAAAAGACCAGAGAGACAGTGCTTGCTAAGGCTTTCTGGCGAGGCTGTTCCACAGCCTGAAAAGGTCTGCTCTTTAGCCGACACTTGCCAATATACAAGCTGTCCATCATTATGAAGGTAGGAAAGAGGCGGCGCTAGCTCACACACCCTTTGCTAGAGCTCTATGATGGATCCCAGTAGTGAGGGGACCCTTAGGACAATGAACACAGGATCAACTGAGAGAGCATTGGGGAACCGCAGCGGCTAAAGAATGCAAATTCACCATGTTCTTAAGCCCCACCCCGAAGGAGCCCAGAGGCCACCAGGAAATGGGAGACTTCTCTTGGGATCAATTAAGATGCAGGACTTTGTGCCCTGTCAGCTTAGAACACAACTTGTCCTCGTTCTTCATCTCTCCCATACAATGAAGGGCATTCACCTGCATAGGAATATGATAAAGGAAAAACCAAACTGTACTGTTTCCCATTTAGAGCAGGGGTGGGAAACATCAAGCTTAGGAGTCAAATGCAGCCCTCCAGGCCTCTCTCTATGGGCTTTGGGATGCTCTTCAGGCCATCACCCTTCTGCCTCAAGCACATTGTTCACCAGTCCTGCTGGGGAGTGTCAAAAAATAAGCCTCATGGGCAGTGCTTTTTTCCTAGAAAAATAAGTGCCAGTACTCACCCTGAGGTTGTTACAGTAAGTACCATACTTTTTAACAACAAAAAAGAAGTGCCGGTACTGTGTACCCTTTAAAAAACACAGTTTATGGGTTTCATTAAGCAGCTTCTTTCTTTAAGCCCTCTCTTAAGATAAAGTTGACCTGGCAACATCTCCCATCTTCTCGAGGAGCATTGTGGCTTGAGTCAGAATTTTCTGCATCGGGTCCAATAAAAGAAAGCACTACAAGCTTTAGGGCAGAAATGGGGCTGTTCTGGGGACCTCCCCATGTCGTTGGACTCAAACTACCATCAGCCCCAGCTGGCATGTCCAATGGTCAGATATGATAGGAGTTGGAGCCCAGCATCTGGGGGGGCCACAGATTCCCCAAACCGTTAGGATTGCCATACGTCCTCTTTTTCCAGGACACATCCTTCTTTTCAATGGGTAGAGTTGTCATAGCGATCCATAGTTAAAAGTAGAAGCCAGGAAACGTGTCCTCTTTTTTTGCTCTTCAAAATATGGCAACCCTAAAGTGCCTCCCTTAGAAGGAAATAATCTCTTTCTGCTCCAAGCCCCACTGACATGAATGGGAACTGTACAAAAACACAGCTTGAGCAGTTTCCATGCATTGCAATGGGGCTTGTGCAGGAGAAATGCCTGCAGGATGCTGCACAGCTTAAAGCATGAAAAGAATATTCCCTTTTGATCTTCACCCTACAATATTTTTGGACTCCTTCTTTCTGATCAAAAGAGCTGTAAGAAATCTGCCCTACCAAGAACTCAGTTTGCTCCATGGTCTCAGATGCTGTTGCTATCTCTCTATGCAAACACAAGCAAAATGTTTCCAGTCACCCAGAGACTGGCTTGATGGTCTCATCTGCAAACAGCAACTTACGAATACAGGCTAAATCAATGGCAAATGAAAATATTTTGCAAGGGAAAGTCTGATGGAAGAATCAACATCTGAATTAAGAGCTTTTCAAGTGTGTCAAAAGAAGAGAATATGAACATGAATAGAAATGGGTGGCAGAAAAGGAGACTTAGGAGCCATGGATAACTAGCAGCTCAGAGTACAGTGAAAGAGGGATTATTGCTTTGGGGTTTTCTTTTTCCTAAAGAACCAAGAGAGCAAAAATATAAGGCCAACTAGATATCACTGAAATTTGCAGCCATTGAGGCTGTCAAGATATTAAATTATACAGGACACACAGGCAAGGCTGGAATATAACCTTCTGCCAAAGATTTGTTTAAGAAACATCAAAGCAGCTAAATTTAATCACATTGAGCTTAGTCTGGTATTCTCTTTCATTTTCAGCAAGTTTAGAAAATTAATAATGTTATTGGCAAACATTTATTCATATCAGCCATGCTACAACACTAGCCTGCTTACAGTTGGAGGCCTTTGCAAATGAATATTTTAGCCACTTTCTGCCCAATTTGGAATGAAGATGTGTGTGCTTCTGACAGATAAGAAACCAGCAGCAATGGGGGGAAATTACACTTATGAAAGCACACACCAGGATCGCCACTGAAATCTCCCTTGAATCAAATCAATTTTTTCTTTTTCTTTTTTAAAGTCTTTTCAAACTGCCACTATGCCATGGAGACCAAGTCTCAAAGTTCTGAGTACCCATCCAAATAATGTATTGTACTAAATGACTTCCTCCATGGATCTAAGTGAATAAATTATAGAACTTCAATCACCCTTGACTATGACAGCAGTCTTTCCCCCAACATGTGAGGGTGGGGACCCAGCCCCTGGCAGGGGTGGACTTTGGTGATGTCCTAAGCAAGGACAAAAAATGCTTTTTAAATGAATCTCTCAGTAGGTACTTGTATAAATATAGGTGTGGTGGTGATCAACATTTTGCACCCCCTTGGCTTGGTGCCCAGTGTAGGGGAAACTACACTGAGATTAGCTGCCCCTGGCCAGTCTCAGATGGGCTTTATCTTCCTCTGCCCTCCCTCTTTTGGTATCAGCACATCTCTCTCGCTCACTTTTCTTGTGCAGACCACTGCCTAAAAGAAGCCACCAGCTGCAGGAACAAGCACCAGCCCTTTAACAAGGCAGATGCAGCACTCCGGGGTGAGGTGGGGCTTTCATCTGGACTTAGATTGTAAAGCTCTGCCAATTGCTTCTCAGGCAACATGGTCCTGAACCAAGTTCCTCCCCTTCTTTTATCTTCCTCTGTTACACAACCGCAGGCCTACTGGGCTACATCTTGCTTGGCCCACCACTTCCTTTGATGGTGGACATCATACTGGATCAAAATACATTTCTCCTCTTCTTTTCATGATGTACCAAGTTTGCGTAGTCTTGGCTGAAAGGAAAGGCAATGATACCAAAAGGAGCAAGAACATTTAAAAACTGTGATGGTGATGGTAGCAGTGCCCTAAGCTTCTTTCAGTCACCAGCTTTGACTTAACACATGTTGTGCTGCATACTTATGGGGCTTGTTGCATTTCAAAATTATTCCAATGTTTTAAGCAATGGTATGGTACTAGTTTATTGGGTCAACTGTATGATTTTCCAAAGAATTTACACCCTACTAATTATTACAGCACCTTGCACACCCTAAACCTCCCAGGCAGCACCCCCAGGCAAAGAATGAAGGGGGTTCATTACCTACAGAGAGAGAGAGAGATACATCTGAGTGCTGTCCATTGTCCTGCGCTTGTAGAAAAGGGAGAGATCATACATTTCAATAAAGACATAAAAGAGGCATGAGCATCAATAGATGCTATTTTACGTACTTGCAAATTAAGCTCCAAAGTTTAATATTGTTCTGCCACTGATTATTTTTGCAGAACACCAGCAGAGGCACACTCATTCATGTGAATAAGTACTAACTGCCTACAAAATTACCATTGATTTGAAAGAATTGATTTCTCTGCACCAGCAACGCATTAAATCTTTTTTTAAGGAATACATTTTCTGTGGAGCAGAAAGCAAAGTGTAAGTTGACTTAAAAAAAATAAAAAGACTCAATTGTCTTCTGTTTGAATGGCCTCCTCCCCTCCCCTCCGCTCCCCCCCCCAACACACATTTATCTTATTTAATGGCTATTTTATTGTCATGTATTTATTTTCTTGTGAGTGAAAATTTATTAGATTCACAAATTTGAAGACCAGAGGACCAACAAGGCAAAGACAATCCACATGCAGAAATAGGAGCTAGATTGCTCTTTTTGGATTCATACTCCCTGAAGAATAGCAGAAAGTGGGGTGATGTAGCATAAGGCAATGCATGTGCATAGCCTTTGGGCCGGAGGTGCACCAAGGAGCTCTGATAATCTGGTTGGGCATGGGAGACGTTTAACCCAGGTAGGCCCATCTCCTCTGCATCAGCTGCCATCTGAATTGCCAGCATCAATCACTTAATTAATTAGCAGGCAAGAAATCCCTGTAAGCAACAATGTGTAAATTACGATGATGCTGTACATTAGGATCTCCACATTAGGGCCCATAAATCAAATACTGTTTATTTTTGTATTAACAGCCATTTATGTGCTGTTCCCAAACAGTGTTCTCTGGAAATAATAAAGCATACAATAAATAAAAAATGGAACAATAAAAGAAGTAAACAAATTATAGCTTAAACACTTGGCATTAAAAAAAAAACACACCAAACATCAGCAGGGGGTAAAACAGCACAATGAAAATTATACAGCGGACCTAAATTGGATGGATTCAAAAAGTTCACCATTTAAAAGCCTGCATAAATAAAAAGGTATTCATCTGGTACCAAAAAGAACACAAAAAAACCTGCCTCTCTGGCAGGGCATTCCATAATCTGAGTGCTGCCTCTGAAGCCCTTTCCCCAGTAGTACAGCGATGGTTCAATTAATAAAAAAAAAAGCTTTCTGCTTTGCATGCTGTGTTAAGGGCTTTCGATGTTCACAGACACTCCAAAATGTCAGGAAAAGGCCACACCATTAGCAGATGCATTATTTAGACCATATGGAGATAGCATGATATGGAACGCTGCTGCTTCACCACTACATTGGAGGTGGATGGCTGTCAGTGGCAGAAGAGTGGACCTATGTGCCAGATTTGTCTGTACACTGAAACAGACACATGGAATCTATACAACTCCATCCCCATCCCCCAATTGCTTAATATTTCTAAGAGGGCAAATTGAAAATCTGGAAAATTTACTCGGTTAAAACAAAAGCTGCTTAGAGCATTTCAAAGCAATGCCAAGTCCCTTGCGATTAAGTCTTCTTGTGAAGTTCTGTAATCTATAATTGATTAAGCACCTATCCTTCACAGCAGCTGACACACTTGTCCAACGCGTAGCATGAGGAATCATGTACGGGTAATTAAAGGAGCAGAAAGCTTCCGCTTGCTGTGAAGATGGCAAATTTCTACTGTGCAATCGTTTAAAATGAATGCTGAGCAAGGCATTAACATTAATACAATGCCAAATGATGTGAAGCAACTCACCCATGTTGGAATAAAACAGAAACTAAAAATATTGACTCTTCAGAATATGATCAAATTAGCCCAGTAGGGCATTGTGAGATGGTTATAACTTGTTCACGCAAGGCTGCAAAGGTGTGGTGGGAGAGAAAGATGGTGTCACATGTTGGAGGTAACAGTGATTTAGGGTCAGTGCAGACCCAACTTCCATTGCACTATAGCTCCTATTCCATCACATCTAATGTGTGGACAGCAGGCAGGCACATCCGGTGTGGGAGGCAGTGCCACCTGCTCTCCCACCTGCTCTAAACAGTTGAATCTTCATGTGCATCACTGCCAATGATAGAAGCATCCCACTGTCTCACAGTAAATTGCATTTTATCACAGTGGCAGATCATTTTAGTGAGGGCTATTATGAATATACTCATCATTAGGAAAGATAGGGGTTGAGGTTTTAATTCTGCACAATAGTCAAACTTAACCACTAGACTCTGTGACTAGAAAACTCAGTATAATTTCACTCCATAGGTTGCGCCTGGAAATAGGGAGGAGTGATTACCTCCCTATTCCAAAATGGGATAGTTATGTTGGGTTTTTGAGTCCCTTGGGCATCTGCTACTGCCTCCTCCTACTACTACCCCCTAGACAAAAAAAGTTACCTTGGGGAAGACAGCAGGGTAGTTGTGGCAGGTGGTTCCATAGATGTAGTTGTACAGAGCATCTTTTTCTCACTGGGGATCTTAGGACTAGTCACATCCCACCTCAACGGGGGGTGGGGATCTCCACACATCTGTGGGAACACCCACTGCTGTCTCCATTCCTTTCCCTGTCACCTTTCCCAAGGTAGCTTCTTCACAATCTACTGGCATATAAATCTGTAGCAGATACATCACAAAGAACACTGCCAAAAATAAATATAAATATTGCCACTGCAGAAGGCAGATTTGTGAAGAAACTATGTTTAAACCTTGTAGTGCATACTGTTGTTGAACAAATGTCCAATCACCTAGACCAGGGATGTGGAAAGTGTAGCCCTCTCTATGTTTTGGTCTTCAGCTCCCATCAGAAGGATATATTCATAAACCAGCCTGGTCAATGTTCAGGGATGATGGGAGTCCAACAACATCTGGACTCTGGAGAGTTACACTGGTTCCTTACCCGTCGAAACCGGGCCCCTTGGTTTACTGAGGAGCTCCGGAAAATGAAGCGGGATCTCAGACGGCTAGAGCGAGTATGGCGACGGACTCGTGACGGAGCCTCAAGAACATCTTATAGGACGCTTATGAAAGCCTATGAGACGGCTATGAAAGCTGCTAAGAAATCTTACTTTGCAGCTTCCATTGCATCCGCTAGCTCTCACCCGGCACAACTTTTTAGAATAATTAGGTCAATAACGTCCTTAGGAGGACAACCAAATTTAAGCACAAATTCGACCCACAGCTGTGAGGCATTCGCGAGTTTTTTTGCGGAGAAAGTCCTGTTGCTCCGCCGTGACCTCCCTGCCAATTTAGATACAGTGACTGAACTGGAGGCCCCTCGACTGACTTCAGGTCCAGTGTTGGACCACTTCGATCGGATACTCCCTACTGATGTGGATAGATTCCTCCAAGTTGGTAGGCCCACCACCTGCCTCCTCGATCCGTGCCCGTCTTGGCTGATTAGGGAGTGTCCAGATGTTGTGCGGACCCCCCTGGTTGAAATTATCAATTTGTCCCTTGACACGGGGACATTCCCAGGGGAACTGAAGGAAGCAGTGGTGTGTCCACTCTTAAAAAAAACTTCATTAGATCCCTTAGACCTTTCCAATTACCGCCCAGTTTCAAATCTTCCATACCTGGGTAAGGTAATTGAGAGAGCGGTTGCTGAACAGCTTGGTAGGTTTCTGGAGGAAACATCGGCATTAGATCCATTTCAGTCCGGTTTCCGTCCTGGTTTTGGGACGGAGACGGCTCTGGTTGCCCTAACAGATGATCTCCGTAGACACCTGGATCGAGGCGGGTCAGGACTGCTGCTCCTTTTAGATTTGTCAGCAGCCTTTGACATGGTCGATCATGATCTTCTGGACCACCGCCTCGCAGACGTGGGGATACAGGGCATAGCCCGTAACTGGTTGTGCTCTTTTATGTCTGGTCGGGGACAGAGGGTGGCACTAGGGAGGGAAATGTCATCGCGCCACTCCTTGGTGTGTGGAATGCCGCAGGGCGCAATTCTCTCCCCGATGCTTTTTAACATCTTTATGCGCCCCCTTGCCCAGATTATCCGGAGCTTTGGGCTGGGCTGTCACCAATATGCTGATGACACTCAGCTCTATCTGCTGATGGATGGCCACACCGACTCGACCCCGAACACACTGACCAGATGCTTGGAAGCTGTGGCTGGATGGTTTCGTGGGAGCCGATTGAAACTAAATCCTTCGAAGACAGAGGTCCTATGGCTAGGTCGGGATGGCATGGGGATGAGGGACCAACTCCCTTCTCTTGCGGGGGCCCAATTAGTGCCATTGCCTTCCGTTAAGAGTTTGGGTGTAATCCTTGACGCCTCCCTTTCCATGGAGGCGCAGGTTACAGCAACAGCCAAGGCGACATTTTTCCACCTTCGCCGCATCAAGCAGTTGGTCCCTTACCTTTCCCGCCCCGACTTGGCCACAGTGATCCATGCGACGGTCATCTCCAGGCTTGACTACTGTAATTCGCTCTATGCGGGGCTGCCCTTGAAGCTGTCCCAGAAACTCCAGCGGGTACAGAATGCTGCAGCGAGGCTCCTCACGGGGTCTCTGCCATGGGAGCATATTCACCCAGTGCTTTTCAAGCTGCACTGGCTCCCAGTGGAGTACAGGGTCAGATTTAAGGTGCTGCTTTTGACCTTTAAAGCCCTTCACGGCCTAGGACCCTCATACCTACGGGACCGCCTCTCCCGGTATGCCCCACGGAGAGCCTCAAGGTCCATAAATAGCAACACCTTAGTGGTCCCGGGCCCTAAGGAAGTTAGATTGGCTTCAACCAGAGCCAGGGCCTTTTCAACTCTGGCTCTGGCCTGGTGGAACGCTCTGCCTCATGAGACCAGGGCCCTGCAGGATCTGATTTCTTTCTGCAGGGCCTGTAAGACAGAGTTGTTCCGCCTGGCCTTTGGCTTGGAGCCAATTTGATTCCCTCCCCCTCTCTCTCTCTCTCTCTCTCTCTCTTTCTTTCTTTTCCTTCTGCGATGAGGCTACATTTTAATATTTTAATGTTCCATTATTTTAATGTTGTATTTTATTTTTGTTTTTAAGTTGTAATCATTCTTCTTGTTTTTATTATTGTTTGTAAGCCGCTCTGAGCCCGGCCTTGGCTGGGGATGGCGGGGTATAAATAAAAAATATTATTATTATTATTATTACCCATGAGCTAGGCTTTGCCCAGTAAATGCAATTCTCCAAGAAAGAAATCAAAGGCAGCATAGAAAAAATCAAGACATTCAAGGGTACAGGAAGCTGTCAAAAGGGCAAATCTTTAAAGGATATTCTTAACACTGAACTTTGCATCTTGTACGAAATTAAAGAGAAGGTATTTTAAGTCCATGTGATGGCTGATCTTATCTAACAGTCAGCTATGAATATCATTACCACATTTGGATATTTGCAGACAGCCTCTGTGTCATGAAAGTATAACAGTTTATTAAATAAAAGACAGGCATCTCTCTTATTTTTTTAATTTTTTTTTAAATAATCTTTATTACTTTTCAAACTTACGGCAGACAAGAAAAAAGAACAAAAGAAAAAACAATACAATAAACAATACAAAACACAACCTTAACACTAAATTAAACAAAACAAAACAAAACAACAACAATTTAAAAAACATATAGCATACCATTTCATCAGTCTATCTTTCATTCCCTTATTTCATCGACTTCCTCTCACCTCCCTTTTTGCATTCCACTTCTATTACTTGTTTCAGCAAATCCTTTCCATCTTTCTCTATTTTTATCATTATGAATGTCTTAACATATTTTTAACCTTATTTTCCATTAATACTAAAATACTTATTTATACTTAACTCCTTATAGCATTTCTGCTAAAGCCATAAAGTTTCATTCCAACAATTTTCAAACACTCATTAATTTTACAATATTTCTATGTACAAACTTTAGACTTTCCCAATCTTCTACCACCATCTCTTCTCCCTGGTCTCGGATTCTGCCAATCATTTCCGTCCATTCCATATAGTTCATCAACCTGGAGATCTTCTGTCCAAGGCTCTTAAATCTTTTCCAAGTCCCTTCTGCAATTCTTCTTCATATTCTTTAATGCTGAAAATGCTGAAGAGCAAGTCTCGGGGAGCAAGTCTCCCAACCCAGCCATGCCCCCATTCCCTCTCAACAGGCCAGCCAACTCTCCACAGCTAGAACCAAGGTCCATACAATATCTCAATTCATGTTTCAAGACTCCTCCAGATCCAAAGACCCCCACAACTCCAATCACCTCCTGACCCAGATTCAGAACCCAAAGGTCAATAAATCCCTGCATGAAAGAGTCTATCCAACCTTCCTTCTCCAGTGCAGGCAGGGCTCAAATCTTCAAATTCTGACTTTTTCTATATTCATTTATAAGAGGCCTCCACTTATAGTCCTCGATTTGCCTCTGAAAGGCTGGGGCTTCCACTTGTATTACTTTAGGTTCAAAAACCACAACTTTCTCCTCCTTCTCCCCAGTTTGTCCTGTCAAAGTAGTTTCCTGTATCAAATCCTGAGCAATTTCTGTATTAATGGTCACTTTTTGTCCCAAATTTATCACTTTTTGTTCCAAGTTCTCAAGTTTGGATTTCATAACATCCATCTTTTTGTGAAGCTGTTCCAGCGAGTAGCTTATCTTACATAAAACAGTCACTAAAGCTCCTTCTGTCAACATTCTTAAAGTCCAAGGTCAATCTCTGATTCTCACAGCTCTTATCTTTCAGCTGGAAAAAACCCACTCTTGTAACAGTTTCAAAAGCTCCCTCTAGACGGAAACAGTCTCCACTTGTATCGATCCTGTCATGCGCATTTTAAAATATAAAGTTAGTTTCAATTTTCAATTACTTTTCTTCCTTTTTGAACGCAGAAGAGGACAATGGAAGCAATATATTTCTCTTATTTAGCCATCTGTCAACATGCTATCTGTTCACAGTCAATGAACTCTCCCAAAACGTTAATTCTGCTGGCAGCCCTTTTCCAGGTTCAGAGCAGTGGTAATTTAATTTTTCACTCTCTCCTGCAGGCTCACTAAGTCCAAAATTTCCCCCCTCTTCTCCTGCTTCCAAGGGGGTTAACAGTTTTAACCGATGGAGATTTAATCCTTTACAAAATACTTTCCAAGGCTTTAATTTGCAACGTCTTTGCTTCAATCTATTTACAAAAGAGGAAGGCGAACTTCCTGTTTAAAACCTTCCCACTTCGATGCCAAATTAATGAATTTAAAGATCCAATTTTCCGTTCTACTCATGGGTAGTTGTTTAAAGTCAAATTGTCCACAGGAAAAAGTCAGCGCTCTCCGGCAACAGTGCTGCGGCTTCACTCCGTGAAAGAAGCAGTCGATTCAAAGCACTGCGCCGCTCACCCCACTTCACTCCGGATCCCCAAATCAGGGTTTCCCCGCGAGTAGGGGAGGCGCAAAAGGTGCCAGCCGAATCCCAAGTTCACAAGCTTCTCCCGCCTGTGATTTCAACGGGTCTCCGCCTTCGCCGTGGCGGTCAGACCCTAATTTCCATGGAGCAAATTCCTCCCAATCGGAGGAACTCCGCCATTGCCTGGAGGTGCCAACCCGGAAGTCGACAGGCATCTCTCTCTATACAAAGCTCAGGTAAAGCCGGAATGAAGAGTCCTGAGTCATTATTCTTTTTTCTTTCTTTTTTTTACATGGCTGTGGAGCTTAATGGCTTTGGAACTATGCACCTTGCCCTCCTCCCCATGAATTCAGATGCCAGAAATGTTTCATCTTGTGTGCTGCTTGACATACAGGCATTTAACAGGTCAGTTATCAACCTAGGGTGACAACCAAGGCATAAGAAAAAGACAGATTCTGTATTCTTCCCATTAAGTCCCTTTTCAAATTATCCTATGATCACAGTACCTGATGAGCATTCACAAAGTTACCTGAAAGATGGGACTAGTTGAAACAGTAGGAAGAACATCCAAGAAGAATGAGGAGGAAACTCCATAATGCTATGGACAATTTCCCTGGAGTAAGCCCCATTCAACTTAAGTTTGGCTTCCTTCTGAGTAAACATGTATAGGCTTGTCCGGTTATTGGCTTACTTTACTTGGACCTTACTCAAAACCTTACTGTGCTACTAATCTTGACGGAGCTACAGGAATGTAAGAAGGAGTTGAATCCAAACATGTTGTTGGGATTCAATATACAAATGTGAGTACATTTAAGCTAATCCATTTCCCCAAATTGAAAAAGACTCAAATTGTTAAGTACACTCTGCCCAATAAATCCTTTAAAAAAAAATAAAAAACAACCAGCGCATATTAGTTAATGTCTATGGATTACACACTTTCTGTACTTAACATAGGAATAGGGCAGTTTTACCAATGTCATTTTTTGAAACCAGACTTTTGCTTTACCAGTAAGTTATATCCATCTATTTACATAAAGTATAGGCAACTTTAGGCACATTTATGAGTCATATTTCTGAATGGTTACGGCTCATTTATAAAAAGCAATTATGGGGGCACAAATCTGAAATGGGAACTGTGAAGTAAGGAATGGGGGATATTACAAATAGGTCATTGGCAACATGCTTTAGTTTTTTTAAACAGAATGTATTGGATTATCTCCAGAAAGGTAAATTGAGATTAAACAGGAGGAAATTTAGGGTGGCATTCTTAGGCCAATGATGTTGTGTGGCTGCTGCAAAAAACTTCCATGTTTGAGAGGAGTAGCGATCCCAGAATAAAAGTACAGTAAGGGGAAATGTCTGTGTGTCTTATGGAGAGAATGTGTGGTCCCTGGAGCCGAATCACCTGAGTGCGACACGCGCCATTGCCCCACCCTCCCAGTTTGGCGACAGCATCACCTTTCCCCTGAAGCCCCGGGAAGGTTTGGGAGTGGTGGGCAGGCTGTGTGATGTTGCCTCATGCTCCCGAGCTGCTCTCTTTGAGAGAGGCTTTGCCTACAGCCTCCCCTTTCCCCTGATGGCTCCGGGGATGTTGGCTGGAGGATGGCGAGAAGAGGCAGCTGCCGAGAGAGGGGAGGAAGAGGACGGAGAGGAGGGGGACCGAGAAGTGGGGCGAAGGGAGGTAGGTTGCCGCGAGTGGAGAGTCATGGTAGAGGGCAAAGGAGAGGCAGCAGCGAAGGGGAGAAAATGCAGACATCGCCTGATGAGTTTGGGAGAATGGAACGGAGAGAAGGCGGCTGGAAAAGGGGCCTGTGCTGGAGGGGGAGAAAAAAGTGGGGAGAAGGAAAGCCTCATATGGCTGGCGGGCGCGCAGCTTCCCTCCCAAGCCTCTGCGGGGATCGCTCTCCTCCTGAGGAGAATATGATTCAGAATATATATTTTTTCTTGTTTTCCTCCTCTAATAACTAGGTGCATCTTATGATCAGATGCGTCTTATGGAGTGAAAAATATGGTACCCATCTGGAAGCACCCAGTAGCATGAGGTAACAATTAAGGTAGCAAATGCAGCTTATCCATCATGTGTATATGATCTATCCCAGGGACTATGTGGCATTTAATATTAGCATACCCTAAAGAACCCAGCAGCCATTTTGATTAAGGAAAATCTAAAGATCTATATACAAAACTACTGCTATAGTTCCTAGGTTTGCAGCGCACAGTAGAGACAAAGAAAAATGTTGTTTCCAAATCTCATTGGGAATGAAAGCATATGAATCTGAAGCAATGCTATTTCCCCAGGCTATCATTTTCCGAAAGATACTTGACTTCAGAGACCCAATACTTCAAAATTCCACTCATATAGCCCACAGATATTCCAATCTTTTAGTAGTCCTCAACAGTTATCTAGACATCTCTTCATTTCATGCTTTTGCTTTCTATGCTGAAACATAATTTAACATTTTCTACTTACACACACACACAGAGAGAGAGAGAGAGAGAGGGAGAGAGAGAGAGAGAGAGGGAGAGAGAGAGAGAGAGAGAGAGAGATATTGTGTTAAGACTGTCTAACATAATTGAAATTGCCATAGGGTTATCCACTTGAATAGGCATACAGGATAGATAAAATAAATAGGTATCTAGAGATATCTTGAATTTTCCTGAAGACAACATATGGATAATGCTCTCTTCACATTACCTGTAACTGAACATGCAATTAGAAACACAGAACTTCCCTCCATGCTACAATTGTCATTTTTAATAGATCTGCCACATTTAAAAAGCAGATCGCATAGCATAGCCTCCCCTCACGTAGGCACACCTGAAAAATGTGTCTGGGATAAATTAAATAATCTAAATACGCTAATTCCTGAATAGTTTCTATAAATATGAATTTCTTTTGTAACTATAGACATTTTAGAACAAGCCCGTTTTTATTTTTGAGCCTTCAACATTTCTGGCAATTCTGTCTTTTTAATTTTACCATCTACACACTCAGAATATATTACTAACTTCAAATACAATATCCCAAAATGAACTGTGTTTCTCATAATTTTAATGTAGGTTTATTTTTCTCTGTGTGTTTATATAATATTTATATATTTGGGAAAAAATCTATATCCCACATTCATATAGAAAAATTCTGTATCCCATATTTTTAAGATTCCCTTTTCTACAGCACTTGACATATTTTCAGTGGATATAATTCTCCCTCTCTAGGATTCACTTTGCCACCCAAATGGGTGGTGGTGTCATCTAATCAGAGCTATTAGTTTCATTCACTATTCTCTTGAAGGAAGGGATGGGCTCATGTCCATGGGTCCCTTGCTTCTTTTTAACACAAGCTAGTTTTTCACAGCCACTGCCTACAACTAAAGTTGAGTTAAAATAACGCTGCCCAGTAGGACAAAAAAAAAAAAAAAGAACTCCTGTTATAGGTGCCCAGGATGCCATCCTAAATCCCATTTCTGTGTATTATTGTTCTGAGTTGATCTCCTCATGTCATGTTCCATTTGGGGAAATGTTAACTTTCATACCTGCCTCCAGAAGTGCTATCTTTCTAGAAAAAGAGGTGCAGGAACTCACCATGAACGCCTCCCTTGTTTCTCTTAGAATGGAAATGGTGCCCACCTGAGAGGTGCCAGAACTGTGTTCCGGAAAGTTCCGGCTGGGGGGAGGGGTTTGAAGCCTTACCTTCATAAATGGCACCTCATCTACCTCATATGCAGTGGAGGCTGGTCTAATGGAATTACTGGGGAATGCCACCCCCTACTGAAAATGAAATATTCTCCTCAAATCTCACAGTCGCACCACCTCTCCTGCCCCCCCCCATTGTATACTTCCATGAACTTACAGAGGCATTTCTGTCCATCTTATTGTCCTCTGGCCATTCAGCTCTATCTACCACTCCTAAGACAAAAAATACAACTATAGCAAGAAAAACCAGGTGACTGCTCAGGTAGCCCAAGTCCTATCCATAGTTTCTTCCACGCTTTCCAGGCACAGTCCACACTTTTAAAGCCCAGTGTCTGAGTTTTAAGCAAACAGCAATTGAGAGAGAGAGATGGCCTGTGTATGTGTTGCAACAAACTCTGTATTAGCAATTTCCCTATACAGTGGTACCTCGGGTTAAGAACTTAATTCGTTCTGGAGGTCTGTTCTTAACCTGAAACTGTTCTTAACCTGAAGCACCACTTTAGTTAATGGAGCCTCCTTCTGCTGCTTCTGCGCCGCCGCTGCACAATTTCTGTTCTCATCCTGAAGCAAAGTTCTTAACCTGAGGTAATATTTCTGGGTTACCGGAGTCTGTAACCTGAAGCGTATGTAACCTGAGGTACCACTGTATTCACTTATTAAAAGCTGCTGTAGCTGTTGGGTGGAATAGAGCAGGTTAGGTAGATCTGAGTCCATAATATTTCCAGAAAAGGTGTGTGGATCTGCTTCCAACAAGCCCCTCCCCTAGCAGGAAATTTATATTGAATGCATAGGAATGGAGAAAAATGCTGTTACACAATTATTTCTACCTAGGTTTGCCTTATTCCAAAGAGCAAAAAAGAGGACACACATTTGTAGGTGGGGCAGGAGAGGGGGAGGAAGAAAAATAGTAGTAATGGTGCATGTGCAGGTGTACTGAAATATTTAATAATGGTAACTAAAAATGAAAATGACATACCCTCCCAACATTTTGTGAGAAAAATTCAGAGCACCTCCCCCCCATCTCGCATCTCCATGGGTTGCCCCCTCCCTGCTGCTAACCCCTTCCTTGCTCTCTCCTTCCCTCTCCTCTCTTACCTTTGCTGTCTTCGGCCTCCTGCTCACAAGACGGTGTGTCTCCAGAAGATGTAAGGCTAAATGGCCCCAGGAAGGTCACACCAGGCCTGGCGGCCGCCAGATACAACACAAAGCCTAGAGCGACCCCAGGAAGACTGTGTGAGGCCTGGCGGCCACCAGAAACAACTCAAGGTCTACGTGAGCCCCGGAAGGCCACACAAGGCTTCACCAGTGAATCCTAGAGCGACCCTGGTACAAATAGTACAAAAAATAAAAATAAAAACCCAGACGTTTTGCAAAATATAAAAAATCCACCTGGGTGATTTTACCTTTGAAAAAGAGGACATGTCCAGGCGTATGACAACCCTACCTTGCTCTAAAACAAAGTGCTTCAGCTCTGTGCCTGTCTGGATATGACTACACATCCTTTTCCAAACCTGGAAGATATTCTCCCAAATATCAGACATAATAGAGGTTGATTGTGATTAGTCTGATGTGATGAAGTCTGCACATAAGCACACATTAGCACTTCACATTTTCAGGACTGAGCCATGCATTGCGAATATGTTCTGCTGTGCTCTGATGTGCCCTGGCTCAAATGACACAATCGTTTTTGGTCTGTTGTTTGGGACTGCATAATCTTTTTAATTTAGGGGGGAAATATTTTGGATAATGAAAAGCCAGAAAGATTTGGGCGGGGGTGAGGAAAACTGCATGCAACTGGAAGCACATTTTAAACATTTTTGTGTTTAGCTTTTTAGCAACGGATGTATAAACAATAAATGAATTCCAAAATGTACACATCATTTGGTACGACTTACCATAATTTCTAAATAAGAGGTGTGGAGTCAATCTTATCTGAAAATCATGACTGAGCCCTCTTACATGGAAGCTCTTTCCTGTCCTTAGATATGCATTTGGTTTTTTTAGTGATGTTGATGGTGTTTTAGAGGAGACAGTGGTACTCTGTGCATGTGTAATGGCCTGTGCTATTTTTCCAGAAAAAGAGGTGCTGGAACTCACAATGAACACCTCCATTGTTCTCTTATAATGGCAATGGTGCCCACCTGAGAATTGCCAGAACTCAGTTCTGGCAATTTCTGGTTCAAAAAAGCCCTGGTAATGGCACACTTTCCTAAATAAATGCTCTTGTGATGAAAACGGAAAGGATAAAAATTGCAGCCCTACCAAGTCAACATCTTACCGGACACCACTGCTTGGTTGTGAAACAGGCAAATAAATCCAGAAGCCTCTTTGGGAACTATAGCTTATTTTCAGCTTATTTAGTTGTCTGTTCTGAGTGAAATTGCTCCCACTTCAGTATGGTTGGCTCATGGCTGATTCAAACATGCAGATTTGACTAGGTACAGCACTCACAATGGAGTCACATGCCAGGCTTGCTTTTCAGCGTAAGAGTTGAACCAGTATAAAAAATGTATAGACAGGGTGGCTGCTCTCATTACAAAATAAAATAATCTCCTGGGGCACAAATGAGGTGAAAACCCTAACGAAGTGACTCTGCCTTTGAGTTTCTTCCCAGCTTTCTTCCCTTTCCAAGAGCCTTTACAAATGCATCTGGCTCTTCCTATCCTTCGTAGGATTTCTCAATATAACTACCATTTCTCTCTCCAGTAGTCACAGGAAAGCTAACTGAAAAGTTTCATTGCCATCCTGCCAACCTCTATACATGACACTGATGACTGGTCATCACTAAAAATGGGCCTGTTTTTTTTTTTTATCTTTTCCTTTAATCAGGCAACTTAATTTATTCCTCATTTTTGTCTAGGTAAAGGTAAAGGTACCCCTGCCCGTACGGGCCAGTCTTGACAGACTCTGGGGTTGTGCGCCCATCTCACTTAAGAGGCCAGGGGCCAGCGCTGTCCGGAGACACTTCCGGGTCACGTGGCCAGCGTGACATCGCTGCTCTGGCAAGCCAGAGCCGCACACGGAAACGCCGTTTACCTTCCCGCTGGTAAGCGGTCCCTATTAATCTACTTGCACCCGGAGGTGCTTTCAAACTGCTAGGTTGGCAGGCGCTGGGACCGAGCAGCGGGAGCGCACCCCGCCGCAGGGATTCGAACCGCCGACCTTTCGATCGGCAAGTCCTAGGCGCTGAGGCTTTAACCCACAGCGCCACCTGCGTCCCTCATTTTTGTCTAGCAGGAGGCAATTTTATTAGCTGGGATCTGTCAGCTCTCTTCAGCCTCTTTTCTGCAATCATATCTGAAAATGAGCTCTTCCAATGCAAATTCCTTTTTGGAATATAGTCTGTGGCTACAGATTTGCTTGGTTCATTTTATCCATTTAAGCAGCCATTATTTCTACCATTATTCTTGCAGAGAATTGAATTATTTCATCTTACTGCTTGCTGTTCAGTTTTTCTAGATTATGTTGTAGATGTACACAAATCAGCAGGCTTGAAAATGATTGGAATAAATTAAGTAATAACTTCATTTCAGAGAAAGCTCTGCCTTAAGATGGAACATAGTATAAATGCCTTGGGCTCTGGCACCCCCTTCTTGACCCCACCCAGCCGTGAAGCTTAACAAAAAAAAGTGCCCCCGTTTGTAAATGAGATCTATTTCCCCCCTTAAACTGAACTACCATTATTTTAGATAACTGACTTCCCTCAAATATTTAAAATATATTTTGCAGCAGAAGGTAATGACATTTTCCTGGAATGTCATTGAATGCAAATGTTCTGCATTACTTTATTTTTTAAAAACCAGCCCACTCAAGCTTCCTTTTATGTGGTCCAGTCAACTTTTTCTGCTGCTGCTGACTTCGGTCTCAGACAAATGGAGGCCTTGCACTGATTAAGGCAAGCTGGTCCAACTGAAATTGTGTTTAGGATTATTCTTTCATCTGTTTCTCATGGAAGCCTCTTGTTCTTTCATAGCTAAGTCAAGGCTTTCAGCCTTTGGAAAGAAAATGTGAAGCATCTATTCAGCTCCCCCGACCCACAAATACAAGGGTGAGAGCAAATTTAAAAGGCAAAATGCATTTGTACAAGTGAAATGGAAATCTCATTAATTCAATATAACCATTAATAATGTGAATGAGGACACAAGCAATGGGCATAATTTATGAAAATAATAAATACTGGTACGAAGCTATGGATCTAGAAGCATTTAAGTCATAACCAGCTGTTACAGCATGCTAGAATACTGAAAGACAGGATAAATATTAGTAATAGATATTTAAAATTTACACATATTATTTGCAACATAGCTGAAAGGTTGCTATTACCACAAGTGTCCAAATGGCACTAGAAATCATGTTATGCTGTACCTGCACGACAGAGCTTTAAATCTAGGGCAAAACAATTTTATCCATTTAGAAACTTTCATTTTATCCATGAGTGCAAAGTGATTGCATAGCTTTTCACATCTATTTATAAGGCTGATGGGAAACTACTGCTTAAGTGGCAGCTATCTTCTATAGGTGAACAGGAATATATGTAAGTAAAATAATTTTTGGTCAAATTTCAACTTCTCAAGAAGAATAAACTTATTTTATCTGTTCAGTGCCCAGAAAGATAAATGTAACATTTTAATAGACAGGTTTCAAAATGGCTACTGAACAAAGCATAAAATGCATTTTCATGTATAAAAACAGGGGAGGGAAATATTAAAACTTTTAAATATTTCCTAATATAAACACCATTTGGTTATCAATACATAACAAATAAAGTTTTCGCAGATCAGTAGCTAGCTGAATGCCTAAGTGACTTATCCATATCAATAAGTATAAACAATCAAAATGCTAAATGGCTTATTTTACAGTCAGCTTGTAAAATGCTATTACATTTGTTCCTAGATCTTAAACATGTAATAATTGCTCAAGGTCTAAATAATGTGGCTTCTCTGTAGTGATGGAATAACTAATAAATTTGCTATACATCAGCAAAAACCAGGAAAACTGTTTAATTAATATTTTTAAACTACAATCACTGGATGAGAATGCTCATAACCAGCATTTGCCAACCTAGTGCCCCCCATATATGTGAGACCAGTTGGGGGCGGGGGGGGGGGGACTGAAGTCAAAACCACTGAAGGCCACTAGGCTAGGGAAGAAGACTGCTCTAGTTTGGTACCTAACATGGCTCTTGCTTTAAAAATAGGAGGTGTGGGGGTTCCTAATGCTACTTTCAGCAACAAAACTTTACTTTTTCTATTAAAGTTTCTAAGAGGCCATTTCCCTGGAAGGGAAACCACACTTCACTTCTATTCATCTCCTCAAGTATCTCCTGGAATTTCCCCCAACATTTTCTCCACAGAATTATTGCAGTGTCATTAACATGGTTAGCGTACACATCAACATGATGAACATCTTTTGACATAATCCATTTACAGCTGCTGTACAGAAATTAAGCTTTGCTTTTTCATACTGAGGATTGATTGTGCCTACCAAAGCATAAAACCTAAAATGTGATATTAAAAAGAGCATTAACAGATGAATGTGGTTCTTCAGACTAAACAAAAAACAAAACCCAATACCTATCCAAAAGGATTTACACAACTTGGGTTACTTCTTTAATATAAAAAAAAATTTTCCTAAAAATTTTTTTAATGAAACCTGATAAACTTTTATTTTAAAGAGTACATTGCATGAACATTTGCTGCCGTTTGTCTTTAAACATGAGCCTAAGAAACATAAGAGAACTATGCTAAATAAAACAAAGCAACAAATCTTAACTGGTTAGAGGCAACATCACACTCTTTGTAACACCACTTGGAAAAAGAAAAGGGCCGCTTTGTCATGGCTTCACAGTTCCAGTTTACTAGTATAAAACGTTAGATTTGAAAGGTACCTATCAAACAAGGTGGCTTTCCATTGATTCTACACTTTTTTTTTTCATCTAACCCTTTGGATTAAATCTGTTCTCAGTTTCCACAAAGCAATATTCAACTTGTCAAGTACAAAACAAATCTGAGTCCATGATATGGCATTCCAAAAAAAATGCACATAAGTATTTACAGGATGTTTACAATAACTTTTTGCAAATGTCCCACACACATTGTTTTGTAGAACTGTAAACAACACAGTATTCTCTCAGTCTTTAAATCACGGCCGTGGTCTTTTAGGAGGTGGCGGTGGCATGAGTTCAGTGTCAGGATCCAGGTGATGCTTGCGGGTCTGTCCTGGAGCTGCTGCTGTACATTTTTCAATGAAGTCGAAAAGGATTTCCTTTGTCACTGGATGTCGTATGCTATTACACACAGCTGTCGGGGGTGCGGGGAGAGAAACACAGTCAAATAACTATGTGATAAAAACACACATGAATAGTCATGTGATAAAGTCAACTTATCCTAAGTTGAATATAGCTAGTCAATTTAGGGCATCCCTCCTAAGCAGCAAGCCATTGGCACGGTCCACACATAATACTAAGCCAGGATATCGTGTGATTTAAACAAGCCTCAGGGAGTCCAGGAGTAGCACTCCTGCTCCCCTCTCAGCCAAGAGATTGTACAAACCAAAATCTGGTTTCCTGTTGTCTGATTCTGGTCATTATACACAAATCAGGAACTATCGTTTAAAAGAAACAGGCCAGCTTTATAACCCATATTTTGAAGCTGGCTTGTTTTGCAGATGACCTCTGTAGTAAGTTATAAACATTACATGTACAGTACGGAAGTACCCTAAAAGCAATGTTGATCCAAATATTTCATGATGAACAGAAATGTCATAAAGTTGTCATATTATAGAGTAAATCACACTCCCTTAATTACACAGGGTTGTATCCAATGAAGTCATCCAACTTACACAACATAACTCCAGCCCATGAGTCCCCCAAATCTGCTCTGGAGGCTGCACAAAGGAAGGGAGGATGCAGACTTTCCACTGCATAAAGTGAAGTCCTTGCATGAACAGGACAACTTTGTTGGATATGATCCATAAGACTGATTACTACATATATCACAGTATCTGTAATTCAAATTCCAGGCTGGCAAAAAGAACAGAACTTTGAGAAGTGGGCAAATAATGCAATGCTGGTCTCCTGAGGAAGACCAAATTCTTCATTCTAGTAGTGGTGGGCAATGCCCTCCCTGAGCCCTCATTTTGCTTCCCCACCATGTTGTTCTGTCAGGTGACACTGGTAGAGAGGAGCCCCACTGGTTCCAACATGGCAGCCAGCAAACTACCACCAGTGGTTCTGCCACAATCAATCGCCAGTAGAAAACATTTTGGTGCTTTGGAGGCTTTTCAATCTGCTGATCCACCTCTGCCTGGAGCAATAACAGCAAAAAAGGCACAAAAGCCTACCCCCCACACACACTTCTACCCTGGATGGCAGGGCCTCAGGTGTGGGAGAGGATCTTCCACTCTGCTCCACACCTCCCTATCGTCAGTCAGGTATGATCTGCCCATCATTCTAGTTTCCTGGCCCTGCAGTATGATTTGCTATGGTAAACCACAAAAAGGCGAGATGAGGACTTACGGTTGAACTCTGTATCTGCTTTATGAAAATGTAAACACAAAGGATAACATTCACCTAACAAACAAGGGCTTCTGCTTGCGCAACAAGGCTTTCCCCCTTGTGTCTCCTGAAATTGCCTCGAGAGTAGGGGGTCATAAGAACTCCCAAATCAGTGACCTGAATCAAAATTTTAGGTCAGAATTAATTAATTGGAAGTATCCTTCTCATTAAAGAAATGGCATCTCTTCAGGTGTGAAATTGGCATAGCAATACAGTCATACCTCGTGTTGCATTAGGTTCATGTTACGTCTTTTCAGCTTGCGAACACGGCAAATCTGGAAGTGTATACTTCCGGGTTTCGCCGCGTGTGCATGTGCAGAAGTGTTCTGTGTGCTTCGCACATGTGCAGAAGCGCTCTATCGCGCTGCGCGCATGCTCAGAAGCAGCGATCTGATTACGGACTTTTTGGGGTGCAAACAGCACCCCAGAACGGATCGAGTCCAAAACTAGAGGTATCCCTGTATATGTGACACTGTATATGTGAGTAAATATCAGTGGGCTCTAGCCTGCAAAGGCTTATGTCACAATGGAATTGTTAGCCTTTTTTGATGCCAGAAGATACTTGCTGTTTTGGCTACAACAGACTAACATGGCTACGCCACAGGAATGTATCAGTAGTTTCAACAGTATCTGAAATGTGCAGAGCTGAAATCCATTACTGAGGAATTAATAAATTTGTGTCTAGTAGTTTGTCTGACACAAAGAATAATAGTTAAAATACCTATATCACACAAACTTGCATTAATTTTAAAATTATTATATTTGCCTTGTGAATGAAAGCTGCTGCCTTGCACTTTTCATAATGTCCTTTTATTATCTGAAGGAGAATTAGAGTATGTCACAGTCTCATAAAGGACATACTCCCCCCACCCCTGCATCCTTCATTTGTTTTATTCCCTATTGTTTGCATACTATTTTGGGATCTGAAAATTACAATTTCTCCTCCTAATTTAGTCTTCTTCCATCTGGTGAACAATGATTGCGCCATTTTGAATAGAACTGAAATTATCAAGGATTTTTTGTTCCACAAGTTCAGCTTATATAGTACATTCATGTGCCAAGCTACCTTTTCTCTGTGTATCAATGGAACACAACACAACATTGTGAATATGCTTTGTCAGTCCACGCTAGACAAAAATTGTTATTTTAAAGCAGTCGCAATTCAGACTCAAGTTGTGACCCAAATTTTAACCAGTGTCATTAAAACATTGATGCTATTAAAGCAACTGAGCTGAGTATAAAGTCCTTGAAAAGATGACCTTACTGAAGCAGGGCAGACATAAAATGCTGAGATATTGGACCAATTATTGCACTCACCCATTGCAGTTTTGTAGGCATTTGGAAAGCTTTTGTCTATCCGTTGTCTCATGAAGACCCAGCTATTGTTTTCAAACTTGCATTCTATAATCTTATTGTCATATTGTTTCAAGTCTTTTGTTACCTGTTTTATTAAATAAATAAATAAAAGTTTTACATTTGTCAAAGATGGGGGAAGTCAAACATTTCTTTCTTAAGTGAGGATACTCAAAACTACCAATGCACATTTCACATAGTTATGAAACTTTTTTCCAACTTGTACAACATACTATGGACATTGTCCCATCCCACTGCCAGCAAAAGATGAAGGAGTTTTAGACAAGACCAGGAAGTAGCTATTTTTGGTTCCTGCTAGCAAATACACATAAGGGTAGAAACAGTAGTACTATCCAGATAACAAGGAAAAGACTGGACATCAACTCCCCACCACATCTCATAGAATTGCAAAGTTGGAAGGGCCCCCATCGACCATCTATTCCACCCCCCTGCAATGCTGTTGAAATCGTTAAGAACTGCACCAGATTATGTGGGAGGGGCATATAAGAGTTCATCTGCTGCAAAGTGAGCTCTGCCCCGAGAAAATGGAAAACTCCTGGATTCCTGAGTGGGCACATGTATCTCTGCATCAACCACAGGCCCTCCAAAAGTCTCAGGAACATTCAGAGCACAGGGAAGAGACTGACCATTATTTGCCACCCAAATCCCCAAATTTCTGTTGTTGCGCCAGAAGATGAGACAGTAGGGCATATGAGAGATCATCTCCTGAGTAGATTTAATAGAAAAGTAGAGCTCAGCATCATCAGCATACTGATGCCATGTGCCCTGATGGTTGCTTCCAACAGCTTTATATGGATGTTAAATAGCACTGGGGACAGAATTGTGCCCTGTGGTACCCTGCAGCTTACACTGCCAAGATGTAGACATGCAGCCTTCCCAATGCTATTCTCTGGTAACAGTCATGCAGGTAGGAGTGGAGCCACCATAAAAGAATACCTCCAACTTCCAAACCCATGAAGACAGTCCAGGAGGATGCTATGGTCCATGGTATCAAAAGCCACTGAGATATCCAGCAACAGCAGGGTTGCACTCCCCCATCTCACCCTCAAAGGAGTTCATTTGCCAGGGTGGTCAGGGCTGATTTCATGCCAAACTCAGTATACTGTGATAAGTTCACTAGGCATCAACTGTTAAGATTCCTGCTCCGTGATTGCAGTCATGGGATTGTTGTCTATCACATGACGGTGTATGTTTTGACTCCACAGAGTGGGAAGTGACGGAGACAGGATGTTTATGTTACTGCGTTCCTTGAAGTGGGACTATTGTCCTTTGTTCTTTCTCTTTGCTATCTGATGAGAAAGAGGAAGGAGCTAAGTCAGAATGCTCCGAGTGTATCATACATAAATAAACGTAGATTAGCCAAATGCTGAGATAGAGTTCTATTACGTGAACTGCACAAACTCTGTGGATCCCTGAGTGTGCCAACGTCTGTTGGCATCGGTCGCTGTGATGTTCGGGCTGAAGAAAGCTTTTGAAGCTCCCAAACAAATGACCAAGAGGGAGGGAACATGCCAGTTGGGCATATGTCTCTACCAGGGCCCTACACGAGTGTAGGACGAGCTCCTGACATCAATATCACTAGGATGATGAACAATTTTGAACAACTTATCACAGTAGGCTGGTTCCAGTGCCCCACTGACTGGGGCAGGTAGTACCAACTTTTAAACCACTCAAAAGAGCTCTGCTGGGTGGCTACTTGAGTATGTATGTGGACCTTTTTCTGCTTCCATCCTTGCTATGTGATAGTTGTGGTTTTGCATTCTAATCACTGTTTGATTGGCTCCGAAGTTTTAAAGTTGTAGTTGCAGTGGTCATGAATTGTGCCAACAATAACTCTAAGGGGTTATAATGAAGGCACATGGGGGGCTTCAGGCAGCAGGAGCGGGAGGGGAAGGGGAAGTTCTGTTGCACACATGGAACTCTGTGGTGTGAACTGAACTTCAGTGTTGGATACAACACTAACTGTTTTAAGCTATAAACACTGCAGACTAGCAATGAGATAAGTGGATCAACCTGGCACTGAACCTTAGCAGTGTCAGCATGCCCCTGGTTTCAAAGCCTCAATGCATTATACTTCCTACCTTGTACCATTCTACCATTCTCCCCCCCCCCCCACTTTCTTTCTGCTGTGAAAATTCCCCTGGTGTCTTTACATATCATATGTCTGGAGTACTCCACAGGCTTAAAAAATAATAATCATTCATTACTTGCCAACCAGAGACAGATATATTCCAAAAAAATATTTTACTATTAAATGATTCAGAGAACCGCGTAAGCTCACTAACTTCCTTTTTGTTTTGGGCACCATACTCTATGCATGTTATTAGCCACTGCAAAATTTCTGAGTAACTATGGCAACTCCACTTGTTGAGAACATTTCATTTTTCTTAACAAGAACTTTGTTATGATTGGGTCCATTGCCGCTTGATGAAATATTTGCTGTGCTGCAGTTTGAAAAAGGAAGAGTCTAGACTGATTTCAGAAGTATTTTTCCTCACCAACAAACAACAATGAATATTTCAATTTCACTAGCAATCGTTTTTATCTATATTAGCTATCAACACACAAGTAAACAGAGGATTTTTCCGCTGAATAATGTGAGCATTATTTTGTTCTGAAAGTGTGTTACAAACTCCCACATCATTTTTTATAGGGTATAGCTTATTATCGACTTCATTTCTGACCAAAATTGTACATGATGCACAATTGAGAGTCTGGTATAAAATGTTTTTCTTCCCTTAGTTCTGCTGGCCTTAGTTCTTCCTCCACCCCAAAGAACCAAAACCAAAACAGTAATTTACTCAGCAGGTATTAGGATGGCTAAATTGATTTCTGAAAAAGGAAACGGTGGAACTTTATTTTTCTAGGAGGGGTGATACCATGAGAAGCGTTTGGCTTTTACACAGCCATGAAGTTACTACAAACCCAGTTTTGTAGAATCATTCTCATCTTGCTTGCTTGATTAACTCCCTGGTGTGTCTATCTTTCCTTCTCAGTAATCCTCCTTTGTACAGAACATTACACATTCCTCTATGTGTGAGGAAAGCATTTTTCAAACAGATGTTTCGCAACCATGGACTCAGCTAGCATAAAAGTCACACTCAGGAAAATACAACATCCTTTTCTAATCCACAGTGAATATGTTTAAACACAGGAAGAAACTTGAGGCTGTGTAATGACTTGGAAATGAATATTAACTGTCAGTGGCTGCCAAATAAATTTGGTATTTATATACATTTTTTTCCTGTTGGAGCAGGAAAAGGTTGTTAGTGAACCACCTGCTTGATGGAGAAAGAAGGGGGTGAGGGAAGATATTCTGCAGCAGCCAAAGACTTTCACAAACTAGAACTCTCTGTAATGCTTCATTGTTGATCATTCTTGCAGTGTTCACAGGATAAGAATAGCAGAAAATTATGTGGTTGCTCTATTTGACTGTGACAATTAAGCAGTATTAACTATCTTATGTACTAACTTGCTTGGTCATTCATTAGCAATCTGGAAGACAAATCTTTCCAGAAAATGCTAACATCTGCCAGTGCAATGGCCTAAATCCATTTTCCCAACAGAAACTGCTGATCAGTTTAAAACAATAAAAAGTTCCCATTATTACTCTGAACATGGAAGGAGGGATGGGGAGGGCAAGAATAAACACTGGGCTAATTATATATACCCTGTATCATTTTAAGTGACTGCTATCTACCATATCACTCACTTATTTTGCAAGCAGTAAAAGCAAGCAAGGTGATAATAATAGGTTAACAGTATAATTCTATACATGCCAGTCTAAAGAAAGTCTCAGTTGAATTCAACTGGCTTACTAGTACCTAGTAAGCAGGTATAGGATTGAAGCGACTACTGCATGATAAACCTAGTGGGAAGACAAAGTGATGCATGGTCCTTTGTACATGTTCAGAACAACTTCAACCTGCCCTTTTGCACAGGGAGGACAATTGGACCATTCCCACATGTCTAAGTTCTAGTGATTAAAAACTACCTGTATAGCAGGACACATTCAAATTGTGTGCTACTACACTGCTATATTTCCTCCAAAAAAACATGAAGCAGATTGGGTCTTCCATTTTGCTAAGGGTTCTTTCAGCTGCAGAAGAAATCTGAGCAATTCTGTGAATTTATTTTCAAAGAATTAGATTTCCATTTACCATATTTTTCGCCCTATAGGGTGCACCGGCCCATAGGGCGCACTTATTTTTTTTTTGGGGGGGGGGAATAAAGAAAAAAAAAATTTCCCCCCGAGCCCCAAAGAGCAAAGAAGCCATGACAGCGAGTGGGATGGATCCCACTAGCTGTCTTGGCTTCGTTTTTAGCCTCGGTGCTGGGGGTCCGGGAGCGAAGGTGAGGTTGCGCTCAACCTCGCCATCACTCCCTGAGCTTGCTGCTATCCGAAGCCCGGGGAGCACGGTGCTGTAGCCCGCTGCGCACCCCGGGCTTAGGGCAGCTATCCGGCAGGCTTGCGGATAGCTGCCCTAAGCCCAGGGTGCACAGTGCCGCGCTCCCTGGGCTTCGGGCTGCAGGCAGCTATCTGCAAGCCTTCAGAGCCCGCAGGAGTTCCCGCCGGGCTCCGCAGGCTTGCGGATAGCTTCCTGAAGCCTGGAGAGCTAGAGGTGTCAGTGTGCACCGACCCCTCTCACTCTCCAGGCTTCAGCGAAAGCCTGCATTCGCCCCATAGGGCGAACACACATTTCCCCTTCATTTTTGGAGGGGGAAAAGTGTGTCCTATAGTGCGAAAAATACGGTACTTCACCCTGCAGTTATCTATTCAGTGAGAGCGGAACGATCACTGTATGAGCTACTGCTGGTCCTGCAGTGGTGATACACATCTAATGGAGCCAGAACTGGTAAGGCTAGCAAACCTGCATTTCTGGGATAGTGTTACCATACTACAACTGGAAGAATTCGCCTCACAAATCCTCCTTAGTAGCACTGAATTGACATGCTCTCCACTGAAAAGTACCTCACACAATGTTGAGGAGGAGTAGGTTCACTCAACAATAATATCAATAATGTCAGAGCTCCTAGTAACTAATGAAACACATACTTGGCAGGAATAACTAAACAGACATACAACTCTTTAGCTGCCTAACAGGTTTAAGGTAATAGCTAATGACAATCAGTTAGAATGTTGTCCTAAAATATCCTAAAATTGTTCTTCAAATAGTCTCTGGCCTAAAAATTACAATTGTTCAATACTGACCATAAGACTACATGGCTACAAAAATTAAGATGAGGATTTTCTTTGAAGCAAGGAGTACATAAGCAAAACTACCATCAATTTTAGTAAAAATTACCTCAGGTTCTGTGAAGAACCAGAGCCAGTGTGGTATAGTGGTTAGAGTGTTGGACTATGGCCTGGGAGACCAGAGTTCCTATCTCCACTCAACCATAGGGCTCACCGGGTGACCTTGCTCCAGTTACTGTTTCTCAACCTTATCTACCTCATAATGTTTTCATGAGGATAAGATAGGGAGGGGGAGATGCTGTATTCCACATTGTGCTCCATAGAGGAAATGTAAATGTAACAATAAATATGTATGTGCTATTATTAGAATGGCTGCAATTCACCCAAAGTTTAGCAGTTTTCTTCACCTAGTTAACAGTCGACACTATTTCTTACAAGAGCAATGCATCTCTTACCATACCTTTTATACAAAAAGGGATCTAAACTAGCTTATGCAATATATTTCAGTTTAGGGGAACAAAAATTAATATTATAAAAGTGAAATAATTCTACCATGGTTAGGCCATGGTTTAGCTCAGCCTGGTTTCCCGACCAGGACTCATGGTTATGCTCTCTTCTAAGCAACCATGAGCACTTGTAATTTAAAAATATATATAATTTAATTAGGAAAATTTGAAATAGGAAATCAAGATTGTGGCTTTAGGATTGCAGCTTTAATGTATCAACCAAGTAGTAAACAGGATGGATTTCTATCCTTTTCAAGAAAAAATCATCCACAAACAGAAGGAATAAGCAGAAGTATTAGTGTGGATTTTTACTACACAACTTTCTATGAAATTATAGTTCAAAGACATATTTAAAAAAGAAATTAAATCTCTCCCACTAACACAGGAACAGGTAAACAACTATATGATATGTCTGCAATCTACCTGGTATAGGGTGGTATATAAATTCAATAAATAATAATATTCACCAATGAATCTCTTCACCTGCAAAACATCTGCCCTTTACTCTTATACACATGGTCGGCGGTTCGAATCCCCGCGACGGGGTGCGCTCCCATTGCTCAGTCCCAGCGCCTGCCAACCTAGCAGTTCGAAAGCACCCCTGGGTGCAAGTAGATAAATAGGGACCGCTTACTAGCGGGAAGGTAAACGGCATTTCCGTGTGCGGCTCTGGCTCGCCAGAGCAGCTTCGTCACGCTGGCCACGTGACCCGGAAGTGTCTGCGGACAGCGCTGGCTCCCGGCCTATAGAGTGAGATGAGCGCACAACCCTAGAGTCTGGCAAGACTGGCCTGTATGGGCAGGGGTAGCCTTACCTTTTTTTAAAGATCATTTTAGTCAGCTAAATTGCTGCTTCTACTCACTATCATCCGTCTTTGTGATTTACTGAGGTCTTAGCCTAAAGGCAACTTCATTAATAATTTTTAAAGGGTACACATAAACACATTACCAATGAACATGTCCAACTCATGCATTATATTCAGAATTTGTCAAGGAAGATGGACAGGTTTCCGTTTCCTTATGAGTATGCTTGATGTTTGCACTGTAGAATAAGTGAATTCCCTTTGTAAAGTTTGTAGAATAACTATATACTTTTAAAAAGTCAGTCATCACACATCAGCAAATGATCTGAATCATAGGCTGAAGCAGGGAATAATTAACACGAGTAGTTTGGCACTTATTGTTAACTTACTAACATACCATAAAACAGTGAAATGCTAGGTATCTGAAATAGTACTTTTCCACTCTGCCTAGCTTCTAAACAGCTAGCTTTATCCAAGTTTTTAAAAATTCAAATGAGAATTTAACACTGGGAACAATTATGCTAATACTGCCAGAAAATGTGTTTGCTTTGTTAAATTGAGCTTCAAAAGCATTTCAATTGAGCACACATTTGTGATTGCAAGTAAGGCCTATTCTTATATCCATTCAAAATGTTTACTTTATTACAGCTTATTACAAATATGCTGTCTAAAATGCAACAGCATGACTCTTCAATTTCTAGTCCATAATTTTATGATAATTGTGTGTAATAATATGCATGGGTCGACTTCTATGCCTAACAAAGCCCCAGATTTGTGCGATAGGAGCTCTGCTTTCCCCATAGCACAATATTCCCTATATAGGAACATTCTTCAATAAAAAGAGGAAGATTTAATCACATATTTTCAGTTTCCTTTATATTCTCTCATCTGGGTTGCGGCACACTAAAAGAACAAATGCGATCTCAAAAGGCTAATTATGGTATATTTCCAATAGCCAATGTTGGCAACTGAGAAATATGTACTTTATTAAATACCTAGTCACATAAACGTTACTAGGAAACAGATCAGGAACAACTGCAGGCTTATTATTTCAAAATGATACCATCTGAAGGCATATACTTCATTCAGCCAAGATGCAAATTATATTTTATGAGCTGAATTTCCATTTCACTCTTGTATTTTAAAATGTTTTGCCATTTTTGCCTTTGGCTTGCTCATGAAGCCATGGAATTCCCCCCCCCCCATCATTCTGAGAACGTTTCCCCATATTATGCACTTCAAACTAGAATATGAAAAGCAAAGCTGCTCATACATCACAGGCAGGAGCTATATGAGTGTCTCGAGTGCCAGTAGTCATTCAGGCACAGGGAGGGCCTGAGCTTTCCCCTATGGGTGCAAAGACTGCAGGGCACTGTTCCACAGCAGCTCAAGCCTCATTCAGCACAAGGAGACTCACCATAAGAAGCCCATCGGGTTTACTAGCAAGCTAGCCACCTACATAGCTCCACACAGGCAATGGGGCAATGGGATAAAACAAGGAAGAGAAGAAACAACACTGCCTTGGGTGGTGAGGGAAAGCTTCTGCCACATATTGCACCAGAGCAGCCACAAAGATGTTGGACACCATGAACTCCAAATTTCGGCTCACCTGTTTCCTGCAGAAAAGACTTATTCTCTGTGGCTCCATGGCCAGAAACACAAATGCACTGCCTGCACCTGAGAACTAGCAGCTTGAAGCAGCAAATGCTTCACAGCAGGGTGGGAAACTTGTAGCCCTCCAGGTGTTGCTGGACTGCAGCTCCCATCATCCCCGACCATTGGCCATGCTGGCTGGGGTTGATGGGAGTTGGATTCCGACAGGGTCTGTGGGGCCACCTGTTCTCCATCCCTCCCTGCACACCCATGGACTTTAGCTACACGGTAGTCATTGGAGACAGGAAGAAAAACAATTGAGTACATCTTACTGCGCAGATTTAATTCTAATAGACTTCCCAATATTTTCCTCAAGAGGCAAACAAATGGACAAAATATGCGCAGATATATTTTGGGGAGATGGGTGCTAGAAAATAGGGATTGCCTCTGAAGGGTGGGGACAGAAGCCCAAGGTGGGTGGGGCAACATATGTGATTCTTTTTTTAAAACATAGCAAAATCATAGGTTCTAACAAATAAGGTACAGTAATGTAAATGAAGGCATCCATTTACAAATGCTAACGGCATTACAATAACTGAAAGCGGCATAAGATTGAACATCATTAAACTTGGCTAAATGGCTAATTAAACAATCTATAGCCTTTTAAATTGGGGGTATTTTTTGTTTGTTATTATGTTTTGTATTTTTATACTGTAAACCATCCTGTGATCCTCAGATGAAGGGTGGTATAGAAATTTTAATGATTTTGACGATGATAATAATATTATTATTATGGGTGTGTACTTTTAAGTCCTTAATTTACATGCTAATACATGCACCTGGGTGCTTTTAAGTATTTGGTGACCTAATAAACCAAGGTTTAAACAATCATCTACCAGAGATCTCAGCTTAAATTATGTTTAATGTTAACCATGGTTTAGAGTTATGTGCACAGACTAATATATATGTGGAGTTAGGATTTTTTGTCGCAATATGCTTCACTTTGCACTAGCATGGAACTGCATTTGCTATTTTGTTGCCTAGTCACTCAGTTTGGAGAAATTGATTTGGAACACTTCACAATATCTCCCTGCAGACACAAATATTTGCTTTTTAAAAAACCAGCCTAAATGATTTGGTGTCATCTGTAAACTTGGTCACTACAATGGACCAAATGGATTTTATATAGCATACGTAGTACATGATATTATATTTGAAGGTGACTTTTATATAGCATTTTGAGACTGAAGCATAAACTAAAATGCCTCCCATAGAAACCTGTATCAGCCCCCAAATGCAAGTTTGCAGGTCTACAAATCAGCAAGAACTGCAACATTCCAAGAAAGCAATAAAGCTCATGAATGTTTGAAAACATCCACCTTCTGAAGTACTGAAGAATATATACATCCTAAAATGTCTTACAAATGTTACATTGCTAATATATTCCATGGCTGAGAAAGTTTGGCAAATATTTTTTTTCAACTTTATTAGAGATACAACTAAGCAATCACAAGAGGAAGTGAAACAGAAACAAAAAATTAGTAGTAAATATTATTGCAGCTAAAGCAACAACACAGTGTTCACTGCTTCAGAATATGTTAACGAAGGCAAAAGGATTGCACTGAAAGAGTTTTACCAACACACACAAAGAGACAGTTCAGTTCTCTTACCTTAATTTGTGCAAAAGGAGTG
Source organism: Podarcis cretensis (assembly GCF_951804945.1). Classification (NCBI taxonomy): domain Eukaryota; kingdom Metazoa; phylum Chordata; class Lepidosauria; order Squamata; family Lacertidae; genus Podarcis; species Podarcis cretensis. The sequence goes on along the minus strand of NC_137172.1, from coordinate 82,122,436 downwards.
TCTAAACTTCCAACATAAAGCAGTCCAACATTCTGCGGAAGAAGCCTAGAAAAGAAAATGCATTTTAAGAAATGTCTGTTCAGTGTTACATGCCTTGCTAAAAGCAGTAGAAATGACTAAATACACGTAAGAAAAGCTGATTTCTTAATAATACAGTACTCCTGTTGCTGAAAGCAAGTAATGCAACAATAAATCAATAAAATGTCTTAACAACAAGAACCTCAAAATAATGACGCATGCACACACACACACACACACACACACACACACACAAAATCAACACACTGGAAAAATGAATATATTTCCCCCCTTCTCCCCTCCCAAACTGTTCTGGGGGATTGAGAAACCCCTCTGGAATACAACTGAGGGACCACAGGGGAGGAGGAGTAGTAGTCCTGTTGCACAAGGCAGGTGTTGTCCACTGTCATAAGCCCATATGCTGATTCAGAATACACAGGATGTTCTCTCTTATTTTGGTGAATATTCCTGCCTCATGAAGTCTCACAAGTCATCTAAAAATTAATACTATAGACCAGTGCAGCAAATGTCTGAAATTGTATAACTTTATCTGCATCATTAGTTAACATTTGAGTTTCTCACCTGTATCTGTAAACATGCAGTACAATTACAATGCTAACACTGACATAGATACAGAATTATAGGTTTATTACAACCCAATCAATATTAGCTACTCAGCCTGAAAGCATTAATTCTTTATCCAGTTTCTAGCTACAAACAGAAATGTCTTTGCCAAAGCAAAAAACCATAAAAAGTCCATATCAACATTTTTTTTTTGTCTAGTTAGAATAAGCTTGCCTCTGTAGATTGCAGAAGTACCATTTTAGCAATAAGTCATCTCTAAAACTTTTGATGCTTTATTTGTTTAGTCACTCTCATAGTAATACAGTCATTAGGACAGTTTAGAATATTTTCCCAAACAGTAAGAAAGACTGTTTGGGAAAATATTCTAAACTTTCCTAATGTAAGAAGTTGCATTTTTTTGGCAAAACAAGCACCAGGCATCACTTAAGTGCCATTTAAAGATCTATTATTTCAAATTACTTCACAAATTGAGTACTGTAAAGTGCAACAAGTCAGCAGTCAATGTTCTAATGATCAACATTTCAAGATAACTTAAGCTTTGATGGACTTCTGCAGAGGGCAGTATTTTCCTGAAAGGGCGCACTTTTGCTAAGCATGTTTTGTATGAGTGCTTTATTCAGCAATGCAAAGCATAATATTAAATAGTTTTTTTATGAAAAGTAAACACAAGGTTTACTTCTCAGTTACAATGGTTGCCTCTTCAGTTTAGGGCAATGTTCACAGGAGATGAGCATGAACACTTGAGGTTTTTAACACTTTAAGTTTAAGGGAAATTGCAATATCATTGTTTATTATTGATAAACATAGGACAGATGTTCATTGTTATTTATTTAGATGCGCCCCTGGGGAGTCGCAGGTTGTTAACAGGAAGCAAATGAGTATGTGTCATAATTAGGGTGGACATTGCCCAGATGTTTTCTGCAGCACTTTTAAAAATGGTTTAGTATTGCCATTTGCAGTCATTTGAACATTTTCTATAAATATATGCCAGTTGGTTAAGCTTTTGGTCAAAGTTATTGTTTCATTTTTATTACAGTTTGTGAAATATGTGAAAAAGGATGCCTAGATAATCCTGTAGCATGTCCTTACCCGCAATTGACAGATTTCCTATCGTGTGTTGAGCATTTTGTTCCGCCTATTTATAAATTATTCAAATAATTGATCTTCTCTTATTCCTTTGGGATATGATTGTGCAGTCTAATCGCCACTGCTGTTAAATTCCCCTCGCCCCCCAGTGAACTCTCAATTCTCTCTCTCCATTTCATCTCTTTGTAAAGTTGTTTTTATCCAATTGGGGATTGGGAATATGGAAACTATTCATGGGGTTTCCACAGTATTTAAAAGTGACTTTGGACTGACACATTTCAATTCCTTTGCCTCCTCTCTGGTTTATGAATGAGATAATAAAAAATGCTTTTGAAAAACAGCATTTCCGTATCCTTGTATATTTTAGAAGTATATTCTAATATCGTCCCTTTCTCCTGTCTCCCATGACTCAATACTTTATTCATCCTAATAGCTACGTCATCATAGTTTATATTATTCTAATCCAGATCTTTTCCCCTCCTCAGTGCAAATGTATCAAGATAAATGTGTTTGTGCATATGCAGTCCAAAAAAGCTGTAGGCTTTGGCTGCAGTGTTGAAATAAGAAGTTTTGCTATCTGTAGCTCTTCCTTTTGTGTAAGTAAAGTATGGTTGCAACATAATCCTCTGCACAGCTTCTTCAAATGCTACCTTACGCCAGTCTTGTATATATCCACTTGGCAGCACACTCAGCGCAGGTAACAATTGCCATGTGAATTGTTTGTTTTGAAGGCCTTGTTTTAACTAGCTGTTGCTGTCCCTATTGGAAGCGTGCTATTTTTGTTATCCAAACTCTGGTCTGCTTTCTCCACTAGCTAGTGCTGCTCCAAATTTACAGAAAGTGTTATGATGTAATATGTGTCATTTTGGAACAGATTCTTAGGTAAGAGGATGGTATTCCAGGGCAGAGATTGAGAAAAAGAAACACAAAATTTGAGAAGCTAGTGGAGGTGAAAATCCTATTAAAGCAAATAGAGTATTTATATTAGGGTTGTCATGCCACTCATGCAAGGCCTTCCACTTGTGCAAACAAACTTCCCCTCCCTCTCATCTCCCCATGCCCCCTCTCCCCAAATCTACTCCCAATTGATGAGGAGAACCCCATTGGGCTGTGTGAGGCTGCTGCTGGGCAAAACCTTGCTGGGCAAAATCTTGCCAAAATCGCACAAGGACTTGCAAAGTGAGCAAATCCTGCCTGAAATGGGCACTGATGCTGGTGGTGGGATGGGAGAATGGTATAGGATTGTGACACCCCCTTCCCATTTCCTGTCTTAATAAGGCTTACTTGAGTTTTCAAATCTTGGACTAAGCAGCTTTTTATAAAACTCATATTGTTCCACATGCAATGACAAGGATGATCACTTTGAATTTAGGGGTGCTTAAAGCATCTAGGAAACCTATCTCTTTCAATTCAGTTGGAAAAATATGGAAGAAACTGCTATATTAGCATTACAACGAATATACTTCTTAGTTTACTATGCTTAACCATTATGCTTTCAATTAGATAAGGAACAAAAGAGAACAATTAAAACTGAAATCCTACATTCATTAACCAGGAAGAAAGGCCCACTGAACTCAATGGATCTATTTCCAAGTAGACACATACAGAATTACACTGTGAGATGCATGCAAAATAATTTCTCCAAATGCATGTAAACAAATAAAATGCACCTATCAGATGGTGCCTGATAACTGATTGTTCAGTTTGGTACCATAATGACCTCATTGCACTTGATTGAGGATTTCTACTTAATTTAAATTATTCATGATCAAACTGTACTACAAAGAAATTGCCTTGTCTACCTCAGACATCACCCCAAAGATCTAACTCACACTGGATGATAATAAACATTTTCCATCTTTATTTTTTGCTTAAAAACTGGTCAATGAGATAATAATTCATATATCACTTGGCCAATTAAGATTCCCTTCTCAATATTATCAGTGAGTATCATAAGTAATCAGCCTTTAGGGTATTCACAGTATTGTGCATTCCAATTTGTTTCACACCACTGGAGCAAAACAATTTACATTCCTCATTGCAGAAAGACTCCAAGATGGCATTAATTCTTCTTTCCAGCTAAATGCTGGTCCAACCAGGTCATTTGCTCTGCTCTGGGATGCTATAAAAGCAGTAATTTGTGGCCTGTGTGTTAATAATGTTGGCATGTCAAAACAAAAACAAAAACTTTGGGAAATGGAAACTCAGCTCAATTAACGAAATAATGCATTTAGAAAATAAGCATTTAAATACACAGATAGTAAAAAGTCATACCCTAATCCATTGTGAAAATGTACGTTTTTATCCTATTTTATCTATAATCTATCTATCACTGAATCATTAAATTATAGCATAAGCAATACAGATAGAAACCCATTTAAATCCATGGCACAGCCCACACCCCTACATTAACACATTAAAAAGTGAATTTATTCCAGTTCCTATATTACATACACATATGTAGTTTAGCTCTAACAAAGACAAGCATATGATTTTTCACACTCATTAGAACCACTATGCAAGATCATTTGTATCCTTCTATGACAAACCTGTAGTTATTAAGCTAGCTTATTCCTACCACTGCCATTATTTTAAAGAAACTGACAGTTTCTTTCTTCCTTTCCCTAATTTGAATGAAATATCTACCACATAACTCTGCCTTTTCATCACGTCAAGGTACATACCTGATTTTGGCAGACCAGAATATAACTTTTTTAATTTTAAAAGCTACTCGGGATATTGCAATTTTAGTAAACTTAAGAATCTGTGATCCCTATACACGACCTCCCCAAAAAGGTTATTAAACAAGAGCATTTTTTGCATAGCTCTAGAACAGAATGGGGATGCAGGTGGCGCTGTGGGTTAAAGCCTCAGCGCCTAGGACTTGCCGATCGAAAGGTCGGCGGTTCGAATCCCTGCGGTGGGGTGCGCTCCCGCTGCTCGGTCCCAGCGCCTGCCAACCTAGCAGTTCGAAAGCACCTCCGGGTGCAAGTAGATAAATAGGGACCGCTTACCAGCGGGAAGGTAAACGGCGTTTCCGTGTGCGGCTCTGGCTCGCCAGAGCAGCAATGTCACGCTGGCCACGTGACCCGGAAGTGTCTCCGGACAGCGCTGGCCCCTGGCCTCTTAAGTGAGATGGGCGCACAACCCCAGAGTCTGTCAAGACTGGCCCGTACGGGCAGGGGTACCTTTACCTTTTAGAACAGAATGAGCATATCTTTAGCATATCAAATGTTAAAATGATGAGCCCCTCCACTCACACTTTCAAAGCACCTTCCTATAATTATGCTTATAATTATCCTACAGAATGCTTCTTTGTGCCCATCCATTGAAGCCGAGTGCATCTAGCCATCCTTTCTCAATCCTTCCTTGTGCCTTGGGAAGTCCAACTTAAAGCCACTGGCAGGGCTTGAAAAGAAATCCACAGAGCCTAATGCAATATCAGGACTAAATAAATAAATCACTATTCCATGATTGCCTTTCTACCCTCATCCTGAAGAAGTGAGGAGCCTTTTTCAACCTGGGGGTCACACTCCCTTGTGGCTGACCTTGTGGCATGACAAAAGCGGGCAGGGCAAAGTTTGTGACTTTCCCCTTTTCTCTGCAAGCTTCCATGTTTGCTCTACCTCCTCTTTAAGCTGTCTCTATCCTCCAGATGCCCCTTCATGGATCACTGCCTTGCCGTGGCGAAGGGGCTTGAATAACTCAGAGAAGCTATGAGCTATGCCGTGCAGGGCCACCCAAGATGGGCAGGTCATAGTGGAGAGTTTTGACCAAATGTGATCCACCTGGAGCAGGAACCGGCAAGCCACTCCAGTATCCCTGCCAAGGAAACTCCATGGACAAAGACAACAGGCATATAAAAGTTATGACGCTGGAAGATGAGCCCCTCAGGTCAGAAGGCGTCCAACATGCTACTGAGGAAGAGCAGAGGACAAGTACAAGTAGATTCAGAGCTGACGAAGCGGCTGGGCCAAAGCCGAAAGGACGCTCAGTTGTGGATATGCCTGGAAGCGAAAGGAAAGTCCAATGCTGTAAAGAAAAATATTGCATAGGAACCTGGAATGTAAGAACCATGAACCTTGGTAAGTTGGATGTGGTCAAAAATGAGATGGCAAGAATAAATATTGACATCCTGGGCATCAGCGAACTAAAATGGACGGGAATGGGCGAATTCAGTTCGGATGACCATCATATCTACTACTGTGGGCAAGAATCTCATAAAAGAAATGGAGTGGCCCTCATAGTCAACAAAAGAGTGGCGAAAGATGTACTGGGATGCAATCTCAAAAATGACAGAATGATCTTGATACGAATCCAAGGCAGATCTTTTAACATCACAGTAATCCAAGTTTATGCACCAACCACTGGTGCTGAAGAAACTGAAATTGACCAATTCTATTAAGACTTACAACACCTTATAGAAATGACACCAAAGAAGGATGTTCTTCTCATTATAGGGGATTGGAATGGTAAAGTAGGGAGTCAAGAGATAAAAGGAACAACTGGCAAGTTTGGCCTTGGAGTTCAAAACGAAGCAGGGCAAAGGCTAATAGAATTCTGCCAAGAGAACAAGCTGGTCATCACAAACACTCTTTTCCAACAACACAAGAGACGACTCTACACATGGACATCACCAGATGGGCAGCATCGAAATCAGATTGATTATATTCTCTGCAGCCAAAGATGGAGAAGCTCTATACAGTCAGCAAAAACAAGAAACCTGGAGCTGACTGTGGCTCAGATCATCAGCTTCTTATAGCAAAATTCAAGCTTAAACTGAAAAAAGTAGGAAAAACCACTGGGCTGGTAAGATACATTCTAAGTCAAATCCCTTATGAATACACAGTGGAAGTGAGGAACAGGTTTAAGGATTTAGATTTGGCGGACAGAGTGCCTGAAGAACTATGGATGGAGGCTCGTAACATTATACAGGAGGCAGCAACTAAAACCATCCCAATGAAAAGGAAATGCAAGAAAGCAAACGAGGCCTTACAAATAGCGGAGGAGAGAAGGCAAGTAAAATGCGAGGAAGATAGTGAAAGATACAGGAAATTGAATGCAATTTCCAAAAAATAGCAAGGAGAGACAAGAGGGCCTTCTTAAACGAGCAATGCAAAGAAATAAAGGAAAACAATAGAATGGGAAAAACCAGAGATCTGTTCCAGAAAATTGGAGATATGAAAGGAACATTTCGTACAAAGATTTCCATAATAAAAGACAAAAGTGGAAAGGACCTAACAGAAGCAGAAGACATCAAGAAGAGGTGGCAAGAATACACAGAGGAACTATACCAGAAAGAAATGGATGTCTCGTATACCCCAGGTAGTGTGGTTGCTGACCTTGAGCCAGACATCCTGGAGAGTGAAGTCAAATGGGCCTTAGAAAGCATTGCTAATAATAAGGCCAGTGGAAGTGATGATATTCCAGCTGAACTATTTAAAATTTTAAAAGATGATGCTGTTAAGGTGCTACACTCAATATGCCAGCAAATCTGGAAAACTCAGCAGTGACCAGAGGATTGGAGAAGATCAGTCTACATCCCAATCCCAAAGAAAGGCAGTGCCAAAGAATGCTCCAGCTACCACACAATTGCACTCATTTCACACGCTAGCAAGGTTATGCTTAAAATTCTACAAGGCAGGCTTAAGAGAACTCCCAGAAGTGCAAGCTGGATTTCGAAGGGGCAGAGGAACCAGAGACCAAATTGCAAATATGCGCTGGATTATGGAGAAAGCTAGAGAGTTCCAGAAAGACATCTTCTTCTGCTTCATTGACTATGCAAAAGCCTTTGACTGTGTCGACCACAGCAAACTATGGCAAGTTCTTAAAGAAATGGGAGTGCCTGATCACCTCATCTGTCTCCTGAGAAATCTCTATGTGGGACAAGAAGCTACAGTTAGAACTGGATATGAAACAACTGATTGGTTCAAAATTGGGAAAGGAGTACGACAAGGCTGTATATTGTCTCCCTGCTTATTTAACTTATATTCAGAATTCATCATGCGAAAGGCTGGGCTGGATGAATCCCAAGCCAGAATTAAGATCGCCAGAAGAAATATCAACAACCTCAGATATGCAGATGACACAACCTTGATGGCAGAAAGTGAGGAGGAATTAAAGAACCTTTTAATGAGGGTGAAAGAGGAGAGCGCAAAATATGGTCTGAAGCTCAACATCAAAAAAACAAAGATCATGGCCACTGGGCCTATCACCTCCTGGCAAATAGAAGGGGAAGAAATGGAGGCAGTGAGAGATTTTACTTTTTTGGGCTCCATGATCACTGCAGATGGTGACAGCAGCCACGAATTAAAAGACGCCTGCTCCTTGGGAGAAAGGCGATGGCAAACCTAGACAGCATCTTAAAAAGCAGAGACATCACCTTGGCAACAAAGGTCCGTATAGTTAAAGCCATGGTTTTCCCGGTAGTAATGTATGGAAGTGAGAGCTTGACCATCAAGAAGGCTGATCGCCGAAGAATTGATCCTTTTGAATTATGGTGCTGGAGGAGACTCTTGAGAGTCCCATGGACTGCAAGAAGATCAAACGTATCCATTCTTAAGGAAATCAGCCCTGAGTGCTCACTGGAAGGACAAATCGTGAAGCTGAGGCTCCAATACTTTGGCCACCTCATGAGAAGAGAAGACTCCCTGGAAAAGACTCTGATGTTGGGAAAGATTGAGGGCACAAGAAGAAGGGGACGGCAGAGGATGAGGTGGTTGGACAGTGTTCTCGAAGCTACAAACATGAGTCTGATCAAACTGCAGGAGGCAGTGGAAGACAGGAGTGCCTGGCGTGCTCTGGTCCATGGGGTCACAAAGAGTCAGACACGACTAAACGACTAGACAACAACATCCTCCAGATGAGGGACGTGGGTGGCGCTGTGGGTTATACCACAGAGCCTAGGACTTGCCTATCAGAACGTCCGTGGTTCGAATCCCCGCGAGGCGGTGAGCTCCTGTTGTTTGGTTCCTGCTCCTGCCAACCTAGCAGTTTGAAAGCACGTCAAAGTGCAAGTAGATAAATAGGCACCGCTCTGGCGGGAAGGTAAACGGAGTTTCTGTGCGCTGCTCTGGTTCGCCAGAAGCGGCTTAGTCATGCTGGCCACATGACCCAGAAGCTGTATGCCGGCTCCCTCGGCCAATAAAGCAAGATGAGCCCCACAACCCCAGTTGGTCACGACTGGACCTAATGGTCAGGGGTCCCTTTACCTTTATCCTCCAGATAGGAAGTGTTTTTTTCCAGTGTAAGAGCTGTGGTAGCTTTCCCTTTGTGAGCCTTGCTGTATTTGTTGGCATTGATGATGCAGCTACTCAAAAGTGGCTTTCTAAATTTGGGTCTGTTAACCTGGCACAAGAGAAAGCTTTGTAAGAGAAAACTTGGGGATGGGGTGAGGGACTGCTACAGCAACACATAAAACTGCATTGCTTCTTGGAATGCATATGCTTCCACAAGGCTAGAAATTATTAGGAACCTACAAACTTGCTGAAGAATTGCTAAAGAGGAATCTTGAAATAACTCTTGTCTCACCCAGCTTCCTCATCCGCAGCCCACTTGCCTGCAACACACCTAATAGACAGTCCACTTATATATAAAAATGAGGCTAAAAATAAGATGAATGGGAAGAGCTTACATACCCTTCTCCACCAACTCTTGTTATTTTAAGACGAAAATCCACCGAATTCAGACTGGGTGGCTTCCATTTCAAAATGTCATCACATCGTCCCGGCTTGTATTTCTTAAAAAAAAAAAAGAATAAAAATTAAAGGAACGTTGTTTTGTTTTTAAGCCAGCATTTGATAGCTTGTCAGATATTTCAGAATGGCCGTGTCTGTACTGTAACATCCGAAAATTCATGACTGGTGCTTTAACATGAAGCAGGAAGTAATCAGACCTACTAGAAGGTGGCACCATGCTATATGGGATTTTACAAGCCTCTTCTGTAAAATATATGTTGCCCCTATGATTCTTCTTAATCTGCTAAGGGGGATATTTGGGGATCAGTGCACACAGTTGTCATGTGGTCCAAACGGTCAGATGTACTAAATGAATTAATGAAATGGCTGAGTTGCCCTCGCCTTGCCAAACCCATTAAGTTACTAAGCAAACCTGGTATGGCTAACGATGGATGTTTGTACCTTTATCCTAAAGCTGGTTTGTTATAAATGTAACACAATATGCAATTCAGAAAGGTAATAGGATAATAAAACACACAAATTATATCTTCTAAAGATAAGAATCAGCTTTCATAACATTGTGATTATTTCAAACTTTTGCATAAATGTGTCAAAATAGGGATGGAAGTTTGAAATTCAACCAAGTCTAGAAAAAAACATTCATGTCATAAGGCAAGCTGAAATTGGGTAGGGAGAATCATTTTGCAAGCATTTTTGCCGTTTCAGGGAGGAGTCATGAAAGTGACTGGAATACTAAGCAGTGTATGCATAAAGTTAAAACTCAATTACAATTTCATAGGACACAATGTGAATTATTGCAGGAAGCCACAAGTCAGTGTTTCAACAGCTCTGGCTCTAGCAACAGCTTCCACAGCAACACCCACAGCAGTTTTGACAACAACCACCACCTTCCTGCATGGGAACATGAATACACCTATAACCAAACACACCAAAATGTAGGTTAATGGAACAGAATAATCTTGGAGGAGCCACATGTGAACACAAAAAGAGCTCTGCTAAAGCAGACAAAAGGACTACCTAGCCCAGAATCCTGTTCTCCTAGTGGCAATCTATATGCATATGGGAAGCCTGAAAGCAGGAAATATGCACAACAATACTCTTCCTCATTTGTGCTCCCCAGCAACTGGTATTCAGTGACATATTGCCTCCAGTTCTGGAGTTGTCCCCAGCTATCATGACTAGCAGCCACTGATAGCCATTCTCCATAAATTCAAACCAATTCAAAGTGTTTAAATAGCTCAGGACTGCAATACCTCTAGGACCGCCTCTTTCCATATCAACCTACCTGGACCTTCAGACCATCTTATGAGGCCCTTCTTTGTGTGCCTTCTCTTAGAGGTCTAGAGGGTGGCAACACATGAATGGGCCTTCTCTGCAGTAGCTCCCTGTCCGTGGAATGCTCTCCCCAGGGAAGTTCACCTGGCGCCTTCATTATATACCTTTAGGCGCCAGGCAAAAATGTTCCTTTGTAACTAGGTCTTTGGTTGATTTGATTGACACCCTATGCCCTTTTAAAATGTGGGTTTTTTAGGGGGGTTATTAGGTTGTTTATATTTTGATTATGTATTTTGTGGTTTTATATTTTGATTTTGTTCTGTGAACTGCCCTGAGACCAGTGGGTATAGGGTGGTATATATATTCAATAAATAATAATAACAATAATAAATTTGTCTAAAACCATTTTAAAGCCATCCAACTTGGTGGTCATTATGTCATCTTATAGAAGTGAGCTTCCTAGTTTAACTGTGAGCTAGTTATGTGAAGAAGATTAATGGTTTCAGTTACTCAATTTCTTTACTTTTTATGTATCACGTTTTATTCCCCATCTAAAAAAGAGTATCTGGAAAAGGTATGAAAAACAAGGAACTCAAATGAATGTCTACCTTAGAATGAAAAATTTATTTAGAAAAAATATGGCTGGGATTGGGAGAGGGGAAATCATGATATAGGCTTGCATGATTATAGAAGTGGAAAACAGATAAAGAAACTTATCTTCCTCTCTCATCATATTCAGACTCATTTCTCCCACGCAACAGAAGAAACTAAGGAAGTGAACCAGAGTTTTCATAAGCAAATCCCATTGGCTGCAATCTTAAGGTCTGCATGGTTCTCAAAGTAAATGTTATGCAAGCTGCTACTTATACTTCCTCTCCATACAAAATATGGAAATCTGTAGGTAGAATCTTGAAGCAGTATTTGGCAGAGCACGTTTATAGAGATTTGACTGCAGCTGTCATTCTGGGCATGTTCTTGGTGAGCGGCTGAAATAGCCACAGGTTTTTCTTGCATTGGGTAAAAGCCTATGAACCTCCCCACCACTTTTGCATTAAAAAAATATCAATTAACAGGTTAATATAGTATGCTATGCATGGAACATGCTCACGCCCCTAATTCTTTATAGCCCTCAGTACATCAACATGCCCCACCTCCAGCCAAGATGTTCAACAATTATGCAGAGTTTACTAACATGCGTTATATCCAATTATGTCCTTCCACGGATGGAAGGCTCTTCAATGCAGTGGAAGCTTCAATCAGCAGGACAGACAATGAGGCTACTCTGGCAATTCCATGCACCCCAGTCTTCACCAGAGTTGGGGGTTCCTTTGGAACAGCATAGAAGGTGGTGCAGGGGTCTGCTGGATCTACAACAGTCACTTCCTTCCCCATTTAACTGACATAAGTCTCTCTTGAATCATAGTACCTTATGTTAGTGGAGGGTCACCACTAGCTACAACCTAGTACGATCCAATGTATGACTTTATGGAAAAGCAGAGGGAATGTCATTTCCTTCCTACTGGTCTCTCTAGCCAACTAAAAAAAAGTGCCTGGTGTTGTTTGGGAATTCTAGGAAACAAAAAACATAGTGCAGCTTTGAAATCAGAGGTTGAAGTCAGTGTTGTTGTGAAAGGTTCAGTTCATCATCTTGATTCAAAATGGTGCTATACATAACCAAACATAGACAAAACCTGCTCCTTGATCTCAGAACCACCATGTAAATTTGGTTGTGATATCTTACTAGGTGTCCAAATGCATAGAGAAGAGACAGAGAGACAACAAACTTTCCAAAATATGTATCGGATGCAGTCATTTGTTCCCCCAGCAAACTAACAGCCAACACATTGTGATGTTCTTCCCTGGACTCCAACAGACATTCTTCTTCCTGAATTTAACTTGTTTGAGCATAGTCCTTTATTTCCATCTACTAAATATTGCCACCAACAAATGTCCATATATTTAAAGCTACGGTTTTCCCAGTAGTGATGTATGGAAGTGAGAGCTGGACCATAAAGAAGGCTGATCGCCGAAGAATTGATGCTTTTGGTGCTGGAGGAGACTCTTGAGAGTCCCACGGACTGCAAGAAGATCAAACCTCTCCACTCTTAAGGAAATCAGCCCTGAGTGCTCACTGGAAGGACAGATCGTGAAGCTGAGGCTCCAATACTTTGGCCACCTCATGAGAAGAGAAGACTCCCTGGAAAAGACCCTGATGTTGGTAAAGATTAAGGGCACAAGGAGAACAGGACGACAGAGGACGAGATGGTTGGACAGTATTCTCGAAGCTACCAACTTGAGTTTGACCAAACTGTGGGAGGCACCATGGAGTCACGAAGAGTTGGACACGATTAAACAGCAACAACAACAAATATTGCAAGTCACAATGTTCAAAGTCATTATTAAGAATGTATCCTAACAAGCACTACCCAATTTTCTGGCAAAAGCCTACCCAAACTCATTTACATGCAGTAGTTAAGTCTGCATTTTTGCCACCTGAACTACCATATTCCTCTGAGTCCTATTTAAACAGCTGTTAGGAGATTTTACATGCAACATGACATCAAGTAATTAAAACTGTTGCTTGAACATTATTACTGTAACATTACATTAGTTAACTTGTATGCCTGAGATTTCTAACCTTAAAAATTAAACACAGTTATTCAACTTATATAGTCCATGCAGAATTTCAGATAAAAAAAAGAAGTGTTCAACTTGACTGGGAGAAAGTGAAAGTTCTTATATTGGAGGCATGCTATCTCAGTGGAAGAAATCTGGGGCATTTTATAGGAGCTTATACAGAACTCTGGGTAAGGCTACCAGGATAAGCTATCACCATTCCTGAATGAAAACATTGGTCAACAACAAATTTGTTGTCTGCGTTTTTTCAGATGATTTAGGACGAATCTGATGTGCTGAATCCAAAAATCACATTGGTTTTGCTCAATCAGGTCAAGTTTTTGAGCTATGGCCACATGTCCTTTTTTTACGTTTTTGTTCATATGTAGGCTTGTGTGGAGCATTTTAGAAGAAGTTGGTGGGGGTAAAATGCCATGGCGAATAATTGTTTTGATTGGAAATGATTGTTTTAATGACAAGAAGTTTTCAGGTCCGATAGTTCTGGGTGATTATGGGTGATTAAGTGGAACTGGAAGCGTGGAAGGCGTTTGTTCTGGTAGTGAAGAACTTTCTTGGCAACAATAAGGCCAGAAACTACGCAGAACTTGTCAACAACATGCTGACTGCTTTCAGAAACCTGGGCTGCAACATGAGTGTCAAGATGCACTACCTATTTTCACATATGGACCGGTTTCCTGAGAACCTGGGTTCAATGAGTGACGAGCAGGGGGAAAGATTCCATCAGGACATGAAAGAGATGGAGACCAGGTTTCAGGGTTGCTGGGACGCAATCATGATGGCTGACTACTGTTGGACTCTGAAGAGAGACCTCCCTGCCGCTGAGCATTCCAGGAGTTCCAAGAAACGGAAGTTCAAGCCCTGAAGTTTGAAAAATGGTGAAGCAACATGCAATTTACGTGTACTTACCTTTATCAATGCCCACCATTCAGTTTACAGTAATCGATGTTTCTATCAGGTAATCAATATATGTTGTTGGAAAAACATTTTTTCTCTTAAAAACATATTTAGGATGATATGTGTTGACAAAAATCAGCTGATAATGCCACAAAAATGTAATCGATTTTGTCACAAGATCTGATTTTTTTCAAATCAACATAGCATAAAAACCTGACCTGATGGAGAGAAACGGATGCCATTTCCTGATTCAGCAGTGCAAAAATACCCTAAATCAGTTGTAGAAATCTAGACAACATTCAAAAAGTGAAAAATTGTTGCCCAGTGAAATTCACTTGTTGCTTCTTTGTGGTTCTGCATTACAAGTGATGGATAAACTGTCTTCCACTTTCTTGAGCTTTCTGCTAAAGAGCTCTTAATAAATTTCCAAGAACCCCCAGGATTCCTCAAAGCAAAGTTTGAAAACCACTAATTTAACAGGCCCATTTGCTTTTAAAACAAACAAAACCATCCAAAGCTGATACCTGAGTGATAAGAGACATTATAGAACACAGGTGTCAAACACAAGGCCCGTGGGCCGAATCCGGCCCGCCAGACCTCGTCATGTGGCCCGTGTAGCCGCCGCCGGCCGCCAGCCTTCACCTTTTCTTCTTGCTTTTTTTTCTCGCTACTGCCTCTCTTTTGAGTGCTGCCCTTGTGATTTTTAATACCAACTCGCCAGTCTCCGCCCACGAGGGCTTCCTCGGACCAATGAGCGCCTGGGGCTACGGGGCCGCGGCTCCGCTCCAGCAGTAGGAGAGAGGGGAGCGGAAGAGACAGAGCTGCTCCCCAGGACTTCCATCCGCTTGCGCCGAGCTCCTCGACCAGCAGCTCCGGAGTCCTGCTGCAGCTCAGAGGGAATTGAAACGCGGGTGGGTGGGAAAGGGGTTGCAGGAGGACCGACCCCGGGGGCAGTGCGCGACCCAGCCCCGGTTTGCTTACTACGGGGCGGGTGGGAAAAGGGTAGGAGAGGGATGGCTGCGCCCTCAGAGCATGTCTGGCCCTGCGGGAGGAGCCATGGAGCGGCCGGTGGATGGACGCGTGGCGGGACGTGGGAGAGGCCAAGAGGGGACTTCTACCGTGGATGCTTCAGTGGAGATTGCTGCATCGCAGGGGGGTTGGACTAAAGGACCTTTGGGGGGTCCTGTCTGACTACAATTCTGTGGTTCTCCTCACTGAGGAAGTGCGGCAGGGTCGGGAAGAGGGCGCGGTGCCCGAGAGAGAGGGGAGGGAAAGAAAGAGAGAGAGAGAGAGAGAGAGAGAGAGAGAGAAGAAAGAAAGAAAGAAAGAAAGAAAGAAAGAAAGAAAGAAAGAAAGAAAGAGCCTTCAATCACTTTAAGGGGGGGGACGTCTGGAGGAGCCAGGAAGTGAGAGACTTGCTCACCCTAAAGAGCAGCGCACAGGCGATGGTGGTGATGGGTCTTGCTTGCCTTTTTACAAGCTTGGACGTGAGGGGTTTTTGCAGGTGGGTTGACACCAAAATATGAGGCAGAGCAGGTTGGCGTGGAGAGGAACAGAGATTTTAAAGCAGGTGATCTGGAGAAGAGAGCTGTGTGTCTACTGAGGGGTTGGGGGGGTGAAGGATCCAAGGCAAGTTCAGGGTTGCCACTCCTTCTTTCCCTCCCCCTTGGCAAGAGGTGTAAGCAGAAATCCGGCAATCGAAGGAATAGGGAGAATGGCACCCTGCTGGATTTTGTGCTGTTAAAAGGGTGCAGAGCAGGCGCCAAGGAAAAGGTGGCAACCTTTGGGAAGTGGACTGGGGGGAGCACAGGAAAAAAGGGATGGTTGGGGAGGAAGGGTGCCTGTGGGAGAAGAATCGAGGACTGCTCACTCGCTCTTTTAAAAACCGGGATTGGGGGGCAAAATCTATGGGACGAAGAGAAGTTATGAGGGGCTGGTAGAGAACTGCACCTGAGGTTGGATTCTGGGAGCGGGGGGTATGGAGAAACCGGAGCGAAAAACTGGGAGAAGATGGTGTGGGGGATGCTGTGTGGGTTGCAGAGAGAGATAATTGGGAGTGTTGGTGGGGGGAATTGAAGGGAGCTCAGGGGAGAGGCTGAATGGCATAAAAGTGATGTAGGCAGAGTGTGAGTGAATGAGACATTAACAAAGCAAGGAGGGTCTTGTATTTGTGGAGGAGTAAAACGGCTGACGAACGTGTGTGAAAAGCCGAATGCCCTGGGAGGAATGGAGACAAAGAAAAGCTGAGCCTCTGTTAATGAAACGCAGCAAATTAGCAACAATTAAAATCGTGGTTGTGTAACTATTGTCCCTAAAATATCACAAAACACATTCAAACAATCAAGCTGTGCGATCAAGTTATTAAAATGACTTCATCTCAAGCATCAAAGGTTTTTTTCACGTTGTTTTAAATTATTTTTAAATGGCCATTCATGCAAATTGTCATAATGGAGGAATGGGCACTTTCCCCTAAGGTAATTAGTAGGTGGGTAGCGGTTTTTAGATTGGGACCACAATAAGGCAAGAGTTAAAGCCCCTCTACTTATCCCAATCTGGGACCCTGAGACTGCTATTTGCTAGGGGGCGGAATCACGCATTCCCTCCATACCTAAAATTTACTGTTAAAAAGCCATCCATGCAATTTCAGTTCCCCAATCCTCCTATATGCTTTTCCTATGCTAGCAACTGCACTGCCAGACATAACTTCATGTCAGTCTCATAGCTACCTGCAGGTTCTTTTATGGCTTATCCATGTCTATGATATCAATGTCTTGCTTAAAAAAAAAAAAAAATCTCACACACTACACATCAGTGTGAATTTTACTGATATAAAAGTATCCCTGGTGAAGGTAAAATTGTGTTGGAAACCCTACAGTATGCTATAGCAGGGTCAGCCAGGATAGTGTCCTCCAGAGGTTCTTGGACTACTGTGCCCATAATCCCTGACCAATAACCATTCGGACGGGGGGGAAGGGCGCTGTCACCCAACCACACCTGGAGATCGCCACATTGACAGCTCCTGAATGACCACAGGCTTTAACAAGAGAGCACAAACAATGTCTGCTGCCAAAAGGTCCAGTGCCAGGGGCCTTCAACCACTATGAGATTGGTGGGGATCCTTCCCTTGAGATCTTCTGCTTTAGTTTTACCTTAATATAAGCTTTTTGCCCCAAAATTTTAGATCCTTTGTGGATCATTCCCTTGACCCATGGCTTCTAAAGAAAATTGCGTGTTTACTTTTCCTTATCACCAGCTTCCCTGGAACTTATCCTAAAATAGCCAAAATTTTATTACATAAACAGAGTTATGATGGAAAAACAACATGTTAAAAGGTGTTTTTTCCAACTGAGAACTCTCCATTGCACCAGCAATCAAGGCCAGCCTTGAAACTAGCGTTAGCTTGGGTTCTAGAAGTCTGGGCAAAAGAAACCAGCCAAATATGGGCCCCACACTTTCCTTTTCTTCTTCCAAATAAAGGCCCAAAGAGGTATTGATTTGGTGGTAACCACTTACCTCCAATGATGTTAGAACCCTGCTGACTTCTGCAATGCGTTTCCATATATCTCCATCTAAGATAAAGCATATTAAAGCTTTATACCTCTGGAAATATTTTTTTAGATTGGAAGAAGAATTCTACAACTAGAATAGCACTCCTGGGATTTGGAAATCCAGGAGATTAATCAAATCATTTAGGCTGAAAAAATGTTTTGGACAAGCATTTTCTCTGCTTTATTATCTAAACAAAAATTTGCCCATACACCTACACTTATGACAGCTAGTCTTAATCAGTAGCAATCTGCCTTGGATTGCCATTGTCCTTACCCTTAACTGTCCATGAGAGGAGAGAGGGAAATCACACACAAGATAAATTACTTCCTCTCAAAGGCTGAGCCATTACCGTGATTACCTAATTTACCCAACCTTCCAGTAAGACAAAAGCCAAACCTTCCATTCATTAGTCTCACTTGGTCAAGTCCCTTTGGCAAACAGCTTCTGGAGGGTGAAGATCCCCAGTATTATCTCCATCTACATTAAATGTACTTAGGCATTCAGCTGGAGATACCACAAATGAAAGAAATTCTCACAATTTAACAATAGTGCTGTCTACTGCTATGCATTCAATCCATTCCCTAACTCCATGCTTCTAAACACAAGGTGAAGTAAGTCCCCACACTTATGCACTTGGATCATTACAACCTGCAAATTTAGCATAGGAGACTATGGTTTATTTCCCTTCCTTGATTGTTTTGATTGCAAGAAACATAGTTAAATGGTGGTGCAGGGTAATGTTACTTTGCAGGGGACTGCCATCTTCCACACACTTATGTAGTAATAAGTCCTATTGAACCCAGTAAGACTTGCTTCCAAATTGCACAGGATTGCACTGTAAATTATATTTCAGCTCTGATGACCTTGGAGGTCAGCGGTTCAAATCACCGTGATGGTTTGAGCTCCTGTTGCTCGGTCCCAGCTCCTGCCAACCTATCAGTTCAAAAGCATGCCCAAAAGTGCAAGTAGATTAATAGGTACCACTCTGGCAGGAAGGTAAACGGTGTTTCTGTGTGCTGCTCTGGTTCACCAGAAGCGGCTTAGTCAGGCTGGCCACATGACCCGGAAAAAATGTCTGCAGACAAACACCAGTTCCCTTGGCCTGTAAAGCGTGATGAGTACCGCAACCCCAGAGTCTTCTGCGACTGGACTTAACTTTCAGGGGTCCTTTACCTTTACCTTTTTAAAACATTCATTTAGACTATAACTGCAAGAACAACATGCTTATCTTAAAATGAAACGGTCAATTCAATAATTTCTATTGCCCTCCCATACCTTTCCCTCTGGCTTCTGGTAGGTAGCCATGTTGGTCTGATGCAGTCGAAATAAAAAAATAATAATAATAAATGTCTAGTAGCACCTTATAGAGCAACTAAGTTTGTTCTGGTATAAGCTTCCGTGTGCATGCACACTTCTCTGGCCTCACAGACACACCAGCACATTACAGGTTAGGGAGGTTAATCTGGAGGCCATTTTGGGGATCTCTCCGCAAGCCTGTGATTATATCTGTGAGATGGGATTCTGTAGAAAAAGATAATGCTAAAGCTGTTGAAACAGTCTCTTTGTGAAGCAGTGCTTTCTTTTCTGGGGGGACGCAGGGGTACGCATACCCCTAAACATTTTGTGAATCTAAGTTTGGCCTCACTGAGGGGCAGTATTTCAATATGAGTAGGAAAATGAGAGTACTCCTAAACATTTTTTAGTAAAAAAAAAAAAGACTGTTGTTAAGTTAATGGCTCTAGTCATGTCTGTTAAGTATCTTTTTGCATAGCTAAAGAACTGCACTCGTGTGACCATAGAAACTAAAGAGCTGGAGCTCTTTCAAGAAAGTGGGTTGAGGGAGGGAGACCTTTCCCTGGCTGGAGGTTATATCATTCAGAGTGTTGAAGCTGTACAAAGCAGCAAGAAATTCTGAACTGGGCAGGGAAGAGACAGTAGAGGCTTGACATGCTTTCTGAACTGAATCCAAAGCTATGGGCTTGGGGGTGGGGTCCTATAAAATTAATGGGGAGTGAGATCTGTTAGAATGTTAAAGCCAAAGACCTTCCATCCTATGCTAAGCCTTTATATGTGTATAAATAAAATCATATAGCATGAAGATACAAGGATCTGAAGTGATCTTCAGTGTAAGAAAATGAAAAATTATGTATGTAGTGGCACCCCCTGAAATCTCTTACACTGCTCAGAGATTAGGGTGCACACAATTTTATATATATATATACATTTCAGAGATACAAGGTCTAAAAATTTTCAATTTAGTTTTGTAGTTCTTAATGAAAGGGATCACAAATATATGAATGTGCATTTTGCATCTCTCTTCCTCATATAAAGGAAGCAGGTACGCATTATTTACTGGGATCTTTTAGGAAGTTTACTATGTGTCACAGAGAGTGAAGTGATATATTTTAATGTTTCTCTCTGTGAAAAAATGCTTCTGCTTGTGGCATATAGGGAAGCTAGTGGGTCTAGAGCAGGTGTGGCAAAACTCGGCCCTCCAGCTGTTTTTGGACTACAACTTCCATCATCCCTAGCTAACAGGACCATTGGTCAGGGATGATGGGAACTGTAGTTCAAAAACAGCTGGAGAGCCAAGTTTGGCAATGCCTGGTCTAGAGACTTATGCATTGTAATCCTCATGGTAGATTGAGTCTGTACCGTTTAGAATGTCAGACAGAGAAAAATGAACACATCTGATTTTAAAATAATGTCTATTGTTCCAGTAATTGCACAAAGCATGATTGAATTTCATCAGTTAGAGAGGATTATGCACCTTTATGTAAAAGGTTTTATTGGGTTTGCAGGGACTCCAAACAACAATGGCAAGCAAATAATATTTAGAAAATTACAGTAGCTATTACAGCTTGGACTTGCAACGAAATATTGTCGTCTACAGTGCTTCTGTTCAGACTTCCAACCACTCCATTACAGTGCCTGTAATGGTCAGTCAGCATTCCATGCCCCCTTGAGCCCACCTAGTCCTCCATAAGCTTTTTTGGGCTCCCCACCACTACCTTCAAGGTTATGTGTCTAAATATCTTCTGTACTTCTGCAAAGCCTAGAGGTCCTCTCCCCAACCTGCTGATATCAGCCTCCTCTGTGTTGATGGCGCTGACCGGCTACGTAAGAAGTGACACACAGAGAACTGAGTGCACTATTCACGTATATACTAGACTTGTCAATACTTTGAGATATTTCAATTGTTCCTTAGTCTTCAGGCAAAAAGCATGTGATCAACACATTTTTATTGTACATTATATTTGTAATTACAGCAGTTAAATGTCTGCTTCTTACGTGCCGTAATTTAAACTCAGAGCTCAGGCCTCATTAAACATCTCATTTCAAAAGCCTACTAATAGCTTTTCTTGATATTCCACTGAGCATGACAAAAACATGACAAATTTTTCTCCATAGCTACCTTCATTTAAATATTATAATTAATCCCATTATTTATTTGATATGATAGGAGAGGGGTTTTTTTGTTTTTTGTTTAATTGTCGCAGTCTAAACTCTGTTGTAGCATTCCAATAACACCTGTACTAGTTGGTAGTAAGAATCGAGACCACAGATAATTAAATATTTATTTATACTTTTGGCTTTGATAACAATCTGACAAGTTTTGGCAATAAGTTAATAATGAATATGTGAAATATGGAGTGGATGGGAAATTGTATGTAAAGTAAGAAGATATTCTTTATTCTACTATGTTAGATAAAAAAAATTCTTTCTTTTGGTTGATTTGTTTTATATTTTTGTATTAATGGATGATGAAGAATGTTTCTTTTGTTTATTTCAATTAATCAAATAAAATTATATATATATATAAAGGAGAGTTCACAGCTGAAAACCTTCAGACTTAAAGCAGCTACAAAAATTATCAGTGTTCATTTTCTTAAGCTTCATGGTTTAGCAAGTGGTCCTCTATCCCATATGATCATTAAGACAAATGGCAGTAGGAACCGGAAGAAACTGTTCAGTAAGAGAAAGGCTAGAAAACAAGATGAGTGCCACCTTAATTCCAATGGCTAGTATGATAGTCCTGCTGCTTTGAGACAAATGAAATAACCAGCAGGTAGGGTAAATGTGTTAGTATCATTAAAAACTGAGTAATTAAACTCCATTCTAATTTGATTTGCCAGTTTGCCAAGCACTCTTTCCCTGAGTTATGAATAAGGTTAAGATCCAACAATCCTGTGCAATGCTTCCCAATTTGGTCATTAATTGCATTAGTTAATCCCCAAAGATGAGGTGGGGAGATAAAGTTAAGAAGTTATGTTTGGGTTATAGAGTTGGTTAAAGTACATAACACGCTGAACCCTAGTAGCTAAAACCACTAGTGGAAAATGGCTGCATGATCTACTGCCACCACAGAGTGCAAATTCAGTCATCGACATAGTCTTCATCTTTCTGAAATATCAGCCTGCACACATATGCAGGGCTCTGTAGACTATCCTGCACGGCTGCCTGTGTGCTCGGTTGCACAGCTACAGCTATGAATGCTGCCACTTTATCTCATTGTAAAAATGAGTAATAAGTATTTTCAAGTTCACCACCTTCAGCATTAAGAAAGCCTTAAGAAAATGGCTCTGTGCGTTAGTTTCCCACTTTGCCTTAAAAGTGACTTTTTCAAGCCAGTATCATTTGACTGATATTTTACTTCTTTACTGTATTAAAACTCTAACCATGTATGTGTTTCAATAGCAGAATCTGAGTACAGTCGTGAAATACAAATTAGTCATTCCAGCCCCATTAAATACAAAACCGCTCTAGGACCATCTCAAGTGATCTGAAAGCATACAAAATACAAAACAACGACTCAACTGACAATTGCTTTGATGCAGAGATCAGAGCCACAGCCCACCAATTAGAAACCACTGTATTTCCAGCATGTGTCCCTGGTTCAGAAAAGGGCAAGCTATTAAATCTGTATACTTTGTCCTTTTGGTTGCACTATTCTCACCCAAATCACAGGAGGTGTTATTATATCTACCATTCCTTCTGCACCTCCACTTTGAACAACAATTTATGGAAAGGAGAATAAGTGATGGATTGGTTGCAGGTCCTCCAAAATACTCATTTGAATCATCTGGCTTTCCTCCTCAATGTATGTCATCCTTGTGCCAATCTTCTTTAGTTAGTCAGTAGTCTAACACTGTATAGTACTGGCAGAGTGATGCCACAGACAAAACTGGCAAGGCATCATCTTCAGGTAAAGAATAAAAGGCTCCCCACCTTTAATTACTTTTACTCAAGTAATAAGGAGATTGTCTTTTAGTCACTGCAGTCCATTCCTAATTTGAGTACAAAAGCATCAGACTGATTACTGGACTACCTTATTTATATATTATAAAAATATTAATAAAAACAAGACCTACGTAAACAATGATAATTGAGCACTGTGTGCTGCTCTCTTATGAAGAGCCCAAATTACGGTTAGATTTGCAGAAAACAAGGGACAAGCTGTTTTAATCAGCAGAGGACCTTGTCCCCTGATAGCTTCATATTCTTAAAGCACTGTACAACTTAAATTCAGATAATCTCACAGCGGAAACAAAACCATCCTTTCAAAAAGCATATTCTGGTGTATAATTATGCAATGATGAGTTTTAATTACATTAAATTCATATGCTGAGTTCTAGATTAAAATTGCAAAGGGTAAATTTAACCTTGGTTAATTCCACAGGAATAAATTGGTCTACAACAGGCAAAGAGTTAATATAGAGGGGAACACATGTAACATACCACTTACACTGTTAAATCATTACATTCAGGAAGATACGACAGCAAGATTTCTCTATAAACCGGGGGGATCTATATACTATAGTTCAGTGCTTGGAGCCTAAGATAAAAAAAAGCTCATCTTCATTTAGTGACATTCACACACTTTTAGGGGAAAACAAGCAACAACAAAAAGGTCACTGCTATTTAAGGGTTTGTAGTCTAAATTTTAAAGTGAAGTGAAGACAGAAAAAGGTGTGAGGGGAAGGGTAATAAAGGAAGGATGAGAGGAAATGCAATTCAATGTAATTAAGTTTCATTTCAGTGAGGGGATGTGGGACACAAAGTTAGCGGCCAACGGCTTTGCAGTAAAGGGTTGTTTTTTTTTAAAAAAAGGGAATGGAGGACGTAATACACAGAAGGAAGCTTTGGGGGCAAGGACCAAAAAAACAAGAATTGGTAGAATTGTTTAAGAAATAAGATATGGAGCAGCTGAGGGCAGAATATCTGACTGAGCAAAGGCCTCAAATATAGCTTTATATTCAGCATACCAGATTAAATTGTCCAGCGACATCTGACAAAGAGAACTGAAGCTCAAACCAGCTGTTTCATGATTCCATCTCAAGGTCTACCTCTATGACAACAAAAATCTAACAAAGCAGTTCTCAACCTTCCCTCTTCCCACACACCACGGATCATTTGAGAATGGCTGGGGGTCTTCGTAGATCACTTAATGATTTTTGTTTTATGAATCAAAGCATATGCCTTACTAATACAGTAGAATCATTTATCATGTGTAGGTTTCAGATACGAAAATCATGTACAGTGGTACCTCTGGATGCGAATGGGGTCCATTCCGGAGCCCCGTCCGCATCCTGAAGCCAACGCAACCAGCGTGCGCATGTCACGATTCGTCGCTTCCGCGCATGCACGTGATGTCATTTTGAGTGTCTGCGCATGCGTGAGCGGCGAAACCCGGAAGTAACGCACAACCTGAAAATGCTTAACCCGAAGCTACTTCAACCCGAGGTATGACTGTATAAACTAACCCTTGGAGCCACCCTGCGGCTAGAGAGTAAAAGGGAGAGAGAAGTCCTAGTACTCCAAGCAAGACAGAGAGGTTAAAACAGGCATAGGCAAATGTGGCCCTCCAGATGCTTGGGGGCTACAATTCCCATCATCCCTGACCACTGGTCCTGTTAGCTAGGGATCATGGGAGTTGTAGTCCCAAAACATCTGGAGGGCCAAGTTTGCCTATGCCTGGGTTAAAAGCTCTTTCTTGCCTTGGGTAACCCAAGTGGACCTGAAGCAAAAAAGAGATTTTAAGCTCCTGCTTTGCTTGCTAGGCAAGGCTCTCTCGGCACTTCAGCTCTGGAATCCTAAGGCTGATTTGTATGCCCAGAGCTGGCATACTGAGCAGGCCTTGCCCTGCAAGCAAGGTGTATCCCAATCATACCTGGTGCAAAAAGGGCTTTTGAGCTCTCCTCATTGTTTGGATTTAACTTGTGCAATTTTAACCAGCCTGCTTTCAACCTTGTATGGTTGAAATTGTGCAAGTTAAATGTAAGATGAGATCATACTATATTTCACAACCATAGTCTTGCCTTTCTAGAGCACCAGATGTGCCTGCTTCTGTGATCAAAGTGTTCTATAACCTTTTCATGGACTACCTGAATGGAGTTCACAGACCACAGTTTGAGAATCTCTCTAAGACATTCTATGGATGCTTTTCTTCTGTTTCTTTCCTTTTAATGTGTGTTCCTCTGAGGGATGCTTTAAATGTAACTTTTACCAAGTAGCAGAATAATCAGCACCTGCCATGCTATAAAAAGATCAATTGCTGTGAGTGAAGTTGAATTAAAACTGCTGTGTAAGGTGGATGGCTGGGTCAAAATGGGCCTATTCTGTGAATTAAAATGTTGGCTATTGTCTGTATTCCAAATTATTCTGCCCTCTCTCTTTGATGTATACCAAATGATTTTCAAGTTTAATTTCCTTTTGCCTTCCCCTTGCTCTGAGCAACCCTGTCAGACTCCAGTGAGTGTGCAATATGGGATA
The DNA here is from genome assembly GCF_951804945.1 of Podarcis cretensis. Classification (NCBI taxonomy): domain Eukaryota; kingdom Metazoa; phylum Chordata; class Lepidosauria; order Squamata; family Lacertidae; genus Podarcis; species Podarcis cretensis. Next base: position 82,096,922 of record NC_137172.1, on the reverse strand, counting down.
ATTATGCTAACAAGATCTGTAAAATGTAATTACCTTTTCCCAGGACAACCTCTGCACTGACGTTCTAATAATGTACACTTACATAAAACTTAAAATGCAGCTGGAAGCTTTTAAACATAAGGGGCTGAGAAGTAATTCCAAATCAAGAAAAAAGGCGTCTCCAGCGTGACTCATGGCAGTAAAAGTTTACATTTTTGTTAATGCTCAAATGACCACTTGACAGAAATCCTGCTAACAATCACTGTGAGCAAACTGTGAGCAAAACAGCTATTTGAAAATGATCTGCATGCCTATATAAGATAGGAACACCCCTCTTTGTTATCTGTTTTCATACACAGAAGAAATTGGTTTAGTTAAAAAGTCTTACTTTTCTTTTGCTACACCTGAATCTAGGTTAATAGCAGTAATAATTTATTATTTGTACCCCCAGCCACTCTGGGCAGCTTCCAGCATATATAAAAACATAATGGTTATATTTCCACCAATTAATCTACTTTTTTTCTGGGTTATTAAAATGTCTGGCCAAACAAAACTCTAATAGGTATTCAAACTGAATTATTTTGATATAATGCAAAGGAGAAGTTATGGAAACCTACCTGAAGAGCTACAATAATTGCTACATGTTCATGTCAAAAAACTGATTGTGGATCTTCATGAACATCAACAGGTTTGGAAGAAATGAAGGGATTGGAAAGCAGCAGCTACTAGAGCTGTTTACCAGTCACGCCACAATAGTTCTACAAGTGTACAGGGTCAGGACAATGTCTGGTTTGTGATGCTTATATTTTGGATGTTCACAAGCAAAATTTGGATGTAAGAGTTTTCATGATCTCTCTAGGACAATACTGTGTTTTAGCGAAAAGCTTACCATCAGGACCTTCAGAAAAGTCATTATGGGACAAACTGTAGGACCCACTGAATATTTCAAATAATTGGACCAAATAACCTAATAAAGGATAATGAACACTGTGGGATGGCTGAAATTAAATTAAATTAATCCTAAGGGTAGTGGTGAAGCAAAAAGGGGTAATATTATTGCATTCACATTTTTTAAAAAAACAACCAGTAATTTAATGTTGCTGATCCCTAATCTGAAATGTTATCATCTTGTCCTTCTACAATACAGAAATGCTGAAAAGAAGCAACATAATTGTAAGTTTGTGACTTTTTTGTTTCTAGAGAGGAAAGAAAACTGTTAATAGGAAGGAGGAAAGAAAATCTTTACGTGCCAGCATCAATAACCAATATGAAAGCATTATTTACAATATAGAGGATGCACTTATGACAGCAATTAGAATAATTTCTACATATAAGAATTACAAGAGCTGCCGGCAGATTCCTATCACATTTGTCATAATTACCTTTCTAGGAAAACTGTTACCATATAAAGTGGCACCCATATAAATGTACCTAACTACTTCACCTCAAGGTGTCGTTTTAAAAAAAGACAGAGAAAATTAAGATTTTATAGTCTTTTACATCAATTTATTGATTACTTCACAAAACATTGTCTGGCAACTCAGTTTAAAGGCTTTCTTTTCTCTAACTCACAACTTTGCAATAAAGCAAAGATTTCAGTTGCATGTCTAGCTACCTGTTGTTTTTTTCTTAAGTTAATACTGAAGAAGCAAAAAGTACAATTTAATTTTAAAGGAAAAACAAAAGTACAATGCCTGGGTGTCAGAAGTATTCTGTAATATTCCACTGTATTAATTTTGCAGCGCAAAACACACAAAAAGGTTTGAGAAGAAATATTCCACCACCCACTATGCATGTCAGAGGACAAAACCCTTTGCAGGTTGAAGGCCTATCAACATTTGCAAGCAAATGTCATGGAAACGAAAGCTCTCTCCATGGTAACATCATCCCTGGAACAGCACCTAGCCACAACAACATCGAACATACTGTGACCTTGTCCCGGAGCATAACATGTTTTTTTAATTCTTCAAACTACTCACAATATTCAACGTGCCTGACAACTGTACAAATTTAATCCATTAAATTTCAAATATGCAAGTTTCAGTCTGAAGCTGAATATACACAAGAGGAAGCTGATGAGCTGTTATAAAAGACAAGCATGAAGAAAACAAGGTGTTGACAAAAGTTATTTATCCTTGGTCCTTAAAGTATCAAAGCTTCGGTACATGTTTCAGCTCGACTCATAAAGTATACCACCTCTTACACAAGCGAAGTTCAGGGCTCTCTTGTGGTACAATACTATAGAGGGGTATGGAATATGGCAATGGGCACAAAATTCACTCCTGGGACTCTCAGCCCCAAACCCTCCCCCACTGTTTTAAAGCCAGTTTCTAGCTGCCATAGCTTTTAAATGTATGCTTGAAAGTATATAAACAAAGCTTGCTAAAATCTAAAAAATCAGAGAGATGATTCAACAGCATTTTCAGAGGTTGGCTTGAGGTGGGGAGGGGGGAGAGATCTCCAGCATTCATGTCCTTGCTACCATGACCAGAAAAGCCAGTGTTCTGCAAAATTATTATTATTTTGCAACCACAACTTCCTTCCAGGTTAAAAAAAAACCTAATCTTTATTTTTAGTTTACATAATGTCTACATGTGACAGAATTTACATTTTGAAACTTGGAGTTGCCGCGGGACATCATTTCAATTTCTTTATACACATGGATCTAGCAAAGCGATTGTTCCAAAGTTATAAATATCACGGGGATGATGACTTGCTAGAGACTTGCATGTTGTCATCCACAACTTAATAAACTCTTACCTTTCAGGGCTTTTGAAACTACAGAGAACATTTGTTCAATATGTTTATTCTCCTTCCTTCTTCGATAATAATAAAAATAACAATAATAAAACCTCAAGGCAGCTTGCACAAGAAATCCATATAGATGAACTAGCTCAATACGAAGATTAGAGCTCAGCTAATGATTTACTATAAATAATTTATGACAAGTTTAGCTCCCTTTCATTTGCAGAATATTTACAACCTGATCAGTCTGCCCAAACATGTTCTGAAATGTCTATGAATATTTTAGTTCTGAAATGATGGCAGGTTTTAAAAAGCCAAGTCTCTTGTGCTTTACATGGCAAATCAACGAAACTGCACTGTATCGATTCTGGTCTGTAACTAGGTGCTCATGCACACACATGTAAGCCACTCTTTAGGTGTACTCTAACCATGTCTGGTAAACACATGACGGGGAGCTGTGGGAATAAGCAAGCTAGCTCTGCCCCCTGCTTCCATTCTGTGCATAATGCCCACAAGTTGCAGGGCAATCTTCTCAAGTGGGGTTCTTCCTGCACTTGTAGAGGCTTCCTGCACATTTTAGAAACCCACCATCAATCAAAGCCTTAACCAGTCCACACACAAGGATCATTTTCTGCAAATTACTGTGCTGCTACAGAATAGACAAGTACGAACCAACTTATATAGGGAAGCCATTGACCCATGTTTGCCTGCTTCTTCTAGCTTCCACCCAGAAAGACAAAACCATTGTCTACAGCCAAGTCCTACAATATAATCACATCTGTTCAGATTCTGCTCTGGAGGGTAGGACTCAAACCGATGGCTTGAATTTACAAGAAAGGAGATTCCAACTAAACATCAGGAGGATCTTTCTAACAGTAAGAGCTGTTTGACAGTGGAACTTGCTTCCTTGAAAGGTGATGGACTCTCCTTCCTTGGAGGTTTTTAAGCAGAGGCTGGATGATCATCTGTCATGCATGCTTTAGTTGAGATTCTTGCATTGCAGGGGGGTTGGACTAGATGACCCTTGGGTCTCTCCCAATTCTACAATTCTATAATTCCCTGATAAACCCCCTAGCAACCCAATTCCACTTGACCTCTTTCCTTTAATTATTGTGGGATGTTCTTATCACTAGAAGCACTATAGCACAGAAAACTCAAAAAAGTATTATCAGTGGCAGCAATAAAACATAAAATAGCATGTTTCTGAGAAACTAATGCCATCTGTAGACGTGCTGCTTCCCAAACAATATTAAAAATGCTAATGATGTTCAAGTTTACAGTACCACTGAGAACCTTATTATAAAAGCAGAAAGTATCTACCAAAGTTGTATGTCTAAAATGTCTCAAGTTATGGTACAAATATGCACCATGGGTGCTAATATTCAGTATATGGTGAGAAATATAAGCTTGAATGTTTTCTCTTTATGTTTAAAATACATTTTTTAGAAAAGAGTTATTGGCAGGACTTCAATTTAGGTTTGATAGAAAAACCACTGTGAGACCCTAGATTCTAGGGGAGACCCTGCTCCACAGGAACTGAGTATAAGACTGACTGGTAGCACATTTGTATGTGTATTGGGAACATTTATAATATCCCAGTGCAATGTAAAAGGTGCCTTACTCCCAACCAATAATAAAAATTGTCCCATTTATATTGTGTTTGCCTGTCTTCATTTTTTCTTTAAACAGTTCTTCATATAAAGGGGTCATACATATCTGCATAGGACATTAATCAATTGACACTGATTGCAGGCAGTGGGTATTACAGTGATATCAATATTAAATAATAATAATGCAAGGACATCTACTTCTAATAATGGTAAGTAAAGCCAAATCTTAGCTTTGCATGCACAGTTTCTAATTAACATTATTGAAAAATCTCTTGCCAGCTCACATAATAGTTTTCTTAAAAATCATAAAGAACTAAGAAACATAGAGCACCAATTATACCCTAGGAGGTGGTTTAGGGGAAATTGCTTCTGTGGTGTAGCACAAAACATAACCTTTTGGAGCCATATAATAGATTATTAACTGGTACAATCTGAAGTGCACTTTTACAATGTGGCACACTGGTGAATTTGCCCTGCTTCATTTGGTATGATGTAAATAACTAATAGGTCATTATGGATTCCAGCTAGCTGAGACTGTTAAAGAGTATTATAAAATATTTGTGGCTTAAAGCTAACTTTATTCTTTTACTCCTTTAAATGTATTTAAAAGTGCTGTGAAAGATTTTCTACTCAAAAGTACAAAGAATTTGAAGGCATATTGAAATTTACTCACTTATTTCTGGATAATACAGCTAGTTTAATTTAATGAGATGTTGGTTAAAAAGAAAAATTAGGAAAATGCACCATTTTAAAGTTTGGGCTTTTAATGTATTTAAAAGAAATCCTAGATACTGAAATCCTAAAATAACCAAAGGTCAAAAAATGTATTTTGAAACTCGTTCCCGATTAACAGCAACGACGAAAAAAACTTTGGTTACAGAATGCACATTTCTAATTCATCTTTCTCTATATGGAGTCAGAAATCACTTTAGGAAAGCTTTATAAATGAAAATAAGCTGTCTTCCCTTTTCAGAGGAAGTCAATAATGCTTCTATGCAGTAGGTAAATCAATTTTGCAGAGACTGCTTACTTAAATATCAAGTGGCCTCAAAAGCCCAAAAAGACATCCCACAGAAGGCTGTAATTTCCAAAGCAGCTAGCTTAAATAATTTTCCTTAAGAGTAAGCATTTTGAGTTTCTCTGACCAGTACCATTTAAAAAGAAGCAAAGATTTCTGAAGTATCGGTTTGAGCAAAAAAAGGATAACACTTGCAAAAGGGGCATGTGAATGTGAATTTATAAATCTGCAGTATTGCTTAGATTGAAAAATGCTCCAAAAGTAAAAACTACCACTAAATTGGTACAATTTTCCCTATAAGAAAGATTGTAGATTTATAAATAAGTTTGCATTCTCATTGCAGACATAGGCATTTTTAATGTCTACTCTCTCCAAACAAGTGGCAGAGCAGAGAAAAGAGATGAGCAGAATAAAAGGAAAGGGTCTGAAAAAGAAAATAGAAGAAGAAATAGAAAGGAAGTAACATCTCATTTTCTGTCCCCACAGTGCATATTAATGTCAACTATGTGCACATTGCAGGCAGGATAGCTTTAAGCACTTCCCTCTGCTATAATCAAGGCACTTGGCATATTTTAAATGCTATCAGAAATATATCTGTACTCTGATATCAAAGGCTATACAGTGGTACCTCTGGTTACAAACTTAATTCGTTCCAGAGGTCCGTTCTTAACCCAAAACCGTTCTTAACCTGAGGCATGCTTTCACTAATGGGGCCTCCCGCTGCCGCTGCCGCTGCCGCACAATTCCCGTTCTCATCCTGGGGCAAAGTTCACAACCCGAGGTAACTACTTCCAGGTTAGAGGAGTTTATAACCAAGGTACCACTGTATAATAGTACTGGGATGTAGTTCAGGGGTCACATGTGGTTCTTTGACCAATCTAACGGTAGCTCTTGAGCCAACAAGGTTGTCTGTGGGTTTTGGAGTTCCTGGCATCCTCCCTGGCACACAAGGCATCCCCTGCCCTCTGCAACCACTTGGGCTGCAGGTGCTACTGGGGCTATAGGGGAAGTCTCAGGAATTCAGCAGACAGAAAAGGTAATTTAAGAGGCAGGCAGTGTGTGTGGGGGGGGAATACTATACAGCGGAGAGGGACGAGAATGCTGAAGCAGCATGGGGTGAGGGAGAGAAGCAGCTGTCTAAAGATGTGGAAAGGAGCAGAACGTCACTGGCTGCTAAAGACTGCTGGGGTAGTATGAACACCATAGAAAGGGAAGAAACGAAAACAAGCCCAGGAAAGAGGAAAAAGGAGGAGTCTATCAAGGCCTGGAAAGTGGTAAGCAGTAGATCAGTGTTGCTCATGGTCACCGTGCAGGAGTGAGGCCCAGTTTATGGGGCCTTCCCCAATTCATCCACCACCCATGATCTGCAGGCCACACTTAGAAAGGGGGATTATTACTCTGCTCTCTACAAGGGCTTTTCAAAGGGCATTAAAACATACAGGAGAGAATTAATCTGCACCTACCCTAGAACTTTCCCCTCCACCCATGGCATAAAGGAGGCGCTTGTCTCCCTCCTTCCAAGTTAAAAAAAACAAACCCTTAATCTTTATTTGTAGCATTCAAAAAGGATCTTGTGTAACTATTTCTGCAGGAAATGAGCTGGACCCACCTCACCACCCTGCAGTAACATTTTCTAATTTGATGATAGAGTTTGCAGTGGCATCTAATCTTCTCTTCTATTCATGCAAGAGTCTTAGGAAATGTCATTTATATACGTAAAGTAGCTTTAAGCATAATATTATCAAGATGTTAAAAGAAAAAAAGCAAGTATGAGGAAGAAAATAAAAATTTAAGCCAGAATGGAATATATTGTATTCAATGTTAAAGTAGGCATAGCCCTGTAAAATGTATCATCACAATAAAGGAAGCAACTTGAAGTCCTACTATAATCAAATAACAAACAAAAAGTTTTATCTGAATACCTTTCTGGATCACAGTTAAGGAGAAATAATCTAACCATGTTAAAATTAAGCAGTCAACAAACCTGATTTTCTGCATTCATTAGAGTAGCTGGCCAAACTGAAATCAGCTGATAATATTGTATATCAATCTAAAAATGAATTAATGTTTAACTACTGTGTAAAGGTTGTGCACATCTTGTGGCTCTCAAACTTTTGATGGTTGGCATCTGTGGCTCAAAAGGTCTGAGACTTTGGCCACAGTGGTCATCTATAGTTCACAAGATCATGTTGGCAACTATCTACTGTACAGTGTCTACTACAATAGAGAATCAACATTTTTCTCTTACAAATGTTCTTTGCAGCAAAGTCCATGAGATAAAAGAAAGAAACTACTTACTATTAACTTGTATGGAAACTGGGGTTTAACACCAAAGCTAATGACATAAATGTCAATTTTTTTATTCATGTTCTACACAGGTTTATGGGTGATAAACATGTCCTGTATTTAGCCTATTCAAAGTCACCACAATTTGAGGAAAGGAAAGTAATATCAACAACAACAATCTTTATTATGGTCCAGAGACCCAACAATTTTGTTGGGAAAGGAAAGTAGTATTACTACTGCTTCCTTTTCATATTTGTTCCATATAATTACCCTTTCTGTTGCTTTTCTGTATATTTAACTGCCAAGTCAATACGTATGCCATTCTTTATCCCATTAACAAGAATGTCTTTTTGCAGGAGAGTTTCCACAATTCAGAAATAAAATAGTAAGCAAGATTTGTACATTTTCATTCAGTGCCAGCTTTTATTTTATCCTTTAAGATAATTTACTCAAACACATTCAATCAAATATTGATAAAGATAGAAAAGTACAAGCAATGTACTCAAATATTCATGGTCTTTGTATTAAGAAGTGCTTGCGGAAAACTAATAATTTGATAAATTTTTGTGAAGGTTTCAAGATAGACACAGGATACTGCATATCTAAGCCAATGGATTCTTCAGAAAGCCAAAAAGAATGGATTTTAGGGTCAAATAAATAAATATTTGCTTAAATATTTTTCTGGCAGTGAATGATGACATTCTCAACAGCACAAGTTGATGAAACCCCCCACCCCATATCGAAACCATTATACAGTGATTTAAAAAGTCAAAATCATGGCAACTTACTCCTACAGGCTGAAAAATTAGTCCGTCCACTTCATGACTGACTTCTCTAGCAAAATTTCCCTCAAGAAGCTGTAAAAAACATCAAAGAGTTATTTGGTTTTACAATAACAAGAATAGTAGCCATGCCAAAAACTAAGACATAGACATCTACATCAATGCAATAAAGCATTTACTGGAAAACACTGGTTTCCAGCATCTACTACTCGCTTCTCATTAAATAAACAAGCAGGTAAGTTTAGAAGATAAGCAGAACAATGAAAGCCATGAACTAATTCCTTTTTTTCTAAAGTTTGCACGCTGACGATTGCACTGCAAGAAGACATACAGCCAATTCAGACTCAACAATCCTCCATAGATAAAGTACATCTTATTAGACACTGAACAAGCCTTGCAACCAAGTGCCCTGACCTCACCTCCATGAGAGGCAGCCGCCAATAGTCCTGCATGATTCCAAGGAGAATGCATAGGAACCATTTTACATATTAACTGTCCCTATATGGGTTGCATTATTTCCCCCTGATTTCACGTGAATGATTGATGTGTCCAGACATAATAGTAAACAATGATTTACTATTAATAACTTCTCCCAGCCATGCCACTCATAGCACACTAATGTGGCCAATGTGTTCTCCTTTCTATAAGTCGTCTTGCTTTTGAATATCCTTCCCAACACCACATATTTTTTTATTCCTGTTAGCTTGTGGAACTTGGAAGCTTTTATTTGTGAAGATTTTATTATGAAACCCACAAATATTTGGAGATAGAAGTATGTTGAGGTGAACATTTTGTTATTAGCGGTTTTATATGATGTCCTCAAAACAAGTCCCTGGAGACAAAAATTACTTCGCAGCAATCTGTGGGATGAACAGAACTCTTAAAACCTAGCCCTCATGTGAACTGAAGAATATTTCCATTTTTAAAAAAAAAAAAAACACCATAGACTACTGATCTTATTCTGCAAAAGATGAAAGGTGAACACCTATGGCAATGCTAAAAAAATACACTAAAAACTAACTTACTTTCCTCAAAGATTTTGAAAAAATATTAAAATGGCCACACAAAGCATAATTGATTCAGTAGCTTGCTGATTTAAAGCATACATATACTACAAATACTTGCTGAATGAAATATAATTCACACTAAGGAATATGTCAGTTTGAACTACTGAGCTCAAATGAGCAAGGCTTAAATATACACTCTGTCTCCACCTATCTGAATTCTGAAAGTTTTATAGGGGATATACACATTTTCTAAAACTTTAACGATGGTAGATTGAAGAGGATGAGGATGCTACTCAGTGCACTTGAAGATGGGAGGCAAAACTAATGTGGCATCTGGCAATAGATAATAAAATAATCCTTGCAAAATACATAAATGTGATAATATTTTTTGTTCCAGTGATTATGGTATGGTATTTTATATTAAATAAATAAATAAATAAATAAATATAAAACAAAGATAAACCAAGCAATGATTATTGGGACATCTGGGGTGAGCCATAGGATTTGGTTAGCTTCCCCACCCCAACAGACCATTTTGACAGGTGGCTGGGTCCACCCACATGTACATCTCCTGACATCACCATGATGTCAGGTGGACCAACTTCAGCTATCCCAGCCAAGTTTCCAATTTTGTTACAGGTAACTCTTTGGCATTCAGAGATGGCCTGAGCATTAGACACCATTTTCCTTATGCGTGTTGTCTCTCTCTCATATTCAGTTCCTTAATTTACCAGTGAGTTCTGAGCAGCAGAGATACAACGGCTGGAATACAGGTAGATGAAGACACCAAGCACAACCAAGTACAAGTAAGAGTTTTTCATACCTTAAAAGCAGGATAAAAATCTTAAACTTCAAACAAAATAAACAAAGAACAGAAGCAATTTTAAAAAAGAAAACCCTGTTGTATTTCTCCAGTTAAGACAGACATAGAACAAAGCAACTGCAGCATTTCCAGCCTTTGTAACAAATCAGAGTGAAAAACTGCTACGTTCTCCGCTACTTTTTGTCTTTTTTCTTGAGAGGGGGAAAAGCGAGATAGTACTCCTATTTCGACGACAAAACTGAAGCCCCTACCCCACGCTGCCCCCAGAGAGCTCCTTGCTGAGGTAAAATTTCAACTAGTGACTTGCCGGTCCACAGCCCCAACTTGCAATGTTTTTACTGTATCTGGCCAGTTTTTTCAACATACTAGGTCAGGCTGGCTGTTGGAGAGAAGGAAAGTTCACTGTACAAAACTCTAAAGATAGCACAATGTTATTATCAATAACTATAAATTGCAACATAATTGTGTGGTTTTTTCCTGAAAAAAAGGAAAACAGTATGAAACTGCTGCTCAGTAATAGCATCAGCTCACTAATTACTATCCATGATTCATTAGAAGCATTCCAAACCTGATTAATGTCAGGTCAAGTTTAACATATGACGGGGTTTATTAGTAATGCTTTGCTATCCCACAGCTTGTCAGTCTTTCACAGCGAGCACCATCTGTTACATGTAGAAATAAGTCAGAACACCGGTAACTCTGACTTACTGCTAGTCACTAATGTATGCTTTCAAAGTTGTCCAGGACACTTAAACTAATAACATTTGACAGCATTAGAAAGCATGTCTGACATATGTTTGCTTGCTTTAAAGGCTATTCCTACTACTGCATCTTCTTTCATATAAATTGCATATGATTTCATATAACAATCATGAGAAATGAAACATGCCTGATCTTACAAGCCTATGTTATTATTATTATTATTACTAACTATATATGAATCACACTCAGCATGTTCCAAGCAATTATAAAACATTGTATCAGAGCAGTGTTCAATATACAGATCTGGTTTTCATAATCAACAAATAATCCTAAACTGTAGACCTGGATTTCCAGAATGATGAAACTGCAAATCTAGGAGCATTCCCCATGGTCTCTTTAGTCAGTGCCCTGAGGCAAAATGGTATCTGCCCAAATGCACCCCTCCCAAATGGACCCTGCAGCCTTTATATTTACATCTCAAAAAAGGTTCCTTCTTGTCCTTGATCTTATAAAGGGGGGAGTTATCAACTGCTCAACTGTTCTTCAGAAACTTTCAAAATAATTATCTAACAGAGCAATCCTAAATTTATCTACTCATGAGGAAGTCTCACCAATTTTACAATAGGGTGTCCTCTCAGTTGGGTATATACAGAATTGTAGCCTAAACAATTGCAACCTAAAGAGAATGGACACCTTTTTATCACCTATTTTTTAAATGGCACATCCAGGCAACAGAAGTCACATGTTACATTAAACCTGAGAGCAAAAGGGATTAAGAATATGGGTACCTTGTTATATTTAACGCCTTCAAGAAATTATCCCCCATACATGTAGTGAGAATATATTAAAGTTTAAACTGAGTGCGCAATCACATTATTAAATTCAGAGCGATAATTCAGTGCCTTGGTGTGTTATTCTTTTAAAAGGTAAAATTCTTCCATTACTTTCCCCAAGATGGTTTCAAGTGCTACTCAAATAAGAAAACCAAACATGTTTTGAGATGATTTTGCTGTAAGATGTTAGAGAACACTTCAAAAGGAAGTGAGATACTTAGGGCATAAAGCACCATTTCAAAGAAAATCTTTTTCGGAATTTCATTACTGTGTATTCCAAACGTATCAATCAGAATCAGACAATGGCTGCTTTTGCCCATTCACATTACAAGGACAAACAACAGTGAACCTCAGGCTCTTGCACTCTTCCCTCCTACTCTAGCACAGCTGCAAGGAAGAGGCTAGAAACTTCACTTCTGCTTCATATTAAATGCACCTTTTCATGACATCCGGACCCAGACAAACTGTGGTTAAATTATGGCTTGGCTGGAACCAGCAAAGATGTCCCAGTTTATGCTGGGCCTTACAGACCTCACTGTATTGCTGGAGGAATTCTCCTGTGGGTTTACTCATGTTTGGTTGTTGCTTGCATCAGTAGCTGGCAGGATAAGTTAGGAGTGAGACATGGGAGACTCCTCTGCTGCAGTAGGGACAAAACTGGTAAGCTGCCAAATACTTGCGGTGTGGTTCGTATAGCCTGGTTTCTTTGTGCCATTATGACTCTACCAGTAATGCCAAAATTCAAAGCAAGTTTTGAAAATAACCCACCAATTTCATATACTGTTTAAAAGCAACAAGAAAAAGGTGCATCTTGGCAGTCTGGAGGTGGTAAACATGCTGGTTTGGAGTAAGAATACAACAACAACAACAGCAACAACAACAACTCTGTTCATCGCCTATCCTGTACTGTTCTTGGGTACAAGTCCAGCTTTGTTGATCTGCTTTTTCACTTCTTTAGCTGAGTATTGTAGTCTGAGGAATACATGATGTGAATTCTCAAGTTTGCATTTCTGTCCAATGTCTCTGAGGAAATACAAATGCCGTTGTAAGGACTGGGTGCAAACAATGGCTTTTGTGATATGCGCTGGGTAGCAGCTGGAAGCATGTAGGCATGTGTAGTGCTCAGCAAAGTTTCCATTTTCAGGTGGTGCTTGTCTGTCCATTATGTAGTTGCACAATAATGTCCACTAAATGAAATAGTTCAGAGATTGGGAAACCTTTTCAGCCTGAGCTTCTAGGCAACCTTCCAGGGGTGGCAGGCCAGTGGGGTGCAAGGCCAGAAGCAAAGGTGAGCAAGAAATGCTAATTTACTTGCATAGTCCTCTCTTCCTCCATCCAAGGAAACAAGAAACATTATCAAAGTTCAAGGGCACATTTTAGCCAGGCAAAAGCACTCAAGGAGAGTGCAAAGCAGGGCCAGTGAGGGATGTGGTATGGGGAGAAGCCAGACAGAGATGCCTAGAGGGCTGCATTCTGCCCTGAAGTCTGAGACTTCTGGTCTAGCTGGAGGTGGTGGGGTGAAACTTATCAAAATCCTGGTGGAACTTCTCAAATATCTCCTGTCCATATGCACAGATGATAAAGAAGTCATCAATACAGTGGTACCTCGGGTTACATACGCTTCCGGTTACATACGCTTCAGGTTACAGACTCTGCTAACCCAGAAATAGTGCTTCAGGCTAAGAACTTTGCTTCAGGATGAGAACAGAAATCGTGCTCTGGCGGCACGGCAGAAGCAGGAGGCCCAATTAGCTAAAGTGGTGCTTCAGGTTAAGAACAGTTTCAGGTTAAGTACGGACCTCCGGAACGAATTAAGTACTTAACCCAAGGTACCACTGTATATCTTTAGCAGAGGAAACGCTTTTAGAGGCTGGAGGTGAGAAGCATTGATCTAAGTCAGCCCCATGGCATTGGCATGCTGTGGAGCCATACAAGTACCAGGGTCAGTGGATACATTTTCTCTCCACAGAAAATGTGCAAATGCAAAGTGGCAGAGTTTGGCAATTAGATGTGCTAATCACCAAATGGAATGATATTCCTGACTGCCGTAGTTGTCATGTTTTGGTCCACTGCTGGATACTAAGGAGGAGACAAGGCTGCTGACAATGTAAGGCTGATCAGAAATTTCAGGACCACAGATAGCTCCCAAGTTAGCAACTTGCTCCAATGAAGATTGCGTGCAGACTGGTGCCTTTTAAGTTTCTGTTTCTAGACTACTTCCTTCAGGCTCCATGCCCTTGTGGAGAACTTCAGCACCTTCAAGGGACAATCCTCTAGCAGCCCTCCTTTGTTCCACAGCCTCCCTCATGGTATGCTCCGCTATGCTGCTGGACTAGTGAACTGAAATGGGAGGCATCTGGTTCCTCACGCACCCATGGGGTCCAGAATCTGGCCCTGCAGGCTCTAGTGGTCCAGGAGCTTCTTCTGGGTATTCCTGTCTAACAGACTCAGGTACTTAGTAACCAAGTAAAAGAAATATGACCAATAAAAGCCTTTAAAAAGTCTATTCAGATAAAATACAGGTCTTACAGATTCCAGCCCATTAAAAGAGGCCACAGATACCCAAAACACTTCAAATTAAAGGCCAGAAGTCTGGATATAGAGGGAAGTCCATGTTCCAAGTTTATTACACAAGAGAGATAACTAAATCCTTATTTGATACCAAGCAGATAATTAGTTACTTTGCATAATAACTGATAATTTGACTCAATACATAAAAGAATAAAAAGTATGTTGGCTTGACAATATTGGGTGGGTGAAGACATATATTTGTCTGATCATGCTTAGCATTCCCTCCCCTTATGGTTTTGTTCTATTGGCTACTTTTAAAATGAGGCTGCATTTTAAATTGTATTTTAACCTGTATTTTAAATTGGTTGGGTTTTTTTGTTTGTTTGTTTTTTGCCATATTATGTTTTTACTGTAACTTTACTGGTGTTAGCCGCCCTGAGCCCAGCTCTGGCCGGGGAGGGCGGGGTATAAATAAAAATCATTATTATTATTACTACATTATCCTAAAGACAACCCTGCTTCCCTTTCCTTTTATCAGGTAACTACGATGTGTGTCGGTTTTGCTTATATTACTCATTAATGAACCTTAAATAAAAATATAGGAATCTATTTCCTGCCTAGGTTAGCATCAATGGAACTTAGAAAGAGAAAGAAATCTAGGTCACAGCAACCCTATCCACTGCGGCAGAAGACAGAAAGGCCAGAGGACAGTTGGCCAGGCTGCCGGGGGAAGCAGCAGAGGATGGAAGATGCATAGTGTGCACTGTTCAAAGGAAGAATGGACCAGGAGTGTGGACAGCTGTTAGGACAGGAAACAGAAGAGTAAACGGGGGGGGGGGGGGAGCAGCCATTAGAAGACAACTAGGAAGAAACAACAGAAGTGGGGGCAGTTCACTGTGATACAAGACAACCATGTGTGGCTTGCCAACTTGGAAACATCCCTGCTCTAGTGTAGTTTATTTAGGCTTGGAAAGATTGCTGTTGGTGATGTTAATCATGATCCAATCAATGATCCAATCCATTTTTTCAACAGAAACTTGAAATCAAAACATTATTTTCGATGAAGCAGGAACTATGCAAAAGGAAAGGGTAGTGAAAGAATGCATTAAAGGATAGAGCAATGGAAAGACTTAAAAGCATAGCAGAACAGTATTGATTTTAATCCTAGGTGCATATCTTCTAGTTTTCTTGAGAGCAACTGGACAAAATAAAGGAGTAAGAAAAGCAGAAATATTGAAAAAGGGAAGGCAGAGAGAGGAGAGAAAACAGGAGAAGATGACAAATAGGGCAAAAAACAAGAAGGAACAGATGGAGCTGGAAGAAGGGCAGGGAGAATAATAATGCCAATTCTGGCAGGAAACAGAGGGCTGATAGGTGAGGTGATTCAGTCCTTCCTGAAGGCATGGAAAATGAAAACAAAACTGAAAATCAAACAAAGAAAAGGGGTCACAGTTTTGGCAAAAAAAAATTATCACCAGATGGTGTCAATTGTTTCTCCACCTAAATATGGAGCTTGGAAGCATCCAGCAAATACACACATTTCTCCACATCTCTTCTCATGTAATTTTACTTCTATTCCCTATATGCTGCATTTTTCACTTTACACTGATGGATTGGAGTCCCCCAAAGTAGCCTTCCAACTTATATTAATTACAGTTAATTCAAAATGTATGAGACTGGAATTTCATCATTTAAAACCTCTCCCTACACTGTTAAGAGCTAGAGGACAGAACATTATTAAATATGGTACTATCTAAAGACAACAAAGACTTCAGAAAATGACAACTGTGCAAACATTAAACAAAGCAGGAAAAAAACAGGAGGTGTACAGTTTCAGAATGTATACTTGCCTCAGGGTTTGAAGAAAGTACCATGCTGTTTTATGGTTTACTCTTAGAGACAGAGTTTACACTTCAATTTGTCTCGTGCTAGGACCAGCTGTCATGTTTTAAACACAAAATATTCTTAGAAACAACGCATCATTGCTATACTGTATTGTGTATAATTTGAAAAAAGTTGCATAGGTTGACTTAAATGTCATTATTTAACTTTCTGCACTACTCTTTTGCTCACTGTGATCTACAGTAATCCTCCATGGGATCATACCCCTGTAGGGTGCACAAGGAGACAAGCCATCATGTGCCTATACTAGAAAGTCTTAATAAGTCTTTACAGTTTTTCATATTAGGTACTTGTTACCCTTTACCTTTAAGCCAGTATTATCCTTGAGAAAGAGTATTATTGACATTTCCCCTCTGTCATGATGGTAAAGAGTAAAGGGACCCCTGACCATTAGGTCCAGTTGTGACCGACTCTGGGGTTGCGGCGCTCATCTAGCTTTACAGGCCAAGGGAGCCGGAGTACAGCTTCCGGGTCATGTGGCCAGCATGACTAAGCCGCTTCTGGCAAACCAGAGCAGCGCACGGAAACACTGTTTACCTTCCCGCCAGAGCAGTACCTATTTATCTGCTTGCACTTTGATGTGCTTTGGAACTGCCAGGTTGGCAGGAGCAGGGACTAAGCAATGGGAGCTCACTCTGTCACGGGGGTTCGAACCGCTGACCTTCTGATCAGCAAGTCCTAGGCTCTGTGGTTTAACCCACAGCACCACCCGTATCCCATAATAGTGGCTTAATATTGCTATAAAAATGTATACAAAGAAATGTGAACCTTAAGTCTACTCATGCACGTCAACGATGGCTCACACATGTATGAACATCACATGATTTGACAGCTGAATATGTGAACAGATTCCTACGGAAAACATCAAATTTAAGGATATATTAAGTTCCATCTGCCGTGCCTTGCTATGGGAAAGTTCACTCACATATGCAAGTTACCAAATCATGTCATAAAGGTGCACTTGTGAACTAGTTTTCAGTTATCTCGCTTACAATATATAAGAACAGTAACCTACATCCAAGGTAGGCATGTTTTAAGCTTGCAGGATTCACTTTGTATTATTTTGCTAAACCTGGCAATATCATTATAATTAAAGAATTCTGAGCCCAGTAAATTGATTTTGAATATCAGAACTGAGGAGAGCCAAATCATCTAATGACAGCTCCCAATGCCTCATACAGATATTAAGTAGCATTGGAAACAAAATGGTGCCCTGCAGCACCCAATAGCAAAAGTGTGGTGCACCTCCCCACCCTATCGTCTGGATTCAACCATCTGGACCCATGGCAAAACAACACTGAAAGATCATGAAAGAGCAAGGCCATACGCCATCTGTGCTTGGCAACTCTTAAGCTTTCTCAAAATTTCAAGGTTTCAAGCAAGCATTTACCTACAAAGACAGAATCTAAAGAACTCCCTCCCAACTGAGATCAGATGCTTGACAAAGACCTTTCTATTTCCATAGGCATTGCTTTTGTTTTCCTTATTCATTTTATCCAGGGCACGCATTTTTTAATCTTACTGTACACCGCTTGGAAACTTCATTGTTAAGTTGTATATAAACTCTTGAAGTAATTAAATAAAGATTGAGCTTCATTTCATATAATGGAAGTAGCCAAGCAACAAGTTTTCTCCCCCTTTCAGGGCTGCTAAAATGCTTATATTATGCATACACGTGTCCAGGAAGCCCAGATTTTCTAGCTAGATAAGATTACACCCTGGAAAATGTACAAGAGAAGTGTACGACTAGGGGAGTAAGAATGGGAGGGTACAGGAATGTCATCTAATGAGGGACTTGGGGTGCAAAAAATGGAAGTGTTAGAGAAGATGTGATGAGGCAGGGTTTTTGAAGATTTGGCCCTGACAAGTCTAAAACGTTTGCAGTTTAATGCAATTTAAATGATATTTGTGACCCCCAATGTTTGCATGCAACTCAACTTAGCAATAGTGGCTACCGCTGGCATTTCTTAGGATTACTTTATCCATAAATGTATCAATTTTCAAGTATTAATATTTTAGACTTTTAGAGAAAGCTTCACAAATTAGTTACCATAGTCAAAAAGAAGCACCTGTCTTTCTCACCCCACCCCAGTCACCCATTGCTAAAGTAACTCCTGACCACCAGAGAGGTATGTAATATTTTGCATAAACTGAAAGGCAAATGGCAAATTGCTTTTCTATGAGAATCACATAGGTGAGCTTTATGCAAAGTTTTCATTTGAAGAAATGAATTACATTGTAGCTTAAATTATTCCAGTAGTAATATCAGAAGCAATAAATAATTACACATTATTAAATTACTTTATTATTGTTAAGCACACGTTCCCCCTTTGTTCATAAAATGATCTCATATCTCAAGTGCCCCCTGAATTTATTTCATATATTAAGGACAAATATAATCCTCAGAATGAAATGGACTAATTATTCGATCCAAAATGAGTAGGTGGGTGCTTTCCACAGCCCTTTTGTTCTTATACAAAAACCAGTTGTGACATGCCCAAACTTGCAACATCTTTCGGCCACTGTATCAAGAAATATTTGATTTTGAAAGAAAGAAACTTTTGGGTGGCAGGAGTTGCAAACATTCCTCCCTTCTTCCTTTATCTATGTCACATGACTGGCCTCTCTGGTCACTGTTATCAGGAAAAACACAAGTAGGAATTCAATCCAACTCTTTTCCTTTCATTCTGGAAAGACAGGTAATTCTCCCCTCTTTGAGTTCTAACATGTGACAAACACCTCCCTCCCTCCTCTTCTGATTTTTAAAAATACAGGCTAGGCAGAACTGAATTTCAGATCAATTCCAGCTCTCCCCATCCTGGGTCTATGAGAACTTGTTGACGACAGACACATAACATAATGTAGTTTTTCTTTATTTAAAGAAAAGAAAATATTTTGCTGACTTACCTATGAGTTAAATGGTTTCTTTAAAGCAATTCACTCATGGGAACCCATTCACTGATGAACACTTTATAAATCCTCTTAAAGGGAGTACATAGTAAGCATATAGTAATAGCACAGTAATCTGAAGTTGTAATAATAAATAGTAAGCAAGCTGACTCATACTGAGTCAGAACATTGGTCCAGCTAGCTCAGTATTGTCTACACTGATTAGAAGTGGCTCTCTAGGATTTCAGTATTGTCTACACTGATTGCAAGTACCTCTCTAGGATTTCAGTACTGATTGGAAGTGGCTCTCTAGGATTTCAGGCAGGAGTTTCTCCCAACCCTACATAAAGATGCTGTGGATTGAACCGGAGCCTTTTTGGTTGCAAGGCTACTACTGAGCGATGGCCTTTCCCCAAGAAACTTATACTCATTAAACAAAAACATGATATGAAGCAGCATTCCTTTAAGCCGAGGGGGGAAATTCAAGATGTTTACACTTTATGGCCGCTGATCAAGTATCATTTTGGTGGAAAGGCAAAAGATCTGTTGGTACAATGTACCCTGATTAAGCAAGATTAAAATGCCTATTAGAATTACAGTTACGCTATGGGTTAAACCACAGAGCCGATCAGAAGGTTGGCGGTTCGAATCCCCGCGATGGGGTGAGCTCCCATTGCTCGGTCCCTGCTTCCGCCAACTTAGCAGTTCAAAAGCACGTCAAAAGTGCAAGTAGATAAATAAGTACCGCTCCGGCGGGAAGGTAAACGGTGTTTCCGTGCACTGCTCTGGTTCGCCAGAAGCGGCTTAGTCATGCTGGCCACATGACCCGGAAGCTGTACGCCGGCTCCCTCGGCCAATAATGCAAGATGAGCGCCGCAACCCCAGAGTTGGCCATGACTGAACCTAATGGTCAGGGGTCCCTTTACCTTTACCTTTACTTACTCTGTTGTTCTTATAATCTTAATCTATACTTGGGATTCAATTCTCTGACTGCAGTCCCCCAAATGGCTCCAGGCCACAAGGGAGAGGTATCCTTGAGGAAACCCTCAAGATTGCAGAGCAGCCCACAGAAATCTATGGAGAAATCCATGAATTTAAAGTAACTGGATGGGGCATCAAGTATGTCCTTCCACACTCTAAAACCCAATGAGAACTGAGCACAAACCCAACTGACTGTTGGGGAAGTTGAATGGAATGACTGGAATGTTGAAAAGAAGCATTCTACACTGCAACATTTTGTTGTAGATATTCACTTGTCCCTTGTCCTTTCCAATGCTCAAAGGTGAGTGATGGTCCTTATGTATACCAAATGGTACCATCTACATGCAAGAGGGAGGCATCAGCAAGCTTGGGGATCTCCAAGGTTTGCAGCAGTACAATAAACCTTCATAGGCGGGAACCCAAGAGGGGAACTGAAAGACAACCCAGTAAGTTCTGAGTATGCTCAGTGTCTATGGAATACTTACTGTTGCAGCGGGGGCAGGAAATCAGGAGGAGGAGAAATGGGAGTATCATTTAAAAGGGGAGCATGACTAGTTGGAACAATGATCAATAACACTCCATACTTTTAACTTTTTCTGGGGTCTCATTTGAATGTATTTAATGGAAGAAAATCATTTGTTACTATAGTCACTGATATGACCGACTACAAAAAGAGCCCAGATTGATAATATGATCTAATATAGTCCATTATAAGAACAGGGTTACACTTCAAGTGTATTTGAAAGTCTAATGGCCACTGAGAAGCAATTTCCATATTGACATCTTGAGGTAGATGTAAACAATATTCACCACTGTTACTTAGCAGGGAGGAAAAACAAAAGACTAAAAAAATAAGAATGGAAGAATATCTGATTATTTCAGTTAAAAGTACATGCAGCATTCAAATGCAGCAAGAGTTCATGCTTCCATAAATGTGAAGATTTATTCCTTGTCTGATGACCTTTGTGGCATGCTGCAAAGCTCTTCTGCTCACTCAGGCATTCACCAGTTGGAATGGTAGAGCAGAATCGTACGCCGGGGTTGATGAGCTCTGCCGAGTGACATTTTAGTTGAGGACATAATAGTATGTTATGTTTTATACATGAACTTACAAGTGTCAACAGAAAAGACATTTAAATTTTTTTAAAAAGTATACTACTGCAATGGAAAACGTAAATGAGAACAGAAACAAATCATTCCAAAAGCTTTCTGTGTTGCTTTTTAGGTTAACAGTGGACATTACAGTACATCCACATAGTCTACATCCCCATCAGTTCACCAGTTTACCAACAACATGTCACATCCCCAAAATACAGTAACTAGAGCTTGACGCCCAGCTTGCTCCACTCGCCAGCCCCCACCTCCCTCAGCTTAACCTCCTAGGAACTTTCCCTTCCCCTGCAATGAATGGCTAAGCTCCATTTTCTACCTTCCCAGCTCTATTTCTGAAGCCACCTCTCTCTTCTATTCCACAGTCCATAATATCCATATTTACCTGCACACATCCCATTATTACCACCACCCCCTTTCCCTACTCCTTTTTTCAAGTCTCACTTGACACAGACTACCTGCCATTTCCATGTCTCCTCCTCTTTCCTATTTTACAGCCCACTTTGCACACATGCCCCATGATGATGTATGTTGTTTTATCTTTGAGATGAACAGAATCTGAAGAACAAGCCTGTCAGTCAGATTGTTCAGTTGATGGATGTACATGTATGGGTGCTTACTTGTTAATAAGATACCTGTTCTAAATTGATGCATTGAATCTGGAACTTCATGTTGAAGACAACAGACAGTATCAAGATTGAAATACATGATGTGAAGGATGAATAAGATAGAATCATTTGTATATTCTATTCCAACACTAAGGTCCAAGCGCCAAGGGCCTTCTGGTGGTTCCCTCACTACGAGAAGTGGGGTTACAGGGAACCAGGCAGAGGGCTTTCTTGGTAGTGGCGCCTGCCCTATGGAATGTCCTCCCATCAGATGTCAAGAAAATAAACAACTATCTTTTAAAAAACATCTGAATGCATCCCTGTTTAGGGAAGTTTTTAATGTTTGATGCTGTATTATGTTTTTAATATTCTGTTGGGAGCTGCCCAGAGTGGCTGGGGAAACCCAGTCAGCTGGGCGGGGAATAAATAAATGTATTATTACTATTATTATTATTACTACTACTACTACTACTACTACTACTACTATTACTACTATTATTATACCTCAGAGTTAAATGTAAAACTGGTAGCCTTCTCTACAACCTGAAAAGCAGCTCCTGAGGTTCGGGGGATCTGATTCAGAGGCCTTCTGAATCAGTAAAAATAGCGAAAAGCCTCCAAAATTTCTGCTGTTTGTTGAGGCCCAGCGCATCCAACCCAGTGGCACAGCATATCTGTATTACAGTGCCTCCTACATATTTTCTTTACCCGACTATTTCCATATTTTAAAAAGGTCATTAAAAAGACAATCTTGGGAATATGCCAGTCTAATGGATGGCAGGCCACATAAATGGGCACATGTAGCTGACCCTTGATTCAGTTAAATTCAAAACTACAGATAAATAAAAATATTTATTCCAGAAAGGCATTTATTCTGACCTTAAAAACTGAAAGCCTGTTGACAGCAGTGAAATGGTTGCTGGATATCTAGACTTTCGGTGCATTAGCATATCACCCCAAAATACTAAACTAATGTCCTTCAGAAACTAAAATTAATGTCACTGCCCTTTGGTTTGTTTTTGTTTTATTATGTATTTTGTGTTCTCTTTTGTATTTTTATGTTGTGAACCACCCTGAAATCTTCAGATGAAGGGAAGTATACAAATTTGATTAATAATAATGTCACTGTCCATTTAAACAGTTATAAAAATATAAAAGAACAAATTGGATTTTGGAGGAGAAATTGGTTGACTAATTGTATGGACAAGCTTGTTCTATTTTTTTGAAAATTGTTGTTGGTATTTGTACATTAGAAATCACACAGCCCTCAGCCAACTTTGGTGTGGTCCGCAGACTCTCACTGCCCAGCTGATTAGCATTGAAGAGAGCTCAGATTGGAGCATTCTTCAGCTGTTCCATGCACTAATCAGCTTGGCTGAGACAAGGGATACAACTGGATCTCAGCATTTCAGCACAGAGTGATGGGAGACAGGCCACGTAGGAAAGGTGGGTGGGTATTTGTGTGGTGAATGGGGAGGTTGTGTCTGTGAGGAAGGAAGTCAATACCCACCCATGCAGTAAATGCTATATGAAATGGTCAGCTACAAATCTAATTAAATTATGTTCATCACTGGCTTAACTTGATGTGCTGATATGTATGGCAAATCAAACACAGATTACTACAATCACTGGCAAACACTGTTTTAACCACGTATTGGTTTTACCTACAGTAGGCAAGCTATTCATCCCCTTTGAACCTATTCAAGTCAGTAATAGCATCAAACATATTCTTCATACAAGTCTGTTTTTCAGAACTAGATCCTCCCTTGTCCCCCTAATATGCAACTTAATTTACAAAGCAGAGCCGACATGCTGCTTCTCAGCTTTGTTCCTCCTTATGTTTTATGATTTGGTTATTATCTTGGGCATTGCTTTTTCAATGGAAAACTAGGAAGGAAAAAGTTTCATAAATGAAATTATCCGCTAAACTTAACTCATTTTCCAGCCAGAAATAGCCAAAACATACACCTTACTCCCCTTCCCTGGCAAAGCATAGTTTTCTCTATGGTTTCTACTTGGACACAGTGTAAAACCAGAAGCAGCCCCACATGTGTCTGTCACTTCTGATTAACAGGTTCTCAAGCAGGCCTAACTGGTGAATTCTTATTATCTGCTTCTCACAAGCAGCTCAGGACCCAAGAGGAAATGCTCTCTAATGAAAGCACAATTTAAGCAACCATTACAAATGGCAGGCCACAATCTACCAAGACTTTGGCTTGCCCTTTAATTGATTGATTTGATTTACACTGCACACCTTCAATTTCCAAGAGTTCCCAGGGTGAGAAAATCACTCTTGCTTCTCCTTTAAAAACAAAAACAAAAATCATCCACTTGAACGGTACTTTCTAAATGCAAAAGTTGATTGCCATGGCCCCTGACCCTGGAGTCTCACAGTGCTCTGAGGAAGACTTAGATAAGATGGTGGTTCAGTCTACTATACCTGGACAGCCTTTACTATCAACATCTGTTCCCTCCATCAACTTTGAACTCAAAGGATAGGTCCCCAGAAGTCCATATCTTAGATCCATTCAAGAGCCAAAGGATACAGAATCAGGCAAGGCCCTTTAAGAAACACAGCCATCTCTTTCAAGAGAGTATGCCCTATTGGGAAGCAGGTTTTCCCTTCCATGGTGGTTTCAGTTCCCTGTTATCTTTGCAACAGGGCTCACTGGAGCTGTCCAGGATTCTGTTTTATCCCTTGATTTTACCTGAATGACTTAACAGGTCTGGACCTTCCATGACTTTCCCTTACTGCGGAGCCAGGGGGGGAGGGACCTTTTTTGCTCCAATGGCCAGGTCTCTATCTGATCCTGCCCACAGGCCAACTTCAACAGGTGAGATGGGCAACCCACCAGCCAATAACATTATGTAATTCTGATGACACACGATTGACAGGTATGTTCTCCCACCCACCTATCAAAATCCCTTGCATAAGGTTCCCAAGCTTGGGAACCACAGTTCAAAATGCATTGTCAGACCTATGCTTTGCAAACTGCTTCTCACTTATCTTTTCAACTTCCTCTTTCAGAGGTTGAAAGAAGTACCATGGGGTGGCTTCAAAGAGTAGTGCTGAACTGGAGAAGCAGTTTCCACATAATGAAAACACTCCCTCCTCCTTGAGCAAGGCATGTTCCTACAACCCATCAGCTGGTTAGCAGTTGTTGTTGTTGATGATGATGGTGATGGTGATGGTGATGATGATGATGATGATGATGATGATGATGATGATAATAATTTATTTATACCCCACCCATCTGGCTGAGTTTCCCCAGCCGCTCTGGGCGGCTTCCAATCAAGTGTTAAAAACAATACAGCATTAAATATTAAAAACTTCCCTAAACAGAGCTGCCTTCAGAAGTATTTTAAAGAGAAGATAGCTGCTTATTTCCTTCACATCTGAAGGGAGGGCGTTTCACAGGGCAGGCGCCACTCCCGAGAAGGCCCTCTGTCTGGATCCCTGTAACCTCACTTCTCGCAATGAGGGAACCGCCAGAAGGCCCTCAGTGCTGGATCTCAGTGTCCGGGCTGAACGATGGGGGTGGAGACGCTCCTTCAGATATACTGGACTGAGGCCGTTTAGGGTTTTAAAGGTCAGCACCAACACTTTGAATTGTGCTCGGAAACGTACTGGGAGCCAATGCAGATCTCTCAGGACTGGTGTTATGTGGTCCTGGCAGCCACTCCCAGTCACCAGTCTAGCTGCCGCATTCTGGATTAATTGCAGTTTCCGGGTCACCTTCAAAGGTAGCCCCACGTAGAGCACATTGCAGTAGTCCAAGTGGGAGATAACTAGAGCATGCACCACTCTGGCAAGACAGTCCGCAGGCAGGTAGGGTCTCAGCCTGCGTACCAGATGGAGCTGGCAGACAGCCGCCCTGGACACAGAATTAACCTGCGCCTCTATGGACAGCTGTGAGTCCAAAATGACTCCCAGGCTGCGCATTTCTTGCTCCAGCAAAGCAACAATCGGAAGCCCGCTTTAAGCTCCCATTTATTCCTTTGAAGAACTGCCCTGATCCACCCCACAGATCTATGACATCAGGAGTAGGGCGCATGCATGTGCCTTTCCCAATAAGGCTTCATATGCTAGATGAGGATGCGTTGCAGACCAGGTTTAGCCCATGGCCAAAGGTTCCCCAGCCCTGAAATTCACACTGACTGACTTCACCTGCCCAGAAGAAACTCAGCTGGACTGTGACTACTTCTCTGCAAACCTCAAGTCCCTGCAAAACAGGATGCTTGCACTGTAAAATAATGTAGTAGACTCTGCCAAAGCACCATATTCTCTACCAGGTAAACATATATAAGGACATTCCCCATAGGATAAATTATGCTCATTTTTAGCTTTGGAGAAATCTCCATATGTCTGGACAGAGTCCAGACTAACCATTCCCCAAAATATCACTGCCTCTCTTTACTTCTAGCTTTAGAATTGGGGAAATTTTAGTGAGAATGTATCTCTCACATTCACTGAAAGCCAGAGAGAAAGGGAGGGAGGGAGGAGCAGTCCTCTAAATCACCTTCAAGCATATAGCCAGAGCCCATTCTCTGCAGGAATGTGATATTGCTACCATTCTTTGCTACCTGGGAGTCGCAGACCATCTGGTTAGAAAAGGGGGAAATAATCATGACCATATGAATTGGATATAGAAGAGGAAAGGGTAGGAATCTCACAGCCACTATCTGTTGTTCTGTCAAAAGCCGACATGAGTCTCATCTGCCTCTACAACGAAAGACTACTTGGCAAACAATATATGCTACATGCTATTTACATCCTGCCTTCAGTGTACTGATGCTATTTCAAAATATTTTACAAATTCTTGACACACTTGAGGCCTCCTATTTATCAGTATCTCAAAAGTACATCCCTGACACAGAGCAGCACTAGGGCTAAAACTAGCACCTGCATTCAATAAATACCCTTCTAGTTATTCCTCCCTTTCAGTGGATGAGAATCTATGGAGTATAGAATCCACAGCAATAGGACTTTTTAGGAATAGGAAGAGAGAGTTGTCTCTCCTTTAAATGCAAGGAGAGCGGCCAGTCCACATTCATCTTAAACCTTCAGTTTGAAATCCAGTTTCACATTACAAGCATGCAGTTCCTACTGAAGAACTCCCTTTCCCTCTTTCTCTGTTTTTCTAGTAGCATATTCCGTAGTATCAAGGAAAAGCTGGTACACCAAATGCTTCTCTTCAGTTTGCCAGGAACCGATCAAGTGAAGGACATTCCTACCTAACCAGTCATGTTTTGCTTCCCCAAACTCATGGCAAACGGGGGGTGGGGGGAGCAATTTAAGAATTTTTGAAGTGACTTTTCTTGAAGTGGTAGAGAAAGATTACAGAATTGTTCTGCTAATTTTTAAAATAAATTTTGTTTTCATACAGTGTGTGGTTATAGATGCTATATCGAGACATTAAACCTATATTAAAAGATGAGGGGGAAGCAATAGACAATTATGAGAGACTGATTTTCAAAAAGAATAGGTAATCACAAAATCTTATTATTTATTTTTATATCCCTCTAATACTTCAGAGAACTTAAAGTACCATACACTAGATTCCCAAGCGGTTTTTCATTCAGAGACTTAACAGACTGTGACATAATTACCTTCAGATCCCATCTCTGTCTCTCAGTTACTTTGGCAGTCAAGCAGAAGGGGAGGGAATGCAGTTAAGAGTGGTCTACTTCTAAGGCCTCTCCAGAATCACTGCCATTAAGGATTGTCACTTGTTTTAAGGGAAATCCTGACACCAACATGCCCCCAAAGCAGTACAGAATTCCCATGCAGCTAATAATTTCAAGTAGAATAATATTCTACATAGTTTCAACACCAAGGCTGAAACTTCAATGAGGCGAGGTGAAGCAATTTGCCGTAGGCTGGAGATCTGACCTTAACACAGCACCCTCGCCCTCACTATTGTACCCCGTCGCTGTTATTGCATCATGGTGGGAGTACAGGTGCAGCTGCAGGTGAGAGTGCAGCTGCGGTAGCAAGGCAGGCAGCAACACAGGCACAACATCGGGGACAGGGAGGAGGCCCGGATCAGAGAGGGGCAGTATTTTGTCTACAGCGGAAAAACGTAACAGGCTGCTCCATTCAAACACCCAAGGCCAGCAGAAGAAACAAACCACAAAAATTCACTCCAATAATTAACTAAAATGAAGAAGACAATATATTCTCCTCCTATGAATGATTCTCATTTCAAACACACATATAGATGGCTCTAGACTTCCCAATAAAGCAACGACAGTACCTGCACCACACAGAGACAACCCTTTTTCTTGTTCATCACCTTTCTCTAAGTAATTTTTTTAAAACCTCCCCTAAAATGCACATTCTACTGTATCAATAAAATAAAATAAAATAAAATAAAATAAAATAAAATAAAATAAAATAAAATAAAATAAAATAAAATAAAATAAAGGATCTAAAACAAAAAGAACTTATGTTTGAAGGTATATTTTAAAATGCAAGGATATCTTGAAAGAGATTAAAAACCATATGCAAAGAGAATGACTACTCAAAGGGCATAGAGTTAAATAATCAAAAACATGTTTACCTTTTTTGAAACATGGATGTCAAAAAATGGTTTGTTACGAACACTAAAAGGTTCTTGTGCTTTGTCGATTTGTCCAGTCTTCATTTTTTCATGTCGTGGGAATATAATCTCTTTTTCAATACATGCCAGACGAATGTTAAAATCACACTCTCCAACTGGTTGTGCCTGCCAAAAGAAAATACACAATTTGTTAAATGTTTGCACGTTTATAAAAATCTAAGTGGCATGCACTAAAATATCACCCAACAATTATCTACAACTAAACAGTATTTAAGTAATAAAATGATAAGCAAAGAAATAAAAGGGAGGTATGCCATGCCACAACCCTTTTACTCAAATCAGCAGAGTGACTTTACAATCTTATCAATTCAAGAGGGCTATATCACACAGTCAGCTGCAGAAAAATATTCCAAAAAAAACCACTAAGCTAAACTGTTACCCATTCTCTGCAAATCCTGCTTTTTATTTCTGTACCATACAGCACCATCTCTTGGTTATCCCCTCTTTTTCTGCTTCCTCATCTACAGGACTCACTAGACTCCCATCTTTCTGCTATCCCTCCACAGGTATCTATGAGCAATATCCAACTAACTTGTTCCATCAGTGCAAGAATTTCCACTTGCGCAAGAGACCTTTCCCCCCTCTCCCCCTCCCATGCCCCCTTGAATCTGTTCTGGGGGTCCTCCCAACCTACCTGAGACTTGGGGAGGGTACAGGGCAAGGGGTTCCATTGCATGAGAGGAAATCCTTGTGCTGACAGAATGAGTTAGTTTGATCCACCCTATGCATTCCATATTGCTCATTTCTCTCTCTCCATCCCATAGCACTCTCCTCTTTGCGCACTGCAGATTTTAATGCAATATTACCCACCTTTATATCTTTTCCTCCTACACAGGTTTACACCCACCCACTCCACCAGTTACCTCCCTTTTTCTTCTTTAAGTCTTTTTGTTTTTGGCTGATTCTGATCCCTATCAATGCTGTGTGTGACAGCAATAGCTGACAAGGCTTTCACTCTCCCAGGAATTTAGAAACTGCAAGAGTATGACACACAGGTGGGCGGGCAGCATGGCTGGGTGGCTACAACAGACTGAAGAAATTAAGCCAACTCCACCACGCACTTCTAAATCTTCTTCTAAGTACAACAGGTGCAGTTGTACTGATAAAAGCAGTGTTCATTCCTTCCCTCCATTTCTGTGGGCCTTAGAGCTTCTATGGAGCTTCTCATGCAGTCTTCACCCTGGCTGAGCTCCCTGCAGCCTTACCATAGACGCCCCCCACTGTTTGCTGACTACTGTCACTGCTTACAGCTCCTTCTGAAGCTTCACTGAAAGAAATGTCATGATTCTCTCAGCCCCTTCTTGAGCCTAAGACAGTGATATCAGCTCTTTAAGGCAGACGATTGCCAGTCTCTTTGATTGCCTCATTTATGGGAGTGAATCTGCTTGGAACAGGGTACCCCAAAGTGTTTTGTATTATGTTCAAGTACCATCTAAGTTTTTCAGATCTAGAATCCCTGTCTCTTTTGTAAGTCTTGTTAATATCCAAGTATGAAAAGCAATTTCACAATTTTTCATGTTGAGACATTTTTGTGATTCAGGTGAAAGCAATCTAAATTCTACATACTCAGCATTTTCATTGAAAGGGTGTTGACATTTCAAACAGTAATAACATTCGCAACTTCCTGAAAAACATTCATCACCTTTCTAGCACTTTTCATCAAGGTATTGTTGCAGCAATCATAGTATTGGGATTGCTACCTTGCCTGGAATAGGTTTGGTTTAACGTTTTCCTAGCTTTTTGAAATAAGATTTAACAGGAATTAAGATACAAGTATATGTGCTATAACTATATAGAAAAAGCAAGTGCTATATTTGTCCCTAGAATGTATTTTGAAGGTACTGAAATTTTCAATCCATCACACATATTT
This sequence comes from Podarcis cretensis, assembly GCF_951804945.1. Lineage (NCBI taxonomy): Eukaryota > Metazoa > Chordata > Lepidosauria > Squamata > Lacertidae > Podarcis > Podarcis cretensis. The sequence goes on along the minus strand of NC_137172.1, from coordinate 82,066,643 downwards.
ATGTGTTGCTAGTATGGTGGTTTTCAAAAGATAAAGTTTATTTATTCGAAATTGAATTGACACAAAAATTTAGAATGTCTCATACTCGCTTCTAGTCCTTCCTTCCCCAGCAATTTTGTGCTAAAGAGGCACCTTTAGGCATGGTAGCATCAAAAACCACTCTTGACCCCTTGTATATTTGCCAGATTGCAAAAGTCTACTTCACATATCAAAATTTTGCACTGTGTGGAATGGGAAGGAATAGAGTTAACACATTCATATTTGAGATATAGTATAGCTGCTGGAGAAAGGAGTGTGTACACGTATATTCACACAAAGGATTAAGTGACAAAACCAACTTGTAAGTAAAGTAATAATACCTTCTTTACAGACTTCCTGGAACAGCACAGCTGTTACCTTCTCCACTGTTGCTCCCATACCACACTACTGATACTGTCTACATAATCCACATAGTATCATGCAACAACACCTAATCACATGGGCAGAAAATGTCAAAGCTTTGCTGGTAGCAGGAGGAGAGTAAATGCAGAAAGATCAGTGGACCTTTTTCAAAAATTCACCCTTAGTATTCTCCTCATCCCTCCTTGCAACATAACCAAACACACCACTCTTTCAACACATGATATCAGTCATTCAACCCAAAAGCTACATATTGTGTCTAATGGTGGCTTTATACTAATAGAATGTAAGGTACTGCACATGATTTTCACTAATCCCTCCAACCGACTGCAGTCCATGTTTCTCCCCACACACAGAGAGCTTCTGAGGGTTGAGGAGCCCCTGGAACAATATGAGAGGCTGATTACTCTTGGATGGTAAAAGATTGTAAAACACTTAGCTCAGATGTAAGCCTCTGCCTCCTGGTTCCACAGATCTAAGATCAGAGATAAGTCTGTGCTGGCTCCTTGCTTGACATTTCAATCAACCATATGATTTGTCAGGTGAATGGCCCACCCCACCTATCAAAAATGGCCCGCAGAAGGTGGGCCAATTGTGGATCCAGCTCTCCATCTAAGGAAGGTTTCCCACCCTGGGGGTATGCCAAAATCAGGTGCATCACCTTGCGTGGAAGCACTTTCAGCTAGTATGAAGCTTCCATGTTTGCAAGAAGACCCATTACACTGCATTGGATTGTTCATACACAGCTAAATATGTTACTGTGTTTGCAATGAGAAATTTCAAAATGGGCAAGCTGCTTCCTAAACAGAGTCACTTTTTGCCCCTCAAGTGTTACACCTTGAATAACGTGAGTAATTTACTAGGCAGAGTATACACCCACCCAAGTTAGGCACATAAGGCATGTCCTTGCCTTAATTTACTTAGCTTAAGCAGAGCATATGCCACAACTTTCTTAACAAGTTTTATTATTCTGAAACCAAACTGTAACACAACAGGCTAAAATATCAGCTTTTGGCAGCATTACTAATGATAATTCAAAGCATGCATGGCTAACATCTGCATTTTCAAGTGTCATAATAAATCTAAACATCCTTAAAGAAGATGAAATATGTCTTGGAATGGAAGTAGCATGGTAACGCCTTTGGAATTATCCATCTTTTCTCTTAAATGGTGTCTAGCTCACAGTCCAGCATAACCAACAGATGACCAAGGTTCTACAATGCCAGAGCAAAGGCTTGCTTAAGATAGCTGCTGACTGCAGAATGCTGCTGCCAGACTAGCAACAAGGGCAGTTTTCTTTGAGGTTGTTGTTAAGACTGAATGCTGCCCTTCAGTCTTACCAGAAGTTGGACTTGAGGCTTTATGACACTTCTGTAAAATTACTATTAAAGGTAAAGGGACCCCTGACCATTAGGTCCAGTCGTGGCTGACTCTGGGGTTGCGGCACTCATCTTGCTTTATTGGCTGAGGCAGCCGGCATACAGCTTCCAGGTCATGGGGCCAGCATGACTAAGCCACTTCTGGCGAACCAGAGCAGCACACGGAAATGCTGTTTACCTTCCCGCCAGAGCAGTACCTATTTATCTACTTGCACTTTGACGTGCTTTCAAACTGCTAGGTTGGCAGGAGCAGGGACTGGGCAACAAGAGCTCACCCTGTCGCTGGGATTCAAACCGCCAACCTTCTGATCGGCAAGTCCTAGGCTCTGTGGTTTAACCCACAGCGCCACCCACATCCCTTAAAATCACTATTACGGAATCCCAAAAACGTCCTTAAGCATTCAAAGACCTTAGGAGGTAATTCTCTACTAAATCTCAAAAACACATATTTTTAATATTTCAAGTATCCTTTTAAAAAAAATGCTCAAAACCATTGAGTAGCTTTTATATTTTTAAAAGCTAGTTTAACAAAAAAAAAGTTGCAATGGAAAATCTATTTAGTATGTAAGGAGAGAACAAATAATTATCATGAATTATAGGTTTTTTTTCCATTTTAAAAGGATAGATTTCAAAAACTAATATAAAAAGGAAAGTCCATGTACACGAAGTCTGCAAGCTGACCAAATTAGAGAACCAGTAAGAGGACAAACCTTATACTATGAATTGATTTAAAATCAATACATAAAGCCTCTAATATTATAGCCAAGTAAAGGTAAAGGTAAAGGTACCCCTGCCCGTACGGGCCAGTCTTGACAGACTCTGGGGTTGTGCGCCCATCTCACTTAAGAGGCCAGGGGCCAGCGCTGTCCGGAGACACTTCCGGGTCACGTGGCCAGCGTGACATCGCTGCTCTGGCGAGCCAGAGCCGCACACGGAAACGCCGTTTACCTTCCCGCTGGTAAGCGGTCCCTATTTATCTACTTGCACCCGGAGGTGCTTTCGAACTGCTAGGTTGGCAGGCGCTGGGACCGAGCAGCGGGAGCGCACCCCGCCGCGGGGATTCGAACCGCCGACCTTTCGATCGGCAAGCCCTAGGCGCTGAGGCTTTAACCCACAGCGCCACCTGCGTCCCAATATTATAGACTACATCTGATTAATTCCTATAAAGACTAATTTGTGAAATTCATAAATATTGTAAAGAAATAAAATGTGTTTCTTTAAACACAAATTTTAAAAGATTTTAAAAATACAAAACCAAGTACTCAATCCAAATAGAAATTATGCACATGACTACAAAGCTAAAACCCATTTCCCATTTAAGCTCAATTTAACCTACTTTAAAAATTATTAGAATCCTATTAAGAGCATCTTTAAACTTGACACAAGACCACAGTCACTTCATAAATAATGCATGATACAGCAAAATAACTATTTGCTCTTAGTCAACTTGCTACATTAAATAGCAACTTTCAGGGAAATGAGAAACAAAATTGCATTATAACCCTACGTCTTTGAAGTGGAAGATTCTATGTACTGCACAATGGATATCGCAACCTCTTAAAAAACATCAAGAACCTGGATAGCACAGTGTCATCTGCCATGGAGTACTCATATGACAAAGTTATAGGGAGGCCACTTCCCAAATGCTTTGGACTTCAGAACAGAATGCCTTATAGATTGTTGCTTTCTCTTTATAATACATGCAAGCAACAAATAGGAAAGGCTCGAGTCCTTGCTAACACGCTGGAGTGTGTGTTTGCTAGTCTTAAATTTTATTACTGTTCCATTACAAATGCAAATTGCCTCCACAATGTGTAGATTCTTGTGAGGAGTCTATGCATTCTAATATCAGCTGGGCTTTGGTGTATTTACCATATTGATTCTAATCATTGCAAGCTATGACCAATCATTGCAAGCTAGGATCATACTGGCAACACAAGCATTTCCCACAAGGAAATTTGGAAGAGCAAGTAAAAGGCTCTGTTCCTCTCTATAAAAACTCAGGTGATCTCAAGCTACCCTTTTAACTGGTATTTTTATATACTGCTTTTCCCTCATCGGGGAGATAGGGAAAGCAGGTGTCTGGCTCAGTTGCTCCCTCTCCTGCCCCGTTCCAAAGGAAGGCATAAAACAATCATGTTACCTTGCCTACTCACAAAGTGCTTGGAAAAACTCTTTCAGTCAAAGATATTTAATTTATTATTCCCAAAAGCAGAGTGCAGTTTGAAGACAGACAATAGGAAATGAATGACATATATGTATAATGGGAATCTGGGGACAATTTAACCAACGCCAAGAACGTTTTTTTAAAAAACAACAACATTTTCTGCCAATTAAGCCATTCAGGGCAGCAGAGATTTCCACAGAACAATGTCAATATTCACAAAGGAATAAAAGCAGAATGCATGCAGTTCATTCTGTAACAGCCATGTGCTCACTGTGATTTGGTAATAACTGACAGCATCTACCCAACATCGCATCCTTTTACTCTGTATAAATTAATGCAGACTATTTAATGTTCTCATGACTCTGGTGCTCCACTGAAAGCCTGGGCAGGTTAGAATGTTCCTTCCCACTAGCTTGGACTCAGTGTTCTATCACTTGGAATACAAGGAGCCTGCAACTCATCTGATGCATCCAAAAAGGTATCAGGTGTCTTTGCCCCCCAATAATTGTTGGGAGGGGACAGGGCCCCCTCAATGTTGAGGAGGTGGAGGAGGCCAAGCACAGAGCAGTTTCGGTAGCTGGCTCCCCCTGAGAATGAGAGAGGAGGAGCAGCTGGCCATTGAAGCCTGTTTGCTTGGGTTTCCTTTATTTAATTGTTTTGAGGTTTATCTGTCTTATTTTGACGGTATAGTATTCCCTGTTAAAACAATCAAAATGTTTTAATAAAAAATGTTGTTGTTTAAAAAAAGAACTTTTTGTCCTTAAGTGCTAGCTTACCACCAGTTTCTGATGTGGAAGTGCATTCAATTGCGTTGTCCCTCAGCTGCAAATACCTTCTACCAAATGTGTGGATGAATCATAAGGCCGGGAAGTTATTTGCTCATAAAAAGCTGCCTCAAGTTACAGAGGCAATTTACTAAGGAAGGCTGTAATTTTATTTGAAATTACAATGATTCCAGTGATGTTTTGATTATCGAGTGTTTTCTTATCTACTAATTCAACCCAGCAGATAAGTAGCCCCTGCACTTGCTCCTTCAACCCTGCACACCATGTACAATGCGAGAAAAGCTGGTATGTCCACAAAAACACCACTGAGGAGTAGAAGCACCTGAGCAGGCTATTCACCTGAAGCAAGTTTTCATTTACTATCGGTAAGGCAGCAAGTGAAAAAGTGTCATTCTGGACACATTAATGCTAGAACCTGACCCTGTATACGCCCTGAAAAAAAATCCCACATAGTGGAAGCGAAACTGCTGGATATTTTAAAAGGAAGGATTCAAAGTAAAAGATAAGTTTTGAGTGGGTCAGAATGTCTCTAAGGTACAACAGGACTCTTATTATGGCCTAAACTACTTATCAATTCCATCAATGTTTAACTCAATTATGAAGTCAATCCTTAATTCTATTTCACACAATATTCCTTTTTTAAACCACATTTCTATCTAGGTGCTTGGATTTCAGATTCTGAAGGTCTTTTTGAGACTTAAGCAATATTTTAAAAAGCTTATTGTAGAAATGATTATGGATGGGAACTTGGTAAATTAATTCCCCACATATGGATTACATTATCAAGTCAGACTTTGATTTTAAAAGCCAGAATACACCAGATTAACTTGTCTGACCTCTTGTAAAGCACAAGGAATTACATTTCTTCCCTTTATTTAATATGTAGCCCATCCAATTTCCATTTGACCAAAAGTTGTCTGAGAAAAATATATGTGATCAATCTGACCATTGCACTTTACTTTCTCTCTTGATGCATTTACAAACTCACACAAAGTAGTAGTAGCACAGTTGCTGTTCTTTTTTCCTCCCCTAAGCTTTTACATGTTCCCTCCATTCTTTACCTAGAACAAAATAACACACTGATAGGAAAGACTCTCCCACAGAAGGATATTTAAAACTTTTAATTGCATTATTCGTGCAGTAGCAAACAGAAGGTCACGTTGGCTTCTGTCAACAGCCAGGGAACCAAGGGCCACTGGGAAGGTGTAGCTCTTACATCCCAAGAACACTATTTGTGGCAAGCGGAAGATTAGCTTGACCCCATTGGGGGACGTCAAAGGGAGCATCTCTAGTGAGTTTACTTCCCCCTTCCCTCTCAGAGACATTCTAGCCCATCACCAGCTACAAGATTAAAGACCTATGGAACACCTCAAGTACAGCACAGCAGTAACTGACCTGAATTGGAATCTACTGCATATTAAAACTTTACCTCTTCGTTCTGGCTTTGCAAAGTCCCCTGTGAGTCTTCCCTTCCACACACCCCGTGCCTTCAATGTCTCATTGCTTCATTAGTAAACATTGTCCGGTGTCTTATTTTCTTGCAGACTATCGCTGCCCCTTATTATTGTACGCTGACGATGCTGTGATCCTCTCATATTCAAGAATCGGTTTGAGGAGGGCCCTTAAGATTTTTGCGCTATATTGTCAAACAAATTTACTTACTATTAACCATTCCAAATTTAAAGTCTTAATTTTTTCCAGGAGTCGTAAACTGTATAAGTGGGAACTCGAGGGGAAGCCAATTGAACAAGTCTACAAATTTCAATATCTAGGAATTTACTTCCAGTATAATATGGTATGGAAAGCGCATATCACATATCTACAAAATAAGGTTAAAGCCCTTATCTACGCTCTATTACGCTTCTTCTTTACTGAGGGGGCTATGCATGTTCCATCCGCCTTAAAAGTTTATAGTGCAAAAGTGGTTGCAACTATGGCCTATGCGGTCCCTTTATGGGGCGCCTTTGTAAACCTCATGCCTCTGGTGACATTGCAAAATCTTTTTCTCAGATGCCTTTTGAAATTACCCTCCTGTGTAAGCAACTCTGCCATTCGCGTAGAACTTAAGACCCCCTCCTTAGAGATTCTGATGTGGAGACATGCCTTTAATTATTGGCTGTCCCTTTGGCATAAATTGCCAAATTACCATCTTATTCAGTGCCTTTGGAGAGATGAATTCACCAGCCCATGGGCAACAAAAATCCATTCCAAACTGTTGTCTTATGGAATCTCTCCTTCCGATATACTAAAGTTAGATCTAATTACAGCTAAAAAGGTCATCAAACAAAGATTGGAGGAGGTTGATTTGCAACAAAAGCTTACTACAGGTGGAGGTACATGTTCTCCGATAAATCAGGGCATTACATCTATGTCCCAGATACCTCGATATCTGTCTACCTTATCGGTTGCGTCGCATAGATTTGCATTTGTTAGAGCCAGATTTAATGTGTTCCCCTCAAATGTGCTGAGCAATAGATTTTCTAACGGTAAAACCTCTGTTTTATGCGCATGTGACAACAAATCAATAGATTCCCTTTATCATATCTTGTTTAATTGCCCTTTATACACTGCTCCCCGATCAAGGATTCTGAGTTTAACCATTCTGGCAATTGTTGCTAAGCCACCTGAATTACACCTAGCTTATCTACTCCAGGACATTGACTCTTATAGAACATTACAGGTGGCCAGATTCCTGTTTGCAGTTCTTTCATATAAAAGACTTCATGGAATGCTGCATGACTATTAAAAATCTAGTTAACTCTATGCACCATCTTTATCTTCAAGGCCATAATACGGTACATCTAGAGATTGTAAGTAATGTGAAGGAGATTATGCGTTGAAATATTTTAGTTGCTATTTTAGAATGTAAAATGCTATTTTATTTATTGATTTGTTTTACCTTGTGGGCTTATAGCTGAATAAAGTATTATCTATCTATCTATCTATCTATCTGTCTGGTGTCTTATTTTCATTTACGTACAGTTCCCATCAGCAGCAATGGTCCATTTCACACAAAACTAGGAACACAGAAAAACTGCCTTATCTGAAAGCTGATAATTGATCCATCCAGTTCACTGTTGTCTACACTGATGGGCAGTGGCTCTCTCCAGGGTTTCTCTGACTTCTAAATCAACGATTATGGCTTGTTTGAACAAATTATAGATTACACAAACCAGAGTTTTCCCAGTTTCAGACATTAAGGTATATAAATTAGATTAAAAACAGAAGCAGATTCTTCCGACTTCTTCCTCATGCCCACAACTGGATACAAGGCTCATGCACATAAGACTCATCACTGCTTGTGCATATAGTTCTAAATTAAGGTTTAGTTTGTGCACGAAACAGGATATTGTGCGCTTTTTTTGTATGAGCCAGTTTGAAAGACTATTTTTTAAAATGGCATGAATATATAATGTATAAATAAAACAAAACTTTTAAAGCAACTGTTATAAACTCTACTTTTATAAGGATCTGGAAGCGATACATTTCTCTTACTATTGACTGCACATAATTCAATGCAGCACAAATTAGTGTTAATGTTTATATTCTGATTTTGTATTTGGGTCTAAATTGGGAGTGGCAATCTGTTTTTATACCATTTTCATAATGACCCATTGGGCCTCTTTCAAACATTTGGTGGAGCAGAATTTAAAAAAATATATAAATAAGCAACAACTAGCACTTTCCCCCTGCGACAAGTCATCGCGTCCCATTGATTTTCATTGTTCAGTACCTAATAACTCTGAAAAAACTATGCTTCTTCTTGCCAAGTCAAACATTCCAGCTAAACTATTTTTGTAATTAGGCTTCTATAATTAGCATAAAGACAGTTTGTTAGCTTTTTTCATCTTTACAGCTTGGCTACTGTTAATGGCCTTTTGAAGATAAAGCCTTACTTCTGCTCCTGCTGATAACACATTGTCTGGAACTGTCCTTGAACTGGAAGCACAATGCTGCTTAGTAAATTCCCTTTTCAGATTCCCACTATATTCTAAGCAACCTAAAGTATTTTGACTTTCAAGCATTACTAATCTCAACCAGGGTTAATATAGTTCCTGGTGGCTGAAATCTACCCTATCAGCATAGGTGTTCCTTTCCTCCTAAAATAAGCACACAAACTTTTAGAATAGTCTACTTTGTTTGATGTATGTGTGCTGCTAAAGAAACTGCCTTTCAGTAAAGAAATAAACAACTCATTAATTTAAAAATTAATTTGTTGACCCAGAACAGTCATGTTAACTAAATCAGAGGAACAGAATGCAGGGCAATACATTGGGTCCAGTTCAGTTTCTTAAGCTATGATATGCGCAGAAATGCTTGTGCCCACACACTCCATTTTTTAATCACGTCTTCCCTCCTGCCTTCTTGGCAGACCCCAATTAAATGTTTCCCAGTTTAATTAACCATCACTTCTCTTTGCATCCAAACTGGAAACCCATAGTTACAGCTATGGAGGTAAAAACAGGAACTGAAAACCTGAGTCATTGGAGTTTGGCTCCCCACATTTATGTTCTGTTTTGATTGGTTGGTTGGTTTTTGTTTGTTTCAACCTACCCTTCACCCAAAGGTCCCAGGGCAGGTTACAACCATTAAAATTTAATACACAGTGTTAAAAACCATTGTAAACATCTTAAAATAACAGAGATAAGCGACTTCTCCTTCCTCTCCTTCCCCCATGCAGCCTTCCAGCCAACTCCAAATCTGCTTGATGGTTCCCCAACTGTCTGGAGCATATTTGGGGGGTACATGGAAGAGGAGGGGGAAAGGAAATCCTTTTGCAGAAGCAATATCAAATCCACCGGCAAACAAACACAACTGTTTCATATGAAGTTGGTTTCAGATCCTGTTGGTTTCAAACCTAGTAATTCTTGTTCCCAAGAACAAACTATGGTTAATTAACCATGGGGCACATAAGATACCCTACCATGTGACAGTGTGGACTGCAGAGCAAGCTCATTTCACAGATTGCATTGCATCCTCTAGGATCAAGCCGATGGAGTTATTTCTAGATGTTAATTGATTCCCACTGTGGGGGAAGGACATCTGGAGTATTTGAGGATCTGCTGTGATTAACTGGATTCATGCTTTGAGGATTAGGTTCCTCAGCTTCAGAGTAACCCTGACTCTGCAGTTATTGCAATTCCAGATGAAGCACCCAATGCCATAGCCAATGATGTGTTGTGTTTCAACTGATGCAGTCAGCTGATGAGGACAAGATGTTGCTGTCTAATGCCCAACCACAAGTCCTCTTGACTCCTGTCCCTCCCTGGCTTATTAAATCTAGCAAAAGGGGTGTGACTGGTTGGATCCAGAATGTGCAATGTATGAGGGGGTAGTGCCACTGCAAAATAAAACCTTGGACCCTTGGACTGGAAAAGCTTCCAAACAGTCACAAATATATCCTTATTGAGTAAGGTGGTGCAGAGAGTTGTAGTGGGGTAGCTGTCTTGGCTGAGTTGACCTTGGTCACCCTGGCGAATGAGATTTACAGAGATCAAAGGGAGTATGACTTTATTCCTATTTCTGTCTCTCTGGGGTTCTCAACACCATTGATCATGGTATCCTCCTAGACTACTTCTATGAAATGGGAAGGGGGGTTGCCACTGCTGCTGCAAACCTTCCTTGTAGTTCTCCTTTCTGCTCCCTGAGAAGGGGAGATTTTACTAAAAGATCCCCCCCCCCGAGAATCCTGTAAGAAAAGCTCAGAAAAACTAAGTGAAGAAGACTCCAGGGAGCACACTCTTACCAAGTCACACACGAAAAATCCACAAATGTATTCAGCATAGTCTCCATGCTGAACAATACAGCTGCCCATTACACATTTCGGTTTCGCTCGACAGGTGTGATAGTAATTGACTTTAAGTATGCATTGCTGTCTAAAAATACTACTGTTCTTCACCATATAGAGGTTTTTTATTTGGTTTAAAGAAGTAGTTTATACATTTATACAAATGGTTATTAGAACTGGCTCTTCTTTACCCTAACTAAATGTTTCAAAGCATGATATACTTACACTGAATTTAATTATGTCATATATCAAGTACCGAGGAACAACCTGGCCGTTTACCTTGTCAATAATCATTTCCTGAAAAAAAGAAGCAAAATAACATCTTAATATTTTTGCAAAACTTGCAAGCAGTACTTTAACAAGTTTTGCTTTACCATTAGGATCCCTCCCTCAGTTTTCCAGCATGGATTCATTTTTCATGAAATTTTCTTGCTGGGAGTGGGGTTGACACTGCATAAAAGCCAAAAGCCATGTGGCAGTTGATGTGTGGTGATGGTTGGAGCTGAGCAGGACAGACAGGTTAATTTAAATGCATGCTGTATGAATGGTAGTACATCAGCAAAACCTGGATAATGCATGACACGATCAGGCTCTTACAATAATATGAACACCAGATTGCTGGTTTTATATGGTTCGCTTTTGTTTGCAGCGCCAACGTAATGATAAAGCTCTTACTACTATGAAATCCAGAATATTCCTATTAGCATATAGATAACAAACTCATGCAAACAAAACAGATGTTTAGGGTTTGAGACTGATCGTTCAAAGAGGAGATGTGTGCATCCAATCAAAGTCTGAATACACTTCAGGGCTGCTCCATATTGTTCCAGAAATTAGTAGATGACATGTTCCAAGTTGCAGAAATATTTTCTGTGAATGAAGAAATGGAACTTTTGCTTTTTTTAAAAAAAAAATCTGACGGTAGACACTGTTTGGTCATCAACGAAACCACCCTAGAAAAATGGTAAATCTCTTGTAGGGCATGTACTGGGGTGTAGCAGTGCATAAACTCTCTTTTTTCAGCATTGAGTTCTAGTGCTAGGGTCTTCACTATACAACTTAAGGGATATTAGCAACATCACTTCTGGTCTTTGTTCTGAAATTCTGATGTCCTTTCCTTGAGATATTGGTGTGGGCTAGCCCTTCAAGGAGAGCTTGTGGCAGAAAGAGAGATAGCTCTGGCTGAGAGCTTGCAAAGCTTGTAACAGGACATTGCCATCTTGAAGGAAAGCTGTTGCTGGAAATTCATATTCTTCTCCCTCAGCATTCAAGTCTGAGTAGTACTTTTCTCCTTGCAGCTTTCACACTAACATGAAATCAATAAGCAAGCACAACACCAGGAGCATTATTGAGCTCTGGGGCAACATTTGAGACCAGAAATGCATCTTTGGGGGTTTCTGTTATACAGTTGTGTTGCCATGGAAACTAAAAATGAGTATACTCACAATGGATGCTAGAGTTGCTGTGAGGAGTTTGATTATCTGGTGTAATGTTCACAACAAGTAATAGCTTTCGTTGTAAAGTGAAGACAGCATCTCTAATAAAGTGTGTGTTTTGTACCAAATTTACTTTGAAGACATTTGTTTTACATTTAATACAGTCAAAAATCATCGCGCAGGCCAATATTAAAAGAGTAAAAACAACCACGAGAAGAAAGGACACCAAGTCCAAGGGTGCTGTTGAGTCTTTCACATCACTGCTACAATATTAATTATAGATTTCAATTGCAATTCACATGGCTATAAATTTTATGTTTTTATTTTACGTCACATTCTAAACCCTTTGCTCCCTAGCCTTGCAATATGGAAAGAAAACACTTGACTTTTGAAAGAAATCCACCTCACATTGTATTTAAATGATTCCTGGAAAGACTGAGCAGTTCACCTGAAGGAAGATATATCCAGGATCTACTGGAATGACAGCTATAGCACAAAGGGCACAAACTGGGTTAAAAATCCAAAAAGGCATTCCTCATCATTTTTCCATCACCCTAAATATGTAACTGCTCTAAGTGATGGAGGTTATTATGGATATAAAACAGTATATAGATACTCATTTAACTAAACTTAACAGCACCCTCAACGGAACCAAAGGACCAGGGCCAATGACAGTGGTACCTCTGGTTACGAACGGGATCTGTTCTGGAGGCCCATTAACAACATGAAAAGAACGCAACCCACAGCGGCGCATCTGCGCACGCGCGGGTTGCGATTCGCCGCGTCTGCGCATGATGTCATTTTGCGCTTCTGCGCTTGCAGCGAAACCCGGAAGTAACCCTTTCTGGTACTTCCGGGTCACCGCAGGACGTAACCTGAAAGAACGTAACATGAAGCGGAAATAACATGAGGTATGACTGTATAATATTTCCAAAGGGAAAGTACATGATAGAAGCACAGCTACACTGGAAATCACTTACCACAAATTTTAAGCTTTCCACAAAATTATTTTTGTGACATTAAAACAACCAGGGCCACTAAGTACCGTAGGTTTTGTCCTCTTAAGCTCAGGGAAATTCCAGTTTCAAATAAAGTCTGGACTTTCCCAGTACAAAAGTCACGCTCTACATTCAGTGAAGAGTTTGAAGTGATGGAAAGTGCATACAAGGCTCACGTCTCACTCCTGCGGCCGAGTTTGCCTTGCTTTTTGCAGGCATTGTCTGTATGAACAAGTTCCCTACAGGGAACTTTCTCTCACAGCCAATCCAGCAGTCTTTGGAGCTCCCACCCATTGGGTGCTTTTCTTGCCCACTGCATAATCAGGAGCTCACTCTATGGCTCCCACTCTACCTGTGAGGCAGGTGGGCATGGTTTATGGGGGAGAAGTGTCTTTTGGACCAAATTTGAACCTGTCTTCCTTTAGCTCCTCACAGCTAATTTTATTTACACTGTGACCATTTTGGATAAATCTCTCTTTTGGGGTGAAACTGTTGTATGCAGCAGGATCACAAATGGCAGCACAGAAAGCTATTATGTGTGGCTATCACTGACCCCTCCCCTCCTACATGTCTTCTACACATGCAGTGAGAAAGAAAAAGTGGTGAGGAAGACTGCAGTGCTGCTTCCCCCAAAGTTTTGTTTTGGAAAGAAAAGAAAAGATCCTGCCCTCCTTATTCTTCTCCAAATGCCAAAGGACTCAGCGGAAGAGTGGAGTATAATTTTACTTTGTGCAGAGCTGCTCAGAGAGCTTCTGCCTTCTGCAAAGTCAGCCCAAAGTGACTTGAACAATATGGACTGTCACTACTGGCAATCTGGTGGGTACCTTCACAGAGCCCCAGCTGTAATTTTCTTCTGAAACCATAGAATGGGCAAATTCTAGAAATAATTGGACACTAGGCTTCCCTCACTGTTGCCACACTCTCTTAAACTACTGAAATGAAAACAGCATGCATATGGTACAGAAAGACAGAGCCTCTTACCCCATCCATCAGAGTATTTTCTAAGTGTACACGTGGATCTTTACGAAATGGAAACTCCAGATTTGATACCTGAAACACTGAGTTATCTCTGTCAATCATATACACTTCATTCTTGCCATCAATCAACATCATATACCTGCGAAGAAAAATTAAAGACAATCAAAGCACTACTTACCCCAAAGCCAGCAGCAGTTTTTATTAACTTCACATCCTTTAAATCTAAAAGAGTACAATTACTACAGACAAGCTGCACCTTGTGACATGTTTGTTTGAAGTCATATAAGCAGCATTATTTCAGAAAAAAGAGGCCAGGATTCAAATAATAACTCATGCTGGTTAAAGCCCCCAAAGGCTTTAAATTAGTTGTTCTAGGTCGGCAAGGAACAAAGTCCTCATCCTGCATTTGACACAACTATACAGAACACATACCACTGTAGCAAAACTGGCCTCAAAGTGTATGATGCTACTATCTCTTTATGAAAGCCAATATGCACTAAGAACTACATCATAAATCTTTATGCTACTAACTGAACTGCCTATGAGGTGCTGCAAACTTCCATCTGTCCATATTAGATAAATAATTGGAATTCCATACAGCTGTTTTTCATATTTCATATACAACATTCTAGGAAGGAAGAAAATGTTTGTGTAACACAGCAAACAAAAACAAATCTTCTATATATTTCAAAGCAGATTTGTCCAATTACTCGTGTACATTTCAGTTACTTTGAGTCGAATGAATAGTATAATTCTCATGCAATTAGTAACTATTGTAAAATGCAATCTTAAAAAGCAAATAAGTATAGGGCAAAATACAAATCAGCAGAAATGAGGCATTTAAATTTTATGGAAGGAAGGAAAAATACAGGGGTGATACCAACATGTGTGGTAAAATTCTGAAGTTAACAACCCACATCCACATGTGCATTCAGCTTTTATATATTTTTTCCATGACAGAACAAGTCTTTCATAAAGTGAAGTCCTTTGTTATAATGTTCTTTTGAAGATAAACTTTTATTTTGGTTCAAAGAGCTAGGACATCTGGAAACAAAGATAAAAGATGAATATGGCTATTTTAGTGACCAGGCTCCAAAAATCTGGATGATGTACAATTGATCCCTCTATGTCAGTGAATCCATATCTAGCTTGTAGCTTTCTAAAAAGAAAATATTTTAAAATCAAACAGTTTAATTTCCACTGTCTCTTCCTTTTACTTCTTTTATGGGCAAAATAGAATAGCAAAAGCTGAAATGCAGGAAAGGTAAAATATTCAGGGATCTTGATACATTTGTTTAGCAGACAGAGCTTGTTTAGAGTTCCAAGATACAAGACATATCAAAAGATTTTTCACATCCTCATGTTGAACAAATCTTCTTGATGCATACAAATTCTGCCCTGCTGTTTGGAAAGTGCTCCTATGTGTCCAGTGTCTAAATAGAAGTTGCAAAGTTTATCATCCCATTCAGCTATGTTGGTCAATAACGCTGAGTACACAAAAAGTTGACTTATTTTGCCAGTCCATTGACCCCAATAATGTTCACTTTGACTGGCGGCAGCAATGCAAGGTCTCAGACCCAAGTGTTTTCAATCCTGTTACTTGAGATCTTTTTAACAGAAAGTATTAGGAATTGAACCTGGGACATTATGTGCATAGAAGATGTCCTCTACTCACTGGGTAACACAATGAAGCTCAGGTAAACTTTCTCTGGATTACGTACTAGCAGAGAAGGCAAGCTACTGAAACTGTGCTCCTGGAAACTCCTTATCCCTGCCCAACAGTTTTGTTGCAGGCCTGTTCCTTGAACAATCTAGAACAGATTATTCTCATCACCAGGATGGCCACATATCTCAGTACCAATTACCTCAGCAGAGCCCACTCTGGATGGCTCAGTCAAAGCTACGTCGTGTGCCCACTTATGGTGCTACAGCACTTGACAGGAAATCCCTTTCAAGTCTCAGCAGAAAAAAGTATGGTGCCACTACAAATGCATCACTGCAACCCAGAAGTGGAGCGGGGTGAAGAGGGGACGGGGTCAGAAGGGGTTTATGCGTGCTCCGCCAATGCACGAGGGTCAGGAACGTAACCTCCAGACTAGACGGTCACTGCCTGTACTAGGGGTCCTACTCAATATGTACAACAGACACCCCCAATTCTGTCTCCAGGAAGTAAGGTTGTCCTTAGGGAGTAAAACCTCAGATTTGCTCCAAATACAGTGTTACCTCCAGCTGCCAACGGGATCTGTTCTTGAGGTCTGGCCACATCCTGAGGAATTTGCAACCAGAGGTGCTGCTTCTGCGCATGCGCACGGTATGGTTTAGCGTTTCTGCACATGCGCATGACACGGTTTAGCGCTTCTGTGCATGTGGCGAAACCTGGAAAAATACTTCCAGGTTTGCCGCGTTCGCATCCTGAAAGATACGCAACTAGAGGTGTGCGTATCTAGAGGTACCACTGTACTGTTCTAATTTGGAGCCTTCACAGCTCTCTGGTGGAACTACAAATTAAGCAGCAACAACAACAAAGTCATTTTTGCCATCACATATTTGATCCCCTCCTATTTCAGCCTTCACTAATGTAGTGAAGTTGCAGTCCAAACATCTGGAGAGATCAGATTGGCAAATGCTGCCGTATTTGCTTTCCTAGAAGTCGTATTTAGTTCTTAGCTAATTGCTAATTTTACCTGGTATGCTTCCTAAATACAGCTAAAGCCAAAAGCATTGACGTCTCCCAGTTTTATTCATCTCCTACCGTTATGGCATTCACTAAAGGTAAAGGTAAAGGTACCCCTGCCCGTACGGGCCAGTCTTGACAGACTCTGGGGTTGTGCGCCCATCTCACTTAAGAGGCCAGGGGCCAGCGCTGTCCGGAGACACTTCCGGGTCACGTGGCCAGCGTGACATCGCTGCTCTGGCCAGAGCCAGAGCCAGAGCCAGAGCCGCACACGGAAACGCCGTTTACCTTCCCGCTGGTAAGCGGTCCCTATTTATCTACTTGCACCCGGAGGTGCTTTCGAACTGCTAGGTTGACAGGCGCTGGGACCGAGCAGCGGGAGCGCACCCCGCCGCAGGGATTCGAACCGCCGACCTTTCGATCGGCAAGCCCTAGGCGCTGAGGCTTTAACCCACAGCGCCACCTGCGTCCCATATGGCATTCACTAAGTTAACACAAATATTTAACAGCTTCATTTAAGGATGAAGGTACTTTGTTTTCTTATTAGACACACCTTTGCTAAATAACCTAAAAGTAAAAATATCGAAACAATAAAGACTAGCTCACCAATGCAGTCAGGAGAAAGCTAATGAACCAGCCATATGCACCCTTTGTCTAAAACCTCACTGGGTATGCCCAACCTTTCCTCTATTCCTCACATTGCTTGAAGTCAACCTTTGCAAAGTTCAAAATCTTAAGAAAAATATTTAATTCCTGGTCAGTCCAATAAAACATGGCACCCACCCTATATGAGATCAACACTGCTCATACCTTGAGTCCATACAGTTATGCTCAATAAACTACAAGTATTTGGTGCTTCTTAAACTTAAATTTTCAAAGCTAATGTGTCTCTTCCCCCTGTCTCTCCCCAGGGAGAGTATGGCTACACCTAGTATTTAAATCTTACATTCCTAACATGTCAAGAAAGAAACTTACTGGTTGTTCAGCACTTATGATTAGGATTCTACCAGGGGTAATGAAGTACTAGCCGGAAGCTTATTTGACTCTAGAAAAAAATATTGAGCATATATTCATATTCCCAAATCCCTTTGTGCAACCAAGTCAAATAAGCTACTATTGTTACTGAGGGTAAAATATTTTCAAACCACTTTATGCATGAAATGAACACTCGCCTATTTCATTTTATGCTATGCCCCCGTGTATGCCATTATTCTTCAGTGTAACACTCAAATGCAGACAAAATTTTACATATGCTGTTCAGTGTATGTCATATTTTGTTTGGATTATTAACAAAGCAGATCTACATAACATCCAAATGAAACCAAAAATTGTCCAGACAGGTGCAATCTGAGAGCTCTGCATCTGCAGCAGAATTTATGAAGGAAACACACAAAAACATTTCCCGAAATAAGTCCCAACAATCTGCTCCCAGTATTTTGGGAACTAAGGAGCATAAGCAGAATTCAAGAATGGGGAAAAACATGGTAACTACAGTAAATATACAATATCCCATGTAGTTCTTTCAATGATAGCACAGGTCTATACAGTACAGAAACATTTGTCTATGTCACTTGAAAGAAAACTCCAGTGACAGAAAGTACAACAGTCAGGACACATAAATTCTTTCTGTTTTTTGGCTTCTTCAGTGAAACCTATCATTGCACACTACATCTTCAAATACTACAGTAATGCTCTGTTCAAGAAAAAACATTAGTTATATCTGATGCCAGTCCAAGTATTATCAGCTTTTCTAACTCCTCAAAGAGGAAAGCGGAGTTTCTTACTCATTTGGGAAAAGCCCAACATACTGAGAGATCCCAAGATAAGCTGTACTATGAAAAATATGTTATAAACTATTGTAATTACAGCTTTAAATGTGTTTTCTGCATTGTGCTCTGCCCTAAAAATATTAAATTATAAGCCATTGATAGGGTATAATCCCATTGCTGCCTTGACTGACTGCTAAGGACATTCCCATTCAGTGCAGGCGTCACCCTACTAACACATTGGTTATGTTCCAGGGCCTTGTACGCAAAAGTGAAATTGCAGAAGCCCCGATAAGAGCAACCCATGTAAACATGATCACATGTGAGTAAGATGTGTGTAAGGGGGGGGGTGCCTGTAATGTCACCGTAAAGAGTCCAGCGATTTTTAATGTAATGTCTGTGGAGGAATTCCTTGCCAACCTTTTCCTGTATATGTTTCTCTCTTTTACATACCAATTCCATTTATGGAAGAGACCATGCCTCAGTACTAGCATGATGGCACATTTTTTAAATATGCAGACGGTCTTAAATTCAATCCCAGTATCTGCTGTCAGAAAGATCAAGTAGGATGTGATGGGAAAGACCTCTGCTTGACATCCTGGAGAGCTGCTTCCAGTCATGTTAGACCATACTAGGCTAGATGGACAAATAGGAGAGCTAATTATCAGTTCACACGTAAGTGGTTGTAAAATTGCTGCTAATGGAATGTGTGGGGAAATGGTTGTAAAACTGCTGCACTGGTGGGTGCACTGTCACTTGTTTACCGCCTTCTGATAGATGTGAATGTAGAAAGTCGGTGATACCTCTGCTAAATACCCACAGCTAGATCAGTATTCCATCATTCTACACTAGTCTTTCAAACAGAAGGCAATTATGTGATGATCCATCCTGCTTATTCCTAGGCACATACCTGAGATTGAACGTTCTTCCGTCTGAGTAACAGAGACACTTTGAAAGGTCAGGTAACAAGCTTCTTTAGGAGTTAAAATTTCATCTGCCACTTGTCTCCAAATATATCCGATATTAACAATGAGACCTTTACTTACAGATTTCATCTTAAGATGTAAGTAATTGCACTTCCGACTGTTGAAATTGGTGGTGGTGGTGGTTATGCACCTATTAGTTTATAAAGCCTGCGGGAAGGGACTGTACTGTTTCGCCTCTGTACAGCACTTAGAAAACTTTGTGTACTTTAAAATATGGAGGAGGTGGAGGAGACAGCAGGAACTTGGAAGGGAAAGCAAAATTAGGACTTGCCAACGAAGTTAAATGTAGGTCATTGTTATGGCCACATAGCCACACATGCCGCCCACAACTTGGTAGGTAAAGCAACATAGCCTTGGCTCTATGACAATGATCTGAAGGCCCTTAAGCAGCTGAAATACTCAGAACGCCATTCACCTCTGAAATACTTTCCCCAGGATACTTTATTTTAAAAAATATCATGTTGCTGGTTTATTGATCCTGTGTCTCTCCTGCAGTTTAAGCCAAATGAACAATGCAACTATGATTTAGTCTATGAGATCACATAGCTTAAGTCGCAAATGCAATTAGATTTCAGCTGTGATCTGAAGCAACTTTTGGGAAGGATTTCAATTACACAGTTAGAGACTCAAGTATTTCAGTGCGTCCCAGGTGTTTAAACAACTTTAATACACTTTAACAATACTGCCATATTAATATTTAAAATTGTAGGTTCCCTAGCCTTCCAGAGCAGATTCCCAGCACATCGAGGGAACTGAGGGGAAGAAGAAGAGAAGGAAGACTGCACGAGTAGAAGGTCATTCCACTTGTGCACCACTGAATGTCTCCCTATTCCAAACCCAAATCTAATCAGTTTGGCATCCCCAATGGCACCAATAGTACAAAATTACAAAAGGCACATGACTCTAGAAACCATTTTTAAAATATATAAAATGCATCCAGCTTCCAGTAAAGTTTTACTTCCTAAATGATGTCACCAGCATCCGTCCCTGTGCATTACAGGTATCCTATGTGCTTGGTCCATTTATTGCATCTCTACTTTCTGGTTACTGTAAACATGAGGATTTAGGAAATGGTAACTTCAATTTGCCCTAGGTCAAGCACAGGATGACCTCCAAACCATCCTAAATATCTTCGCAGAAGCTTACAAAAAGCTTGGCCTAGCACTCAACATCCAAACAACCAAAGTGCTGCACCAACGAGTACAAAATAACCCCTCTGCAGCGCCACAAATCCAACTCAATGGTGTAACGTTGGAAAATTTCTATTACTTCTCCTACCTGGGCAGTTATCTTTCCACAAGGGCCGACATGAATGCCGAAATCCAGCATTGCCTGAGCTCCGCAAGTGCGGCTTTCTCCCGATTGAAGTGCAGAGTGTTTGAGGACCAGCACATTTGCAGGGAAACCAAAATGTTTCTTTACAAAGCTATTGTACTACCAACCTTACTGTATGCTTGTGAAACAAGGACCACTTTAAACGCCATCTCCAACTCCTCGAAAGATTCCATCAACGGTGTCTCCGAAAAATTTTACACATCACTTGGGAAGACAGGTGAACTAATACCAGTGTGCTGGAAGAACAAAGATCACCAGTGTTGAAGCAATGATTCTTCAACATCAACTTTGTTGGACTAGTCATGTTGTGCAGATGCCTGATTATTATCTTCCAAAGCAACTATTCTATTCTGAACTTAAAAATGGAAAGCGTAATGCTGGTAGTCAACAAAAGAGGCTTAAAGACTGTCTCAAGGCAAAGCTTAAAAAATGTAGCATAAACACCAACAATTGGGAAACACTTGCCTGCGAGCGCTCCAATTAGAGGACAGCCTTTACCAAAGGTGTCATGGGCTTTGAAGACATTCAAACTCAGAACGCAAGGGAGAAACATGCTAAGAGGAAGGCACGCTTGGCAAATCCACACTGTGATCAACTCCCACCTAGAAACCAATGTCCCCACTTTGGAAGGACGTGTGGATCCAGAATTGGCCTCCACAGTCACTTACGGACTCATTGTTAAAACCGTGTTTATGGAAGACAATCTTACTCGGCTACAAGTAATCACAAAGAAGAAGACTTTCTGGTTACTGTAAACATAAGGATTTAGGAAATGGTAGCTTCACTTTGCCCTAGGTCAGGCACTGAACACACCTTCTTCAACCCACCCTCCAAGTCAGATGAATGTAAACAGAAAACAAGTGCATTGCTATTTTTAAATCCCCAGAAATGGCAAGCCCAATCTCTTTCATCTTTGGGGAAAGAAATTATTTAATAAAGGACAGAATCCAAAAAAGTGTGTTACTTGTTTTGCATATCACAAAGAACATTGGGCTCATGTTCCTCAAACAGCAAACCCTCCATGCCTGCAATGAAGACTTTCAAAAGCAGTTTGTGAAGTGGCACAACAAAAGAAAAGTCAAATATTCCCCTGGGTATATCAGAGCCCTTTGGCAAGCCCAAAATAGTTCTTTGGTTTCTAATAAACAGTCAAGTTAGCTGAATTTGCCATTAGGTGGTAGGATCCCTGGAAATAAATCTGTCATCTTGGAAGGATAAAAATCAGTCATGATTTACTGCCATCTACTGATGCTATTAAAATAAAGCTCAACATTCAGGTGATGTATACCTACTGCCAAAAAAGTTTTAAAAAACAACTGCATGGTTTTTTTAAAAAAAGATAATGAAATATAGCAAATGACTACTTACAACTATAAGTTCTATTTGTCAACAGAATGTCCTTTTTTGGGTTGGGGAGGATTCTATTCCCCCTGTTCTCCCTCAAACTGGGTAGTCAGTGCAGCATCAGGGATGGTTCACCCTCAGAGGTTGATGGATCCAATGGGCTTTCAAATGGGCTTTCCGGCTGATATGACTGTCGAAGACCTAGCTGACCTCTGGAACATCCAAATGGCATGGGCCATTGAAACAATCATCCCAGAGCACCCTTCTCCCACTTTGTGGAGCCTGCTTGACTCCCTAGTATACTTCGTATCTTATGGCAAAGAAACAAGCTGGGAGACAGCTCAATTGTGAGTGGAGGAAAACTCTGGTCAAATGCTTTCAAACACTTGTGAAGGCTCATAATCAAGCCTACCTAGTGGCAGTGAAGGCAGCAGAGAGCATACTTTGCTGCCTCTATTGCATCCTCATTGTGCTGTCCAGCAGAGCTTTTCTGGGTAGTGTGGGGACTCTTACATCATGGCCTGAAGGAGGTAGAACTGACAGTAGCTCACTGTGACTTATTTGCAGAGCATTTGGAAGATAAAATTGCTTGCTTCCACTGGGATCTTGACTCCACTGTTACAGCAGATGAATCTCAATGGGTGTCCAGAGCACTGTCGAGTCTTGTTGTGCTGGATGAGTTTCAGTTAGTAAGGATCCATCAGCTTCAGATGATGGCCCAGTTGCACCCCTATCAGGACAGGGTTAGCCTAACTTCTGTCATCACAGGGATAGCCTAACTTCTGTCATCTACGCTCTGGTAACTTCTAGGTTAGATTAATTCAATATGTAATACTTTGGGTGGGCAGCCTCTGAAGATTGTTTGGTGCAGAATTTGGCAACCAGGTTGCTCACCAGGGCACAACAATTTGAGCATATTACACCGATTCTGGTCCAACAGCACTGGATGACAATTAGTTTCCAGGCCCAAATACAAGCACTATGTCCTTTTAAATATGTTTGTGTCGAGCAGGTTTCGGGTTTTTTAAAATGTATTTTGTGTTCTAATTTTGCTTTTTTATGTTGTGAACCACCCTGTGATTTTCAGATGAAGGGTAATATATAAATTTGATGATGATGTACCTGATGGCCCCCAGGTAGTAAAGGGAGCTAATTCCCCCAAAATCACAAGCTATGGTACATAGAAGAAGAAGAAGAAGAAGAAGAAGAAGAAGAAGAAGAAGAAGAAGAAGAAGAAGAGCTTGGATTTGATATCCCGCTTTATCACTACCCTAAGGAGTCTCAAAGCGGCTAACAATCTCCTTTCCCTTCATCCCCCACAACAAACACTTTGTGAGGTGAAGGAGGCTGAGAGACTTCACAGAAGTGTGACTAGCCCAAGGTCACCAAGCAGCTGCATGTGGAGGAGCGGGGAAGCGAACCCAGTTCACCAGATTACAAGTCTACTGCTCTTAACCACTACACCACACTGGCTCTCCATAAACATACCCATAAACATTGTGGTGCTTTTATGTTTCTTAGTCAAGGACATTGTTTCCCAAACTTGGGTCACCAGCTGTTTTCAGAGTACAATTCCCATCTTCCCTGAGCACTTGTCTTGCTAGCTTAGGAATGATGGGAGCTGTAGTCCAAAAACAGCTGGAGACCTAAGTTTGCGAAGCACTGATCTAGGAGGATGGCTTTCACTTGGCTTCTCTTCCACTTAAGGGTTGGATGGTTCTTGAATACTAAGCTTAGTATCCCTTTCTCAATGTTCTACAATATGAAATTAAATAGTTGTCTACACTTATGCAACTTGAACATTGCGTACAAACAAGAATCCCATTTATCTTGATCTAATTAGAGTACTCTAAGACAAAAGGACTACAAGATTATTATTCACAACACAAACAAGATAATTAGCATTTTGATGTACTGTATCTTTGTAAATAATCGAATGAGCATGTACAGCACATTATTGTATTGGTTATTCCATTTTCAGACTGGCTGATTAACAGTGCTGCTCATAAGCCTCAAGGAACTCTTACAACAATCCATAAAAAGGTAATAATTCAATTCCATCCAATTCCAAAAAGTATGTATCACTTCATGTGGGACAAAATCAAGAATGATTATTTTTTAGTAAATGTTTGTTCTTTATAACTAAGCATTTACTCCACAGAAGGATACTTAAATGAACTTGGAATCAGCAGTAACCATCTGGGCAGCTTACATGAAATGCAGCACATAAAATAAAGGCTACGCATAAATGCAATCCAAACTTCAAACTTCCTTTCTCCTTCAGTTATGGGAATAAAGACCCCCAGGGAAAAAGAAAGTATTGGTTTGTTTTAAGTACTAAATGTAAAAAGCACTACATAGTTATGAACAGACTTTAACAAAACTAACTTTTGCAACTGAAACATCTATTCAAGTGATCTAAAAGCTTGGTTCCTCCCCACCCCACCCCACAAAGATCTCCAAAACCCATCAGATATGAACATTTAAGCCAGAGGCAAAGAATCTGGATCAAACCTATGAAACTTTTTGGACTGTCCCATCAGTCCTCAAGTTCTGGCCCTCCTCAGGGACCTCCGCTGCCTTTTTTTGATGGTGTTCAAACAGGCCAGGAATGTGTCTTCAAACAGCAATAAACATACATCAGAGATGCTTCTTGATTTCCTCCAATGCTTGTCCAATATTTGTTGGCCTGAAAGTAGGCAGGGCACTGAAAGCTCAGTCAGTTTCAATATATTTTATGGGAAGCAATTCATAAACAGAATAATAAATAAACAAACTGGAAGAGATCAGGAAGCACTGGATGTAACAAGAAACATCAGAGGAGATCCACAAGCTTTGGAAGTGTCCGATGTTTCCTGAGCATTGGTCAAGCACTCCAAGGCCTGATGATGGTGAGAGCTTTCAGTAGTGACAGAAGCAAAGAGAAACACAAAACAACCACTCATCAGTGTTCTGTGCCACTTGGGTTTCCTGCCTTTTCTGGTCAACAACTTCCATTGCTCTTGGAAACCTTCACTGGAGATGAGAGTTGTTTTATGGAGTGTTTGGACACCATCAAAATCGGTGCTCTGCCCACCTCTTGCTTCCAAAGTTCCTAGTCAGAACATGAAAGCAACTTAATAAATTGGAGATAAATTTAAGCAACTTCACCAATGTCACTTAAAAAATAATAATCATTAAATCTTGGTGAGCTGCGTAGGATTTCTTATGACTGTCAGTCCCATCTAAAAGTGTGAGGGGGTTTGATTTATGATGATTCGTACATTTAAAAAGTATCATTTAATCATGGTGAGCTGCATAGTCTTGCTAATGCCACAACTCAAGCAATTTAAAAACAACTTCCGAACGTATAAAACTAGTCACATCTAAATACTGGCGGTGGGAGGGGGGAGATTGCCTTCCATACCACAAGTTTAGTATACTCATTATTAATTATCATTTCATTTTGATGAAAATCAAACTCTTGACCCTGTCCACTTTTGGCATGGGTCCCTGGAAGGTATGCCTGAGTAAACAGCACATTTAAACTAAATAGGGGCAGTAGAATACATTTTTAAAAATCTGAATAAGAAAATATTTCAAAGCCAAGAAAAGTCAGGATCATTTTAGTTCCAAAATGAACCTGCTTACTCTAACGTGAAAGCAAGGAAAATTAGAAGCCTCCCCAGTTGTCCTTGGGTGGTCTTAAGCCAACACATCCACTGGTTAACTGGCTAGTGCCAGTTATGTCAAAGAGTCCTGTAAGTGTACTTAAAAGCAGGGAGGCTCACTGGTTCAGATCAGATGATACCACTCGGATTTCACAATCTCAAAAAGTCTTGCTTAAATCTGCTTGCTTTCCTCTTCTCTCCCCACACCTTTCCAAGTTTTGTATTGTGTCCGTAAGACTGTGAGTTTGCCTTATCTTTCCTTCTCTGTAAGGGACTTAAGATTTTTAAGGGGATTTTTAGGGGATTTATTACTAAACACACACACACACACACACACACACACACAGAGTCTAACATGCACAGACAGTATTGTCAGGGATGCCAGAAATAGGAACTGCCTGGTATTTCGACAGTTCTGCCTGATCTGCCATACCCTATTACCAATTTGCTTTGTGCTACCTTGCAATCACCACCTTCGTTAAAATATTATAACCAGTTACCTTCCAAGCCACACAGAAGCACTGCACCCTCAGGGATGCAGTTACAATATGAATCTACAGAAACCAAATTTCATCAGCAGCATGGATAAGAAAAGACTTCTCTTACCTCACATGCTCCAGTATTCATTTTATTCCAAGAAACAAATACTACCTTATTCACGGAGTTTACTAATCTATGAAAATTCTATGTGTTTGGCAAAACAGTGCAAGCAATGTGATTTCCTATTTTAGAGTTTATATACAAAATGAATACACAAAAGTTGCAAAGATTTGATTTGAACAATTGGTTTCAAACTGTGGCTGTAAGGAAAGACAGACTGAGGTTGCCTAGTCACATTCAGAACAATTTTTGAATAATTCTGTTTTTTACATGGCAGCTACCATGCACTGGTTATTAGAATATAATAGCCATTTCCCATAACAGTTTATATTGAATGTTTTATTGAAAACAATTCCCTCAACCTAAAGAATACTCATCTATCTCTCAGAATCATTTCAAAAAATTACATGTGTTATCTCAAAAACAAAATATTGTATTTGCCTAAAAAACAACAACAGTTAACAGTTTTTGTTGGCTAACAAATTTTCTAATCATAAAATTTAGAACTGCCTTTTTCACTATTGCTATCTATTTCATAAACAACCCAAACCCTTTTGTAATATTCTCAGTAGTTGTTTGAGTCTCCCAAAGATGAGTGTCTCATTACCTCCCCACACTATTCCAGCCTGAGCATTCACCTCCACTCATTAGAACAAACATCTGCTACAAACATTATTAATGAGATACGTATCTAGGGATTGAAGCGAACCATTAACCACCTGGCCTAATTATACTTTTCATTACCAAAGCCAATCGCAGCAGCAAGTATAGAACCCGCCTCACCATATTGTGATAATTATCTTATTCATACAATTTCAATTTCAATAACCTCATCCTCCCAAATTGGGTACATTTGTAAAACCATACTTCCCTTAGCTACTCCTAACCTATAATATTATACCCCATATCAGGACCACAAGAATAATTTGTGTAATAGAAAAAAATTAGTTTGCCTTTTAGATCTCTTTCTCATGAATATATTAGCATAAAAACATTTCAGAGACAGCAGCAGCTTAATAAAAATCTATTTCAGTAAATTCATTATACAATTCATTTCATGGAACGTTTAGAGGCAAAGTTTTAAAACCTAAATTGTTCAGACATTGAAATTGTATCAGAGTAAGTTCTTTCCCCTGAGCTCTGTGCCAGAAAACAAGAGGATATACGCAGATGAATTAAACATAAATATGTAAGCACAGTGTGATTAAAGCATGTTTGTATATTTTAGTTAAGTGCAGCATGTATTCTGCAAGAATGAATATATTCGTAGTTATAAAGGAATTGCCTTCTCCAACTCAAAGATTTCCAGTATATGTGAAAGCACAAGTCCCACATCCCTGATATTTATTTATTATTTAAAACATTTGTGTACCACCCTTAATCTTATTTGGATTTCAAGATGATGTTTCTAGATTAACCTTTGTGACTACTACTGCAAATCTTCAAACCCAGTAGGGAAGGAAACAGATCTGTAAGCCAAAGTACTATTCTGCGTGTGCTTTGGTGTGCTGGGCTTTTTGTCATCATCATCATCATCATCATCATTATTAGAAATGTGTATAGGCAGCCACACAGCCTACAGAATTACTAAGAAGGGATTCCACAGTTTAGCATCTTTGCTCAAGGTGAAAAGTTGTGCATGGTGTTTTGAGACAGGTATAGCAGAAATGAAAGCTGATCATCAAAGCCAGGTAAGTTTTTCCCAGTAACAGAGAAGACAAAACCTAGTATCTCCAGGAGCTAGCCGTGAGTAGATATTAAAAAGGTAAAGGTACCCCTGCCCGTACGGGCCAGTCTTGACAGACTCTGGGGTTGTGCGCCCATCTCACTTAAGAGGCCAGGGGCCAGCGCTGTCCGGAGACACTTCCGGGTCACGTGGCCAGCGTGACATCGCTGCTCTGGCCAGAGCCAGAGCCGCACACGGAAACGCCGTTTACCTTCCCGCTGGTAAGCGGTCCCTATTTATCTACTTGCACCCGGAGGTGCTTTCGAACTGCTAGGTTGGCAGGCGCTGGGACCGAGCAGCGGGAGCGCACCCCGCCGCAGGGATTCGAACCGCCGACCTTTCGATCGGCAAGCCCTAGGCGCTGAGGCTTTAACCCACAGCGCCACCTGCGTTCCCGAGTAGATATTACATGCCCAAAAATAATGCAGGATGTCAATGTGTGCTACTGCATTTCACTTTCCAGTTCTCCATATTACCATGAGGAATAATGGGGAGATGGATGGTGTGCACTGTTTTCTAGTGTAGTTGTGAATACAAAAGTATAGAATCTTTAAGTCCTGGTGTACTTGGTTCTTCTCTGACTATGCTAGTAAGTGGCATTAACATGAGCTGGCCAGAAAAACTGGTCCTGTGTTTTCTCTGCACAATGATGTGATCTTTAAGACTACCAAAAATATTGTGTGCCAATAACCATATTCAGCGGTAAACAGGAAGTCTGCATGGCAGCAATCAATTCACCCTTGTCAGAAAATGCAGTCTCAGTTTTCCCCCCATCACCCAGCATATGCAAAGCTTCTAGTTTTTAGGAATATGGATGAAAGTCTTGGTAGGAGAGCACAGTAACCAAAGGTGACTTAACTATCACCCAATAACCAACAACTCCAGCCAACAAGATCTAGTTAAAAATCATTATTTACTCAGAACAAATTCAGAGAAAGCTCACATGACTACCAGGTGGTCCAGCAAGTCTATTTGTGGCTTAAGAGTGGCAAAAAGAGAGCACACTTGTTTTGATGTTGCATGTCTATGTATTTTCATACTCTAGAAACTCTCAAATAAACTAGAGTACGTACATACATTTCTTAACCTTTCTAGTAGAAAAATTATACATTAGATTGTACCCAAAGTCAAAGGAACCCCAGCCTAGGAGGCAATGCTGACTGTCTGAAAGAGCAAACTTTGGGTATACAGAGTAGGCAATAACAAATGACAGGGACATATGGCAAATGCAGTACACATGTTCCACGGAGCCTCTTTTTAAAGACTCACCCTGTATAAGCAAGTCTAAGCAAACAGTATACTGTCTCCTTGCATAAACTATAAGTACCATTAAAGAATCCCAACAAAAGCCAAATCATATAAATTAAAATAGCTTTTTTAATTACAAGTTTGCTAATATTTCTTTCTGCTTCTCATTTGGTAGGCGTTTGCTCAATCAGTTATAAACTCTTTTGTACTATGAGTGGTATTACATAATATGTAACATTAGGAAGAACTTCCTAACAGTAAGAGCTGTTCGACAGTGGAATTTGCTGCCAAGGAGTGTGGTGGAGTCTCCTTCTTTGGAGGTCTTTAAGCAGAGGCTTGACAACCATATGTCAAGAGTGCTCTGATGGTGTTTCCTGCTTGGCAGGGGGTTGGACTCGATGGCCCTTGTGGTCTCTTCCAACTCTATGATTCTATGATTCTATGTATGATGGATATATATACTGCAAAGCATTGCAAAATCAGTTAAAGCAATAAATTAAAACTATGGGAAGATCAGTTGGGTTGGGTCTCCTGCAGAATGAGCAAGCTCAAAGTCATCCTAATAAAGTTTTCGCAGCAGTATTATTAACAATGCTTTCTAATTCACAAAGATGTAAGGCTGTGCAGCAAAAAAAATCACACCCCATTAAAAAAAAAAATCACACACAAGGACATGCATTACGCATATCAAAAAGGTGGCATGTCAGAACAATTCATAATTTGTGTTTGGAACACTAATTTATAAAGAAATTTCAACTTACCGAGTTCCATCTGCTTTCCAGCTTACTTTGTATGGCTTCTGCTCTAAGAGTTTAATATTTTGCTCATCCATAGAAACAGGTTGTGCCCCGGGGAATCCAGTTCTAAAGTTTGGGGAAAGAAGCCTTATTAATATCTTGCAGCATCACTCTACAATCAGCCTTTCTTGGCAATCAGCTTTCCTGAAATAGTGGCTTTCAAACAGGAATCACTTTTTGGGGAAGATGGAAGTGCTTGCAAAATGTTTCCGTCTTGTGGCCAAAATGACTGCTTTAGGATTTTGGTATACTAGCTGCAGCTAATATCCACCCATTAAATCTTTCAGAGCAATTGGATACTGGGCTCCCCCATCTGGGACAACAGCTTTTGAAAGGGTCTTGTGAGTTTCCAAAGCAAATTCAAAAATATTATTCAGGTAGTAAAATTGGTATATGCTCAAAAGGCGATACCCAGCTAACTCAAACTCAGTGTACACCCACCAGTCCATTGATTTCAATGGTTCTACTCTGAGTATGACTATCACCCTAAAACAGTGGTTCCCAATTAGTATCTGTGGTAGTTTTTTCCATGCAACTTCTGATACCATTTCACTTCAGTGAAAGTTTAGATGAAGATTTCTACTTCCATATCTTGCAATCAGCATCTTTTGTTTAAGCACTTCAAAAAGGAGGTAACAATTATCTAAAGATGCCATTTACTGAAATATTTCACTTTTATATTTTTAAGAGACCTAGTATTGTTAGAGGTATGGCAGACATACCTATTTCTAGTTTACAGTATACAAACTATTTTTTTTCCCAAATATGTGTTTCCATACCCTTTCCAGCCACAAAACTGCTGGCATTTGCGTTGTATCTCTCCTAACTTTGGTTGAGTTGTTACTTGGGTTACATGCTTAACTGATATTCCTTCCAAGAACACAGCACCCTAAAAATAAACACACAGAACAAAACAGTTAGAATACAACAAACAACAGCCTAAAAATCTGATGATATGGTTATCCAGATTTCAGCATTAAGTGGGATCAAATTCACATTTGAAGTAAGATTTAAGAAATTAGATTACCGTACATTGCCATTTTTTGTCCAGCACCACATTTCTGCTGATGCAATTTTAAATTTTACATGGATGATGTAATCTAAAGCTAGTCATGTCCATTGTTTTCAATGTGTCTGCTCTAAGTTTGTCTTAGATTCAACCTCTGATCTCTACCAAACATTCCCAAGTACCATAGTTTTCCATGTATAAGACAAGGGGCTTTTTACGTTAAAATAATGTTTTAAAATTGAGGTTGTCTTATACATGGATAGTGTTGAGTTGGGACTAGGGATTGGTTGCTGCCGTGAGCAGGAGACTTTCAGCGACGGTAGTGCGGGTGATTCATTGCTGCGGCAAGGGTTTTTGTCGACTAGCCGCTGCTGCGGCGATATGGAGGGTGATTTGCAGCTGCCGTCTGCAAGCAATGAGACAATTGGTAGCTTCTTTGTCGCGTGCAATAGGAAGTGTTGGTCAGGCGGGTGAGTTAATTTTGTCCCCAAAAATAGGGGGCGTCTTATACCTGGGTGTGTGTTATACATGGAAAAATACGGTAACTTCTGGATGTAGATATTGCATAATTGATTTAAATGTGCCAACTAATTAATAGCAAAATCAATATATCTTCATATTATGCTCTGTTTAACAAGGATAACAAACTGACTAGGTTCCCCTGAAGCGGTGCCGTGTGTGTGTGTGATTTTTACTGTGCCCTTCCTCAAGGCAGCTCAAGGTGTAACATAGGGTGCACCTTGGTGTTTTTTTCACGAAACACCACCGCTGTAGCCCAACAGCAATTTACTCAAGGTCACCCACTGAGCTCCATGGCTGTGCAGATCATATGAACCCAGGTGTCCCTGATCCAAGCAGGGCATCACCAAGTGTACCATTGTGAGTGGGCTGGAGCACCTCACAAGCACCTATCTGCAAGGCTTTCACCTGCCCTGCATCTCCTAAAAAAAAAAAAAAGCACAATAAATCCATACCAGGAAAGCAAGCACAGGACCCGGGCGATATCTAAAATTGATTTTCTTTCTGACGCTGCTCAGAAACCACATCATGCTTCATGTGACCTTTCTGAACAAATGTATACTATTTATTCTGCCATGCCTATCTTATAAAGCTGTTTGTACAAAGGAAGTTCAGAACAGGAAAAGACCTTTTCAACCAAAGATACCCATATTTTGCACACTCCAAAAGCCACACTATCTTCTCTTATCTCTACATCTGCAAGCTCAGCTACGCTATGCACAGTTAAGCTTCAAAACACACAAGATTTCACATTAGACAAACATGCTTCTCAGTTTTTGCTTTCATAGGGATTGAACTGCGAAAAAAGTATTCTAAGCCTAATTTGTCTGTTATCAACTAGCACACAGAAGTGTGTTTTACAATCAGAATTCAACTATTTTGCCCTTACAGAATTCAAACATCAGCCAGTGAAGCTGCTACTGTTTCGTTATCATGTATTAACAACTCTTGAGAACTGACCAACCCAACAGTGCTGAAAGTCTAGGGAAGCAATGGGAAAGCTTCCCAGCAGCTGGCTGCTAGATACAGGAAATGATATGCAAGGTATTATACCCTGGAATGTTTCCAATAAATATTTACTCTGTACATCTTGTGAAGTTCAAAATTTATCAGACTATTAATTTGTTTAGACAGTCCTTAATCTTTAGGCTATGTGTGGGGAACTATAATAATAATAATAATAATAATAATAATAATAATAATAATTTTTTATTTATACCCCGCCCTCCCCAGCCAAGGCCGAGCTCAGAGCGGATTACAAGCAATAATAAAAACAAGATGAATGATTACAACTTAAAAACAAAAATAAAATACAACATTAAAATAATAGAACATTAAAATATTAAAATGTAGCCTCATCGCAGGAGGAGAAGGAAAAGAAAAAAAAAGAGAGGGAGGGAGGGAGGGAATCAAATTGGCTCCAAGCCAAAGGCCAGGCGGAACAACTCTGTCTTACAGGCCCTGCGGAAAGAAATCAGATCCTGCAGGGCCCTGGTCTCATGAGGCAGAGCGTTCCACAAGGCCGGAGCCAGAGTTGAAAAGGCCCTGGCTCTGGTTGAAGCCAATCTAACTTCCTTAGGGCCTGAGACCACTAGGGAGTTGTTATTTATGGACCTTGAGGCTCTCCATGGGGCATACCAGGAGAGGCAGTCCCGTAGGTACGAGGGTCCTAGGCCGTGAAGGGCTTTAAAGGTCAAAAGCAGCACCTTAAATCTGACCCTGTACTCCACCGGGAGCCAGTGCAGCTTGAAAAGCACTGGGTGAATATGCTCCCATGGCAGAGACCCTGTGAGGAGCCTCGCTGCAGCATTCTGTACCCGCTGGAGTTTCTGGGACAGCTTCAAGGGCAGCCCCGCATAGAGCGAATTACAGTAGTCAAGCCTGGAGATGACCGTCGCATGGATCACTGTGGCCAAGTCGGGGCGGGAAAGGTAAGGGACCAACTGCTTGATGCGGCAAAGGTGGAAAAATGTCGCCTTGGCTGTTGCTGTAACTTGCGCCTCCATGGAAAGGGAGGCGTCAAGGATTACACCCAAACTCCTAACGGAAGGCAATGGCACTAATTGGGCCCCCGCAAGAGAAGGGAGTTGGTCCCTCATCCCCATGCCATCCCGACCTAGCCATAGAACCTCTGTCTTCGAAGGATTTAGTTTCAATCGGCTCCCACGAAACCATCCAGCCACAGCTTCCAAGCATCTGGTCAGTGTGTTCGGGGTCGAGTCGGTGTGGCCATCCATCAGCAGATAGAGCTGAGTGTCATCAGCATATTGGTGACAGCCCAGCCCAAAGGTCCGGATAATCTGGGCAAGGGGGCGCATAAAGATGTTAAAAAGCATCGGGGAGAGAATTGCGCCCTGCGGCACTCCACACACCAAGGAGTGGCGCGACGACATTTCCCTCCCTAGTGCCACCTTCTGTCCCCGACCAGAGATAAAAGAGCACAACCAGTTACAGGCTATGCCCTGTATCCCCACGTCTGCGAGGCGGTGGTCCAGAAGATCATGATCGACCATGTCAAAGGCTGCTGACAAATCTAAAAGGATCAGCAGTCCTGACCCGCCTTGATCCAGTTGTCTACGGAGATCATCTGTTAGGGCAACCAGAGCCGTCTCCGTCCCAAAACCAGGACGGAAACCGGACTGAAATGGATCTAATGCCGATGTTTCCTCCGAAAACCTACCAAGCTGTTCAGCAACCGCTCTCTCAATTACCTTACCCAGGTATGGAAGATTTGAAACTGGGCAGTAATTGGATAGGTCTAAGGGATCTAATGAAGTTTTCTTTAAGAGTGGACACACCATTGCTTCCTTCAGTTCCCCTGGGAATGTCCCCGTGTCAAGGGACAAATTGATAATTTCAACCGGGGGGTCCGCGCAACATCTGGACACTCCCTAATCGGCCAAGACGGGCACGGATCAAGGAGGCAGGTGGTGGGCCTACCAACTTGGAGGAATCTATCCACATCAGTAGGGAGTATCCGATCGAAATGGTCCAACACTGGACCTGAAGTCAGCCGAGGGGCCTCCAGTTCAGTCACTGTAATCTAAATTGGCAGGGAGGAACTATTGAATCTCCTTCTTACTTTGGGTCAAACCTGACCCATTGCCAGTCTTAGAAACTCAGATACATAAGTTAGGCGCCAAATGGCTCCTTAGCCCAGGGTTACAGTCACCAAAACAGTTGACATTTGGGGGCCAGACGGCTTGAAAGTCATGTTTTTCAATACAACTTTTTGGTTCCTGAAATTCATTCTTATTGTGCAGGTAAAATATAACTGACAGATTTCTACAGAATGTGTTGCTAGTGCATGAAAACAGGCAAGGTCCAATGATCTCAAGGCATGCACCTCCAGATAGCGGAGATATCAGGTGCTATCTTGGCACCCAGGCATCTTCACTTGGTCCTAAGTGGCCAGTAGCCAGGTGTAAAATGTTCCTGGCAAATTTTAAATGCAGCCCATAGCACATTTCCAACTGGCCAGCCGCCTTCTTCTCGGCTGTTTGTCATTTTCCGATAGATGGCTCTATTGTTCTCCCAGTCACCTGCCTGCTTTCAATTAAGCGGGGGCTGGGTGTTTGGATTGGATAAGTGTATGTGAATGGACATAAGGATAAACTCTCTCTCTCTCTCTCTCTCTGTGTGTGTGTGTGTGTGTGTGAAATGAGAGGTATAAGTGTGTGAACAGACAAACAGATGGGGTGAGGCATGTATGTGCAAGAGGTATGAGTGATGAACAGTGATGAATGGCTCTGGCCTTGCCCACTGCCAACCGTGGCTCTGACCACCACTGGCATGCAGTGCCAGAAACATTACACCTGAGGGAATGCAGCCCCTTAGCAAGAAAAAGGTTCCCCACTCTTACATTCGGCTAATGGTAGCTTTTTAGCGACCTCAGCAACCAAAATGCTAAAGGATACCTGACAAGCTCTTCTCCTCATAGTTCTGCATTCCTATAGTTCAGTCAGATACAGTGCTGCCTCCTCCTCTATTCAGCTACTGGAAAAGCTAAAGCTTTCAATAGAATTCGTCTTCCCTACACTCCTTGACAGAGAGAGTGCATCCAAAGCTGTAAAACTGAATTATATGAATATGCATATTAACCAAACTATTCTACTCCCTCAAATCGCTTCATCTTTGAATTCTGCTTCAATTATTAATATGCTTATTCGCACAATTTAGCTTTATGGTTTTTTTTTCAAATGACTAGGTGATAAAACGAGGGACAGTCATGGAGCTGCATCTCTTTCTCTACTGTGGTTTTGAATTAACAGATGAGAATTTAGTTTGAATAAAAGAGGATGCAGCCTAATGTGTTGATGGCAGATCACACTTTTCTGAAGAAGGGATAATGGGGGAAACTACCATTGCCACAACCATTCTAGTTATGCTTATGGAGGTTTGCCCTATGCCAGAGAAACTTTTAATTTAAAAAAAAAAATTAATGCACACATCTGTAGTATAGCATCACTTTCAAAATTCTGGGTGTTAAAAAACTCCTTCCACTGAGTATGAACCACTGCTAAGCCCCACCTCTTAGTAGCCATTCAGAACCGATGGCCCTGCAGTCAGGAAAAGGGAAGCAGCAAGGGAAGCAAGAGGCACACAGTCCTCAACATCATCTGCACCTGCTGCTTCACCAAAAGTCAGATGTTTAAGATTATAAACCTCACTATTATTTTCCAATATACCAAGAATGGCAAAACAAGCAGATAAAATATATAGAATGTGAAACCCTATCCAATCAAATACCAAAACACAGTCCATTTGCTGCAATCACATCAAGGAAAGAAAGTTTGTGTTCAGCTAAACCATTAGTCACGGAAATCTATTTTTAAAAGTTCACATAACTGCTTGACATGTCAACTAAAATAGATAAGGTTACGTACAATCTGTTTACTAATTTAAGCACTCAGAATTTCAATTCCGCGGCTAGCTGAAAAGCGTCACAGTTGTGAATTTCCATCCATTAATTAAAAGTCCCACGGCTCTACTCTTTCAAAGAAAAACTATTCACAAAAAAGTTACCAGTTATGAATTTACATGACTAGAGAAACACAATTCTAAACTTTTATACCCCAAATTTAGAAAACAAAAAGGGTTTCCATCATCTTCTGTATCCAGGTTCCTTGTACTGGAACTATTCTTCCCTTACACCCCAGAGTTATCCAACACAAAAAAATAGAGTGCTGATTCTGTAGCAAAATTTTTAGATTCCAGAGCATTTCAAAATTAAGCAACTACTTCTACCCTAAGGAAATTGCATAGAATACTAGATATAAATAGCTATCAATATTTGTATTGGTTTATTATGGAATTCAGGGCCTTTTGAATGAAATTCTGGTGGTTGGTGAAAAGGAAGTGAAAAGAAAGCATTGAACAGTAGGATGGAAACACAGGACTACCAACCAAAGCAGAAAAGGAACAATTTCAAAGCCCTTTTGCCTGCTTTCCAGAATTTTATCACACTTGCTGCCTTCACTCCTCCCGACCCCTGACACGCTGGGATCTGAAAGTCTTGCGTGCGCCCAGGGGTACTTAAGTTTCCTTCTGTCAACATTAGAACTCATCCCACCCCCACACATTTTAGAAGTTGCCTAAAAGAAGAATGTGTGGCTAAATCCAAAACATTGGTGTCTGCAACGCAAACATCTTGTTTGTCCATTTTCCCAGCTCGTTCTGTTTGCACTCTATGCAGAGTCTTCTACTTTTTACATTTCAGGAACAACGCTGTTGTCCTAGTATAGCAAATAACACAAAAACAGGTTCCTAAATCTCTGCAATTCCAAGGGAGTGTATCAGACTCTGATCAACACAAGAGAGTAACTTTGTTTTAGCTAACTTCAAATACAGCTAAGGTCTCTTGGGACAACATTACCAGCTTTAAGTGTTCTTTTCTTCTTTTGCCTGAAAATGAAGTTGATGACCCAGCTTCTGATTCGGGGGTTCTTGGTTTGCAGTTATCATCCTCATCCTCTTCTTCATCTTCATCAAAGCACCACTCTGGCAAAGGGGGAGGGGTCGGCGCCTCCACTCCATCGCCATATCGACGGAAGAGTTCTTTCAAATAATCACCTTTATAAATACCAGGTGGTCTGGCTTGGGCAAAAATAGCCACAGCTGCTTCAATGCTGCAACAAAGCAGAAATTGTCAGGGAATTATTTCAGCACGTTAAATGCTTCGTTTCTGCAACCCCAATCATTCTGATCCCCAACAAGGTATCACCATAGTTCACCATAAAATTTAATCAATATTCTGCTCAGGTTGAGTAAGCATATAATTAAGTATCCAGAAAGAGCCTCAAACACAAGAGTGCATTCCTTATGATGACAAAATGACAGCCCTGCTGCAAAAATGAAGAAAGAATGCAAGGAATCTGCCCAACTAAGCCTGACTGAAATGCCATAGCAAGGCTCAGTGCTGCCCACCCATTTCTGCAGGGTAGATTCAGAAAGTCTCCAAACCTATGACAAGCCTCAGCCTACAGGACTGTAACTCAGAACACTCTATGGTCCACAGGGCATACAAGTTATTGTAATGCTGAACAGGAGTTCTTGTGGCCAAACCCTGGGGTCCTGGCAATACCTTACTGAGCCTATGAGAGTCCACAGACATATATTCACTGAAGATCAAGGCAATTCAGAGGACATTCCCCATAGAACAGTACCTGGCAAAAGTGCATATTTTAGTATCTTACTGATACACCAAGAGAGCAAAAAACTGGCAAGAGGAACAGTGGAACTGCATCTTAGGCAAAATAACCAGTTTTCCTCAATACTGCACTTTCCCCCTGCAAATGCAGGAAATGACAAATAATAGGCATTTGGAAGCCCTAGCATGTATTAAGAAACAGCCTGGTACTTTCATGGAGTAAAACTGCCTTGGGGGAGATCAAGCTGATTGCTAAAGGAGAGTCTGAAGTAGACTCCCACTGTTTAACTGGAGAGTTCTCCATCTGGACAACCTTTCCATAAACTAGCTCTAAAACTCATTTCAGAAGTCACTATGTATCTACAGCTTTTCTACTTCATATGCTAAAGGGATGATGTGGATGGACTATTCTACAAGGAACACATTTTTCCACCAGTAAATAATGTCTGCTAGCTTTAAAGAACAATGCAGCAAAGGGGACTTTTCTAATGGTAATGAATCCACTCTATATAATTGTCACATTAAGGAAATTCTCCTAATAGTCTCTCCCTGCTCCCCGTTTTTTAGTAAACTGTATTTTAAATCTGCTGCATTAGCCCACAATGGTTTGCCTTTGGCAAGATGAACAAGTGTAATTACTAGTTAACTATTTGCCAGAGGAAAGCTATCTAACATGATGTGCTAAGACCTTTCCTCAAACACACACAACACACAAAAGTATATTCCTGGGATAATGTGTGTCCATAATGAGTTGTATCCAGCAAAGACACAATGAGTAGACCCAATAAAATGAATGGATTTAAGTTAGTATTGACTTATGTCTAGAGATTTCAAAGAGTATAACTTAGTTGGGAATACAACTCAATGTGCTGCTGATAATATCAAACTGCTGGTGGAATAATGCTGTTTGGGTTTTTGTCAGCACTTATTCCAGAAATATATGGCTCACCTTTACTATTTAGAAAAGCTAAACTATTTTTCTGGTTATTGTTTCTCGAAGTACATTTAATACAGTATTGTGATTAAAAGTATATAGCACATTTCATTTCAAGAAAAAATACCTAGGCAGTTCACAAAACAGTAATTAACTGGTTGTAATTATATTACTTACATTTCTATATATATTTATATCTGAGTAAACATATCTATTTATTCCAATTCATTTTAAACAGCCATTTTAAATAATCAGACCTCCTGATTTAAATGCTTCCATTTTATTTGTCTTGTTAGCTATTTAAGGTACAGCACCACTGCATGCATCTATTACATCTAAAAAGAGTATGTGCTTGAAAATGCTTTCAACACACAAAATCCCACAGCAAGGGTCAAGACAAACATCATCCTTTTAAACTTCAGAGCAAGCCATTTGGCAACAAAGTCAATAATGAAAAAGGACAGTGGGCAAAAAGAAGTGGGTCACAACCACCTTCAGGATTCATGAAGTAACAGAGAGGAAGAAGAGGAGCCTGCTGGATCAGGCCAATGGCCCCTCTAATCCAGCATTCTGTTATCATAATGGCCGATCAGATGCCTATGGGAAACCAGCAAGCAGGATTTGTGCCCTCTCCTGTGTTTCCAGCAACTGGTATTCAGAAGCATTGCTGCCTCCAACAGTGGAGGGAGACCACAGCCATCATGGCTAGTAGCCTTTAATAGCCCTCTCCTCCATGAATTTGTCTAATCCTTTTTTAAAGCCATCCCACTTTGGGGCTATCACTGCCTCCTGTGGCAGAGAGTTCCACAGTTTTAACTATGCACTGAGTAAAGAAGTGTCTTTTCTTTTATCTGCCCTGAATTTCCCAACACGCAGCTCCAAGGATAGATACAAAAATGAAAAGTCTGTAACATACATTATCGCTAATCATTCAATAAGTGACACATTGTGGTATGTAGACTAGCCAAATCGATTTAGGAATAACAATTGCACAGTCAGATGGCGTATGAAGTTTGCTGTCACTGGATTTGATGGCAAAGTTTGTAAACACCAACACTCTTTGTCAAACTTATGCCCTATTCAGAGACTTTGTAAACTGTAAAGTATCCTGTAAAAGCATGGAAAGGATACATACATGCTTTTTAGCAATTAAATGCATGAGAACATTTACGTGATTTTGGACGAGTGAAATTATTCCTGCTCTTAATATTCTAGTGAAAGACCTCTCTTTTCCGCAAGACCTTGGGCTAAAAGCTCCTGTGTTAAAATAAAGGTATTTGTATGCATGTTTTTAGGGGGGAAGGACTGGATGTTGTTGCCAAGTGCAAATGACTTGGTATTGTTAAGCTTTTTTATGTTTCTGGTTTAAAGGCACTATTATTAATGTGACACCTTAAAAACCTGTCAGTGCACAAATAATACTAGGACAGCTTATGAGGACAGCCACAGAAAAACAATTTTCTGATAAACAGAAGAATCTTTTCACAGCTGCAAAACAAACATACCCAAGGGCTAAAAGATAAAGCTAGAAAATTAAAACTAGAAACATGGTATACATAAAATCCACTGAAACTTTTCATCAAAGCAAATCAACAGCAGACTAGGTAACTTTAAGCCCATAGAAGCCCATAGAACAGAGTATCTTAAAAGAAGATACAATCCAATTCAACAAGATGTGTATATGAAAGATCACGATTCAAAGAGGAGCTAAAGGATGCAATGGTGTTTACAGGATCAAAATGTTTAAAAACTAAGGGTTGTATCCAATACCATGTGAGTAGCATTCTGCACACACACACAGTGGCACTATTCCTTCCTCTCTTCTCCCCATGTGCCCCCTAAATTTGCTCCAAAGGGTCCCCAACCCCCAGTCTGCTGCATGAGCAAAAAAGAAGTGTTGGATGCAATCCTGAAACTGCCTGTAGCTTGCCTCAAGGGGCAATTGTATCAATTTTCCACCTTCAGGCAAGGGGAAGAGATAGAGAATGAATTGTTTGTTTCCAATTTAATTAATATGGCTGGCAGTTTGTCAATAGACACCAGACAGTTCTTCTTTCTGCTAGAACTACACCTTTGTGGGTGAGAAAAAACTTGTTTGTATGTGTTTTGATCCAACTGGAAAGAGGGCCAAGGAGGAACACAAAAGGAGCAGCAACCAGAGGTGCATAAAACACAGCTGCCTGCATTATTGGAGGGGAGCACAGTGGAGCAGCTCTGAAAACTATCCACCTTGATTTGAGCATTTCATTGCAGAAAAAAGGGGGTATCAATATAATTCTTAAACAATTAAATAAAAAAAGGAAAATATGTTTCTTGTTATGATACAAAACGGCCTCGGAAGTCATAATACTAGATTGAAATGCACATAAGTTGTAGGTAATATTGCCATGTATCATTATCATGTAACCACAGCAGATCAAACTGGTTGTTAAAGTTACACACACTCAGCTCACAAGGATTCCTCCAGAAGTCCTGCTAGGTGCCTACTGAATGCCACTAGCAGCACTCTCGCATCTGCTGGTATTGCTTTATGACATAAAAGGGCCAAAATCTCACACTTACTTAGAAAACCTGTAACATCCAAGTTATTATCAGCGGGGACTTTGTAATCATATCAGCTCCTAATTTCAAGACACATTTTCCTGGAGGCAGAGGCAGGGGGAGGGTGGATAGGGTGGTAGTAGTAGTAGAAGTAATAATAATAATAATAATTTTATTATTTATACCATACCCATCTGGCTGGGTTTCCCCAGACACTCTAGGTGGCTCCCAACAGAACACTAAAACAGAATAAAACTTCAAACATTAAAAACTTCCTTCTTCTTAAGTTGCAGTCAACTAACTCCTCCCTGGCAATACTACAATCTATCAACTACTATTCCACATTTGCCACATTAATGAAAGAGATATTGGAAAACATCATCTAATATTATCATCAGCATTCCTGAAACTTGTATACTAAAAAGATAAGGGTGCTATAATAGATTAAGCTACAAATTACAGCAACCAGCCCACCCATAAAACAATGCAATGTTTACAGACAATCCATTTTTAAATTTTAAAAAAGTATAAAGTTACCTCCAGTCCAACTTCTCAACCAGAAAGGCACAGATAAGAAAACCAGTACGATTGAAACCATGTGTACAATGAACACCTAAAAAACAAAAATTAATTGCAGTTACAGAGACTATTTTAAAGCACCAATATTTCTTTTCTGACACAGTTAGCCCTCAAACAGTTTCTCCCTTCAGGGTGGGGTCAGTTGACTGCTACATTTCTCTCCCCCTGCCACATATCTGGAACAGCAACTCTGTGCTGGAAGAAATCAGAGCGGAAGCTAGATTAGGTAGGCTATAAATGCTTCCATGAGTAAACAAGCATTTCATTTCTTTACGTTCTACTTTCAGCCAGGGGCTGAAGGCAGAAGTGCAACCTATTACTCCTGAATGCAGTTCTCCCAAGAAGGATGGCTTTGAGCTTCCTTGATGCAAGAACCAGGCCCTACATTATTCTGAAGATGCTTTTCTTTCCTTCCCACCAAAGATGTCAATCTTTCATTTTTCAGGAAAAGTGAGAGAGAGAACTTTGAACTCTGCTCTCATTTGGTACAAGGCACTTGCCAAGGTCACAGTGTCCAATCCCAACCCATTAGGTCTTCCAAACTGTTTTACTCAAACTTCCTCAAATTACCCTGGCCACAGCAGCTATATCCAGCTACATCTTTCTTTGTCCTTTGCACAAGCACCCACAGTAGTGCTATGATCTGTAACTGGACACATTTTAAGCAGTATTTCTAACCACAGTTTTTCCAGAATCCAACATTATTCTTCTGTTTCAAAATATTAGGCAAATAAATGTGCCTGAGCTAAAAGGAAGAGTGCTTTTGCATATTACAGAATGTCAGTTTTTTGTCTTCCTTTGAATTACCTCCATCAAAAGATTCCCATTCTTATAACATGAATTCTGATAAAATCTCATTACTAATACTCATCCATATCAGTAGCCTGCACGGAAGCAGCTTAATACCAATTACTGTACTGATTAACAGGGGCAAGTATTCCATTTCTCTGACACAAATATTTGTAGGAACCAAAGAAAGGACTATAAAGAATTTAGCGATCCAAAACCTGGCGGTGTGGGGAGGGGAAGGGAGATCACATCTCTTTACTTGCTATCAAACAAATAGACAAAGATTCTTCACTTAATGTTACTGACTAGAATATCAGGGCAGGCAAAGAAATAACATATTCAATCAACACATGATTATCTTATGGGATTCACAAGATGTAATGTCAGTCACCGGCTTAGATGGCTTTAAGTGGGCATCAGGAAAATTCATAGAGTACAGATGGGGTCGAAAGATACTATCTATGAGAAGTTAAACAGAACCTCGTGGTTCAGAGACAACATGCCTCTGAATACCAGTGACTGGGAGAAAGGCTTCATGTCTCATTTGAAGGCTTCTCATAGGCACATCTCATACATAGGTATGAGATGCTGAACGAGGGGAGTCCTTGGTCTGATCCAACAGGGCTCTCCCTGTGTTTTAGGGAACCTTCAACAATAGCTTGCATTTTAAGACCACATTGCACTTTGTTATTAAAACGATCAGCAATCAGCTACAAGAAAATTCCTGAAGTATTAGATTTATTACTTAAGTTATTATATCTGCAGTATGGTTTTTTTTA
This sequence comes from Podarcis cretensis, assembly GCF_951804945.1. Lineage (NCBI taxonomy): Eukaryota > Metazoa > Chordata > Lepidosauria > Squamata > Lacertidae > Podarcis > Podarcis cretensis. The sequence continues at coordinate 82,022,788 of NC_137172.1, read as the reverse complement.
ATACAAAACCGCTTAAGAATATTATTCCTGTGGCAATATCTCCATCTAGTGGCCAATTTAAAAATATATTAAAAGTACAAAGTTATTGATTATAACCAGCTCATTTTTTTTAATCTTGAGCCTAAATTAAAATACAAGTGTCAGATTTAGATGTCTTTGTTTGTATTGGTTTTGTTATTCAAGACAATAACTAATTAAAGCAAATAGTTATGTCCTTTACAGTTCCTACTTAATTCTCAGTATTTCAGAAGTGAAAGATTTGCTGGCTTATTTCCGTTTTTTGCTTCATATTACTCAGGGCCCGTATGGTCTGACATTTACTTATCCAATTGTATTTCCTTTAATGTAAATACATTAATCCAGCTCTTCAGTTTCCCCCACTTCCACCAAGTCTCTCTATAAAGGCAAGCAAAAACTCAACTAGTTTAATTAATTCACCTCAGAAGGAAAGAACTAGATGGTTTCAGCAAGTACTTTTTAACAATGTTCCTTTTTAAATTAGACAGGCACCTATAATGATGTTTGGTCATCTGCTGAAAACATTTTTAGAGACTTAATTATTTCACCGTTGGTGCTTTGGTCCATCAGGGAAAAAGGCGGGGTATAATAAAATAAGGTCTAATGCATAGAACAAATGGAATAGTGTCATAATGATATTTAAAATTCTCCAGCACTTCTCAGTTATACTTGACTCTACCTGCAGAAGTATCACCTATTTTCCCTTAGCAATGTTTGCAGAAAACCTACCAGATGTGAAGTTTTTAATATGCTAATATTCAAGAAAAAGAAGTAAAAATATTAAGGCAAGATGTAACTTAATGTCAGCCTTGTGAACCATCTCAAAAATATGTCTTGATTTATGCAGCATAAAATAAACAATGTGAAGCACTATATGTTCCCTGTATCCTAACATCAAAAGTTTACAGCCCATCACTGAAAATTACATTTAAAACAAGTATCTGTTATGAACTGTTTTAGAACCAGGTAACAATACCCAGTTTCACTGCAAATTGCTTATCGAGTAGCAAGGCCTTTCTGCACTATAACTGAATGTGCAGTTTTAGCCACTGTGTGCTGCAGAAATAACAGTGCAATATCCCAACATGAACACATAATAGATATGAGCCCAATAAAGTACTTTGCTCTATGGGTAATTTTAAAAACATGCTTGTTGTATATTTCTGAATTAGTTTTTTGTGGGTTTTGTTTTGTTATATACTAACAGAAACCTACACCAATAGCTAACAGAAACACATACACCAATAAAACAAACAAACACACCCTTTTGAACAAACAGAAAGCTTCTAAGAAAACTGCTTTTCTTCCTCCAAGAAATGATGTTCCTATCAACCCCAACTTAATCTCTATAATAGAACTATGCAATGTATCACTTGTCTGCTCATCTGGGGAGAGTAACAACTACCATGAACAGGCATTTGGGTAGCAAACCTCTCCTTCTAACAAAGGAAAATGTACACACACTATACCCCAGTTCTGTGTTTAAAACAGAACCATGCCACAGAGGCTACACACATGCCATCTCCCCATTTTAGATCATTAAGAAACCACTAATCATTTAAACACAAGAAGGCTGCCTTGTACCAGGTCAGATTATCTGTCCACTTGCTCAGTACCAATTTATCTGACAATCAGCAGTTCTAGAGTGCCTTAACACAAAGGTCCTTGGTGCTAATATCATAATGACATTATACGAATCTATGGTACAACCACACTTGGAATACTGCGTACAGTTGTAATCACCTCACCTACAAAAAGCATATTGTGGAGCTGCAAAGGCAGCCAAAATGATCAAGGGGGTGAGGAAAGATTACATCAGGTAGGGCTTTTTAGTTCAAGGAAAGGCAAGTAAAAGGAGACGTGGCAGAGATGTAGAAAAGCATGCATGGGGTGGGGGGAAAGCGGGCAGAGAAAATTGTTCTCCCTTTCACATAAGACTAAGAACACAGGAACATTCAATGAAGCCAAATGCTTAACGTTTCAGGACAGACAAAAGAAAGTACTTCTTCAAACAAAGCATAGTTAAATTGTGGAATTTACTCCCGCAAGGAACAGTGATAGCCACCAATTTGGATGCTTTTAAAAGGTGTTTAAGGACAAGGCTACTAGCCACAAGTGTTGTGTTCTACCTCCACTGTCTGAGACTGCATTTTCAATAGGCCTGCTCTGAGTAAAACTTAGCCGAATACCACCCACAGACGCCACAACTGAGAGCAGATAAGGACATTCTCTTTCCACTTCTGATCAATTCAGTGCTGCTGTCTCAAGTGGAAAGACTTAAAGAAGTGGATGGGCACTTGTAAGCTGTCTAATCCAACCTCCTGCTCAGTACAGAAAGCCAGAACTAGAGCATCTGCAACAGATGGCTGTTCAGCCTCCCCTTAAAGCTCCTACCTCTAGGAAATCGGTTCCACTGCTGGACTGATTTTGTTGTCGATATGTTTCTCCTAATGCTCAGTTGAAATGTGCCCTCCTACAGTTTGTGCCCCTACCCACTGAGACTGTATACACCTACATTTTCCTGTGAAGAACTTGGAATACTATGTAACAAATAATGTATTTCATTAATTTTACTCACACCTCTGAAACTGGCAATTGGGGTGGGGGGTTAAAAATGAGCCTATGCTTTATGCCAGTGGTTCCCAATTAGCTAAGTACTGCGGACTTGGTGTTGAACCAAAGGTGGAGTGCTCCGAAAGCCCTGCTTATGCCATATTGGTAGTCAAGGTGACCCCATCCTTGATTGTTAGTAGCTGTAGCACTGAGCTCATACACAGCTCATTTTGATATTCACTAATTGGCCAGCCTGGATATAGTACAGTGGTACCTCAGGTTAAGAGCTTAATTTGTTCTGGAGGTCTATTCCTTTCTCTTTAATAAAATACTAGAACTGATCACTCTGGTGTTTTAGGCTTCTTCCTTGGTTCTTCTGCAAAATTCGAATGTCTGTGAGCCCTCCGGCTCTGCAGGTCACAACACCAAGCCATAGATCCCCTACTTTTGAAAATGTTGATATCACTATGGTCGTTTTTTATTATGTGAATGGTGCCATGAACCCCCTGGGTGGGTTCTGCAGACAACCACAAGTTTGGAACCACTGCTTTATACAATGCCTATGCTTTATAGAGACTACCATGTAATGTAGCCAATAGGGCTAATACTACACTGTAGAAATTAATTAGGTAAACTTCAAAATTAGATATACCCAACTAGACATTCAGGCCTGTACATACATTACCAGTAATAACAACTGTATTTTTCTCAAAGTGTGGGATTCACCCAAGTTTTACTCAGAGCAGACCCACTGAAATTAATGAGCACGATTGTTAGGCCCATTAATTTCAATAGGTTTACTCTGAGTAAAACATAGTTGACTAACACCTATTTTATTCTGTCCCAGTTGTGTGATGCTGGCCAAATTAATTTACTGCCTTTAAAGGGAGGTGGGTCTTTTACCTGGAACATAACATAGGTGTACTAAATAACTCGCCCACCCCATAAGTACTACTGACCACGCTACTACCATGGGAAATGCTCACTCCCAAATAAAACTGGCATATGGTGGGGAAAGGACTGGAAGGGTGTTGTGTGAAAAGAGAGAAAAACAAGGCAGAAGAATGGCAAAAACAGAAATATTAAACACGTACCTATAAGTTCTGTTGGGTTCTTATTACTAAAATGTTCACATATACGAATGAATGTTTCTGTGTTATCAGCTGTGGGGCATTCACCATGCCTGGCAAAACAAAACAGTCAAAGTTATAGAAACACTCCTCTTGTGTAAAAGCAAATACTTGTGAATTCAATCAACTTACCCTTTACACTGAAGTTTTATATATGTGATCCCATCCTTCTCTATATCACTCCTGTCATAGAACCTAGTGGTGTTTGTCAAGTCTATCAGCAGACCCATCTTAACCTGGAAATAATAAAACCAGTGTTTAAGGCACACACAGTTCTTCCCAGGACTAACTTCCCCCGCCCCGCTGCCGCCGCCAAAAAAGAACTTATCGACCACTCCACACTGTCTCAACCCTTCTCCAACTCCTTAATGCTGCTGTTGATAAAAGTGTTTTTAGCAGTCTCCACCACCACAGCATACTGTGTGATAGAGAAGCTCATCCCAAAAACAGTCTCCTAAGTTTGTGCGCATATTGTTATTTTTTTTACTTTTGCCTCAAAAGTTAGTTTATTTACCTTCTGTTTGTTATCTTCAGCATGCATATCCTCTGCACATCTAACAGACCTTGCCTCACTCCTCTCAAACTAGCAATTCTTTTGGTTAAAAAATGTAGACATCCACTTTGAGTGTAGACAGTAGTAAAGTGGATTTATAGCCCCAGGCTACCAGGCAACAATAATAATAAAAAGGAAAGAAACAATTGCATAGCCAAATCTAAATATGAATTTGAGGCTACATATATGCCTGGCGTGCTCTGGTCCACGGGGTCACGAAGAGTCGGACACGACAAAACGACTAAACAACAACATATGCTATGGAAGCACGCTGGGCACTTTTCCTCTGATGTGCTGTTGCACATACGCTTACAGAGTTTATACAGTTAATGTATAATGTTTCACCAGTGCAAAAGGATAGTGATTCTGTAGAGAAAGTGGCTTATTTCTATCTGTACATCTTCCCTCCGCAATTGTGATTTCCCACTACCACTGTCCCAAACAGCCATTATGTACAATCTTCTATTATTATACTTATCAAAGGGAAGGGGGAATCAAATGTTTATGCAGTGAAGGAAACACTTCTTTGGTTTTATTCTTTACCTTAAGACTTTTCAAGTAGTTTGATAACATACTGGGGTGGAAACGATACTCTTCAGCAACTTGATCATCATATTTTGGTCCCAACATTGTCTTCAGGGGCAAAAACTTCCCTGTGTGGCAACAAAATCAAAAAATCTTACGTCTTACAGCACACCTATGGAGTCATATAAACATGTGCGACCGTCGGCCTGAATCTTTGTCAAAATGCTTTCATGAGAACTGTAGCGGAGTTTGCAAGATTTCGTTTCGGTTTAAAACTAACCAAAACAAACCAAATTGAAACCCTGGCAGTACCACCATATCCAGAACGATGAGTAAATGCTTTCATACACCTGTGGGACTCCCAAGTCCTACGTAAACGGGGAAGCTGCGTGATCTGTGTCTGGACGGGGAGCCCATGTAACCTGCGCACCTGCGTCTGTCCAGGAGAGACTGTGACAATTATCTCTTTGGACTGGAGGAGCGTGAATAAACCCGAGGACCTGTCTCCGCGAAGGCCGAGTCTCTCATGGCAAGGATAACAAGGCACCAAGCGGGGCACAAGTCCTCCTCTACCTGCCTGCAACCCACCGATCGCACCGGCGCGCCGGGAGGACAGGCGCAAGTGTCCAGAGGCCGGGAGAGGCACGGCTGCTGCGCGCGAAAGCGACGCCTGTCCCGCCCTGCCGTCACCTCACCGGCCACCCCGATCTCCGCTCACCTGCCACGGGCTGCCCGCGCCTCGGGCAGCTCAGCCACCGCGGCGGGATCTTGTTGAAAGACATGGCGGCCTCGAGGCCGGAAGACTCACGCAGCCGCCTCGCTTCTCCGGGAGGCAGGACTCCCTGACAGCTCCCCCTCCCGCGCCAGTAGCAGCGACGGCGGCGGCGGCGGCGGCGGCAGCAGTCCCAGCCACTTCGCACGGAAGCCGCCAGACCACAATGCCCCGCGGCCGAGAGCGGCCGGTTCCGCTTCCGGGATCCATCGAGCTTGCGGCTTGCTCTGGCCACTCTAGGAAGAAAAGAGGGGTGTCCCGTCCTCTCTGTGGCAGCGCCGTTGTCAAAGCGGAGACACCGCCCTTCTTCCCATAGAAGTACGAAACATGCAGAGGAATACCTCAGGCTTGAAGGAGCGGGGAGTCATTATTAACTCTATTACTGTAACGCGGTGGGTTTTCAAGTAAAATATGGTTTCTGCAAGCAAGGGGTTTTAATTTAATAAAGTTTATACTGTACTGTTCTGTAAAATACATATAGAGTGGGATTTAACGTAGCTCACCCAAACCCCGCAGAGAGGATTGGGGAGGCGGCGGAAAAAGGGAGGTCCCGTGGCGCCATATGTTATTTTAATAGATTAAGTTAAATTTGCACGCAACTACAGTACTGGATCCCGTCCAGCTTTGCTGGAAGGCGATGCGTCTTAACATCGTCTCGCTCCTCGCACCAAAAATGGGCGCCCTATCCAATATTAGACTGCTTCTTGTGGCAATGCAATTGTGTTAACAGGACACGTTTAAGATGTAAGTTGCGTTTTAAAAAATAATAAATAATGCCCACAAAGAAGACCTGTTTGAAAGTAAATCGTAGACTTTTCCGTTGTCTCCTGTGTGCAGCTTTCACTTTTACTGTTTTAGCAAGCCTGGAAGGCAGAGAAACAGTCTAGGCTTTTGCAAGAGACTCAAATTACTTTTGAGCCATCAAAAGCATTGGGGAAACCCCTTCTGAAGACCAAGAAACGGCCAGGCTAAAAAAAAAATAAAAACAGGGTTACCATGTGTCCCCTTTTTCTAAGACACATCCTCGTTTTCAGACAATTTGAGACAAATTGCATTTATGTGCTCAGCAAAGTGCTGACGGTGGGATCTGCTCAGGAGCAGGTGCTGGGGCAGTGCCTCAAAGCCATCTTCCAAGCACTGGCATTTACTGTCACTTGCCTGGGCGGTGCAGTGGCGAGACAAGGTGGTGGTGAGGTCAGGGATGCACCTGTAGAGCCCATTCAGCACTCTCCCCCATGTGCTTATGCAGCCTTATGCACCATTCAGGTAAACAGTGACCACACCATGGTCAGGATGGTGACACTGTGATGCCACTCCTATGTGGGTTAGTCCTAAGTGCAGCAGGGGGGGGGGGTTGGCTTCCACCAGCTGAATGGCAGCCACACAAACTCAATGTTATATTGTGGGAGAGAACAGGCATTGTAAGGCACATGGGCTAAAACTGATACCACTTTGAAAAAACTACCAATTATCCATTATGAATACATAAAAAAACAAATACAACCCCACGGAAATTCAGACACAACGTCCTTATTCCACACTGATACTTCAACTTCAAATTAGCCATCATCCTCCAATCATAAGGAAGCTTTATAAAATCATGGAACCATTAAAAATTAAGCATAATCTCAGGGGCGAGGGGCCAAAGCGGGTGTCTCCTGTGTCTTCATAACTGTTTAGTTTTAACTTTTTATGTTTGCTACCCTGGACTCCTTTGGGAGGAAGGGCAGGATAGGAATTTAAAACAATAAGTGTGTCTTTAATTTTAACTACTGCTAATATAGTTCATTAGCTGGATCAGGGTTCACATTGTTTTGGAGTCAAGTCTACGTGCACACAAAACAAAACAAAAATACCCTGATCCTTAATGTTTGATTTAAATGCAGCCTTCAGTCAGTAGGTGGCGCAAAGATTTCGCATACTCACACAACATTAATCGCAAAGCTTCATCTCATTGGTGTATGAATAAAGCACAATCCATAAACACGTAATATATTAAAAACAGGAAGGAAAGAAACAATTGTCAAATGATTCATCAGCAGATTTCAAAATGCTGTATCAGGTTTCAGTCTCCAACACCAAATGCCTTTGTAAAGAAATGTCTTTAGATAGCAACAAAAAGTCAGTACAGTAATGAGGGGGACAACTGTATCTCCATAATGTAAGAAGAAGCATGATTTGAACTGAAGCCTTAAGGGAAAATTCCCTGAACATCAGACTTATAAGGCAACAGGAAAAGTTAAAATAATTATTAGCATTCTGTGGGGGTTTAATAATAATTTTAAAAGGACTTTAACTATTAATATTAAGCTATACAAATAAAATGCTCTAGAGGAGGTTATTGAAAGAGCAAACATTGTGTTTGTACTATTTATGTTGACTCTAAAACTCAGCCTTCAAGAAGGTAAACAATGGAACTATTGCTTTCAGAAATGTGACCTACTTTCCAGACCTTGTTGACACTAGAAGATAGCTGCCTGACCTTGAAACAGTTGGCATTGGCAACGGGCCCAACCATTGCTTCCCTAAACACAGTTCAGCTGTCCAAGGAACTAAGTGTAAAGCATGCTCATGTCTATTCTAGAAATTACGGCTGAGGCCTATGATCCCAGTGGTTCTGTTTTGAACATAATGTGCTCAGCTGCATTAGCTGCCAGCCCAAAGTAAATGTGACTGCTATGTGGGAATAAAGAAGGCCTCACGTACGAATACTGAGGGAGGGCAGCACAATGTGACACATACATATACATACACACACACACACACACACACACACACACCCCTATCTATATTTCAATCCACATGTCTCCATTCCTTAGGAATACATTCAGGACTGGCCCAAGCTATTTTGCTGCCAGATGCTGATGTTTCACCCTGCTAGCAACAGCTATTTACCTCAGGTTCCTCAAAGAAGCCACCCCAGGCCTTCCAAAGCTTTGCCAAGCCTGTGGCAAAGACTTGGCCAGGTTATAATTGTGAGAGGCCTTTATAATCTATGGTTGGCTGCTGCTTCGTATGGTGCCACAGTTGCTGTTCAATCTCTCTGGATTCTTGACAGTTATGGAGTGCCTGTCAAGCATCTTGCACTTCTTGATTTCTGTTTTGTTTGAAATACATGTTTCACAGCCCAGCAGTGTGAGCCTGAGGGCTCGGACAGCTGTCATGGTACAGTCATTCTAGCAGGACAGGAGGAGCTCATTGCTCATTGCACTACGCCTCCCAATCCCATTCCCTAAGACAATACATTGTGACTAATGGTAGGGTAGGCAGAGATCTGGTTTTAGAGCAACAGAGTGTGTTATTACCAGATTTGCTAGTGCACCACTGCACACATGTATGCACGTCCTACAAGTGTTTGGTCCAAAAGTCTAATTTTGAGGAATTAGCAATACTGTTCTTGGGATCTTTACTGGAAACGGTTGTAGACAGACAGAATTTCAATGACTTTGATAACTTTGCTTAATTTAGGGATTTGATGCAGACCAATCTTAGCTTCCTTGCGCCAGAGAGTAATAAGGTAAAGGACCCCTGGATGGTTAAGTCCAGTCAAACGCGATTATGGGGTTGCAGCACTCATCTCACAGGCTGAGGAAGCCGGTGTTTGTCCACAGACAGCCTTCCAGGTCATGTGTCCAGCATGACTAAGCTGCTTCTGGTGCAATGGAACACCGTGATGGAAGCCAGAGCGCATGGAAACACTGTTTACCTTCCCGCCGCAGCGATACCTATTTATCTACTTGCACATGCATGCTTTCAAACTGCTAGGTTGGCAGGAGCTGGGACAGAGTAACAGGAGCGCACCCCATCATGGGGATTCAAACTGCCGGCCTTCTGATCAGCAAGCCCAAGAGGCTCAGTCATTTAGACCACAGCGCCACCCACGTCCCAGTGCCAGTAATGAACACAACTTAGCTGCAGTTATAATAATTATTCATAAATAAATGCCTAAAGGTGACAGTATGCAAATCTAAAATAATTCAATAGCAGCTGCAGAAAAACACAGAAAAGGATGGGTTTAATATTCCAAAGGCAAGCTCACCCATGCCTTGCCTGGACCATTTACTTAATTGTTATTGTGGTGATAGAGAAGCGAGACTAAAAGTAGCAAATTGCCTAATAAGGAACCATGAGACAAAGTCTTCAAAGACCCAGATTTGCTGTGCAGAAAGTAAAAGAAACAGGAAGGCAAAAAGGTTATATGCAAAGTAGTAGTTCTCCTGTCTTTGGAGAGCCTGATTAGTGTGGAACTGGGGGAAATAGTCATACCTCTGGTTGCGAACATGATCCGTGCAGGAGGCATATTCACAACCCACAGTGTTTGTAGCCTGAAGCGCTGCGTCTGCACATGCACATGGTGTCATTTTGAGCTTCTGTGCATGTGTGAGTGCATGTGTGAGTATGAGTACTTCTGGGTTTGGCACAGTCCGCAACCCGAAAATGCACAACTCGCAGCGTTTTTAACCCAAGGTAAGACTGTACAGAAGAGAGGCAATTAGAAGAGTTGGAACACCAATATTAGCGGCCCTGCAATAAGAGATAATAAGGGAATCAGCTTGGTTTCTTCACTTTTAAGGGATCCACAGAGACTGAATTAGAACTAAACCAATTGTGACTTCATTATGGGTCTGCAGTGGACTCAGTGTGCCTGTAAACAATTGAGGACAATGCCTGCCACTTCCCTTTACCGTGAGAACAGTTCTCCTGGATCTGACAGAGGCCCCTCTTGTCCAGAATTCTGTTTTCACACTGGCCAACTAGAGGCCTATGGGAAGCTCACAAGCAGGACATGAGCAGAACTGTATTCTGCTCCCTTGTATCCCAGAGAAACTTATATTCAGATGCCTATAATATTGGAGATAGTTCTTACACCACCACCATGACTAGTAGCTACCGATAGCCTTGTCCTCCATAAATTTATCTAACCCAGGAGTCACCAAGCTTTTCAGACTAGTGGAGAAGCATGGCAGACAACAAAATTAGAGAAACCATCATCCCACCCCCACAACCTTATGCTTACCATGGAAAGTCCGCTATGTCCTGCTGGTCCTGATAATGGAGATCACACACATGCAGACATACAGACAGATGCTGTTGCTGTCTAATAACAGGGGATATACACAAGGTATCCTCACCACTCTTACTTTGCAGAAATTGCTTAGAAAGCACAGGCAACTCGCAACTTATGAGAATTTAACTTATGCACATTCGGCTTTAATAATCTGCTGCTTGAAGAAGCGCTTGATTTATCTGTTCTGCATCTTCCGAAGTTCAGTTTTATTAGATGGCCCCAGGTTCTAATACTATGAGAAAGGACCAATCCGCTTTCTCCTCACCATACACAATCTTCTATATTTGTCAATGCTCCTGTCCTTCACAATTTTTCTAGACTAAAAAGCACCCAAATGTTGTAACCTTGTTTTAATCACTCTGAACAATTCAGTGTCATTAGCAAATTGGCCACCTCACTTCTCATCCTAACTCTACATCATTTAAGAACATGTTAAAAACTACAAGTCCCAGTACAGATATTTGGGGAAAACTACTTCTTTCATCTCTCTATTGTGAGAACTGTCAATTTAGCCTTACTCTCTGTTTCCTGTTCTTTAATCAGTAACTAATCCGTAAGATGACCTGTCCCCTTATCCATGACCACTAAACTTACTCAAAAGTGTTTGGTAATATGACTGTATGAAAAGTTTTTTGGAAGTCCAAGTACACTGTGATTACTGCACCACCCTATTTATGTACTTATTGATACTCTTAAATATCTCTAAAGGGTTATCAGACTTACTGTTACAGAAACCATGCTGGTTCTTCTGGCTTTGTTCTTAAAGAACCATGCTTGATCATGTTATCTTTAATAACTCTTTCCATCAGTTTTCTCAAAACAGAAGCTAACCTGCCTGTAATTTCCCAGATCCTGCTCCAGATCCCTTTCCTTACAGATGTTACATCATCCGCTTTCCAGTCCTCAGGCACAAAAGCAGATCTTAGGGATAAGTTACATATTTTTGTCAGAAGATCAGCAATTTCACATTTCAGTTCTTTAAGAAATCTTGAGTGGATGCCATTTATACCAGGTGCTTTTGAGACATACAAAATAAAGGGGCAGATGTCTTCAGCAGTTTTTCCACTGTGCAAACAGAAGACAGGAATAAACGCTTCGAGGCAAGGTTAGGAAAATTAAGAGGCAGCTGCGAGAACAAGACTACAGGCGCCACACTAAAAAGAGAAATTTGTGGAGGAGTATACACTCTGGCAAGAAAGGATCAAGTGAAAATCCCCAACTCCTCTCTAAATCCCTGGGCCCAGCTCAAGAAAGTGAGAGGGAAGTGTGCTGATGAACAATTTAAGTGGACAAATGGAGCTTCCCCAGTCTATCATGTATCACCTTACTAGTTTGAGGACTGTACAGACTATTGGAACTGAATTGTGGTCCCAATTGTCTCAAGGTGAGAAAAACATTCAAGATGTCTGCTTCAGTATTCTGTAATTAAGATGAAATTTTCTTTCAATGTACATTAAGCCTGCAACTTTACGCACGTTTAACTTGCACACATTCAGCTTTACGCACTTGGTTTAAAAATATATATAAGGGGATGGGAGTCGAGGAAAAAAAGACTTTGGCAATTCCACCCGCCATTGCATCTGATGTGTTTTGGTTATACACAATTTTGGCTTTAGGTGCGAACCCCAGGATGTAATCCCTGTGTAAATTGTTGGCTTACTGTATTGTTTATTTCCCTTGCTTTTTTCCCTATTTGTCACAAGCCATGTAGAAGTACTAATGGGATTACACTGCTTTTGATAGCATAACATACAAACATTACAAGAAAACGAAAGAAAAACTCTGCTACAATATTGCATAAAAGAATAAGGAAGTAAATAGTTTCTGGCTGGGGGAGTATGTGAGGAAAATTGCCCATGAGAAGGGAGCAAGCTTACAACATGCCTTCCCATACTGCTTAATTTTGTCTAATCTTAGGACTCAAAATAAGCTATCTCATAAATGTACACTGAATAGTTAAATGTCCTAACTATGTGCCACTGTCTCACTCATTCCCAAATCAGGAATTTCCAAAACAGAAGCAAATTAAGGCTCCTGGAGTGTTTGCATGATGTTGCTTCCATTCAAAACTGAAACTGGGTCAAAGATTTCCTTTTCCCTCCCCCCCTTCCTGCTGCATATTTTCTAATGGAAAAAAAAAACTAAAAACAGCAGGATGTACCCCCCAGCAAAGCTGGTTTCCGGATAATCCATTTTCTGCTGCTCTATCGCATATATTCTGTGAGGCCAATAGAGCTTCTCTCTTCGAATGACGCATGAATGTTGCAATCAGGACTTTTCCCAGTACTACGTAAATGCCAGCAATAATCCACAAGCTTTGCAGTTTCACTTCTGTCTGAACACAAAGAGGAAAACCCAGCCCTTGAGCATACTTGAATGGATATTCTGTCCCATCTTGCTCAGTTTAAGGTTCTGATACATATCTACACGGAAATACTTTTCCAATGAAATGCAATTTACTAAGGCAACCTCCCATAAAAATCTAAATTAGCTACAGTTAAGATTTCAGCTTGGCATTATTTAAAAAAAGAAATCCTAAATTGTTTTATTTCTGTCTTTGAGCTTCAAGAAGCAGATCCCGAAGATAATAAAATAATGTCCATACTTTCCTCTAGGGAGGGAATATCTGTATCACAATGTGGTGTTATAAGAAAAATACTGCTCCCTTTCCCTTATGAGGTATCTAAGAGCCCATATAGAGTCCTTAAGTAGGTTTTCTATCGGTAGGAGAAAATAACAGAGGCCAACCCGAGAATATTGAGAAGCTAAGCAGCTAGTAAGCATGATCTTTATTAAACTGTTGCAACAGGGTCCCCCGCTCACCCCACACAGGGAGGAAGGAGAGGAACCTAGAAGAAATGTGTGCAAGCTTTTATATAGAAATTTGAAAATTATTAAAACAGCAGCAAGAAGCAAGAAGTTGATTGGATCCCCTTCGGAACTTGAAATATGGGTACCCCCAACAAAAATTTAAAATTCGGCTGTGTAATTTGGAATTTATGTAATTTCGTTTGATTTGATGTGATTGGTCGGTTAATACAAAATTATTCTTAAAAAAAAAAGAAATTTTAAAATTGCCTCCCCTGTAGCTCAAGACCACACCCCCCAAAAAACATCATACATACAACACTGAAGGGGCAGTCTACAGCAGAAAACCTGTCTGACCTGATAATGCTCACTGATTGCTTTTACCTGGGCATCCTGGCCATTCTTTTGTGATGGTAAACATTTAGTTCCTGAATCCAGGTCACAGGCTCACACTATTCATATGCAGATACGCCCTTAAGACAGAATATGTGAACAAAGAGACAATGGGGAGGGTTTTCCCATTTCCTTCCTATGAACATATGATTTATACAATATATATGAGACCTTAGAATTCCTGTAACAGTGGTAATAACAAGTTGACAATATTGTTTGAAAGCTTCCAAAGCAAAAAGTGTTTTTCTACTCCAGAATCTCTCATTTTGCTAATCTCTCATTTCAAACAAACACTTATAAATACAATTCCAAAACCAGCCTTGTTAAACCAAACAAAATGCTACAAAATAGCATGCAGGCTTTCCATTCTCCATCCACCTTCAGGCTGGGTGGATAGTAAACAAAACAGAGCAGGGGAAAAAACATTGGCTGTTGCTGCAGCCATGAATGAGGCCTGCAGCCTTAAGATGAAATGAGGGAAAGAGACAGCAGACATTTAAATGAGGCACTATTAATAAGGCAGTCTTGTCGGTTTCAGGTTGCACCAGGGGATGCTGCGAAAAATAAACAGGCTATGGTTGAATACCCAGTAATTCTTTTTTTTAACCCACCACGCCATCTAAAACGAATCTCCATCTTTGCTGATATACAAACTCTGTTTTTCCGCATTCATATATACTTAGAAGAATCAACTTTGTACTATCAACCTAATCCTTCCTTCCTTTGCTGTTACTTGGAAAAAAACAAGAGCCAAATTATCAGCACAGAATAATAGAAGTAGCTTTAACCAGGCAGCTTTGCGGGGCGGGGTTTCCCCTAGGATGTCATGTGTATTTCATACCAATTACATCACCCCTTTCTCCATATCACCTGAGGCTGAGTCATTTAGTGTTCTTGCATATAATCCTCAAGAGCAAGCCTAGGCAGCAGCCGCTTAATTTTCTTCTAACAGCCTTTAGTTTATAGCAGACAACCCCCTTATCAGTATACTTTCAAAGTGCTCAACATATGTAATTTAGGGTTGCAACATGTTTCTGATTGTCAAATATTTAAATTGCATCAGAGTCTCTTATTACTTCATGTAACAGGGAAAAATATATTCTGTTAAAGGATGCGGTCATATTTAGCACTTGGCAAAATTACAGCTGTATATATCAAGGACTTCAGCTTGTAAAATCTGTTCCCCAAATTAAAGGTTCAGAGAAACAGACAATTCTAGCGTCAAAGGTATTCCATGCAAACAGCAACAAGGAGGGGAAGGACAAGGGAGACAATGTGAATGAGATAATTACTGGAACCGTTTTAAGGAAATACTGTAATGTAAAATCAGAGAGATTAAGATATTTTATAGTAGCAAAAAAACAAAAACAAAGCCACTATGAAAAGCCAATGAAGTAATCTAAACAAGGAATAACACTTGAATTCTGTTTTTCCTCTGTGGAACTCCAAGTACACACAGGCTTAACTTATTTTTTCCTTATAATCACCATGTGAACGAGTGACTGCAGAATCATCACCCAGCAAATTTTGTAGTAAGAGTGAGGTGGGGGGATTTGAACCAAAGTCTAGTTGAAGTCCAGCGTTCTGTCTACTAACCCAAAGCAGTATAATTCTGAAAGCAATATGTCAAAGAGAAATGAGGCAAGAAATGCAACTGGGATGTAAATGCTTTTGATGTCTTGGGGGGGGCATACTGAAGGGGCTTCTGGAGCACCTTGGAGAGCTCCAAGAAAAGGATTAGGGTGCAATCCATTATTACTAAACAAAACAAAGTGATCTTGGAGTCATACAATATGACATTCTCCTTTCAAATGAGAAAGTTTCAAAAGGAAGTTATTTTTTTCAAAATCAGAAAGCAAAAACAACAACAAAAACCCTGCAGGTACAGGAAAAAAGAATATATATTTATGCTATATCTGAAATGAAAATAAGCTGAGAGCTGATATGGATACACAAATCGCTGCTTCAAAAGTCACTGAGAGTTTCCTCACCTTTACAGTATTACATACTTCATTATCACAATTTTATTAGGATAATTTAAAAAAAGGTATGTACTAAAGGCAATAGATTGTACCCAATTACATCCTTCTGCTCAAATAATGGAATTTGCCCTTCGCTCTCCCCAGTTACTTCCAAAATATACTCTGGTTTGGGGATCTTGAGCAGATTTGGAGGTATGAAAGGAAATGAGAGGATATTCTCACAGGGGCACTGGATACAACCCAGTCTTTAATATACCTTAAACCAGTGAGAATAATATTCATAAATCTAAGTACAAGAGGGCCTTGAGTTCATAACTCACTGACTGGCAGCAAAGAGATGCAAATAAACCAAGAAAACGCACACTTTTTAATCTACTGGATTAGAGTAATTGCTACCAAGTTGTTGACTTAATTAAACACTCCTGAGAAGGCCTTAAGGGTAAATACTCTCTCACACATATGACACTTTAAATTTGTTTTAAAATCCACTTAATTATTTGCTGTGAGAATTAACTGAGAAAAGGCAACTTGTCCTAAAATTAAAAGCCTTTCCCTAAAATACACTATCCACCCTGTGTTCTTCGGATGAAGGGTGGTATACAAATTAAATAAATAAAACTATAAATATGCTATAGTATAAAAATGAATCCCTCATCACAGGAGGACATCAGTATTATTAACTACTGCCTCATGTTGTGAACCTGGTCTGAATATACAATGAAATGAATAGGTCTCAATGGAGGATAAAGATTGTGTATTTCCAGCTTCTAGGATTGCAGTCCAAAGTGTTGTAATGTATTATATTATTATCATTGTTACTACAGTACTCCTCTCAGGGCTGGAAAAAAGATTCATGTCATTTTTGCTTATATGCACTAGAAATCTAATGCTAGCACTTTCAAATATGAAACATTTTCCTCTGCATAACTTCAACCTGGAATTTCAAACATTCCCCCCCCCCCCCCCAGTACTAGTGCTGAAAGAAAATGTTACTGTGCATCTTATTATACCAACTGACAAGGACTTTGATATTTAGCTCTTCAGAATTGCAAAGTTATACAAAATCATTCTAATATTAAATAGGTCTTTTTAGTATTATAGGCAGAACTACTGCCTCAGTCTATGTTGCATTCAAGTTATTTTAATTTCAGCAACTCCAGTGGTGATTAAAACCAAATAGTATTTATTCTTGTAGTTGCATTCCATTGTAACATGTATTATTTCAAGCCTTTTAAAAACCCAAACCCAACAGAGTGGGATTAATGATACCAACAGTGCAGCCCAAATCTTACCTATTTGTGAGTAGCACCAGGGAGCTTTAACAAGTGTCAGTGATGAGCAACACAGAATTGTTATTTGCTCCATTGGTATTGTTTTGCAGGCAATAGTAAGTCATTGTTGCTCGCTTTAATGAGTTTACATTATAGCTCGTGTCATAAAAGTGAATAGGTATATGTCCATAAAAACCATATCACTTTCTATAGTTGGCAATACAGTTGGTAAGGCTGTGCTACAGAAGTCAGAATTTACAGGTTTCAGTTACTAGAGCATTATTATGTTGTTTTAAAAATATGATCCAGAATAGGAAATTCTGAGTGTATGGCTTCAAATGTGCTTGATGTGGCGAGAGGCCAAAGCTCTGTAAGAGCATACGCCTTGTATGTGAGATCCCAGTTTCTACCATTGACATTCCCATTGAAAAGCCTATCAGATAGAAGGCTTGGGAAATACCCCTACTAGAGGGCAGATGCTAATCAGGGGAAACCACTGCCAGGGTGCATTAACCGGTGCCATTACTTGTGAATATTTGAAGTTGCCTTATAATGACACTGCGTCAGGGTAATTACAAGTATGGTCAGGGACATTTTATGACGTTTACATCCTACTCTTCTTCCATGGAACTCTAAGTAGTACTGTATGTATAATCTAAGCTCTGAGCAGATCCAGACTTGCTTATCTTCAGCACATTTCCTGCATCATGTGCCCTCATTCCTTGCCCTGGGAATGTGGCCTTGCCAAATCATTTTTTATGGGCGAGGCCAGGTTGGAGCCTGGGAATTCCAAGTTCACTGCAGCACACTAGCTCTGGGTTTCACATTACCGTATTTCCCTCAGTAGCTTTAGATCTAAGAGACATAGCTTGGTTGGCTCAGAATTAAAACTTGAGCCAAAAAACCTCTGATATAGAGGCCTACAACTTACGCAGGGGTTACATTCCAGGGATCGTCCCCAACACCAAAATCACACAGTCAATAGTGGGTGAGACTGACAATGTCATTTTCCCAGAGCCCCGCCCCCTTTTAATTTTTTTAAGTTTTCCCACATGCTTAAACCTGAATGCACACAAGTTAAAGGTACACAAGTTGTGGGCTTAATGTCTGCCAGAGTAAGTGGCTGGGAATTGCCACCTCAAGTTAGAAGCTGAATGTTAATCTCTAGTTCGTTATAAAAACCAATACTGCTAATAATCTACTTTGAGTATTTTATTAAATAGAAGCACAAGTTTGTGAATTATGCTCAAGTTAAGTGCAAGATAGTGAATATTTGTTGTAATAAAGGTCTGTGTCTTATGCAGCACAACAATGTCTCTCAGCCAGTGAATGTATTAGCCACCTTGTCCTTCCAGAACTACGACTACATTCCATTTAATTTAACTGTATCCGCATAAGCAATTGCAGCCATAACATTTCAGATACAGCAGACAAAGAGTTTTGCATGTTTTATTTGGAAAATTCAAAATGGGACTTTCTACCCAGTAAGCATCTTCAGGATTGCAGTCTCAGGCAGAAAGCTTAGGAATCCCTTACTTAGGAAGGACTTACTTCTGAGTAATTATATAGAGGATCAATCGGTAAGAGTCCATTCTATGGCTTTTTTATAAGGGACACTAAGAAAATCTGTTCAACAAAGCCACATAAGCATGTATTGGAAAGGCGATTTGTGTCAGTTTGTTGCAAGAGGAGAAGAAAGTATTTATTACGTGGCACAACTGATTTTGCACAGTTTCGAACAAAAGCTTGGTTCAGAGAAAGCGATGCAATTGTCCTGAGATCAACCGAGAAAAAGGCCAGAGCGGGGTTTGACGGGGAAGCCACCAGCGCCGAGGAGAGAGCTGCTGTCCGGAAACCAGCTTCCTTCGTTTCAGCGCCGGGCACCAAGCGAGCCCGGCGAGGCCTATTTGCAGAGCCCCTCGAGTTTCTCCAGCGCCCCCTTCATGTCCCGGATGCGCCGGGCCAAGGCGGGCACCGGCTGCATGGCCTTGTCCAGCTCCTCGCAGCGCGCCATCAGGGTGTACATGGAGCGGATGCTGGTGTCCACCGCCTCGCCCAGGCTCTCCACGCCGTCGCGGTATGTCTGGATGCAGCCCACGCTGAGCGCCGTCAGGGCCTGCAGGGCGCCGTGCACGCTGCGCAGCAGCTCGTCCACCTGCGCCGCCGCCTGCACGGCCAGAGCCGCCAGGTCCTGCAGCGCCGCCGGGTCCACGGCGGGGATGAGGCAGCCCGAGCCCGGCGGGGCGCTGCGCCGCATCTGCTGCTCGAAGTCGCGGGCCACGAAGTGCGTGAGGCGCCCGTCCCAGCGCACGGGGCCCTCGCGCTCCAGGCCGCCCGGCGGCTCTTCCGACAGGCTACCCGCGCCGCCGCCCCGCGGGGAAACTCCCGCCGCCGCCGCCGCCTCAGCCATTGCCCGGCGCTCTACTCGGAACTGCCGGAGGTATCAACCGCCCCCTCTCTCAGAAAGGAGGCGGGCCTTGGCCTCCATACGCGCTTCGGATTAGCCGGGGCGCAGGCGGGGGAGGCGTGGCTCACGCGCTTTGTCGCGCTTGATTGGCGGCTTCCGCCTCGCAGCGCAACCCTGCGCTTGTTTACTCAGAAGTGAATCCCACTGACTTCAATGGGGCTTACTCTCCAGTGAAGAGTAGATGGTCTGCGCTCCTAAGAGGGCTGGCAGTGGGGAGGTGAAGCATCCTCTCCTCATTTCGCTCATCGCTAAGCGAGAAGCCGAGGAAGCAACGGCTCGTTCTAGAAAGGGGGCGTGACCTCCTGCACAGTATTTGTGTCCGTCTTCACTGGGGAAAGTAGGGAGGCCCTCACAGGACATGCTCGGGGCTGATTGGGCGACGGCGACGGAAAGGCGGGCTCCCATACAAGCTTTCCGTTCTGATAGGCAGGCGGCGGGAAGGGGGTGTGGCCTTCTCGAGTAACAACAGTGGGGCGTTGTGGAGGCTTCTCTTCACTCCCCCGCCATGTTCTCCTAGCAGCGGAGCTGATCGCCTAACCAGCGCAGCTACTTCAAATCCCGAGCGGACGCTCCGCACTCGCACCCCTTGCGCCCCAGCTCTTTTTTCCCCTTGCCCACCAACTCAACTTTTTTTTTTTTTTTTTAACCACCTCCGCGCTGCTGCGCGAAATCCTACTCCTTTCGACCATGGTGACTACTACGGCGCCTCCACCGTTTCTAGCCCGGATCTCGGCCGGCACCGAGGACCCCCGGCGGTTCCCTGCATCCCTGTTCCAGCGCCTCATGCGGGCAGACTGCAGCGGGGAAAGCCACCAGCCCAACTGCTGCCCGGTGGGACCAGGAGGCAGCGCGCGACCGGCGCTGAAGAGAGTGCGGCGGCGAAGAGCCAAGATACGGTCCGCTCCCTCCGGCCTCCTGCAGAGCCGCTACCAGCACTACCAGCAACATCGTGCCGGCTTGACGCGAAGGAACACCGCGCAGGGGACGTGTAACCCCTACGAAGTCCCTGTCCCCTCCTCAGAGCCAGGGCTAGAAACGGTTCCGAGCGCAGAACCGCCGGCACCTTCGCCGAGAACAGCCCCCGTCAGTATAAGTAAACCCCTCAGGAAAGAGGTAAATAATATTTAGCGCGGCTGGTGGGGGGCGGGGCGATGGGGGCTACTGCTGGTAGGCGAAAAAAAGAAGCCAGCCGCTTCTCTCAGCTCGAGAGGGACGCGCCTGCGCAGTTTGCGTTTGACGGTTGCGGGGGGGGGGGAGTGAGGAAGTTTCCGTTACGTCTGTTGTCTTTAGTGGGAGAGGGCGAAGTGAGATTCCTCCGGGGCTGATAGGTTGAAGGAATCCACCAATCGGTTTGGCGGCTGCGCCCCAGCAACAGCCCGATTTAGCCCGTTGTCCGTGGCTATTGACGGGGGAGGGGGAGAGAGACGTGACGCCGCCGCCGTGCCCAATGGACGAAGGGAAAGGGGCTGGGGCGGGGTTTGTATTCTCAGTGAACGGGGTTGGGGGAGGAGCAGGAGCCGCGTTCGCCTGGATAGCCTACGCTGTGTGCGTAGCCGTACTGGGCGAGGAGCCAGTGTTGACGTCAAGTTGACTGGTAGTTCTTCCTGCATAACCAAGATTGAGAGGGTTTAAAAAAAAATCTTCCCGTCTTCTTTAGATTTAGAGAACTTACCTAATCGGGATAGTTTTTCATTTTGTGGGAGAACTTTGAAGTATAGTTATGGGATCAAAGAGTCACTTTTTCGGGAGCAAATTCCCCCAAATCCCTTTGAATTTAAGCAGCATTGCTCCATATTAACGGAGCTCAAAACTTTTTTAAAAAAATGCTGCTGATTGTCTGTTGTTTACTGTATTTTGTCTGTTGTTTACTGAAATTTTAATTATACAGCCCCATAGAGAATAGTACAATTCTGTGTACAATCCTGTGCATACTTAACTCCTGGTGCCTTCAATTGGAATCACTCCCTAGTTAGATTGCCTCCAGATTATCCATAGTTTGTGGAAGGGATTCGAGCACATACCATAAATTTAGGTTTGCACAATTAAACCGGTTAATTGGATCTGTCACATTGGTGCAACACATCCACAAGCTGATTTTTGTGTTTGCGATATAGCAGTAGGGAAATGCACTGAAAAGTGTACATGATTAATGGGAAGATGTACAACCACTGCACAAGCAAGTCAGTATGATTTCAGAACAGTGCTCATCGTAATTTCTCAGCAGACAGATCAGAATGAATGCTAAGTAAACGGGGCATCTGGAAGAATTGCATGTTCGTTGCATCTGCATGTTTCTACGTCTGGTATTTCGACATCACAGAATCATTTAACAAAATAAAGAGTGAATGTGAAGGACAACTAACTTTGAAACAATAACTGTGAATGTAGTTAAATATATTTATGAAATTATCTTTTATCTTTGCAGTTGTTCAGAAACAGGATGGGAAAGTCCGAGAAGGTTACCATTCCTTACAGTCAACCTATTCACAGCATACACCTTTGTGACCAATCAAAGATTAACAGACCAAGGAACAAATGTAATATACCACTAAACAAGATTCCACCTTCAAAAAAAAGTGAAAATAACTTTTGGCAACAATCCATGTCACCTGAACTCATTAAAAAGCAGGAGAAAAAGCCTCTGAAAAATGCAGAAAATGTGAAATCAAAGAAACCTGTTTTTCTGACTGAAGCTAACCAAAAAGAAAACTATGCTGGGGCAAAGTTTAGTGACCCTCCTTCACCCAGTGTCCTTCCAAAGCCTCCCAGTCATTGGGTAGGAAGCCCTGTTGAATATTCTGACCAAAACAGGAAGATGATGGCAGTCCATCTAAAAACTCTCTTAAAAGTTCAAGCGTAGCTTATGGGTATTTACAGAGAGCATACCAGGAATTTGAAACCTGCCTTGTTGCAACATGAAGTGCGAAAGACTGTCAAATCTTAAATTCGCAAACTTTTACTCTATTTTTTATGGTTGTGTAAATAGTGTATATCATGTAATGTGTATATTCATATTTTGAAGTACATTTTAGTTTTGTTATGAAAGGATGAATTTTACACTGCCCACGTGGTAAGTGGTTTTTGTATATAATAACGGACACCTTCTAATGTGTGCTTGACACATGGAAAGACCTGACAAGGTTTGCACAAGGTGCTGAGATTCTGAAAGAAGAACTCATCTCAATGTTCAGATGGAAATGTGAAAACATTGCTAATGCACTACTGAAAAGTTTCACAATTTGGCACAATGCTTCATTGGATAAGAAGCGCTCATAAAATCATGAGCTTGAAAAAGTATATGGAGTTCAATTTCTCATTGGAAATATAAATTTTTGATTAGATTAATTAGCCCAGAAACTTAGCTCTGTTGATTCTCTTGATAGAGAATAGCAGAGCAAACTGCCAGAAATAATTGGCTATTTAAAAAAAAGAACTTAAATAAAACAATTTGGCCTCCCCTTACTTGGTTGTCATTCTTTTGAGTTGCTCTATCTAAACAGTAATGCTGCAGCATGAACTAAATGTTGCTGTGCTTTGTCAGTGGTAGGACATACTTTTTTTTTTATTCTAGCTTAAGATCTTCCTTACACCCTGGTCTTGCAATTACTTAAGCACCAACACAAAGTTCTCCACAATCCTTCCCAGTGATACTTGCATTTGCCTTGGAAAATATAGGAAACATAAGCAGGCAACTCTAAAATTTCATAACCGTTTTAAGAAGTCTTCTGCAGACTACTATGAAGTATTCATTGCTGAGATTCCATATTGCTAGGTGTATACAAGTACATTAAAGAACTATAAAGAAGCAAAACACAAAATGCTACTCGCAACCCTGAAGCAAACAAATCTGCCCACTGATTTCAGTAGGAAGTGGACTGCAGTACCCAAGAATGGAGGTAGAACAGTGGCTTTTGTTAAATATGTGCAAAGAATGGGGCATTACTTACTGTGACTCAGGATTAGCCCATTTTGGGGGGTATGACATAAGCTCTATTCCAAATGAAATACTGTCACCAGAAAGGAAACATTTGAAATTAAGCCATCTTTGGTCCTTGTACAAAAGACAATTAGAATATTTTCAAAAGTTAATTCATTTAATTTATTAAATGCCCCAAATAAAGCTTTTGTGGCATATTTCAATCATAGCAAAGCATACTTCACTTTACCCTGTGGCATTCCGACCTTCAGCAATAATGTATCACAGTGCAAAGTTTCCCTTCACAGTAAGAGCATAGCTATAATATATTAACACTAGAAACAGTGCCACCTTGTATTTATTTAGTTTGTACCTTGGTTCATCTGTAAAATCACTGTCTTCCAGGTCTTCAGGTGAGAACTGTGTTCTCACCTGTGGATACAGCAGTCAGGGGTTTTTATTACAGTTGGGTGATATCCAATTTAGCCATGCTCAGTGTGGACCTATTTAAATCAATTGGCAAGTACATTAATTTCAATGGGGCTAATCTGAGTATGAGTAACACTGGACAGTGCCCATCAATTATATTTACTTTCTCATAAATATTACAGGTTGCATCCAACTGTGTTACTCAGGCAATGATAAGGCTTCCATCAGCAGAATGGGAAGAGAAGCAATTTTCAGCGATTCCCACTCCCTGCCAAAGCCTACTTTCTACCTTAAATCTCTGGAAGTCTCCCAGCCCTCTGGGATATAAGATGGTTGCAGAAGGGGAATACACCAAAAATTGCTTTCCTCGTTCTGCTGATGGAAGCCTTTATCAGCTGAGATAAAGCTGAGATCATATCACCATATGATACAGCCCTGTACATTTGTATTGGAGACCAAGATAGTATTTACATTTCCTTGATACTGTGTTATATTAGTTAATTATAGTTCCAAGGAATGCCTAAGCTAAGGAAACAAGTGAAATCACAGTAAAACGCCTGTTCAGAGAAAAACAGCTCACACATCTTCCAGTATCTTAAGTTGTCCAAAGTAGTATCCAGTACTGAAAAGGAACCCATGATAGACTGCAACATTAATACCATACTACACAACCAGCTGTCTGCTCAAGATAAATCTTGAAGGTTGCCAAAATCTGCTGTTCTGGGGAATGTTAATGTACACACCAAGAGGCTGGTTCTTTTGGCCTGTCTCTTCTATGATATCTAAGGGCTTATGACGAACGCATGTTGTACATACTCCAGACAATGTTTTTCATCAAGTTCAGATACAGTTCTAATTGGGAATGTTGTAGGGACAGTGCTTTTTATGGTCATGGTTGTCTTCTCAAAGTACAAATCCCCAATCTCCTGGCTTTTAGGCTGGATTATCTTCAGAGTCTCCAACCAGATTCCAGAGCTCTCTAATGGTGGGGTTTTCCCCACTGATCTTCGTACCAAAGAAGAAATTACAGTTTACCACAGCCCCTTCTACTAAACATTGGGTGCTTCCATGTTACAGTCCCTTAGCACTACTGAGGCACTGCTTTTCCACAATGGCATTCCCACAAGGCACTTAAATATATAGCTTCATTCCCCACATTAAAAACCTAACAATGCCTGTCGCTTAGGCAAGAGCTCATGTTTCTTTACAAAATATGTTTTACTTCAGCCTTCAATTGTTCCTTATTTAGTAGCTTCCTTTTTGCCCAACCCCCCCCCCACACCCCGTGCTTAAAAAAACAAAACAACACTAGTTCTTGTCAATCTACATTGGGCTAGTACTGTGGATACATAAGAAAAACACGCACACTAAACATGCATTGCCAGAAACGGTCTAAAAAAAGCGCACTGGAATGCTGCTGGCTGACGACTTTTGAATTCTTTGTAAAAACAACAAAAGATGTTGAATCCAGACATTCCAGTGTCGAAGGCAGCAGCTTGCAGCAGTGTGGAGACAAATCATTTTATAGAGCTGAATTTGCACGGGAAGAAAGATCTCCAAGAGGAGTTGCTGCCATTTCAGGAGCAGCTTATTGCCTCCTAGGCTTCTTGTCTACTGTATCCTATCTCCACATTATTCTTTTTCCAGTTGGCATACAGCAAATATTCTATTGCATTTCTAACTGTATGCCCTTCTCTGCTTGCTTGCCGTTCCTAGCGTGTCTTCAAAACAAAAAGGAATGTACCGGTAAATAAGAGGGAGACATGTTCACAGTAAGTCTGCTGAGATGTACAAAAAGTTTGGAGCACCCTCTAGTGGATTTTTGTTGCCTTTGCCAGCTATATTGTACTACAATAAGATTCAGATCAAAAGACTTTGTTTTGGCAGACATCTCTTAGCTTTAATAAATAGGGATCAGCAACAATCTCTTTTAAATTCAGCTTTATTCAAAACAATTATGCAGGCAAAATTCCAAGTCTCAGAACAATCTTTAAACAAGAACAACTGCAAAGGATAAGATTAGCATTCTGTTCTATGTCCCAGTTAAACTGCATACCGTAACAATCAATTTCAATCCATGCTTCTGCGAAGTGATTTGACTTGCATGAATTAATCACATAGGGCATGACAAGTTAAAAGAGCAGACACTGAACCATATGCTCCAGTACATAATTTTTAGGTTGTAATTTTTTTAAGGTTAAAAATTGTCTCTTCTTTGTCTTAACAGGGTATATACCATGTTTACTCAAAAGTGTGTTTTGTTCACCAAAGAAAAGGTAAGATAAAAGTTTGCTGCATATTATGCATGTTTTTACAGGGGTAAATTCTATTTTGTTCAGTGTATCTTAATCCTAAAAAAAAAAGGTAAAGGATCCCTGACAGTTAAGGCCAGTCGCGAATGACTCTGGGGTTGCGGTGCTCATCTCACTTTACTGGCTGAGGGAGCCAGCGTTTGTCCACAGACAGTTTTTCTGGGTCATGTGGCCAGCATGACTAAGCCACTTCTGGTGAACCAGAGCAATGCACGGAAACACGGTTTACCTTCCCACGGGAGCAGTACCTATTTATCTACTTGCACTTTGACGTGCTTTCAAACTACTAGGTTGGCAGGAGCTGGGACAGAACAATGGGAGCTCACCCCGTCGCGGGGATTCGAACTGCCGACCTTTTGATCAGCAAGCCCTAGGCTCTGTGGTTTAGACCACAGCACCACCCGCGTCCCTTAACACAAACGTATACCAGAACCATTGTAATTAGGATTTTAGGACTGGCATAGAAAACTAGATCCAGAGGCGTCCTGACTTCTGCAAGCAGGATTTCTTTCTGACTTAGCTGAAGATCCTTATGCAAGGGAACTGAAATCTAGAATATTCTTTCATTTACACAGTCTTGCACAATCTCCTGTAGAAAGTCAGTCTTCCACTAGCTCATTCACAACTGTTAATGGAATGGCATCAGTGCAATAATTTCTTCCACAAGTGTGTCTCTGGATCCAGTCCATAGAGAAGTAAATGATAGAGCAGAGTGCCCCCTGGATCTGATGCCAGAATCCCTTTGGGGGAGGGTGTCTATATACTGTATATATAGATTGGGCCAGTGCATGGCTCAGAGCCATTCCCGGGAAATTAAAGCGGAAGTGGAAGATGCTTTGCCTGGCACTTTTCTTATCCTTGTTGGACTGGTCAATGCAAAGCTACATTAGCTCTCAACAGATTTTATAAGCAGCTTTGACATATATCTAAACTGAAAAACCATGATGGTAAATTATTTTTGTTTGAAAAACATATATCCCATCTTTTTTATTTAAAAAATGTATTGCTCTTATTCAAAGTCCCAGAGATTAATGTAAATAAAAATGCTGGACAGAAAGTTCACTTACGAGCTGTTGGTAAATACCGGACCATTTTCCTGGTATCTTCTATGCAGAATTGGTAAATGGGGAAGAAAAAACACCTGAAGGTGGCCAGCATAAGAGAAAAAAATTGAGAAAAAGAATGGTACTTACAGTTCAAACTGGATACAAAAACAAGAAAGGTATGAAATCATTTATGCTAGCACTGAAAGCTATGAAAATAAGTAGCATGTAAGATCCAATGGGCAAAACATCTTATGAAGAACATTCAGAACTATCAAAAATTTCCATTTTCTGCCATACAACATAAGATCTGAGAGGTGTTGGGATTACTAGCCATCCATCTCATTAAGAACATTCAGAACATTTTCATTTTCTTCTTGTACAACGTAAGTCATTTGAGAGAGTTTATAAGCCATCCATAGGCTCGTAAAACTAGCTGAGGTATTTCAGTGGGCAGCCCTTGTGGTACGTAATGGGAAGGGATGGCAGAGGGCACTTATGGGCACACCTCCCATCAAGAAATGAGATGCAGCACGAGACTTCTACAAGGGACCACCCTTTTCCAAAAGCAACACACAGCTGTCCCTTGAAATTCACAAAAAGGTATGAAAGCAACAGGTATCTTCTCAGAGGAATATGTGCAAGATTCTGTTCAGCTGCCATAGGTATCGATAGCACAATCCTCCATTAATTTCTCTCTTTAAAGCTTTCTGAGCTAGTAGCCATCAGTAGGGGCATAGTGTTCATGGCTCAGTGGTAGAAAAAGTATTTTGCATGCAAAAGCTTCCAGGTTCCATCTCTAGGCTGAAGAATCTTGGAGAACAGACCTAGGAAGACTTCCTCCAGGACTTTGGAAACTTGGTGACATACGGACTGAACTAGATTGTCCAATGGGCACCCTAGCTTAAGGAAGCTTGACTTGTTCATTTGTAATACATCTTCTGTTATCTAATTCAGTAAGTTATAGACATTTACATGTCTTGTTTTATTTCTTTTCCAGGTTTAGGATGATTCTTTTGAGTGAGGTAGGAAAGCCAGAATTTCATAATATTCCAAATGTCAGCATGTAATGGATGTAGATAGTCGTACCTTGCATCCTGAATGCCTTGGTACTTGTCCATTTTGGCTCCCCAAAATGCTGCAAACCCGGAAGTGAGTGTTCCAGTGTGTGAACACTCTTTGGAACCCGAACAACTGACAGGGCTTCCGCAGTTTCTGATTGGCTGCAAGAGCTTCCTGCAGCCAATTGCAATCTGTACCTTGGTTTCCAAACGTTTTGGAAGTTGAATGGACTTCTGGAACAGATTCCGTTCGACTTCTGAGGTACCACTGTAATGGCATTAAGATGATTATATACACCCTGGGGAGGTCATTTCGGTGCTGAACAGGTATTTGCTGTTCAATCTCTTTCAAAAAGTTCTTAACGCTGGACTTACCATTTTGCTACTGTATACTTGTGAGCTTAACTTTCTACCAAGACTAGAAACTTTCTACAAAAACTAGTTTTTGCTCATTAATAACTTATCTACAAACTTTACAGGACAAGCTGTACCTGCAACAGAAGGTTGCTGGGTAGAGTACTCCTGTTCAGGTTCTTGCCAGTTAGCAATGTACTCTTCCTTCCATCCCTTCTCTCCTAGTTTTCCATTCTTCCCCTTGTTGGATATTCTGTGTGTAAGAGAATAATTTGTTCCAGAAACAGAAAAGTTTCAAGCAGCAGCAGCAGAAGGCTGAGATTGTTTTGTCTATGTAAGGACACGCACAGGAAGAACTGATAACAATGGTTCTGTGAAACTTCTTTTAACTTGTTCAGTCTCTTGCTTGCGACTTGTGGTGAGAGCAGTGAGTCTTGGACTCTTGTTGAACTCTAAGCATGCCTTGACCACAACAGTGGTAAACGTCTGTATATATTTGTTACCAGTATGCTTTTATGCCTGTCAAGTAAACCTCTGCACTTGACTGAATCTTTATGACGTCCATGAGCACTTATTGCCTACTGTGTGTACCTTCAAACCTGAAGATGCTTCCAAGGAAGGAGCTGCGTTGAGATGTAACGGCCAAGTATAGATACACACACAGCAAAAGTGATGCTGGACCCAATCCTTCTAAATCACCCATCAGAGGTTGATGGATTGATCCAACACCTCTCACACATTCTATGGTCACTAACTGTGCTCAGTCCTCACTGTATGGTTTTTTGAGGGGTCCTCCCTTTGTCTCCCACCCAAATCTTATTTAATACACCCACAAATCTTAGCATTTCCCAGACTATGTTGCTATTTCCCTCTTGTTTCTTGTAATTCTTTTTTTTAATGTTCTGAACAATAAAAGATCTACATATGTAGTAAACTGAAAACAGAGAAAGCTACACTTAATCTTTCTTCTGCGTGTTCTGACCACTGCATGCAAGGATGAAAGTGTGCATTTTTACAAAAAATGGGGGAAAGCAAATAAATAAATCCACTCTACAGTCTGAACTGCAACAGTAGCCCAGCATCTTACTCTCTTATTCCCTATGTGCAGATCTACAATAAAACTGGGATCTCATGTCTTCTCAGTGGTGTGACATGCCTGGGATCATACAGGAGGAGAAGTCCATGCTGCAACTCTTTCCCACAATAGCCTCAACCCTCAAACATTGTGCTAATGTCGCAGGGGGCATTATTGCCAGATGAGCCCTCCTGTATGGTTCTGAACTTCTCATCCAACCTGGCACTGTGAGGAACAGCAGTGTGGAAGCAGGTTCCTGCAGTGTGGAACAAAACTAAGAACCCAATCCTAGATAAATTGTGTTGCTTTGGGCAAGTCACTCTTCCCCTATGCGAAACACTCTGCTATGCTGGTGTGCACAGTACTTATGAAGTATGTGTGTGTATGTTTTTATTTGTTTGAAAAAGGGAATGACAAGGAACTTCATGTGTTTTATTGAAAATAATATCTTAAGTTATGAAATAACAATAATGCTATTTCCAACACAAAATTGTATAATTGCTCATGAAGTGAAATGTGGTTTTACTGCCACCACAGTTACTTAATACAATGTTTGTACCATGTAACAGACATCACAGCTAGTACTATACACTTAAACACAAATTATAGGTTCCCAAACATTACTACACAATGCAAATGTAAGATATTATAAAATACAAAATATTTTCAGAATACCTTCTCTTACTTGGGTTAGACAAGCCAATAATTATTTTATACTCAATAGTTCAATAGTTTCAGGGGCTCAGAACTTTAAAATGTTTGAAGAAGGTGTCTTCTACATTAATCTCATAACACAATGACAGTTTGAAAATATATAATGTAGCAAGATTCTTACACTACAAATATTACTGTTTTAAGGGTTTCACAAAAATGTTTTGACTACACATGAAAAGCATGTGCTTAACAACTTATATTACAGTATTACAAAATGACTTTATATAACCAATTATCACTTTTTAAATTTCCATTACGTATTATTAGACTGCTTTCTACTAAACATTGGTCACAATCCAGTGACTGACAATGTGATAATCATCCACTTTGCAAATGCTGAGAGACCACTGTACAGGATCAAAGGCTGTATCTTACACATACAGCAGAATGTTTTCATAGAGTGAACTGTACTAATTCTGGTTTGTAAATAAATCACATTTTGAATGTTCCCTTATGTTAAACACTCCCTACCAATAGAAGGTAAGTACAACAGGGAGTAGATTGTAGCCAAACTATTTGCCTGATATGACTTTCTATTTTCATTGCCTTTGGGAATTATAAAAGCAGGGAGAGCATTCAAAAGTGGTATTGCCCATATGAAGCAGTACAATCTAATCCAGCCCTTTACTTATACCTCATTCTGCTGCGTATTCAGACCAGACTGAAATGCATCCCATCCCAACACACTGCCAAATCTGCATGCACAGCCTGTACGTTACTGAAGGAAAGGAAAGACTATCTGGGTACTCCTTCCCCCTCTTGCCTATCATCTATTTGGCAAGAAAATTGAGTTCCAAAAGCTTGAATGTGCTTGCAGATCTATAGATTGGGATTTTGATAGAAGTTAATTAAGATCAGTTAGCACTTCTCTTTCAACATGGAGCCCCAAATGGAAATAAATTGCTAGGCTTTTAAATATAAATTATATTTGAAAAAACATAAACTCGGAAGGATGTGAGATTCCAACTACCCTATGTTATACAAAATTTCCCATACTAGCCTGCTAATGTACTTCTCTAATCTGAAACAATTAGACCACCTGAATTTGAAATGGCATTTCAAACTCAACACACACATTATAATGCCTCCCTCAGCACCCCCACCCTCAACAAAAGACCCTAATTACCCAAAGAACATACAAGAACAGCAGACTCAGATTTGAACTGGTTATTCTTGGTATGACAATAAAGCAGGCAGAGAAATAATGCCAAAGAAAACAGCAAAATGAAGTATAACAACCTGTAGCTGCATCTAATTCATGTCACGTTAAAACGAATAGCAAAAGGCTACTTGTTGAGCAGCTCTGCCCTTTTCCAGGTGTAGATATGCAGAACAAGCCTTGCTTGCACTACAATATCTACAAAAGCACTATGTGAGAGCCAAGGAGGGCATGGCTGAATGGCTCTGCCTCTATCCCCACATTAAACAGGAGGAAACCTCTCATACAGCTTCTATCCAGCACAATGTTAAACTGACATTAGGTTCTGCCAACTGAAAGAACATGGAGCAAAGGGCAATTACAATTCTGATAAGGAAAGCTGATTGGTCTTTCAGCAGCTGAAGTTACATCACTGCCAGGACTAACGACAGCTTGCATGGATGCAGGGAGCTTAACTTGGGCACAGGATCGCCTACTATTGGGTTCCAAGTACAGGGAAATAGAATCTAGACTAGGTAAATGTTTCTTTAAAAATAAAAAATAAAATCTTAAAAGGAGTTCTGCACACTGAAGCAGGGACTGAAAGGGCACATAGCAAGACCTCTCATTTATCAGTTACCTTACATATCATATAAGCTTTGGACAATTTCTGTTCTCCTTATTTTGTGCTCATAAAAAACGGTGTTAAAGAAATAGAGGCATTAATCTTCTTCAGATACTGACTGGTTGCTGTTTCTCTGATAGAAGCTCCTAGAGTGTGAGCGAGAACTGGAATTAGTATGTTTCCGAGGGGATTTCGACAGGGATCTGGTAGCTGAGCCGGAACGTTTTGGATGTGATCGTGACTTTGTTCTCGAACCGGAACGTCTTCGATGGGAACTGGATGGTGACTTTTCAACGTATTTGGAACTTCTGTGGGGTGACTTGGATCGTGACCTTCCCCTAGAACTAGAATTTCTCTGCGGGGTGATGGATCGTCTGGGCGAGCTGGAATGCCTTGGAAGAGATTTTGAGCGAGACTTAGATTGGCTGTAAGAATGTCGTCTACGCCTTGACCTGAAAATCATCCAAAGCTCCATTAGAAGCGATATTTGATCTTCCCCTACTTTTTAAGGAACATTGTAACCCAAACAGTTTGCTTAATTTGTTTGAGGTACTGTTTGTTTGTTTTTGTAACGGTATTGTATGCCAAAAGTACCCCAAAACTTTAAAAGGAAAATTTAAAGAGTAGTTTTGAGGATTCCCGTGGTTTATGCTTCTATTCTATTCTATTTTTTTCAGACTGGAATAACAAGCTATTAAAAATTATCTATGCATTGTTACTATCTCAGACAAAATCTACTTTGTCTCAAAACTTTATTTTTTCAAACCTGGTGCAACAAGAATGAGCTCACTAGGAGTCAGTCAGCAAGATGATTTTAATACTTACATTTTAATCCAACATTTCAAATGTAGTGCCAGAATTTTGAAGCTATACTACCTCACTGCCTGCCTGCCTGCCTGAGAATAGCCAGCCACACAGCACAATTCTATGCATTTCTACTCAGCTGTAAGCCCCACTGCATTCAATGGGATTTATTACCAGATAAACAAGTACAGTATTACCTGTACAGTATTAGTGTTCAAATTATTTACAAAGGAGCCAGGATGACTGAACCTTTGCAGGACCAGCTCAAGTTTACCTTATCCTCACTGGTTACCATCACTGTTGTTCACAAATATTCTCCTGGAACATAATACACACAATCATTAGTATGCAATTGAATTTTTGTCTCATGATCCTCAGACTTACTCTTTAAAACTATCAGAATGTCTCCTGCTCCAGCCCCATGAAGAACTTCTGCTACGTGTCCTCCTTCGGCTACGGCTTCTTGACCTTCTATAGTCCATTGGAGAACACTGGCGGCGCTCCTTCGATTTCATCTGACCTGGTGCTAGAATTTAAAGCAGAACTGGAAGATCGCAAGAAAACTGCAGCTTCTTACATACTGAGCACGCATGCAATTTTAAAAACTAGAGTTTATAAGCTTGTGCCTGTTTTATTTTTCAATCTTAAGAGATATGAAAGGCAACTATCTTAAAGAAATGCTTTGCAGAATAAGTAAGTGACAAGGTGGTGTTCACTTACTTTTGCGATCACCTTGTGCAAACTGTATTTCAATTTGCCGGCCACATACCCACTTTCTATTGAGGTTATAAAGAGCATCTTCTGCATCACGAACATCTTCAAACATGACTGTCTGTTAAGGACGCTTTAAACATGCACAAAGCAAAAAATTGTATCATGTAACATAGACCAAATTACTCCAGATACTTTAAAAAGCAAGTTATTTTGATATGCCACTTAAGCTGAGAGCTGCTTCATACTTTATATTGCCACTCAAATACAGCAGAACTCCAGCAGTGTGTTTGGTTGTATATATATATATGTATGGAAGGAAGACACACAACCACAAGCACGCTGGGAAACTAGGATTAGCCACAACTCCCCGTCCAGGGTACAATGCATATTTCAAAACAGTGTTGACTCCAGAGAATGGCAAGCTCAGGCATCTGTCAGAGCCCACTGCCCTAGTCATGTTGTCATCCCCGCTTTGTTTTGCAAGCCCCATCTTTCTCAAGGGAACCCAGTAGGTGTCAAGGCCCACAAAATTCTGCAAGATGTGCATCTTTCTTTCACACTTTGTATGTGTGTCACAGCAAGTACCAGTCAGTATACCTGGATTGCCACAAAAAGTATGAGGCAGCTCAATGACATGCAGAAACAAGGTAATAATAAATGCCTTTAAAGTATAGGTGCCCTTATTCAGAAACTCATGTGTACACTGAAATGCACATGAAATTCCCACACACAGTGGTTTCCCCTCCATTTCAATGTCATGTCTGTGGGCACACAGAGTTGTTTCTCTACAGAACTGAATGGCAAAGGAATGAATGGTAGGAAGGGACTCGCTGTGTATTTTGGAGTCCCTACATCATTAATGCATAACTAAACTAAAGCAAAAATATTTAAGGTGTGCACCTTATTTGAAGGCCCTTAAACTCGACGCACTAATAGGAAATATTACCTAGATGTGGAAAATAATATTATCTAGATGTGTACTCCTAACCATATCTACTGAGGAAGTCCTACTGAAGTCAATGTGGCTTACTCTCAGGTAAGCAGCCTCAGTTCATTACTTCTGTTCTGATTTACTGCAGACATTGTTCATATCTATAAACAGCTGACTTGTTTTTCCTCCTCCTTTACTCCCAATATTTAAAACAAATAGCTGTAAATGCCACAAAAATATGTCACCAGATCATCTAAATTACTGATATGTTTCAGTATTCCAATGAAATCTATTCTGTTAGGAAAATGACTCATGGAAAAGCGAACAAATATTTGCATACAGTTCTCTTGTACCAATTTAAGGAAGCAATATTTTAAACTAAAACAGTTATAAACAAACAAATTCTTGACTGCAACGTAAGAGCTTGAGCGATAAGATACAAAAGGAAACTTTGGCAGTTACCTCCATGTCACTTGATCTTGACCTTTACTCTTTAGGGCTTGCTAGATGGACTTGACAAGGGCCGGAGAACCAACCAAATCAGACTTGGCTTTGACTTTGGAACTTGAGCAAATGTCGGAAAGCCGAAGCCTTAACTTGGTGTTGTGGCTTTGTCTTTTCCTTGAAAAAGGACTTCCCCTCTTCCAGTTTTCTTTTTATCTTTTTCCACCCTCCCTCTTTATTCCTTGAAGCTTGAACTTTAAGGTGTCTTTTGGCTTGCCTGCTTGGACTCTATCTAACCAGGTTCATTCAAACTTTGGGGTGCTTGCCAGCCACTGTGGACTGCTTTACATTTTCTGAGACAAAGAAATAAATACATTAAGTTAGGACGCAATAACAACAATGCACCTCAATAAAAAATACAGTGACATAAAGGATATTGTATATAAGCAAATCCTCTTGGGCGTCTTGTGTAGAAGTCAAGCGGAATGTATACGTCTACTACAGGGCCATACCGACCAAATTCACGACGCAAATCCTCAGGCCTGAAGTGTTTTAGAAATAAGGCAAAAAGAATGAGTGTTTCTTTATCATTGTACCTGCTTTAGCAATACCTAGCTGCAGCAGACTCATCTTGTGTATTAAGACTATTAAAGACACACTTTCAATAATTCTATCAGTATTGGGAATCATAGCCATAAATTTTGAACATATATAATTATTGAAACTAAAACGAGCTAGGAACTTATTAGTATGTTTAGAGTTCACTTAAATGTATTTTTCCTGGTATTGGATCATTCACATTGTGATTACTCTAATAGCGATTTGCAGAAATGGGGCAGACACAAAAATGAATGCCAACAATCCTGCAACTGAAAATTCTCCAAAGGCACAATTCTCTTTCTGGAACCCCTGCTTTTTTTGTCAGACTACAATATCGCTCAGGAGATCAAACACCAGTTGAAGCACACTGTACTGAAGCACACTGTACTGAGATAAACAGGTCAACAACTTGATTGAATATAATGCCACTATTTTTTCAGCATGGGACTGGGGCACCAGAAAATGAGTTTTCAGTTTAAAACAAATATACTAAAGATTCAGACATGGGGGGAAAATCATGAAAGAGCACACAGAATGGAGAAGATGAATTCAGATATATTTTCCCTCACATAAGACAAACATCCTCACATAGGCAGAAGTATCAGGAGAAACAAAAGAAATAACTTTACACAATGAATAATATTATGCTGAATTCATTGCCACTAGATATGGTGAGGATTACACAAACCCACAGAGAAAAGCATGCACAAATTTGCTCCTTTCTGTGAAATGAATAACTGGGAAGTAGGGGTGTCACTCCATACATATCAAAAGACTCCACACAAGTCAGTAATTATTGGGCACTTGTTAGAATGGATAACATCAGGTTGTACAATATAATACCTAGCTTTTTAATTATATGCCTTATTCATTGGCTGGTCTTTCAATCATAGGGGGAAAGGATAATTATTTACAATTATTTGCATATTGGGTTCTCATGCGGGAAAGAGTCTTCCACGCCCTACAAAGGAACTAAAGAAACCCTACTATGCTTGGAGAACAGGGTAAATATTTTTTGCTAGCAGACAGATATCAATTTTGCATATGAGGGAAACAATAGTGCTGCTTTTTTGGTTTTTAGATAATGCATTGCTGTGTGATGCTGGTCTGATATTAGAAGAGGCCTTCCTAATGTGAGAAAAAAGGAGGAATACCTTTTTAATATGCTGCTTGCCATTTCTATTTATAAGTACATATATTAAAGATAATGTCATGTTTTAATATTGCTGCCCAGTTAATTGGGGCACTTTTATTCAATTAAAGAGTTACGAAAGTGATTCATCTAACTAATTAATGGTTTAAATGCTGCAGTCCTAGCTGTATTCTGCTATCTGAATAAACTTTCCCTACAAAGTGCTCCCTACTGAAGAGAGGAATCTCATAGCTGAAAATGGGAAGACTTTTTAGCAAATATTTTTTTTTAAACCCACAAAACTACTGAAGCCTGTCCAAGACAAAACAAAAAAATGTAGAAGGCAAGCAAATGCAATGGAGGAGAGGGCTCCATAACTTTAATAGCTAGCTGCAACTATCAAAATTCACTGCCCTGCTTCATTTACATCTTGTCACCTTATGTGGCGTTCCATTTAATTTCATTATTGGGGTCGCAAAGTGGCAGGGAGGAATTGACTGAAAACATGCTTTTAAGTACTCAGATAAAAATAGCTAGACAGGATACATACATACATACAGTTCAGTTGGTTAGAGCATGGTGCTGTTAATGCCAAGGTTTCAGGTTTGATCCCTGTATGGCAGTGGTTCCCAATTAGAGGTCTGGAGAACGCACCCAGGGGTCCGTGGCCCCATCCCTTGCCTCCCCCTCAATTAATTTTTTTGTTATTTTTGCATTGTAATAACAAAAAAATTATGATCTGTTTGTTTTTTAGTATACCTAAAATCCTTTGCTTATTTGGGGCCACCCCACATTTTGTTCAAAAAATTGTTTTGCAGAGGTAACTACCATAGAGTTATCAAAATTTTCAAAAGTAGGGGGTCTGTGGCTTGGCTTTTGAAAAATAGGGTGTCCTGAGTAATTAGCTAATTGGGAACCACTGCTGTATGGGACAGCTGCATATTCCTACATTGCAGGGGCTTGGACTAGACACTAGAGGATCCTCAGGCTCCCTTACAACTATCTTTCTATGATCTATGATCATTTTATTTGTATGCCACCTGTCCATAGTTAAAAAACCATTCTTAAGGTGGCTTCCAACATGAATAAATTTACATAATTACTAATACAGTGGTGCCCCGCAAGGCGAACGCCTCGCAAGACGGAAAACCCGCTAGACGAAAGGGTTTTCCGTTTTGGAGGCGCTTCGCAAAACGAATTTCCCTATGGGCTTGCTTCGCAAGACGAAATGTCTTGCGAGTTCCTGCGGGTTTTTTCCCCTTTCCCCCCCTTTTCCTAAGCCGCTAAGCCGCTTATCAGCTGATCCGCTGATAAGCCGCTTATCAGCTGATCCACTAAAAGCCGCTAAACCGCTAATAGCGCTAATCCGCTAAGCTGTCAATGGGCTTGCTTCGCAAGACGAAAAAACCGCTATACGAAGAGCCTCACGGGATGGATTAATTTTGTCTTGCGAGGCACCACTGTATAACAAAAGATGACAAAGACCTGGATAAATGGGTAACGCTTATGATGCAAAAGTTCTGGGCTAAATGTCTAGTTGAACATATCTCAGGCAACAGTGGTAGCAAAGGTCTCATACTACTGTGGTCCCTGACAGATAGAATAGACAGTACAGTCATACCTCGGGTTACAGACGCTTCAGGTTGAGCTTTTTTGGGTTACGGACCCGCCGAAACCCAGAAGTACCGGAATGGGTTACTTCCAGGTTTCGGGGGTCACGCATGCGCAGGAGCGATAAATTGCGTATAAGCACCGAATTGCAACCTACGCAGACGCGCCACTGTGGGTTGAGAACCTGCATCCCGCACGGATCACGTTCACGACCCGAGCGTCCACTGTACTGGCCTAGGTGGAACATAGTCTGTGGCAAACTTTCAAGCCACGTAACTATAACCCACAGGGTGCCTGTAGGACCACATCGCTTGTTGGCACCTTTCTGTCTGACAATGGAGTGCCCTTCTGGGGGTGAAATCAATG
This sequence comes from Podarcis cretensis, assembly GCF_951804945.1. NCBI lineage: Eukaryota > Metazoa > Chordata > Lepidosauria > Squamata > Lacertidae > Podarcis > Podarcis cretensis. The sequence continues at coordinate 81,983,979 of NC_137172.1, read as the reverse complement.
TGCTGCATTGGCAGCACCCAAGTGACCTCTCTGGGGCACAACCCTGGGCAGTGTGTATGGAGGTCCATGTCATCTCCTAGCAAATGCCTAGGAACCAATTCCTCCTCCTCCACGCCCACAGATTAGCCAGAAAGCGACACCCTGTACCCAAGCGGTGGGCGGGGGGGGGGGGGGAGAGAGGGAGAGATACTGCTATAAATATCATTGCACTGCTTTTCCCAGGACAGGTTGCCCTCTGGGAACGAGATCAATTTTCATTTTCTTCCATAACAAGGAGGGTGTTTCAAAAAACAACCCGGGGCCTGCTGCCCTTTATACCCCGCCTTTCCGGCAAGTGGGACCGACGGCGGATAACAATGGAAACAATTTTAATTTAAAAAAAGAAAAAAGTCGATAGGAAAATGTAGCGGGTGGCTACAGTTTTACTTGGCCCATAGAGCCACGCTGTGCACATCTTCGCGCACACCTTTCTGAGGAGCAGCCCGCCCCGAGAAGAAAGCGCCCCTTCTACCTTCCAGGGACCCACACCCAGCCCCTTATCTGCCTGTTTCTCCGCTGGGCCTCAGCCATTTTACACACAAAAAACCACGTTTCCCCCCAAAAGGGGAAGCGGAAAGGCCTTGTTCTCTCTCCCCCCCCCCCCCGCAGAGGCCCAGCATCCTCGCAGGAGGCCTCCGCCCCGGGCAGGTCCCCGTCGCCCGCCCCTCGGTGCGCTCAGGCCGCCTCCCTCGTCGCCTCTGCTTACCGGGTGGCGTCGGCCACGTTCCTGACGAAGAGCGAGGTGTTGGGAGGCCGCGTGTAGCGGGACATGGCGCCGGGGGGCCCGGGGACTCTCCTCCCCACCGAGACGGGGGCTGGGCAGGGCGAGGCGCTCTCCGCGCTCAGCCGCCGGAGAGCCTGAGATGGAGGCGGCGGAAGGGGAAGGGGCCGGAGGTAGGAGCTGCAACGGCGGCAGCCGGCAGAGACCAGAAGGGGCGGGAACAATGGAGGAGGGGAGGAAGAAGAAGCAGCAGCAGCAGCAGCGAGCGCTCTCCCCGCGGGTTGCTCGACCAGGGACCACAGCGGAGGCCGCTCGCTGGGCTCGCCGAGGGAAGGGCGCCGCCGCCGCGGGAAGGTTTGCCGCCTTCAGCAGGCCCCAAGTTCACTCCCTGCTTTCAAGGGGTGTCAGGTAGCGGGATCATGGACCGCTCCTCCTTTCTCGCCTTTTTTTTTTTTTCCTTTTGGAGAAAGGCGAGGGCTGCTGAGGCGCTCCAGTTCCGCTGCCTGGAAATGTAGAACTGCACACAATCGACGCGCTTACGCTTCCAGGAAAGGCAGCTGAGCTGAGAGAAGTGACCGGTCTCACATTTCAATAACCCACAGAAGGAGCTAGTGCAATAATTCTATCGTTTGGAGAAATGGGCTCAAGAGCTGAAGAGTCTCTGCCTCAGCTTTATTTATGTCCACACTCAAGCTAGGGCTTTGTAGGGGAATCGAGATGCGGCTCAGGTGCCAAGATGGGAGCATCTGGAGCATCAGTAATGCATGGGAGATAAGTTACGGCTTTGCTTCTGGTTTTGAACCATGTATCAGAGCAGAGGCATGGGAAACTGTCAATAACACAAGTGTTAAGAAAGACATATGCTTCTGAGTTGCTGGGAACTGCAGGAGGGGAGGGTGCTCTGGCGCTTAGGTCCGGCTTGCAAGGCTTCCCACAGGCAGGACTATTCTTACGTTCTTAAATGCCACTGCATTGTAATATTAATGCCAAGCCATCTTTAATACCTTTCCATCATTTGGGGCTATCTGAGATATAGAACATTATATTCGCCATAATAGCTTCCATTAATTCATATCTCATAAATAGGATGGAGCAGGTTAGCCAATGATGAAGTGGCAGCAGTAGAAGTTGTAGAAATAGCCTGCTTGCCCTTTAATGACACCCCTCATAAACCCAAGGTGGCCACTTCACTCTGATTCATAGTCTTATTTATTTATTGCCCACCCCTTCACCCTAAGGTCCCAGGGCCATGGTAGAGATGGCCCAGATTGTGGAAGGACCTGATTTAAAGCACATACAAACATCATGCCAACTGTGCATTGTTGGCCTCAACTGCTTTAGCCTGTTTATTATTATTATTGCCAGCAGGAAAACCACAAGGCTTAATGGAAATTTATTTATCCGTTGCATTTTTATACCACATTCTGCCAAGGCACTCAAGGTGACTTCCAACCTTAACCTTCAAAAAAAGGGTATAAAATATAGAATACTATCAGGCCAACAAGTCCCTTCAGGAGCTGATAGCATCAGCTGTCTGGTCTGGGTTTCTGCCTTCCCTCAGGGCATACAAGTCTTTAGGTAGCTCTAGGAAAGGAGTGCCTGGCGTGCTCTGGTCCATGGGGTCACGAAGAGTCGGACACGACTAAACGACTAAACAACAACAACAAGGAAAGGAGTGGCAGACAGGAGTGCCTGGCGTGCTCTGGTCCATGGGGTCACAAAGAGTCAGACACGACTAAACAACAACAAGGAAAGGAGTGGCAGACAGGAGTGCCTGGCGTGCTCTGGTCCATGGGGTCACGAAGAGTCAGACACGACTAAACAACCACAACAAGGAAAGGAGTGGAAGACAGGAGTGCCTGGCGTGCTCTGGTCCATGGGGTCACGAAGAGTCGGACACGACTAAACAACAAGGAAAGGAGTGGAAGGAAGGAGTGCCTGGCGTGCTCTAGCCCATGGGGTCACGAAGAGTCGGACACGACTAAACGACTAAACAACAACAAGGAAAGGAGTGGCAGACAGGAGTGCCTGGCGTGCTCTGGTCCATGGGGTCATGAAGAGTTGGACATAACTAAACAACAACAAAGGAAAGGAGGGCCTGCTCCAACAGTGCCCTCAGCATCTTGCCCACTGATGGTTCCTTTAGGAGCCAATTATTACAGACTTCCTGGCCTGGGGTTCTCTTCTGCCTTCCCTTAGGCACATTAAGTAGTCCCAGAGAAGGGAAGAAAGGCTTAAATGCCTGCTAGCTTTGAATACAAACAGGAAGGAGAAGTCAGATTTAAATATAATTTTCATCAAATCTGGCAATGGGATGGAGAAGCCAGAGAGACTGTGAACTGCACAGCAACATATCCTTCAGTGTTGACCTCACTGAATAATGGAGGGGAAGCACGTTTTCATGTCTATTCTAGTTGTATATAATCATAGGGAGGACCTGGTTTTTCTTGTTGAGACATGGGATAGGGACACCCAGCCCACTCCCACGTATGTTTATTCAGAAGTCAGTCCCACTGTGTTTAGTAGAACTTATTCTCAAGTAAATGTGGATATGATTGCAGCTTTAGTGAGTGAGGTTTTACTGCTTTAATAATTATCATAAAAATTGTATTTATAACATAAATGTTGCATAGTGGTTAGAATGTTAGGTGAGGACTGGGGAGATCCAGGCTCAAATCATTGCTCAGCCATGAACTGTAGCCTTATTCCTTCAGAACCTCACAGGGTGACCTTTTGCCAGTCATTCTGCTCTCTCAGCCTCACAGGGTTGTGGTGAAGTAAAATGGAGTTAGGGGGGAGAACTGTGTATGACATGTTGAGCTCCTTGGATGAAAGGAGGGGGATAATTTTAATAATTAATAGATGCAATTTAGGTATGCTAAATGTTTGTTTTCTTTTAAATTATTTTATATGTCTTGGCTCCGCCTTAATTAAATATATATATAATTTTTTTAATCATTGCTGAAACTTGCATGCATCCCTGTATTCTGCTGTTCTTTTCATCTTTCCATTAATCCTAACTAGGCAGGTTATTCAGCTGTTAGTGCACAAAATTCAGGGTAAACAATGCAGTGCTTAACTTAATCCTTTCTCTCCTTTTCATACGGCTTTTATACCATAAATTTTGATTAATGTATAGTCACTGTTCAACCTCTGAAGCAAACAGCTCAGTTTTTATCACGTTTACTTGGATTTGAGACCCATTATAATTATTTCTCTAATGCACTTAAATTTATCAACATTTCAAACAGAACAAATATTCCAGCACTCTCTCTTATTAAAATAATGTGATACACGTGTTGCGGTTGTTAAAAATAGTAAGCCAGCTATCAGAAGATACAGCAGGAAACTACTGAGATACTAAATGTATCTTAGCATAATCTCTTATTTATAGTCTGTGATGTCAATTAGAGCCTGAATATATATTAATTTGTGGTTTGGAGGATGTTTTATATTATTGGTATTTAAGCCAAAAGAAAGCTGAACTTCATGTACAGCTGCAATCCAAGCATGTTTAGAATTATTACTTACCATTATTGCCAGGATAGGCGCATTTTAGCAAATACGGTATATATTTCTTAAAGTGAGTCAATCAGCCCATTAAAATTCACTGTCATAAACACATGCTGCAATAAACTGAGCAATAAAGAAGTATCCTGCTAGAATGGGGATTTAGAAAGGATTGATTTCATTTGTTTGAATGATGAATGGCAATATATATTAAGCCTGTAAGAACTTGACTGATTCCAGGTGGAAACAGTTTAGACTTAGTAGGTGATTTACTACCAGAAGAGCTCTGCTGAATAAGATGTTTATAAATATGATACAACATTAGCAGTTAAAAAATATTTGTTGCCATGTCAAAACAGCCTACACTCTGCTCCCGCTGCCCCAGCGATACTTCCTCGGCCATTGTCCCCTTTGCTTGCTTGCCCTATCTCTTTTTATATTGAAGGTATATCTGTTCTGATGTCCAAGTAGGTCTGTGCTGGCAGAGGACCGATGTCCCCTCTGGCTGCCACTGCCTTTCTAACATTGCAGAAGCTCTGGAGGATCATTTTAGGCCTTAAAAACCTGAATTCTGCAACCCATCAACACCCTTCTGGAAATTCAACTTCAGCATGAATGTGCCAGTATGTTAATAGTCTTTCAAATTAGATGCAAAACGGGAATGTTCATAAACTGTCAAAACTTGTGAGGTTAAGTAGGCAGGAAGTTCTGGGAACAGTGAGAAACTAGGGGACCACAGCTCATACGGACTGTAAAGACAATAGGATGAATAGGGTGGTGGTCTCATCAAGGGAACATGTGACAAAAGTAGGCTAGGAAGAACTGGGAGGTGAGGGGGATATGAATATTAATTTGACACAATCAGTCAAATTCTTGGTATAAAACTCTTGCAGGTAATTTACATGCGATCTAAACTGCTACTGGTTGGTTTCAATCAGCAATCAATTGTATTTCAGCCACTCTTCATTTGACTTCAGCAGGCTCAAGACATCCTTGGGGACAGAAGCAGGCACTTCTATTTTAAACAGACACACCAAAAGCTTTTTGCTATGAACAGATTAAGCCATGCACAGCTAAATACTTAATGAGACTTGTGAGGGCTGCATTAAACTTGATCTCCCGGCCCTTATGACCCTAACAGATGGTGGTTCTGGTAGACCAATGGAAAGTTGCAGAACTTCATACACCCACCAGCATAAACATACAGATGTTTATTTGATGCAGTACTCTTGATAAAAATACACTTGACTCCTGGAAGACAAACCTGATTAGACTTAAGTATACACTTGCCAGCATTTCTTCAAAGTCCTGAAACAATACAGATTCTCAATAGTATCTTTCAATGTTGATTCTTTTCTGTTTGTGTTATGTTTAATGTTGTGGTACCTGAATACGAGAGATGTGAAAATTGCGTATAAACACAGCTATACATAAATTTTCACAAACCACTCTATCTGTCTCTTATCTATCTTCATTCGGGTACCACAACAGTAAACATAATATTGACCCAATAGCCTAGTCCAGAAATAACCTTTTTTTAACCTCTGTCCCTGGTGGTTGAACAATGCCCTGTATCGAGTTACTTCTAGGAAAAGAGGTAGGATTAGGTTTCGGTGTTGATCCTCGGCTCAGGTTAAACCCTATATATACACCTGAGCAACAACACTTGGGTAGCTTAAGCAGCACGCAGCGGCAGGAGCTGTTTTCCCTTTTAGAACTATTCGCGGAGTGTTAAAGAAAAGCGACTACTTTTCCCAGCAAGCTCTGCGGAAGAAAGTCCCGGCTAGGGCTGCTAACCGAGGCTATATAAGCCCTTCGGGCGGCGCGGGTTTCAGACATTTGCCGGTGGCTGTCGTGGTTGCGAAGCCGGTGGCGGCTCTTTTCCTTCTGACGCTGCAGCGCGCCGTTGTTGTTCCCGTTGATTCTCCCTTAGAACGAGCTCCTTTTCCGATGAGGCCGAACGAGGCGTCCGAGGCGCGCCTGGAGGAGCTGAAGCGCCGGGCGGCCGAGTGCATCGAGGCGTCGTCGGAGCGGCTGGCCGAGCTGAGCCGCGAGATCTGGAGCCGGCCGGAGCTGGCTTACGAGGAGCGCCAGGCGCACGACGCCCTCGCCCGCTTCTTCGCCGGCCTGGCCCCGGGGTCCTCGCCGGCCGGCGCTTGGCTGGTGCAGCGCAGCTACAAGCTGGAGACGGCCTTGCGGGCGGACTGGCAGTGGGGCGGCGAGGGGGACGCCGCGGGGGCTGCTCCGACCGCCGCCGCCGCCGCAGCCGAGGACGGGCAGAAGGCGCCCCTCCGTCTGGGCTTCTTGTGCGAGTACGACGCCCTGCCGGGCATCGGCCACGCCTGCGGCCACAACCTCATCGCCGAAGTGGGCGCCGCCGCCGCGCTGGGCCTGAAGGGCGCCCTGGAGAGCCTCCGCCCGAGCGGAGCCGCCGACGGACCGTCCCGCCACGTCCCCGCCGTCAAGGTGCAGGGTGGGTGGGGGGAGAGGGAGAGAAGCTGCGCCCCGCATCTCCTGCCTTCAACCCACAACCTTTCTGAGCCCCCTCTTTTTTCTTTCCTTTTTTTTGGGGGGGGGCCCCGCTGGGACGCTGCTGTAGTTCTCACCATGCCCATTCTTTGCGTCTTGTTTTCGCAAAGTGCCCTAGAAAGATCTCTGGAGGTGTATATGCAACTTGTAAACCTGTGGGTAAATAAAGACCCGTAAAGAGAGTGCCACGTCCTGCACCCCGGGATGCTTTGGTATTTTGCTGCTCTTCCTGACCCACTTGTCACCTTTGCTTTCAGGTCACCGTGTTGGGCACCCCTGCCGAAGAAGACGGAGGCGGCAAAATCGACTTGATCAAAGCTGGGGCTTTCGATGGTCTGGACGTTGTTTTCATGGCCCATCCATCCCAAGAAGATGCAGCATATTTGCCCGACGTAGCAGAACATGAGTGAGTAAACTGGAATGGGAGGCATTGTTTACTTGGCCATTGTAACAAGCCTTTCACTTTTGATCCACTTTTGTGTTACTCATTTGGCTTTCCAAAGGGCACTTGGAACAATTTATGTAACGTTCTGCTGCTGTTTCTAATAAACCGCTAATGAGCACGTGGTGCTTGTGTGGAGCTGTCAAGCGAAACAAGTTTCTACTTCAATTAACTTGTATTACGTGAGGTTTGAGTTTTTATACCATAACCGTTAATTCATTATCCTAAAGGGCCCCAGTAAGAAAAGAAGGCTGGGTGGCATTATGAAACAGCTCCCAAGGCCTCTTGTGCCAAAGGTCCTGTTCTTTCTCACTATGCTGTCCAGAAGAAGCTCACCCACAATTCTCCTACGTACTTTTCTTCTTAGCTGTGTACTGGGGAAAGTTGGGGTGATGTGTGAGGAAGATATGAGGACCTCCAAAGCCAACCTGCTCCCAGTAACCAGTACTTCAGTTTGGGTGATGGAGTCCATGCACAGAACACAGGTCCATTGGTCTATCTAGCTCGCCTTGCACTACCTGGAGATGCAGGGGATTGAACCTGCAATTTCCTGAATGCAAAGCAGATGCTGTGCCACTGAGTTACTTCCCATCCTCCTTAAGCAATATCCTACCCAGTGATCTGCCAGCAAGTTTTAGTTCCAGAACTGCTACTCTCTACATGTTTTTTACTCCCCTGGTTGTTGGGAGGAGGGGGCAGATAGAGCCTCCATCTAGAGTTGGTCCTAAGATCTTCAGTTATTGATCTTATTCTATATATTTACAATTATATGCACATTCTGAGTAAAGTATTGCATGCAAAATTATGTCACTTATGTCACTTTGTAGTGAATTACAGCAGGGCTTCATTTTCAGGGACTTTTACGTATTTGAAACATATCTTTATTCAACATCATCTTATTCAAGTTGTCTAATGAGCTTCTGTTTTGTTTTGTTTTTAAATCAGTTGGACCAGTAGCTAGGTAACCCTAACAATGATTTTTTAATTTAGCTCAAGGTATAAATTTCATTTCCTGATGTGTGATAGCGTTCATGAAACTGCCAACTTTATTGGAATAGGAGATGCTGCAGTTTAACAAACACCCTTCCACCCACAATTTGTTTTACTCTTTATACACATTTGTTAATATATTTGAACAGAACCATTATTGGGACTAGAGTTGGTGCTGGGTGTTTTTGAAGTCATTCTGTTTAGTTGGAAGCAATTCTGGTTATACAATATTTCTTCATGTGATTATTAAAGGAGTTTGTTTCAGCTGATCTCATTACCGAACATCTCCAGAAATTAGATCTGGTGTTTGCCTGCAATGTAGACCTAAATGTCTTGTGACTCAAAGCTGTACAGTGGAGTGTTAAAAACTTTTATATTTCCTTTCACATTTCTGCAAAGATGACCACACATAGGCATATTAAGAACAAGTAGAACTGATGTTCGGCTGTATACAATTAAGATTGTATATAGAATTGAATACAGTGGTACCTCTGCTTACGAACTTAATTCTTTCTGGAGGTCCGCTCTCAACTCGAAACCGTTCTTAACCTGAGGCGCGCTTTCACTAATGGGGCCTCCTGCGGGCCTCTGGAGTGCGATTTCTGCTCACATCCCGGGGCAAAGTTTGCAACCAGGAGCACCTACTTCCAGGATAGCAGAGCTTGTAACCCGAAGTGTTCGCAAGGAGGACGGTTCGTAACCAGAGGTGTTACTGTGCATTGTGCTTTTCTTAAAAGTTTCTGGCAGTTAACACACCAACCCAGAAATGCAGAGTGCCCCATTCCTCTTGGTATTCTGTTTTTTGACTGCCTTTCTGCCATAGTGAAGTTCACACCCAGGGTATGATGGCTATGTTGACATCTCAGTAGCCTTCTGTATCAGGAAAGCAGTGGTGTGTTGCAGATATTGCAATGACAAACAACGTATATTTGTAAAAAAAAAAAAAAATCCTTTGCAAAAGTCGTGATTTTCACCCCAATTTGTTTTTTTGTTTTTTTTAATAGAAAGGCTCATCCTAAGCCACTCAGGGCACCTTTTGTGACTGAAGAGCAGGATAAAAATGCTTTAAATAAATAAAAGGTGTGGCTTCATTTCACCACCTAGCTCTCATTGGATCACTAGTAAATATTACAAGCTTCAAGTGCCTTTCCTCATCATTGTTAGAGATGGCTTTCCATTTTTGAAGTGAGCTGACCAGCACAGATGATTTCTTGTGACTAGAGATGGAAGAACACTTCCTCACTTCTTTTGAAAACCACACAACATCTTTATAGAGACTAAGATGAGATTCCTTCCCCTCTTGACCCCCAATATGTGTGGTAGGGATGTTATCCCTTCATAGAAATTTAGTACAGTTTTTTCAGTATGTCTTGACTTAATCTTCCTTTGTTCTTCATATTGAACAGAATGGGCACAAAATCTAATGCCAGAAGCTATGAGCTTTATAATTAATTGTGGTCTCATGTAACAGATTACTTTACAGTAGAATTACAGTACTAATTCTAATGTTTTCACGTCTTCTCCTGCAGGTAATTCATCAAGTAAAAACACAGCCCTTTGAATTGTCTCCATTTGCAGAACATAATCTTTTTTTCCCTCCCTGGATGCAGTACACCTGGTGCTTGATCCTCTACTCCTGCACAGTAATAGCAGGATTAGCGGGAAGGGAGGTGGTGGACATCAGTATATGAAGACCAGCTGGAAACAGAGCTCTGTTGAAAGTGTTTACTTTCAGATGCTTTTTGTATTCTTAGCTTCCATATCCCTGCACATACCAAAACAACTAGTAGGAAAGTTCTACGCATTTACTTCTCAAAATTGCCATTGTAGTAATAGGGATATGTTATTTTTGATACATGGGGCAGTATTGAACTTACAGTACAGTACTGAATTATTGCTTAGAAGTTCAGAGCTCGTTGGAGATTTCCAAGAGAGAACTGTACAAAGCAAGTTTTTGAATGCTACTCATTTTAGGAATTTATACCCCACCTTTCGCATCCATCTCAAACTGGCTAGCACAATTTTTAAAACGTAGCAGCAAATAAAATTGAGTCAGAAAATAACACTTAAAGCAGTGATCCAATTAAAAGGGTGGTGTGTATCATAACAGGCCACCAAATGCCATTACCATTCCAAGCAGACAGAACAGATTTGCCCAAATTGTAATGATGAAGGAACAGTTGAACATATCTAAGAGGAGAGTTCCAGCACTGAAAAGGCACTTCTCCCACTAGTCACTCACCTAACTTCAGGACGCACAGAGAAAGGCCTTTGACAAATAATTGATGGATTCTATCCTAGTTCTTGGGCCAGGCTACCTTAAGTATTTTTACCCATTTTTCTGTTGAAAAGGCTTCCAGAGCAGATGACATAAGATCAGTAGCAAGATGACCTGCTCACAGGCATGCAGTCTGAAAGACAGTGATATTCAGTGATAGTCATAATATGCTGTAGACCCACTGACAGCAATGGATTTTAGCCCGTTTTAATGGGTCTGGTCTAAGTATGGCTTAGTTGGGTATCACTCACATCACAGAAGGGAAAAGAGGATGCATAGGGAGGGAAGAGGAAAACAAGCAAACTCGGCTACCAATTTTTGCCAATACATCATACCTCGGTGAGAGGAGCTGTAGGATTTCATGATTAGCATTTCTATGTTCAACAGCAGTGTTGAATCAACATTTCCAGTAGCTCTCAGTAGACTGCTAGTATAGACCTTTTAACTATATATGCATAAGGATGGAAGAGCACTGGCATTCTGAGCTTAACAACAGTATTCCCTATGATTCAGTTGGGACAGAAGTATGATTCTCTTGTTTCTCTTATCTATAGCATTTATGCTGCTTCTCTATCCTACTTTATATAACTTATGCTACTGAACTCCATAGCCTGGCATGACCCTGAAAGGCTGGGCTGTCTTCGGATATAGCTTTATATGTTTCACCTAGCATGTATTGCTGGGGTTATGTTTGGGTCATGTTGGAAGTGGATAGTGCTGATACACAGCATATCCACATTTATTTAACAATGTTTTTATAACTCTTGATTCTAGGAAAACCTCAGCAACAAATATTCTGCACTCTGGAAAACTGTTTGCTGAATTCTTCATAGTTTTTGGTTGGGAAATGTGTCAAGTTTGTCTTCACACAGGACATTGCAAACTGCTGTCTTTACCTTTGGCTTTTGTGTTTGTCCTAACCTTTTCGTTATAATTTCTGTCAAGTTTTATTAAACACATATCAGTGTATTTTTGAACAAAGTCTGCACAGTCTCCAAACTTGGCTGCAGCCAAAGAAGAATAGGTTTGCAACAGAATAACTCACACACCCTAGATGATAAATGACGCTTTGAAAATGAAGCCATGTAAGCAAAAAGCCTATGCAAGGATCCCGTGTAATGCGGGACATTTGGGATTGTTTGCTCACAGTTCATAGTGTGCTTAATACCTGTTTCTAATTAATGATTTTTAATACTAAGCCTCAAGTAGTCATCTTACCTAAGTGTAACTCAAGTTTCCCAAGGTCAGAATAAAGTCATCAGATGTACATATTTAGACTCTTGAGTAGTTGCAATTTGTTGCAGCTGGTTTCATATCTTTATAGATCTCTTAAGATCTTAGGAAGAATATGATATATGCCAGAATATGATAGATAACCAGTGTGGTATTGTGGTTAGAGTGCCAAATCTTCACTTGGCTGTGAAGCTCACCAACTCAGCATAACCGATCACTTGGGGTTGTTGTGAGGGTCGTCTGCAGAGAGAGAAACACCTACATCCCTTTGAGCTCATTGGAGGACAGGTGGGATATAAATGTAGTAAATACATACATAAATAAATAAATACAAGAGGACATTTACTAATCTTTTGATCCCAGCAGGTTTTATAGGCCAACGTTATAACGGTGCTAGTTCCTTGAACTCTAAATTTTTCATGCTAATTTTTTAACATTGCTTTTCAAAATTCAGGTCTTACTTAGTTGTGATTAAATTTTAATTTAGGATTATGTTGGTTTGAACACAGTTCTTTTTCATGAAAATAAACAAGGCAAGGTTTTTAAATTTGTCAGGGATACTGCAATCTGTATAATTCAATTCAGTGGCAGAGCTGGCCATCATCTGATCTTTTTAAATTTAGAAAATGCAGTGTGTTTTTTTTGTTTTTTGTTTAAAAAGGTAGAAAACACTGCAGCAGTTATTCAATATTATTGCTAATAGTAAAGCATCTGTTGTGTTCTATCATCCTGACAAACCAAATGGTTCTGGCTAAGGCAGCTCAGAATGCATGGAGCTCCTCCATTGAGAATGGTTCCCCCCCATTCAGTGGATGAACCATGTATAAATAAACATTTATGTGTACTTCCTTCTCATGAGATGCTTGAATTGTTCTCTATTTGGAAAGGATCTCTGGATGAGGACAATTGTGTTGGGTATTGTAATTGAGGGGAGGTGGTGAACTGAGTTGTCAGGAAATCTCACACCAGTTGATTGTAGTTTGTTATTTGATTCACGCCTTTTGAAAATGTCTGTTTTCTTAGTTGATTTGTTAAGATATTTCTCTACCAGACACAATTTATTTCTGTCTAATATACTAATATTCTTTATTTCCACAGAAGTTAGTTCCTGTCTTGTATGTACCTTAATTTCAGTACACGTGGTCCATATAAATGTCAGACTTGGTTTTGTGATGACAAAGATCAGCTTTGAGTATCAAAGCTCTGTATTGAATACCTCCTACTCTCAAAACATGTTGGTCTGTTTTTCCAGCAATTATCTTTATAGAGGATTGAGGTTAAAAAAAAGCAAACCCCTATATTATAGCATAGGCCTTTATCTCATTAGAACTTAAGTTCGTTGAATGAATCCAAAGGGATATTTTTCCTTTCAAAAAGTGTTTAAAAACCAGTGATGGCTTTTATTTCCTAGTGTGACTGTGAAATACTATGGAAAAGCTTCTCATGCTGCTGCTTACCCTTGGGAAGGAGTAAATGCATTAGATGCTGCTGTTCTTGCATACAACAATCTGTCAGTTTTAAGACAGCAAATGAAACCAACATGGAGAGTTCATGGTGAGATGTTCATTAAATCTTATGTCCAGCAAGTAATACTTCAGGCACTGTTTTATAATGTATCTGGCATGTTAACATTAAAATGAAAATGGCTGTTCATGTGTTTAGTTTTCCGATAAATGTTCAATCTGTTGGTAAAGTTGAAAGTTCTTTAAGAGCTATACAACTTTGGTATGGATATGTTCACTTAATAGACTTTGGTCATGTTTTCCCAAAGCAATATGTCAGGGTTGTTTGCTTAAGAAATCATATTGTGTGAGCTGCATCCTGGTGTATGCAGCCCATAGGTAATTGAACCCATATAGCAAGATGTCTGAAGTTTGGATTGTGATTTGTTTCACCCTAACAAGCTATGTTTACTTAGTTTGTTGTTGGCAAATTCTCGCTTGTTAGGGAGAACAAACCATGAACCCAAGTTTGGATGTTGTTCTAAGCTGATTTTATCTGCTCATACCAGGGGTGGTGAGAGCAGTCAGGCTCCATGTATGGTTTAATTAGCCAAGGTTAATGAACGTTCATCAGATGGTGATTGGTGTTGAGTATTATGATGGCAGACACCTGCAATAATGTGTATTGTAACAGCGAGTCTTCACACATTTGTTTTCCCCCAAATGTGGGTTATCATACCCTGGCAGTTGGTGCAGCTCTCTATTTCTCCTTCCATCTTTTTTATGCTTTGGGGATGCTTATAGGATCTGCTCCTCACCCTTAGTCAGAGGTTAGAATGCATGCTGTGCTAAGCTTGTGTCATTCAGATGTGTAAAGCATACGAGTTACACACTCATAAGTGTCTGTAACACAAGCTCTGCAGTTCATGCAACTGATACATTTATTAGTGGAGTCCTGGAAGAGGTGATGGTTATATAATTGAATGCTCAAATAGCGTTCCAGTTTAGCTTTTCTATTAAGTGCTAGTTAACTATATATAGCAATTATTGTGAGGATGAGGCACAGTTTTGTAAGCTGCAAGGCTGAAGTGCTATGGTCCAGTAGCATGTAGTCTACTGTTTGTCTATACCTGACCATAATAATATGGGTCTAACTGTAGAAGGATTTCTAGTTTATACAACGTTGTTTAAAAATATGTGGCAACTAATCTAGACAGCTAACCAAAGGGATCAAATTAGCCATAAACACTTGCAATTCATTAACTTGACTGAAGTTAGTTAATAGTGAAAAGGTTTGGTTTCCATCTGCATGGTAAAGTAACTATTGTTCTAAAAGCCCAATAGGCCCATTTGGCAGTTTTGACCAATCCACAGCTACCTATCCTACACCTCTGGTCCTACCCATGAGGTCAGGTGTGAGGCAGGTAAAGTTGCACCTGGGTCACTAGAGGAGATTGGAGGCACTGCTGATGTGTGTTGGGCTGACACTTTGAAACCCTGACTGTCAGCTGATTATCAGGCCTTCAAAGCATAGCCCCAACAATCAGCTTTGATCAGCTTCTCTCAGGAGTTCCCCATTGGATACCTCTCCACCCTATTGGATAAGCTCTCATCCAGAAGCACCCATATGATTTATGTTGCTGTTTGATTTCCAAAGCAATGGCGTTAATACCTTCCAGATAGAATTATGGGTCACTGTTGTAGTACTTCTGAATACTGCATAAAAAAATATTCTCAGTGGAAGATTCCCCCTCACCCCATATAAACTAAAATGTAAAAGGTTTTGAGCAACTTGTCATCCATAATACTTTCAATTTAAGGTAACATGGTCTTTCTGACTTGTTACTTTTTCTCGTCTTTGTTTCCTCCCATCAAATTTCTGCCCTTGTTAATTTTTATCTGTACTAGAGCTATCAAATAAGAATAGCAAATTGAAAAGAGTGAGGCAAAGCTCATCTGTTAGTGATGATAAGAAAGGAATGGTATGTCTTCCTGCATTCCCGATTTGTTTTTGTTTTTTTGTGATGTGCCCTTCATAGCACGTACTTGCTGGTTAAACTGGTTGGAGTAGCTCTACTTCTTTTAAACTTCCCCCCCCCCCCATAGGCAAGGTTACCTTGCTGGTCAACATTTAGTTTTTTATGTGGTCATGAAAGCTAATAGTAATTAGTTTTCTTTGCACAAAACCATTAAATTATTGAAAGCATTTGTGGCCCAGGCAGCACTGCAAGTGATTTGCTGCTTTTCAAGTGATAATTTTCCATTAAAATACTCTTAGCATGTGCATGGTTTAAATCTTACACATTTTTGTATGATGGGCCTTCTTGCTCTTGTGAGCATTGGTACCTTATTGAGGCCAAATTGGATTATACAACCAGTATCAGAAAAACACTGTGCACTGCCCTGTCTGCATCTTCCCAGCTAGTTTGTGCAGAAATACGTGAGAATGGGATTATACCAGCAGGTTACCACTTCATTTTTCTATAGCCTGTTTATCAACCATATATAGAGATAGCATCTCAAAAGTCTTGTACATATTGAAGCTTAGTCAAAGTGTGCATATTGATGCCACAGCATGGTGCAAGCATGGGCTTGCTCTTTAGAATAATACTTAGAATAACATGTGCTTGTAGGAACTTTGTTGAATCTTAGCGGAAGCAAAGACAACAACTAGTTTTGCTACACATGGATGGCATTCTCAGGAGCTCTCTTGAGTATTGCCTCTCACCTGTGAGCCAGCCAGTTTTTGCTTAAAGTTAAACCTTTCTATTTCTGTACACTCACTTTGATTTTCTTCATACAACTGTTGCATAATGTAAAAGTGATTCTTGGAGCAGGGAAGCTTGCCAGTTTTATGTACATGGCCTAATAAAATTTAGATGGTTTATAAATATTAGATGCAGCTTTCAGTTTTGCTGCCAATGTTCAGTTACTGTAGTGTAGCAGATGGATTCTAGCAAGTGATTTGAATAGCCCAAGACAACTAAAGAACTATTCAGGTAAGCAACTATTCCAGGTATATTGAAGAAAACTAAAAATAATTTACTGCCTAAAAATTGCCATAGATTGCAAGTGCATTAGGTCTGGGCACCACCGAGTTATAACAATATTGTAGCAATTCAAACTATCTTAAAACAAAGAGCCTGTTCTTGCTGGAGTCATTCAGAACTCAGTCAAACAAGATTCTATTCATGCAAGACTTTTAAGATGGAAATGTATCATACCCCTTTATTCTTGTTTGAAATTCCCAATTGACAGTAGATTCATTTGCCTGGGCAAAATTTCATACATGCATATATAACAGATCAAGAGTTGCTTTATTCAAAGTGGTTTCAACTGGAACTTTACTTGAGCTGTTAAGTGATAATTATCATACTTGGAGTAGAATGATTGAAATCAATGGATTTCAATGGGTCTATTGAGTATGATGAATGTCAGCTATTACCTATTGTGCGTTAGATCTGGGCCAACAGGAAAGCAAACAAACGACACACTTGATTTTGATACAGAACCTTCTCTGATCTAAAACCTGTTTCTACCATTTGATGACGCTGCACCTTGATAGCACTCTAGTCTCTTTGTAACAAAATTTGAAGAAGGAAAGTGCATATATGGGCAGACAAAGGGTGACACTGTTTATATCATCCAGGGTGGAAAAGATGGTGTTCTGGAATTTTGTCCCCCTTACCTATTTCAAATGCTCGCACAAAAAATGCTCCTTAAAATGGATACTGTTTAAGAGTTTGAAATATTTTCATTTCTTATCCCTTTCTCTTGGTCAGCTCATGGACAGTTGGTGTTGTGTAACCCACTACTTTAGTATTCTTCCACCATGCACTACGTGGGGGGGGGGGAGGCAGAAAAAAGATGTTAGGAGGAGTACTGTTCAAAACTGATGCCTAACTTGGTTAAGCAAAGTTGAATTATGCCACAAAAACATGTTAAATTGTTCAGCTTTAATTTACACTTTAGTCTTTTCCCCAGAGGTTAGCATATGAAAGGGATGTTTTTACGCCTTGACTTCTGGTCTAGTAAATATATTCAGCCTCTGTGTTACTGCTCCCTTAATCCCCCTTGTTCCAATGCCATCCAATTTTATTTCATCCTGAAAGACAACAGATGAATAACTGAGAAGAACGTGAATGCAAATCTTTGTGGGTTTTTTATTGAAATCAAATAAAATTTCAAGACACAAGGTTTTTTTTTCCTAAAAGAAAGCAAGAAAATCTGTTTTTGTTCCCACATCTGCTGGAGAGTTGGCTCAGGTGCAGAAATTAGTTTGGCTTTCCTGTTTTAGCCAGAAGCCTCAGAAACATACTACTCAAAGTTCTGATTTCAGTAACACAGTTCTTCCTTCTTTTAGGTATAATAAAGAATGGAGGTGTGAAACCTAATATCATCCCTTCTTATGCTGAATTAGAATTTTACTTGCGTGCTCCTTCATTAAAAGAACTCTCCATCCTGACAGAAAAAGCAGAGAACTGCTTTAAATCTGCAGCCCTGGCCACAGGGTGTGAAGTAAGGTTCATAAAGATTTATTTTGCTTTTAAGTGACAATGTGAGCTGACTAATAATGATAATATTATTATTTGTTCCCCACCTGTCTGACTGTTGCCCCAGCCACTCTCTGGATGACTTCTTGGCCAAACCACCTAGGACCTATTGAGTGACTTTAGTTGAAAGAAGCATAACATCTACATGTCAGCCTACCCTCTGACAGTTTCCCCCTATAGTTGTGGCTCCAAGCAGCCTAGATTGGGGTGATTAGGCCTGTCAAGATGTTTGAAATGGTCCAGTCACCTCTGTCTTTCTCTCATTGCAGTGCTTGGAGAAAAAGTTTCAGCTCAGTGCTGTAATGGGAATGAATGTGTTTCCGTGTGTGTGTGTGTGTGTGTGTGTGTAAGTGGCGGTCTGTGTGTGGTGAGAGCAGGGTGTGCTTGGCCATGACCACAACTGGCATGTGGCCCTCAGAAGATTGGCCTCAACCCTCAGGCTGAAAAGATTTATCCATCTCTGAACTAAAACCCTGATCCCGTTGAACTAACATCTCAGCATAGCTGATATTTTGGACTTAACTGAGGGTATTGCCTCAACTTTGTCAAGTCTTGGTTCTCAAAAGTGCAAGCATACCCGAGTAAGAGCGACCTTTCACATGCTTTTAAATACACAAGGACTCAGCATTGGGCTGTTTTTCTTTTCTTTTTCTTTTTTTTTTAAAAAGCTTCCTTTCTCACTGAACAGTTTCTAAGTACTTTTCCTTCTTTGGTATTTTCTTTAAATCATAAAAGTAGTGAGGAGCCTAAGGGGATTAATCCTGCTTCTAAAGCTTCTACTTCAAAGTAATTCCCAACCAGAGCTCACTTCCATATTCAGTTGGAACTCCCTTCCAAGAATTTACACAATCTTGGCTGTGTGTTTTTTTCCATTGGCATCTTTGGAAGCTGACATTCCACATTTCTAATTTATCCTGTTTTGCAAGAAGCTTGCAGTTGTCTAAGGGCAGGAAGCAGAAAATTGCTTGCTTGTTCTAGAAGATAATGCCACATTCATGCTTCGTATAAATAGGATGTGAAATGCCGAAGAAAGCTAATTAGTTCCTAAAAGTGTAATCCTTTGCATGTTTACTTTGAAGTCAGCCACACTGAATTGCAGCTTGTTCTCAGGTAAGTATGTTTCAGATTTCAGCCAAACACTAAGTCCTATGCATTTTTGAGAGTAAGCCCCTTTGAGTTCAGTGGGACTGACCTCTGAGTAAGACAAATAGGATTGAGTTGGAGGCCCTTTGGTTTAGACTTCATCTGGTATTTTTGTGTCAAAGCAAATGAATATTTTTCTTCTCTAGATGGAATTAAAAGGTGGTGCAAATGATTACTACAACGTGCTTCCTAACAAGAGCCTGGAAAAAGCTTACATTGAGAATGGGAAGAAACTTGGCATGGAGTTCATCCCAGAAGATAACTTGACTGGGTTGTCAGGTAATAAATAATAAAACATCCAATAAAACATTTATCAGGTTGGCTTTTACTCCTTTTCTATCCATTTCTGGTTTGTTTGTCAGGCTGGAAAATACATTTATACATCTTTTAAGAATTTCCCAAAAATTGGGAAGGGTGATCAGTTTTTATATTTTAGAGTATCAGAATGTGTATTGCTAGGTGAATGCAGAAACAAATTTGAAGGGGATTTGAATTTGGTAAGGGAAAATGTAATGAGGCTGTTCTGAAACTTCAATCACATACTTTATCATATACTTATTTTCTTTTAATACTCTTAGCATTTTGTTCAACTTGATCCATGAAGTAAGGACAGGTTGAGTTAAATGGGCAGTAAACAGTGCTGCCGTGGTTTTGCCATTCCATGGTATCTGTTCTTCATCATAAACCAACTTAGAATGTAGAGTTCAAGGGCAGTGGATACCCTACTGTCCATCAACATGCAAGGGATATGATTGGTAGTCTCTAAGTTAAACTACCGTAGATTCTGGCAGATTAGGCGACTGGGCGTATTAGACGACCCCCCCAAATTGGCAGCTGCAATTTGGAAATTTGTTTTATAAGCCCAGTTGCCTAATACGTTGGGCAGCAGCAGGGGGCAGGCTCAGCTCCACGCCGGGAGAAAGCCGCCTGCTGTGGAGCTGAGCCTGCCCCCCGCTGCTGCTGCTTCCAAAGCAGCAGCGGGGGGCGGGCTCCGCGCCGGACAGCTTTCTCCCAGCGCGGAGCTGAGCCCGCCGCCCACTGCAGGTGTTTCGGAGCCACCGCAGCGGGGGGCGGGCTCTGCTCCGCGCCATCCATACCTGGCGTATAAGGCGAAACCCGACTTTGGAGAAGATTTTCCAGGGTTCAAAAGTCGCCTTATACGTCGGAATCTACGGTATTATTTCAGGACTGCTTGATCTTGATACTGCAGAAAGGAAAAACCCAGTTTATGTGCATGCTACTTATGTTATATCACTTTTTCTCCAGAACTGTCTTTTCCCCCCCTTTAAGAGTGATGCCTTTTTCCATTTATGTGAGGAATTGTTGAACTGTTATTTAAGAAAACTAAATTCTCTCAACCAAAACCTCCATTCTGCTGTTGGAATCATTTCTGCATTCTGTTTATTTCAACTTGGCAAAGTGAAACATTTATGTTTGGGAGATACCTAATGTACTTGAAAAATTGTGAAATTGGCCTGATTCTGCATCTTATCATTTATCAACTTTCATTGCTAATCCCAAAATATTTATTTTACACCTAAAAAAACCCCACAACCTGTTGCCTTTGTCTGTGTTACGTGCTCTTTTCTCTGTCATACTTTCTCATGCCGTGGGACAGGAGCTGCACAGATTTTTTTCATTTCACTTCGTTTCCAGTATCTTTGGTTACCTCCATATCACTGTCTTTGTCCAGTTCTACAGTTTTGCAGTCAATAAATAAATAACTTTGTGATCCTGACATTTGGAACAGTATAATAATGTAAGATGAACAAATGTGCCTGGTTGCACTGTTCCAATTGTAAGCTGCTTTCTTAGTTTGAGATCTGAATTATTATATTGCTGCAGAGCATGCATAGCTGAGCAGTACTTACATATATTCCTTTTGGTAGCCTGATCTGATACATTTAAAACTACCTTTTCCTAGGTTCTACTGATTTTGGGAATGTTACCTTTGTGGTTCCTGGGATTCATCCTTATTTTTATATTGGGTCTGATGCACTAAACCATACTGAGCAATACACAACAGCTGCAGGTTAGTGAGTTTTGTGTGTGTGTGTCTGTGTGTGTGTGTGTGTGTGTGTGTGTGTGTATACATGTATTCCTCCTGGCCCCCCCCCCACCAAAAAATATACAAGGACACTAAGATGGAAATTACATTGAGTTAAAGGTTTTCCCCAGCTGGCCTATGCTTAGTGCAGCTGAATGGAACATTAAATTGTTCTGGACTGGAATTAATGTGTCTTACCTATGTTTCTGTGATTATTCTTACTAGGTCTTGGACATTTGTGTACTGTGTTCCTAGGAATAGTCAGTAATAAATATTTATTTGTTTATTTGCAAAAATTCTAAGTTGTCCTTTACCATATGGTCCCTGAGTGGGTTATAATATAATATACTGTACAATAATAAGATAAAATTGCAATGACAAATAAAACTGTTCTAGCCAGCACTTCAGGGGTTAAAATTTTCAGAGGGTGTTTGCTCACACTTCTCTTGAAGTCTGTGCTGCACTATTCCAAAAGTCTTGTCTTTTTTTATTGCAGCTGAAGCAACTGGAAAACTTGATGCCTTGCTAGCTGACCAACACTGGCAAGAGCAAGCACAGGTCTCTCAATGTGCTGCTGACTTAAATCAATCTTTATAGGGTTTTTTGTTTTTTTAATAAGCTAACCTAACCTCCTGGTGGTCAGGTGTGGATAACCTGTTGAAATCTCTTATGCAGATATGCATCTTAAGATCCAGTGATACTCCTACTATGAGAAGTATGTTTGTGGCAGAAATTATGAGAGGGTAGTGAAGAAACTAGAAATGTCCACATTTGGGCATATTCACAAGAAGCAATAACTTCAGGCTTACAATGAGCCTGAATTTCTTGTATGAAACACATATTTATGCTAGATGCACTGAAATTGAAAGGTGTGCATTTTAATACAGGAAAAGAAAACATAAAGCTACTTAGGAGAAGACAATATCTTTTTATTCCCAGGGTAATTCAAATTGAATTGTTTTGGAAGGGGAAATAGCCTTTACAAATCCCTTCAGTTATGGTATAGCTATACAGTAAATCCCTTCAGTCTTGAATGTGCTGCCTAGCTCTTGGTAAGACCTGCTCCTGTGGCCATTTCTGAAGGCAGCAGACCAGCTTAAATTAACTTTAAAAATGGTGGGTTGTTTCTCTTTGATCCAGCAGGCGCTTCTGTTCAGAATGAGGAGGGAATTGGTTTTGCCAGTCCCTCCCTCCCAATGCAGCCCCCTACCACCACCTCTTTATTGATCCCTTCTGTTCTCATTTGTGGATTTAATTCTTCCTAGGGTCAGAAGAAGCTCAGTTCTATGCCTTGCGAACAGCGAAAGCTTTGGCAATGACTGCTTTGGATGTTGTTTTCAAGCCAGATCTGCTGGAAAAAGTCAGAGAAGACTTCAGACTGGTGAAACTCAAAGAGGAAGGTTACTTGAATATCCCTGAAAATGGAAAGGTGTCTGGTCTTGGTATCGGAGCAGCATGTGCATCACGTTGAAATAGTACAGCATATTACAAATCTAAACACAAAAGAACGTCAAATTTTTTTCCTTGGAATTCTAGGAAATGTTTAATAGCTGGAAAGATGCTTGATATTTTAAGTGGTGCAACTAAGCGACCTCAGAGTACTTTTAAAATATTGCTATTGTCTGATAGCATGTAGTGGTCTTAATTTGGCAGACAAAATGAGTGATTTCTCTGCAGTGATTGAAAATGTGCTGAATATTGCAGCTTTGCATACTTTTTGAAAAACTTTTTAAATGCTATTTACTCTGGTTGGAAAGGAATGTTGGGTTGTCTTCATAGCAGCTGTTCTCTTGCCAAGGAATAGTGAGAAGTGTTGCATGTTTAGCTTATTGTATGCAGAACCAAATGCAATCCACCAGGACAGGCTTAATATGCTTCATAAATCTATATGTATTTGAACTGAAGATACCAAAGGTTAGGTGATGGTTGTTCAAGATGTGCCTAGACTTTCACATTAGAATGGTTTTTCACTCAGTATCTCACGTTCTTTGGTAGCTCAACACTTGAACATACCACACTTTCCTTTTTTGGCCATCTAAATTTTTCTAGAAGGACTATCCTTGTAATCACTTGATGTTTATAGGTGGGCTCCTGACCTCTTGTTCTGCACAATTTCCAAACGCTGTGTATCCTTTAGTAGTTTTGTGCATAGTATAGAATTATACAGCATACAGATACACCAGAAGAAAATAACTTTATAAATGAGTGTCCAGGAATAGCTTTTAAAATGAA
Organism: Podarcis cretensis; assembly: GCF_951804945.1. Classification (NCBI taxonomy): domain Eukaryota; kingdom Metazoa; phylum Chordata; class Lepidosauria; order Squamata; family Lacertidae; genus Podarcis; species Podarcis cretensis. Next base: position 81,960,820 of record NC_137172.1, on the reverse strand, counting down.
ACCCAAAACTGAGTTTCTTGTGAAAATTCTTCCTATTTGACACAAATTAAGCAATCACATTGAAGGAGAAGTTAAAGCAGTAGGTAGGGGGTTTGTTTGTTTTTAAGGGTACTGTACAGAATCAAAGAAATACTTGTGCAAACCTGGTACATGATCCCTGCTTTACTGTCTTATTTATGCATAGCTGCATTTTGAAAATGAATGGCTCCAGTCCATTAATGTAGCTGCTGTACAAAGTAGATTGGTAGAACTTATGTTTCAAATTCATTTTCCTTTCTGAAATAGAATTGTCTATAATTTTGTCAGTTTCGCTACCAGTTAATCCCCAGGACCCAAGATGTGTACATTGATGACAGAGACGAGTTGAGGAAAGGGGTGATGAATCCTATGGATGTTTGAGTTGATACCCAAGTATTTTGGGTGAGCCTCAAATGCATTTGTAAAGGCTAAATGTTGCCATTGTGAGTTGGGTCAGCAGTAGTGGACTGTTTGGGGGCTCATATGTTGTCTTTTGAGGCAGAGAAAATAGATGTGCTTTTTTCTTCTGCGCAACAAGCAAAAGATGCTGAGAATGTGAATTCTTGGGGCCTTTGGCAGGTAAAAGGTACTTCTCCTGTAGGGGAGGAATGTGATCCTGTATGGGTTGTCTCTGCCCCTCTCTCCACTGGTAGGAAAGAAAACTTTTTTAGAGAATATACCTGGGGCAGGGACAATCTCCTATCTCCATTTCCTGCCAACTTCACTGCAGATCATCAGTCAGCTGCCCAAGGTATAGCAAAAGAGAAGTGGCAGGAATTCTTGGAAGGAATTTTCCTTTGTTCTTTGTTCTATTCCTACTGGAGTAGCTGGACCTGACATTCGGAGGCATTTTAGACAACTCACAAGTACTAACTTGTGTGGTGTAGTGGTTAAGAGCGGTATACTCGTAATCTGGTGAACCAGATTTGCTTCCCCGCTCCTCCACATGCAGCTGCTGGGTGACCTTGGGCTAGTCACACTTCTCTGAAGTCTCTCAGCCCCACTCACCTCAGAGTGTTTGTTGTGGGGGAGGAAGGGAAAGAGAATGTTAGCCGCTTTGAGACTCCTTCAGGTAGTGATAAAGCGGGATATCAAATCCAAACTTCTAACTAGGCTGTCTAGATTATTCTTTGCCTATGATAAGATCAGCTGTCTTCTAATCAAGCTGGTCTTTGTATTTGGCATATATTAATCTACACACCAAAATTGACTTGAAGTACAATCCTTTGCATGTCTATGCAGAAGTGACTCCCATTCAGTTCAATGGGGTTTACTCCCAGGAAAATGCTGCAGGATTGTAGCCATAATTATGTGACACACCACTGCCTAAGCTGCATTGGTGGTATCATAACACACCACTGCCTGTTACTTAAACTAATAGTAGATAAACATCTTATGCTGAAAGAAAACACTAATTTCCTGTCCTCTTAAGCATAATGTGAAATTTCCTTTGTACGTGTTGTAGGGAGCAAACTCTGCACAGAATTTTGTATTCTAGAACAATATAAATGCTGTCTTTATGCCCGCTTGTTTGCCTAAACAATATTCTCTTTGAGGGTCAAATACTTCCATTATTATGTTGTTATTTATTTTTTTGTCTTGCCTTTCTTCTCAATTTTTACCTGTAAGTTGGTCCAGTAAAAAAGGCTATTCACATTTTGCTGAGTCGGTTACAAAAGCTCTACTGGTTTAAATGAATATATTACATTATTTTTATTCATAAACAGAAAGAATTGTAGCAAGTTTAGCAGAACTTAAGGTATATGCATTTCTGACTGAAGCGCACACATGCTCAAATGCACAAATCTATCTAGGGAGAAACAGAGATGTATATTTTGTACATCACCTGTAGAAACTGTTCTGAAGACAACATTTTGAGCTGCACATTTGAATGTTGGAATGTTTTGCAGCAAATTAACATCCATTAGCAAGCACTGGAAGACCGTGTTAGGAAATTAACCACAGCACTTATTTTTCCCCACCACCACCAGTGCTGTAAGAAGAGAAGCAGTTTTCTTTTTACCAACGTACAGCTGTTCCCCCAAATGTTGCACTGTCCTAACTTGCCAGGGAACAGAAATCACACACAGCTGAATCATGGGCTAGTTAGTAGGCATAGCAAATTTCAGTATGCATAACTGTATCAAACTTACGCTTCAATACTTTGATCCTGTTAACAGTTGGGTCAACTTCAAAAGAAAATATTAATCTTACCATGCTGTATTTAGTATTTCAACTTCTTTCATCCAATTAAACACAGTTTTTGCAATATTCACCTTTTCAGAAGAGGGGGAAAGGCTCTGGAAGGTTGTTTTTCCCTCTAGTAAGCAAGGGCAAGTTGTCCTCAGTGGGATTTGGAGCCGATCAGTACTTGCACTGAAAGGATCAGTGTCTCTTAAGGGTCTTGTTATGTCTCCTCATTCAACTGTGTAAGCTTTGCTTCTGAAAACATTAGTACCAAAGGTGAACTTGATATTTTATTGAGCTCAGGGTTATTTCTGCTCCAACCATATAGCTGTGCAAGTTGCTGCCTAAGCAGGATGCAAGCAAGATACATTGACTGGCTTCTATTTTCTTAGAGAATGCTGCATATTTCTGATAGTCTTTTAAAAACCTGGCAAAGACTCCTGTTATAGCTTCATAACTTGCTAAAATTGCAAACTCAAAAGGGTTGGATCCAGGTGTGCCACTTGACATGAACAGACTGGAACTAACCCAAAGGTTGCAAGACAGCATGGGTAATGTTGTTATGGACCCATTGGTCTTGGATTGTTGCTCTGAGTGTTCTGTAATGAAAACCTGCTTAGGTGGCAACCGCTGAACAGTGTCATGGGCATTATTTCAATATTTTGCTTACTATTCCAAACTTGATTCCTTAGCAGAGGCCTACTTTGCAAGGAGATTTTGGCTGAGACTTTTAGTGGTAGAAGCCATCCCAACCATACTGTATTCCTTATCTGAACATGAAGGAAAAGAGGGAAATTGATTTATTGTGAATTCCTGTGTTTCTTGCATGGTTTTTAATATCCCAGTTTTAATTTTGTTTTTTAAAAATATATGCATAAATGTTATTTGACAGATCAAACAGCTGGAATCTTGCTACTGTCCTGGGAGAGTACAATTTACCTTTTTTCTGTTTACAAAGCACAATCCAGTGAGAAAAAACAATCAAGCTGTAAGCCACATGGATTGCGCAGCAGTTGCTTTAAAGCTCAAGTGTCAGGAAAAGATCTAGTCTAAGCATAAGGCTACCTGGGTTTCCGGCCAGTCCCATGATCATTGACGGTTATTCTTCATAGCCCTCCGGGGGCTGCGAGGAAGTTCAGGCAGGGGAGGAAGGAGAGGATTTATGCAATTGTATTAAATTATAGTAATTTTGTTTGATTTGTAATAATTTGGAAAATGATAAAAATAATACGATAAACATAAGGCTACATGGAACCATTTATGCAGCCGCACTCTCATATTAAAAGGGTCTTCTTGAATGTGAGGCTATCCATGCGCAGCATTAGCATGCCATGCCATGCCAGCAACCAATGATCAGAGAGGAAGTGCTTTGCATAGGCCTCTTGCATGGATCATTGCTGCATGGAGCACCTGTAGGGATGTACGATTTCCATGTGACCATGTGGCATGTTGAAATTGTGGGTTGGAGACTGTATCTGAGGTGGTTAAACTTTGTCTTTTCTTTGTAAGATCAGACGGGTTGGTGTTTGATTTCTTTTGTGTGCGGGTGAGTTGCTAAGGCAGTAAGTCCCATTGGTTTATAATTTCAGAACGCCTTGTCCAGTAACGTTAGTTTTGTTAGTACGCCATTGTTTATTTCTGTTAATAACGCTGAGGCTTTCTTTACAGTTCTGATTCAGCAGTTACGCAGTGATTCTGTATGCCAGGTTGGACAGACTTTTTGCCAAGTAAGCCATAAGTAAAGTCTGAAGCGTGAGTGCCATTTTTGTATATTCCACAGGACGTATACGGCTCCCCCTTACTAGGAGGTGGCTTTTCGTCTAATGTACCAAACTAGATAGTGTGCGCTTCATCACTAGTGCCATTTGTGGCCTCTTACACAATGCACTGCTAAATCCTAGGGTTTTGCACTTTTGCTGTAACCTGAATTAACAAGAAAAGGCAACTTTTTCACTGCTTCCTTAAATAGAATGCAACTTTACAGTAGACAACAGTTATTCTTGGATCTTAAGTAGGACAAGGACACCAGACAAACGTTTTAGTCAACATTACTTTTAGGCTGCAAAGCTGTTGTAAAGGCATATTTGCTTTTTAGTGTCTTGGCTATTGCTGCTGCACCAAATCTTGTATGCTGTTGAATCTATATATTCAGTTTTGAAGAATGAAGAGCCTGCAACAGCAGGTTGGTAAAAATGTATATGTAGCTGGGATGGTGAATTTACTTGAACAAATGTAACAGCAAACATGCACAAGTATATCTCAAGAGTTGGTGGTTTTCCTTTTTTTATACCTTCTAAGGGTTATCTTTGCAAGTGCAATGTTTTGCAGTGAATTCAGGTATCTGAGGAAAAGATACATTCAGGGGCTGAAGCAGCTTCCTGTGCCATCTGTACACAGAATGTTTTGTTTGAATAAAAACTTGAGCTACACTATAAACTATTGGTATAAAAGTACTTTTGCTAAACCTGTTTTATGATTTTCTAGTGAGCCACTGTTGATGCTATCACTTGGTTTTGTACATTCAGCTTTCTTGGTATGCTGTGTGTAAGTACATTCTGGATTGTAAGAATAAAATTGACTTGCACATTATATTGTGTTTCTCAGGTATATCCTAATAAACAAATATGCTACTTAAACATAGGAAGAGCCTGGTTAAAGTTAACGAAGACTGCTCATTGTGATAGTTTGGCTGAAGCTGAGAAATTGAGTCCCAGAGAATGCAAAACTATAGGAACTTTAAGGGACAAAACGGAAAAAGTAAGATAAAATAACACTCTTTGGGGATTATGCCTGTGATGTTGGTTTGAGAGCATCATTTAATCAGGCAGGGCAGCTTGCCAAAGAAACGAATTTGCAATAATTTATTAAATACTCAGCAGCATTCCACATTGTCAAAGGTTACCTGCTGTCAGCTGAATAACCCATAAAGGCAAGAAGATTTATGCAGCTGTATCTTTTTTAAATGTTGAATATTTATCCCCTCTTAATAATTGCTAGAGGCCACTTACAAGGGAACGCATAAAACAGACCATCACAATAGAGATTGTCAACAAAACTAACAGTAAATGTCTATCTACGAAGTAGCACCACGTGATGATTTAGATGTCACATCAGATAGTAATAAGGCTCCCAGCGGTTTACAGAAACTTGCAAAAAGAGGACTTCCAGAGCTTTCTAAATCTCTGTTGAGGAAAGACATTATGCCTTACATTAAGGCTATTTCATTCATTTATTTGTCATTTAACTTCTTTGGGTGAAAGTTTAAAATAATTTAAAAGCATAAACGGTATGCTCCATTATGAAACAGGCTGGAAACTGCCAAATAACGGAGTATAAATCTCTAGAAATGCAGCAACACACCCCTACTTGGCTGATCATCCTTCACTAAATCCTGTAAGGCCTACAGTACGAATTTTTCAACATATTCTGTGTTTGTTTGTTTTTTGGTGTGTGTTTTTTGTAGCCAGAATGCGCAAGAGGGCAGTTCTGGCACCTCTCAGGTGGGTGCCATTGTGTGCTGGCATGTCCTGCCTGCTTCTTGCCTTTACCCAATTCTGAGAAGTGCAAAACAAACATTTCAGGTTAAAATGGAAGCTGGCCAGCATGTGCGAGTCTACACTTTTTTTTAGATCTATGCACCTAGCCCAGCTGCAATTGGTCAAGCTAGGGGGCAGGGTCAATTCATATTTCTTCAATCCATCCTTTGTGTAGCTGCAGGAGTAGACTTTAAACTTTCCAGCTAGGCCTCCACCGTTGCACACACAGACGTTTGTGCGAGGGCCCTTCTGAGCTGCCCTAGCCACCCACCTGAATCTGAAAGATCGAGGGAGGTGGGAGCGCATTTATTTGACGTGCACCAGAATCGGGTGACCCACAAACCAGGTAGGGAGACAGCTTGCCTGAAACCCTTCTAATTCCTGGATCCAGCACAGATTCAACCTTCCTGGTAATGTTATGGCCTTCTAAGTATGGGCCATCAAAGTAACAAAGGAAGTGGCTCTGTGCCAGATAACAAATGGGTAGTTAGAAAGACAAAAGACAGGGTTCAAAGTTGAGTGTGTGCGAGCTAGAAGTTAGGCTAAAGGGTCGCTGGCAAAGTTTGCTTCATGCACCCTCCCCGTTCCACCCTCGGCAAAGTGAGCCAACCGCAGAGGATAGTGGCCTGCCTGAAGGAGCTGAGGCGGCAGCGGAGATGCCGCTGGTCCCACTGCTGTTGCTGCAACCACCACTGCCACCCCTCTGCTGGGCTTCTGTGACTATGATGCATTCATTTTCCAAGGGCAATGAGGTATGCGACGATGATGATGATAGCAATTATGTGTTTCCATTAATTTAGCTCAGTGAAGCTTTCTGGGTATGTTGCTAAACTAATAAATGCATGCTTCTTTTTTGACCTTTAAATGTCACACAGAAATTCTGGTGCTTCTTAGTTGCCTAGTGAGCTTGAAGAAGTTAAGCTTTCTTCTTGTGTAGTGATGCCTTCAAGCTTGTCTGCCTTAGCCATTTTGACAGATGAAGTTTAAAGGTCAAATTGAAAATCTTACCTGCTCAGTCCTGAGTTCTGCAATGTATTGACCACTTGAGATGTGTCACCAACCATTTTCAATCTTGCCTTGTGCTTTTATAGTGAGATGTTCATTACAGCAAAAACCACCAAGAGCTTGTAATGTATTAAAATCATTTTCAGTCTTGAACACACAACTCGGTTTGTTTATAACAGTGAACCTCTTGAGCACCTGAGATGTGCAGAAACACTGTACTGTGTTCTCTTAACATAGTTTTTTATAAAAATTGCATAAAGGTGCCTAGATAATCCTTTCTTGGAGACACAGTAAAGTTTTCTAACATTTCTGAACTAAAATCTGTTAGACTATATACTTAAACTGGAAGAATTCCATAGGCCATGAAAATTTTAAAAAGACCTTTGTGATCCTGCTTGTTAAGCTATGATGCTGCATATGATCTCTCTTGCAGACTAATTTCGATTGCTTAATAATTAGAGTATTATCAAATGTTACTTTATAAACACAATAGTTTAAATTGCATTCCTGCTTTAGAAACTGTTTTCCATGTCAATATGCCTCAATATGAGAGAGGGACAGGCAACATCCCTGGTAGCTCTGTGAAAATTCCTGTGGAACCTCTTGTAGGACATGATATCCAATGGCAGTCATACTCTGAGTAGACCCATTGAAACCAACAGCTTTAATTTAGTTAGTCCATTGATTTCACTGCATCTAATCTGATTAATATTGGGTCTCACCCAGGATATTCAGTTTGGGTAAATGTTCAGTAAGTGAGTGAGTTTAATAAATGTTATTCCTAATATAACCAACATTGGGCATCCTGATAAGGAAAAAGGTGTAAGAACCTTGTAGGTCCCTGACTTTCCTTAGAGGGTGACATCAACAAGTGACTGATTAGCAATAACACACACACATGCCTGTAAGCCAAAAAAGTAGATGTTTTTACTTGAGAGGAGTCTTGATGGTAAAAGTGTACAGTACACTGTTTAGATTTGCAATTTACACTTAAATAGATAATTTTACAATATTGTATATATTTACAAACTGAAACAAAAATATTAACATGGTCCATCGTTTCTGTAATTGGAACGCAGATGTGCTCTAAAATTCCTCTTCCCATCATAGCGACACTGTTACAATATTCTGTACTTTAAAAATGCCTATCACGTATTGTCTTTTGAAATAAAAGCATTTGTCACTTTGCAAATTTTCATTCCTCCCTCTCCCCACTTTTTATTGTTTTGATTGACCATGATTGACCATTTTGAGGCCTGATGAAACTGACAGTTCAGATTTCCACTTAGGTCTCAGTATAATAAATCGGAGAGTGCATTGTGTGAATTTCATGCAACAGGAGTATCGAACAGTCTCTATTGTCACATTTTCTTGATGGACATTAATTTCATACAGTTAACACATGTCCCACCCACATGGAAACTGGCTAAAGAAATAACTATGAAAAAATGGACCAGTATATCAGGTTAAATAAAATGTATGCACCTGGAAATATTATTCTGGAATACTTGTCAATGGCATGTGTATCAATCCTCATGCTGCTGTATCTCTGGTTTTTCCTCCTGCTTGAATTCCTTTCTGAGCCAAGTGCCAGCTGAACCATCATTCGGTCTTGTTTATCTCCATTTTCAGACACATACTGTCCCAGTTCATTCACCTCCCCGTCACTATAGCTGCCATCCATCCCCATCAGTTGCCTTGACTGAGGTAGTGTACAAGTGCAAGGAAGCTGTAGAGGAAAGAAGGAAGATAGTTGTACTCGGGGAAAACTGGCAGTTGACAAATGGAGTGGAGCAATAATGCAGCCTTAAGCTGTTGCTTCTGTCACAAATCCATAGGTGAGGACTCATCTCATCTAACCACAGTTTCTCTTATCTGGCTATGATTTCCTGCATTATTAGTAGCCAGGATAGCTGATATAAAGGTAAATTTGTGAAAATACACCATACTAGATTTTGAGTTGGCTCTTCCAAATGGTGAGCAGATACATGCTTGCAGAATGGGACCCTCTATTATTATTATTATTATTATTATTATTATTATTATTATTATTAGAATTAATATACCGCCCTATACTCTTAATGCAGCTGAGGAAAGGGTGGAAATTGGGGCACCTCCCCACTTTTGCAAGTGCTTTTCTGTTAATAGAGGGCACCATGGAACCAAGCCACATTCAGGCTCATTCTATCCAATATGAGATAGTGTGCTTGTGTAGGCTGTATAGCATGAGCATTAAAATTCATGTGAAGAAACTAATGGTTTTTCCAGACCATCCTTCCTATAGTGAGTGCAGTGTTCATCGCTGTGCCAAGACAGCTGTGAAAAATGTGATTTCCATACTAGGAAATGAATTGAAAACTAGTGGGAGCCCACCAAATTGAATGAGTTTAAAAGAAGATTAGACAAATTCTATAAACAGCTACCAGCCACGATGGCTATGTTCCACCTCCACTGTCTCTGAATGCCAGCTGCTGGTAATCACTAGTGGGGAGAGTGCTGTTGCAGTCAGGTTCTGTTTTGGGGCTTTCCACAGGCATCTCGGCCACTGGGATAACAGGATGCTGGCTATTAACCTGATCTAGCAGGCTGCTCTTAACATGGAAACATTCAGAGGTGGCATAGTGAGCTGCACCATTTCTACCTTTTTAAAAAAAGTTAATATTTGGGCATCTCATGTTGCATGTGTAGATCCAACCCGAGTAAAAAAAACAAAAAATGGTTTGAACATACCCTTAGGTAGAACAGTTTTACTGTTAGACCCCCATTGTGTGTGTGTGTGTGTGTGTGTCTGTCTGTCTGTCTGTGTGTCTGATTCATCTTTAGAATCTACACAGCCAGTGCTGGTTTTCCAGGGGGTACTCAAGTGTACGCAGTACAGACACCTCTTTTTTGTTGTTAAAAAGTGTGGCACTTACTGTAATAACTTCATGGTGAGTACCAGCACCTATTTTTCGGGGGGGGGGGGGGAAGCACCGTACACAGCCATTTTATCTGCACAGCACCAAATGAAGTTACATTTACCTTGTCTCGCAGCTTCCGTTCCTTTCGCTCTTGCACTGTAGTCAAGTAGTTTACTGCTGCGTACTCTAACACCGAAAGGAAGACGAACACAAAACTGACCCAGAGGTAAATGTCCACAGCTTTGATGTAGGAAACCCGAGGCATGGAGGCATTGACGCCCGTGATGATGGTAGACATGGTCAGCACCGTCGTGATCCCTGGAGACATACAATAATCCGTTTGGAGATGTCATTTTGGTGACAAGTTGGCTTTGTTTACCCTAAACAGAGGGCCAAGTGTTTCATTAAGAAATGAAATGCTAGCTTGAGGTGGGCTGCTCTACCTTCTTTGAATGGTGTGCTATCATCTTCCATGCTGTCACCTTTCTCTGGTTGTGGTCTGGTGCAAATTGTGTGCTGGATTGCATAAGCTGATGCATGGATGACCTGTGGGCTGATGGTACAGCCCTTGGACACAGATTTAGACCAAGGCTGCAGTCATAAACATATTCACTAGGGAGTAAACTGCACTGAAAATGTTAAGTTGTGGGGGAACATATCAGACGACACAACGATTCTTTAAACTGCTCTTGCTTATTCACAAGCCAGAACAGAACTGAGCTGAAGGGTTCAGCCAGTCTGCTTATATAGAGCTCCACTACAACGCATCAGTAACCACTTTCTGTAACTATCCAATCACTGAATGTCACTTTCAATCCCTTATTTGCATATGTGGACCTGAGTGAAAACTATCTAGAGTATCCCCCTGCTGGCCCATGGTGAGAACTTCAGTACATAACAGAAAGCGCTGAGGTTTACTTCTGGGTTGTATTGCAGTGCAGACCAAGAATCCAAAGCACAATTACCTAGAGGCCTCATTTAACTTAGAATCAGTTCTCTGCAGATTGTGCTGTAAGCTATTCAGTCTCGCAAGGAAGGATGGATAAATCTGACTTTCCAGTTTGTTTCTCACGTTTTAAATCTAAGTTATGATTACATTCTGTGCCACTTCCGCATTCCATTTGAAAAGTATAAATAATTATCTAAAGGACAGGACATTCCTACATATTTAAGTTATGGATCGAAATAGCGGTGATGCACAACAAGAAGGTAAATAGGCAGATGACCACAAAATGTGACAATCTGAAGTCACAGTAGTGCATAATTACCCCTTAGCCAGGGGCCACAACCCTGTATTCGTTACCAATCAATTAGTATTGGTCAGAACCAAATAGCTTTGCATATGCAGTTTAATCACTGCTGAAAGTGTGAGTGCGGTGACCACTTTATATCCTATCCCTTTGAGTGAAGACTTTTCTCTCATCATTTACATCAGCAAAGAAAGATTTCCCTGCTTGGGCTTTGACAGAATCCTGCTTTGTGAGAGAAAGAGCAAAAGGTCCAGGAGCTAATACCGTCTCCTTTGGAGTCTATGATGTCACATGCAATGCTGCAAATATACACTACTCAAACTCTCTCAAGATACTACACCATAAACCCCTGCCTATTTCCTAATGGGCATGAATTCATTGGACTCTGTGTAGGCTAGAGAATACAGCTGTAACATCAGAAGCAATGAATTGGGAAGGGAAGAGAGAACTAGGAGATCCAAATGCAAATTTAATAAATAATAATCAGAGAAGATAATCACAGCTATGCCTACTGATGGAGCCACTGAAATGTTAAAATATAATTTTCCACTCAATGCTTCATACTCTGAAAATATTACTGATATTATTTCTCTATTTTACATTGCTTTCTGAGCATTTAGCTCAGAAAAGTGACTAATAAATAAACAATTCTTAGCCTATTTCTACAGTGCCATCCATGAATGTGGATGCAACCAGGCCTCCACCTGCCATAGACCCCCATGGCCAGCTAATACTCCCCCAACAAATAGGAGAAGGGAGTGAGAAACAGTCTCAGACATTGCAACGTCACCTGCTGTTCAGAGAGACCCTCCTGGATTGGCATTGCTATAAAAAGAGCAGGTCAGACACAGCGAGGTTTGGTTTGTTTACCTAAGGGAACTCTTGCAGGCACAGCTCTGCGGTCTATCCAAAAGGACACCCAGGACAGCATGACCATCAGAGTGGCAGGGAAATAGGTCTGGAGTAAGAAGAAGAAGATATGCCGGCGTAAAGTGAAGTTGATGTAGAGGCGGTTGTACCAGCCTACAGGAGACAAAGAAGGTAGAAGTCAATCACAAAAGCCCACATCCACACCGTACATTTAAAGTGATCTTGTACCACTTTAACAGTCATTGCATTTCCCCCCAAAATCCTGGGAACTGTAGTTTATAACTACAACTATCCAAACGTTTTGCACACCTTAGATGTACTCCGCAATAACAGAGACCTCAAAACAGCAGTCCCCAAAGATGACTACCATGTTGTTTGCATGGTGGTGGTAATCATCACTTGGTAGCAATAGTACTTTGAAGCTTTTACTGTACAGCAACTCCTTTCTAAACAGCCTTTTCGAAAAGCAGTTGCTACAGGATGAGATTATCACCCTGTTAATAATAAGCTCTTTGAATTAACCCCGTACCAAAGATACTGGGTTACAGCATTGTGCACAAACCCAAATTTGGGGTTCAGCAGCACAATCTGGCATCGGCTGCCGAGCCCTTTGCAGGGAAGACAACGTGTGACATGATGCCACAGCCTCTCTGGCAAGTCCAAAGACAGTTTCTCCAAGTAGCGATCAAACCTATTTCCATAAAAATCGACAATAATTGAGCCTTGTCCAGGCTTTATTGTCAAAATTCACTCACCTGTGCTGCTATAAAAGGCAAGTTTGGTGGTAGTGTGAAACTCTTGTATGAGGAACTGGGATAGCGATATCCTCTCATCTGTTTTCAGGGAGTCGTTGCCATTCTTCCAGTACAGCATGAGATCATCTTCAGTGTAAGCATCTAGAGAGGGAGGAAATATTAACTCATTTATTGTAATGAAGCCAGTTGGCACTGTGGCCTAAGTCGCGTACTGAATGCTATCTTACTGTCAACAGATATACACCATATAGTCCAGTGACAGGATTTTATTTTCTATTTAATATGAGCTCTTATTTACTTTTCTCTCATTTAAGTGACATATATGAGAATAAGGAAAGGACCTGAGAGCAGACTCTTTAACATCAATGTTGGGGGGTGGAGGACATGTATTGCCTCTGCTTCTCCGCAATTCCCAGTTTCACCTCTGAAAATATCATCCACTTCTTTTTTAATCAAGTGAAAGCAAAAGGTGGGCAGCTGTTAATTTACAAATTTTTACATTAATAATTTTACTTACTACTTTTTTTGCACAATGCTTTACGAACCCAGTAATTAGCCACAACAAGAGATAAGAAAACAAGGGACACTGTACTGTCTGTAGATTGTTTGCTGGAGTATAAGCAACATTTTTTTTAAAAAAAAAACAACCAATATAATTATTATTTTAGGCCCTTGTCATCCAATCTAGTCACAGACCTGCAAGGGCCATGACTAGCAGGGGCAATAGAGGAGGGAGTTTGTACTCGGTCTCCTTTTGCAAGAGGGCTTTACTGAAATTAAAGTAGTCACAGAGAAGAAGCAGGGTGTTTGTTCCTATATCTTTGTAAGCAAAAGAAAAAAGAATTGTTGGACAATTCATTGTGAGCTGTGCTCACTCTTCTTAGGGCAGCAGTACCAATTATGTGCGCACAGCACTCATGCTGAGGTTGCATAATTTCTCCAGCACACAGCTATGGAAAGCACAGGAACACCCTTTCAGAATAAAAGCACACAACCCCTATTTTGAAACAAAATGTGAGGCATCAGCATTCGGCCTTCTTCAGAGATCCCGTTTACTTACAGCTTTCAATTTCCAGTGAACACGTTTGTGTGTCAAGGGGAAAGCGACTAAAATCCATGTTACACATAGCTGTTACAGTAACCCTAGAAACAGAATAAGAATATTTAAAATGTCTTCCTTTTACATGATTAAAAAGCCACATATTTTTAAAAAAAAACACAAAGCAGGAATAATGCACGTTAGATGCATGCCTAGTTCGTAACACTTTCACATGTTTCAAGTCCGTACAATTCTTTATATATGGAGAAGTAATTCCTTTGCATTCAACTAGGCTCACTCCCTAAGGCTATAGTCCTCTGCACACATACCTAGGAGCAGGGGCGCCGGCTCCTGGGGACCAAGGCACTGTGGGGACCCCTATCTCTTTTTTGAGAGGGTGGGGCCCCCTCAATATTCAGAGGGCCCTATGCACGACGTCAGGACATTGTATGATGTGTGTGACATCAAGATGTTGCTTCGGGCCCCCTCAATCATTTGGAGAAGCTGGTGCTTCTGCCTAGATGTCCCAGTGATTCAGTGGAAGTACGTCTCATTCAACATGCACAAGGGAGGCTGTGTTGACTCATGGGGTCTTACTTCTGAATAAACAGGTCTGGCTTGCACTGAAAAGAAGTGAACCAGATTTGTGGTGGGAGGTACCCTGCTGACTTAGGAGCAAAAAAAGGTTGTCTTACACAAACCAAACTTGGCACATGTGAATCCCCAACGCAGGACAACACCCAGACAACACTGTCAGGAGACCTTTGCCATTCTTGACTTTTGTTAAAAGTTGTGAAATTGACTGATAACAAATATTATGCTTACTTATCTCGAGTGAATCTAACCCCTGACATTCCAGCATAAGGTCCACTGCTGAGCTCTGGAGCACCCTTGCCCTGCTTCTCCTCCTTGCTGTTGCTACTGCTAAATCTGCAAGCAGTGACAAATGCAAAAGAGAAGGAAGAGCAGTATCTCATTCTGGGCGGTGTGAAGAGTGGGCCCAGAGGGCGACCCAAGGGAATGGGCAGTGATGGCCGTGGCAAAGGAGAGGGTCCCCTGAGAGCATCGTTCTCAAGGGCCCCTCTAAATCTGAAGCTGACAATGGCTCCGTCCACCAGATGACTCCACATACACAAAGTCATCTGTTATTCTGAACTTGGATAATGTTAGTGGAACAACTTGTGATACGTCTTGATCTGGGTTACACCCACTGAGAATTCATGCACACAGCTGTATAAGAAATGAAGTCAGCATGCTTGCAGAAGCTCAACCAAGCATTTTTGTGGATTTCACCTTACCTCAAGCTGTAAAGCACCTTCCCATCTGGCTGGACCCGGAGCATGACGTTATCTGTGGTGGTGTCATGGATAAAGGATCGTTTGGAATGCACAAAGAACATATCCGGCACCCAGATCTTTTTCACTAGTCTGCCATCAAAGGTCATGCTTTGGTTGTTGGTACTTGGAAACGATAGCCTTTCATCTTTCCAGTAATGTCTAAGGTAAAGTGTCATGGTGAAGTCCTAGCATAAGCCAGAAATTGAGACAAGGAAAAATTAATTCACATTAAAAAGGTAAAGGAAAAGAACCCCTGACAGTGAAGTCCAGTCGCAAACAACTCTGGGGTTGCAGCGCTCATCTCGCTTTACTGACCGAGGGAGCTGACGTTTGTCCGCAGTCAGTTTTTCCGGGTCATGTGGCCAGCATGACTAAGCCGCTTCTGGCGAACCAGAGCAGCGCACGGAAATGCCATTTGCCTTCCCGCCGGAGAAGTACCTATTTATCTACTTGCACCTTGACATGCTTTCAAACTGCTAGGTTGGCAGGATTAATTCACATTACTATTTTTTAATCCATAAATGTTTCTTAATCCAATGTAATAAAGGAAATAAGTTTTACACTGCAATTGTAAGATTCAGGTAGAATGGCAAAGACATCCTACAAGTGTTCGGCTGCCCCCATTCCGTAGTTAAAGATGTGCTGTAATAAATACATTTTTGCCATTGAAATATTGGACTGGATTTGAAACTAATGTACAAATCCATGTCTTAGGTCATACCCAAACCATACATTTAAAGCATTCTTAAATCAATCCAATAGTCATGGTGCTCCCTCCCCCAAGACTCCTGGGAACTATAGTTTGTTTAAGAGTGCTGGGAATTGTAGGTCTGTTACCAGGATTCTTTGGAGAAAACAATGTGGTTAAAATGTGTGGTGCACATGCAGCCTAAGTGTTTTCCACTCAGTAATCTCTTTTCCCACTCCTGACGTGATGTCTGTTTTTCAGAGCAGCCCATTCCATAAAACCTCTTGTTCAGAAAGAACAACCATCCAAGCATGGGCATGACACTTACCATGTCCACCTCTGAAATACTGTCCAAGCTTTCAACTTGTACATCTACTCCAACAGGAATGGCAGGGCCTATAAGAAACACAGCATGCAATGCATCAGAATTGTTTATATGTTTTTAAAAGAGCACATATGAAGAAGTAGTTTGCAGTAGGGCTCTCACAAAGAAGGCAAGCGTGCAAAATAGTTTGCTGGCTGCCATGTCTAAGGACACAGGCAGTTACTGCACAGTAAAGGACTCCAAATCATACCTGGGTTATTTGTCATTAGCTGCCAAGAAGTAACTTAGGGGTGAGCTGAACCTTCTAACAACGAAACATTAACATTAAAGAGAAGCACACAGTTGCTAGGTGAGATAACAGGTCATTTGCACCTCTGGGCTGGTTCCCATGTAAACTAGAGGCCTTCAAAGACAGGAGGCCTTCAGATGTTTTAGACTACACTGCAATGCTGGCTGGGGCTGATGGGATACATAGTCAAAAACATCGGAAGAATACCAGGTTGGCAAAGGCTAGTTTAATATGGAGCAGATAAACTATGCATTGTGCTTTTCCTTAACTAATTACAGAGGTGGGGGAGCCTGATTCTCGCAATGAAAGCAACACACAGGAGGCTTATCGTTTACTCCTCCAGCAAGAGAGGATGAAGATTGAATGTGCCACCCCTACTCACAAAGCAAGAAGCACTGGGGGTCCCTATGGGCAGACCAATATCTAAAAAGCCAGGACATCAAAAATGATAATGATATTGATATATACGCAAAACACTTATGGCCGATTCACACGTGCAGGTTCATTACTTAGCTCTCAATTAGGAACATAGGAAGCTGCCTTATACCAAGTCAGACCAATGGTCCATCTAGCTCAGTATTTTCAACATAGCTGTGGCTCTCCAGGATGTTAGACAAAAAGTAATATCTCCCAGCTCTACCTGGAGATGGCTGAGATTGCACATGGAACCTTCTGCATCCTAAGCAGATGCTCTACCATTGAGCTACAGCCCTTCCCCAAGTGCTATAACCACCTGTCTGCCTCCATCAATAAGTTCCATGTTCAAGGAGAAGCAAGGAGAATATGAAAACATGGTTTGAGACATTTGACACTTCGTACAGTCATGATGTTGCAGACACACTTGTTTGAACTCAGCCAAATAGGTGTACCACTTTCCACTTTTTATACTTAGGAGATAAATATTAGAATTTCTATTTCAGCAAAGATTATCTTAGTAAAATGCATACACAAATCCTCCTACACGAGTTAATAATGCAATTACAGAACATGAGATTTGCTAAAAGCATAAAGGTTGTTCATGAGCACTGCTGGACAAAAAAAACCCAACAAAAAAACCCTCAACCTTTTACAACTAATTGAACTTGTATTGTGCATATTGCGCATGTAGTAACAATAAGCTTCCCTCATCAAGGGGTAAAATAGTACCGGTAGTTTGGATTTGAATGACCATCTGTCAGCCAGGAAAGGGTAGATAAATTACAACATTCTTTAATCTGGTGGGGCATAAGAAAGCATGTTTTCCTAATCCTCTGTCCTAAAAGCTTGGATTTTGTATAGCACGCAACCACAGTGCTGGAAGTAAAACATTAACCTGGAGCAATCTAAAATATTCTTTCTGTAGTGAAAATGCTAGGTCAGCAAAATGGTGCATTAGTTGATGACATATTATATATATTAGGGCTGGGGAACCATTTTCAATTTGATGGTTTTATTCCCTTCTGGGCAACATTCAAGGGGCCACACGGTGGTGGTGAGCGGGCAGGGCTGGAGACAAAAGTGGGTCTTTTGTCTGGAGACAAAAATGTAAATTTTACTCTTCTACAGTAGGCTAGTTTCTGCAAACACCCACAGGCCCCTCTGAGTTCTCCATCCAGGCAGCAAAGAGGCATTATCAGTCTTCAAAGGCACATTCCGGCCAGGCAAAAACACTCGAGAAGGGTATGAAGCAGGGCTGGTGAGAGGTGGGGCCTGAGGAGGGAGTGGGGTGTCAGGCAACTCCCAAAGGCCAGATAGGTAAGGCTTACAGGGCTGCATTTGGCCCCAAGGCCTGAGGTTCCTCACCTCTAAAATAAACGAATGTGCACGTACACACACAGTTGCTGTGAAATAAAGCCTTGGGATTTCACTGCCATCTGCAGAGAAATATGACCCAACCAGGCAGTAAGGTTCAGCTTAATGTCATGAAATTTATTTTTAATAGAAGGCATGTCCATTTTTAGAACAGGCATGCCTATTTTTTTGTATTCTCAGGATTCTGTTTTTGTATACTCAGTATACTCTGCTCTATTCCTCAAACACTCCTCCAGTCAAAGTGTATTTTGCCAGTGACGTTTCTGGTCTTCATTTCAAATAAATGCTTATCCTGCAACTTCCTGGTGTTCGTGTAACAAATGTTATTGTGGGGTAGGGGGTTGTCCTGTTTCTGCTGCACTGGTGCTCTTTCAGACAGCAATAATATAATAGCATTGGGGAAAGAAAGCACAAAGAAAATGGATTTAATCCAACATGTGCCACAGAATACATCCACAATAAAATACCAGTCTGGAGGGGTCCTAAGACTTCCATTTATAATTTAAGTTTATGAGGGAATTGTACTTATCTGCACATAACATTGTACTTAAAAAAATATTCTCTGGCAATTCAGATAGGCCAATAAGCTTGCAAGAGATACGCTGCAGAAACAAACAAAAGCTCATTGTTCCTAAGCTTTTCAAAAAGGCAGCTGCCCATCAGTTAAAAGAGACGAACTAGCCAGCAAAGCCAAATAAACGTCACATTTAAACCACCATTCGTAATAACCCTCAAGCAAAGGGCAGTTCTTATGTTCTTATATGAGGAATATGATAGAGCCAAACTGAAGTCACTTTAGCACAACAGGAGCGTTTACTGAGCTAAATAAGGTCACAGACATATTTGTGGCTTAATTTCAGTCAGGCGTCTGAACCTGTTTTAAAAACCAGAGCTGAGCCCTTCAATTTGGAAATAAGAAAAAGCGCCACAGAAAATACTCTTCCCTGTTGCCCTCAAAATACCCTTTTCCTCCCACATCTGGGATTAGCGTAGGAGGGCACTGATTCGCTCTCTTAAAAAAATATATTACTTGAGTTTTATCAAAATATAACCACTTCACTCAAGCACACAAGCCACATCAGCTGCTTGTCACATTTCCGCCCTGCCCCCCCCCCCAGCCTCTGCGACCATCTGGTTTCATCCTTAACACAAGGGGGAGGAGCCTGTGGTACTCCAGGTGCTATTGGACTCCAATTCCCTTCATCCCCAACTAGTATGTTCAATGAAGCAGGGAGTGATGGGAACTGTAACCTGACAACATATGGACAGCCACAGGTTCTCCAACCCTGCTTTAACAGCTTAATGGCAGGCAGGAATTCAACGTACACAGCTCTTCTCAGCGCCAGGATGCAGCAAGAGAGGAAGCTGCACTTATTATATTTCTGCCTGCCCTGGTGTTAACTAAATGCACAATGACTCTGTGAGGGTAGTCAGGGCCGGCCTACTCATGAGGTTGGCTGAGGCAGCACCTCAGGTGGCAGAATGCCCATCCTGCTTTCTCCACCGCTGGCAGAGAAGAGGCAGGGGCACTGGCTTCCAGGGAGATCTCACAAGATCCCATGCACTCCGTGTGATCTTGCCAGAACCCACCATCACTGCTGCCGCCACATGGATGCTGCCACATGACCCAGGTAAGGGAGGCTCTGGTGATGCGGAATGACACCTTCCTGTTTTGCCTCAGGCGGCAAAGTAGGAAGTGCCACTCCTGAGAGGAGTGCATGAAAGCTAAACTTCAGGGTGAAAGCAAGGGAATACCTTTACCTGTAGATATTGAGTATTCCTATAGACTTCTTTTAATTAAAAAAATCACTAAGAGGTGTTTTTAAGAAAACACAGAGAGGAAAAAAGAATATCAACAGAAGTTTACATGTCATACCTCCAAAACCTGGCCGCATGCTGAAGTCATGGTCATCTATTCTCAGAAGTTGCTCTGACTTTGTAAGTGGTGATTTGGTGATATCAGGACTTCGTTTCAATATTGGACTATGTGGAGAAAGAGAAAAGCACAATTATACAACTGTACTACTGCACTATTCCTTAATGTGGGTTCTCCAGGGGGCTCACAGAACACCAATCTGGTGTGTGGAGACACAAATCAAGTAATTGTATTGGTTAAATGCCTAAAAAATAGTCTAGTCCCAATATTTCCTAGAGTGGTGGATAACCTCGCCGAGTTCATTGGCAGTTCAATCCTATGTCTGTTTTCTCAGAAGTAAGTTCCACGGTGTTCAATGGAACCTCCTCTCAGAAAAGAGCATATAAGATTACAGTCTGAAAGGCATGAGGAGATGAAATGATATTTGACATGTCACTGACTTCATCTCCCCCAGCTCTGCTCAAGTAACTGGACCCACCAACAATCACAGACTAGTAGGGGAGCTATGCAAAACCTTTGAAAAATAACCCCATATGATCTGGTGTATTTTTAGACAGCTAGTGTGATAGGAGTGCTAAAGCACGTTTCAGATTATTCAGTCCCTATTGAACAAACACAACATTGTGCAGCGTATAGCACGCTGTCTAATGTATCTTTACCGTAATTGCTAAGTAAACAGGAACAGGGGCAGGGCCAGGAAGCACTGATAAGTGAATTGTAAGCAAGTCTAAGATAGTTTTGTGACAGGCATTAAAGAAACAATGCTGCAAAGCCAACTGGCTGCAGCCCAAGAGCAAATGTGGCAAGTTGGGAGCCCAGCCAGGCTGGAAGCAGGTTTGCAGAGAAAAGGCTTCCATACCTGCTCCAGATATCTTAGGAAAGGCAAAGAGAGCCTTAAAGAGGGGAGGGCAAAAACACAGAAGCAATTACTTCAGAACAGTCACCTCAGCTTAGGCCCACCTCCACACCCACACCCACAAGCCAAATGTAGTCCATCAGCATTGTAGGGAAGCTCACTGGTGATGTGGCAAAGCAGTTCTTCCTGTCTGTATGGGCTTGTCAAATCAGGAAGCTGCCATGCATGCGACAGGCCTCATACAGGGCTGATATGCAGGCTGCATTTAGCTGGGTGAGTTTAAAGTTGTGCTAGTTCTGCTTGGGAAGCAAATTTGGTTGCACAGTCTAGGTGGTCTGAGCTGGATGTGTGCCTGGTTTATTTCGAAAGCAGGGCTGAGGTAATTTGCTGCTCAGGCCCACTGCTTTGATTTCAAGTTTGCAACACGCTGGTTACTTGATATGTTGACAGTGACTTGGTAGTGGTACTCGAGCCTAAATACTTTTGCTCCACTGTAACCATTGAAAATAGACTTGAGACCAAGAGCGCTGCTGGCCGGCTGCTTGTTTTCACCATTGCCAGTATCACCCGGCAGAATGGGAGGAAGAGCTAGCATCTTCCATTGGCTTTCATGCCCCTGGATTTAATTTTGTATAGGAAGATGCTTTGTACTGAATCAGATCACTGGTCCACCTAACTTAATATCTTCTAAGTGGCAGCAGCTCTCCAATTTCAGACAGGGCTCAATGCCAGCCCTTTCTGAAGATGCTAGGAACTTCCTGCGTGCAAAGCAGGTGCTCTACCACTGAGCTACAGCTATTGGTCCCAGACAACAGCCTCCTGAAAACAGCTCAAAGCAACAGGCTTCTGGCATGACTTCTTGCCCAAAGGAGAAGTCTCTCTCTCCTTGCCTCCCCTGTGTGTATGTGTGTTGGCTGATGTATAGCTAGCAGCATCCAGCAGCTTTGTGTGGATCTCGCCCCTTTTTGGGTCTCTTGTGCCATGTTTACTACAAACTCCTAAGCCCAGGTTATTATACTTAGTTATTAGTAGTGCATAGTGCACCAGCATCTTCTAACTTCCTGTATATAGTGTGAATAATTGTCTTGTGACTTGAGGCTCTAAAACACTTCACGTTGAACTTTGTGGCAAAGAGTTTTCCTCACTGTCAAGTCTGAAATAGCTGACAATGGAAAAGAACCAAGATCTTGAAGCTCTGCTGTGTTATTCTGCTAGTTACATTGGCATGGGTGTGATCTGAAAACTTTATCAGTACTGACTTCTGCTGAGGGTAGGGGTGGTTACAAAGGAGAGAAGGCATAGGAAAGGACGTTGGCCTGTTCCATTTTTAGTAGCATACCTGCCTTGCTTGTGTGATTCTCCATGTGTTTC
Source organism: Podarcis cretensis (assembly GCF_951804945.1). NCBI lineage: Eukaryota > Metazoa > Chordata > Lepidosauria > Squamata > Lacertidae > Podarcis > Podarcis cretensis. The sequence continues at coordinate 81,938,727 of NC_137172.1, read as the reverse complement.
TCTTCTCTGTCTTTGAGGCCGACTATGAACAAAAACAAAAAATGATAGGTTGCGTATGTTCACAATCTTCTAGAAAGTTACGTTGATATCTTCCTAGGGCAAATCACATATTTCATCCTTGACACACTATATTGACACTCGAGATTAACTTCCTTTTTTCCATTTTATGAATATAAATTTTATTATCATAAGCACTAAATACAAAAATCCATTATTAAATTAATTTGTCTATACAGAAATGTTATATAAATATTGGATACTGTACAAAGACATTCAACATTTTTCAATATAAGACAACCCAAGGTTTTATTTTAATTTATAAAATAATCATAGTTCTAAAAAGAGATTATTTTAGCCAGCCATATTTAATGTGCAACTAGACGTCAAATATATTTAAATCTATGTCTGCTTCGATAAACTATATGCATTTGTTGCCTCCTGCATCCTTACATTCCAATACAGTATGATATAAACAAGCCTCACATTTCAATGAATCATCTTGCTGTCAGCCTTCCCTAATCCTTATTATATTTGTAAGTTTGTGCATTTGAACCATATCTCAGAACTTGGTTAGCCAATTTTCTTTTTCTGGAGGATCTTATTCTTGCCCCACTCCACATGCTTGACATCTAGGGATGATCCACACCTTACATTTAATGCACATCCAACAGACATAACTTCACCCAAAGAAACATAGAAACTGCAATTTGTTAAGGATTCTGGGAATTGTACTCCTGTGAGATGGGAACTACAGTTCCCAGGACATTTGGGGGGAAAGTCATGTGCTTTAAAGTCAGGGTGACATAAGAAGGTGAAGGATAATTTATTCATCTTCCTGTAACGCGACTTCCTTGATGTATCCAAACAATATTACTGCATTAGAGGATCTTGATGCAGTTTGTATTCCACAGTTTTGCTTATTTCCATTAATATTTGGTGCCAATATGATCTGCTCTATGAAGATGACCAGAGAATATGGAAAATTTGATAGACTGACACCTCCAGCATAAGCTACTAACATTGGGGTATGTTCTATTTAATCTTTTTTGAGGGGGAATCTCACTCCAAAAAAAAGTTTTTAACTTGCAGTGTGAAACTTAGATGATTGGCCTGCAGAAGAGGGGAAAGTAAAGTATCAGAGGTAGGAGGTTGTAAAATTACACACAACCCCTGGGTAATGCTCATGGAACAAAGGATAAACATCTGCTGTATAGAGTCAAGTTCTCATAGCCTTTACTCAGTGTTTGAATCCTGCAGGGATGGGAGACAGGTGAAGCTATCGTTTTCCAATTCCCTCCACCCCAGTCACTGTTTTTAGAAGGGTACAGGAGCATTTTTTTCCTGCTAAAATGGATGGGTTTTAACAAGGGTCTTAAATAGAGGGTCTTGTTAAGAGCTCCCTGCCTTTCTCCCCATAATTTGAGCTCTGCAGAACATGAGACAATAACATTGTGAGTGAACTGATATTAACACTTTAGTAGCAACAACAACAGCAGTGCTCAAAATAATTCTTCAAACATTTTAAGCCACATTTTAAAACAATTTGATTATCTTCCAGGTAGACTAGAACACCAAATGGCTCAGGTTTTTCTCAGGTTAATCTCCATGGTTCAGGTGCAGACTAACAATGTCATAAGACCCTGCCCAGTAGGAGGCGTTCTCTGTTTCCACACAAGCCAAATGCATTTCAGAATGTATCACAAAATGCAAGACAGCTTTTAACTGTTCCACTGAAAGGCACTTTCAAAACACCAAAAGAACAATGTACCAACAATATGAAGATGACGGTGTGGGTGCACTGACCAAAAAAATGTGTCTGCAGAAGACAGTGAATGCACTTTATGGCCATGTGTGCATACACACTCAGTGTTGTTGAAAGTGGCGTACTCAGAGTGGTGCAACATCCCGTCCAGTACATTACCCTGACAATACTGAACCAACCTATTTGTGACACAGTGGCTGAAGTAGGCTCTGTCGAGCCAGGTGCTGCCATCAAAATCTAGTGAACTCAAGGGACTCCTTGGAGTCAAAGATGCACAGTGCATTCTGGGGAAATATATGACCTAGAGAGACACTTCAGGTCATTTGATGTACTCTGACAGTTGCCGACTTCTTTCAGGTTGGGCCCCTTCTAAAAGAGGATCTTCTAAATTAGCACACTTGTGGGGGGCAAAGCAAGCAAAGTAAGCTTTTAAACATGTAAAATCCAGGCTTAATGAATGAAAAATGATGCATCATGTTAGCAGACTCATTTGCTAATCTCTCCTCTTGTCTCTGCCAATTCAGGTGCACTTTGCATTGTCTTATGTAAGCACACATACACACTAAAAAAACACACTAACAAAGGAAATTAATTATCAAAATAGCTTTTGGTAATAAGAGAAAGCAACTAAAAGCAGGTGAAGGCTAGTCTATATTCTTTTCTTAGGGAATTTGATGAGCTAATGCGTGAAATTTGGCTAGCAAAATAGACTCAGAAAGCAGTGTTGGGGCATGAACTTTTAACATACCCCCCCCCCCTTAGAATTAACTGTACAGAATGTTATAATAATCACAAAAGAAGATTTTTAAAATGTTAAAGTCACTTTGTTATGCAAAACTAACGAAGCATTATTATCCCTCATCAAGAAACACATAGTGAAACATGCTTACAACATGCTATTTCTGCAACTTATGAGAATTGTTTTATTATTTCTGTTTTAAGTTCTGTGACATGCTTTTATATCATCTCATTTTTGTAAACCACCCAATGTCTATTTTTGGTGGAGGCCAATATAGAAATCTCTTAATAATAAAAAATTCACAGATACACACATCTCTCTATGCTGTAGAGCCTATAGCCTATAGTGGTGGCCAAACTTGGCCCTTCAGCTGTTTTTGGACTACAACTCCCATCATCCCTAGCTAACAGGACCAGTGGTCAAGGATGATGGGAATTGTAGTCCCAAAACAGCTGGAGGGCCAAGTTTGGCCACCACTGGCCTATAGGATTGTAAGGCTCTGAAAGCCAAGCATCATTCAATGCCAATTCCTTTACTGAACCAGGCTCTTCATTGCCAAACATCTGTAACTGTTCAACCCATCTAATCCAGATTAATAGTGTACCATAAAAAGAAAGCAAAAAGGTTCAAAGTGTAATGTGCCAACCGATACCTTGGAGGTGAAGGGAGGTCAGTAGAACAAATATAGATGACTCAAGCAAGTGAACTAAGCTGCAGGGGAACTGAAAACCTTCCAAATGCAGCAGTAAGATAAACCAAAACAAGCATTGCCTCTTGACTTCTGATACCCTTGGACAGGATACCCACTTGGACAGCCCACTGGCAGCAAAAAATGTCCTTTACAGCATGTAACAACAAGCTGTTTTTTAAATTTCCCACAATGCCCAGGAGCAAATGCTACATTGGTTGCTCTCGGGCATTGTGGGACATTTAAAACCATGACTCATAGTTGACTGCCATTGCCACCAGCAGGTCAGCTGTAGCTGGAAGAGGTGGGGGACCCATGTAATAATAATTTAATGTAGGAGGGGTTTCATAGAAAGCACTTTCCTAAGGGTTCTCAAACCTGGAACTGATCCTGGATTGTCCATATTGACACCATTATTGGGTAGGATTCAATCACAGATCGGCAAATTCAGGTTGCACTCTTGTGCAACAAACACAACCTGCCCCTCAGCAGATATTTTTTGCAATAAGGAAAGTGACAGGAAAATGTTCTGGAAAGTGTGGTAGAACATTTGTTTCATGCAAACAAATGAGAATGAATGCTTAATACACAGGCAACATCTAACCTCTCTGAAAAGTTGTGGGAACAAATCAGGATAAATGCTCAATCAACAGAACCCCTGGAACAAAACCCTGAGTGCAAATGTAGCAACTCAGAACAGACAAGCAAAGCTATGCACCTAGTGAGCTGTCATAGTATCTAAATACTCTGTTCTTACATTTGTAGCGGAATTAATAATTTTACTACCTGGTTGTTTACAATGTGAGGGGAAGGAACCAGTGCAGTCATGTTAAAATGGAATTCTAAACTGCTTCCTCATACATTTTTCCTTCATTTAGCTCTCCCTGCTATTCTCTGCGCTAGAAAGAAACTGAATTCTTTGATCATTCTACATTTCTTAGACGATAAAATGCAATCAGACAATTCCCAGGAACAAAACTGAAGGAGAAAATAAAAACACGAAGACAATGCCTCAGTAGTTAGAAGTCTGTGTGCAAGATGTTTCACTTCAGATTGGAGATGGAGGCTCACATACTTAACACTTCTCCAGATAAACAAATTAAAATAAAATTGTCATTGCACACAGAAATCCTGCGCCTCAATGTCACATCTGCCCTAGCCATTTAAAGCAGTATCATGCCACATTAAATACGGTAGTCACTGCTTCCCCCAAAGAATCCTGGGGTGTGTAGTTTGTTAAGGGTGTTGAGAGTTGATAGGAGACCTTCACAGAGCTACAAGAGTTCCCTGGGAATAGGATTGGATTGTTAGTCCACCCAGGGAATTTGTTACAATGTGAAGAAGTTCCTAGTTTTCATTTGGGCTGCAGTGCAGAGAGAGGGGAGTTGTAACCAGTTCCTACGAAACTATGATCCTGTTTAAAATTCCTTCCCCTGCCCCAGCCCCAGTGTGCAGGAGGTTGGGCAGGCAATTAGCTTTAGAAAAAGTGTCAAAGAGGGGCTTAGCAGCAGCTTAACACCTGCCAAAGGTGCCTATAGAACCTGTGACCAAGCTGAATGCAATTCTGCAGTCAGATTTTGGCCTGCCAGGTGCCTTAAAAACTACCTTTCACAGGCTTCCCCTCCCCTCCCCTGCACATCCCAGTATCCCTGCTATTATAATAGCTCTGCACCCGCCATGTCTGAGTGGTATTGGAGGGTTAGTGCTCCCATCTCTTATCCGAGTCTATTCCCACTCCTCACTCATCCTGACTAGCAAATTAAATTTTTGTCTGTTTTCCACTCAGCCACTAATACGTATAAATTATTCCCAGAAAGGGAAATCTGGATCAGAGTCTGGGTGTGGGGTCACATCTACACCACACATTGAAAGCACATTTAAAATATAATGCTTCTCCCAATTAGCTTGAGAACTGTAGTTTACCCCTAACAAGGCTACAGTTCCCAGCACCTGTAACAAACTACAGTTCCCAGGATCCTTTGAGAGGAAGCCATGTATGGCATGGATATGACCAAAGAGTTAGGAGGTTTGCTGTGAGCTCTAGCCCTGATCCAAATACCCACAAAGTTTGTTTGATTTGTCCAAAGAAACAGGTGGTCAGGAGTTCCAGCCATGAAACTCCCATGTCCTATCTAGTATAGCTTTCATACTCGTTCTTCAGGAGGCACAATAGTCTGCTCTGCAGAAAGCAGTAGCATAAAAACCCTCCCTGAGTTTCTTAGACATAGTAAGCCTTGCTCTGTTATGCCTGAAAGGGGAATGCAAACACAAGTATGGGGCATGGCAGGGGGGTGCACATACTAGCCCTGTCCCCAACATGCTTCCCCCATGCATGTTGCGTGTAAAGGTATGAAGGGTATTTTTCATGTGTGTTCACGTGAACATGCTTTGAAGTCTCTGTGTGGTTAGGACCCCTGTTCAATATGGGAAGGTCAGGGGTGGGGGAGCAGACAGGAACATTGGGGGCAGGGGCTACTTGTGTTTATATGCACAGTTCAGGCATAAAGTATGACATAATGTTGTGAGCCAGCTTTTTAGTTATTATGGGGTTTGCATCTTGTATTTTGCTCATCTGACAAGAGGGTAGATTGTGACTTATTTAAACAAAGACTGACCATGTGAACTCATCAAGGATTAGTGGAGCCTAGAGAAGGGATGTACTGAAAGAAGCATTTCTTAACTGTTCTTCATTCAGAATGAATGGTGAATGAATTCATTCCAGAATGAATGTTGGTGTGTATAACCTCCCTGCAAACTTTGTGCAAAGCAATCAAGATGAATGCTTAATGAACAAGTTGCCTGGAAGCAGCCAAAGAAAGTAAATAGAAGTAAATAGGATACTAGTTTATCACCTCAAGTCTAGGGATCAACTTAAGTTGTAGTGATGCAGTACTTGTGCCCAATGGCTGCGAGGCCAGGTCTATCTGGTAAGACGTGCGGGAGCATTAGACCTGGTGTCTGGGAGAAGTAAGGCCAGATCTATCCATTAATCTTGAGCTATTGCAGATGACATGGAAAAGGTTGACATGCCAGAAGCAAAAGGCAAAACAGATTGGTACAATGTACCGTATTTGCATGTACAGCTATCCCACCAAGGACTGAGGGGTCAGTTGCTGTGCCCAGCCTTTGGTTTGTTCTCTAGAGCCATTATGAAGCAACAGTCTGCCCCCATGCACTTGGCAGAACACCACTATGTTGAGCTGTTGCTCAATACATTACTTATGAAACAGGACCATTGCAATATTGAAACAAGTGGCATCATATTGCATGTTCCAACATGGGGAACCTGAGGGGACTTCTAGATGGGGCAAGGTTACTATTGTAAAAGGATATTTCTGCTATTGCAAACTGCTAGTTGGTAACATTTCTTTCTTTCTTTCTTTCTTTCTTTCTTTTTACAGTTTTGGGGTTTTCCTGGAATGGGCAAATCTGATAAGGGTTGGTGGGGGGAGAGATATGGGATGCCATTTTGATGCCAGAAACGTCATATAGATGCTGTAAAAAAAAAAAAATGCATGTGTGAGGTATGCCTACCCCACAATAAACACCCATCTGGAACATAGCTGTCAAGTGTCCCTTATTTGAAGGGACAGTCCCTTATTCCAGTGCCATGTCCCGCTGCTGTCCGTTATTGATGGATGTCCCTTAAATGTCCCTTAAATGATGTCCCTTAAATTTCAAAGGAAGCAGCTCCTCTCTCTCCCTCCCTGCTGGCCAGGGAGGAGGGAGGCTCCAGCTGTCTTGCTTGGCTGTGTTGCTCACCCAATAAGAAGTCTAAGAACGACTGGGGGGTGGAGCTTGCATGCCTTGTGTGTGGCTAGTTAATGCAAGCTGAGGTGTTTTTTGAATGCTGGATGCCATTTTGTTGCATGTGCTGCTGCAAACTTTGCAGTGCAAAGCCAGACCGGGGAGCCATCTTAAGTTGAGGCTGCATAGGCCTTGTGGTGCATGTGATTCAGATTCTATTCAGTTGAACCTCTGGTTACAAAGTTGGTTGGACAGTGTTCTCGAAGCTACCTAGCATGAGTTTGACCAGACTGCAGGAGGACAGGAAGACTGGAGTGCCTGGAACAGGTGAGGCTGCTGGTCCCTTATTTTCAAATCTGTAAGTTGACAGCTATGATCTGGAAGCACCCTCAATCGTAGGTATTTCAACCAATCAGAGAAAAACTTAGGTTTTTGTTCATGGTCCAGTTGCAGGAAAGGTAAAGGGGATCAGGTGGTTTTTTTGTTGGTTTTTTTTTTACAAGTGAATAGACAGCTTTACTGCTGGGCTTTGTTCATACATGTGGGGGGAAAACACTTCCACATTAGGTTATCCTCCCCAAAACCCAACCCACCAAAAACTGTTGGATTCCCTCTCCCCAAATTTCATCTGCGTTCTGCCCAATGCTGGGCATGGGCATAGCCAAGTAAATAAAATAAAGTAAATAAAATTACTTAAATAACTGACCAGTCGCATTGCGGACAGCTTAGTTGTGCCCTCCTCCCAACATAAGGCCTGTCCCCCTGTAACATAAACCCTGGCCTCAGGGTGCATTCGACTTTGAGAATTTTTGGTTTTAAGCACTGGCAATGCTAGGACTGAAAAGGTCTAAAGAGGTGATGAGAAGGAAAAGAAATGTCCACAACTCCAGGATTCTGTGTTACAAGTGATAGTTACTTAATAAAGTGGAAGTTACAAGCACTTTAAGAAACAATCGTTCTTAAATCCTGGTGCAATCATCACTTCCCTATCAGGGAGAACATATTTTTTCAGTCTTCCAAAAGTGTAACTATGGTACAAATAGAACGTGAAGGTACTATTTTACTTTAATTAAGTCACTACCTTAAAAGAAGTTATTGAATAATTTTCCCACTGTTAATCAGAAATAACATTAGGGTTGCTCTTGAGGCCTTTTCTGAATTAGCAAAGGATAGCTGCACATGAAAAGGAAACTGAAATTCTGAGGTGTGCTTCAATTTTGCACAAGGAACTGCACAATCTCTTGCAAGTTCTTTACAGTGACTCCAGTACTGCTGCCAAGCTTCTTTCTTCTGGATCCTATCCTGTGAGCCTAACTTTCAGTTTTGCACACCACAATGAAAGGGTGTTGCAAAAGGTGCTTGATGAGCGAATAACTTCAAATAGCTCAGTCAAGCAATGCAAGATGTACAGCAGAGGAAGGCAAAAAGTAAGCCAAATCATATAATCTTATCAATTTTATTTTTTCATAATCTCTGGAAGCAACACAATATTGACAACTATCTTTCTGAATGACATAAAACTTTCCTCCCCCACCCATCCCAGTTCTGATAAAAGTTGATAAATAAATCCAATGAGAGAGAGAGAGAGAATGAATGTTGGCGGGAGGAAAGACAGATGGACAGGTCCTCTCAGTAGAGATGGAGAGATACATTAGGGTGAATTCAAGAAGCGGGAAGATGGTGACAGTGGAAAGATGCTTAGGTTGTGCAAGTGGTAGAAAAAATAAATTATCATTAGCATCTTTGATTTCTCAGGGCAGTTTACATAGATGATAGTTAAAAACACAAAACAACAGGTACATTTAGAAAAAGACTGAAACCCTAACAAGAGGACACTCATGGTAAAGACCCACTTGTCCAGCTGTGAAAGCCTGTTGGAACAAAAATGTCTTCACTTGTTTACAGAAAGTGCAGGAAGTGGGTGGTGGTAACTTGTTGTATCTCAGCAGGAATGTCACCAAGTAGAAAATGTGGTACATAGGCTAGAGCAATGATGGCAAAGCTGTGCCCTTCAGTTGTTATTGGGCTGCAGCTTCCATCATTCCTAACCATTTGCCATTCTGAGTGGGGCTGTAGTGTATTTTTCTCTTATCTTCTTGGAACCTGTTGAAGACCTTCCTTTCCCAACAATACTTTTAAGTGAAGATCATTTAAAATAAAAAATAAAAATCCCAGTCTGTATCTGTGTTAGACTTGAAATTCTTTTTTACTGTTTTTTACATATTTTTACTGTTGAATTGCTTTGGGGTAATTCTATGAGAACCAACTCATAAGGGAAATAATAACTATCAGCAGTAGAGCAAAGAGCTAAGGACAGGGAAGATTAGTAGGTGTGACTGCTGTTAGAAATGATGCAGTAGGAAAATGCAGAGCAGAAAAAAGGAAGACGATAAAACAAGAGAGGTAAAAATAGATTAAATCTGGGTCATAGTGGGATTCTAGTGGCAGCACAGGAACTAAGTGGGGCTGCTCTGTGGCAGTGGGAATCCCCCCTCCCCCCCCACTTCACCTTCCTCCCCTTTGGCAGGCTTTCCAGCCCGTGCATGTAAAAGAATTCATTTCAGAACCCCTCTAGCCCTTCCTTAAGGCAAATCCCCATCCTTATACCTATCCTAGCTTGAGCCAAGATTGTATGCAGGAAGTTGCAATGGTGGAAAATTTTCATGATCACTGCAAAGCAGCCTCCGTTCCAGTTACACCTTAGTTGTCACCCATTAACTGTTCTGCCTCACCCAGTCATTTATATAAGATGTCCACTTGTGGGTGCAGTAAAAGAAGAAAACTCAGTCAAAAGGAGACTCTGCTCCTGTTTGGAAATTCAGGAAGCTCTATTAGAAAAATAACTGGGTTGCCTCCGGACCATCAGTACTTTTGCAATTCAAATTGCAAAAAGGAGGAATTCAACTGTATACCACAAGGTTAGATTTGAGCAAATAAAGTGGATCAGGGTGTTCCGGCACATCAAATCCACCTTTATTTAAAGGACTTTCTGCAGTTAAGCAAGTGACAAGGAAATGCAAAGTGTGGGATAGAAGACTGATCAACAGGGAGCCATATAATGCAAAGTGTGGGATAGAAGACTGATCAACAGGGAGCCATATAACCATAGTGGCAAGCAAATCAGAACGAATGCTCATTGGCATATAGCCTCCCCACAAATCAGAACAAATGCTCGATAAAGACTGTACATGGTATAACTTCCATGTAAGCTTTGTGCAAGTAGATCAGGCTATGCAAGCTCAATAAATATGTCATCTGGAGGAACTAAGGATCAGGGAAAAAATTGATCTCTCATTGGCTGTGATGGCTGGGGTTGGTGGGTATTGGAGTCCAACAAGAACTGGAAGGGTAGAGGTTCCCCCCTCCTGAGACAGACAGTGGTGTGTGGGACACAATTTACAGAGCAGAAGAGGTGTTTGGGCAGAGGGTGCTGAACCACTTTGTGCCCCAACACAATCTGTCTTCTGATGTCACTTCTCCATCAGCCAGGCATGGATAATGATACTGAACCTACTTGAGAGACAACACTGCTATTTAAGTGAGGGGGGGTTACTTAAGCCAAGGGTCATTAGCCTTTGTAGTAACATTGTTTAGTTATTTCACCACATCTGTACCATTCGTACCAACGTTATCCAAGACTAAAAAAATCCTATATCTGGGAGTAAGTCCCATTGAACTTGGGGGAAGTGCTTCTGAGAAGGCAGTGCACACACAAGGAAAATAAGATATTTAAGGCCCTAGAAATATGTATTGCCTTATTTCTCAGTGCTGGGAACATACAAACTCCAACAAAATTGGGACAGGGCAGATTAGATTCCCATAGGAGCACAGGCAGAAGGATCAACTTCAAGACTGAGCCCACAGTGGAGTCTGGAAGAAGCAGATCTAGCAGTAATCCTGAGCAAGTAGCAAGAGCAAGAGACTGACAAGCAAAGGCAGTGTAATTCAAAAGGTCAATAATAGTAATCAGGAAGTAATGGTGACCAGAGATATATATATTTCAGGACCCTGGACAGGACCCTGAGATAAGACAACTCCAACATGTGCTGTGTAGGAAATGAGCTGTTCTATTGGCCCTGACTACCCTTCCCAGGACTCCTACAGGTTCAGCCCTCTGTCCTGGAGTCTGATACACTGCCGTCTCTCCATTCTTTTTAATTGAGCACACTACCTTTTGTGGTGAACGTTCTCAGTGGCATTTGAGGCCCTTAAAGGCAATGATTCTGGCTTCATGATGGGGTCCAGCTTGGAAGCTGCAGTGACTGGTGGTCCTAGCTCAGGGTCTCCAGTCCAAGCATGTCTGATTCTGAAGGTCTCTGCTTACTGGACTTGGTCTAGCACCTGTGGGTTGTGCTACTGCCTCTTCTGACCCTCCTGATTCATCCCCCCTCAAAATCAGTGTCCACGTGGGTGCTGGCCATCTAGATGATGATGGCAGGCACCTCTGCGCACTCAGGAACCTTGCCTTTGCATGTTTCCTTACTGCATGGTGAGCTTCCTACTCATTTACGCTTGTAGGCATACACTTGTTTCAGATGCTGAAACAAATAGCCATAAGTCAGAGACAGCCTGTTGCTGAGGTGCTTCCCTACCCCTACTTAAAGGCCAACCTTATCCCACTGATGGCTTTATATTGGTTTTAGTTGTTATCTCTATGCTGGATTTTCCATGTATTATTTTTTATTTTTTTTGCTGGAATGGGCTGAAACATCTGGAGGGTACCAGGTTGGCAAAAGCTGTAAATAATAGTTGAATAGTTTTGGCGTCTTCTCATGGGAACACTAGCTAGAATGGGACAATTTAAGTACATCAAATTAGAATTACCGTAACTGAAGAAAAGCATCCTTATGGGGGGGCCATCCATGGAACTCGTGGTTTTTCTAGAAACCAGAGACAAAGTTGAAAACAGCTGCAAAATAAAAATCTTTCAGGGCAAAACTGTGTTGGGTGGTGATGTTTTTTAAAATGTCACTATCAGGAAAGAAAAAGGCAAGGCCACAGTCATGATACATTGTTGTCAGTATAATTTGTTTCAAACTCAATATTGAAAGGAAACCAAAAGCAAAATTAGGAAGTATTGTACAGGCAGCTCCCATTTTGTGCACGTTCAATGTATCTACAATTGTGCATGTGCGCACAGTGTTTGGTACCAGAAAAGGGGAAGGGCGGGACAGGCTTACGCGCAATAACACTTGGAGGGCCACAGGTTTCCCATCCCTGCCCTAAGAAAATAAAAGTAGCTTTATTATATTAGGAATTGGAAAGTAGGTACCCTGTCTTCACCCATTACCTGATCCAGTGTGAACAATCCCTTTTCCAGGGTCTGCGAGAACTTTCCAAAAGCAATGTCCTGATTTCAGTACATCAGGTATCAGTATCAGCACCACATTGGGTCCTGCCCCCCCCCCACCGCCCACTCCAACAGAACATTCCCATTTCATGAAGGAATGCTTTTTATCAGTAAAAACAGCCTCCCTGTTGAAAGCCAAATCCTGATCTACCCTTAGTCTTCATGCATCATATTACGATGTACATATTTGGTTGATGATTTACAAATCTAAGCTTCCGAATTTTATTTTGATGGGCCAGGCATATTTAGCAAGTCCCATACATGAGGTGTGGGTGTGAAACAAGTCTGCTAGAATTGTTTTAACCAGTACTTTATTCTGTGGAATATATAAGATTCTCATCTCTCTGTTTTTCTTATTTGTTTTCTTGCTCTGGACTGTTACTAGACAACCTATCTGTAATTTTTGATGTGCTCTTAGGTCCAGTTTGCCCAGTCTCCTGAAGAGCACGGGAGAAAGTACAAGCTGTCCCCTCCTGTGTCTAGTTTCTCTGCCCAGACTATATCAGGTGCATGTCATTCCAATATGCAACCAGTTAATAGAATCTTTCAGAACTCCTGGAATAAACACAGGGCACCTGATGAGTCCTTTATGTCTTGCCAATTGGCTGTTGGGCCAACAATTACTGCTTTCTTTCACAGACTTCTGTAGCTTTCCATTTCTTTTCTGTGCTCCCACATGCCATGGAAAACAATTTGAAATGGAAATTAACGTGATTGAGATCGATGTCAGCTGCAGCATACACAAAAGTATGATGATTGGAAAGCATGAACCGGATCAGGCAATTTAAGCATCAATATATCTTCCAACATTTCAGAGGAGAACATAAGGACAGCGATTTATGTCCTTGAAGGCCTGGCCTAGGCCAGGTGGTGGTGGTGTATGTGTTTGAAAAGCAAATATTAAGCAAATAACCACTAAATTATAACACACACCCTTTTCACATCAGAGATCACTGCCTGACAGTGCAATATTAAAGCTGCCTACCCAGAAGTAAGTCCTGTTGAATTCAATGAGGCTACTTCCAGGTAAGCAGCATTAGAACTGCACCCTAAGTGTCTTTGCCACACACGTTTCTGAAGGTTTTGCTCCACTCGCTTACATTAATCTATTTGGCAGTAAATATTAGCAAAGGTCACTTTTCTTTAGTATCTGTGGCAATTTATCAATTTAATCATTCAGCTGTGAATGGTATCTCCTTTACCTATTTAGATACCAGCCCTGAAAGCATTTCATAGGCTTGGATCCGAATATAATTTATGGGAGTTAATAGAAGAATAGTTATTCCCCTGTGTAGGCCCCTGAAAAGCCTCTTCGGAGTGTCAGGGGTCCTTCCACTGCGAGATGATGGCTATGGCCTGCCCCCAAAGCCAGAGGTGTTACTGCTTCTGAATACCAGTTGCTAGAAGCCGCAGGAGGTGAGACTGCTCTCCTGCTCAGACCTTGCTTGCCAGTTTCCCACAGGCGTCTGGTTGGCCATTGTGACAACAGGATGCTGGACTAGATGGGCCATTGGCCTGAAACAGCAGGCTCTTCTTGTGTGATCACATGTTCAAGAGGTTGCTACAGGAGGGGCTATTGACCCTGACATCAGGCAGAGTTCTTCATATAGGTCAGTTCCCTCTACCCCAAAACCCCCAAGCCCACCCCACACTGTTCAGGTTGTGCCCTCCTGGCCTTCTGGAGAGGCTTTCCATGGGGTGTAGAGGGGACTTTCCTTTCACAAACTTCCTTAAATTAACTTATCTTAGGATATAAATTATTAACATAAATATTGATACTGTAGTAATAGTTTTGAAACTGAACCGCTTGGCCTTCCTAAATCAGTGGAGTTATATTGCTTTAAAAATGTTAGATTCTCCCCACCAAAAACACGCTCAACTCTATTAATTATAATCATTTTCACAGCTTATGCTGAAATAATATGTAAAACTGGTTTTTAAAATTAAGAGACTTATGGCTATCTTACTTAGCATATGTCTTAGATAACAGTTTTTGTAATGAAAACTACAATGTCACAGTCTCTGATCTAATCTGCAGAAGCACTTAACCTGCTCGCCCACAGTAAAATGGGCAACTGGCAGTTAATATTAGAAATACTGAACAGATAAAAATATATGGACCATCAGTATCCCTTCTGATCTCCAACAATTGTATGTTTTCTCCTTATTATATCAGCCCAAGAAAAATAACACATCCTCATTGTAGAAATAAGCAGATCAGGAATCTAGAGGGAATTTTATAACTTCTCCTATTTTTCCACAACAGTTTGCCGTCTGATTTGACTTATTTCCGCTTCAAAACACTAATACAATATAAGTAAATATTAATAATTATAATGGGCATATACATAGAAAGTTGAATGCATGACACTCAAAGAAGATTATCATGGCAGTTTTAAACAACATACCTCTTTATGTGTTGGGTATGTATTCAAAATTTGAAACTGAAAAACATTAGAATCTGTCTGTAAATTTCTTGTAAAATATCTATATCTATATCTAGTCACAGTCCTTCAGTAACATCAATACATTGATTAAAATATTGTTTAATAAATGCCAGTTAAACTCCTCCTGCTTCTCTTCCCTAAAGCTAGAAAGCCATAGTAAATTGAATTTTCATTTGTTCATCTGGTATGTTGAGTTGTAAAAATGCACAACACTAAATGAAAAAGGAGCAACACAAAGCATTAAAAGCAAAGAACAGAAGATCTCTTGTACAAATTTGAGGCAGCTAGTTTGACCCATTACAGCTGTTTTGTTCATCTGAAATACTGCATCATCTCTTGCCCTGCAGATTGACAATTCAACTCACCTGCCTTTCTTGTACACTTCATGAATTTCTTTCCCTTGCCAGTGAGCTCTGCATTCTGTGGACAAAACCCATGCCCAAAACAGCAAGAAAATGCTAAACTGCATTTTATGAACAGTCAACATGATATCCTCTGGTCTTATGTCCGGAAATAGTCCACAAAAGAAGAAGAAAACCAAAATGAAGATCCTTTTTCTCTTTTTAAGACATTATCAGTCTGTTCATTATTGAAAGGATGTTTACTCATACGAAAAATCATCCCACAGTATTTAATCTGGACAGTGGGGAAAGCAATTTCCACTAAACCTATAAATCCCTCTACGTCAGATGGCAGGGATTTTCAAACAGTGTAGAATTCATGGATCTGCACAGAACAATTATTCTTTTTCGCTTGAAACAGGCTATTGTACAAATTGGTTTAAAGTGAAGCATTTCAGGTATTTTAGAAAATGATATTTGTCATTCCCCTCTTGGAAAGCCAGGATTGTCCGGCTGTTCAGAGGCTGTCTAGCATAGCAGTTTAAACAGAAGGGAGGGTAACAGGAGCACCTGTTGAGATGTCTTTGTGTACCAGCACTGATTTTAACTAGCAGCCATTCTGAGGTGCATCATATACCATCACTTCATTTTCGCTGCTTTACTGTATGCGTGAAATATACTATTTTGATCTGGTAGCACTCCGTCCTTGTTGTGCATGGAGATGCCATTATTGATGTGCTTCAAGGAACGTGCAGGGCTTGTGGCTTATGCTTTATTGCTGACTGTGTGCCAGGGTGCCTGGATATAGGAAGCATCCAATTATAAGGTGATAAAAGGTCTGCACAGAGTGAATTTCAAATCATCTCCAGAGCTGGATATTTATAAGCTAATCGTAGCTTATTATTCTCATCTCAACAAAGTAGGAAATCTAATAGGAAAAGAAAGTGATAAAGAGTTTTCACAGGCTCGGGTAGTATTGTTGCCAGTATTTGGCAGTTCATGAAAAGGGTATGGATGCTAACAAAGGATTTAGAAAACTCAGCACTATTTGGGTGGGGATTCCCTCCCTGCTCTCAGTGCTGCCCATTCACTTGCCCCTCTCCGTTTGAGCCCAGTCCATGCACTGTCCAGAGGTAACAGACATGGCAAGAAGATGGTGCTGCTGCATTTCCTTGTTCCTGCTGCTGCTCACTTTGTTAAAGGCGACAAGTGAACAGACAATAACAGTAAGGAGGAGCATCAGCAGAGCCAGTGGGATCCAGTGGTTGGGAGTGGGCCTCCTTCTGGGGTGTGAACCGTGGCCCATGCCCAATAATGCTGACCTCTGATACTAACCCCAAGATAGCTGAACCCGTTGTTCCTTTCCCAATAAGTCACAGAAAATTCCAAACCCCGGAGATGGAATACGCAGTGGAGGGGAGATCAGCATCCCAAACCTTACTGGTTGCATTTGCCACGGTGGAAAGGATGTTTGCAGCAACTCCAGACTGTCACAGTTGAAGGGCCCAGGTCTGTAGCAGCTTGCCTTCAAGGTGCCAGATTTTCGAAAGACAGGGCCAACATTATCATATTAGTATTGCAAAGGCTGACACGTTGTGTTATCAGAGAAACTGAGCCCCAAACATCACATTTTGCATGGTATTACAAATACAAACAACTATGCAGCAATGTAATTTGACTTCATTACACACCTTTTTCCCCCTTTTGTTGTTGTTGCTTGCATTTATATCCTACCCTTTTCTCCAAGGAACCCAAGGTGGCATACATGGTTATTCCTTCTTCATTTAATCCCCACAACAACCTGGAAGGTAGGTTCAGCTGAGAGGCAGTGACTGGCCCAAGGTTACCTAATGAGCTTCATAGTTGAGTGGGGATTTGAACCCTGGTCTTCCAGATCCTAGTCCAACACTCAAACCGAACTGGTTCTCCACATGTCATTAAGAAGAATAATTGCATTGCACCTCGACACAATATAATAAGATATGGAGTGTTTAGCCCTACCATCAGATAACAGGTGACAGTTACCCAAGAGGCAGACAATGTTTCATCTATTTATTTCTGATATTAATTTTTTTAAAAAATTAAAATCTAGGTATTTGTGCAACAGTTCAGTGGATCAGTCATCCATTTTCATGGTGGTTTCTGAATGAACACAACAATCTGATTACTGATATCACTGCCAGTCTTTCACCTTGGCATTGGTACCATAGTCTCAATTGGTGAAATTGAATTTCCAGGTACTGCTGCTGCATCTGACGATTGTTGCACCAATATGCAGATGACACCCAACTCTATCTCTGTTCCATCTGGACCAGGAGAGGCAATTGAGGTGATAGACTGGTACCCAGAGGCACTGATGGACTGGATGTGGAACAATAAATTTAAGCTAAATCCTGAAAAGACAGAGGTGTAATGGGTCCCAAGTCCAGGAAGTGGGGAAATGTCCTGCCCTGGGTGGGCTTGCACTTCCCTGTAAGGAGCAGGTCCTCAGCCCTGGGGATGCTCAAGTATTCAACCTTAACTGGAGCTTTGTGTGTGTATATATGTGCATGTGATGTTTCAAATGGCTCATGGAAAGTGATCCATAAATGAAATAAAAAAACATGATCAAAATGAATAAGATTATACACGATGTGGGTAAAGAGAAAGAGAAATTTTCTCCCACTCTTGACATAATACTAAAACTTATGGACATATGGTGAAGCTGAATGGGAGATTCAGTACAGATAAAAGAAAACACTTTTTCACAAAGTAGTTAAACAATCAAATTTGCTCCAAAAAGAAATAATGGGACTAGAATGGTTTTTAAAGGGATTTATACAAATTCATGAAGGGAAAGACTGCTAGTTATGATGACATTGTTCTATCTCATGTTATAAAGTGTGTAGCCTGCAATTCTCACATGAACTCTGGAGTGCTTCCAGGTTTCATGCCGAGTGTCAGGTTTGCCTGTGAGAATTGCAGGCTTGTGTGCAAACACGCCACTGTTGGAGGCAGTATACCTCTGAATACCAGTCTCTGTGAATTACAGATGGAGAGAGTGCTGTTGTGCTCAGGTCCTGTTTGCAGGCTTCCCATAGGCATCTTGCTGACCAATGGGATGCTGAATTAGATGGGCCTATGGTCTGATCCAGCAGGGCTCTTCTTATGTTCTCATGACAAGCTGGCTCACTCAGCAGAGCATGAGACTCAGGGTTGTGGGCTCGATCCCCACGTTGGCCAAAAAGATTCCTGTATTGTAGGGCATTGGACTAAATGACCCTCATGGTCCCTTCCAACTCAACAATTCTATGTGTCACTCCCTTGTTTTCTTTCTTGCATAGATTATTAATTCCCTCAGCTTCTTTAGACATGTACTATGTTGCTCTGCCCCCACATGTTAGCAATTTGAAGAGCAGTTTAGTTATAAAAGAAGTAATTAAGGTCTTGAGACAGACCTCATGCAGGCAGGAAGAGAGAGAAGTACTCTGTGGGCATTGGCAGATGTGCAGTTGAACCCCATTGGGGCCTGGATTTACTGAAAAGTGTGGAGAAGCCAGAGGACCAGGTCATATGGATGTGGAGGGAGTATTCTCAGCTTCAGGATTTTATGCCAGGAAATGAGAGTGATAGTATTATTTTTAATATCTCACTTAGAGCAGTCAAATGTCCAAGGCTAGCTTTCTGCTGTTGTGTTGGAATGGAGGAATGGAAAATCATCACAGGTTCAGATCACCAACCCAATATGCTATAGCCTTCTGAACAAGCTGCAAGTGAGAGAGAAGCTTGGTAGTAAGCCCTCCTACGAGAGAATTACAGTACATTGAATCTCTTAAAGGCATGCATGCCTGATGTGTGCTTGCAAAGGAATATTCCTCTCCCCTCCTGCCTTTATTTTATACATAAAAGCAGGAACTTCCATACATACAAGCCATAACAGAAGAGGAAGGAAATCCAATGTCAAGTACTTCTTATACCATAAGAATCGCAACCAGATTATTATAAATTTCACAATGAAAATGCTTCTACTACCTGAACATCTATTTCAGCCCCACAGTACTAAGTCCCCAAGCTGGGTAGCTCCTGGGGAAAAACCCCCTCATAAGGCTCTATCTCCTTTCCCTGAAATGGACAATATATTTTAACATGTCACTGTTGAAATAGTCCACATTTTACATAAATCACTATTCTTCCATTTCTATGCTCCAGGAAAATTTAATTGGAATCAGCAGTCTCTATATTCATTCTATTTGTGCCTTATTACCTGCATCAGGGATGGGGAATCTCTTACTCTTCACAGGTTGCTTTTGGACACCTATTTGCATCATCCCTGATGCACTGGCCATGCTAGCTGGGGTGGATGGGAGTTGCAGTCCAACAACCTCCAGAGGGCCACAGATTCCCCATCACTGTGCTAGGACTTGCATATATCCCTGTAATAATACTGTACAGTAGTACAGTTTGTTTGTTTGTTTGTTTGTTTGTTTGTTTGTTTGATACAGTAGTACAGTTATAAAACTCTTTCCTGTTATATTTCGCATCACTTCAGCTACCTGGTTCTAATTAATCTAAGTTGCTGAAGGAGAAAAACAGCATTATTGGCTCCACATCTTGAGTGAAATGCCATGGGATGCTCAGGTGAAAAACGATACATATTTTATAGCCCTAAAAATAAATAAATTCAGTAAAACAACCAGCAGATGGCATTTTTGTAGAAAGAAAATGGTTGAGAGTCTTAACCTAGGATAAGAATATGAAGCAAGCTATCTTTTTGAAAATGCTGTGGTATTGTCTCGTTCTGTACTCAACCTTAACTCCCAGCCCTGGGCAGAATAATATTATAGGGACAAAAGCTTACAAGGTCAGGAACAATCAAAGCGCTTGAAATGAGGGATGCTATAACAGAACTGATTCATTTGTTGTCCCACATGGAAAAACCTTCCACATCCCCAGCCTGTCTAATACAGTTTTACCAGATTTGTGTGGTCATGGTTTTGGTTTGTTTGTTTTTTTACTGCTGACATCTGTATCCTGACCTTCATTTAAAGCCGCCCCCCACCCCCACCCCCCGTTATTGGGTGAGGGATGCCATAATGATATCTGCACAGCTGCAAGCAGATTCAAAACCATTGTTGGCTGTCTGAGGGGCTTTCCAGTGGTAAATGGGGATAGTCAGAGGCTACATTAAAATAGAGTGAAACCAGGGGTATCTCTCAATATATGAGTGGTTGGAGCAGTTTATCTTCTCTTATAATTCTCCTAGCAGTTATTATAGGAGAAAATAAAATGCCACAACACTCATGACCCCAGGTCTCCTGAAACCAGAGCAAAAATAAAAACACAGGCAGAATATAGTTCATGTGCATCTAAGCCTGTGTAAATCCCTAAATGGATTGTATACTGTATAAAGAAAGGGGAATAAGCAAGGCAGAATGCAGTCAAGAAGCAGAAATCTCAAATGCTGCTCCTGAAAATTGGCCACATGCCAACATGAGCTAATGCGGCCGGATGTTGCTCAGATCTGCTCTGTTTAAAAGAACAACAGAATTCAAACCAAGATACTTCATTTACATCTCCACACAAAACACTGACAACATTGCCCTTGCACTGCAGCTGTTGCCTATCTTGCTTTTGTCACTGTAACCTTCTGCACCCTCACAAATATTTAGTTGGGTTTATTTGCACCCTCACAAACAACAGCAGGCCCTCTGTTTTCTCCCTTATGTTCCTCCCTCACACTACCCTCCCTTCCTTCTTTCCCTCTCAATTTCACTTTTGTCTCTCAACTCCCACAGACCCTGTTCTGCACCTCAATACCCAAACTCCCTTTTCTCTTCAGCTCTGTTTCATTCATTCTCTCCCCTCTCCCTCCAATAAGGACCACCCCTTCCAGAATGCACCATCTCCCCCTTAAGATGCTGTCTCTATCATGCTACATTCCTTCTGTCTCTTACCAGCTCTCTCATTCTCACTCCCTTTCTAAATCTCTCAGCTCCAGGCTGCTCTTTCTCACCAGCAGCTTTCCTTTTCATGCCATCTGCCAGTTCTTCAGTTTCTCTGTCTTCTATCAGACTCTGCTGGGAACTCTCCACTTGGGCAATAGAGTCCAGGAATTACTCTCTGAATGAGCCTGGCAAGTGAATGTACGGTAACTGTACTGGCTAATACGAGTCCTTGCTGTGTTGGGAGATGTGTTCAAGGTATTATATGTGACACCCAAGGCTGGCATCAAGAGTGCTGTCAAATCTGAACGTTTGGAAGTCCCCCACCCCGCTTTTGAGTCTTCTCTGAATAAATTTTCCTTCATGAGTCTAAGTTCTCAGCTTCAGCCTCAGAAAGTGCTTCCTCTGATCATTCACGTGGGAGAATGGTAAATTTAAGATTAAGGGATATGACAACAGGCCACTGATACAATATGGTACTTTTAATAAATTTGGGCTTATCCACACTTGCCTTTTGTCTGCTCTTTCCATGCAGAGGTCCACGCTTAAATGTTCTGTGTCCAATCTAAAGCTGAATTGGAGTAAACACTAATTCAAGTTTTCTGCAGATTGTCATTGAAGTGCAAATTTTCACAGGGAAAGCTCCAGAGCAAAAAGAGAAGGACACAGAACTTTAAATTGCAGGATATGCTTGGAAAGAGCAGAGGAAAGTTAAGTGTGGGTACGCCCTTTACTGCAAAGTTAAAGAGCCAGTCATAGTCACTGAATACTGACAGTACTGTTTCTGTGTGGAAAGTGGACAGGGTAATTAAACACTATGCAATAGAACAAAATATCATTATATCCTCTCCATCTCTCTCTCTCTCCCCCTCCCTCACTTTTCCCCCAGTCGAACAATGTCTATGACATTGTAAACATTGTAAACAAACTGTAAGACTCTATGAATTGAAAGTGGAGACACTATATGTACTTTTCCTTGTTTATTTGTTTGTTTTGTAACACAACAAAATCTTTACTAAAAACTGATTTTAAAAAAACTCAGGTAAAACAAGCTACTGTACTTAACCCTCTTGATATTGTGATAGGAATTTATATAAGATACACTTTGACCAGGCACCTGACACTCAGCAGGGACAGTGCCTGCCTAACTTCTTGCGGAAGGGAGTTCCATAGAGTTTGGCCCACAACACCCAAAGCATGACTCCTTGTTGGCTTGCATTGTCCTTCTGGCCCATAGGGAGCCACCAATAGGCCTTCCCCTAATGATCTCAGTGACTGACTTGCAGTTTACTGGGTAGGGTGGTACTTACAGTGTCCTGGACCTAAGTTAGTCAAGGCTATGTACAGTAGTATATGAACCTTGAACTTGGCCTGGGAGCAGATGGGAAACCAGTGCTGGTCTTTAAACACCAGTGCCATGTGTTGATGGTAGTCTGTACCCGTCACTAGTCTAGTTGCATCATTCTGCATTCCAGGGTCCTCTAGGGTTTCAGAGAGGGAACATTCCCAGCCCTACCAGGAAGCTGCCAGGGGATGTGGGAGTTTCTGCATCACCTCACCTTAGACACTGTATAAATATTCACTCACAGCCAAAATTACCTTTCAGCTTTGCGTCACTATTTTCAGCATTCCCTGTCTGACTCTTCTGCTGCTGAACTTAGAATATTTGATTACTTTAAATAATATAACAGGGGTTAGCCAGTTTCTGAGAGAAGGCTTGAAACCATAAGCAAGTGTACAGAGATTGTAGGCTACATAATTCCTGCTCATCCTCAACATGTTTCTGTTAATCTAGATTGGTTCTAGATCCTGCCATCCACAGAGGTGGGTGTGGCTACTTGATGTGCATTTGAAAACTCTCCCCTTGATTAGGTTATCCAGCCTTTTTCTCCCTACACATGTCCCAGGTGAAGGAAGAAGTGAGTGGCAATTGCAATCTTGGTATATGCTTCTCAGGTGTGTTTCCCCCCCTCTCTCATTCTCTTTTCTTTGTTGCAATTTTAAATTCTTGAACTTTGAATGTTGTGTGTTGTATGTTTTACTGTTGTAAGCCACTTTGAGACATACATGGTGGAAAATGGACTGTTTTAAAATTAATTAATTAAAATGCATAAAGTGAACCTCTGCCATAACTGAAAACAGTATTGAGCCAGTATCCTATATTCCAAATGGCACCTGGAGTTCATGAAAAAAAGCACTGTCTGTCTCTAGCTGGAGAAGTAAGAGCCACAGCTACACTGGAGACTGATGAACGCAAAAGAAAGCTGAGTTTCAGTGACAAGCAACTATGGTTGTGTAGACATTGCACAGCAAGGTTGTTCTTTTTGGATCAAAGCTGGTTTGCAGGGGAAACAATTTCAAAACACAGTATTTCATAAGAAATGATAGGAGAGAGATGGATTGTTGCAGATAATGTGTGTACACTGCTTTTCATACCAACAGTGGGAGTGCACAGTAAACAAAAGTGTGTGCACAGCCTGAGTGAGGTCCAAGGTTTGTAGTGGCATGGCTGCACACTGGAGAATTTGCTTTCTGAGCAGCCTCCAAAGGGTCACATATCCCTGACATTTCACTGACTGTTAATTTTCACATTATATTTGACCTTCCACATAAAGGTAACATAAAAACCACCTCCAGAGAACTA
Organism: Podarcis cretensis; assembly: GCF_951804945.1. NCBI lineage: Eukaryota > Metazoa > Chordata > Lepidosauria > Squamata > Lacertidae > Podarcis > Podarcis cretensis. The sequence goes on along the minus strand of NC_137172.1, from coordinate 81,915,088 downwards.
ATGGAATATAATGCATGTTTAGGACTTATTTCCATGTTATTTGATTCCAGAAAAATGCTTTTGCAGCCCCCTTCACCTGGAAAACCACGATAGTAAATTGACGGAATTTGGGGAGGTATACTGGCATACAATTCTTTCCAGCTGTTTTCATGGGGGAGCAGAACCAGAAAGCTCGGGAGAGTAATGTTGCCTCAATGATGTTGGTTGCCTTGTGAATAAAATTTAGCATGACATGCTGACATATTGGTCAAAAAGCCACAGTTCTATACAGGTACTGGGAATATTAGAAAATGAGGCAGAAGCTCTAATGCAATATTCCCCATGTCTGAATGCACCCATAAAGCATGGACTGCTTGTAGCTTGGAGTAACCTTCTTTTAAAATTAAGAGTGGCACTGATTGAATTAGCATGCCTGTGGTTTTGTTTTTTTAATGTAAATAGCAGTTGAGGGATGTAGGAGGCAGCTTCCTGGACCTGAGAAGCTGAGGAGGGAGAGTTTAACCCTTTCATGCCATGGTCCCAATGAAAATCTGCCACAAGCACTGGGAGGGAGGTCTCCTTTAGCATCTGGGAAAGGAGCCTTTTCCAACCCCTATGAAAGTCTGCTGATCCAGCTTGTTTTCAAGCAGGTTGAAGAATCTTTCTGCTTGATCCTTGACTTCTAAGTTTAGTCTGTAAAGATTCACCATTATCCTCCATATTGCTTGCAGAGTAGACATGGTCTCCTACTATGCGTGAGGCAGAGCAGTGCTTTCCTGAACTGATGATTCAGCAGAAGGTGGACAACTCAGCAATGTCTGAGAGATTTTTTAATCTTCGGAGGGAGAGGAGGTGGAGGGAGAGAGAGACGATATTAAAAATAGAAAGATCAGAAAGGGGAATGCAACTGCCAGATGTCGATAAGAAAGGGATTGCTGCTGCACAACTGTAACATGGGAGGTGATTTGTGCTATAGGAAAGGCAGCATTCATATTCTGCATGATTTCATCTGTTCTTATTTTCTCCTGCCAAAGAAGGTCAGGCTGAGGATCTGTGAACCTGCTTGGGTTCACTGTACAGTGATCAGATTTTGCTAGCAGAGATAATTCGGAATGATAGCTTAATTTTCTTATGGAAAAATGTGCTCTGTGTGTGTTTCTGTGTGTGTGTCTGTGTCTGCGTCAGAATAGTCAGGAAATAAGAAGAGGGGGAAAGTAGGCTGCTGGGATAGCCAACAGCCCACGAAGGCAGTGGTTTTAACATAACCTGACCTCTCTGAGGAAATTCTAATAAACTGGCAATAAACCCTGGGAATAGAAGAAACATGGCCTTCAGGCAAAGCTGCCTGAAGAAGCAGCAGACCTGAGCAGCTGACCATCTTTCAGACCAGTGGTGTGCCTTGCATTGCAGCCTTTGCTAGGGGGAATTGTTCATTTCATGCTCCATGGAATCCCCAACACAAGTTGTTAATTCCATCTTGGAGATGAACTAGGACGACCCTGGGGCAGCGCAAGGCAATTGCTTCTGTAGTGATGAACAGGGCAGAATTCTAACTGCAGAGGCCATATACAAGGCAGGAATTAAAGAGAAGATCAAAGAGGAAATACTGCTTAGACTGTGTTCTATTTCATCAGTAGCTGAAAATGTTGGCAAGCAACTGTTTATGGAAAGGATGAACCTATAAAATGATGCTGTACTGTGACAATAACTATTGAAAGTAATCAATAGTCTCCAGTAGTTTAGAACTAAACGCCTAAAACCTATAGCTCCAGCTGTGGAGAGGCAGATTTGGTCTGTCCTATGCCCCCGGCAGATTTGGTCCGTCCTATGCCCCCAAGCTGCGGGGGGCAGTGGAGGACAGGAGTGCCTGGCGTTCTCTGGTCCATGGGGTCACGAAGAGTCGGACACGACTAAACGACTAAACAACAACAACATGCCCCCGGAGATGCCCTCCCAGAGGCCATATCGGATTTTAGTTTTAAAAATTCAGACTGGGGGAGGGGAAATCTTTTGAGTCGCTTACTCCCCCCCCCCCCAACTATGCAGGGTTATGAAAGGTGGGAGAAGAAACTGAACTCTTGAGCCTTGATAGAAGATATTAAATGCATATCCAACAGAAGCGGGCTGTTCTTAGTCTGTTGAAAAAATATGTGTGTATTTATTCCCCCCTGGTGGAGCAAATGTAAAACTGCAAATTCTAGCCCCCAAATTATTTTAAAATATTCCTGTGCTGTGACAGTGGCATGCAAAAATGATTTAAACTTGAGGGAGGGGAGGGGAAACATAAAGCAGATTAATAATTATTTTTAGAGACTTTGGGCTAGATTCAAACTTAGCTGGCTGCTCCTAATTACCATTGCACTCACTGAAATTTAAGCCATCCCCAAAGTCCCTTTGATTTCAATGGGACCTAAGTTTTATTAATGACACAATCCTATACATTTGTAGTGAGGCATAAGAATGAGTGGATTTGTCCATTTCAGTTTTTATCTGTTTCTCATTTTTCTAATCTTAAATTTGGTTTTCAACATTTCCACATTATTTTTTAAATAACCCTCATGAAAATGCACCAGCATTTTAGTGCAACTTCCCTTAACATACACACATCTTTGCAAAGCAGTTTCCCCATATATAATGCATTTTGGCACGCTGTCTTCACTAACACATGGATTTTTTTATGCACATTTGCAGATTTTGAAGGATGGCTATGTTTTGGTGCACATATTATTTTAGAAAGAGTGAATTCACCTTTAAATGTGAGCTGAACCAAATCCCTCCATCCCTATACAGCAGGTATAAGTGCCATAGGATTCCTTCACAGAGGGGAATTCTATGGCAAAGTCTCCTGGGATGAGATGCATGGGATACACTAGATCTCTAATTCAGTCAGGCTCAACTAGTTTTAAGTCTCCAAACCCTGCTCAGTCAAAGATACACTTCCATAACTTACTCATCCTGATTCAACCAGGACTTGCTGAGCCAAGGCCGATGTAAATCCCCCAAAGTGGGTGCTCTGGGGACATGGCTGGAGCAGAACCAAAGAGGGGGATCCTAAACTCTGGCAGTTTGGTCACGTAACCTGGCAATCCAACATAAAATGCTATTTTAATGGTTTGCCACAGTTAAACAGAGTTTGGATCTGGTATAACTTTGTGCCAGCTTAAATTGCAGCAGCTTGTTTTATGCCAGCTTCTGGTCCATAGGATTGCTCTCTTAGTCTAGAAGATCTAACACATTATATTTGCACATATAGTTTTCCTTTCTTTATGCCTCATATTTCCTTGTCAAAAAGAGAGAGAGGGGATTGTGGCCATAAGAAAGATAGAGGCTGTTTACTGGGGAGAACAAGTAGGCAGGGAAGCTGTTGTGAGTTTGGAAGAAAAAAAGATGAGCCAAAAAATGAAGGAATTGGGGAGAGTTAAGCAAAATAAGGAAGTGGGGATTAGTAGGAGATGATAGATGGGATAGAGGGCATTGACAGGGCCTCCTTCTACATGCTCTATTAATTTTCTCTGCAGTAACTTGTCTGACGCTGACTTAAAAGCCTTGTGGGTGTTTGTTCTTCAGGCTAAATATATTTGACCCACATTTGATTGGCAAATATACCACATATTATCAAACATACCACAGCAGCTGCAGTGTGTGTGTGTGTTTGTGTGTGTGTGTGTGAGAGAGAGAGAGAGAGAAAGAAATGTCAAGCTTTATCATTTATGTTCATGAATTTTCATGTATGCACATTTGAAACACATTCAGACATGCTTTTACACCAGAGATTCTTGTTGTCTCATTCTGAGATTTTGGTGAGGGAACGTAGTCTTGAAGAATGGCATCGCTAGCAATTAACACTAACAAAAATGTCAGCAAGCCTTCCCCAAAAGGCAAAAATACAAATGGCGATTTACCAGGGTCAAGCATGAAAAATTAGGGTCGTTCTTGATAAATCAGGACAGTTGTAACTTGTGTGGAGGCCTTATGCTGAACCATGGAAGCACCCCTGCCCTGCCTCCATGGGCTAGGTCATTCTCCCTTGTTACAAATTAATTTGCTGCAACACAGAGAATTAGGTCATTCTGTTTCTTATAATTGCAATGTGAATTGTGTTTTGGATTTGATCCAGTTCTCCTTTCCCATTTTTGTAGACATAGTGAGATAGCCTTGGACAGAGATTGCCGCAGGCTTAACAAAAAAGTGGTGGCCGTGCCTTGTTCTCCTTGTATTTGCATAGTGGGGATGTGCCTGGGAATGCTGCTTTCTTTACATATTCTGAAGGTTGCTCTGCTTTGTTTACATATTCTGAAGGCTGCTCTTATCATTGAGTTCCTGCTGCTCCTTCAAACAGACACTGCTGTTCCAAGACTTATATTCCCTCCACACACAAACACATTTCCTAAGACCAGCGGGCTTGTACATTATAGGTTGCATTCATACAGTCTATTTTAAAGTGTGCCACACAGTTTCATGTTGCTGCTGGCCAGGCTATTTTGCCCATAGCAGAAATTAAGATCCTTTCAAACTTGGCAACTTTTTAAAAAATTACAAATATTGTTCTTTATTATTCTTTCCTGTGTGATATAGGAGCCTGGTTCAGTTTATGGCCCAAATCAGGCCTAGGCTTTGCCATCCTGGGCCTAATCTGAGGTGCCAAATAAGGCCCGAAACCAGATCAGGGGGTACATTCACTGCCCTAGTGTTTATTGTTCCAATACAAGGTTTTCAAAGTAAATACATTTTGCTTTGCAACTAGTATCCTTGCTGCTAATGTCAATAAAAGCAAGTACATGCCCTCTTCCCTCAGTGGTAAAGCACAATGCTTTTGTATTTGATTTTGATATAAACTGGGCTGCTCTTATCTGATTTTTCCAGTGTACTCCCCACATTTTAAAATGCATCACGTTTGGTGTTCAGAGTTTGTGCTAATGTCCGGTTCTTAACTGTTAGGTGATTAGCCACTATCAGTTCTGTGCCACATATGTTTTCTGGCCTTTGTCCTTGCTCTAAAAATGCAAGGGATAAGCTCTACTCCTCTTTCTTTCGCTGATCTGAAGCTCCTATAGTTTCTAATTGTAAATGCATGCAAATGGGGCGCAACCCCTCCAGCACATTCTATATGCCCTTTTATTCATTTTGTTTCATTTCCTTTGTGTGTGTGTATTTCAGTTTCTTTTCCTCAGTGACACCTTAAGAATTTGCAACAGTTCTCATCTTGTGCCATAGGAAGAGATTGCCAGTGCTTATCTTCACACTCTTGATCATTTGTCAGGCTGACACGCTGCTCATGATTTGAGAACAGTTCATATTATTAAATGGTCCAATAAACAATGCTCGTGCCCAATAATGGTTTTGTGCCACCGGAAATACTACTTCTTACTTAAGACACCTGATTTTTGCTGTTCTCCACTTTAATAATAATAATAATAATTTATTATTTATACCCCGCCCATCTGGCTCGGCTTCCCCAGCCACTCTGGGCAGCCTCTAACAAAATATTAAAATAAAGTAATGCATCAAACATTAAAAGCTTTCCTAAACAGGGCTGCCTTCAGATGTCTTCTAAAAGTCTGGTAGTTGTTGTTCTCTTTGACATTTGGTGGGAGGGCGTTCCACAGGGCGGGTGCCACTACCGAGAAGGCCCTCTGCCTGGTTCCCTGTATTACTATGTATTACAACCCTCTGTGTCCAAGCCTGGAGAGAATGATGTTGCACACATCCCAGTCTCTGAGTGGCTACAAACTCTAGAGGTTCCAATGTTTACCCAGAGTTCAGTTTATTTGGAAAGAAGGTCAGTTGAGACTGTGGTATCTTTAGGATATATGGTTTATTTACACATATATACAACCTGAGCATAGGCAGTGGAAGGCCTCACAACCCCAGCAGATCTTGTTTCCCCATTAGGTTCTTAAGGGAATCTTAGCAGTGGTTTTGAATTCAGCACATGGCAGGGCAGCCCTCTCTGTGTCTTTTGAGCTCCCCGCATCACCCAACTCACACACAGACTATGGCTATTGTTCTTCTAACTTATAAGATGATGTCCTCTCAGTCAGGTAAGTTGGTGTGGAAATTCCTAGCCCTTCCTGGAAAGAACTGTTACTTAGTTGTCACTTTGGCAACATGGTTCACCCTTTAAGATGCTGATGTTGGAACTTAGCCCGGCCAGATAGGACTATTATTTTACAAGGAGACTAGTTTACAAGGAAACCTGTTCATCAGTTTTCACTTAGTGCAAACCTGCCATTCCACAGGCATCACTTAATGGGAATGTATATGGGGAAAGGCAGTGTCTTTTAGTAAGTAATCTGGTTCTCTCCTGTCGAGTTTCAGCATTTTTTGGGGTGGATATTTGTTTGCTCTCTGGTGTTATTGGTGAACTAGTTAAAAGAATTGGCATTTTTCTCTGTGAAGAGTTGGGAGGTGTGCAGATGAAGGCAACCAACATGATAAAGGGTCTGGAAACCAAGCCTTATGAGGAACAGTTGAGGGAATTGGGTATGTTTAGACTGAGAGGAGATAGGATAGCCATCTTCAAATATCTAAAGGACTGTCACATGGAAGATAGAGTGAACTTTCCCCCCGCCCCTCCAGAGGCTAAGACCCGAACCAATGAATTCAAGTTACAAGAAATGAGATTCTCACTAAATATCAGGAAAAGCTTTCTGACAGTAAGAGGTGTTTAACAGTGGAACAGACTCCCATGAGAGGGGGTAGATGTGCCTTCTTTTGATATTTTTAAGCAGAGGTTGAATGGCCATCTGTCATGTATGATATAGTTGAGATTCCGGCATTGCAGGGGGTTGGACTCGATGACCCTTGGGATACCTTCCAACTCCACAATTCTATTATTCTTAGCAGAATAAGCAGGAGGGTCCCGAAATGTAGCCAGGTTACATTACAACATTTTGAAGTGAAGTGATAACACATCACCATTTAAAGACCCCACAAGACTATTAAGTGCAGAGTCTGAGGTAACCTAACTGCACCATTGTCTACCTCACTTGATTACTCCAAATATCTCTGAGTATAAAATAGCATCACTTCTCTGGCAAAATGTAGCCTATTTATTTACAGGTCAAATTCGAATCTCCCACTCTTCTTGGTTGAAGAGTAACTTTAGATATGGGAAGATATTTTAGGGGGCTTCCCCCCCGCCCATGGAACAAAGCCGGATTTAAAGGTTTGCAGTGGTGAATGATTGCAACCCTTGATCCACAGCCAAAAGCATTACATTATATAAACAGTTTTTGTCTTCATTAGGAATTAATCTGTACTAACCAACTGTCAGTTGGTGATGACAGTTTATTGCCTTCCCTTAACAAGGCAACAGGACATACTTAATTTATCTATTGAGCTAGATATGAAAAGTAGAAACACACATACCTACATATTTTAAAATCAGCTATCCATCATGGATGCCTACAAATGTACCATTTTATGAGTGCATTTTGCTAACTCTCTGGAAATAAGTTGATGTTGCTATCTAGGCCTGCTTTCTTTTCCTATCTCACTGTCTACATACCAAAAGCATCTGCATCTGTGATGACCTACAGTGGTACCTCAGTTTATGAACTTAATTCATTCTGGAAGTCCATTCTTAAACCGAAACCGTTCTTAAACCAAGGTGCGCTTTCCCTAATGAGGCCTCCTGCTGCCAGTGCCCGTCCACTGTTTGGCTTCCGTTCTTAGACCGAGGTAAAATTTGCAAACTGGGACACTACTTCTGGTTTTGCAGAGTTCGTAAACTGAATAGTTTGTAAACAGGTCTGTTCTTAAACTGAGGTACCACTGTATTTCCATACAGACAAAAATAGAATGCTCAGTGCTCTGGGAAAAGACAGAAGAACAGCAGAGAAAATACAGGAGAGCAACATGCAGATTATGACATCAACTGATCAAACCCTTACTGGCAAATTTGCTGGGAAAATCCGAAGCCTCCCATATTAAATATCTTTTGGAAGACCGGTCAAATGATATTACACTGGCCTTGGCAAAGTTTCTTTTGGAGGTTATAAGAAACAAAGATCATTATGCCCTAGATTAAAAAAAATGACTGCCTTGGTTTCTTCCATCTGTCTGTCTGGTTGTTTTAACTGTATCTAGTTTTGAAATTGTTTTGTGGGTCTTTGGACCACAATAAATATTGATTGATTGATTATGACATCACGTATAAGAAAAAGTTGAGTGAACAAAGTGTGACAGTTCCACACTAAATGGCTTTTGTGGATGGATCCTAGAAATGTTTCAGCTTCAGTTTAGATGAGTTTCTGTGTACACAAGAATTATGCCATTCCCCAGCCTCATTAACATAAGCCCACAATGGCCTGGTCTACACATGCAGTAGAAGAGGAGGTAATGGAAAGAAAGTGTCCATACATGATAGAATGCACTTTATCATTTCTGACTGTGTGTAGGGTATGTGGGTGTGGGTGCCACATTTTTCAGTGCCCCTGTAAGGTTGTGTTTTTTTTTTTTTAAAAAGTAAATAAATCTGAAATTAGAAAACTAGCAACAGCAGGGAGTTTTAACTTGCACATAGATTAGTAATTTTTTTTAAAAAAGTCACATACTCCACCAGTAGTCTGAAGTATTACAGTCCACTCTACCACCTCAGGATTCTACTATCTCATTTTTTTGGATGTGTAGATCAAAACCAAGCTGTTTATTGTATCAAAAAGTGATTTCTTTAAAATAAAAAGTAACAAGCATAACTTCTTAAGGTTATGCTGCAAAACAGTGTTTTATTCTGTCTTTCATTGCATTGCAATGAATGCTTGCCTGGTCATGCCTTTTGTTAAGCAGACTACTGGCTAGTGGCCCAGAATGGTCAGGGTGACCTCTTCTCCAACAGGCAGGAAATAGCTGGACATTTCTTGAGTGTTTTGAATGGAAGAGAGCTATCAAGAGCTGGATATTTGCAGAGGAGTGTGGATCAGGGTCTTTAGCTGCATTTTATACAGTGGTACTTCTGACTACAAACTTAATTCATTCTGGAGGTCCATTCTTAACCTGAAACCATTCTTAATCTGAGGTACCACTTTAGCTAATGAGGTCTCCTGCTGCCGCCATGGTGCCACTGCGCGATTTCTGTTCTCATCCTGAGGTAAAATTCAGGTTAGACACAGGTTAGAGCTCAACGTCGAGCCTACCAAGTGGCGATAGCGACGGCGAAGAAGAATTTCTTCACCGCCTTTATTGCATCTGCAGAAAACAGCAGCAGGAGTCTTTTTCAGGTGGTTCACAATTTAGCGGAACCACCTGCGACATCGGGGCCCAGTACGGGCCACATGTTCTCCTGCAATGATTTTGCAAAGTTTTTTGCAGATAAAATCGCTCAGATTCGGGAAGAAGTAGACTCCACCGTGGGAGCAGGGCCGGGGCGGGAGAGTGCTAGAGTTTTGTCTAGTCAAGTTGAGTGGGATCAATTCCAATCTGTTACCTCTGAGGATGTGGACAGGCTGCTTGGACGAGTGAAACCAACCACCTGTTTCCTAGATCCTTGCCCATCCTGGCTTATAAAAGCTAGCCGGGAAGGACTGGGCGATGGGCTTCGTGGGGTGGTGAATGCTTCCCTCCGTGAGGGAGCCTTCCCAGACCCGCTGAAAGAGGCGGTTATTAAACCGCTTCTTAAAAAACCATCTTTAGATGCGGCCACAATGGCCAACTATCGCCCAGTCTCAAATCTTCCATTCTTGGGCAAGGTGATTGAGCGAGCGGTTGCTGAACAACTCCAGGCACGCCTGGAAGAAGCGGACCATTTGGATCCCTTCCAGTCGGGATTCAGGCCTCATCATGGGACTGAAACTGCCTTGGTCGCACTGGTTGATGATCTCCGGCGGGCTAGGGACAAAGGTGAGAGCTGTTTCCTAGTTCTGCTGGATCTCTCAGCGGCATTTGATACCATCGGCCATAACATCCTTCTGGACCGTCTTGAGGGGCTGGGAGCTGGGGGCACTGTCATACAGTGGTTCCGCTCCTTCCTCCTGGGCCGTGTTCAGAAAGTGGTGGTGGGGGATGAGTGTTCAGACCCCTGGGCTCTCACTTGTGGGGTGCCTCAGGGTTCTGTCCTCTCCCCCATGCTTTTCAACATTTACATGCAGCCACTGGGAGAGATCATCAGGAGGTTTGGGCTGGGTGTTCATCAGTATGCGGATGATACCCAGCTCTACCTCTCTTTTAAATCAGAACCAGTGAAGGCGGTGAAGGTCCTGTGTGAGTGTCTGGAGGCGGTTGGAGGATGGATGGCGGCTAACAGATTGAGGTTGAATCCTGACAAGACAGAAGTACTGTTTTGGGGGGACAGGAGGCGGACAGGTGTGGAGGATTCCCTGGTCCTGAATGGAGTAACTGTGCCCCTGAAGGACCAGGTGCGCAGCCTGGGAGTCATTTTGGACTCACAGCTGTCCATGGAGGCACAGGTCAAATCTGTGTCCAGGGCAGCTGTTTACCAGCTCCATCTGGTACGTAGGCTGAAACCCTATCTGCCTGCGGTCTGTCTCGCCAGAGTGGTGCATGCTCTGGTTATCTCCCGCTTGGACTACTGCAATGCACTCTACGTGGGGCTACCTTTGAAGGTGACTTGGAAACTACAACTAATCCAGAATGCGGCAGCTAGACTGGTGACTGGGGGCGGCCGCCGAGACCATATAACACCGGTCTTGAAAGACCTACATTGGCTCCCAGTACGTTTCCGAGCACAATTCAAAGTGTTGGTGCTGACCTTTAAAGCCCTAAATGGCCTCGGTCCAGTATACCTGAAGGAGCGTCTCCACCCCCATCGTTCTGCCCGGATGCTGAGGTCCAGCGCCGAGGGCCTTCTGGCGGTTCCCTCATTGCGAGAAGCAAAGCTACAGGGAACCAGGCAGAGGGCCTTCTCAGTAGTGGCGCCCGCCCTGTGGAACGCCTTCCAGCAGATGTCAAAGCGATAAACAACTACCTGACATTCAGAAGACATCTTAAGGCAGCCCTGTTCAGGGAAGTTTTTAACGTGTGATATTTTACTGTATCTTTGGTTTCTATGGAAGCCGCCCAGAGTGGCTGGGGAGGCCCAGCCAGATGTGCGGGGTATAAATATATTATTATTATTATTATTATTATTATTATTATTATTAGCCCGAGGTACTACTTCCGGGTTAGCCGAGTCTGTAACCCGAAGTGTTTGTAACCCATGGTGTTTATAACCCGAGGTACCACTGTACTGGATTTTAATTATGAGCTACATTAGGAGCTGATTGCTGATTGGAAACTGGGATGAAAAGATAATAAATTCTGAAACTTTACAAAAATACCCATTTCCCCCCCACAAACCTGTTTTGAAACGACAAATTCAGTGATAATGTCCAACCTAATGCTGCTTTTCACATGCCTTAATAGTATTTCTGTAGGCTCTTTATCATTGGTTATATCTATCTTTCTCAAAAAAAAGAGAGAAAGACTCTTCCAAAGGAAACAGGCAGCTTAAGGCTGCTATGACTCTCAGTGGCATGGCAGGGTCTGTTGTGCCCAGAGCAGGAGCAAAGTCATCTTTGACTTACTTTCGTGGATAGTAATGTGGCCTCAGCAGGTCGCAGCTCTGCCCTTGTGATTGTCAGCTTATAGCTGAGTCACGTGAGACGGGCATATGAGTGCGAAGTGCAAGCAGATTAGCAGGAGATGTCACAAGCTGTTCAGTAGGACTGCTGTGCCTGCCGTTTTCCTGGACCAGACCCTTCTGTTTCAGAGACACTGCAAAATAATAAATGGAACCGCTCAATTTGATCAACAATGCAATAGTGTGCTTCTTTTTGCAGGATAAGTTCAGGGTGAAAGCATGAAGACACAAATGACATTCCCCCATGCTCATATTTTACCCTTATTTTACTGACCAGAAAGAGAGTGAACTCTCCTTAGGTGTCAAGGTGAATCCTTGACTGAGCCAAGATTTGAACTCAAGTCTCTCATGCCTCTTTGAGGCTGAGGGTGTTGAATTGTGATGCTACGTTTTCTAGGTTTATATGTGGCAACCACAAGAAAAATCATGCAGTCCTGTATGTCCTCTATGGTTCTTGCATGTTTTCTTTGAACACAGAAAGTCTTCTGGTTTTTAGAACAGAAAAGTATGATAAATTTCAGAGGCATGGATGCCTTTTGTGCTCTTTTAGGACAGTGTTTTGACATGGGTAGTGACATATTTGGAAAGTGAACCTATCACATCTCACAGCACACATCCGTGATTAAATTTATGGTCCAGTTTTTGTTATATTAATCAATATTCATTATTGCCAAAATGTTTTGGGGGGTGTTTTTACTTTTTGAAATATGGCAACCCTAATACGTTTATCTGGAAAAGCATTTCAGTGATTATGAAAGGTAAATTTTAAAAATGAGGTAATAAAATGGCACTCACAACAATGTGTGAGGAGCTGCAAATGACCCCACCCAGAGCAACTATGCCATGGCCACTGTTGTGAACAGAACAGAGTGAGTTGAACAGATTGGAAAAGTGCAATACTCTCATGAATGTGGAAAGCTGCCTGGGTTGATGAAAAGTTGGCTGAATGACCACAAATGCATGGAAATTAAGAGGTCTTGTTCTTTATTGGTATCCACTATTGAGCTAAAATTTTGAATCAGAGACAGCAAATACAGTCTCAGAGCTGTCAAACAATACTATGCTTCTGCTCAAGTAACTGACAATCCCAGACCCGTACCCATGTCCAGGACACATAACTCCATCTGCTAGAAACACTTAGTTTTATATTCTATACATGCACATGTGCATATTAAGTTACCTAAGGCTAAGCTCTTCAGAACAAAGATCATTACATAGCATTTAAATGAGAGATCATGTAGACAAAACAGAATGTAGCATCTGAATAACTCTCTCCTGCCACTAGATAGGTTAAGCAAGAGAGCTTGTAAAAATAAATAGCAGTCTGTAGCCAATATAAGTATTTACACAGCAAGTTAAATTAACCTGTATGCACACTATTTTATTACAGTTATCACAGAAAACATTTATCCCTGGTGCAAATCCACTGGTGTTGCTTGTGGTGAACCATGGCTAGCTTGGCCCCATTATTCCTGAAAATTCCGAATGATTCATGTATAGCAGTGGTGTCCAAACTTTTTTCAAAGAGGGCCAGATTTGATGAAGTGAAGGGCCATAAGGGCTGACCAAAGTTGTTGACCACAGGGGCCAGATTAACCTGACTGGTGGGCCGATTAGGTCCCCCAAAACAGACTTTGTACATACCTGATGTATAGGAAACCAGTTTTCCTGGTAGTTCTTTATACTTCGCATTAACGTACTAATTAGCAGCAGGCTGCTTAGTTAAGTTACACTGACCACATCTGCACTTCACAGTAAAACCATGGTTTACTGTGCATGAATCAATTACACCTGCTCTTCTCTCCCATAGTGCTGGGGAGAAACAAACCATGGTCTCTGGCTTAGTACTACATAAAAACCAGGGATCATTATTTGTTTCACTCAAAACCACTGCAGTCAGCGGGGCAGAACAGGATGGCTTACCAACACAGAGATTGTTGATGGTAACTGAAAAGGAGATGGGAGAAGCAGCAGGGAGGTCAGTGAGAATCAGATTAGTCCTGATGCAGAACTTGTACTGCACCAAACTGTCAGCTGTCTTGACCCTCCATGCAGTGACCTCCATGTTGGGAAGCCAGGTAAGCAGCACCAAACCACTTTGAAAGCCACTGCTGCTCTAAACAAATCATGATGATAAGCCAGGTTTTGTACTTGGTTGGTCAAGAATAAACCACCATCCCTGGTTCAGACATTATGTTATGCCAGGGATTTAGGTTTGCATCCTCTATGCATTAGCAGGGAATGGAGCAAGACAGCCCAGATTGCTATGTTCACCACAAACCTTTAATTATGGCTTACTGTGATATGCAAACTGAGCCTGGATCATAGCTGTCAACGTTTCCCCTTTTTTAAGTGAAATTCCCTTATTCCGAATAGGATTGACAGCTATGGTCCTGTATATTCATTATAAAAATAACACCCTACATTTACACTGGGCCTTAAAAAAAGAATCTGAAATGTCTTAGAAATCATTCTTAGTCAAGCTTTCAAAACACTCCTGTGAGGTAGGCTAGTTCATCAGCCCCTATTTTACAGATAGGGAAACTAAGGCACAATGTGGTGCAGCTACAACCCTATACCCACTTAACTGAATGAATTACATATAGAAATGAGCTTCTGTTTGTGAATTGCCCTTCTTTGTACAATCCTGCACATGTGCAAAATATTGCAGCAGGGGGAGAAATCAGGACCAGCACACATACACAACTGGTTGGTTAATGTTGTCAGTTCTGACAAGCTTCTAATATCTGTTGAGGGATGTGGAGATTAATTCCAGGGTTCCCTTTTTCCTTTCTTACTACTTCAAACAAGGATCTCTGGAGTGGGGTACCTATATATTGCAAAGTAACGAAGATAAATTAGCCTATGTATCTGATACTTCTCTGCTCCCATTTCCTGCATGGTTCCCAGCTTTTGATATCCCCCTCTTAATATTTACATGGAAGTCTTCATTATATATTTCCTCCTTTAAGAAAAGCCCAGAATTATTGTCTATGAAAATTTTTTCTCTGTATGTGTTCCTATGTGTGCGTATTACATAACTGAAGATAGCATTTCCTACATCTGACAAAAATGAGCCCACAAAATGTCATGTCACAACAACCCTGTTCACCTTTAAGGCACCACTCTTTGCTGTTTTTGCATTCAGAATGAGCTTCAGGTTCATATTTCCAGTGTTATTTATCTCTAATTCAAATAAATAAGAAAAAACCAGAGTACCAAAATGTAGAGCTTTGTGGGCCATGCCTAAACCTGATCCTTACGTTGCAAGAAATAATCCTTTATGTTCACCTAGGCAGCCCTACTCCCCAAAAAGACAATAACATTTAGTCCACTGAATGCCTAGAAGATCTATAACCCCTGACTGAATTTGTTCCCATGTACAGGGAACATTATAAAGATGTGTGGGGGGTGTAACTTTCCTCCTGCAACATACAGGAGTTTGTGAGGAGGGAAGAAAGATAAAAAGTGCTTGTGGAAATACACTGGGATACCCAGCTATCATGTGCAACCTCACTTGTAAAAGCAGCCTTCTTAAACAGCATCCTAAGAAAACCTGCTGTTTTCGAGATGGTTTCAGTCACCATATGAAGCCCCTTTTTCTTATCAGGCAGATTAGCTTGGGTGGTTTGTCCATAGTAGTTGCAAAACAAACCCTACAGGTGTCAGCTTGCTACCCCTTATAATAAAAACCACCACATTCCCCATAAGGGTGTAGCAGTTTCCCTTGATTTCAACATTTCATAGCAAACTCCAAATCTACTCCAGATCCCTTTTAAAAGTGTAGATCCGGCCATCCTTTTGCCAGCATCCACTTGTAAAAGACACATGCAGTGACTGAGATCCAAAGCCAACAGCTGGATGTTTTCAAGTATGAAAGTCAAGACTATCAAAAATTAACAAAGGAATGGGAAGCCTAAATTAACTGGCACAGGTGAATGGTCTCCAAATAGCATTGTGTGTTGCAGTGCCTCCTTTCCAACACACATTCCAAAGGTGCAACAGGACGGGATTGCTTTATCTCTCAGAGGCCAAAAAGCCTCAAAAATCACAATAGTCTTTAAAGTATCTCCTGGGAAAATCACTGCCTTAGCATATTCAGCAAAAGACAGACCAGTATATTAAATTAAAAAATATATAGGTGCCTGGAAATATTACTCTGGAGTATTTGTCAATGGCGTGTGTGTTTTGCATGATACGGAGGCTAACATGTCCCTTCAGCCCTTTCTTCCTTGAGGAGTTAGACTCATTATTCAGGGCCAAATGGACCACCATCTTGTCTTGCTTATCCTCCTCAGCCACCATCTGGCCTCTTGGGTACTCTTCTAGGCTATTGGTATCCGATTCACTGTAAATACCATCCAGCATCATAGTTTTTGTAGAAGGTATTCCACATGTGCATGGGAACTGAGAAAAGAGAACAATAAAAGGCAAATGAAAACTCAGGCATTGCAAAAACAGAACAGGGGACAAAAATTACACCTTGATTTTATACAGAAAATGCATTAATGTTGCAACTGAAAATCGTATTCTCTTTTTCTGCAGTTTCCCAAAGTTATTATCAAGACACACTAAACCCATACAGGTGTACTATCCATCTGCTCATGAAACCCTGTATGGGTTAAGCAAAGGTGAATTCAGGGTGGAAAATATTATTTGTGTGACATAAGATAACAATAAGTTTTAATTCTGAAATTTTGCATCCATTTGGACTTACATTTCCTTGCAGTAAAGGTGCAATACCAATTGTATTGCAAAACAAAATAAAAAAATTCCTTCCAGTAGCACCTTAAAGACCAACTAAGTTAGTTCTAGGTATGAGCTTTCGTGTGCATGCACACTTCTTCAGATACACAATTGTATTGCAGTAAAGGTGCAATACCAATACTAGAGATCCTTTAACTACCATATTTTTCTTATTTTCTGGAAGTCTGCAGCTCAAAATTTGATTGAAAAGTAGCTGAGGATAAAGACAACCTTTCTTTTTATACAGTAACACTGACTTACATAAATGACTGTAGAACTCAGAATGGTGATCACACAAATTATACTTTTCCTTTTTCTACAATTAACAACAATATATGAGTCACCATAAAAGCAAGGTAAAGGTAAAGGACCCCTGGATGGTTAAGTCCAGTCAAAGGTGACTGTGGGGTGCAGCGCTCATCTCACTTGAGGCCAAGGGAGCCAGTGTTTGTCCACAGACAGCTTTCTGGGTCATGTGGCCAGCATGACTAAACCACTTCTGGCGCAACGGAACACTGTGACGGAAGGCAGAGTGCACGAAGCCTTGTTTACCTTCCCACCGCATCAGTACCTATTTATATACTTGCACTGGTGTGCTTTCAAACTGCTAGGTTGACAGAAGCATCTCATCCTCATCATCAAGTGGTGCTGTGGTCTAAACCACTGAGCCTCTTGGACTTGCTGATCGGAAGATTGGTGGTTTGAATCAGCACAATGGGGTGAGCTCCGTTGCGCCATAAAAGCACAGCAGCCTGGACCAACTCTATTCACACAAGTGGCAAACACTACAACTAATAAGCTTCAGATGAGGATGTGTATCCCCATCGGCATTAAATGATATTTCAAGCCAGCTGACTGGGGCCTAGGTGAACATCGTGTGGTTCAGCTGCAGATCTACCTGATCAGATTCTGGTTTGCTTGTTTAATTGTGGGAAAGATGCATGAGCTACCCCTTTGCACTTGACATGGAAAGTGCAAATAGGATGCATATGTCATTCAAGCATCTGTTCCGGCCCCTTAATTAATAATTAATTATAAAATTATAATTAATTAAGGTCATTTATGAGCTCTCTTCAATAGCAGGAGTCTCAGGGCAGGGTGCAATTCAGAAGACACAATGAAAGTATAAAAGCAAAGCTACAGAGTTCACAGAAGCCACAACTTCTGTGTAACGCAAGAGGCCCGTCTATATTTTGTATTGCAAGCGTCTAGCTCCTACTATTATATTGGCTGAATCCAGTTTTGAAATGCGCACCTGACTGGTCAGGGCTTCGTCATGATTCATCAGGAGTACCTAAAAACAATGCAGCAAACACAGGGAAATGCCATACTGAATTTCCCCCTTCTTACCCTCCCTATATTGTCTTTGCCAAAGTCCCAGGTTGCAGACTTCCCCAGTTCTGATCTTAGTTTCCTTCCCTCTGTTGTTCCTACTATCACCAACTCCTGCTTTTGTGGTGTCAGGGATTCGGAGTCAGCTTGCATGCTCTAGACAAAAATTGTTCACACACACAGACACACAAGGGTCAGTTTTCCTCATTCGCATTCACTAGCCCCTAATATATTAGTCAGGTGTGCAGGAAGTGCTTCTCACCTTTTCTCGCAGCTTCCTCTGCTTTCGCTCTTGCACAGTGGTCAGGTAGTTCACAGCTGCGTACTCTATCACCGAAAGGAAGACGAACACAAAACTGACCCAGAGGTAAATGTCCACAGCCTTGATGTAGGAAACTCGAGGCATGGAGGCATTGACGCCCGTGATGATGGTAGACATGGTCAGCACCGTTGTGATCCCTGAAAAGGCCCCACACAAGTGTTAAGAATTGGGTTTAATTTCAGCCGGGTCTCATAGCCACAGAACCTGTTTTCAAAAAAACTATTGCTCAGTGTGGTACATGTGAAGTGATAATGAACAGAATCTGCTTGAGGGTGTGCAGACATCCTCACCACTAAGCAATCACAGACAGACACCAGGCACACTGTGTTCAGTGGAAGAACTTGCAGGAAGGAACACTGGACCCCCTGGACTATTTTAGAATTAAATTACTGTCAACAAGCATCTATTATGAAGCTGAGCTTAGTTTCAGTGTTAATCACTGGGTCTTAGTCTCTCCCCATTTTAGTTTGGAGAATACAGTAATTCAAGAATGAGAAACCTTTTGACCTCCAAAAGTTACTGGACTGCAACTCCCATTCCATCAAAAGCCAGTGTGGTATAATGGTTAGTGTGTTGAACTACAGCCTGGGAAGCCAGGGTTCGAATCTCCTGAGTGACTTTGGGGCCAGTCATTGCCTAACCTTGGTGGGGATTAAATGAGGTGTGGGGAGAGCCATGTACACCACCTTGAAGAGCTACTTGGAGGAAAAGGTGAAATATACTGTAACAGGTCATGATAGTTGAAGCTGCTGAGAATTAAAGCCCAACAACAAATGGGGGGTGACAGTTTCCCTGGCCCTGCAGTAATTAGACTCTGCCTCTCACGCAACTTAGGTCCATTAACTCCAATGAGTCTACTCTGAGTGTAACTTGGTTGGATATAACTCACAGGGACTCTGTAGTTTTCCTTCCCTTGTATCCAGCTCTGCCGTCCTTTATAAAAGTTGAGAATCACTCACCTAACGATACTCTAGCCGGCACAGCCCTGCGATCAATCCAGAATGACACCCAAGATAGCATGACCATGAGTGTGGCTGGAAAATATGTTTGCAGCAAAAAGAAAAAGATGTGGCGACGTAACGTGAAGTTAATGTACAAGCGATTGTACCAACCTGTTAGGGAGAAAATGGCAGCTATTAAAAATGTGTGGTAGGTCTCCTTATGGCGGTATGAGCAATAATCAGGTGAGACATAGTATGTAATACAGAGATAAAAGTCCAGCAAAGGGAGGGCAGGGATAAAGGATGGTTCTGAAAGTACAAAAATAGAAGAACAGAAAAAGAGACAAGGAAGAAATATTAATATTATATACTATTACAATGGTACCTCAGGTTAAGTACTTAATTCGTTCTGGAGGTCCGTACTTAACCTGAAACTGTTCTTAACCTGAAGCACCACTTTAGCTAATGGGGCCTCCTGCTGCCGCCGTGCCGCCGGAGCACGATTTCTGTTCTCATCCTGAAGCAAAGTTCTTAACCTGAAGCACTATTTCTGGGTTAGCGGAGTCTGCAACCTGAAGCATATGTAACCTGAGGTACCACTGTATATAGATAACACTTTCTCTGTGTGATTAAATTTAAAGAATTCATTTTGACTTCGGAACAAGTTTCTATTCTCATTTTACAAATGTGGAGCGAGACTGAGAGTGACTTTGCCAAAGGATTTACACAGTGAGGTACTTAATACTGTTAGTATTAAACTACCATATAAAATGACACTTTTGTTCCTTAACAGCAGGTTGGGGATCATTAACATATACACAGAGTGCCTTTGTGCTTGTGGAAATTACGTATTATCTTAGAAGATCGCACAGCTTTTGGTAAATTTAGTACCATCCACTGATCTCCAGTATTTTCACACCTTTTTTGCATTTCCACATTGAAGCCTACATTATATAGAACGTGTGGATGATTTTAAAATGGCTTGCTCATGCTTTGATTGCATCCACGCATGCATGGAAATAGCATGAGAAAGTTTCAAAGGTGTTTATTAAGGCCAGACTAGATCCATCAACATGCAGAGTTTGACCCTTAGTATTATGCTCAATGATTTTTAAATACTCACAGAGAACAGACAGTGTTTGTGGTATAGTTTTTAGAGTATTGGACAAGGGTTGGAGAGTTCCAAGTTGAAATCTCTACTCAGCCATGATGCTCACTGGATGACCTTTGGTCAGTCACTATCTCTCAGCCTAACCTACCTCATAATATTATTGCACAGATAAAATGGGGATGGGCAAAGCTTTGAATCTTGCCCTTCAAAGAAAGGCAGGATGATGGTGATGGTGATGATGATGATGATGAACAAAAGACAGAAAAGGGACTAGTGAAGTTTTATTGGCATTTCACCAGGCAAACTTGTGAGGCTGAGTTATAAGTGTGGCAGGCATTTAGAAGAGGATTAGAAAGAAAACCTGATACCAGTGCTACTATAGAAAGCGAGTCTGGAGGTTGTATGAAATTTTTGTATCAAGAACTGAGACAAGGAGATTTTCTCATCTGTTTTTAGAGATTCATTCCCATTTTTCCAGTACAGCATCAGATCTTCATCTGTGTAAGCATCTGTGGAGGGTAGTGATGGGACAAAAATAATATTACATTTATAGGTCAACAGCAAAATAGTGAAATAGTCAGATGAATCAATGGCTTAATGTGAGAGGGCAATAAAATAATCTGTTGTTTTTTAAATATATAATGGACCTGGGTGCTGGCTGGTACTGATACTAATCTCCTGTATTTTTATCTTGTGAACTGCCCTGAGATCTTCAGATGAAGGGTGGTATATAAACAATAATAATCTCACATAACTAAACTGGGGTTCTTAAGAAAACAGGCAAACATTGGACAGAGGAGGAGAAAGTATTATTACACATACATGCTTGATTAGTATACCTCTACTCTCAAACTTAAAAAAGGTTTATGCAGCAATCCTACATGCATTTATTCAGAAGTAAATCCTGTAAACTCAGTGGGATTCACACTCAAATCTGCATAATCCTATGCACATTTACCCAGAAGTAAATTCACTCTTTTCAGTTGGGGTTATTCCCAAGTAGGATTGGGTGAATCTGTCAATTTTGGCTTCCCTCTGTTTCTCATTATCATAGTTTTAAGTTATACACATCATTAAGAGTTTACTATTAATTTCTCACAATATACACAGTTTTGTATGCAATTTCTTTATATATTCCTTATATAAGCATTTTTGGAAGGCATTTTGGTATGTTATTTTCACTCATATATACACTCATATATGCATCTTTGTACAGATTTCCTGGCTAGAGAATGCTTTGCAAAATTTAGAGAAGTGCGAATCTCAAAGGATGGCTGTGTTTCAGTGATGATGAGATAGGTTCTCCTTCAAATGCAAACTAAACCGAATTTCTCCCTATTCCTACTTCCAAGTAGCCATACATAGGATTGTAACCTTAAGCTTCTGTCCCTCTCCTTCAAGGACTTTGGGAATAACAAAGCTATAAGTGTGGTGTGCTTGGGATCTTTTATACCTTTTTTAAAAAACCAAACTGTAATTTTAAACATTGCACACTACCCCGAGTGTTACTTTTGTTCCAGATGGGTGAGACATGCACACATGCATTAACATAAAAATTGTTAATTCTCAGCACTCTCACCAGATGACAGTTCCCAGGATTCTTTGCACAGCAGCCATGAGAATTGCACTGTTATAGAAACAGTTTCATTTGTAGTGTACATATACACAAAATTGTTGGAACATGGCATGGCTAAACGGTAATACTAAATAGGGTCTTGCTGTATATACCATGAGTGGTGAACCATTTTTCAGCCAGAGGACACATGAATGTAAATTTTATGGTTCACAGAGCAATTAAGCCTCTTCCAGAGTCAGGGATGCTCAGCATTAACATCTGCATAATTGAAACATGCCTTTTCCACCTCCTAGACTCCACGGTCTGCAGGATGTTCCATTGGTTGCCCCTTGGTTACAGTGACATAGACATTTACCTAGACATATATCCAGTCTCTGATATGCTGGATTCTATGCTTGATCAGCTCTTATATGACTACATTTATTGACTTGTGGTGCACAGTCATCGGCAGATCCTATGGATCCTATGTTCACTTTAACATGCACACTTCAAACAAATCCATAAGGAATTGTGTAGACATCTAGGAAAACATTGCAGATAGAAACATGAATGCCACATACAGCTTTCGAGCTCCAGAGTACAAGTCTGCGAATCTAGCGGAAATCGGCTGAAGTCCATGTTGCACATGGCTGTAACTGTGATCCTAGAAATTCCAAAAAGAAAAGTCAGTTTTGCTAGGTAGGGAATAGGACTGAGTTACAGGTGCAGGGAAAATATAGGAAGATAGTACCTTCCCCAATCTCCATACTTGGGCAGGCTTCAAGTTGTAATTGATTCAACTGGTAGATTAATAAAATTACAGTGTAATTGCAGATTAATTAGTGGAGTTGAGATAAACAGGATCACTGTGGAGGCCACATGCACTAGGTTTTTCTCCTCCTTTCAGGTATTATATTAATTCCTGTTTTGCCACATGATATACAGAGGAAGGTAAACAGCGTTTCCGTGTGCTGCTCTGGTTCGCCAGAAGCGGCTTAGTCATGCTGGCCACATGACCCAGAAGCTGTCCGCGGACAAACACGGCTCCCTCGGCCTATAGAGCAAGATGAGTGCACAACCCCAGAGTAAGTCATGACTGGACCTAATGGTCAGGGGTCCCCTTTACCTTTACCTATACAGAGGAACAAGGGCTCCTGAGTGTGTTAGTTAAAACGCCCGTCAGATATTAACCATCAAATATTGTTATTACATTGTAGAGCTATTCCAAGATATTTCTGGGCAAACAATACAGTGCTGTTCACATTGAGCTAATTGGTGCGCTTTTCACCTCATACTATAGAGCACATGGCCATCCGGGAACACCCGCAGCATGATGTTGTCAGTGGTTGTGTCATGAATGAAGGATCTCTTTGAGTGAACGAAGAAGACATCTGGCACCCAGATCTTCTTCACCAGCCTCCCATCGAAAGTCATGCTTTTGTTAGTATGACTGGGAAAGGAGAGGCGCTCATCCTTCCAGTAATGCCTCAGGTACAGTGTCATCGTAAAGTCCTGCAACGAGAGGAAGAAAAAGGGGAGATAATGTGTCTTGTGGTTTATGCTCCACACATGTGAAAAAATGAGTAGAATGGATGAGGAGAAAGTCCAAATGATGTATCCACTGCTGAGGTACGGAATCACTGTTTGTCTTTAGCAGCATGCCAGAGGACTGAAATGCCTTTCTTGTCCTCCTCAGTTGTTTACCTGTTTATGAACACATAACACACGTAGCTGCTTCTTTGTTTAAAGTCAAACCTATAATGATATCTCTATCCGTGGTAATCTCATAACGATATTAGTTGTAAGAAATAATTAAAAGTCAAGAGTGGGACACCTTACCTTTACCTGGAAGCAAAATATGGGTTTTTTTTCCTGACTAGGCACAGGTAATCAAACCTTAATTGAAAATTACATACCATATCGACCTCAGAAATACTGTCCAAACTTTCAACCTGCACGTCCACCCCGACAGGAATAGCAGGGCCTGTGACAGAGTGAAATTGAACTATTAGAAACTACCTATTATAAAAAAACTATTCTTATACAATTATTTACATAAAATTGTCATTAAATATGCCATACGAAACCATACAGTACCACACCATATAAATACCTTATTAATACCTTAACTATTAATATCTATCTTCAGCATTTCATAAACATCCTTTAAAAAACTTGTTGTTGTTGTTTAGTCGTTTAGTTGTGTCCGACTCTTCGTGACCCCATGGACCAGAGCACGCCAGGCACTCCTGTCTTCCACTGCCTCCCGCAGTTTGGTCAGACTCATGTTTGTAGCTTTGAGAACAGTGTCCAACCATCTCGTCCTCTGTCGTCCCCTTCTCCTTGTGCCCTCCATCTTTCCCAACATCAGGGTCTTCTCCAGGGAGTCTTCTCTTCTCATGAGGTGGCCAAAGGATTGGAGCCTCAGCTTCACAATCTGTCCTTCCAGTGAGCACTCAGGGCTGATTTCCTTAAGAATGGATACGTTTGATCTTCTTGCAGTCCATGGGACTCTCAAGAGTCTCCTCCAGCACCATAATTCAAAAGCATCAATTCTTCGGCGATCAGCCTTCTTTATGGTCCAGCTCTCATTTCCATACATCACTACTGGGAAAGCCATGGCTTTTACTATACGGACCTTTGTTGGCAAGGTGATGTCTCTGCTTTTTAAGATGCTGTCTAGGTTTGCCATCGCCTTTCTCCCAAGGAGCAGGCGTCTTTTAATTTCGTGACTGCTGTCACCATCTGCACTGATCATGGAGCCCAAGAAAGTAAAATCTCTCACTGCCTCCATTTCTTCCCCTTCTATTTGCCAGGAGGTGATGGGACCAGTGGCCATGATCTTCGTTTTTTTGATGTTGAGCTTCAGACCATATTTTGCGCTCTCCTCTTTCACCCTCATTAAAAGGTTCTTTAATTCCTCCTCATTTTCTGCCATCAAGGTTGTGTCATCTGCATATCTAAGGTTGTTGATATTTCTTCCGGTGATCTTAATTCCGGCTTGGGATTCATCCAGCCCAGACTTTCGCATGATGAATTCTGCATACAAGTTAAATAAGCAGGGAGACAATATACAGCCTTGTCGTACTCCTTTCCCAATTTTGAACCAATCAGCTGTTCCATATCCAGTTCTAACTGTAGCTTCTTGTCCCACATAGAGATTTCTCAGGAGACAGATGAGGTGATCAGGCACTCCCATTTCTTTAAGAACTTGTCATAGTTTGCTGTGGTCAACACAGTCAAAGGCTTTTGCATAGTCAATGAAGCAGAAGTAGATGTCTTTCTGGAACTCTCTAGCTTTCTCCATAATCCAGCGCATGTTTGCAACTTGGTCTCTGGTTCCTCTGCCCCTTCGAAATCCACCTTGCACTTCTGGGAGTTCTCGGTCCACATACTGCTTAAGCCTGCCTTGTAGAATTTTAAGCATAACCTTGCTAGCGTGTGAAATGAGTGCAATTGTGCGGTAGTTGGAGCATTCTTTGGCACTGCCCTTCTTTGGCATTGGGATGTAGACTGATCTTCTCCAATCCTCTGGCCACTGCTGAGTTTTCCAGATTTGCTGGCATATTGAGTGTAGCACTTTAACAGCATCATCTTTTAAAATTTTAAATAGTTCAGCTGGAATATCATCACTTCCACTGGCCTTGTTATTAGCAGTGCTTTCTAAGGCCCATTTGACTTCACTCTCCAGGATGTCTGGCTCAAGTGCAGCAACCACACTACCTGGACTAGAGTCCTTAAATATACCTATTAATATGATCTCACAAAAATTTCCAAAATATACTATGTAACTGAATATATTAAGCTTTCTATAGCTGCATAGAGTCTAGCTCAAAATTGGATATACTACAACAATGGAATTGCAGGACTCCCATTTATTTATTTTTTCCTGCTTTTGTTTTGGATATAATTACATATCTGACTGCTTCCAAGTGTCAGCTAATTGTAGAAACTGCTAATAATATTCCTAGAAGAAGAGTTGTTAGCACAGTGCTTTAAATTGCCATACGCATTTGACTTTTGTAAAGTCTACATCAGGGGTAGGCAACCTAAGGCCCGGGGGCCGGATCCGGCCCAATCACCTTCTAAATCCGGCCCACAGATGGTCCAGGAATCAGCATGTTTTTACATGAGTAGAATGTGTCCTTTTATTTAAAATGCATCTCTGGGTTATTTATGGGGCATAGGAATTTGTTCATATTTTTTTCCAAAATATAGTCCGGCCCCTCACAAGGTCTGAGGGACAGTGGACTGGCCCCCTGCTGAAAAAGGTTGCTGACCCCTGGTCTACATCCTGACATCACACACAAATCACATAGCGTTTATGTTCAAGCATAGTGGAAAGAATTTTTAAAAAAGAGTATCCTGCTGAGTAGTAGTATAAAATAGCAGGAATCATTTAAAAAACTACAGCCATGGTGAGCACTTTTTATAGAATCAAAAACAACATAAATCCAACAGCCTCAAGCCCTGCCTGGGTGGGTTTAGAAGGTTGTCCGTGCTGCAGACCATACTGTTGAATTAAGCATCTGGTGATGAGTCACAGGAAGATGTCAAGAGATTTCTGATCTCGCTAATCCTTGCGGTCATTAGAGAGCTGCTAGGTTTTTAATCCTGTCTCTGCTTCCAACTAAACTACACAGTGGTAGAAGGGGGAGGTCGGGGGGGGGGGGATGCTGCTCCAGATGATTAGTTAAATTCGTCACCAACTAACACTATAGAAGGGGAAACAAAATAAAACTCTGACGTACAGAAAATAAAGGGTGGGGAAGGGAACAGAAATTGAAAACCCTGAAAGTATCTGTTAGAGATTCTAGGAGGCAATACATGAGGAATGTCTCTTACACAAGTCCCTATCAAATGAGCAGCTGGGGGTGGCAGTAGGAGCTGCCTGGTGATTGGGAAGCTTATTTTGCCTATGGCCCCCAGTCTTAGCTTGCTTGGTTTCTCTCTCATAGTAAATATAAAGCAGGGATGGGGAGCATCTTTCCCTCGCAGGCTGAATTCGCTAGAGGGGACAACTCCACAGGGTAACTGCAACTTCCATCTATTTCAGTAGGGGTTGTGTGAGAGACCTTCTCACTGATAACTTTGCTCCCTGCTTCCATCAGTTCAGACTTTCGTCTACTTTTTAATGTTTTGTTGCTTGCTTGAGCCTGTTCAGGACTCCTTCAAGTGACCTACTGTATTTATTGAGCATTCTTCCTGATTTGCTTGCACAAAGCTTACAGGGAGGGTAGATTCCTTTTGATTTGATTGCAGGGAAGTGATACGGCAATGAGCATTCATCCTGATTTGCTTGTGGGACATTTACAAGATTTTCTATTAATCACTCGTTCGTTCCACACTTTTCATTGCATTACTCTGTTACTTTCTTAGAGGAAAAGAAGTCAATTTCTTGTATATATAGCTAATTTGTTGTGCTACAGTAACAGAGTGCTTTAACTGTGCAATCCTACATTTCTCAGTATGCACTTGAATCCCTCTCACAAAATATTAACACTTTGGAGGCAGCCTCAGTTAGGAATTTTGGCTTATCTTGCATATGTTTATCCTTATACTTGTGTTTCTAAGCATCTGATTTAATCACAGTAAAATATGGAAATGTATATAACAGCTCTCAGTTGGACTTCATAAAGCATATGAAACTTCCAATTACAGGGGCAGAACTTCCCCGGCGGCACCCTGTGTGGTGCCAAAATTTGGTGCCCCTGAGGCTCTGCCATACGTCTGGATTTTCCTGGACATTAGTGGTATTTCAAAGGCAGAATGTCTGGGAGGAATTTCCGAAAGGCGGTGCTTTGACCTGGATCTTAGACAAGTCAATAACTTTCGGGTCTTCCTAAAAAAAAAAAGCTCAACGTGGCAACCCTAGCTCTGTGCCCAGTGCAACCAAACCAGTCACGTCCCCCTAAATACGCTTCTGCACTTCTCATTTTCCCTCAAGCGGCAAAATGGGATGAGCCGTCCCTGTAAACAGCATTTAGGTGTTTACAGATTTTGAGTAATAGAATGAGCATGTACAATGCCGGCCAGCCACCTCTAACTATTAAACGATATATATGTCTGGAATGTCTGGCAACAAGTGCCAGCTGTGGTGAGCCCTGGCATGACCCACAGCAGCCCAGGTGTCGATGTGGGGTGTTTGGCTGCTACCTACATCATCTGCGACCCTGGGGTGGTTATTTAGGGAAGTGGGTGCTGGGCTGGGCTTCAGCTGCAAGGTCTAGCCTTAGCTGCATCACTGCAGAGGAGCTTCTTGAGAGCCAAGATCTTGTAGGGAGGTGGGGGCTGTCATGGTGCTTTGAAGAACTTGCTTCTCTCCCCTCCCCCTTGCCCCCTTTCATATACTGCTATCCTACATCTGAATGAACCTAGCAGGGTTGACGTCACTCCAGCTTTTACATTTGTGTACACAACATTACGTCAGCGATTCACCATGGATGACTGGAAGGTTCTGTAGGTTAGGATTAAGTTCTGCTGGCAGGGCTCAGCAGAGAAGCTTATGCTGCTGCACCTGCCCGCTAGGCTCCAGGCTGTGGTGGCTAATCCTGTCGTTCCGTGAGCAACATTTGCTATATTTTTATTTTCAAATTGTGATTGGATTTTAGATCTCCTTTAAGAGGCAAGAGATTAATAATCTGGGAGGCTGAAGCCCAGACTTGACCTTGCATGAAAAATAAGCACAGTTTTAATTATACCAATGATCAAGTACAAGGTGCCTTCCGTCCACTTTGATTTGTAATGTTTTATAGATTTTATTTCAAGGAAAGGACATGCTAAATTTGGTTGTGCTCACTCCTTCACTGAATCAGTGACCAAACAGATCAAAAGGGAGCACAGTTACAGTGTCTAAACAGTGCAGTACGCACTTCTTTTGACAATGTGCCCCCAAACCTGCAAAAGCAGGAACAGGAAAGGAAGGCACATGCAGCATTAATCTAACATAGAAGCTACCCGAATATACACTAGTTAGGCTATTTCTGTCCAGATAAGGGCACGGCTGAGCCACCAGCCAAAGGTGATGGAAGGCACTTTGCACCACTGAGGCCACCTGAGCCTCAAGCGACAGCAAAGGCTCCAGAAGTACCCAAAAGCTACGTAACTCACTCCTTCAGAGGGAGTACAGCCCCATTTTTATCCACAGAGCCCTGCTCTGGTGCCCACAGGATCATCTCCCCTGCATCTCCCTGCTGCCAAATTGATGCTTGAAATAAACATTATGTTGTAGCCAATGCATCAAGCCACAGTGTGCTTAATGGCTGTGGTCTGTGTGTCATGCCCATGACATTTTCTTCATTTTGCAAACATGCCGACAGGCACCCAAAGATAGCAGAACCTGCTTTTAGCTCATATGTGCCAATTAAATGTCACCCAGTAGGAACTGGCTGGTACTACACTGGGTGGGGAATAAACCATATCACAGGAACCGTATTAGGCTGTTCTTCAACGGAAAAGATACAGCTATTTTAAGTATCAGCTAAAGCTGCTTATTCATGGACTCCCTATAAAAAAGAGAGATGTCCTAGATGAAATGCTTACAGTGAGAGTTTGAGGAAGGGAGCCCAAATGAAACATTTACATAATCTTTAGATATTAATATTTGTAGTAAATAATACCTGAACATCTGCTAGCTCTGACAAGGTCATTGGCACTGAGATAACTCTGAAAGGGTCAAATCAAATGTGCTCTCATATTAGGACAGGAAAAGGCTCTGCCACATGCAAGGAAAGGAGAAGTCAGATGCATGAGGTGAACAGAGAAGATTTTAGATATATATTCATATGGGATCTATATATCCTCTATGGTGGGATGCGGTGGACATGCCAAACTGAGACAAAGGCCCATCTATACTGCTGTTTAATGTGGACACTAAGCTTCCTGTACCTCCATGAATGAATCTTTATTTGCATCAGCCATTGGCCATAGCAATAAAACAGCATCCATTCATTTTCCATTGTCCATGTGATATTCTCCACAAAATCAATGCCTTCCCACCACTTTCCTCCCCCTTCGTCCGAATTTTCTCATACCGTCTCCTTTTCAGAGTATCCGTGGTATAACAAAATCCAGATTGAGGGAGGGAAAAGTATGGCAAGGCAGTGATTTAGAGGAGTGCATCATATGGACAATGGAGAATTAATTGAGGTACAGGAAGCTACACATTAAACAACAGTAGGGATGAGACCCAAGAAGTACATCCTAAGAGCTGTGACCCAATCACTTAGGTAAGCACACTGAGCTGCTGACACAAATTAGATGGTAATTCCATAGCTCCAGTCAAAGTTGTACCCAGATTTGTGTGCATGCCTACAGTTAAATTCAGCTTGGTGCTTACGTACTGCATCTGCCACTAACATGCTTTCTGGGTTACAGGTATAAATTGTGCAGCTTAGAAAAGGTCAGTGAATATTTTAAGCAAAATCTATGGAGCATGTGCTTCTTTACCACATTTACAGGTCTGACATTTTATTATGTTTTTGTATGTACTGGAAGCCACCCAGATGGGTAGGATATACTACTACTACTAATAATAATAATAATAATAACTACTTGTGCAAAGAGGATCAATCGTCAATCCTGGAGACTTGAACTCAGTGAGTCCCCACAATGCCGTTCCCACCATTTTTTGTGGGGACGAATTTGCAACACCCCTCCAGTTACCTCCAAAGGCTGGTCTCATGGTGAAATCATGGTCATCTACCCTCAGGAGCTGTTCACTTTTTCCTGTCCGAGTTTTGGTCATGTCATGGTTCTTCTTATATATGTGACTAAAATGGAAAGCAAAGAACCAACTGTCACTCCTAGTCATCCAACATCATCATCTTCATCATCATCATCATCATCATCATAGTACTGAAATTCTATATAACTTGGATATTACAATGGAAGTTGAAGTACTTTCAGACTGTCGCTATATTGCGGGTGGGATTCAAGAGCATGCCAGCAAATTTAGTTTGAACAATAAAAGTGAATTTGGTGTTCTTGCACAAAATGTCCACTTAAAAAACAACAGACTTTTTGTAGCAAAGAAAGTGTTTAGGAAATGCTCTAGAAAGTGTGGAACAATCATTGCTTGACTCAGTGCCACATAACCTCCCTGCAACTTTTGTGCAAACTATTCAGGTTGAATCCTCAGTAAA
Organism: Podarcis cretensis; assembly: GCF_951804945.1. Lineage (NCBI taxonomy): Eukaryota > Metazoa > Chordata > Lepidosauria > Squamata > Lacertidae > Podarcis > Podarcis cretensis. The sequence continues at coordinate 81,884,381 of NC_137172.1, read as the reverse complement.
CAGGTTGATTGGAAGTGACCTTATGGTTAACTAGCATAGTAGCAAAAAGATAGCAGAGTAACCTCTTGATATAAAAGTGAATATAACATACATATGTGGAAATTTAATTATAGTCCAGCTAAAGGTATACAGGGGTCAGTTAGGTAAGAGGAAAATGTCTAGTTTTCTAATCACTACTGATTTAAGAGGGGGGGTTAGAATAAATTAAGACCCAAGAGCCCTTTGCTCTAGCAGTGAGATCTGCAAAGTTGTACATACTACTGCTACAGTCAGAAACAGATAAATTTCAATGCTAGCTGAGACTGATGGGAGTTCATTGAGTTTGGTCCAAACTTGTGCAGCCCTAAATAGCCTCTCAGGAGTGATTGATTTCTAACATTTTGAAGTATTCATAATATGGAATGAGGCTAGTACACTGTAAGCCTTTGTGGGGCAGCCATATTTGTGAGTTAAGTAACACATCCTCCAACTCAATAGGTGAAGGTCTCCGCCACATCATACCCCATGCCCATCTAAGAACAGGAAGCAGGAGTGTGGAGACTCACAAAATGGTGGCCCCAGTCTTCATTAGTAGTGTACTACCGCCAAACATTACAGTGGGGAGTGGGGAGTGGTTGCCCTGGGAGATGCCATTTTGGGCTGTATGTCCTTGTCACAAACACTGTCAGGGGTTCTATCCAATGTGCAAAGCAACATGCCAGTGGGGAAATCATGGATTAGCACACTAAGCTCCCTTTGTTGGCTCCCATTAACCAGATCGCAAACTTCTGAAGCAGGGAGCCTCAGGCATTCATGGAAGCTCCCAGAACAATTTAGAGCCCTATTCTTCCAGAATTCTCAGTTGTGCATGGAGGACATTCCATGCTTGCCCTCCAACTTGTGGAGAGTGATTTGAGACTGTGGTGCAGAGCTTAGCACACTCATGACTACTATAGTGTTGTCTTTATATATGAGTAGAGCATCTGAGGTTGTTATTGGCACCCGTCTGTCTTGAGATGCAAGAGGCAATGGAGTGTGCCTCCGGAGGTGAAGTAAAAGTGCTGTGTTTGCAGCACCAAAGTGGCCTCCCCAGGGTGTGCAAGCTTGGACAGTTTGTATGGAGGTCCTGGGATGCCCAGATGACAAGATCCCCCCTCTCGGCCTTGCTGATGTGGTCAAAATGCTGGATATAATGTGTATTCTGCATATAGGCAAGGGGTGAGAAGGCCTGAAGAAGAGGAGACATTTTTGAACCTGATGTTAAAGACTAATAGGGAGCCAGTGCAAAGAATGAACAAGATTGGAGAGTGAGGTTATGATCACAGAAGTTGGAGAGGGCTTTCTGGATCAGTTGAAGAGAATCACTATACCAGGAAAGGAGTGATTCCTGCCATCTATATAACATGCAAAGTGACAACAATCTTAATTGAATACAGAGAGATGATGGAGGTCTTGGAGGAAGAAGCAACGTCTTCATTTAAAAGCCCCCACCTCTAATCCCTTGGCTACAACCCACCCACTCAATATGACCATCCAATTCCTCCCATATGCTTGTTGTTTGAGGCAGTAAAAGGGCACAGCTAGCATTAATCTGAATGCTCCAACATTATGTTTCTTCTTCCACAGTGTGCACCTTAACTGTACTTATTTAGTAGGTCTTCACTAGTAAGCAAGCTTATGTTTGAAATTGTGAACAATTATAATGATTAGGAGTTGTATTTGTTTAGTACACTGAAAAAATGTTTTCCTAGTGCTTTCTAAATGTTAAATGAAATTGTGCCTTCTAAATGTTAAAGCAAAAGTGGTCATGGGTTAAAAAACAACAATGTATTTTTTAAAGCTACTAATTGCTAAAATCTGTGTGCTGACAGGTCTCACAAAAAACTGGTTTATTCCACTTTTGTGCCCCACAATGACGAAGAGCTACAAACAGTATAAAACAAGAACAATACTTTTAATCTGAGAAATGTTGGAAGGATAGGGAAAGGAAGATTTTATGAAGCCCACTGCCATATGAAATAATGCCATTATTTGTTGAAGCAGAAAGCATTAATCGATTAACAGCTTGATAGCAGATTAAAAATAGAGTTCCAATTAATCAGAGTCTGCCATCTGGGGCATTCCCAATGCCATTTACAAAGCCACAACCAGGTCTCCAAATTGGCTTCTTCCTTCTATGGCAGGATCTCCCTTCATGTGGAAGAAGGGGTCTTTGAGGAAACCTTGGTCTCTCTTGGATGCTTCTACCCAGAGAGTAGGTCAAAATCCAGAAAAGAGCTGGCCCTACTGCTGGGCAGTGTGTGGCAGCCACCTCAGGTAGCAGTTGCTGACAGTCAGTGACGCTGAGGTGTTGGACAGAGCTACATGTGCCACATGACCTGCCCTGCACCTCCTAAGCCAGTCTCTGCTGTCCTAAATTGTGGTGGAGGATGCTGATGTTGTCCAATTGCCAGTGTTTGAAGTGAGAGTTAACCACCTATCTTTGCTGGCTCCCAGTACATTTTTGAGCACAATTCAAAGTGTTGGTGCTGATCTTTAAAGCCATAAACGGCCTCAGTGCTATACAGCCAAATGAGCCCCTCCACCCCCATCATTCAGCCTGGACACTGAGGTCCAGCACCGAGGGCCTTCTGGCGGTTCCCTCACTGCAAGAAGTGAAGTGAGAGGGAACCAGGCAGAGAGCCTTCTCAGTAGTGGCGCCCGCCTTGTGGAATGCCCTCCCATCAGATGTCAGGGAGATAAATGACTATACAACTTTTAGAAGACATCTGAATGCAGTCCTGTATATGGAAGTTTTTAACATTTGATTTTTTAATTATGTTTTGTTGGAAGACACCCAGAGTGGCTGGGGCAACCCAGTCAGGTAGCCAGGGTACAAATATATTATTATTATTATTATTATTATTATTATTATTATTATACATTATTTGCAGCAGGGCTGGAGAAGCTGTGGTGCTCCAGGTGCTGATGGGACTAGAACTCTCACCCCTGACCATGTTATTTCATTTCTGATAGTTGAATGAATGATATTAAACAATATGCACAATCCCACATATAAATGGTATGTTAAAGCTGTTTATTCTCATTTTTAAAATTCTGCAAAGGGTAGATGTTGTTTCACACCAAAAGGTATTCCTCCATAAAAAGAAAAATGTACTGAGGAGTCAGTTCTTAGGAACCTTAAATTGTGCAAAACTATGAACAAGAATCCCGTGCCCATTTATGCATCTGTAGGCCCTTCCTGGGGACCTGTATGGATAAGTATGGTCCTGCAGCTTTTAATATAAAGGGTGAAAGTCAAGCAAGCAGTGCACCATTGAGTTAAGCAGAGGTTGATGGGACCTCTGTGTAAGTCCATCTAAAACAATGGACCCTGCTTGGAGGATTGCACCATGTTGTAACATTTCAAATCCGAATTATTAACAAGCTGCTTTGTGAAGGCTTTTTTCCCCTTTGAAAAACAGGGTATAAATGCTGTCTTAAATTCTTTCCTAAACAGCAAAGAATTGATCAGTCTTTGTAATCAACAACATTCCCAATTACTTGCACAGTAAAGATTTGGACTGTAAATGTCACAGAAAGGCAAGAGAATGAGGCCAGTAACATGAGGTGAACTAGTTTTGCTGGAGAGAATGTAATCTTCCACCAACAATGGCAGACCAATAAAATAAATCAGCTCATCCATTGTGAATCTCTTACCCAGTGGGACGAAGTTAGTAATCACTTCATGTGCAAAGCTTGAGAGCAACATGCTCTAAGTTCACAGTGTCAGGCTGAAGAAAACACAACTAATAAAAAGATGAAGGTCACAGTGTTTCCATTTAATAAGACGGATTAACCCAACTTTGTTTATAAGGTCTTAACCAGGCAAATGGTCCTGTAAGATGCAGTTCACTGGATGACATAACTCAGTATAAAAATGGATAATATATACTTGGGGTTGCTTAGCAGTTTGGGGGAGATTATCTTTTTCTCATATAAACCATTCACCATGCTCTATGATATTAAATCTGATAAAACTTTACTAAGACCTTTTAGCTGTTTGGTACATGCTTACAGTACTAAAAAAAAAAGTGAGGCTCACCAAATAATTTGCAACAACAAAAGGTAGAATTTATAAATATGAGTATTAGGCATTTATACATAAAGAAAAATAGATATTTAACCAACAAAACAACAAGCCCAACACCAAACAAATAAAACAGAAAAGCTGTAATCCTCTGCACATCCATTTAGTAATAAGAACCACTGAACTAAGAGTTCTTCTCTCTGAGTAGACATGCATGACTTCAGGGAGCACATCCTGAAACTGATACAGGCAAGATATTTAGAGAAGTATATTTTATGTCTTATATTTTATACCTTCAGATCTACAATAGGCTTTGGTCGAGATAAAAAGCAGCCCTACGGGTTGTTTTGAAGTAACAGAGCAGTTGATGCAATGTTCATGTCTGAGAATCTATTCCATAATTACATTATCTTTTAAAATTCTTGGGAAGAGAATCATTATAATAGCTCTCAAAGCAGTAATGCAATTTAGTATTATTCGGGGAACTAGAGTTTTAGCTCTCTCTCACACCAGCAGTTATAGTGCATGTACTTTTCAGGCACACCATGCAATATACAGCAGAACTACATGTATTGAGCATTTTCCTGGTGAAAATATATAGTGAAAACTGAGGAAGTGATCAGTTATTTTAGCTACTCCTTACCTTATTTGCGGCAGCTCTACTTGTCCTGTCCATCTCCTTTTCCTGTGCTTTCTGCTCTCCACAAGGAAGAACAAACAAAAGATCAGCAAAATTAGTTTTGCAAAATTGTAAGGCATTCCGTGGGAATCACTGCTCCACTGTCCTTCAGTTCTGTAACCGCCTGCCGTGTAAGTACACGCTGGTTTAAACATTGAATCAGCTGCATCTCCAGAATCTCACATTTATCAGTGTGATCATTGTTAGAAAGAAAACTGCTTTTCTGCTTTAATATTTTAAACCTGCTTTCCAGGGCTTCCTACTCGGAGCTCTTCCTTTACTTGCTGCTCAGGGATTGGCCATTACTCATGAAGAAGTTAGTCCTATCTGGCAACATTTCCACTGGGTCCTAAACGAGTGCTTTTGCAGAAAGCCATTGGATAAAAAGAATGCAACTCCATCTGCCAGTTTTGTTCTAGCCACTAATCTCGGAATTGCACAATCCTCTGCCAGACTGTGCAAAACCATCTCTCTCTGTTTTTTTATTAGGGAGGCTGGATAGACTGTATGCCTTATAGAGAGCATTCTTCAATGAGAGGCAGGTGCTTACCTGTTCATGATGCAGCAAACATAGCCTAGTGTTACTCTACTGTAGCGTTTGTGATCTTGTAGTTAAGTTAGCCATCTAAAAGAGCTGCCAGCATGCAAACAGAGTCTGTTCACTCTGCTTTTTAAAATCATAGTCTTTCAGTTTTATCATATTTTTAATCAATGCTCGTAAATAATCTTTTGTAAACCGCTGTGTGAGGTCTGCTTGAAAAGCACTATACCTTAAACTGATAAGTAACAAATCAAGTGCCATTTTCTTTAACAGGAGGAAAATGCTAGATTGTTAACAAAATACCGTAAGTGAAATGGCTTAAATTGTTTGTCTTTAGAGCACTCACAGTTGGTTTCTGATCCTGAAATGTCATAATGAATGCAGGTAATGCTTATGCAGTACATTTTGAGCTTTAATTTTCAAACATTTTCTATACACTCACTATCTCTGTCATCCTTGGGGCAACTCCATAAGGTAGACCAGTTTTTATTAACATATTGCACATGGGTGACTGAGGCTGGGAGTGTGGTGGCTTCCCTAAGGCTGTACAGTGAGATAGCTTCTGAAATGCAGATTTCTGGAGTCAAACTCCTAGCTACTACAACAGTTCCCAGGACCTCAAAGATTAAAATGAGAAGTTAAATGCCAACTTTAACAATCCCTTGTTTTCAAAATAAAATGTTATTTAGTCAGAGTTGTTTTGAATCACTGCATAGCCAGGCAGCGCCACTTGCATTTCTATGTGATAAGCAAATTCAAGGAAGAAAATAATTTGGCTTCGTGAGATTTGAATATTAATAGTTGTGTAGCTTCTACTTTGATGTGGCATCTCCATATCTCAGGCCAAGATTATGTGTTATATTACAGGGACCAGACTTGATCTTGATTGTTCTAAGGGCAATTTTTTAAAGCCGCATATTCTATAGCATGTATATAGCACTACAAGTGGAACTCACAACCAAATATTGCAGTACAGTGTGCTCGTGTTCATGTTTTAAGCCAGTCCATTCTATTCCCCCTCCCCTCGTTTTCCATTCCCCCTTTCCTACAGCAGTCAGCCAGCATCCTATGTCCATTTTTACGAGCATCTTTAATTTTAATAAATTTAATTGGTCTGTTTTTGGAAGAATTCCACTCCTATGGCTTTCCCTACTAAAGTATATTGTACTTCTGCAAACTCTGGGGCTGCTGCTTCGTTCCTCTGGCTACACAAGGAGCAGCGCTTGGAGAACTGAGTTTACTATTAGTTTAGACAAGTGAGGACCCGCAACAAATTGTTGCATATTGTGTCAAGGGGAAGAACATTTAAAGATTTATTTTCTCAGGCAGGAGTCTGCCCAGAATGATACTTTTAAATGCAAATTACACTAGGCAAGATACAGAGAAATACCCTGGAAAGGGGATTTTCTTGCCCTTGCCTACCTTCTGTAACACCTTTGCATCCTGAACAGTCACTGCTGGAGGTCAAAGATCTTCCAGAGCAGCATGGTATGGGTGTGTGTGTGTGAAGATGACTCAAATCAGCTGAAATGGATTTCTTACAAAAGGAGTGGCTTTTGGTTGGGAAAGCCCACTGGACAAAGGAGCTTCCGCTCATACTGAGTCTTCACTCTATTTCAGGGGTCTTTTTTGGCACTAGGTAGATTTCATAGATGATGTTAGATTAAAATATCTTGTTTTTGCTTATGGGTTTTGAAAATGCTTTAATGAGTTTTTCATTAAATGATGGGCCCATGAAACAATCATCTCAATGCATTATATATATTTCTGGAATAAGTCACAGTCAATAAGCTCTGGGTAAATATTACATATTTATAACTATTTCCAGGATCTTCAAATTTAAAAAAGCAAAATATACACAATTGAATATTAGAAAATGACATTCAAACCTCACAAAAGATTATCCTAATTTCTGGAAAATTAAAACTAAAAAGAAAAGCAAACAACGTTCTGGCCCCTCTTTTTCACAGAGGATAAAAACCCTACAATTTAAGGGATTCCCCCCCCCCCAAATTTGTTGTGTAGGAAATAAATGTACTTACAAAATATCAACAACTTCCCCTCCCTGCTCAGTTTTGTAATATTTACTATGCAAGTATACCTGCTCTTCAATTTAAGAAGTTCTTTCTTAGGCAATTTTAATAGACACACTTGAAAATAATAATTATTTATGTTGCCACATAGCATTAAACCACAATTTTATGTGTCTATCAGTTAAAATTACCCACCAAAGCTCACAAGTGATGCATTCAGCCCTCTCACTCCTTAAATATCCTGCTAATGCAGATATATGTCCTGTACATCACCTCTCAGGTTATATGCTCAGTTTGTATTAATCATTAATAGTCCATGTTCACACCAATATCAAGGTGTGCTTTTCTTGCAGATATTAATGTACCTCATGATACATTAAATTCAGACGTAAAGTGAGTAAATACAAAAAGTAATTTCATGTAAACAATCCTCATGACATATCCAACACAGAACATTTTAATAAAGAATTCAAGTCACAGTTTTTTTTTAAATGACCAAAACTCATAATTCAAATATATACTCATTGGCTAGATATATACGCCTAAATATAAGAGCTGCCAGTGCTAAAACAAGGAGGAGAATCAGCGCATTTGAGCCCATGTGGTTTGTGTTGACCCTTGGCTGCTGAACCTGATTGAAGTTGGTTGAAGTTGGCACCCTTCTCTGCTGTGCACGCCGCTGGCGAGGGCTCATAGAAGTATTATTTGATGCAGGCTGGTTATGTTGTTCTTGACTTGAGCTGGCTGAGTTGGTCTGATTTTCAGACTAAAAAAATAAAGATTCTGGCTTTAATAGAACAGAATGGAATGGAACATGGAATGGAAACAAAATGCAGCTTGGCAACTTCACTGAGGCTGCCTAGTGAGCTTCATGGGTGAAAGGGGATTTGAACTCTGATCACCCAGTTCCTAGATCAACCCTCTACCCACTACATCACACTGGTTCAGGGTTGTGCATGAACTGGAATGTCGTGCTAAACCAAGAGTGGCTAGCCTGTTGTACCCATAATCTCTTGACCACTGAACATGCTGGCTGATGGGAGTTGGAGTCCAACATGACCATCCCTGTGCTGAACCATGACATAGTGTGAAGTGTGGAAGTTTGTTTTATGCGTGTCACTCATTCTGATGACCCAACAAATGGAATAAAACTAGTGAGCTGCTAGATGAAAACAAAGTCATCTAAAATGAGCTTAATCAAACTATTATTGACTTTCCCCTCTTCTCAGCACAAAATACAATTGATATTACTGGTGAGTGAAATGGATATGCTTAAGAAGACAAACCATACACTCAATAACTATGAAACTTGCAGGGGGGCAGGAATCAAATCACAAACTCTGTAAGAATCTGACAGAAGGAAAATTGATGGGGAAATCTGCATAATATTAGCATGCCTGTATTTCTAAATAGCTGGAAAATACTCATCACCAAGCAACAGATGGTCTGACGCGATTTGACAGGATTTTTAAAAACCAATCTGCAGCTCCATCAACCTTTAAAACACACACACACCACACACACACAAGCTTAACTGGGATTTGTCTACAATTTGTCCGTGAATTTAGATTGCATCCACAGCAGTCATGGAAGCAGCTGCCCTGTCACAATACCAGGCCTCAGTTACTTCCAAAGTGGATGGGTTATATAAGCACTCTTCTTGGCTATATTAATATGTCATAATTAAGCAAACAATTATTTAAAATGGTCAGAATTAATACTGCCCTTTATGTAGTCAAATTTACTTGAGAGATTATAAACAAAAAGGAACATGATAAGCATATTTAATAGAATAAAAGCTGCAAATCACTAAAGAGCAGGGCCTCTATTTGCTTTGGTTTATATAAGTCTCTCAGGCTTAGGGATAAAACAAGTGTGGCTCTGGGGGCAAGTCCATATCACTGCTGCAAATAAATTACCTTCTGTACAAGGACCATTTAGATTCGAAAAGGCAGGATATTCTCTCTCTCTCTCTCTCTCTCTATATATATATCTCCTTAGCTTACGAAGATGTTTAAATTGGATTTTGATAGAAAAGTTAAAATAATATAGTAAGCAAGGTCAGAACTAAAGTAAGTGATGAAAAGGATTTTCTATGGGCCAACAGCTCTGAAAAGCCATACACAGTAAAAACCTACTTATGTCTATCAAGATATAAACTTCATTGAATTTAAAGGAACTTACTCTCAGGTAAATCTGCATAGAGCTGCAGTGACAAAAGGCAACAGATGAGTAAAGGAAGGTGACAGGACTTCAGCAATAGTAGTTTTATTGGAATGCTAATAAGCTTTTAAAAATGCTCTAAAGTGACATCCTACCAATATTATTTGGATTTTCCAAGTCTTTGCCGTCATTTGTTTTTCTCAGATTTATGAAACACCTACCACTTCATTGGGGGTGGTGTCCTGGAATGCTGGAGTTGTACTTTCTTGTTGGTGTTCAGGTGAACTGGGCAAGTGGTTAAATCCCGATAAGTCTGCAGGTTCAGCAACAGATTTCCTAGATGAGTTAACTTCAGCCTTAAAAGGACAAAACAGCACAAATGGTACATCAGTTAAAAACTCTAATCAGGCATGTTATATAATGCATCTTCTCTCTTCTCTAGCATTATTTATTCAATTGTTATTAAACAAGTGCACACACATTGTGTGCAATGTTATTTCCAGGGCAAGTGTCTTCTCAATTTATGCCTGAAATTCTGGACCTCAGCTGCGATGCTTACATCATTTGGTTGCCAAAGCACAGTACAACCAATAATTCTGAAACCCACCGAAGAAACTGTGAAGCCCTAAATATAGCAGTATGGCCAACCCACCACATAATCAATCAACTACTGCTGCCTCCATTCTTTCCAAGTGAACTGTGACCTGGCTAGCTGCACCAACCAACCTACTCTAGGTATGGTCCTATTCAAATTAACTGGGGAGGGGGGGGACAGCAAATAGTTAAACAACCTTGAAACTAATTTGCCTGGCAAGTTCCTTAGCCTCTTTGTCAGCTTGGCTTGAAGCACTTCCAGATGTTAATGGCAAGAGGGCTTCCTTCATAAGTGATCCACATCCTTCACAATAGAAATCCTGAGACCTGGAAAGTTTATACACCAATTTAATTGAACCACCAACAGTGATCAAAATATCCAGCATTCTTAATGAATCTACACATGTATGAAATTATAACATCTACCATAGATCTACCAGCATAATTGCTATTAAATTTTGCCATCTATTAGCTCCACGGTGCATTCTTGACAATAACATATTTATGGTAAGTAAACAAAAGTGACTAAATGTTTTGTGCTTAAGTATTTATTTAATAAAGAACATGCAAAAATAAGAATAGCTGACACCTGATCCTTTGCATGTTTATTCAGAGGCAAATCCAGATGTTCAGTGTAAGCATTCATAGGATTGTCCTCTAAGCTAAGAACAGAGTGCACAAAATAAATGAAGGTGACCATCCTGAGCAAAGTGGGACAAACTTCTGAGTAAATATGCTTATGAATGCAATGTAACATACTGAGCATTATACACTGAGCAAATAATATGATTTACCTAGCCAGCTGAAGAGGAACATAGGAATAAGATTCAGAAATAAGATTCAACATAAAAAAAAATTGTCACAAGAAACAAAAACAAACCCTTACTTCTTAGCAAGTGCTCTTCTTTCCTCAGGGGTATAGTCTAGAGACCCTATGGCTCCCTCCCCTTTCGTTGGCATAAATCCAATAATAGCAAGCAATGCAGTTCTTACTGTGATCAAAAAAGAAGAGGGGTGCAGGTTAAGTACTAAATAGGGGAGGGGGAGAAAACTACTTAACATACAAATTTATAACAGGCAATTTTTAAAAAATAAGACCAAGGTAATGCAAAATATATTAAATCCTGTCCCCAATGTCTAACACATGCCTGAAGAGAAGCAGGAATGTCACATAACATTTAAAAGGAAAGATCTGCTGTTGAATGTAGCACAGCGATCTTACAGTGGTACCTCAGTTTACGAACTTAATCCGTTCCAGAAGTCCGTTTTTAACCGAAACTGTTCTTAAACCGAGGCATGCTTTCCCTAATGAGGCCTCCCACTGCTATCTTCCACCATACAGATTCTGTTCTTAGACCAAGGTAAAAGTTCACAAACCAGGACACTACTTCTGGTTTTGCGGAGCTTGTAAACCAAATCGTTCGTGAACAGGACTGTTCTAAAACCAAGGTAACACTGTACTTGTGTATTGAGGCCCTTTGCTGCCAACAATAGCTGATACTTACTGCTCCATGATGGTTGCCATGTTTCAGGATGATGTCCTGAGATGCTTAAGCAAATTTTCTTTCCCACTTCAAACCTGCCATTAGCCTTAAATGGGCACATAAGAAAGAAAGAAAGATAAAAAAATAATAATACTATGTAAATCAAACCATTTTCATAAGTCAAGAGTCAATTAGTTTGAAGAGAGTACAGCATCTTTGGAATACCGTACAATTGTACAGTCAATATTCTGTAATTGAATGTTACTGAAAAGAAACTTGAAGTCTCAGCTATAGCAGAATTGTTTTAGTCGTGCTCAAAGAACAGAGTATTCTCAAAGATCGATGAAACTACAGTCAAAGGTTTACCTAAACCACCTCTAAAAAAGGAACTGGCACAAACATGAGTTCTGGAAGGAAGACCGCTCCCTGCTGCAAGGCCCATTTCCACTTGGCATAGGGGGCAGAGCCCAGACTCACCTGAACAGCTAAAAGAGGCTCCTGGGAGGCCACCGGGACATTGCTGGAACAACTCTTGGTTTGCAGCAACTGGCAAAAATGTTTTAATGGTTCTAATTTTCGTTCCTCTGTTTTGTTTTTGTCAGGTTGGTGTTACATTAAATGTTTAGTTGGAGTTGGTGGTTATCTTAATTTGGGCATAACTGTAAACTGGTGGTTCTTGTTGTTTTCTATTGATTTATTAGTTTGTTTGTTGCTTGTATAGGAAATTTTGTTTTTTAACATTTGATTTTTGTTGTGTTTTTATATATGTTGTAAGCTACCCAGAGTGGCTGGGGAAACCCAGCCAGATAGGCGGGAGATAGGGAGATAGATAGATAGATAGATAGATAGATAGATAGATAACCAAAACAGGCCCTGATAGAGTTTGTTGTTCTTTGAATACAGCAGATTCTCTCAAGATCCCATCTTCAGTCCATGTTGTGTCTCTGTTTGTCTGAACAATCCGCAAAACCAACAGGACTGCAGTCACATAGGACTGCAGTCACATAGGCTGCTCTAAATCACATCAAAATGCTCCTCCAGATTAATTTATTGACCAAAATATCAAGGTAATCCAGTCCTAGCCTACAGTTATTAATCATAGCAACTAAACACAATTAGGCACACATCCACCCCACCTCTCCCCTTCATTTTTCTTGTTTTGATGTATGGTGCATGCAATGAAAAACAGCTTCAAATATTAGGAATAGTGCAAAATTCATAACTAGTAATTTTGTTAAGTTATACAGTAAACTGAACAAAAAAACAGTAGTGATGTTTTGAAGACTAGTGGACATATTTTTTTTTTTAATGTAACTATTAAAAGTCTCAAAACAAATAGGAGAAAAATCCTGAGTGGTTCTGAGCATATTCTACTGTTGCCAAGCCTTCTCCAAATCACTTAAAACATTCCATTTCTCAAAACACCCTGAACAAAATGCCTCGCAGAGTTCAGAACAGAACACAACTCCTTTTTCTTGGAACCTTTCTACTACTCCCTGCATAAAGTCTAGAAGTGAAGTTCCAGTTAGCCTAATTAGATACAAAGAGAAAGGCCAAAAAATCAGGGGTCTATATTTGCTTACACCTTTTTAAAAATATTGTTTAAGGAGACCAAATTTCTGATGTAGATCTAACCAAGTGCTTATGCTGTTATGAATGGCTGAGAAACAATCTTACCGTTAAGAGAATAATACTTGGTGGTTTCATAGGATACTCTGGTGGTAGTACTATTCTTCCATGATAAACTCCACCATCAAAATCTGAATCTGGAGGACCTCTGACAGTGAAATGCCACTCAAAAAGATTGTCCTACAAGCAACCAAATATACAGAAATACATTGAATATAATAGCAACAGGAGGACATGATGGGGGAGAACAGAGGCCATGATCTGGGAGCCCTCACATATTCATGCTAAGCCATGGTTTGGGCTTAGTGTTATAGTCAAACCAGCTCAATGTGCTTTTCACAATAACTGCAAATACAATGAAAGAGAGACTGGTCAAGGTAAGCATTGCTGTTGTGAATTTATTTATCAGAATGGCCACATGCTAACCTCTAAAGGCTGTGCATGATAATGGTCTGTTGGATCCTTCAGTTCTGCAGCTTCTTTCATTAAACGTTTTACAGCTGAAAGAAAAGAAAAAGAAAAAAACCACAGTAAGTGATTTCAGTAGCAAAAACTTATAGCCAATAGGCCTAGGTGATATATCTATATATTGCTCAGGACCGGTATTAGGGGCAGAGGAACTCAGGAGAGGTGGTGCTTTCAGCAGCGATATACCGCTTAGTGAAACCAACATCATGGTCTGCCCTCATACTGTTACAGAGGGAGAAACAAGCTGCATCACCAAGACACAATACACTTTGTTCTTCCCTCTGCTTCAACAAGCCCCATGTCTATCTGGCTTGAGCACGCTGGTGGGACATGGGGCTTGCTCAGCGGGGGGGTGAGATGGCTCAAAGAAGCACTCCTGCCCCCCAGCTGAGCCTCACAAGTCCCCTTTGCCTGTCTCCAGGCAGCAGCAGAAACTGCCTCTGCTGCCTCGGGACCAGGGGGCGGGGGGAGGCACGAACGGACTGCTTCTTTCTCCTCAAGGGAGAGGCAGCCCAACCGCGCCTCTCGCTCGTCCCAAGGTGGTGGAGAATACTGCCTCAGCTGCTTTGGGATGGCTGGGGTGGAAGTTTTAATATAGCAAGAAATTATAGAATATATCAATTGAAAGGCAGTAAGACAGAATAGGTGTTTTGAAGTCCAGTCACCCATCTGAAAAAGGAGAAAAACTGAAGAAATGTGAAGGTTTGTTATTTCAGTAAATATATTTGTATGTATCTCAAAGGAAGATTTTTTTTTTTTTTTTAAGGAGAAAGGTGCTTCCAAGTACATTTGTAAAATCAAAGTAGGTTACATAGCCAGTACAAAGTGACAGAAAACAAAGCAATTTTCCGGGATCTAAAAAGCCATGTGCTTAAAGAGGATCTATGCATAAAGGGATTGTTGATATCTCCTTTAGTCTGAGTTCAAATGTTATGCCAAACGGCTGACCTTCAGCAGCAGCTTTTCACAGAAAGGGGTGGGAATGAGAGGCTGCAATAAGAGGCCTGAAAAAAAATCTGATGTAAGTGTAGAACACCAAACTAAGTTGTATGGATCTTAACCATAATTATCCATCAGATTTATCTTGATTCTAATTTAATGCCTCTGTTTCAAACACATATTCATGTAGACATGCGCCACTGATTTAGTATGCAATTCACCAGACTCAGTTACTACTAAAATAAGTGTATATAATAACATTTCTAATATAATAATTTTTGAAATGGCAAGGGAAGAAGCAGGCTTTGCAAGGCAAGGACAAGAGCTTCTGAGCAATACTGATGAACCGTTTTGCTTTTCACAATTTATGTAAGTTGGACTGCTAACATCAGAACGTCACTTCACCTCAAAGAGGAGGCTGCCACCTACTGGATTAAAAACACTCCCACCTTCATTTTATAGATTACAAAATATGAAATTTTAACAGGCCACCTAAAATTATACATTAAACAAATATAAAGACTCAGGCACAATCCTTTGAAAACAAATTTCGATAGTGGTCATTATTATATTTCACTGGAGTACTTTTATCTCCAACCATTGGCAAGCATTTGATTAGAAGGACCCTATCAGGATGGATTGCAGTTTTAGCTCCACCCTAGATCCCTAGACGATGGTGGCGCTGTAGTCTCAACCACTGAGCTTTGGGCTTGCCGATCAAAAGATCGGCGGTTTGAATACCCGCAATGGGGTGAGCTCCCATGACTCGGTCCCAGCTCCTGCCAACTTAGCAGTTCAAAAGCACGCCAAAAAGTGCAAGTAGATTAATAGGTACGGCTCCAGTGGGAAGGTAAAGGGTGTTTCCGTGCGCTGCTCTGGTGCCGGTGTTCTGTTGCGCCAGAAGCGGCTTAGTAATGCTGGCCACATGACCCGGAAAAAACTGTCTGCGGAGTGGACAAACGCCGGCTCCCTTGGCCTGTAAAGCAAGATGAGCGCCGCAACCCCAGTGTCGTTTGCAACTGGACTTTAACTGTCAGGGGTCCCTTTACTTTTAGACCCCTGTAACAGATGACAAGCCCGCAATGCCAAAACAGTATCGTGATTTTAAAAATACGCAGTAAATAATACTTTTATCATTCTTGTGGAGAAAAAAAATATTAAGCAAGCATTGGGCCATTTACCTATCAGACTGTTTAATGCAGTGTATATGTATAAACAGAGACAAATTTCTTATTATTTTATTTATTAAACACAAGGACACATGTTTTTCTTTGCTTCTCATTTCTGACTCTGAAGGGATTAGTGAGTCAAGATTTAAGTGCAGTTTTGTATTTCCAAAGTGGCTGCCATAATTTATTGCTTCTTTGTCCCAGCAGGCTTCAGTGTAATCTAAAAAGGCAAAGGTAAAGGTACCCATGCCCGTACGGGCCAGTCTTGACAGACTCTAGGGTTGTGCGCTCATCTCACTCTATAGGCCGGGAGCCAGTGCTGTCCGCAGACACTTCCGGGTCACGTGGCCAGCATGACAAGCTGCATCTGGCAAGCCAGCACAGCACACGGAACACCGTTTACCTTCCCGCTGGTAAGCGGTCCCTATTTATCTACTTGCACCCGGGGTGCTTTCGAACTGCTAGGTTGGCAGGCGCTGGGACCGAACGATGGGAGCGCACCCCGCCGCGGGGATTCGAACCGCCGACCATGTGATCGGCAAGTCCTACGCGCTTAGGTTTTACCCACAGCGCCACCTGCGTCCCCAGTGTAACCTAATATAGTTCTAATCTAATTAAGTCTGCAATATCTTCCTTTATCACCATCTTAAGCCTGAAACAAAGTATAGTATACACATTTCTATAAATCTGCAAAATAACCCTGAAATACATTTATTCAATAGTGACTTTGACTAATACTCTTATGACTTGCAGGCATGAAATTTATATTCAGCTTTAAAAAAAGTATGTCTACTCTTTGTCTCTATTCTTACATCTCCCTTGAAATGTTCCATTCTTTCATTATTCTGTCCTACCTTGACTGAGTTGGGTATACAGGGGAAGAGAACAATTCCAATTACCGTAATTGCTGGGGGCAAGGAAGATATTTGCACTGAGCTATCCTTTAAACAGTAATCTATATGTATGAAAAGTGATGTGCCTAATCACATCTGAACTGTGAAGGACAAGAATGCAACTTTGCATTCTACTCTGTATAGTGTCTACTCTGGAGCTAGTCACAAAGGAATCCTCTGTGCAATTACTCAGAATTAACTGTGTTTAATAATAATAATAATAATAATAATAATAATAAATTATTTATACCCCGCCCATCTGGCTGGGTTTCCCAGCCACTCTGGGCAGCTTCCAACAAAATATTAAAATACAATAGTCTGTTAAACATTAAAAGCTTTCCTAAACAGGGCTGCCTTCAGTGCAGGACTTACCATATTCCTTGGTAACTGTGTAGGGTATATTAAATGCAGAGAACCATGTAGAGGAATGAGCACTGACTGTGAAGGCTGTATTGCAGAAGAGTTCATTTTTTAAAAAAATTGTACTTAGGTACTTCCAATATTTCTGGCAAGAGGCTGAATGTGACCCACCAGGCCTCTCTGTCCAGTTCTCAGGACTTTCCCCAGCCCACAGTCACCACTGCTCTGCACTCTCCTTGAGAGCTTTCGCATGGCTGGAATGTGTCTGTGAGCTGTGATACTGCCTCATGCCTGGATGAAGGATGAGGAGAGTTGCATGAGTAGAAATTTCTGACTGTTTTGGGAATGGAATGCAGCCTACTGTAAAAAGTTAAGAATCACATCCCTTGCTTTGCCCACTCTTGTTTCTAGCAACACCCACTGTCTTCCAGACACCAGAATGTTGCATCCAATCATGTCTTATTCAGAGTAGACCCACTGAAAGCAATGACCTTAAGTCAGTCAGGGTTCCCTACCTCTGGTATACTAAACATTAAAAACCCATTTCAGATACAAAATGCCATTACATTTTCAGGTATGTCTCAAATGCATTCATTTGTCACCCAGAAAGCATCATGATTTAAATAAGCTTTGTGGTCCTCCATGCTACCACAAATTGTGGGTGTTCTGATAACTTTTGAGAACTGTGTGACTGCAGACTTCCTTGCAACATACACTTCATAAAGTACTGGATACACTGAAGGCAGCGAGTGCATAAAGGATATCCAAACAGAGGGTTCATTTGAAACAATATTCTAGGCCTATGGTAGCAGCATATAATCTTTTCTTTCAGTCAGACTAGAAAGAACCTACCACCACCTTGGCTCAAAGGTTCATGTGAAATCCGGCAGCTGCTAAGCTCAGTCTATATCAGCTATTTCCATGCAGGCACAAACAGTCTTAAAAATCACAGTGGGGATTGAGTACAAAAGCTAATCAGATCTGAGCTCAGCACATGCTGAGCAGCAGCTTTTCCTATGAGCCTATGTATGGGAGTATGAGCCTATGGCAGGGAAGCCAAAGACAGCTCATACTAACCAAAGCCTCAGCTACCACAAGCTCAAAAGGCCCACTAGCCAAACTGCATGTGATGATTGGTCACATGTGTTTGTCTTGCAGTTTTTTTCTATAACAAAATACAGTCATAAAGGCTGCAATCTAAGGGAAAGACAAACAAGTGGCTGCATATAGGAGGTTCATCTCTCTTTCCCTTTGGATGGTTTTCTACTCAAAATCTTCCCACTTCCATGTTGGCCAGGTAATATTTAGCAAATCAAAATGTACTACATCTTGTACTAGAAGTACATAAATAAAGTTTCAAAATGGCTACTTTCCAGGTTGCAATTAGTTGTGTCCATTGTGTGGAGCTTCAGTATTCACAATGTATCCATTATATAATACACTAGAGCATGAGTCACCATCATTGAACTCATGGGTGCACCTGCAGAAGCCTTTGCCAGTGCCTACAAGGTCCAGGTTCCCCCACCAATTTTTTCTTATTGGGGGGCAATAATATAATATAACTGGGGAAAGAAGAATAAACCCTCCACAAGTATGGACCCCCATGCTAAATCCCCATCCCTGTTGCTATTTCACTTGAAATATATATTCTATTATAGTCAACAGAATGCCTTTTTCAAGTCTAGTCATGACTTGACTGGGCATGATCTTGAAGCTGGGGAGGGACAATTAACTCTTGCCTTGCCAGCTGCACTCTCCAGGAAGATTGCTTCCCCCCAATTAGACTTAGAGGAAGGGGGAGTCAAAACATTTTTTCAAGCCTAATTGCTGTCGGGAGTGGGATGGGGTGGGGAGAGTATGAGTGCACATGTTTCTGTATGGTTGTGGTGCATGTGTGGTGCCCATAACAGTTTCTCAAGTCTGCAAATGTGTCCACAGGCTCAAAAAGGCTGGCAACCACTGCTGGAGTCTGACCAAATTCCACATTATCAACATCAATTGTGACTATAGCGGTTGCCACATACTTAAGTGATCTTGTGATTGTTTCTTCAGGTGTTCATTTACCATGTCTCTGCTCAAACAGCTTTTCATAACACTGCACTGGCAAAATTACATGTGAACTGAGGCTGTGTACACACCTCAGAAAGCTGTCATTCTTAGCAACCTTAATGAACTACAGTTCCTAGGATTTGGGGGGGGGCAGGGAGAGAATGTGCTATAAATGTGTTGTGTATGCAGCTAGAGTTAAACACCTTTCACAGGTAACTAAACAGACTAGCATCTCCTTTGCACAGAGAAGGTTCCTGGTTCAATCCCTAAGATCCCTAGGTAGGGATGGGAGAGGCCCCTATTTGAAATCTGGCAGAGCAGCTGCCAGCCAGTGTAGATACTGCTGAGCTATATGGGACCAATGTTCTGACTCAGTAGAAGACAGCTTCCTGTATATGTACCAAAAGACAAACAGAACAACTCAACCTGCATACCAATTTGGTCATGTGAACTGACAGTGTGATGGTGTGGAGTTTTTTCCTGCCCCATCCCCCGATTTAAAAAAAATAATAATTTAAGAACAAGCATCCTTCAGGCAAGAAAACACACACACACTGCAAGCTTATATGGAGATGAGTGTTAGGTACACGTGTGCCAGAAGAACCGGAAATATGCTTGATCCAAAATAGACGCAGAGGATTCTTATGGAGCCACAAGAGATGAGCTGTGGGTGGGGGGGGGGAGCCCCGCAACCCTGAGCAAATGAAAGACAAAACAACAATAACAACCTTCCCTCCACCCCAGTGACACGAATAACCTCTGTTTTCCAAGCCGTTTCCTCGTCACCCTCTTGGGGAATCGAAACTGAAGGAGGCGAGAGAAACGTCTCCCTTGGGCTGAAGCATCGCCCAAGAAGCGCAAGAGCAGCACCCACTGAGGGGCCATAACCATAATAATACATAAAGCAAAATGACTTCCCCCCCCCGCCGCCCTCCACTCCTCCTGCCAGGCACTTTGCGGCAGCGCACGGAGGAGGCCGGGGAGAGAGCCGGGGGCCTTGGCCTAGCCGAGCATCCGAACCAGGGGCTCGCGTGATGCTGGATCCCAACCCCCGCAGTGCCATCTCCCAGGGAAGGCCACGAAAGGACCGTCTCGGGCCCCCTTCCCTTGAAGAAGAAGAAGAAGCAGCCCCTGGCAATTCTCCCACCGCTCCGCTCCTTCCCCCCAACTCACCGGGGCTTTTGAGGTTGTAGCGAGTCTCCATGGCGGCGGCGCCCGCGATGCCTCTTCCCTCTCCCGCCCTCCTTCGCCCGTCCCTTCCCGGACTCCGCCGCGGCCACGTAAGGCTTGTTCCTTCGGCCGGGCGGAGAACAGCAACGCCGGCGGCGAGGCCAGACCGTGGAAGGGGCGGGAGGCGGAGGAGGAGGAGGAGGAGGAGGCAGCCGCCCGCCCGCCCTTCGTTTCTTCGCAGGCTGCCGGGAAAGTCCCCCTGACGTGGCGGCGGCGGCGACTCGGAGGAGGACGGAGCCGCCTCCCCTTTGCTTCGCTTTCCCAAAGGGGGCAGCGGCAGGCGGCCCTCAGGATGCCACTCCCGGCTTGCCCCTGCCTCTTCGTTCTGGTCTCCGGCACTGCAAAGACCATCACCCTTCCATTTACTGATCCGGAGGAAACTAATCCGGAGTAATTGCCACAACCCCAGCTACCCGCTCAGCACTCGCTAAGAGGGTTAGGATCTTCTCTACACCCATTAGTAGTATATTGGGGAGAGGAGAAGACAGACACACCCACACACCCCCCGCACGCACAGAACCAAGCCAACTCTGAACAAGTTCGGTCCAAAGTATGTTGGCTCCCGAGACATGAAATCAGATAGGGTGATGATATGCGCGCTCTCTCTCTCTCTCTCTCTCTATATATATATTAAAAATCCTTATAAATTTTCTTCTCCCAATCCTGGAAAGCACTCTTTGTGCATCTTCCTGGTTCTAAGACAAGGCATCTAAAAAGCTGCGATCCCGCTTACCTCGATGAGATCATAGGATTGCACTGCAAAAGTTGTTTTGCTAAATTCAAAACCAAATTAATGTAATTTAATCCAGAAGATGGGTCATAATCACTGCTACTCCCACTACCCAGACTGTCATTAATACTTCATTGTGAGAACACACCTTATTTACCAGTAGACTATAGAGCAATGGGATGCGAGAGAGCATAGGTAATGCTTTTTTCACATTTGTAGGCCTAAGAAGTGGTTGTGAAGCCAATCTATAATTAGCTGATGCTGGTTATATTTGGACAAAACATAGTGGCATTCATGCTCAAGAAGTACTCTTTCAGATGTACAGAACCTTCACTTCAAAAGGAGGAATTGTGTGGTTTCCATTAAGCTTAATCTCGAGCTTCCTAAGAACAGATGGCAAAAAAATTAGTTGGCAGTTCTGCCTAAACAGAGGCAACAAGCTGTGCTTAAGCAATATGAACTTAAATGCCCATTGTGGGGACACGTGAGAGGGAAGGGAAGACAAGCAGTGTTTTATATAATGCCTTTCATACAGTAACTTGGGCAGGGTAAGTTTTATTAAACAAATCCAAATAATTGTATTTTGGGTAGAGGTAGAAAGAGGGAGTGACTATACTGCCTCATGTACCATCTTCTTTAGAAATGTAAATATAGCTTCAGATGCTTTTTGAAACTTGTATTTATTCATATGCAACCTGTGAGCCACTTTAGTCATCTCTTGGAATTGGCATCTTATGGAAGCAGAAATATGTGGACCCTCATACATTGTTCCTGTTACCAACATATACTTGCTAGTCAAAAGATTAGCATGAATCGTTTGAGAAACCATATGCTGTATTTCCATTACTTGAGAACTATGTTGATCACTTCCAACATGCACCCCTTCCTCCCCAGGGTTCTCTCTCAGCAACTGGGTCCTTCCACTAGATAGCTCTGTGGGGCTAGCAGGCAGAGCCCTATTGCCAAATCAAACCACTATGTCCCACCCCTAATATCCTGTACCTAAATACAGTCATACCTCGGGTTGCGAAAGTGATCCGTGCGGGAGGCACGTTCGCAACCCGCAGCGCCGCGTCTGCACATGCACGTGACATGGTTCAGCGCTTCTGTGCATGCACAAAGTGCGATTTAGTGCTTCTGCACATGCACCGAAACCAGGAAGTAACCCATTCCGGTACTTCCGGGTTCAGCGCGGTCCATAACCTGAAAATGGGCAACCCGCAGCATTCGCAACCTGAGGTATGACTGTAGTCTTAAGGAATGACAGCAGCAAATACAGTCCTTTCACTGCAGAGAGTTCCATGGTGATTGGGGATTCCTCTCCTGGTAATGGGTGTGGTTAGAAGATGAACAGTCTCCTTCCTCTTCTGCACCCTGTGATTGCTGGTCCCTGCTTGTTTCCACTGTAACTGCATAGAATTTCTCCTGTTGCTGCAAGTGTATTTAAAAAAACAAACCCAAACACAACATGCAACTGTTACAAAATAGGTCTCTTTATAGAAAGTTGTAGAGGTAATCATCATTATAAGAACAAAATGGGTTTGCCAGGATTATGGAGACATTTGGGAGATATTTAGCTCAAAGCCTATTTTTACAAAACTTTTCATGTACCAATAAAGGACTCCCAGGAAATATTTTTATTGCTACTGTATTTCAAAATAAAACTTCAATTTACAAGTTATATATATAACTGGCATGAATATTAAACTCCCACAAATTTGTAAAAAGGTATCTTACCATTTTTTCTTGATTGTTTTACTCATTTGTTTGCAGCATATAGAGAAACTAACGGTACATATCCTACCCAAGTTCACACGTAAAAAGTGTCATTTTAAATAAAACACAAATGGGTTTATCAAAAGTTCATTTCCATCAAGAAACATGACAAAAGTGCAGAAAAGTTCTGTTACAGATACTTCTTAATATGAACAACTGGATAAGATAAACAGTGTTTTGGCAGGAGGCTAGTGTGGTAAAATCCATGCCACCAGTACAGCAGTCCCTTTCATCTTCCAGCTATGGAACCTGATGAAACCATTACAAGAAATAAGAAGTTTTACAAGTTAACAGTGGTTCACACAGTTCAGCTACACTGGCATTCTAGGGGTGCCATTAGGAGTGGCCCTCTTGGTCTTCTGAATTTGGTTTTGATTCTTCCGAGCTTTCACCGCTTTCATTCTCACTTCAAATACTTCATGTATGGCCTTACGGAAACAGTGGAAGTTGTAGTCTATTAGTCCTAAAGAAAAGAACAGAAATGTTCCATACTCAAACAGCCATGGCAACAACACAATTAAGTAAACTCTTTTCTGTGGTATGTACTAAAAGTAAAGGGCTAAAATCAGATTTCTCTCTTAAACGCAACAATGTAAGAAAAGCTGTAAACAACTACAGAAATTTATGTACAATTTACCAAGAACTACACATTATTTTAAAATGCACCATTGCAATGTTTGAATTTAAGCACTAAGCCAGTAACCTCACTCAAAATTAATGCTAATAAAGCTCTCTCACTTCCCTAGGTGAAGAGGGTACAACTTTTAAGTGGTTTAAATCTGCTGTGTTAGCCCTTTGTTTTTCCAGGGATTCAGAAGTCATGTGATACTGAAGCCACAAAATAATGAAGACCAGCCAAGTTTTATGAAATATATTTTAAGTTGAAATACCTCTCTATGGAGACTGAAGTCATGAAGACTAAGTTATTGTATGCATACATTCCCCACAGCATTTGGAGAGTAAGTATGATGCAATAAGTTTACAAAAACAAAAGGCAAGGAAGTTACTGCTGCTTAAGTGGAAACTCTTTTGTGTACTTGTGTATTTAGAGGATGGTAGGAAAATATAGGAGTAGAATGAGAGGTGAATATAACGAGAAAGTGTCATTCCTGATCAAGTGTTAGGGAGGAGAAAAGTTCCATTTCCAGAAACCCTCTAGTGTTGGACTAGGATACACAGGTTCAAATACCCTCTCTACCTTTAAAGCTCCCTTTGTGACTTTAGCCTAGTTGCAGTCTCAACTCTTAACCTCTCACAGATATGTAATAATAATGAGGGACAAAGAAGAACATTATGCCACTCTGAACTGAAATGACCAGATATATAATCTAAGAACATGAATACATGGCTCCAGCAACTTTAACAGAGGCTGTAGGAAGCCCAATGATCAGCTGTAATACCTCCATACCCTCTGCATTCTTTACTATAGTTTTGTCACAGCTTGTACATACGGAATCACCAAGACAAATATTTAATTATTAATTGGGAACAAGATTCTGAAGGATTTTTAAACTTTCAAAATGAAGTTCAGTACCTTTTCTTTCAAAGCTTTCTTCTCTGACAAAGCAAACTAGCGCCAGGAACTTTGTCACTTCCTTTAAATAAAGGACTGTTGTGTTGTTCAGTTTTATTATTGCTGTTGATTCTTTGTCGTAAGGAGTTCCTGCTCCATCTGCTTTGAGCCTGAACAGCAAGACACAGGTGATGTTGGGGAGAAGATAAATGCTGTGATTTTATCTACTTGAATGAATACGTTTTTATTGCTGCTTTCAAGTCTATTTAAAGCAAAATATGTTCGAGGCAGATATTGCCAACCTTTTTAGGCCGTGGTAACATTTACAAGCTGGAGGAACTCTTGTGGGCAGACCCTCTCCCCTAATCAAGCACACACCACAGCCCATTCCACCAAATGCTTCTTTCAAGTCTTAATTCAGCAGAGGAAGAAGACCCTTTGGGTTCACATGCATCTTTGGGTGCTATGTTGATATTCCCTCATCTAGTGTGTAAATATCTTATTTCAGCTCCGTTTTCAATCCTAGGCTGTTTAAAAATTTGCAGTTAAAAAAAAAATCCTGCCATGTATTTGATGGCTTGCCAGGGATAAAGTCGCTTATGTCTCAGCCTCAGTGGAATTATCACTGATTTTATTTACATGAAAATTACAATGCTGCCCTTCTAGTGACCAGGCCTTTGTGTAGAACTTGTGGTGCATTTTAGGAGCTGTTACTAGAATCTCTGAACTATAATATTTTGTATACACAAGTACCCCCCCAGTTACATCAGCTAACTGGCTCCTGTTGGAAGACCCTTGATTTCTAGTTAAAAAGTGCTGTAGATTAAACAAGACTAAGGTGAATTCACTTAATCTTTTCTGCACCCCAGCCTATTCTGCTCTATCAGTTATAAAAGCTTTAGAGTTTCAAAATCACTTTTATCTACACACCCACAACTCTGATGACCTTTCTCTCTCACACACACAGTGTGTGCTTTTGCAATTAAAGGTTTTTTCTATCCTGAAATAACAGCAAGCTAGAAGATCATTACTGCATATGAAAGAAAAACCTTCTAATCTTATTACTACTCCATTTGCGATGGGACGCAGGTGGCGCTGTGGGTTAAAGCCTCAGCGCCTAGGGCTTGCCGATCGAAAGGTCGGCGGTTCGAATCCCTGCGGCGGGGTGCGCTCCCGCTGCTCGGTCCCAGCGCCTGCCAACCTAGCAGTTCGAAAGCACCTCCGGGTGCAAGTAGATAAATAGGGACCGCTTACCAGCGGGAAGGTAAACGGCGTTTCCGTGTGCGGCCCTGGCTCGCCAGAGCAGCGATGTCACGCTGGCCACGTGACCCGGAAGTGTCTCCGGACAGCGCTGGCCCCTGGCCTCTTAAGTGAGATGGGCGCACAACCCCAGAGTCTGTCAAGACTGGCCCGTACGGGCAGGGGTACCTTTGCATTTTAATTGTTATGTGACTTTAGGCCTTATAGGTTGCCCAAGACATACAAGCACAAAGGATGGCGTAAGAGTACTTTTTGTTGTTGTTTCTTTACTCACCCATAAATGCAGGAGATGTCAATGACAACATCTATCATATCACAGCTGAGCTCATAAGTCTGCATGTCCACTGGGGTACTGTCTGTTGCAATATAAATTTTACTGACTACATCAAAGAGAAAGGCTTTCTCAATTCCAGAATTCTACAAGGAAACAGGGAGAATATAGATTTCATTGAAGGAACCAAGTCTTTAGCCAATAAAGATGATGTGCATGAGACAATAAAGTGTGCATGAGAAAAGAAAAGCTGGTGAAATATGGTATTATAAAAATAGTCTTAGTGTAATTCTTGGGCACAGACCAACAGAACTCACATTGCTGTGTCCCACTCAAAGTATAACTTGGTGTTTGAGCTGCAATCCTAACACCAAACTATGCTGAACAGTGCATGAGAACAGTGGATACAGTTCTGATAAATATATGAGCTTGTAACAATAATCATAGAGACCTAAGTTACATTCTAGCAAAAGTTTGAAATGAATTGTTGTTTACAAGCAAGCGAGTGTTTGCAAAGTAATTCCACTTCACTGAACAGTTTTTATTGGCATTTATTCTCATATACCAAGTATCCTACAACAACACATAACACAAAAATGAAATTAAAAACAAACAAAAGCAGTGTTTTGCAAGAAAATTTACAAAGGCTCAGGAAATACATATGCAAAAGAACAACAACTATTTACCGAGATAAAGATGTTAAGCAAGTTCTCCAGTGTTGGGAGCTGGGGGATCAATTTCTGTACCACTTTGCTAAACGCTTCAAATATTGAATGGTCGTATATGCTTGTTAAATAAAAGCTGGAAAAGGAAAAAGACATCAGTGTATCTCTCTGAAATGAGCAGCTCTGGAAAGTTTGTAGACAGAAATGAGGCGTTATAGCGCTTCCAGACAGGAGCTTGTGGAATTAGGGCTGCCCATGCATGCAAGTTCCCCTGCCCCACCCGCCTGCCATCATCAAAATGCTAGCTCAGACTTTATTTAATTGGGATTTCCCCTTACTGTGGAAAATTCAGCAAGTAAAAATAATCCATTATACATCTGCATGCACTCCTGGTGTAAAAACTCATAAGGAAACTTCTTTTGATGGGTGATCTGACACATGATGTTTCAGTGAACAGTCTCTTATCACCACACCTGTATTTCCATTTGCTCCTCACCCAAGCATAATCTAGCAGTTCTGATGAGTGTGCCTATTTTTACCATTTGCTACATGCTGAAGTCATGTTCAAATTGCACACCCCACCCCTCCGCCAACCCTGGCGAAAGCACAGGCCTCCACTTGGCGAATTGTAAAATGTGATAACTGAAGCTGGTATCCTTGTGAGGTTAGCCATAACAGGGCTCTCATTCCTCCCTGTTTGTGGAATCTTCTAAAGGGATGCTCTTACAAGAAATAGGGTTAAAGTGCCATCTGCCTACTATTTAACGACTATGCCATCTTGTGTATTACTTGAGTAAACGGTAAATTATATCCTCAACAAGTTTATCTCTTAAGCCAGGGTGGGGAATCTTATTCAGCATGAGGGCCGGGTTCTCTTTTTGGAAACCTGTCAGGGGCCACATGCTAATGGTGGGAGGGCCCTGAGGCAAGTG
This sequence comes from Podarcis cretensis, assembly GCF_951804945.1. NCBI lineage: Eukaryota > Metazoa > Chordata > Lepidosauria > Squamata > Lacertidae > Podarcis > Podarcis cretensis. Next base: position 81,856,955 of record NC_137172.1, on the reverse strand, counting down.
TGGGTAGATTAACAGCTGTAAGCATTATGTTTCCGCCATAGGCTGGTTTCTATACACCCCACTCTGCCTTCCATCCAGGCAAGGAAGAAGGGACACTGTAGCCAGAAATGCAGAGCAGGGTCATTGTGGGGTATGGCCTAGAGAAGAGACTCTAGGGCCAGACAGGGAGTTCTGGAGGGCTGTATTTGGGCCCTAAGCATCAAGGGATATAGTCTGACTATGCTGTTAACAGTTTTCAGGATTCAGGTAGTACATACAACCAAATATATTATTTTCCCATGTCAATTATTGAGTATTCATTTTAAAGCTGAGCATTAGTCAATTTTGGGCATAATGCTGAACTCCAGCCTAAAAAGCTCGTGATTTCTAATTATTTGACCACTGCAACTCTCAGTTGGCCATACCACTGCTGTGTCACCCCTTTTCCCCTAAGATTTTACAAAAAGGTGGCACATGTGCTTGTTCAATATGTGAGGCATACTGCTTTTTTCATTCTCCCCTGTCCCCAAAGCAGGCTTTATCAATTGTTTTGCCCTCTCACCTCAAGTGGATTTTTTCCAGCCCAGCATCTGCAAGGTCATCATTTGCCCTCTGATGAATGTCTCTCTGTGTTTCAATCTTGTGATCATCAGACAAACCATCTACTTTGTGGATAAATATTTCAAAGTTTATGTCTGGATTCACTTTATATGCTCTTGTCACAGTGAGATGCAATCTTGCCAAAGCTTCCATATAGTCATCCTACAAACCAAAAAATAAACTGGATAAATGCTTTGCTTTTGTAAATCCCATTAGGAATTAAAGTGTTTAATCTTTACTTCTCAAGTTTTTAAAGGGTGGGTTTTTTTACATCTTCATAAACAAAAATCACAACGTGAAAGCACTTCGCATGCTTCATTCATAAATCTCAAGCATTGTTTTAGTATGAGTTAACTCTTATAAAAATTTCAATTCTACTACATGTATTAGTGTTTCAGATAATACATAGAGGTGCAAAAAGCATACTAGGTCTAATGTCATGATGAAGTATACATGTACATAACAAGGAAAGCTAAAATAACAATATTTACACTATAACAATGAGAACTCAGGGCAGGATCGATAGAGCTGCTCTTCCACTCATGCTTGTGTGGGCGAGGGAGATCTGGTTTTTGCCAAATCACTTGGATGTAGGCCCCTATAATACATATCACACTACTCCACAGGGTCCCTCAGAATCAGCTTTTGAAGTGTGTGAGCAAGGGGCTATAGTGTGAAGGGGGACAGAGGAAAACTCTGCCTCAGAAGGGAAATCCTGCTTGTCATTCTCTGGATCTTGCCTGTACTGAGAGAGTCAATCACGTTGTGTGTTGCTATTCTTATTGGAGATGTGAAGGCCCAAAGAGAAATATCAGAAAAATTGGGAATGGGGTGTGTGAGAAAGGTATTTTTATGGCTCTTCACATCTCTACTTTTTACCATCCATTCTACTGTTGGGTGATGTTTGTGTGTGCAAATTTAGGGTATTTGGTCTAAGCTAAGATCATAACCCAAATCCTTTCCTTACCTGAGAATCAATAACAAATATCAGTGCTCCGGTGCCTCGGAAAATCATCTCATAGTCAAAGGTAGGGTCAAAAAAGTCAATTTGCCCAGGAAAGTCCCATATCTGAAAGTTAACAAAGGAGCTGTTGGAAACATCCTCCCTGCAAATCTTATTAGTGCTCTCCAAGAAAAGGGTTTCATTCGGCGACATTTTATGAAACACAACTTTCTGAATCGAAGACTTTCCACTTCTTCTCAGTCCCATTAGCAGAATTCTTGGCTTGACTTCAGTACTAAAGGGCTCATTGAAATCTAGAACTGAATAAAAAGAAAACATTATTTGCAAAAATAACAACAACAATAAAAACAGGTGTTTATTTGCAACCAAATTCTAACACAATTTCAACTGATTTTACTCCCCAATCCTACCGTTTTAGGATTCCTTCCTTTCCAATGCCAAAGAGATCAAGCTTTAGTTGACTGATCTAATGACTAATTAACCTCTGCATTTCCCCTTCACCCTACCCACCAGATATTTTGCCAGCAACACCTGCTGGTTCAAAAGACAACTTACCTCCCTTAAAGAATAACGTAAGCTACTGATGGTGAAAAATGCAGAAGACCCTCAGAATTAGTATTGCATATTGTAAGCTGTTACAATCACAGGATTGCTAGTTTTATTACTTAATAAGCAATCAATCTATTAAAACTTTAGTTGACTGACTGGTGAGGGAAAACGTGAAAGCATTGAGACTTATTGTTTTTGACTATTTTTGTTCTGGGTGGTTAGTATGATAGTGAAAGGAAGTAAAAAATATTAAATGCAGCCTTTTCTTCCAAAAATACAAGTTGCAGCTTTTTGTTTTCTCTATTATACCCTCTCACACTTTCTTAGTTATCTCAGAAAGGCACCTGTATTGGGGTTTTCGAGGAAGGCTGGTACAAAAATATTCAAAATAAGTAAATAAAAGTATTTCAGGTATATTGAAATGGACAGTGACCAAAGAAAAATATGCATTGCTGTATGTGACATCTGGAATAATTAATGCTATATACTGTAAGAGCTCCCAAATACCCAAACAAATATGTAAAATGGAGCAGCATAGCTTCCTCAAGTAAACTAACATGGGTGTTATGATTCAAATATGCAGTACTTAATTTAAATCTTTTTGAAAATTAATAAGGTTGTATTATTGTATTGGAATGCAAGACAAGATACAGTAGTAAGAAATCCCTTACCACTGTATTTTTTCAATAATTAAGTAAAAATCTTTTAATTTTTTTCTTTAGTTACCATGGCCTTCTAGTAAATGTAATCTTTTGTTTAAGATGTTGGTGCTGGAATTCAACATCAGGAGAGCCACAGCAATGTAGATCTTAATTCCCTGCCTTGTTCCTGATGTAGGTCTTCACTCCCTGCTTCTTCCCTGGTGGGGAGGGGCACAATTTTGTGGTTCATTTTAGGTGCTAAAATGTCCTGGGCCAGCCCTGGCCACAGCTTCCCTTATCCCTGCCTTATATGGTGCAGCATTCAAATATTCAAACCTTTCTACCACCTGCAGTCTGTAGGAGTATAACCCAGAAAGAACAGTACCATGTGCTATTTCTGTACATCCAGATCAGTTCTGAAAGGGAGCTGTGAAACATGAGATGGCACATATGCTCACTGAATCATGGGAGAAGACCTCTGATGGAGAAGAATATTCATTTTGGAGAAGAACACCCATTTCAGAGGCTGCTACACTGCAAGTAATATTTGTCACATTCCCTTTTCTTTGAAGGAAAAAAGAGCACTCTTACTAGAACAAGTGCTCCTTAAAGTAGTGTCACTGGAAAAGCTGTTTTGCTTATAAATCCACAGATTGTCAAGTGTGTGTGTGAGAGAGTGAACTATACAGACTCTATAGAAGTATAAACTCCTTTGCACAAAATACCAACAACGCTTTCTATGGAGTAATGTCAAAAGGACACTTTGAAACATAAATCTAATGCTTCCCTCAAGAAATCCTAGAGTCTGAAGCAATTTTCTATCTTTTCCCAGCTCTGTAAAACAGAAGAAAATGTAGCCAAAAAGGAAAACAGTTTGTGTTATGCACAAAGCAACAGGTGGCAGAACAGCCTATTCTTTTTAACACAAAAATGTAGGTAACCATGGTTAACCCATTAGCAGGAAAAAAGGGTTTCTCCTTTTAAACATGCCTATAAAAATACCCTTTCTATACCATCACACCAGTGCACACAATGTCATCAAAAATATGCAGGCAGACCCTGGAGCAGAGCCTGGTAATAAGGGAACTGACATTCACAGCTGCAAAGGAGCTCTAAACACTGAGCCCTCTACAGCTGTTGCCTTTTATGGGCCTGAAGTCTGCCTTCCTTATTTCCTTAGATCTCCAAGTTCGCATCAGTAAAACACGTGCAATTTGTAAGAGACACTGGATATCTGTACCACAAATACCAATAGGAAGTACTTTATTAAAGCTTATCCCTCCCTCCAGATACTGTTTCAAGAGTTTGACACATTTATTAGGATAGTTTTCTCCCTCTGCTCTTAAAACACAGGCTGAACCCAACCTCCCGTCTCCAGCTTATTTCCCCTCCCCCAACTCAATGAACTTAGTTTTTCTTTCCTTTAGTTTCTCATTGACGTTTCATCCCATTGCTCGTCTACATAAGTTTCCTCCCAGCTTTATACCATCTACAATTCACTTCTGAAGCAACCCATACAATCAGCTGCGCAGCCACTTATGTTTTTATTTCCATGCTCTCCCAATGCTCTCTACCTACCGTATTCCACTGTCTGTCACATGCCTGGACACCTCCTCCCCTTCCCCCTCTGTTTTCTCCCTGTTCTTCTTTTCCTGTTCTTCCCCACAACAAGACAGCCACAACAGACAGTACTCTCCCCAAATGCTCACTTATTATTTGGACACAAAGTCTAGATCCATAAAACTATCTACAAAGAAAGTTTTAATGATATTTTTATATTGGTCTGCTTTTCTGTATTTTTGGTGCTGGCTTCTGCGTTACATATGCTAGATTGTATTATTTAAACAATCATATTTTTCTATTTGATTTTTTCAAGCTGTCAGAGGACTTGGCCAACGGGGCAGTCTATAAATGTAATAAACAATAAAATACAAAGTTAGATCTGACTCTAGCCAATCAGCTACTTATTCCTCTTTCTTACATCCCATCTCATACTTAATTTCCTTTGGAAAAACAATGCTAGGTGTCATGCGGCACTTCAGGTTGTACCTTTGGACCCGAAATCCCCTTTCATCCTGATCTCAGGTATGCATAAGCTAGAGGTGGGCATTCAGTAGCAAGGTAAAAGCTGCATATGTTGAGGCCCTCAATGGCTACGTACAATTTTCTGGGTGGGACCTACACCATGATATTGAAAACATAAACAAGATGGGATGGGGGAGTAACGCGCGCCCCCCATAAACTAGACCCTGGCTCACATTAAATATGGTGCACCTTTATATTTATGCAGCAAAAAAGAACCATGCATAAAGCTGGAGTACCATTAGTGTTTTAAGTGTTTGTGCTGTAAGCCAGGAGACTCCTAGTTTGGGGCTGCATACACAACATACATTTAAACACATCCACCACCACCCCAAGAATCCTGGGAACTTTAGTTTGTTAATGTTGCCGAGAACTGTAGCTCTGTGAGGGGGTAAACTACACCTGCCAGGATTCATGTGTATATGTAGCTCAAATCTCTCTAACTACAAGATGGCTTTAGCAAGTCTCACCCAACGCTTACCAAGATAATGAATGTAAAGTGCTCCAAACTTTCTGAAGTGATATACAAAAATATTTCTATAAAAAGCACGAGAAATCTATCCCCTCCCAAATCTAATCCTCCCAACAGATTTCTCATTGTCAGGTGCCATCCTAAAGATAAAATACATCTCTAGCTGTCCGTTTCATTTCTCCACTGAAATTACTGTAAGCTCCAGCACACGCCACCTCAGTGACTAATGCCATAATCACACCTCTCTTTCAGTCTAGTCGTGTGTTCCAAATCTCTGTAGTCAAACTCCAGGAAGGCTTGCTTCTCTTCCAACCCATATCATTCCTAGCACCACCCATTCATGCTCCAAATTCTAACCCCATTCCTAAACTAATGTCTCCAACTCCCAAACCTGATAAAAGGTAAAGGGACCCCTGACAGTTAAGTCCAGTTGCGGATGACTCTGGGGTTGTGGCGCTCATCTCACTTTACAGGCCGAGGGAGCCGGCATTTGTCTGCTCTGCAAACAGTTTTTCTGGGTCATGTGGCCAGCATGACTAAGCCGCTTCTGGTGCAATGGAACACTGACACCAGAGCAGCGCACGGAAACGCCGTTTACCTTCCTGCCGGAGCGGTACTACTAATCTACTTGCACTTTTGGGTGTGCTTTTGAACTGCTAGGTTAGCAGGAGCTAGGACCAAACAACGGGAGCTCACCCTGTCGCAGGGATTCAAACCGCCGACCTTTTGATCAGCAAACCCAAGGCTCAGTGGTTTAGACCACAGAGCCACCCACGTCCCAAACCTGATACCACCCCCCAAATTCCCTCCTCTGCCCCAAACCTCTTATCCTATTCCAAATGTTAGCCCTGAGACATCAAGTACTTCTGAACGTTTATGTTTAGAGTGGTACCTCGGGTTAAGAACTTAATTAGTTCTGGAGGTCCGTTCTTAACCTGAAACTGTTCTTAACCTGAGGTACCACTTTAGCTAATGGGGCCTCCCGCTGCTGCCGCACCACTGCCAAGCGATTTCTGTTCTCATCCTGAAGCAAAGTTCTTAACCCGAGGTACTATTTCTGGGTTAGTGGAGTCTGTAACCTGAAGCATCTGTAACCTGAAGCATCTGTAACCCGAGGTACCACTGTACTTGTAGCCCCATGTTCTAATATCTCTCCTTCAAGGCCCTCACTCCATACTCTACCCAATTCAAAGCACAGCCTTTCCCACCCCAGAAGTCTTCCACATCCCCACAACCTTCTTCCCACCTGTATTGCCAGTGTCTTGAAAACTGTTGTACTTGTACACCAAAGAGAATGAAAGGCTTCTATATGCAGGGCCAGTCCAGGACATTTTGCTACCCAAGGCAAAGGACAAGCACAGACGTTGACTGGACTTTGGCAACTGAATTCCACTTCCAATACTGGTAATGGGACACCATCCTCTACCACATCCAGGGGCAGCAGGCTAACATACAAGCTTCATGGCACACAAAGCTCTGTCCTCCAACCACTATCACCGTCTGCACCAATTCCCCCATTCTGCTGTACGGACGTAGCCTGTATGAGACCCTTTGCAATCTGCAAGAATCCAGGATCACTCAGCATTCACTTGGGCAGCATGACGAGACTTTGGTTCTGTCTCGCCAAAAAACAAAGCAAAGGGAAAACCCCAACCCAGTTCAACAGGTTAGGTGTGGGCCGGTCCCAGTATTAGGCAGAGTGAGGCAGCAGATACTGGGGAGGAGGATGAGTCAAGAGGTCAAGGTAATGGAAGCTGGAATAGCTCTGTCAGTAGAGCACGAGTCTCAGTGTCATGGGGTCTCAGTGTCATGGGGTCTCAGTGTCATGGGGTCTCAGTGTCATGGGGTCTCAGGGTCATGGGGTCTCAGTGTCATGGGGTCTCAGGGTCATGGGGTTGAGCCCCACATTGGGCAACATATTCCAGCATTGCAGGGGGTTGGACTAGATGATCCATGTGGTCCCGCCCAACGCTACAATTCTAGAAGGCCTCTGCGTATCAAGCCGCCTGATGTGTCCCCTAAGCCCTCCTGCAGCCCTCAGGTGTGGTGGCAGGCAGAGTCCCTTTCAGTATATCTGCCAGCCCAGTCGGAACTGGGACACCACCTTGGCCCTCATTGCCTCGGGTAACAAAATGCCTTGGGTCACTCAGGTTGCTGCTGCTGCTTCTGCAGGCAGAAAGAAAGAAAGAAAGAAAGGGGGGTGTAGCATGGCCATAGCCAATATTTTTGTAGGGGGGGGTGTGAGGACATTGTTGAGGGCATACTTGATGGGGAGGGCAGCTGCCCCCCTCTTTGGTTATGCCCATGGCATGCAGGGCAAACATTATGGGTGCAGTTTGTTGCTCCCCCCTCCCACTCCTAGGGGCTGAGGTTCCCCAAAGTCCATAGGAATTGCCATTCAAAGGGTGTGTGTCTGTGCACCCGCGTCTTGTGACCGATTACGTGGGGCGGAGCTTACCTGTGTCACTCACAACAATATTTCATCCAAAGTGGGCACCCCCGTGACCCAAGCCCGGTTCCTCCCTCCCCTCTCCCAGCCCCGCAACTCTCCCCAGCTCTCCCGGGTGCGCTGAACGCCGCCTGCGCGCAGCCCGGTGGGTTCCCCCCCTCTCTCTCTCTGCCGCTCACTCCGCCCCAAAACAATGGGCCTGGCAGTCACGAGGCCGCCCTTTCCCTTCGGGGCAGCCGAGCTACTTACACGCCCCGTCCCCGCCGTTCTCCGGGTCGCCGTCCGAAAACGATCCACTCCCGTCCCCGTAATCTGCAAGCCCCACGATCTCGTCTTCTTCTTCGTCGTCGTCTTCTTCCTCCTCCTCCTCCTCCTCATCTTCCTCCTCCTCCTCCTCCTCTTCTCCCTCGTCCTCTTCCTGCTCCTTCGGCTTCCCCGGCACCTGGCTCATCCTGCTCCCTCCCCGGGCTTCTTGCCCCTTCTCCGAAGGCAGACCCCGGCCGGCCGGCCGGCCCCCCCAGAAAGCTGCACGCTCGCCCCGCCGCCGCCGCCGCCGCCGCCACGAGACCCCCCGCGCCCCTCGAGGCTGCCTCTCGCCTGGGACGCTGACCTAAGCTGCTCCCTTCCCTTGTATTTCTTCCTCGCCGCAGTTGTCAAAGGAAAGTCAGCCGAGGCCCTGCCGTCCCTCCCAGAGGAGAGAAACTGCGTGACCCAAGTCACCTGACACACTCACACACACTCACTCTCTCACTCACTCACTCACACACACGGAGTAACATAATAGTAGACGCCGAGAAACGAGAAACGAGCCGCTCGAGGGAGGGGCCCTACCAATGAACGCGCGCGCGCGCACACACACATACTTTTTAAATAGATATAGATAGATATATTAAGGATTCTCATGCCACACGGAGGGAGGGGCCAGCGTTGAATTTGCGAAAGGAAAGCCGCGGGGTTTCAAACAATGTTTCAAAACACACCGTCCCGCCTCGCCCCCAAATTAGGTGTTTGTGCACTTTGTATGTAGTGGGAAGGCTGCGGTGGTGACTAAACTCGAGAGTAGTGCAGAGTTGGGGATTTTGACAGGTATACCTTTTTCTTTCTGTAACACAGTGACATGACAGGATCTCCCAAAAGTCCTTTTTTTCTGAACAGCTATTAAATGTATGGGTGTCGCTGTCTCCTCTTGCATTTGGTATCTGAGCATGTACAAAGTACTTATGTCCCCATTAGCTTGCTAGCACATCTGAGGGTGAAGTATTCTGGTCAGATTTGAGAGCCAAAATCCCATTTTTAACATACAACTGCAGTCCTAAGCATGCTTACCAGGGAGGCAGGCTGCAATTATATAGGGTGAGTCCTTTAAAAGAGGCCCTGTGGATACAGAGTACAAATGTTCCACGGGGCCTCTTTTAAAAGACATGTGAATACCCACACCCTTCTACCTGGGAGTAAGCCCCATTGAACTCGGTGAGGCTTATTTCTGAGTAGACATACAGAGGATTGCACTGTCAGTCTCACAGAAGGCAGCAAGATTTTACCTGAGGAAACCTTCAGGGAACCACACCGCAAAGTGTCTTTTGAAAAGTGCTGTCTTCTCAGTACTAATCCACAAGTTCAAGCAGTAGCATTGAATAAGCTGGCCAGACAGGGACAGTAAAGATGAAAAGTGCACCCTTGAAAATTTGCAGACAGGTTTAGTCAGGTAAGATGCTTCGGAGTGACTGGTTTACATTATACAGTTATGGCTGCACAATCCTGTGGCCAGTAAGCAATCTGTTGCTTCTGAACGTGCTTGTTGACTCATGATTTGTAAGCAATAGGAGAAATCCATTATCCTCATGACCAGATGGTTCATCACTTTAAAAATATTGCTTTATATGTTCTGTTACTGAGCTCAGGCACTTGAAAACAAATACAGTGGTACCTCGGGTTAAGTACTTAATTCGTTCCGGACGTCTGTACTTAACCTGAAACTGTTCTTAACCTGAAGCACCACTTTAGCTAATGGGGCCTCCCGCTGCTGCACGATTTCTGTTCTCATGCTGAAGCAAAGTTCTTAACCTGAAGCACTATTTCTGGGTTAGCGGAGTTACCTGAAGCGTATGTAACCCGAGGTACCACTGTATAGGCAAGGCCTGCTTTTTTGACCCAGACATACACCGGAGGGCAGAACCAGCCCACTGATGCAGTGGGGTGAAGCACTTGCCTCAGGTGGCGGATGAACAAGAGGTGGTGTCCTGCCCACCCCACCACTTCCGCCCCCACCAGAATGCGCCCTCTCACTGGAATGCCTCCTGGGGTGGAGAAGATGAGCCACAACACCTTGCAGGATGCCTTTACTTTCACCCAGTTTGGGGGTGAGTGGAACACCGGCTGTGTGTTCCGGTGGCAGCAGAAGTGGTGGTGGGGAGAGTGGTGTTTGACCTGTGGAAGCATTTTTTGCATATTCAAGTCAATCACTGAGTGATTTCTTTTTTTCTTAAATTTGTGCTGCTCCTTTTGCCACATCTGTTTTCCTACACAGAAAGTCAACCGCCAGATCCTAAGCGTGATTTTTTTTTTTTTTATTATTTTACTGAGAAGCAAGTCTCACGGTGTTCCATGGGACATATATTGTGATGAAAAAAATTAGGACCTGCGAGTCAAAGAGGGTCAGACGAATTCCGGACCGTGTTGTTCCTGATCGTGGCCGCTAGATGTCGCTCACCAACGCCCATCTCGACCTCTTGATTCCGCTCTCTGAGCAGCAGATCTTTTTCACTTTGGGCTGTTTCCAGGTGCGGCCGCTAGATGGCAATGGCGGAGCGGCTGGTGAACGCAGAAGCCTCCCCCGCCCCACGCCGGAGAGCAAAGTTACCTGCGGCTTGCATTGGAGCAGGATTTCGTAGTAACTTTGCAAACCCTTTTCACGAGGGTGGAGCAAGGGAGGACCAAGCCTAGCGCTCCTACGAGGGGCAGCTGGAGCGGCAGAGATTCCCCCACCTCCCCGCTTCCTACAAGCCCATCGTTTTGCACGGTTTGTTCGTCCGCCGAGCTGGGATGTGCGTAGCAGGGCGCCCTGGGAGAGAAGAGAAAAGGTAGGTATTTAAAATATACATATATTGAGAGGCGAAGGGAGGGTTATCCCTGCATGCAAGAGAGGGTTCTGCAGCCAAGTCTCCTTCTCTTGCACCGTGTCTACATTTTGTAAACAAGCAGAAGGAGGGGGAAATCTATGAATACTGTACAAGAGCTATCTGTAAGGAACTCCTCTGTTTCTCTATTTCTCCCCACCCCCAGCTCCGGTTTCTGTGATTGTTTGGCCGCTGCAAGTGTTGCCTCTTCCTCTCTCGCCCCTCCTCCTAATCTCAGAACCTTCCAGGGCTCAGGTCTGAGCCAGCGTTAAACCATAACACTGCCTGGATATGCCAATGCACACCCTGGCTTATGTAGGAAGGCGAGAAAAAAACAAACAAAGAAAAAAGCAAGACGGGAGTCTAAGCATAGTCAGCCTTCTCCTTACCAATCAGAGAAGCAGCAACAGCTGGCCCAGGTCACACCTGAGATTAGGAGACTCAATTTACAGCGGGGGGGGGGGCAAAAGCAAACGGGAGTGGGTCAATAAATGTGTCTCTTACCTTTGCACTGTAGTTAAACACATGCAAAAGTTACAGGTTCTACTCTCTCTCTTCTTCATTTCCCCATCCAACCAAGATTAATTTAATTACAGCCCAAGGACTCATTCTAGCCAGACAAAAGCACTTGAGAACCCAAAGCAAAGGCTAGTGAGGGTTGTGGCTGAGGGGACGCAGCCCAGGAAGAGAGGCTGCATTTGGCTCCTGAGCCCGGCTTCCTCATTCGTTGACTTGTAGGTTAGACTTCATGCCTTCCAGGCTGAGCTGAGAGTCCAAGCCAGCCAGGTATGCTCCAAACTTGATGTGGAAAATCTAAATGGCCACCGTAGGAGTAATTCTCCTGCAAGCCTCATTGAAATAAATGGGAGCTGTGCATGTGCAAGATATTCAGCTCATGGTCATTTCAGTGCGATTTGTGAAGGGACTTTTCCTGGTGGATTCTGCCCACACAATAGTCACCTCTCTCTTGTCTCTCACTAATTAATGGCACTCCAAGTCTGCTACCCCTACTTGCCTCATGGTAAGCCCTGCTGTCAACACCTCTCATTTCCAGAATCCCGTCACCTTGTCACCTTGATTTATTTAAGAAGAAAACACATCTCATGTTACATACTTTCTCTAAAGGATAGGTGCTTCAGTGGAGGGTATTATGATGTGTATCCCAAATGTAAGTTGTCAGGTGTTGACTGCCTCACATGTGGTTTCCCTCCTGCCCCCATGTATAAATGCACTGGGAAGCTGCTTTTGAATAATCTCCTGCATTTTAGGAAGTTTATGGAGGTTTCTTAATTGTGAAATTAACCATATGCTATTCACCAACAGTCTCTCTCTTTTATTTTAAATACTTAAAAAAAAAAACTGCATTCATTCCAATTATAGGTAGACTTGTCACAACCGGTTCTCATTAGAGACAAGTAAGAATGAAGACAGAATCTGTTAAACAAAAACTTGCATTGAGCAAGTTTATTATTATAATTTGGGTCTTTTACAACACACTTTGCAAATTTATTGCAAACACTGCAAATTTATTGCAAACACTTTTATGCTTTTACATATGCAGAAAAATGGGATTAAAGTATTTTAAAACAAGCTATGTAAAGGTAAAGGGACCCCTGACGGTTAGGTCCAGTCGCGGGTGACTCTGGGGTTGCGGCACTCATCTCGCTTTACTGGCCGAGGGAGCCGGCGTACAGCTTCCGGGTCATGTGGCCAGCATGACTAAGCAGCTTCTGGCGAACCAGAGCAGCGCATGGAAACACTGGAGCAGTACCTATTTATCCACTTGCACTTCGTGCTTTCGAACTGCTAGGTTGGCAGGAATAGGGACCGCACAATGGGAGCTCACCCCGTCACAGGGATTCGAACCGCTGACCTTCTGATCAGCAAGCCCTATGCTCTGTGGTTTAACCCACAGTGCCACCCACGTCCCTTCAAAATAAGCTATAGTGGTTGTTAAATATAGTAAGCTGTTACCTATATTTTATGGTGTTTTTATACGTATATAACACACTTGGGTAATTGTGTAATTTCAGTGATTGACTGTGTTGGCCGGAGATAGTTACGAGAAAATAAAATTAACTGTTGGGTGGGAGAGTTCCTATAAGGAAGTGGAAGCTTTGGCAGAAAGTTACTGTTTGAATAGTTAATGCTGATTTGTGTGCATTTCAGTATTCCATTTGCAAAGTATAACACCTTGCAAATACAGTGTATTAAATTATTACCAGATATTATCTGTTTCCATAGCTGTATAAAGAATAAAGCTTCCTTTCTTTTATGAATTGGAAATGACAACTAAGCACAATAGTTAGCATGGCCAGTCCCTGTCTTGCTGCTGTGCCACAACAGCTCTGCATATATCCATTTCATACACCAGATGTTTTAACAATCATCCCCCCCACCCCCTGTTCAATATTGGCGGAATATTTTCACAGCCACACCGAACGTATTCCCATAAACTTTAACAAATGTGTGTTGAATCAGCCTCTGCTTTGGCAGTGATGGCACTCTTTGTGCAACTTAACTTTCAATGCAAGTTTTCTCCATGTTTATGTATGGTTGGTGACCATTACCTGCAAATTCAAAAAGTCCTGATCTTCTCCACTGCCTGCCTTAAAGCATGTAGCAGCCTAGTCAAGAGGGCAGGATCCTCCTATCTCTAAAATGCAGTTATCTATGCATTCCCAAACAGTGCCTGTCATCTTCTTATTGAAGAGATGAGTTGCAATTTGCTTCAGGCACTTTAGAACAGGGCTTGGCTTAGTCCTCTATCTTTTAAGCTTTGTGTTGAGTATTAAAGTAACACAAAGTACAAAGCTTGATGAATATTCAGGTAGATGTAGAACATCTAAATCTATAAAAAACGATAGCATATTCTTGAAGTACTCAGCTCGAAACAGTACATAAAGAGTGATAGAAAAACGGTGTCCTAGCTAATGTGATTATATGCTTGTACAAGATATACCATTTGTAGATTTATTACTTAGGTGCACAGAAGTCATGCCATAATTCAGTACTAGAGAGGGACTGAACACTCTAGTTACTTTCATATGCAGTGAAACATATAGTAGGGGTGGATTGCAAAAAAGAAGAGGAAAATGTGTGGCACTAACTTACATTTCAGGCCTCTGTTTTTGTACCAAAAACATCCATATTAGATTACTAGTATTGTGTCTCTTGTATTATTGACATCCCCTTGAGGCAAAATTTAAACCTAGGATGAGTTGCGACTTGAAAAGGAACGCAAATCTTGGTGCTAGAATCTGTTTCTTAGTTGTTATCTGTTTAATTCTTTAAAATGTTTCTTACTCTCTTTTAATGCTTGAGTTAATGATGATCTATCAAAATATCTGTTCAATGCATCTATTGTTTTTAGTTTTTTAAAAAATTGTGACAGTCAAAAGGAAGTAGCAAACTGCTATTATGCACAGCATAATACCGGTAATTAATAATTTCTCATGCCTCCCTCACCTGATGAGAGCAGGAATCATGCCACCTTAGAATTAATACATTCTGTGTATATGTATAATCAGTTGAATTTTACCTAACATCTGTAGGCTGATTTGCATACATCTCTAGATGTGTTCCTATGGAGTGCCAAAATTGTGTCAAATCCCCCACCCTCACTCTGCATTGAGACTGACACCAATTTGTCCCATGCAGATAGCAGAAGAGCATAATTAAATTCTTGAGTTTTTGGCATGTATTATAGTTTCTGCATAGTTATTTCTATCCCAAGTCCATCAATAGCAAGACACATTGGAAGGTTTGATGTGCCCAGAGACATCCGTATGCAAAAGGATACTTCTGCACACAGCCTCCATGATTGGTAGTCTTAGATATTTCTCAGGCCATTTTTTTTTTTAAATGCCTGTGAAAAATCACTTAGAAAGTCAGCATTTGTTTCTTTTCAAAATAGCAGACTGTAATCTAATTATTCTTCCTTTAGTTGATATAATCCCACACTCCGTTGCCCATTTCTTCATTTGTGCTAATAGGGCATTGAAAATAAAGCATTCTTCTCTTTCAAAATTGTCACATTGTCATTCTGCTTCGTTGTAAAGGGGGGGACTCTTTCTATGTGTTGTTGTTGTTGATGTTGATGATGATGATAAGCAACTGGTGGTGTAAAGGGATCTAGTTTTAAAACAAGATGAAATAAACTGAAGGATGCAAGATATTTTTACACTCTACATTTCTGCACAATTCATTGTTATTTGCATAAACTAAGTATGCAAGGATTGAATTTAATGTATGGGGAAGAATATGCTATTCTCTGAAGTAGGTAGGTTGGTTGGTAGTAATGCAATGCTCATGACAAGCAATGCCCGTGTTTGTTTCCTAAATTCTGTTTGTCCCTGAGTTATCATGCTTCCTGCAATAAAATATATCATATAGATGCTTGATCCTCAATCCTCAAAATTAAAGCTCAGAATGCCATCTGACCTTAGGTTTTGCCTTAGGTATGTAAGATACAAAACAAAGGTTTTACTGTATTAAAGTGTTACAGGCCTGGTGAAGAGAGTTGATACTGTTCTCTTCCCCACTTTACAATCAGTCTTAGAAACTGAGTTATGAAAGCTAGGAGATAATTGTCACCTTAAACATAGGTTATGGGCACAACAACAGAATGTCTAGGCGCACTTTTGTATAATGAATACAAAGCTGAAAATGAATGAACTGCAGCTAAAATATTGTATTCATTTTTCACATGGTCTAGTCCTTCTCATGCCCAACCCCCTAATATTCTTAAGAAGGTCTCTTCTCCAGTCTTCAGAGAGTATCTGAAAGTGGGGAGGCAGAACAAGGTCCTCCTTTCCTTCCACTCTGCAGTTTTAATCTGAAATCTTAGGTGCAGTACTACGCCCAGAGCTCAGAAACTGCTCGCCCTAATGAAATTCCATGTTGCAAAATGCACCTAGAATGATGGGAGTTTTGAACACTGTTTGCAGTGCTTTTTCTGTATTTTAAACTTTATAGAACATTTTTTTTGGTATGCTTCCATTAGAGGATTCTGAAAACAAGCATAAATTTGCAGTTACTGTCAGTTCAGTGTGTTATGTTGTACTGTACAGTACTTTGATAACTTTCTAGAATGAAGTTTTGTGTGTCGTCATTTAATGACTGAATTACAAGGTAGTTACATTACAGGGAAGCTTGAACTCTTGTAGTTTGTTGATTTCCTTTCTGCTAAAATTGTCAGTGGCAAAAATGCATTATAAGTAATGACAACATTATTATTTACATATATTGCAGAGCTTCCTTTAATACCTGGCATCTAGAGGATTTTAAGAATGATGAATAGTGAGTGTGCAGAGCGAAACTACTGTTAAGACAGGTTAAGCTTCAGTGAATTTGTTTGAAGGGCACAATAGGAATTAACTGTGTTAGCTGTGTTACAAAAGGCTTGTAGCGGACGTAATTCTTCAAAACCTTTTCTGTCAGCAAGACCAATCATCGTTCATGCGTTTGAACTGTTTCCGGAAATAACTACACAACCTCCCTCCTGCTCTCTTTAAACTGACCTTTCTGAGTGTACAGAATATTTCCTGTGAAAGTATTCTAATAATTGTGATCACAAAAAAGTTCTAGGATTGGGGGAATAAACTATGTTTGTTTTAAGAGAAGAGGAAAATTTACTCACCATCAAAAAGACACAGAAATTTTAAATTAAGGAATGGACCTACTCTTGCAGCATGTAAATAGTAAACATATTTCCTCTTTCATGTAAAATAATGTGCTTTTACATTCTAAATCTTTGCTTCTGGCAACTGTCTTCTTCTGAAACCTACTTTGAGTTGTAGAGCGAAAGTGAAACAAGTAGTATTGGAGCATAATACTGCTGTCTTCTGCTTGTAAATTTTAACCATTTAAGCCTGTTGCAGAACCCCACCCTATGTATGCTGACCTAAAAATGAGGGACTTCCCCTCCTCTTTGGTCTTGCTAATTTTGAGGTCTTCTCATATCGATACAGTCGCTGACGACTCTGGGGTTGCGCCACTCATCTCGCTTTATTGGCTGAGGGAGCCGGCGTACAGCTTCCGGGTCATGTGGCCACATGACTAAGCCACTTCTGGCGAACCAGAGCAGTGCACAGAAACGCCGTTTACCTTCCCGCAGGAGCGGTACCTATTTATCTACTTGCACTTGACGTGCTTTCAAACTGCTGGGTTGTCAGGAGCAGGGACTGAGCAATGGTCTGATACAGAAACACGTGCCCTAATGCCTGTCCCCAGTTTTGCATATTCCCTACAACTTTGTGTCCTCTTTCCTAGCTTATCCTTACAAGTTTATGCCATTCTTTCTCAACTTGAATGAAAGCAGTTTACCCAGTGCCCATGCTTCTTTGTGGGTTCTCTCTACATAAGAGCATTCTTAATTTGTGATAAAGTAAGACCAGGTTTATAATTCCTCTGGCTTTTGCAAACCAAAAAAAAAACCCCTCCTACTTCCAGAAGCCTGATACAAATAGTGTGTTTGTGTGGGGAGAGGGGAGGCAGAGGAACAAAGAACAAAATGCCAACAGTGCCTTGGAATGAAGGACATTATCTGTGAAGGATCTTGTAAAACCAGATCTTTTCACCAAGATACTAAATCTTCATTCCTGAGCCCTTTTGCTGCCTTCTTCTGACACAGGGTGTAAGTGGATGTTAATAGTATTCTTGTGACCCTTTATGACCTCTTTGAATCTGCCCCCAAGCGCTAGCTGTCTTTTGGTGGAGAGCAAAGTGGGAGAGGTTTAAAGCTACAGTTACTGAGATGTTGCTGAATTAGTGATTACTGTTGGCACAGTTCAAAAAGGCACGAAACAATGTTGTTTACAGAAGAGGAAAAAACGTTCCTGCCCTGAAAAAAACAACCTTGCGGGGTGAAGGGGATAAGAATGAGAAATGAGAAGCTAAGATGAGACTGAGTGGATGCCAGTCTAAATTTCTGTCAGAGATTAAGATTTGGGAGGGGGGGTGGAAATATGTGTTTTCAATGGGTAATTGTAAGCCTTATAGTGCACATGTCTACTTAGAAGTTATTCCCATTGAGTACAGTGGGATAGGATTGCAATCTTAATGTCTCACCACCATCAGAGTTGAGGCAGTCACTCAGGGAAAAGGGAATACACTCCCCAAAGAGGTCCACATGGTGCCTTCTTTGCTGTGTGTTAAGGGTCAGGGTTAGGAACTTTTAGGTGCTAATCATTACTGTACAATCACTTGATTTTTATCTAATGAAAACTTGCATAAGGGGAACTTAGCTTTTCCTGCTTAAATGTGTCACTGTGTGGTGTTTATTTTATTTTGCTGTTCAATTTGATATTTGCATTTAAAATATATGCTTGTTTTATCAATATTTGTTTAAGAAAATTTTGCTTATAATTGAAAAGTCCAATATAAATTTAAAACCAGCTATATAAAATAAAGTACTGTATAATAAGCGATAAGGTGTGTGTTTTCAGATCACCCTTTGCATGAGTAGTCACAGCATGCCCAGCTGCATTTTAGGCTTTTTGGTTGTAGTGGTCTTATGGCCTTCTATTTGTTGTTGTTGTTGTTGTTTACATTTGTATATCACCCTATATCCACATCTCAGGGTAGTTCACAACATAAAATCACAAAATAAAACATGAAGTACATAATGAAAATGAAAACAAGAACAACCCAATAATCCCCCAAGTTTACAACATGAAGTCTGGGAGTTGTATCTTTCAGCCCTGATTATGCTTCAAGTAATGACCCAAATAAGGATCTTTGGTGCGAAAAAGCATTGATAGTATTAATTATATGATTCCAACAAAGATATTGTTTATATTCTTTACAGCCTGTTTTGCATACAGCACATAGTTAACGTAGAAAAACATGTGCAAGGGAAAGAGGAAGTACAGTGGGCAACCAAAGTTTATAACAATAAATGCTAATTTATGCCAAAAGCTTCATAGAGATTTATTTGTTTTGAAGCAGTTTTGTTTGTGTACTGCAGTAGTATGGAAGGGAGCCCTTAATCTGTCAATTAAGCAAGCATGCAAATATATTTTCCTTGCTTTAGTTTAAAGGGACATGCAGCCCATGGGTTGACCAGTATAATAAATTATGAAGTTGTTAAGAGCAATCTTGCAATGAGGTCAGCATGCAAAGGGCATGGGCATTCTAGCCAAAGTCATGCAGACTCCATTGGTTTCAGTGGGAACGACTTGAGTACACTCATAACTCTCACTCAAATCAGTGGGCTGCAAAGTGCTGAAATTTGGCTGGCTAAACAAACCTTGTGATGCAATTCAGCACTTTTCCCATTGCTTTCTATTTGTGCTGACATATTATCCTCTACTGCCACATATTGAGATTGCTGTCCATTTTGGGGTCTTTTATTATTTTCATCTCATGGAAAACATTACTCATAACAAACAGTATACAGTGGTACCTCGGGTTACATACGCTTCAGGTTACATACGCTTCAGGTTACAGACTCTGCTAACCCAGAAATAGTACCTCGGGTTAAGAACTTTGCTTCAGGATGAGAACAGAAATAGTGGTCCGGTGGCGTGGCGTCAGTGGGAGGCCCCATTAGCTAAAGTGGTGCTTCAGGTTAAGAACAGTTTCAGGTTAAGAACAGACCTCCTGAATGAATTAAGTACTTAACCCAAGGTACCACTGTATTTTAATCATTCTGAATTCATTAGTGATAGCTCTTGTTTCTAAGATTTGCCAGATACCGGTGGTCATTTGTATAGCTTTTCCACCAAATCCAACTCGCCTACAGAATCCACATTTAAAACAAGTTTTATTTGAAACCCCCACTATTGAAGATCTGTGATGTGTATCTTGGAGATGTGTTTTCCTTATTGCTCAAAATTCTAGACCCACCCCCACCCCCCAAAATTTAGATGGCTGTCTAAACAAAACCACACAAACCTACCTTATTACATCACCTCCAGCCTGTTAAAGGGGTGGGAAACATGTTCCTAACCCTGACCCTTGCTCGGTCCCAGCTCCTGCCAACCTAGCAGTTCGAAAGCATGTCAAATTGCAAGTAGATAAATAGGTACCGCTCCAGCGGGAAGGTAAACGTTTCCATGTCCTGCTCTGGTTCGCCAGAAGCAGCTTAGTCATGCTGGCCACATGACCTGGAAGCTGTACGCTGGCTCCCTCGGCCAATAAAGCGAGATGAGCGCCGCAACCCCAGAGTCAGTCACGACTGGACCTAATGGTCAGGGGTCCCTTTACCTTTACCTTATCTTTTAGGTCAGGGGTTGTGAACCTGCGGTTCTTCAGGTGTTGTTGGACTCCAGCTCCCATCCATCCTAGCCGGCATGAACAAGGGACTAAGATGATGGGAATTGTAGTCCAAAAACACCTGAATGGTTGCAAATACCCCACATGTTTTTTAACAGAATAGACAGTTTCACCCCTAGACCCACCAAAAGGGTCTTCGGGCTGTTTCCTCTTGCTACACACCCACATTCTCTTTCCACCTGAGACTGTGCCCTGCTACCATTAGAATGTAAAATTCAAGAGTTTGTAATCCAAATGCTTTTTTTTGGGAATGTGTTAGTGTGTGTTGGGGAACAGAAAAAGTTCACTGAAAGATTCAAAGTCCTGCTCTTGGAAATATTGCAGATTTAAGTTGCAGAGTATCAAAAGAATAATTATGATGTGGCTCTTTAAAGAGCATTTCTATATCTTTTTGTATATTCCTCGTCATAACCAGAGATAGAGTAATCCTGGGGAATAATAGCATCTGGTCTGCAATACAATAGAGGAGGGGGCTGTGAACAACTGTCTAAGCAGCACACTAATTCCAGGACCAAAGGCTTTCCCCACTGGACCCTAATTCTTTAGAACCTGATGGGCCTCTGGGGAGTCCTCTATTGACATGTAAATTGGCCTGCCCTATTATTGCCAGTGGTAGGCACACTGCTGTTTATCCCAGCTGTCCCTGTGTTGGGTGTCTGTTTGTTGCTTGGTCTTCAACGCCTAAATATGTTTTGCAAACACATGGCTGAGAGGATCCACTGTTTCCCAGAGCGTGGCAACATGTCTCACGTGAGTTAGGAGGCTTTTTTAAATTCATGTGTTTGTAATAAATATTCGGTACAGTTCTAGGCACAGGTAGCCAGAAAGCAATACAACGTTTGAATTTAAATATTTGGAATATTTTGCTATCTAAGCTCCAGGAAGAGCTGTTAAAAGCCTTGAGGGGTAATTGAAGGTTCTTTCCTCTTTAAACAATGGGCCCTATTATCTTTTCCAGTGGGAGAGCCTGTGTAGACAGTGTTAGTAAACTAACAAAAGATCCTAGTCTTGTCTCTGTTGCTGCTTTGGTTTAAATTAAAACCCATTAAGTTATGGTGGTTTAGCAGAAGGTGTTACTTTGTGTTTCAGCAATTACATTAGGTGACTGTAAATTTGTTTTATAATACCAACTCATCTTTTTAAAAAGTTGACTATCGTTATTATCCTAGCATATAATTATTTATAATATTTGCTTTTTACAAGGTTTGCAAAGCTGACTAGAGAATGTGAAAGTAGATACATTTCTGTAGGGGCCAGGCAAGTTGAAATGGTTTTTAAAACCTACGATATTTATTGAGGCATATTGATAAGCAGTTAAAATGTTTTAAGAAAAATATCTTAAATTCTGAAGCCATGTGTGAAAACTTACATGCTTCTGGCTTCCTTATTGGCAGAATGTGGAGGACCAGCCGTTACCCTTAGGGTGTTGAGAAAGCAAGGAAGAGACTAATTGAAATGTAACAGATTTATTATGTGCAAAACACACATACTGTACTAATATATTGAGAAGCGGGTTTTTAAACATGTATGCAACCTGTGGATTTAAACTAATGCCTATGAAAAGCAGATTAGTTAAAATATGGGAGTACAAGGTCAGACTTCAGTAAAGTCTATTTTTTAATGATACAAGAACTAATATGTTCTGTATATAAAAATGTTTTATTATACCATTTTCTGGTTAATGAAAAATCTATCTTCAGTTCCTTAGAACTAAGGCTGAGATTCTAAGAATCACTTTGCTCCCCTCAAAGGCTTAAAAAAAACCCCTCCAAACAAAATTGAAACAAGAATCCAAAGTGAACCAACTTTGTCACTTATTTTGTACCAATATTATAAGAAGCAGTAAGGAAACCTAAAATGCTTATTTTTCCGGTTTTGCTGCCTTGAGGAAGCATTCAAAAAGAGACAACTTTCAAGCTAATCATTTTGATTTAATTGAATACTGTAACAGAGATAATAATAGTTAAAATGTGAAAAGATACTTTCCTCTGAGCTTTGAAACACGGTGGAAAGTTAATGAGGCAGAAGACTCCAGACAGAGTGCTCCAGATGGTCAAGGCAGTAGAGAGAAAGAAGGCTAGTCTGTGATAGACTGAAAGGGAAGGAGTATCTGAGCAAAGAGGCATTTTTTTATGAGACAGCCTGGAGCAAATCCGCAGAAGATTAAAAATCAAGAAGATAAATACTGAGCTCAGTCTGGAAACTGAGCCAGTGGATCTGCTAATTGAGGAGGTGAACTGGGTAAAAAAATAAACAATGCAAGATACCTTGCAGGATTCTTATAGCCCATTTGTAATGGCTCAAGGCTTATTCACATGTTATGCTTCTGTTAACAGGCAGGTACCAATTGCCTGGAAGTACCTTAGAGGCGGTTAACGTTCTGCTTTTTAAACCTGGTACAAAGGTACAGTTTCTGAATGGCAAAGCACATGCATGGTAGCATCTGCTGCGAGTGATGGTACACGTGCTTTTAAATGTCGGGGTTTTCCCTGTAATAAACCTGGAAGAAAGACAAGGAAGGTTTGGGAGTGCAAACGGTGGTCTCATCTGTGAAGCCTCAGCAGCTGGGATGATGGGTGCCAAAACCAGCCCTGCTCCCCCCTCTGAATTTCTGCAAATAATCCATACATATTCATAATTTAACATTTATAATAACTATAGCAGGGCAACCTTAATAGCTAAAAACATGCTTTATTTTTTCATGAAACCCAAGTTTTTCAGGAAGCTGAATTCTGCTCCCAGTTCTTTATCTTTGCATGTGTTCTGAGCACATGAGAAAGGAATTATGTGTGGCATATGTATGCATTTCCTGTGCTTTCAACAGGAAAACATTCATGTTTGTATTTTCAAAAAAATAAATGTCCTGGATATTCAGATTATCTTCCCCATTTTACTAGATGTCAGCTCCCGCTCTTTTGGGGGGGGGCTGCTTTGCAGGCGGTATCTGGGTCTTGCAGTGACCCGGCAGTGGGGGAGTGACGCAGTCCTGCATCACTGGGATGCCCAGACGCGTCACGCCCCCCCCGGCTGACCAGTTGGGTTAGCCATGGGGCGTGGCTACATACGTTTAAATAGCGGCGCAGCTGGAGAACAGTCTCATTTGCCTCCTTTCGTCGGATCTCCCAGCCTACCCACCCTCTCTTCTTGCGTTGATTGATTATGGCCTTGCTATGACTATTGTCGGTCGCCTGGTTGTTGGGGCCAGGTAGGAATTTTTCCACTTAGCAAATTGGCACCAGCCATTTGGTTTGCGCCTACCTAGTAGCAATCGCCACAACTTTGTAAGGTTAGGCATTAGGTAAGCTTTATTATGGTAGGGGAGGTTGTAGCCTCCGCATGCCCCTCCTCATTAATGGTATCCCATTAAAGGGATCCGGGGGTGTGGTTCCTGTCTGAAGCCTTAATGCAACCGCTAAGGCCTCTTCTGTCGACATTCCTCTTGATTTTGAATATACTGTTACAAAAGCAATAGCGGAAGAAGCAGGGGAGCCTGATATTGAGGCTCTCCTAGATTGCTGCCAAGTCCTCCTAGACCTTAATGTTTTTTCAGGAATTGACTAGTCCGTTTTTTCCTTTCCATTTGCCATAACACTTAACCGATTTAAGGTCAGTCCCAGAGTCTCACAGCTTTTTATCTTGCAGCTGGAAATTCCCCAGCCCAGCTCTTGTAACAGTTTCAAAAGCTTCCTCTAGGAGGAAACAGTTTCTGTTTATATTAGTAAATAATGTCCTCTTTTAAACACAGCTCAAACAATAAAGTTAGTTTCAATTTTCAGTTACTTTAACTCCTTTTTAAAAGCAGACGGAGACAGTAGAAACAATGTATTTCTCTTATTAGCTAGCTATCAATGAGCGTTCTAATCGCTGTCAGTGAGCCTTCCAAAGAACGTCAGTCTTGCTAGCAGCCCGTTTCCAGGGTCTGAGCGGTGGTATTTTAACTCTCTTCGCTCTCTCCCGCAGGCATATTCAGTTCACAACTTCCCCCCCTCTTCTCCTGCCTCCAAGGGGGGGTTTAATGTTCTTTACCGATGGAAATTTAGTCCTTTACAATAGGCTTTCCAAGGCTTCAGCTTGCAGCCTCAATGCTTCAGTCTATTTACAAAAGGGGAAGGCGGACTTCCTGTATTAAACCTCCCCGTTACGATACCAAATTAAACTTTTAGAAATCCAATTCTCCCGCTTCAGCTCTACTCACGGGTAATTACTTTAAAATCAAATTGTCCACAGGAAAAAGTCAGTGCTCTCCGGCAACAGCTATGCGGCTTTGCTCCGTGGAAGAAGCAGACGATTCAAAGCACCGCGCCACTCACCCCACGTCGCTCCGGACCCCCGAAACCGGGTTTCCCCGTGAGTAGGGGAGGTGCAAAAGGTGCCTGCCGAATCCCACGCTCACAGGCTTCTCCCGCCTGTGATTTTTTGCAGGTCTCCGCCTTCACCTTGACGGCCAGACCCAAATTCCCATGGGGCAAATTCCTCTCGATCAGAGGAATTCCACCATTACCGGAGGCACCAACCCGGAAGTCCTTTTATTTTAATTTCACTCCAATTATGTTGTGATAGACAGACATAACTGATCAGTCTCTGCACAAACTGGTTTACTGTCAGGATGATAAAACGTCATGTCAGAAACATGGGTAGGATTGCAGGGCCATCTTAGCCTGGAGATGGTGCTTGCGGTTTTAAAAGTGAAAAGGCACTCACTGAGGGTGAAGCTATTGTTCAATTGCTTTCTTCACTCATTCTTCTTCCCTGACTGCTATCAGGAAAAACTAGTTTGCTATATACTGCAGGTAGGAGAGGACGGGTATCAAGGGAACAGTAAAATAGGAGGACAGGAGTTGCAGTGGTTGCAGTGTCTTTGAGCTTATGTAGTTAGACAATCACCCGTACCCAGCTAAGGAAGTAACATAAATGGGCGAATGTACCTATATTACTGGATTTTGATATGATCAGATTTTCACTAAGGACACCTGGATTCAAACACCTGCAGAGCTGTGAAGCTCACTGAAAGACCTTTGACCAGTCACTGTCAATCCATTTAAGCCATCCAATGTGGTTGTTATGAAGTCTGAGTTCCTTGGAGGAAGGTTGAGATCACACGTTTTAAATTAACATATATGCATTCAGAAGTGCATCTAAGCCAACTTGCAGTGTGTTGCTTTGAATGGGATCTACATTCTGATGAGCATTCGAAGATCCACATTTCAAATATGTTTAAAATTGTGCTTGACTAGAACTTGACTGAGACAACTATTTGCAGGTGAAGAACTGGCAACCCTAGATAAGCAATACTGTAGAACTGTGGCCTGTCTCTTTGGCAGTATGATAACGATAAGGAGGTGTACATATCAGCCACTTCTACCTCTTGGGTAGTATTCTGCTTCTGGAAATCCACCACCACCACTTGGATCATTTTTGTCTGGTGAGCTCCCGCTGCTCTGTTCCAGCTTCTGCCAACCTAGCAGTGTGTCAGTAGTGGTTTAGTCATTCTGGGCACATGACCCGGAAAGCTGTCTGTGAACAAACGCCGGCTCCCTCAGCCTGACAAGCAAGATGAGTGCTGCACCCCTTACTCACTTTTGACTGGACTTAACCATCCAGGGGTCCTTTACCTTTACCTTTTACCATCTGAAGATGTGCTAAGAATGAACCTTCATTTAATAGATATGCTTTAGAAATGTGCTTTGCCATTCTTCTATATTTAGGACCAAACTGGAATGGTGAGGGCAACCATCCTCGTTCATGTGCATGCCCTTGTTGACGTATAACATAAGAGTTGGTAGGGGCAGTCTTAATTTTTTCACTAAAGATGATTTGTGGATAAGGGGAACTGAAGCATCCTCTCCATGGTCTGTCACCACAGGCGCTTCTCTCAAAACTGAGGAAAACAAATATGGCTGCAGTTGTAGTTTCTCCCTCAGTATGTATTGAATTCTGACACCTTTCACATATTCATCTTTCAGAGCTCTTCCTCCCCATGATATTATGTAGGTATTCATAGCCTGTGATGTGTAAGCTGCTGTGAACTGTTAGGCAAGGATCCTTCCTTTAATTTAATAGACTTGTATGTACAATATAGTCTTATTGATAGTTAAACATGATTATAGAAGTGGTCCTTTTTCATGTTCCCACAGATACCATATATGGGGATGATGATCCCAATGTCCATTAATGCTTGTAAAACAAATTAGGTTGGCTTTATTTGGAATCAGCCTACACTGGGCCATCAGAATCTTCCAATACACTTTGGAAAGAGCAGAGAGCCTTGTCTTCTACCACATTTTAAATGATTACAACTTCGTGTACAAAAGAGTGACTAAATTTAGTTCAGGTAATTAGCCTGCTAGAATTATTTAATTGCTTGGTCAGCAGCTTTTCCCTAGAGATGCGGATGTCCGTGTGCTCTCTCACTTGAATTCCTAATTGTTTCCAGAGCCTCTAGCACAATTTACAATATCCATGGCGCACTCCAGGATGTGCTCATGCTTTGGACCCAGTCAGGATGTAGTATTCATTTCTGATTAATCAACCGGGAAGGAAAGAGTGTGGCTCCAAATTAATTATTTCCAGCAGTTCCATGGCACCCTGAACTAACTTTCCCCATGCCTTTGTTCATACAGCCAGAGCTTAATTTGTGCCATGGCTCATCCCCAGGATGTGCTTTCAGCAACAGGACTTGGCCTTGTGAGCATGTGAAGTACTAATAAAGAGGGCTGTGTGTGTGCGTGCGCCAAGTGGTTTTCCTTCTGGCCACCTCAAAGCATGCAGTCGGTGACTCTTACTTGTAAGTAAGAAAGAGATATTTATTCAGACAAGTGACAATACAGGCTCAGCAGCAGGCACAGAACTCCGGAGTCATGGTTCGAGAGCAGGGAAAGGAAGTTCACAACTGGAGGGAAGTGACAAAAGATGTCCCACAATTTTCCACAAGCCACCCACCAAGCTTTTAAAGACGAGATATGGCTTGTTCAGTTGCAAAACTCGCTTATTTTGTGGGAATGGCAGGATTGCAAACACATGTTCCATCAGGGTGGGTGGGTCTTCTTCCATCTGTGAAGGTGGAACCCGATTCTAGGCAACAAGACTGCACCCTCCTGTACAGGCTCCAGTTCAGTCATCACCTCCGTCACTTTTGCCTCCTCCCAGGCTAATCAAAGCTAGTCTTCCCCCAACAGGTGCCCTTCAGTTGTTTTGGACTACAAATCCCATCAGCTCCAGCCAGCATGGTCTGCGCTCTGAGATGATGGGAGCACTAGTCTTAAACATTTGGCGGGTACCACGTTGGGGAAGACTGCTCCACTCAGTCATAACATCTTTCTCACAAGAGAGTTCTCACTGGATCAGCATCTTTCAGCCATTTTGAAAATTCCTACTTGGACTTCTGAAATATGTCCCTTTCTGCATCTTTAACTGGTGACTCCTTTGGATATAAGCAAAATCACCAAATATGATTTAATAATGGGGATAGAGAAATGACTACATTCTGCCATATTCAGTGCTTATATGGATATTGGAAATAGGTTAAGGCCTTTCTTCATCTATATATAATTGTTGAAGGAAGCCAGATGGCTAAGGATTAATTTATAATATACTTTTGACTTTTTTTAAGGAAGGAAGAAGGGGTAATTGTTTCTCCTGGGGATTAAAAGACATTTCATTTATAGTCTGATCATTAACCATTTGAAAAGTGAAACGTGAACAGGAGTCCACCAACTGTTTTCTCTCAAGCAAACTGCAGCTCTGTTTATATATATATGGGATTGCTCAATAATTATACCACACAAGTAATTTGTGACTGTTGTCCATCATGTCATTTCATAGCTCCATAGATTCAGGATTCAGGAGATACCATGCTGTTGTTGTTTACTGTTGTTAACTTAATGTACAAGCTGATACAAGATGTTGTTTTCTTCACTGGTCTGCAGCGTTAAGCTGTCCAGATTGCCTATTACATAGATTAATTTAAGTCTGCCAGTAGATGTTAAGTATGGTCTTTGTTTCCCCCGGGTGCTAGTTTGCTTGGGGTAAAAAATAAAAATAAAAAAATAGGGACTAGAAATAGAATATTGATATATGATAGTATCTGTAAGTAAATGGAACCTCTTTGTCAGGGGTCAGCAACCTTTTTCAGCCGTGGGCTGGTCCACTGTCCCTCAGATCATGTGGTGGGCCAGAATATATTTTTTGGGGGGAAATGAACGAATTCCTATGCCCCACAAATAACCCAGAGATGCATTTTAAATAAAAGGACATATTCTACACATGTAAAAACACGCTGATTCCCGGACTGTCTGTGGGCCAGATTGAGAAGGCGATTGGGCCGCATCTGGCCCCCGGGCCTTAGGTTGCCTACCCCTGCTCTATGTTAAGAGGCGCTATACATTTAAAAAGTGATGCTGGAGACACACACGTAGGAGAGCTGCTGCTTTCGTGCCCTACTTGGAAGCTTCCCAGAAGCACCTGGCTGGTCATTGTCAGAAGGAGAAGATTGGATAACATCAGGAATAGGAAGCCGTGGCCTTCCAGATGTTATTAGACTCCTGTCAGCCCCAGCCAGCATGACCAATAGTCAGGGATTGTGAGAGCTGCAATCCAGTAACACCTGGAGGGCCAAAGTTTCACCATCTCTGCACTAGATTGACTTTGGCTCTGCTTTGTTCTAGCAAGGCTTTTCTTACATTCCTATCTACAATGTTCCTGTATCAGCCCACTTATCTTACCTTAATGCTGAGTGCTTCTGATCACATGGACAGTTTTCTTGCCAGTGATGGCTATTCTTGGAGGTGATGAATCAAGCGGCATGGAATCTCTCCCCTGCATTCTAGAGAATTCTCTGGATACTATGCAGGTGAAATAAAGTTAGAATTGGTCCTAAAACAAACTGTTTTGGAATTTTGAGATTAACATCCGCATCATACATTCAGAATATTTTTATACCACTTCAACAATCACTGCTCCCGCCAAAGAATCCTGGGAAATAAAGTGTGTTAAGGGTGCTGACCTCACAGATTTCGAATTCTCAACACCCTTCAACATACTATTGTTCCCAGATTCATCCATGGCAGTTAAAGTGGCACAAGAGCACTTTAAACACATGGTGTGAATATGTCCCAACAGAACTGGAACTGTAAGAAATTGAGAGAGATTAAGATGCAGTTCAGGGGTATCTTACCCAGCTTCTGCCATGATTTATTTGTTGTCTGAGGGTTTAACCAAATGTAAGATGGAAACTGCATTTATTGATAAAACCAAAGGAAACCTTTAGCAAGGCCAACAACAATTGCGACTGCATAATTAGAGTTTGGCTGCAGTCCTGGATCTTTTGAAGCTGTTGATCCATAGCTGTCAACTTTTCCCTTTTCTTGCGAGGAATCCTATTCGGAATAAGGGAATTTCCCTTTAAAAAAAGGGAAACGTTGGCAGCTGTGTGTTGATCCCATTCAGTAGATTTAAGCAGTCTGTGTGTAGGATTGCCACCACCCGTCTCTCCTTGCGCTGACAGTGCTTTCCATTTTTAACATTATCTTTAACTGCTTTGCCAGTGGGCCATTCATTTCCTTCCACAACCTGACCTGTTAAGTTTTGCACAAAGGGCTCACTGACATTTGGTCAGTGTCTCTCGCATGATAAATCCTATTTGCTTGGCTGTGAGCATATGTATTCATTTGTACTTGGCATCTGGTTGTCTTTGCCACTTTAATTTTTGCAGCAGATGTTAATACAGGACTGTTGTTATTGAATGTATGCAAGGTTTGCTGATGCACTCTATTCTTTTTCCGGCAAATCCTCCTGCTCAGTTTCTCCCACCACCTTTTTTTGCAGGTGGCAGGAGAGACACTTCCTGCTCTCAAACATTTTATTCAAAACATCCAGTGCATCCAGCAACCCCAAGAAGAAGTTTTTGAATAAAGGTTAGGAAAAAAGGGAAGACTCTTATTTCTTTCGGGCTGCGTTGGGATCACCATTAACAATCTTTGTTTTATACGCCCCATGAAAACTTTGAGGCACATTGGCAGGATGTGGTAGTTTTTGCCCACTGTGAGTGAGCACTGAAGAGAGATTTGACAGCAGGGCTGAGGGACCAACTCTCATTTTGCTCCTCTCCTCCCAAAATGGTTTACATCCAAGTTTGTCTTCCTATAATAACTGCTGTAAAATGTTTCAGAACTTGTAGCTGCCCATAGACCTAGTTTCTTATCACCTTCCTATCTCTTTTTTTAATGGTTTTGCAGTGTCTTTTAGGTAGTAAGCCTACGAACAGGGACTGCCTTGTTTTTAATCTGTGTACAGTGCTTAGTAAATGTTAGAATCATAGAATTGTAGGCTTGTCCAACCCCGTGCATTGCAGGAATCTGCAATGCATCTAACCTCTGCTTAAGAACCACCAATGAAGGAGACTCCACAACCTCCTGAGGGAGGCCATTCCAATGCTGAACAGCCCTTAAGGTCAGAAAGATCTTCCTGATGTTAGTGGGAAACTGCTTTCTTGTAACTTGAAGCCACTGGTTCAAATCCTACTCTGCAGAGCAGGAGAAAACAAACTTGCTCCATGTGACAGCCCTTCAGATATTTGAAGATGGCCACCATATCTCCTCTCAGTCTCCCCTTTTCCAGGCTAAACATACCCAGCTCCTCATAAGGCTTGGTTTTATAAATTATTATTGTGATTAGGATGATGATAATCCATGCCCTAGATAACCATTCAAAGATGGTTATTTCCTTCTGTTATATAAAAAAAAGATCAAATACCTCCTATGGCATGGACAGCTAAAGCAGAATGCTCTGTTTATATATCAGGCAGATTTGAGGCTTAATTGTTCTTTGTGGGATTAACTTTTTTTCTTTTATTGGAAACTTTATGCATTAATTTAAAGATTCTTAATGTCCTAACCTCATAAGCACCTAAGCTTTAATTCTGCACATGAGAAGAAAATTCTGACCCTAATAAAGCAGAGTACAGAAACCACTCAATATCTCCTTATCTTTGAACTACCAGAGTTTGTTTGAACATTTCCCTTAAATCTTCAAAAGGAGCTTATATCAAAAGGGACTTATTTGAATAGCTAAGGTCCTCCAAATGCCAAATGCCATGGGTTTCATGCCTTTATTCTTCTCTCTTTTCCCCTTCTTTTTCATGTGTCTGTTTTTCTCATTCATACTTAAAACACTTCAGGAAGTTAAGAACTGTACAGTGTGTGATAAAACATTTAATTTTAAACACATGGTAGTCTTGAACTTGTTCATCCCAAATCCATATTTCATGCAAGTAAAGATCCTTATGCAATCAATTAACAAGCTTAGGTGTATCTCATAGACTCATAGAATTGTAAAGTTGGAAGGGACCCCGAGGTTCATCAGGCCCATCCCACTGCAATGCAGGAATCTCAACATGCGGTCGGACATCCAATTTGAAACCATACCAGATCCTGCTTAGCTTTGCAACTGTGAAATTATGGTTAAATAATGGAGGTTTCACAGTGCTTGCCTCTTCCAACTGCTTATTAGCTGTCCAGTAAAGGTACAAATATACCAACACCTTGTCTGTTTTTTTTAAACAGCCAATAACCTTTTATTATAAGAAACAAACAATATTCCAAAATAGCACGTACTGCACAAACACACCTAAACAGTATTGCCATACATAACAGTGCATGATGATATCAAAACCCAGGTGCAGGTATTATATTTTTGTATTTCTCTGACATTTAGATAATTTGGGGGGGGGGCTCTCCTTAAAAGTAGCATTAACCAACACAGGACTCATGTCTTTTTAAATGTATGTATGATGCATGGTCACAAATCAAATTTCATTATTTCTAAGTTGGGTTGAATTCTAGCCTTGTTGCACTAAAATTTACTGAGTAAACAGAAGCTGGTTTACCTTTGTCTGTAATGTGCAAATTGAAAACGGAATACGATTTAAATACACAAACATACAATCAATTTCAATAATTTTAGACTGCAATTGTATATGTATATACCTTGGAGTCAGCCTGATTTTATACAGTCTTGAGTTAACATGTAGACTTCCACTGTTAGAAGTGCGTAATATTCAAATAAACTATTTCAAAAGTGGGCAATCTTTACTATGGACCAGGATACATGCCAGTAAGTTGCTGTTCTATATATTTTAAGAAAGCTGGGAAACAGTGCTAACTGGGTGCATTTAGTAAGCCAACGGAATTGATTCATAATTTGTTCAAACCATTGTGTGATTGCAATTAAAATGCTATCTCTGTCTTAAAAAAACAACCCTTCCATGTTGTATTTTTGGAAGAGAGACCACAGCATCATGAATGCACATTTGCTTTCTTTAGTTACCATTTGTTAATTGTATTTGCGCAATTACTAACCTAGGTACTGTTTATACATTAATGCCACTTAAAACTTTGCAGTGGAGATTACGCAGTGTGGTGCAAAGGTCTTCAGGGGAAAAAAATATTGTGTGAGGATGGGTACATATCAGATATCATTGTATTTGAAAAGCCTAGTAGGCCTGGAGGCCATGTCAATGGTGCACATTGTTATTGGCAAAAGGCATGAATTACAGATCTCCACAGCAAAGGCAGAAACGGTGAACTTGCTTGGGTTGACAAAGACAAGTTTCTTCAGCTTGTATTGACCCTTTCTTTCCCTGGGGAAAAAAAACAATCTGTGCACCCCCCTCTTATGCTAAGTAGTCTGCCAGTAGGGTTGGCAGGGATCCAGTGCCAATGTCTGACTGGTGTCAAGCACCTGCTTAAGTTTGTTTCCTCATTTGCGTAGAAGCGGGGAAATCACCCTAATAAGCAGGGATGCATATATTAAGAAACGAGAACACAGAAAGACTGGAAGGGTCAGAACAAAAAATAAACTGTCAGGGAACCCTGGGCTTTCAGGGCGTTTGTTAGGCCCTATCTTGTCTGTGTCTGCCCTAAAATCCTATTCATGAGCAGCCATCCATTCAAAATGTGAATATGAAACTAGAAATTCAGAACTCCATCCACCAGAAACTGAGGGTGATTCAGGAATATGGCTTTGCTTCAGCTGCCATGAAAATAGAGGTTATATTGTGCAGGCACTTTTCATCCTTGCCCTGATTGTTAACTGTAATATATTGAGACGAAAGGTAATGTGCTGTAAGGGTGTGGGAAAAAGGCAGAGGGATTTCTTAATCTGGTTGATGTAGGAAGTGGGTGTCTATAAGGCTTGTTGGAAGCCAAGCTTCTAAACCAGGCTTCCTCAACCTCGGACCTCCAGCTGTTTTTGGCCTACATGAACTCCCATGATCCCTAGCTAGCAGGACCAGTGGTCAGGGATGATGGGAATTGTAGTCTCAAAACATCTGGAGGGCTGAGGAAGCCTGTTCTAAACAATAAAGAGCAGGTTACTGACTGACAAAGTTGTCATATTTAGGGAATTTATGACTTCATCTTTTATGGGCTACCTGGGCTGAAAGGGGTCAACTGCAACCTTCCCAGGAAAAAAAACAACCAACCTGGAATTAACCCCACAAGAAAGACACTGACTTTATCCATTCAACATGGTAAGCCAAACTATTATTGGTACCATGCAAATGTGCAGGCTCCCTGAAAGGAGCTTGCTTTGTCTCTGGTCCTTTGGGCTGCTGCACCACCCTTGAACTAAGCCAAGGTTTGGCTTAGTGTGTAATCAAAACACTGGCCCATGGCTAAGCTCTCTCTTTGCTAATTTATGAGCTACAGTGAAGAACAAACCATAGCTATAGCTCATGGTTAGAGAAGAGAAAGCACGAGCCCAGTTCGGATGGTATCCTAATCCACACCTTAGCATGGCGTTGTAGTCTGTTAATTATTTATTTCATAAAATCTATTTACTGCTAGATTGTAGAAAAAAACCCCTTAAAATTATTGATTATGATTTGGTGTTTAATAAGTTTGAGTTGAGGAGAAGGGAGGAGCGAGAGAAAAGAGGCAGAAAGGAAAACATGCTGAAAATGTGACTGGAATAAGCACTATCTCCTTCAGCATTGCAGTCATACCTCATGTTATGTTTGCTTCAGGTTGAGCGTTTTCAGGTTGCGTCCCATGGTGAACCGGAAGTACGGGAAAGGGTTACTTCTGAGTTTCGCCACTCACACATGTGCAGGCGTGCAAAATGACATCATGTGCATGCGCAGAAGCGGCAAATTGTGACCCGTGCACGCACAGACGTGGGTTGTGTTCTGCTCATGTTGCGAATGGGCCTCTGGAACGGATCCCGTTCGCAACCAGAGATATCACTGTATTTGAGTCCTTTCCTTTTGGACAAAGGAGCAAATATAAAACAAGGCATGAGAGTAAAAAGACCTAGAAGCTCCTCTGTGGGAAACCCACACGTTTGTATGGTCCTAGCAAGTCCTAGCAAATTTGGGTTGTTGGGTTGTTGTGCGAACAAGTAGTCTGTGTTTTGTGGCAGCTACAAGCCTCCCTGAACTGTGAGCCAGCTACAGGATAAAAAGGAGAATCATTCTCATGCAAAAGAAGAAGTGCCATTAGCAGAAAGACTGTTGGCTTGTGTTGGGAAAGCAAACAGATGCAAAACCATACTTTGAAATTTCCTTTTCCATAAATGAATCATGGCATTATGTTTCTAAGAGTTCTGCCCAGGAATGCAAATTGATTACTAGAGACACTCTGCTCTCCTGTTCCTTTTTCTAACCCTGCTGGAATTCATTCTCTTATGTGCTGCTGGAAGGAACAGAGCCCATGTCCTCTTTTCCTTTGGGTCACCCTAGCAAGGAAAGTCCATCAGTTACGCAGATGCTGTAGCAGGTGGTGTCACGTCCCTTGGTCTGAAAAAAGTACAGAAGTTGAGATCCCCACCCTCTGTTCCTGCTTCTGTCTTTGACATGTGTGATCCTTTGGATCCTAGTCTATAAAGTGTAGTTTTCCTTTGTGTATAATAAAGATCTGCTTTTTAAAAATCTGTTTCGAAAATAATGAATTATTTAACAACTGCTGGAGAGTAAATGAACTATTTGAGTGTGTTGTGTTTCTATTTTTAAAGAAGCAGAATTCAATTACTCCACTGGTCAGCTGATCTTGTATAGCGCGTCATGACGTTCTGTTAGAAACAGAGTGTCCTGTTTCAAATGCAACCCTTTCCAGCCTGGCTGGGAAATTGAAAAATTAGGCCACAAATAGAAAGTTATAAAATGTATTTATGATTTTCTTGGCAGCACTGCTTGCCTTAGACCTTAATGATTGATTTTCGCATAACGTTAAGAGCAAAATTCATTAAAAGCACAACTAAGACCATGTCCTTAATGTTCTCAGTTTTTGTATATATTGACCTTGCATAATTTTCGTGAGTGAAGTGGCATTTATCAGTTGTGACCAAGTACTGTTTATTGTAAAATAGGTGTGGGGGACATTTTTTCAGCTGGAGGATTCCATTTCCTCATGGGCAACCTTCAGAGGTAGGTGGGGCGCACACAAGTGGTGGGTAGGGTCTAAGGCAAAAACTGAGTGGAACCAGAGGCAAAAGTGTGCAAAGCAATGGATTTCATTCTTTTGTACATTCTAGCCATGTAAAAGTCGGGAGTTTCTGCACACACCCACAACTGCTCACCCTCTGTTCAGGCAAAGAAAAAGTCTGGGGACAGATTCCAGGCAGATAAAAGCACCCAGGAAGAGTATGGGACATGGGCATTGTGGGGTGTGGCTTGGGGCCCAGGAACTGGCTAGATGGCTGTATTTGACCCTCAAGCCAGAGGCTGACCTTGATATAAGAGGCACACATCACCTTGGTCCTGAAAGACCTCCAACCTAGCCCCTTCTTTATTAGGTTCATCCTGCCCGGTTCTCCCTGCAGCAGTCCAGGAATTGTGAAGGAACAGAATCCCATGATTAATCTACTCCATCTTTAACATGGTAGAGTGGACTCAACATATTTAAACATAACATAAAGTGAAGATCCAACATTTCTTCCATTTCTGCAACTGATATTGCACATCATAGTTAACCAAAACTGCTTTCCTCTTTCCCACACTGGCACATTTTCATGGATAACGTTCATGAAGTGTGAATATTGCCAACCAATATTTGGCATTCCTAGTTCGTTCCTCCAATCCTATAAAGGCTCTTGTAACTCAGCCAAGCTTATGTACCCCAACATGTTTTCCTGCCTTGTTCAAATATTTACTCAACATCAGCCTATGCTACTACCTGAACTTATGTCGAGTCTTAAGTCAAGAACATGGTTGGCTCCAGATATGATGGCAAGATTAGACATTGGCTGGGAACACGAGCCTGGCATTCATGCTTTCTACAGAACGTACAAACAGGTCGGAAGCAGCAAGAGAGGCTAAATAAACTAAGAGTGAGTTGATTTTGTCCTTAGGCTGTCAATTTCACAAGTATCCTTTCTGTCTACTTTTAAATATAAATTCAAAATTAGGGGGAATCTTACTGAAAAGAAAAAGCAACATGCAAAACGAAAATTGCCTAGTATGGGGTCACTTTTTTGTATGGGCAGTGGCAGCAGGGAGAAAGGCACAGTACAAGGGCAAGTGAGAGCTGAAAAGAAGTGTCATGGCCGGGAAATCTGTGGCGTGATCTCCCAGAGTCTTTTTTTAATAATCAAAAGCAGCTACGTGGTCCTCCAAATTGGATTGGGGCCAATCTTTTTCTGGGATGGGAGGTTTTAGTTGACTTTCCCCATCACACCAATTTCATGACTTTAAACTTAATGAATTGCTATTATTCGGGGGGGGGGAGACAGCTGCAATGTGGGTATTGGGTACCATTGCTCTGCCCACTCTCTGCAGCTAATATAAACTGTGGGAAAGAGTTTAACCTTTCCTTCCCCGGAGCCATGCCCCTAGTGCATTCTGGAAGACAAAGAAAAATACATTGTGAGATCTTGTTGCAGATTTCTTTGCATCACTTGTAGCTTGGTTCAGTTTGGCCAGCATGCAGAATAACAACATAAGTGTGGGTGCACAAGGTTTAACTATCCATCTCCATACATTTTTGTAGCTTGTTTTGTTTTAGAAGGGGCGTTCATGATTCCTCAATGCAGCAGAGCTTAATCCATGATTTCCCCAATTCCCATGTGTATTCATTCTAGTCGGCACATACAATCTCTCCTTAAATAAAGTTCAACTTGGAACTGTCTCGTGGTATACATTCAGTGTTGAAAAGGACTAAAACCTGGACATTTCTAACCTTATCTCAAAGCCACCCATCCTTGTTGCTTTGAGATGCCTTTTTCCCTCCTGTTAACTGTCGATGCAGCAGTGAATGAGTCATTGAGGGATATTCTTGGATTCCATTATCTGGAAGCTGATTACATCATTGCCTCATTGCTGTGGGTCTGAAATACTAATTCTTTTTGTCAGTCAAACTATCCTTTTTGCTTTCTCTCATATCTTCTCATAAGCAGCATTAGGAAGAGTGATTTTCATTGCTAAATCTGTGTCCTCCTAGCTGGCAGATTCTCTTTTCTGCAGGGTGGGGTGAGGATGGGCTTTCTTTCTTTTTTTGCTTGTTATTTCAAGAGCATTTGTGCATTAAGGAACTTGGAATTTGAACACACACATAGTGTTAAGATCTTCTCATGTCATTTCATATTGATAAAGGTGGGAGTATGGAAATAATAATAATAATAATAATAATAATAATAATAATAATACCACGCTTTAGCAAGAGACCACAGGGTGATTTACAACACAAAACAGAAAATACATACTATAATAATACTATTATTTATGGGGGGGAGGTTGTTGGGGTTTTTGTTGTTGCTGTTACTCATATTAATTTTGTGTTACATTTTTTTTTTTGGATCTTATGATTAATGCTGAAACTTCAATTTGATTGTGATATTTTTTGATGTGTTCTATTTATTGTTTAAGACTACTTTTGTAATTATGTAAATATTTTAATGTTGTAAACCCCCTTGAGCCTGGTTTTAACTATGGAAAGGCAGCATACAATGATAATGGTGATGATGAAAGGCTGTAGATGGAATTAACAGCTGAAAGCTGAAGGCCTGGTTGAAGAGGAATGTTTTTGCCTGGTGCCTGAAGATAAGGAAGGAAGGTGTCAGGCGAGCCTCCCTGGGGAGAGCATTCCACAAATAGGGAGCCACCACAGAAAATACCTGTTCTTGTATTGCCACCTTCCAGACCTCTCATGGAAGGGGCACACAAATAAGATGATTGCAGGGTTTTGGCTGGTTCATGCTGGAAGAGGCGGTCCTATAGGTATTGTAGTCCTGAGCCACATAAGGCTTTATAGGCCAAACCAGCACTTTGAATTGGGGCTGGAAACCAATTGGAAGCAAAGCTTTATTATTGCTTTACTGCAGCACTAAGCACCTGTTCCCATTTGAGACTAAAGTAGCTTCAACGGATGTTAACCAGAGGTTTCAGCATGACTCTTGAGAGGCATTATGATGGCCTCCCTGCTAAAGCAATGACTTCTAGCTAGATGATTTGGAAACTCAGACATAGGACAAGGGTAAAGACTTCCGGTTCAAGAGTGAGTGGTTTATCCTTTTGTGATCCATACACTTATTTGTATTTATTTGAAAGATTAAAGTTTGTTTCTTACCAAGCTATAGGTTAGACAAGAAGCTGAGGACACCTCCCACCCCACCCCAAATCCTGGGAACTAGTTTAGCCCTTGAAGGTAAAGGTACCCCTGCCCGTACAGGCCAGTCGTGTCCGACTCTGGGATTGCGTGCCCATCTCGCTTAAGAGGCCGGGGGCCAGCGCTGTCCGGAGACACTTCCGGGTCACGTGGCCAGCGTGACGAAGCTGCTCTGGCGAGCCTGCACCAGCGCAGCACACGGAAACACCGTTTACCTTCCCGCTATAAAGCGATACCTATTTATTTACTTGCACTTAAGGGTGCTTTCGAACTGCTAGGTGGGCAGGAGCTGGGACCGAAAGACGGGAGCTCACCCTGCCGCGGGGATTCGAACCACCGACCATGCGATCGGCAAGTCCTAGGCGCTGAGGTTTTACCCACAGCGCCACCCGCGTCCCTTAGCCCTTACAGAGCTGCAATTCCTAGCGCCCTTCATGATCAACAGTTCTTGGGGTGGATGTGCTTTAAATGTGCTTTAAATGTGCTGTAGTGTGGATGGAGCCTGAGACCATACAGGATCAACTTTTCCCTTGCTGTTTTCTGGCATAGTCTCTCTCTTCCTCTTTTCCTTTTAGTTTCCTTTTTTTTTGGGGGGGGGGTAGCAGGTAGCAGAATTCATCTTACTTGAGAGAGATAGAGGCAAGTCTGCTGTTTTGTCATAACAGAAAGTCTAGATGCAAGTAAGACAAGGTCCCCCTCGCCTCTTTACATCATTTGCTGTTGCAATGGCTGTGGTGGACAGCCACCCAAATACTGAGAGACCTCAAACAGTTTTTAAAGAGATGCTGTTCTGCCGAGTTAGTATAATCCACAATAAGCAAGATTGAAAGGACGGTAAAGGATCCAGTCAGCAAAAGAGAAGACAGGACCTCTAAATCACTGTATGGAATGAAAAAGATTCTAGTGATGCCTCAATGAAAATTATTGGTACAATAATCCGGGGTGAGTTGCCGAAGAGTATAAAATCAGGCTTTGAGACATTAGCCATTAGTAAAGTGGGAATACTGAGATAATTCTGTTAATTAATTAGCTACTACCTCTCTACAAGTCTTGGGGAGTGTTGCTAGAGAGTTTTTCATGTGTTAAATGTGCGATGAAGGTTTAATTATATATGTTTACAAGACATATTATAGTATATAAATGTCCCGCCTCACTTGTTCCAAGGGATATTTATGATATTTAAGTACCAATGGTCCCCTCTCCTGGTCCGCCGCCTCTGCCACACACTCTTCAGAGCCCTATCAGTCCCTGACACTGCCTTAAACTGAATCAGACCATTGTTTCTTTTAGCTGAGTTTTGTCTGCATTTACTGGCAGCAGTTCTCCAGGGTTCAGGCAGGAGACAGATGCCAGGGATTTGAACCCAGGACCTTCTGCAGATGCTCTACCCCTGAGCTGTGACATTTCTTTCATAAAGCTTCTTTGTGTTTCCCATGGCAAAATGAGCAACCCATTTTGTCAAGTGTTGTGTGGACAGAAAAGTGTATTAATCTCTTCATTATTTTATCTGCCCTGATAATTAAAACATAGTTATATCTGTAAATAAATTTAGGACAAAAAACAACAACCAACCACCTCCCTCTCACATGTTTTTAGATATGTTGTTATGTTTTTAGAGTGGCTGGGGAAACCCAAACAGATGGACAGGGTATAAGTGATAGAATTATTCAACTATCTGACTTTTAGAAGACATCTGAAGGCAGCCCTATTTAGGGAAGTTTTTAAGGAATGATGTTTTTATTATGTTTTCGGAGATGTTGTTAAGCCGCCCAGAGTGGCTGGGGAAACCCAGCCAGATGGGTGGGGTGTAAATAATTAAAGTATTGTTATTATCACAGCAAAATAGCCATAAAACCTGCATATTATTGGGGATACTTTTGCTCTTTGGGTGCCGTTCCCAAAGAATAATCTCTGGCAACAGATCCTGAGAGTGCAGTGCTGATTGAGATCACGAGCGAGTCAGTTTTACGATATTCTTAACAATCACGAGACTCCTGCTGGAAGACATTTAGACATAGATAATGGATTGATACCTACACACGCCGGAGGTTGTACTCTGTGAAAGTGACTACACCAGTAAGGGAGGAGGTGCCGTGTTGCTGTCCATTAATGGAAAGGCTGTGGAGGGAAAGCAGGCTTACAAATGAACATCCTGGAGCGACAAGAGAAGGCAGGATGGTTACTGAGCAGCGCATCCTCTCCCTTCAGGTTTCATGCATTCGCTGCGGTGTGGAGTTAGAAATATAGTGCCATTTACGCACTGTAACTACTGATATTCCTCTTAAACAAATGGACGGCAGAAGGATGTTCCGAAAGTATATCTTTCTCCAATCCTCTGTGTTGCATGTAGGAATCCAACCATTCTAGCTTTTTCAGTCTTCCAGGTATTGTTTGCCACTCCTCCTGCTGCTTTTCAAATAATTTTTAAAGGAGTAATTGCTGCTGTTTTGTTTTCCATGATGTGACTGAGAGTATGTTTTGTGTCTCTTCCCCTCTCCCTCCCCCTTTACACAGATGCAGAAGATGGCATAGCAACGGATCCAATCTTCCACCAAACTGGGGTCCCTCTGTGCACTGCAGTTGGACTGATGTGAAGCTTTTGTTTTGGACTAGAGGAGCTTGCCCACAGCTTGTCCTGAAATCCATTCTCTCCTAATTCATGAGCCAGCAGGATGTGGTCGCCGTGCTTTCAGAACGCCTT
The DNA here is from genome assembly GCF_951804945.1 of Podarcis cretensis. Taxonomy (NCBI): domain Eukaryota; kingdom Metazoa; phylum Chordata; class Lepidosauria; order Squamata; family Lacertidae; genus Podarcis; species Podarcis cretensis. Next base: position 81,815,530 of record NC_137172.1, on the reverse strand, counting down.
CTCATAGCTGCATACAAAGGGCAACTGGATAATGTTGTGCAGCTTATCAACAAGGGTGCCAAGGTAGCCGTTACCAAGGTAACAAGAGAAAAACTCCTTACAAATTCATGGAGAACTAACCTCACTCCCAAACCATTCATTCTTTCTGATAAATGTTCTTTTGGCTTTGAAAATCTAATTGTTCGAGGAAGTGGTGCGGACAAAAGTATTTGATTTCCCCACCCCCACCCCAACTTGGGCCAGTTGCATTTAAATGAGACACCATTTAGATGTGAAATAATTTTCCTTCTTTTTCTGCTGTTCTTCCTTCTCCAAGGGAAAGAAGCCTAGAGCATCATAAATGTGCAGAGTTGAACAGTGAATCCACTTCTATATTTTTCTCAAAAGTGCACACTGCATTTTGCAGTGGCAAAATTAATGGTTTTAGGGGGAGGGAAATCAAAATGAAGTTATCTGGGGCTGCCTGGAAAAAACAGCACCACCTCTGCTTTAAAAGGGAGGAGAGCATCCTGTTTGTCTTGGGGAATGTTACTCCAGCTGTAAATAATATATTTTAGGGAAGAGGACTATGAGTAAAATTTTCATCCCCTAATGGCTGGGAACATAGTAAATGCTTCTAGTATACTGTGTAATCCTACTGATTTTTCAGAATTAAGGTTTGGAAGGGGTGGGTGAGATACAGGGTTTGAAAACTTTGATCTAGCATTTTTGAATCCAGCTTCCAAATTTCACCAAAATCTTGTTCGAAACAAAACTGTTTTCCAACCATATATGTTTACAAATGGTAAAATGACAAAAATATACATGTCTTCACATGGAAGGAGGGTAGGAGTCTTTGTATTTTATGTTGTCCTAGCCTGGAGCCAAGAAGTTGGGAATAGGGTGCTTCTCCTGTGTTGCTTTTATTCCATTCTTCCAGAGGCCAGCGGTTTAAACACATGCTGCTGTTCAACATGAGTGGGATGAAAGTTGCAGGTCTTTAATGGTAGGTGTGGCCACAAGGACCCTTCCCCCAGAGAGTGGTCATTTGGGTCAAGGATGGCACCAGACATACTTGAAGGGGGTGGTGGTGACCAGGAGGTGGAGGTGGCCTTTCTCAGGTGCCTCCCATATACTAAAAATGTATATGGGGCAGCCAATTTGCACAACATTCCAGGCTTCTTGGCAACTGGCCTCACCTCTCTTACCCCTCCCCTCACTTTCCTAACACATAGGTAGGATGGAGATTTGTTTCACCTGGGAAGCACCAAGAACTTCAATATGTCTTCTATTCCTAACGTGGGGCTAAGATTCCAGTTGCTCTCCTAGGGAGGAATGTACTTCTCCAGGAATTACTGGATTTCAGTTTGTGCTACCACCCTATAGACAGTGTGTATTCCTGAACCCTGGAAAAGGTTGTGGGGATGGACCCCCCAGGTTGCTGACAGTCTTTTCACCAGTCTGTGACTTGAAGGTGCCCCAAACAGCTGAGCATCATTCTGGTGGAAGAGAGGGCTATTCATCTGGAACTACTAGCCTATTAAATATAAGTAGCTGGGCAGTGAGTCCTTAGAAGAATGGACCGTGCACCTGCCAGTTCCACATAAATAGCAAGGAAGACAAGTGCACTTGTCAAATCTTTGAGGAGGCCTCTGCACTCCTAGAATGGTTGGAGTTTTGTTCAATTCCCGGTGAGAGTTGATTGTGATGGTTCTTGCGGGCACAAGCCAAATTGAACAGAAAAATGTCATGAGCATGCAGAAAGAGCCTCATGGGTGAGACTGAAGCATGCATTTAGTTTTCCCATTGAAATAGATGGGATATTGTAATTCTTAACTTTGAGTGAGTTATGCCTTAAATTTTAGACTTGCTTCAGAGGTGGCATAATTTTAGAAAGCTTTGAGCTATAAATTTGGTAGCTACATAGGTGTAGTGCAGCCATTCTCCCAATTCCCATTTGGGACAGGGTTTCACCTATATTTATAGGAATGCCCAAAGGAAAATTACAGACACATATTCTACTGTAGATGCAGCTGCACTTGCTTATAGCAAGAATATACATTACCTTAGTATTGGAATGTGAGGTCCCACTCCTGCAATAGTTCTGCACTTCTAAACAGGGAGAATATCAATGTGGTGTGGAAGAATCTCTTTCAGTGGAATCAGGTTAGGATGAATATAAAGCGCTGTGTGCAAGCCCTAAAAATCTGTGCTAGGCACAAGTGTAGCTTGGTTCAGTTCTAATGTCTTTCCCTAACTGAACCACTCTTTTATATTCATTCATTTGGGTAGGAGCTCAGACCCTTTGCAGTAAGCCTAAGCTTGCTTCCCCAAGGCTTTGCAGTAAGCCTAAGCTTGCTTTCCTTCTTCAGTTCCAAGGCGGCTCCTTTCACCCTATTCTTCCAGAACATTGGAAGCATCATCTGACATGTTATCTTGGAAGCTTGCAGGTGAAAAAAATGTTTTGAGATTATTTCACTGACAGGCTGCTAATGTTCATTTTCAACCCACACTAATTTTAAGGGCTGGAGACAGCTCAGAGTTCAGAAATGACAGGGTCCAATCTTAATGGGTAAGATAAATCCTGTAAAAGAAATGTCTCCCATCTGAAGCAATGAATAGGTTTACAATGTATTGCAGTGCCTGAAAGTGCCATTTTTTTGTGCCACTGGTGGCTCAGTGCAGGAAGGTAGAGGGGAAGAGTGGGTACATGGGAGGGACTCTGAGGGTGGAGTCATCAAATGCACCTCTGTCCCCCTCTTCACTTTGAGCCCTCACACATTATTTCTGACCATCTGTAGAGGGTGAATGTTCATGAGGGCATATGACTTCCAATATTTGAACATATTTTAGAATAAACTCCTTATCTTCTTCTTTTTTTAAAAAAAGCACACTGGCTAAAGATAATGAAAATAAACGCCTGAGGAAACACTGGGACAGTTATGGAGGCATTCAAATCATTCTGAATTCAGGCTAGTACACACAGAACTCTTTAAACAGAAGGAAGAAAACAGCATTTTTGAATTCTTGTTTACTTGAAGCAGCAACACATGAATTAATGTGGTCTTTCACGGTCTAATAATATAGTTGTCTCAGCTTGCTGGAATTGAAAGAGGTTCCTGTTTTCCTTTTTCTTGACTGAAGGCCAATATATCTGGAAAAGTTCTGTTTAATAAAAAGACAATTCAAGTATACAAAGTCCAATAACAATTTTTTTAAAAAATGCCTGAAAGTTCAGACATATACCTAAACATGCTCTTAACACTGTCGTTGTTGGAACTATTCCTGAATTAGGGCCAGTCTACACATTGCAGTGGTCATATAGTGTCTGCTTACTAGCCTTCTCGTGGTGGCTATTCCATGTACAGTGGTACCTTGGGTTACATACGCTTCAGGTTATATACGCTTCAGGTTACAGACTCTGCTAACCCAGAAATAGTGCTTCAGGTTAAGAACTTTGCTTTGGGATGAGAACAGAAATCGTGCTCCGGCGGCGCGGCATTAGCTAAAGTGGTGCTTCAGGTTAAGAACAGTTTCAGGTTAAGTACGGACCTCCGGAACGAATTAAGTACTTAACCCGAGGTACCACTGTATTACTGTAATGCAGAGATGGGCTCAGCATGTGCTGCAGAGCTTTCTAAACTGTGTGTCGGGCAAAGGCTCCCTGCACTCCTCCCGGGGCTGGAAAGGGGTTAGTTTAACCTCCAGTTTGCTAGCAAAACTGAATTCCTGTGTCATGAAATGATGCATGTCTAAAAAGTGGGTCACCAACATGAAAAGTTTGGAAAGCTGTGATGTACTGTATTAGAAAACATTCCTTATTTCTTCAGCACTGGTTGATACACGCTGCTACCTCATCGCATAGGTTGTTTCCGTGCCAATGTTTAGGGGCAATTGTTTGGGTGGAGATGCTCCATGTCTTGAAGGAATAGGACATGTTTATAGAGGCAGAGGTAGAAATAACTGAACTGAAAGAGAAACACCGAACTGACCTCTGTATCTCAGAAGCTCTCTGTAATGCACCCTTAATGGGCCACCAAGCACCCCCACCATGTTCTTTAAGACACAAGGAGGAAATGTTTTCCACAAATGTGTTAAGTGATATGCATGTTTCGGCAAAGTGTTGGCTGGAGATTGGAAGTGTGTGCTTTGGCAGGGACGTAGAGGAGAAGTAAATGCCATGGAAAAGAAGTTTAAAAAGGACATGCAGAAGGGGTGGTGTTATGCAGCAGCAGGATAAAGGGTGTTGCATATATCAAATCAACTGTGTGTATTTGCTCATATAATTTGTGTGTGCGCAATAGTTCTTAGGGTGAATTAACAGAGATAATGGTAAGAAGTAATTCTTCACATTTTTGTATAGATGGACACACACCTTGCACACCCAGTGTGTTGTGTGTGTGCCAAAGCATTTGTAAAAATGTATGGGGGGGGGTTCCACCTTATTGAAAAATTACCATCCCAATATGTGGAAATTTACCCCGAGGCAAAGGATCTTCAGTCTCATAAGACACAACACCAAGTAAGCAAAACCAAAATCATACAGCATTCCTAGAATATGTATGAACTTGCTTGGCTTTAGACCTTTCAAGGAAGTAAATCAAATTATTCCAGTTATGTAGATTATTCTTTTGTCTTTCTTTTGTTTCTACCTGTTAAGTCCACCACTTTCGTTCCATCTGCCTGCTATAAACAATTTTCTTTTTCTTAAAGTGTTTCTGTCACCTAGATAAGACCTCTCTATCTGGTCCCTTGGCTAGTGGCAGAGTATAAATCTCTTTCTAGGCCCTACAGGCAGACAACACCATGTTGTTTACTTCCTTTTCTCCAACAGCCCCACCTCCTTATTACAGATTGCTGGCTGCGTGCCACTTCACACCCAGCCACCCTGCAAACTTCAGAATTCACATTTCCGCTATCCATTTGGAAGGGTTTTTAAAAAACATTTTTTTGAAAAGTATCCTCTGTCACAGGTCTTTCTTCCCTAAAAATCCTAAGGGCTCATCCACACTTCCTGCTTGTCCTGTGCTTAGAACCCATGGGTCTGAGCGATTTTCTGCTTGTCCTGCTGCTTTCCCCTGGGGAAACTCTCTCTTTGCCACTGAATTGGAGCAAAGTGGAAAATGCAATTGACACTTGCTCTGATTCAGTGGTAAAGAGTGGGATTTCCCAGGGGAAAGCTGTGGGACAAGTGGAAAGCAGGATCGAGCCCTAACATTTTCAATTTTCAGATTGTGCTTGTGAAAATTCCATGTCAGACAGGCATATCTGTGATGCCACATCAGAATCCAGCAAAACAGAGTTTTATTAGTTGGGTTGGAAGTAAGCTTCGAAGTATAAACCATGTTCACTTGCCATGTGCTGACTTGTTGCCAAATGTTAGCGCTGTGCCAGCTCTGGTAACATATGCCTCCTACAATCAAGTGTGGAAGCACTATTGGGGAATTACTATTACTGACTATGATGTATTCTGGCATGTCAAGTTCATATGGTCATAGAAAACCCTGCTGCATCCACTGTTTGTGGACCCACACCATATGAAGGAAGGGTTGCCACATGTCCTCTTTTTCCAGGACATGTTCTCTTTTTCATGGGTATGTAAAATGAGAGTCGTCATAACAATCCATAGTTAAAAGTAGAAGTCAGCAAATGTGTCTGTCAGGGAACTGCCATCAGTGCCGGAGGGAGAGAGCAAAAGCCGGAGGGATTCCAGAGAGCGTCCAGGGATCGGGAGAAGCAGCCCGTCTTCTGGGGAAGAGAATCAGCGTAGCACCAGTGGAGAAGGGGGGCAGATGGGGGAAGTGGCGAGGCGGTCCCATGACTCCTTGCCTGGGACCAGCGGGGAGAGTAGGGGTCCTCCGTTGCCTACGCCCTCCTTGCGCAGAAGGCTTTCGCGCAGAGAGAGTAGGAGGAGACTAGGCGTCAAAGAGCTTCTTTGCTGGAAGAAGTTTAAGAAACGCCCACTGACGGATTCTGCCAGCGATTGAGACAGCCACGGGTGAGTGGCTGTCCGGACAGAAAGGTTCACTTTGGCAACCCAGCCAGGTGTTTGCACCCAGCCGGGGAGATAGGCACCAGCTTACGCACGAGCAACCCCTAGAACCATTACAGTGTCCCTCTTTTTTTGCCCTAATAGGGTGAAACACTGCCAACACTGACTACAGGGCTAAACTTGTTTGAATTCATATTTAGCATCTATGTTTTGCATCTCTGAATCATTTATCAATTCAGGTTCTTGGGGGGTGTGTGTGAAATTGTCAAGAGATTCTTTGAACCATCTAACTACGTAGTCAGCTGAAAGTAGTGTCAAGTTCTGGATGATATTCTCCAGGGAAGAATAAAAGGAAACGTACTCCTAAGGTTTCAACCAGCTGTTGACTTTATATGACAGCCTTTGAAAAGGTCCTGTTTGAATCAGATCAGACTTGTATATGTGGCTATCAAAGCTACAGCTTTCTGTTTGTGGAATTTAAGAACTTAATAGATTCACACATTGGCTGAGACTTTTTGAAATGAGGGGTGGGATGAGTTGTGCTGCAGACACCAAGTAAATCAGTGTGAGTTATAATAAAAAGAAACCAAAATGCACAGGAATAAAGCTATTTGAAAGCATATTGGAAGTATGTTCTGTTTTATAGGGCAGGAGTCATGTAGGCCATGTAATTAAATGAAATAGTCCAAATATAGACGATACAGTGGGATTAAAATGGCATTCTGTTACAGACTTGATCAAATGCCTTCCAAAAGAAATGTTTAGCTAGGTAAGAGAGGTTGCCATTAAAAAGACCCACCTTGGTATCCTTACAAGACCAAGTCATCTGAAACAGAGTCCTGGAGGAAGAAGACTCCCATTGGACAAGGCATTCTTTTGACTAAATGACACACTTGCATTTTTCAAGAGCTTCTTGTTACTCTTTAATTCCAGGACTCCTTCCATTACTGTCTGATAGGGGAGGAGTGGATGGATAAATAGATTGTGGTGATTTGTTAATTTCAAGCATTGGTTCCATTCACCGTCTTCTGACAGAATTGAGGATTCTGGACATCTGTTTTGCTCATAGGTGCGTCTTCATATGATGATCTCTAGAATGGCAGTCAAACCTTAGGACTGATTTGTTTTGCTTTCCCCCCCCTTTAAATATACCATATTTTTCCTTCTATAACACACAGATTTTTTCTCCTAAAAAGGAAGGGGAAATGTCTGTGCGTGTTATTGAGCGAATGTGTGGTCCCTGGAGCCAATTGGTGCGAGGGGAGGCAAAAAAAAGCAGGCAAAAATCAAACCGCTCGTCTCCTAGAAGGGAAACCTGAAAGAGGAAGCGGCTGCTTTCCGGCATTCTGCCTCAGGGTCTTACTGCCCACCCACCTCTGTTTCCTTGCTGTGTTTGCTCAAATGGAACAAAGAGCAGGGAAAGCCCCTCCCCTCCAGGCAAGCAGAGGGGAAAGCTGAAAACATGCAGAAGGGAGAGAGAGAGAGAGAGAGAGAGAGAGAGAGAGAGAGAGAGAGCGCTGGCTGGCTTGGGTGGGTAGGTGAGGGAAAACTTTTGCCTTCCTTTCCTCCCTACCCCTCTCCTGCATTCTTAGCCAGCTGCTTCTCTGCACACCCCTCTCCTGCTCCTTGTCCCTTCTGTGTTTTTCCTTCCCTCCCCACTTAAAATGTGGTTAAAAAGCATGGATCCACATGGATCCTCAGGATCTTTGCATTGGGTCAGCCCAAATTCACCATCAGATCACATAACATGTCCATGGCTACAGCCTGCCCCCCAAAAACCACACACCCACTGTTGCCTGGGGCTGCAATGGTGCAAAAACGTGGTTAAAAAGCATGGATCTACATGGATCCTCAGGATCTTTGCATTGGGTCAGCCCAAATTCACCATCAGATCACATAGCATGTCCATGGTTACAGCCTGCCCCCCAAAAATCACGCACCCACTGTTGCCTGGGGCTGCAATGGTGCAAAAACGTGGTTACAAAACATGGATCCACATGGATCCTCAGGATCTTTGCATTGGGTCAGCCCAAATTCACCATCAGAGCACATAGCATGTCCATGGCTACAGCCTGCCCCCCCAAAATCATGCACCCACTGTTGCCTGGGGCTGCAATGGTGCAAAAACGTGGTTACAAAATATGGATCCACATGGATCCTCAGGATCTTTGCATTGGGTCAGCCCAAATTCACCATCAGAGCACATAGCATGTCCATGGCTACAGCCTGCCCCCCCAAAATCACGCACCCACTGTTGCCTGCGGCTGCAGTGGTGCAAAAACGTGGTTACAAAGCATGGATCCACAGGGATTCTCAGGATTTTTGCATTGGGTCACCCCAAATTCACCATCAGATCACATGTCTGTGGCCACAGCATGAAGCACAAAAATGATACATCCACTGTTTCATTCAGAATGTTTTTTCCCTTGTTTTCCTCCTCTAAAAACGATGTGCGTGTTATGGTCAGGTGCGTGTTATAGAGCGAAAAATACGGTATCTCAAAGCTGCAGTTAGATCAGCCACGGACAGTAAAAAACAGACAAGCAGAGAACAAGAACAAAACCCTGCTGTGGGCTGACCACAATTATGATCTCACTATGCTGGCAATCTTTATACCAATATGGTATTATGTAATGTAACAATCCTATGCACTCCCAGCAGCAAAGTAAAAAGCAAAACAGTGCTTGTAGAGGCAAGAGATAACATAGTACACAGCCACTCCCACAAGTATTCTTGGCAACTCCGCCAACACCTGCCAACATGATGTTATGCCCCCATAATATTCATGCAAGGTGCCAATCATCAGTGGTGATGGTGGCAACATCACGATGCTGTCACAAGTCCCAGCCCATGTTGTAGCTCCATGCCATGTATCTTCCTATGGGATCTGTGTAACTTTGCTGCGGGGCTGATGTATATGCTGCTGCCGTAAGTGGCTGTTGAGCTGGTTGGAATTCTGTTGTCCAAGGTGGTTGTGTTACGGTGGCCATGTGTCCTACAGAGGACCACTCGCTCTTAAAGAGTAATCCACCCAAGTGTGGTTTCAAGTTAAGGAACTATAAGAAGAGAGAGCAGGGTTAAAGTTGCAACTAGGCAGCAGATTAAGGAGATACACAGATCCCCCCTGGCTAGCTTCTTCCCCACTATGGAGACATTTATTATCTTTCTAGTGATTCTTTCAAAATGTTCATCTAGGTGCATATATATGCAAGCATATGCACCATTTATGCAAAGATATGTCCTCTCTTTTTTGGTGCGGTGTTTTCTTTTTTGGCAATGCAGAACTGGCAACCCAAAGTGGTGGAGGCAGAAAAGGAGGCGCTGATGGGCAGAACAGTGGTTTTAATTAGCTTTTTCTCTTTTTCTGGTGTAATGCTATCTCCTTGTTGATAGAGGGACATATCCACTATCCCCCAAAAAAGTATAATTTTTGGGACTTTGAGCAGTAATTCAGTGAAACTTAATTGGAGTTCAGGCGATATTATTTGATTGTCACTTCCGTGGATGTTTAGTTCCGTTTGGTTAGTTCCACTAGCTAGTCTGCTGATTAGTATATCCCTAATTACAAGAAACATCTAACTTTGCAATTAGTTCATGATCCCAAATTGTTCGTCATGTGGTGCCCCAATTATGGAATTGTTTCCACAGAGAGGTCCATCTGATGCCTGTTTTGTTGCATTTTTGGTGCAGTGCAGACCTTTTTTATTTTCCCAGCCTTTCCTGGCTTAATTTAGTTCTGTTGATAGTTTTTTTTAAAAAAGGTCTTCCTGCCTTTTGTTTATGCTTTTATGATTGCTTGGTGGGCTTTTTGTTTTATTTAAATAAAAAGTGTGTATCTTCATAGCTGCACTTTCTGTTTCTACACACATTCTTTTCTGAAAACAACAGATAACACAGGGGTGGGGGTGGGCTTCTGGTTTCTATATATATTTGGCTGGCCACTGTGAGAACAGAATGCTGGACTGGATGGATCTTTGGCCTGTTCCAGCAGGACTCATCCTATATTCTTACAGTCAAACCTCAGTTTTCAAACGTCTTGGCTGCCGAAGACTTCGGAAGCCGAATGCCAAAAACCCGGAAGTGAATGCTTCCATTTTTGAATGCGCCTCGGAAGTCAAATGGCTTCCGATGTGCATTTTTCATTTCTTTCCATTGAACTTGCTGACAACCCTTTGATCCTTAGTTTTCGAGCGTTTTGGAAGTCAAATGGACCTCTAGAACAGATTTCATTTGAAAGCCGAGGTTCCACTGTATGAAATTGATGATTTTATGTCATTTCAATGTTCACAGAGCTTTCTATTCACTATGAATGATTTCTGTGCTCACTCCAAAGGATAATGATAAAGTCAATAAAATAATATGGGCAAAATTAATCAATTTTAAAAGTTGCAGTTTATCTGGGTGTAAGTCCCATTGAACTCTGTGGAATTTACTTCAGAGTAGACATGCTTCAGATTGCACTTCAAGTTCTTTTGCTTTCTGTTGTACAGTTAAGCACCTGCTTAAATCCCTTCCATTGAAATAAATGGACTTCACATTGCTTAATGTGCCAGTGTAGTGTAGTGGTTAAGAGCGGTAGTCTCGTAATCTGGTGAACCGGGTTCGTGTCTCCGCTCCTCCACATGCAGCTGCTGGATGACCTTGGGCTAGTCACACTTCTCTGAAGTCTCTCAGCCCCACTCACCTCACAGAGTGTTTGTTGTGGGGGAGGAAGGCAAAGGAGGTTGTTAGCCGCTTTGAGACTCCTTTGGGTAGTGATAAAGCGGGATATCAAATCCAAACGCTGCTTCTTCTTCTTAATATTGTTTGGTTTCTTCCATATATGCCAGCATTTATAGTTGCTTGCTTCTAGAGTGAGTTGGTTTGCTGGCCTAAAATGGATTTCTAGTGGGAAATGAAAGTGTGGGTGAAACAATGGAAATTAGGAGCATCTGATACTCCTAGAGAGAAGTGCAGGTTCATGACTACGAAGAGAGGCCATACATTTGTAAGTACATATAGTTGGTAGTGTTGCAATATTCATTTAATAGGAATGTCTCTGGTATAAGGTTGCTAACATGCTGTGTACCAGCAGCTGGCTTTGATTTTTTTTCAGCAATTGCTACCTTCTGCTTTACAGCATGGGAGGACACCTCTCCATCTTGCGGCTTATAAGGGTCATCTCCGCGTTGCCCAGATTTTGCTCAAAGCAGGCTGTGATGTGGATCTTCAGGATGATGTGAGTAGTTCTAGCCGTTCTTACACCAGGGAAAGCCCTTCTGTCTCTGGGTTAGCAGTCCAAAGAACACTGCAACAAGTTGTCTCCTTTTAGAGACTGATTCTGTTTCAAAACAGATGTTTGCTTTGTTTACTAAGGGTACTTCCAGATGGCAGCTTAATATTGCAAACGGTTCATAGGAAACAGGCTTTTCCTCTACGTTGGATTTTACACAGAAAGTGTACATCTGAATTATTATTATTATTATTATTATTATTATTATTATTTTGTGGGGAGGTTGGCATTTTGATGCTGACAAAGTTGTATGGATACTGCAAACAACAACAGAACCCTGCATGCAGGAGAAGTATTAATTCCACAATAAACCCCTATCTGGAAGGACCCTAATTTTAAAGCTTTATAGGACAGCATGTAACTGGGATGGTCAAAGACAGTGGTCCTGTAGATGGGTGCCTTGGGGCATATTTTCAAAATCTGCAAGGATCGTTTTGCCAGATACTTTTCAAATTTTAAGCATAAATAAAGAGTGGATGTTGCCTTTCAGAGAAGTAAAAGGTTTTTCAATATGGTGTTGGACAGACACCAAGTGTTTTTAGATTTCACAGGCCTTTCCTTCCTCCAGGAAGCTCAGAGCTAAGCTGTGCTGAATGTTCACATCTGCAAACATTCCATGTGAAATTAGTGCTTTGAGGGAGCTAAATTCCCACCCCTGAACCTCACTCACTCATCTTTTTCACTGCTGTTCTTTTTGGTTCCACTTTTCTTAGAGCTGGAAACTCACCACCACCCACCATCACATCATTCATGCCATTCAGAGGTGTGAAACCCATGGGAAGAATGCTTGCATTTATAATGCTCAGGACATTTCTGAGCGGAACCAAAATGCTTTATGGCATGGAAATCACTCTATTTTTGTACTCCTAGTGGATGGTTCTTTGCCATTCATTGAACTAATATATTGTGATCAGCCTTAACATTAAAAAAGAAATGTTGAAATTTTTGGCAAAATTTGACTCTCATAAAATCTGTGCAGCATGAATACTGTTGTTGTGCTCAAACAAACTTTTACTAGCTGGGGTGAAAGTGGTTTTATTATTGAAAGTCACATTATGTACAAGTTATACAGAGCGGGTATATTCATTTGATGAAGTAATCATATTCTCGCTTCCTGTAGCTTTCCTCCAGCTAGTAGATAGCATAGATGAAATCCAATTGTTGTATCCAACTAGGTTGTATTCAGAACTAGGTTGTATTCTGCTCTGGGTATGGCTCTTGTTGGATTTCACTCAAGGTCACTGTGGATTTTTTTTTATCCATTTACATCCCACCTGAGATATTTGTACCTCTTTTATTGATTGAATGCATTTATATTCCACCTTTCCTTCAAGGAGTTCAAGGTGGTGTACAAGATTTTCCCTCCCCAAGTTTATCATCACAACAACCCTGTGAAGCAGTAATTGGCCCAAGATCACTCATTAAGCTTCATGGCTGATTGAGGATTTGAAGCTGGGTTTCCTCAGTCCTGGTAGCAACACTCCAGCTACTAGACAACAGTGGTTGTTGTACACCAGAAAGAACTTGCAAATGTGGACTTGGAAACATAGTTCTGCAGCCTCCTGGATTGCAAATATTCTCAACTTTCAAAAGACTGTCCTTTATCCTGTTTTTTTCCAGTGAACTGTGAAAGTCAATAACTATATTGTTTTTATATCCTATGTAGTAAATACATAATTGCCCAATTAATGTTCCATCTGCCAAATGTTGCATAACATAAAGAAACTCTTAAAAATGTTGTGGAGGATTTAAAATGCTGACTTCATGTTCTACAGATGTTGATCGTTAACATATTGTAAAAGACCTTATCATTAGTTGAAGAATGACCTCCAGTGGCCTTGAATGGGATTATTATGAATTTCAGCCTGTGGAGACCAGCTCTGTAGAGTATGAAACCCCAAGAAGTAACTCTTTCCTTCTCCCTGCTAATCCTGCAAGCCCTTATTGGAATCCTGATGCCATCTCTGATTGGTCAATGAGTGTTCATACAGCACATACCTCAGAAATAGTCAAGGGAAAAGTGGCCCTGGTTAAAGAAGTCAAGGAAGAAAAAGATAAGAAAAAACAGAGGAGAAAGGCTAGAAAAGATCCTAGAAGATTGCAAAGAGAGAAGGAGGTTAGAACTGTTAACTTCAGCTTCTCTGCGACACAGTTGCATGTACCATTTGGATTGGCCATCTGGCATGTCAGAGCTACTTTAAAAGTGCATGGTTGCATGTCTGGCTTTTTTTAAAATATGCTTTGCCAAAAGGTTACCTACCTGTGTCCTTTTCACACAAGAGTCCCACTAATTGTTTTGTGGTTACCATATTTAAAGGAAATGCTTCCTGGGAATTGTTGGCATTGCCAAAATCTAAAGCAGAGGTGGAGATCTTGTGGCTCTTCAGGTGTTATTGAGCTCGCATCTTTCATCGACCCCAGCTAGCCTGGCCAGTGATCATGGATGATGGAAGTTGTGGTCCAGTAACCCCTTGTTCAATGCATTCCCTATTCCTGATCTGTTGTACAGTTCTGGACTCATAAAAGTCACTGGCCAGCTACGAATGACCTTGCACTTAAGAAATAGTTTCTGCATGAAAATAATGGAGGGTAGACGGGTATACTGTGCCTCAAAGGTGGCTCTTATTGGCTAGTTTTGGCTAGTTGGACATTTATGTTTTGGTGGTGCATACAGCAATTAACACTGCACAATTTCCTCTTCATTTGTCCACCTTCATCCTCCGTAGCACATGATGTAGTCGGGACTAGGGGAGGAAAAGAGCTCTAATTATTTCCCATGATATTTTGAGAACACTGTCGCACTCTTTTGTGTTGAGTGAAAATACCCACTTCACTCCTAGTCATTCTTATGTGCTATCCTGTGTGGATATATACAGATGTAGCTGATTTATGTGCAACAGAACACATGACTTTGATAGCCAAAGCAAGCTGGCCTGGACAACTATTTATAAAACAGTTTTCCACCTTGACGTTGGTTGTCTTTTAATTACTCTTTGTTATTGCACTGGAAATGCATCTTTCTGTTTGTGACTTCAGATTTCTTTTAATTGGAGGGAAATGGTTCCCAGAGCATATGTTGTCTTCCTCAAATGCCAGTATGTTTAATAAGTCCTTTAATGAACTACATTAGTTTTTCTTGTTGCTGTCACTCTGATCTAATTAAAATAATTGTTACAACAAAAATCTATCAAGCGGGTGAGCAAGTGGGTCTTTTGTTATGAAACAATCATCAGCCTAATCCATTCTATCTGCAACAGCTGGCTCTTGAGCAGTGCCTTTAGAAGGCTTTGGGTTTGAGCTGCTGGGAATCATAGTAGCTCATTTCAGTCCCATCCCAGTGAAAAATGTAGCTTGATTTTATGATCTTTTATAATTTGGCTTTTATTATTATTTTTTGAACATTTGAGTAACATTTGAGTAACATTTGAAATAGTAAGAAAATAGTATTTGAAAGAAAATAGTATCTGAACATGCCACTAAGAGAACTCTGTGTTCCTTGAAATGTTTGTACAAATAAAATGGTCTCCTGCTGCTATCTGAAGATATTTTCTGTACTTTCCCCAATAGCTTCATAATGGGTCAAATTGCAAACTGTCACATAACCACTTTGCTGCAGGCCAGGCATTGCGTGGAGCCACTCAACTTACATTCCAACTTCTTTATTTAGACTGAAAACAGACATAGCTTCTAGGAAAAGTGGATGCGGTTTGAACATGCGTTGACCCAGTTTGCACGTCACGGTAACCCTAATGGTGTACCATGAAAAGCTTTTCCTGTCCTGTTCATCTCCCTACTAATGGTGGGGTGAAACAACCAACAGCCCTAGTTTAGTGTTAATGTCTGATCCATGGGATGTGGTTTGTTTCGCTTCAGCAAACCAGTTAGGAATCCCAAGAGCAAATATTAGTGACAGATTTTATGGTTTGTTGCAAATGAAACAAACCATCACCCCTAGTTCTGATGTAACACTCAGCCAAGGATCATGGCCTGTTTCTTCCTCTTCATCAAATATAAGCCCCAGTAGTGGCCAGCAGTTGTGTGTTGCTGCTGGTTATCAAGAGGGAGGGCAAGGCAGTGGGGAAACTGGCATGTTGTGGGTGCAGTGTGGGGAGCTGCGATGTTGCACCTTCACTGTGCCAAGCTCCCTGCTGCCTCTCCCTTTCTCCTCTCAGTAACCAGCCGTGGCACATGGTGTTGGTACGCCAGGAGAGCAACACAGCCCCACTGGCTGCATAAGGCTTAAAAAAACCCCCACCACACATCCAAATAGTTGGTTGACCAGTCAAACATGCGGCCTTTGTAACTGCATTCTTCATTGGGCTATCTAGATATCAATGGATATTGCAAACGTCAGTCAAATTGCCTGTCAGTTTGCTGAACATTGCCTGATTTTGTTCCATCTGAAAAAACTAGATGATTGAGGAACACTCAGAGCTACTTGAGTGATTCTGAGTGAGTTAATCTGCTGATCTGGTGATACATAGTGCTAGGTAGAAGTTTGCTAGGGAAGACATATGGTGAGGCCCATGATTTGTAAGCAGTGTGTGTTGGAGTAGGGTATGGCTTTCAGAATCGTAAGCTACCAGCAGTTAATGGTTACGTCATGTAATGCTTCTACAAGGAAAACGATGGGGGGTGGGCGGAGCATGATAACCTCTGTGGCTCACCACATACAGTTGCCAGCGCATTAGTTTTCATGCTGCAAAACTTCACATGTGACAACAGCCTACACTCAAGTTTCATGTTGTTCTTCTTTTTCTAAATGGGAATTCTTTCTGTGTAGGAAAAGTATAACACGTGAAGTGACCTAATTGCTTAGGTTATCTGCTAATAGCTAGACCAGTATAATGTTGCACAATGTACAATTTGGAATTTGGAAACCAGAGTGTGGCTTGCTCTTAAACTCATACAATATTTCAGTAGCACTGTGTATGTTGCTGCTTATGGGGATGGGATGTTTTGATGCGGCTAATTGATATGCATGTATGTTGATGTAGATTTGAAATAAAATGTGTGTAAATAATGGGTGCTCTTTGCAGGGTGACCAGACAGCTTTGCATCGAGCTACCGTTGTGGGGAACACAGATGTAATAGCAGCTCTCATCCACGAAGGCTGCGCTTTGGACAGACAAGACAAGGTTATTGCCAGTTTTGTGTTTATTCTCTTTCTGTGTTAGGTTGTCACTGGAGGAAGCGCTCTCCAACTTGTTTGTGTCATTTGCTGTAGAGGAAATAAAGATAATGCAGAATAACACAACACAACTACAAGGTCTTGGAAATACACATCTGTATTGAATTGGTAAACTTCATTTTTTTATAAGTAAATATCAGTCATAGCTATATACAAAACAACACAGCACATGGCAACATACATGCACAGCAGCATCACTGTAAATACAATACTTACACAAACTTCCTTAATCTTTGTACTAGTTACTAATGTTTCCTTTTTTGTTGTATTCAAGTGGCAGTGGGCTACAGATCCACATAAACTCAAAGCATATGTCTTCCCCTAAAGAATACTGGGAACTGTAGTTTGTTAGTGTTGCAAATAAAAATATGCCCTTTTCCCTTATGGGGTATCCAAGAGCCCATATAGAGTCCTTACATAGGTTCCCTATTGGTAGGAGAAAATAACAGAGGCCAACCAGAGAATATTGAGAAGCAAAGCAGCTAGTAAGCTTGATCTTTATTGATCTGTTGCAACAGGGTGCTCCCCTCACGCGCAGGAAAGGAGGAGGACCCACAAAAATGCTGTGCAAGGGCTTATAAAGACTTTTGAAATTCCCATCCTGTAGATCAAGACCACCCCCAGAAACATTATGCATACATCACAGAAGGGGTGTAACCTAAGACCACCCCTCAGATACATCCCACCTACATCACAGAAATTTAAATGTTGTTTTTCTCTTGTCCTTGTTTATCTCCTGTCCGGCAGGTTACTTGATTGGATTTCCTTGGTAGCCTGGCCATACTTTTGTAATGATAAGGCTCACACCCTTATTCAAACACAGACATACCCTTAAGACAGGATTTGTGAAGGAAAAGACAGTGGGGAGGTTTTTCCACTTTGACCATGCAGAGAAACATTTGCTCAGTTTAAGAATCAAAAAATGGCTTCAGGTCAGTCTTCCTGTGCTTGATCTATGTACATGCAGTTATGAACATTACCCTATATCTAGACCCCAAAATTCCTATCACATTAGGAACCACAGCTCTGTGAGGGGGAAGCACCAGCCAAGTGCTTTAAATTTGCATTGGGTGTGCTTTAAATGTATGGTGGGCGTCTGCAGTGTCCAACTGGATTATTTCCCTTCAAGTAGTAGGATGCTCTGAGCTGATTACCACATTGTTTTGAGGAAACCCACCCAGGGCTGCTACCTTTGCTGAAAACCACAGGAGGGGAGAGTGCTCTTGTGCTCAAATCCTGCTTCCTGGTTTCTCACACGCAACTGTTTTGCCGCTGTGAGAACAAGGTGCTGGACGAGATGGACCATTGGCTTGATCCAGCAAGCTCTTCCTCTGTTCTTAAGTTCTTAGATGTAACTGCTAGGGATGAACCTTAAGCCCTAGGCCCCCTGCTTTACACATCTTTTTTCTGCTTAGCTTAACCATGGTTAAAGGCTGCATTGGGGATGTTTATCATAGTAAATGCTAACCAAGGATTGCACCTAGCAGGGGCACTGTGGGTTAAACCACAGAGCCTAGGACTTGCCGATCAGAAGGTCGGTGGTTCGAATCCCTGCGACGGGGTGAGCTCCCGTTGCTCGGTCCCTGCTCCTGCCAACTTAGCAGTTCGAAAGCACGTCAAGTGCAAGTAGATAAATAGGTACCACTCCGGCAGGAAGGTAAACGGCGTTTCCGTGCGCTGCTCTGGTTCACCAGCAGCAGCTTAGTCATGCTGGCCACATGACCCGGAGACTGTACGCCGGCTCCCTTGGCCAATAAAGCGAGATGAGCGCCACAACCCCAGAGTTGGTCACGACTGGACCTAATGTTCAGGGGTCCCTTTACCTTTACCTTTACTATGGTTTCTAGTGTACTTCCAACCCTGGTTAGCCTCAGGTAAGTTAAATGTTGGTGCTGGGTTAACAAAGATTGAGACCAGAAGGGTTTCACTTCTTGAAAAAAGGGGGGGGGGAGTGGCAGTGAGTATGCGAATTCCCATGGTCTGCGTATAGTAATTCTTCTGTCATTAACATGGCATCCAAATAGAATTATAAATAGCACCTCCGGATATATGCAGTATTTTCTCTATATGGACACAAGTACTCTAAACTGCTGCTTTTCTTCTGCCTTCAGGATGGGAACACAGCTCTCCATGAAGCCTCTTGGCATGGATTCAGCCAGTCTGCCAAACTGCTTGTTAAAGCAGGGGCAAACGTTCTTGCCAGAAACAAGGTGAGATGCTTGCAGAAAGGAGCATTCAAGTGCTGCTCTTTGAAAAAAGGAAAAGAAAAGAATAACTAATTTTTAAATGGGAGTTTTTCCTCATCAGTAGTTTCCAGCGGAGGCATTTCTGGATAAGTGGCAGTGCATTTTCTTGGCAACACTCTTCCATTTCATTTAAGATGGACTATGCCATGATTATTCTCTTTGAGAGAAAACTTGTATTCTGGCAGTTGACGCACGCGCACACACATATGCACACACACCGCTCTGTTGGGAGTAAATGTTGCATTAATTATGGCTGAAGAACTATCAAAGTCCTTCTAGCACCCTAATCAGTACAGAAGCGTGTGAAAATGAATTGAACAAACAAGAAAATGTCAATTAAAAAACCCCCGTTTATCAGAAACAAGAAAGCCAGACACATGAATGGCAAAGCTGAGGGAAAACAGCTTGTCTTCCATGAGACTTTCAGACACTAGGATAAGCTCTTGTTGCAAACTTTTGAGAGAGACTCAAGTGTTCTTCCTCCTCTCTTCTATATTATGTTTTGAGGAACGTTATGCAGAGAGGACTGGGGGGGGGGGGGACAGCCAAAGGTTGGATCCTGTCTTTTTCTAAGTCAGCAAGAGTGTTTCGTTTTGCATAATCCCACTCAGTGGAAACTCCAACCAGCAGAAAGCAGGGAGATGACTTTTGCTAATTGTGCCACCTTTCATACTGTTCTTCTGGGTTGGTGAATCTTTCAGAACACTCTTGGAAAAAGTTGCTAGAAGGTGTTTGTTGTGTGTATGTGATCACAAATCAAACAAGGCAAAAGGTGAAGGGTCATAGGGTTTCCCTATTGATGAAGCAAATCACTTAAGACAAATTATGACATTACTAAAAAAAGTGTTAAAGTGTGGGTTAGTGTAAAGACAAAATCCTGGTAGTGGCCGCCATTTTCCTTAAGACACATCTTAAGGACTTAGAATGGGCACAAAGTCCCTTCTTAAAAATTACAGTCACACTTTTCAGATCTAGATGGAAACAAAGTGATTCCTATCCAGTTCCCATTTACTTCCCCTCCCCCATGTATGCTCCACTTTTCTATAACAAGAACAGAACCCATTTTTTTTTTTTTAAAGTAGCCAATAAACTGGAATTATACAGGATTAGGGAGTTCTATTATAATGGCCAAGAAAAAGAAATCAGAGAAATTTTAAATGAACAAGAGCACCCTTGGTTTGAATTCAGGAAATTTAAGTTTATTTATAGCAAAAGATATTATCAAACAGCAGGTAAAAAAGAGAATTAATGTTGTTTTAACAGCTGATTTTGGCACTTTTTAATGCCAAAGGGCAAACTACCAAAGTTATATATAGGTGATCTAACAGGATTATAAGAAATGGTGTGAGATAGTTTCTTGTTCTTTTGTAAAGGTGACTATTGTGTTTCCCCCCCATCTCTTTCCTAAGGCAGGTAACACACCACTACACCTGGCCTGCCAAAACAGTCATTCCGAAAGCGTTCGGGTCCTGCTGCTTGGAGGCTCACGGGCTGATATAAAAAATAATGTGAGTGTTATCAAAATCTATATCTGCAGTTTTTGAGTGGAAAATGCAATCTTTGAGTGGAAAAAAATAATGTGACCATGCTTGGATATGAGTATTGTGGCCGGTCCCATTCCAAATTAATTATCAGTTGAATGGTTTTGAATGAGTTTTCTAAAGGTTTAAAAACCTGTACATTTTAACAGGAGAGGAGCAAATTTGCAGTCAACCTAATAAAGGCAGAAAAACATTTTATAAGGGCAGCAGGGCAGCTTGCACCCCAACATCATATTAATGATGCCTCGTGAAGCTGCCCCATTCCTCCCTGCCTTCAGTTTCTTCCGGTGTTTTGTTCCTCCATTTTTCAGTCAAGTGCATAGAGCATAAAGGTAAAGGTAAAGGTACCCCTGCCCGTACGGGCCAGTCTTGACAGACTCTGGGGTTGTGCGCCCATCTCACTTAAGAGGCCAGGGGCCAGCGCTGTCCGGAGACACTTCCGGGTCACGTGGCCAGCGTGACATCGCTGCTCTGGCCAGAGCCAGAGCCAGAGCCAGAGCCGCACACGGAAACGCCGTTTACCTTCCCGCTGGTAAGCGGTCCCTATTTATCTACTTGCACCCGGAGGTGCTTTCGAACTGCTAGGTTGGCAGGCGCTGGGACCGAGCAGCGGGAGCGCACCCCGCCGCAGGGATTCAAACCGCCGACCTTTCGATCGGCAAGCCCTAGGCGCTGAGGCTTTAACCCACAGCGCCATCTGCGTCCCAACGCATAGAACATACTGGAGTCTGAAAGAATTACTGTTGTTTGTTTTTCAAGATAGCAGTTGTGTTGTACCTTTAAAAAACATCATCTGCATATGTATAACACCATCAAACCCAGTGGAGCTTATTTCTGACTAGACCCACATTAGGCTGGGTCACCAAGGTGAAAATTGATGCAGGGTAGTCTTTATTTCAGATTAGTTAATCCAGAGCAGGGGCGTAGGAGGGGGGGGGCGCCCCAGGTGCCATTATGGAGGGTGTGTGTGACAAATTATCAAGGAACAATTACTGCCCTACTAGGGTGCTTCATAAAAAACTTTTTTTAAAAATGCCTGCTCCAAAGGTTTTACCTTACTACACTAGGGATTATATAGCTACATATGAAATTTCATGCATATCAGTGAAGGCTGAAATTTAAACAAAGCACGTGCTTTGCTAGACTCTTTTCCAGCACCTGCTAAAAGCATTCTTCTTTAGGCAAGCATACCTAGATGCATAGTAAGTTGAAGTAATTATAATCTCAATATTTTAGCTTTTGTATGTTTTAAAGTAGGATTGTTAATTTTTCTTGATTTTACTGCTGTGGTTTTTTTGTTTTTTGTTTGGGTAAACCACTTTGCAGGTTTTTAAAAATAAATTTTATTAAATAAACAAAAAATAAATATAAATAAAATAACACAAGCCAAAACACAATCCACACTGAAGTATCTGTTCATAGTCTCCTACTTGTTATCAGAGCCTCAGAATCCACATTCCTTTGTAAAAAAATATGAAATAACGTACAACCATTTTTGCAAGCAAAAAAAAAAAAAAAATCAATCGGAGGGGTGACAAGAAATTTTCTGTACCAGGTAGCACCTGACCTCCCTATGCCTCTGATCCAGAGCAGTTTTCTCTCTGCTCCTACCTGTCATTCTGGCTGCACCTACGACTTGCATGAGGCCCCCAAGAGTTTGCCCCTGAGAGAATGTGGCCCTTGACCGAAAAAAGGTGGCCTCACATTTGCAAACTATAACCTGGCTATTGCTATTGAACCATAATATCTTAGTTACCAACTAAATGGACCATGAATATTGGAGGAAAAGAAGCACAGCTGCTCCATGTGGTTAACCAGATTTCCAGTGTACAGCACTTGCCCCTGCATGTTTACCCAGATGTAGATTTCCTCACTGTGTCCAGTCAGGCTTACTCCACAGAACCACAGCTTTAATGTGTTAAGGCATCCTGTTAGCTTCCTTACTGTGATTTGCCTCCCTTGTTTTTAGGCAGGAGACACCTGTTTGCATGTCGCAGCTCGATATAATCATTTGCCCATCATTAGGGTGCTCCTCAGTGCTTTCTGTTCTGTCCGTGAAAAAAACCAGGTCAGTGCATGAACTTCATTGCCACTACGCTCCATTTTCTATAAGGCTTTTAAAGTATAATCTGATTCCAGTATTTCGAACAAAAGAGGTGGCTGTTGTGCTCTGAACTATGGAGAAAGCTTTTGAAATTATTCCCCTTTTAATTAAAGTGCTGCTATATCATAGGTATTATTTTGGCATCAAGAATTGCCTTAAAGAAATGGTGTGTCCTTAGTTTGTCACATCAGAGCATGCTGTTGCATTTACATTTCTTATCTGTACTCTTTAAATATATATATATCTGTAAATGAAAAGCTGCAACATTGAGTCTATGCTCCTGCTTCTGCCAAGACTCATTCCATGGCATCTTGCATAGCACATTGCAAATACTGCAACCAGCAGGAAGATCATTCAGCAATTTTCAAGTGGTCGGTGGGTGGGTGGGTGGGGTAGTTTGGGAACCACTGATTTAAGTCACAACACCATCATGGCTATAAGACTAAAATGAAGTTTGCTTCTACTGTCTTGTTGTTAAACACATCTACTTCAGAACATTGTAGAAAAATATACTTCAAAAGTAAAAATAATAAAATGAACACATGTAACCATGTATATGCCTAGTCAGCTGCCTCGTGATAAAAATATTATTAGAAATAAGAAAGAAAGGAAGCTGTGGTGACGTATCATGAACCTTGGAGATACATTGATGCTCGTCCTGTTTGCACTTGCCTTCATCATCTGCCACTCTCCTTTGGGACCTTCTGGTCTGCAGGGCTGGAATTTGGGTCCAAGATGCAACCTTGCACTGTTGCACTGTTAACTGGATTGTCCAAAGGAATTTAAGATGCTGTGGAACAAGCATGGTGACAAGTGTTGGCTGTGGCTTCCATAGGATCCTTTACAATATCTAGTTACACTGAATTGCTAATGTGTGACAAGTCTCAAAGCCAATATACTGGGGAATACATTTGTGGGTGTGGGTGCTTTTAAATGGCTTTACATATTTTCATTGCTGTTTTTAATAGGGCTATTTCTTTAATTTTTTAAAAAATCCTATTTATTATGCATTTTTAGTTGTTTCTGTTCTAATTTATGCTGTGAGCTGCCTTGGGTCCTGCACTGGCAGAAAGGTGGGGTATTCAACCAACCAGTCTGCTAGAATGACTCAACAATATGGTAATACAAAATGTGCACCCTCCTTTTGGGTGCCACAAAATGGTGCTGTTTGTCCGGACCTCAAGGTGGGGCATGTTCAAGTTTCATTCTTCTTTCTTAACCTCTAGGCTGGCGACACGGCACTTCATGTAGCTGCTGCTCTGAATCATAAGAAGGTGGTCAAACTGTTGTTGGAAGCAGGAGCTGATGGTACAGCCGTTAACAATGTAAGCACTGAAGTCCTTATTCTTATTGTTTCTTGTTATTTTTTCCTGAGTGCTGGATGACAAGACAGCATTGATGAAAGGAGTGTCTGGTTCTTTTAATTTCTAAAATGTAATTTGGAGAGAATCGTGTTATCCTTTTCTCTTGCAGGCTGGTCAGACCCCGCTAGAAGTTGCCAGAGAACATGACAACCCTGAGGTTGCTCTTCTACTCACTAAAGCCCCACAGGTACATTATGAATACAGTTCATTAATGATCGACTCGGAAGCATCATTCTACAAAACTGCTCTGGAATAAATGTCTCACACACTAGTGAAGTGGATGTGTTCTGTTGACAAAGAGAAGACTTGATGATACTCATTCTCGCATGCATAAGCAAGTGGGGGGTGTTGTGTCTAATGTATTGTACACTGTGCTGTAGTTGTCGGTGCATTTGGTTCAAATGCTACATTCTCTGCCCATTGCAGAATTTACTTTGCTGCTGCTACATTCTAGGAACCAGGCAGATATTTTAAAGCATCCCTTTCTGTAATTGGACCAGGATGACTGGGTCATGATGGTATTAACTTGAAATGTTGTTACATGCAGATCTTGCGCTTTAATCGTGGAAGGAGCCTGAGGAAGAAGAGGGACAGACTGAAAGAGGAAAGGCGTGCTCAGTCTGTACCAAGAGATGAAGTGGTGCAAAGCAAGGTACAGCCAGCTTTCTGTGTACTGAAGGCAAGGAATGTGGTCTGAGTGCTTGAGTCCCCAACCCTCTGAAAGTATTTTTTTCATCTGCCATGAGTGTTTCACCTTTTGCGTTGCTGTGCTGTAAGCACCTGGAGGAAAATAATTAGTACCTGCGTTACAACCTAGCTGATCCCTCTTCGGTTGCTGCTGCTGCTCTGTTTGGAATTTGGAGAACTGTTGTGTTCAGGACTGAATGTGAGAATTTATCAGAGAGCAAAGATCAGGATCTCTAGCCCCCTTGCCTATGTGTGCTTTTATTTTGAAACAGGGCAGTGCCTCAGCCGCTGATGACACTCACAGCAGTGACCAGGCCCTTCAGGGGAGAGGTGACATGAAAGAGGAAGCACAGTTGCCTTTATCAGAGCTCAGAGCAAGGAAGAATAAAAAGAAGAAACCAAGAGAAAAGGTACCGGCAGATGCAGAATGACAGAGGGAAGGCACTCTTAATCCAGGCGGTTTCTCTCATCTCCTTCCATTCATGGGCAGGCTTTCTAAAACATGCCTACTTTTGGTGCCCTCTGTCAGAGACATCATCAGCCTTTCTATAGTTTCAAAGAGAATGGGCCATGGGGTAGCTGACCTTCAGCCGGAGGGGAACAATGGGCCCCACGGATTTCTGTGTCTCCATTTGCTTAAAAAAAGTGTAATAGTAGTAGTAGTTGCTGCTAATATCATCACCAGCTTCTGTGAATCCCTCATGCCAAGTGAGAGACCTGAAGAGCCATATAACCACTTTGACATGTGCCCCCCCAGGTTGACCATGGGTGATTGCAGCACCCAGCCTTAAAAGGATTAGCTGCTCCTGCTCTTAACCATGGGGAGGTGGTTTGGGTCCAGACTTCACATGAGCAGACTGCTGCTCAAAGGATGCTCCACAGAAGAGGTGGAGGCAACCTTTACTGATTCCTTCTCCAGTGTTCCTCCTGCTGACCTGCTCTGGAAGGTCAGGGGACCTTCTGGAAGTTATTAAAAGTGGCATTGGAAGGGGAAAGGGGAACTGGTGGAAATTGCCTTCCTGTAGTGGGGCCCTCCACTGGATCAGAGGCCTTTTAGCAAATGAAAGAAGCCCTTTTATTCACAGAAAGGTATTCTTGGGGCCAATTATTCTTTAGTATGTGTTGAAATCTAGGCAGATAGTGGGTGCTGCAGAGCCTGATGAGCAGCAAACAGGAATATTGATTTGAATGAATGAAAACAAGTCCATATGGCAGCCACATTTGCGCCAATGCATTTCATCACTTCAATTGGGCAGTGGTAGCAAATGTAGCAGGAGAGATAACATTTGACACGTTATTTTGACAATTTTATTGGGTTGTTTGAAGAACACAGTTAGCTTTGAATTTGGGTATCACCTTAAAATGGATATTGTGTGAAACAGTCTGATCCTGAAGAATGTGGAATGTTTCATATGTGTCCTCAGCAAAGTTTAATTAGACCTTGTTATGGAATATGGGGAAAATGGGGCTTTTTGTATGCCAATAGATAAGTTATCATGAGTGCTACATTTGCACTCATGGAGAATGAATGTGCTGGAATAAATAGGTTTTTTAAAAAAATGCTGTATTTTTAAAAACAAATCAGGTTTTGGCACTCTCTGAACCCACATCACCAGCTGATCAGCAAGTGCCTCCTAACCCACAGCAGAATTTGCCAAAACGCAAGAGCAAGCGCCGCTGTGCATCTCCTCCACCTCCCCACGAATTCAGAGCCTACCAGTTGTATACACTTTACCGTGGAAAGAATGGGAAAATCATGCAGGTAACTATGCACTTTGTAATTGGATTAACAGGCATGTACACTCTTCAGAGGGTAGGGGACAGAAAAGGATTTAAAAGTTAAATATATTAACTTTCTGTCTTGTGCCTTTGTGGGCTACCCCAGCCCGGAAGCCTCTTTCTGCCTGAATGAAGGATGGAGGGGTTTGTGTGTATGTAGGAACCTCTGACTTCTGGGTGGCTGGAATGTAGCCTGTACAAAGTTAAGAGTCACATCCATTGCTCTGCCTGTTTTTGCCTCTGGTACATAAGCCCCTACGTTTCCCCTGAGGAAGCACAGTCCTTGACCTGAAAAAGGTTCACCAACTCTTTTAGAAAGATTACAAGCGAACAAACTTACATTTCCAATGAAGGATACTTCCTGGTTTTAGGTTTTTGTTTAACAAGAAGCTGGAGGGACTACAGAAGCTGCGTTAGCACAGCTTTAATAGAGCATCACAGAGATCTGATCGTAACTGTGTGAGCTTAAGGAGCATACCTGGTAGCTTCTAAGCTGTAGTCAATGGGAAATGCTGTGGTTCTACCGTAGACTCATTTTTACAGCAGCAGGTCAAGCGAGCTATTTGTTTAAACTATTGGCTGTAGTTGTGCTTTTCTTAAACGGCTAATATCTTTCCATTTTTCTCCCTAAACGAATAAAGGCCCTCTGTATACTCTAAATGCGAAGGATGAACTCTTGAGAAAAAACGTCCAGGCAAATTTATTTTATTTTCATTTCCTACTGTATAACCTGTATATTTGTTTTCTCCCTGGAGGCTCCAAGCAGTACTGTTTGTTGTGGTTGCTTTGCTGTCCTTTGAGCCAATCATAGTTGTTATTAAGATACAGGGGATGTGTTGTCACAGTTGTTTTGCTTCTTGCAGGCACCAATAAACGGATGTCGTTGTGAGCCACTGATAGATAAAGTAGAGAACCAGCTGGCAGCCGCTGTGGAAGAAATAAAAGCGGAGCTTGTTACAGCACAGGATAAGATGAACAGCAAACTAGGTCAAATGGAAAACAAAACTCAGCATCAGGTAAGGAAACATTCCATGGACAAAGTATTTCTTCACACACCAGGAGCCTGATTAAAGCCTATAGGGCGTGGGTTGGTCTGTGTCAGGAATGGGGGACCTATAGCCCGTAGACTATACTCTTGGCCCAACAGGGGGTCCAAGTTGGCCCGGAAGCCATTTCCCCCAAATCATACCCACCTGTTCACCAGCTGATGTCGCTGGGTCAACTGATATAGGCAGGGTCCCATTCCCTGGGAGAACACACTGGCGTATCAGAACCTGCAGCTTATCCTGTTGGTGAGCAGAGGGTGCAACCCTGTTCCATGTTTCTCTTCCCCACCTGTCAATCACCTTACATCAGAACGACACCAGGTGATGCAGACTTCAAAAAGCAGGGTGAGCTGATTGAAAGCCCTTTTGCAAACAGCTCCACGCTGCTCTTTGAAAATGAGGTTGTAAAGAATAGTGAGGGGCTGTTTACAAAAGAGCACTGACTGTCACTAGGCCTTCAGGGGTTTGTCCATCTGTCAGATTTGGCGCTCCTATGGGTGGGGAGACACAAGGATCTGGCCTGCCAGCCAGAAAACAGTTCTCCACTTCTGGTCTACTTGTTACAATCTTCAGGTGGAGGCTGCTTGAAACTCATAAGGTGGCAATCTTTTCTATGTGGCTGTTGCCCCATGGAGTAGCCAGACCTGGCCTAGCCAGACATTAGTTAATTGTATTTCTGGAGGGGCTGCAATGCAGGACATAGTGGCACTACTTTCCTTGCCAGGCATTCCTGCACTGAGCAAGAAGGTCTGAAAAGCCTTGGGAAGCAAGCAGGGTTTAGAATTACCAGAAATCAAGGTATCACCTTGATCATTTGTTTATTGTGTCACTCCTTAGAGTCATACCTGCAGCCAACTGAAATAACCTGCAGTGTTTTTAAAAACACTGAAAGGAATACTTTTATTCACAATGTTTCCCAAATGCCTTTTCTGCTGTCCTTTTTAGATGCAATTTTTGCCCTTGGTAAGTTAAATTACCAGTAGTAAAGTAAGTCAGCCTATGCATTGTTGTCATTTCTGCTGTGCTTTCCTCTTTTATCACAGCTCCGCGTTTTAGACAAATTGATGGCAGAGAGGCTGTCAGCAGAAAGAACAGAGTGCCTTCATCGTCTTCAGGAGCATGCCGAGTTGGAAAGGCATGAAGGGGAGAAACGCCAGGTAGATTAGAAAATAAGTATCTCGTGGAGCATATAAGACAATGAGGAATCTGAAACTTTCCATTTAAGATACACAGAAAAGAGCGCTTATCTAAAGAATGACAAGCTATTTTAAAAAGAAAATTATCTGGTTATAGTGAGATACATTTTCATTTTGAGCAGTCATACAGTGGTGCCCCGCAAGACGAACGCCTCGGAAGACGAAAAACTTGCTAGACGGAGTTTTTCGTTTTCTTAGCCGCTTCGCAAGACGCATCTCCCTATGGGCTTGCTTCGCAAAACGAAGCTTGCCCCGCAAGCTCCGGGGATAGCGGGGAAGCGCAGCACATCTTCCCCGCTGTCCCCAGACCCCTTTTGAACCAAGGGGCGGCAACGGGGAGAAGCGATTCTCCCTGCTGCCCCTTCCCTTGCTTTAAAACAGGTCCGGGGACAGGTCCAGGGACAGAGGGGAAGGCGCTCGGCACTTTCCCTCTGTCCCCGGACGGTCTCCATAGGAACGCATTGATTGATTTTCAATGCATTCCTATGGGAAACCGTGCTTCGCAAGACGAAAAACTCGCAAGAAGAAAAAACTTGCGGAACGAATTAATTTCGTCTTGCGAGGCACCACTGTAGATAGCTTACTTGGGTGGTTGGAAATAAGCCATTTAAATATGTTTCTTGACGGCAGCTTATCCATTTCAGTGATCTTATGTAAAACCTTTTTGCAAGATGCTTAAACGATCCCATATTCTGAGGAAATATCTGCTTCTCATTTGATTTTTGTGGTGTCATAATTTGACTGCCTTTTGGGTAGCTAACATTTGAACTTCCAGTTTTAGAAACCCAGCAGGAAAATGCTTTCAGAATGTCTCTTAAAACTTCTATTTCCTTACATAATAAGAAAAAAAGTCAACAACCCTGTGCATTGATGAACATGGGGGTGCAGTAAAGGTAAAGGACACCTGACTGTTAAGTCCAGTCGCGAATGTCTCTGGGGTTGTGACGCTCACCTCGGTTTACTGGCCAAGGGAGCTGACGTTTGTCCGCAAGCAGTGGTTGGTTACATTATTAGATCTGATCTGGGAGGTTAAAAACTTCACGTAGGTCAATATATTTTTTAGCCAAGCAGAAGGATGAAATATAAAATGATTAAAAAGAATGCTCCTGCTTGCTATCCTCAAGAGTCTTATAATTGTTCTGACATTTTTATGGCTCTAATGCAGCAATAATAATCTTACAAGCAATGTCCCACTCCTCCATTTTGGTAGAATAAGCAAGACTGTATCTCCAGACATACTGCGCTAGCAATTAATAATGGCTATTGCATATACTTTGGTCCTATCACAGTACTACAAATCATGGTATAATTACAGTGTTCCAGGCATACACCAATGCAAATGTTCCATTTCAGTGTGCAAGAGTGCAGATCGGATCCATTATTGCTAGGGTCTTTCAAAGAAAACATTCATTATCCCAAAGCTAGATTTGTAAACTTCCTTACTATATAGGACGCTAAGTTCTCTTTTAACTCAGTAGATCAGGCTGCAACAATAATCTAGCATGCATTTAGCTGCTAAAACTAATACTGTCATTTGATGGCCTCTGATTTGTACATGGGTTTTTCCCATACAGATATCGTTGGTGGGGGAACTGAAAGCTTGGTGCATGCTAAAAATTCAGAACCTGGAGTTGAAGCTTTCTGGAGACTCTAGATCTTCAAGGCCAAAATCAACTCTGTCTACATGTGAGTCACTCGCTGAGACTTTGGATACAGAGAACCTTCCTTGTACGAAGGACTGTAAAGCTAGCCAAACCCCACTGCAGTCGGATGGTTCACAGCAACATTCTTGCACTGCCCTTCAGAATAATGTCCCGGAAGATACTGGAAGAAGTAGAGTGCCCACAACAGAGCAGAGCTTTGGGAAGCAGTATTTTGTTGTTCAAGAAGCCAACACTCCAGGTATCTTTTTGTTAGTAGTTTCTGGAGGGGAAAGCTATGCTAGAGTATTGTGGCAAAGAATCTGTAATATTAGGGAGCACCCCCTCCAATGCCATCAGATCCTCTTCCACACTGATCAGACACATTTTGAATTAGTGCTTATCCCAATTTGGTGATGGCTGGTATTCCTTGTCTCTGGTTGAGACAATGAATACTGGAAAGTGGTTGAGAGAATGAGCTATGATTAGTCATGCGTGCACCCCCTTAATAGTGGGTCAGAGGTTCATCACTCCTGCTGTAAATACTGCATTTTACGCTCCGTAAGACACACTTTTCCCTTCCTAAAAAGTAAGGGGAAATGTGGGTGCGTCTTATGGAGCGAATGCAGGGGGGAGGCAGGCAGGAGAAGCCCCAAAAGCCGCACACAAGCTCCGCATGGCTCTTGCGGGCTTCTCCCCAGGAGGGAGAAGGGACTGACACGGCTAGTCAGTCGCTTCTCCCTCCTCATAGAAAAGCCCGCAGGAGCCGCACGCTCCTTAAAGGGTGCGCGGCTCCTGTGGGCTTTTGCGGGAGGTGGGGGTATTGCCATAGCCGCACACAGCCTCTCCCTGCCGGAGGGGCTGCACGCACCTTGGCAAAAGCCACGACAACGAGCGGGATGGATCCAGCTCGCTGTCTTGGCTTCCTCTTCAGCCGCATGCAACCTCTCCAGCCGGGAGAGGCTGCCCACGGCTATGGCTTCTTTAGCCCTGCGCAGCCTCTCCTGGCTGGAGAGGGCTGGGGGGGGGGGAACCTGGGCTTCCCTGGCAGCGCCGAGATAGAGGGTCAAAAGGAACCCGAAGCCTCCGGAGTGCAGCGGGAACTCCCGCCGCGCTCTGAAGCCTGGAGAGTGAGAGGGGTTGGTGCGCACCAACCCCCCTCTCTCTCCAGACTTCCAAGGTAGGCGACTGAACGCACCTTGAACGGCACCTTGTTTTAGAGGGGGAGAACAAGAAAAAAAATTCTCCCCCTCTGCACAGTTTCTCCTGCCGCTTCGCTGAAGGGGCGCTGGGCAGAATTTTTTTTTCTTGTTCTCCCCCTCTAAAACAAGGTGCGTCCTATGGAGCGAAAAATATGGTAGGTCTGGGAGCTGTATTGATACATCACCCAGGAACTATATGGAGGGCAGATTGTGATGGTGGCTTCACCCAGTGGTATATTTTGGGTGAAACAGACACCACACCCAAGACCCTCTGTTACCAGCGCCACTTTCAACATTGGGCCACTGGTCTCGGATGTGGTGTCTGTTTCACCCAAAATATACCACTGGGTGAAGCCACCATCACAATCTGCCCTCCATACGGCAGAGAGAGGAGCAAGCTATATTGGAGGGCCAATGCAGCTTGTTGTTAAAACATCCCATGACATCAGCAGAACATGATGTTTCACCGACATAGCCAATCATCTACAGCTAAGGCTGGGCAGAGAGAGTTGAAGTAATTTAGCACACAGTTGGGCATTCTTCAACACCTTCAGTACAGGGGGTAGTCCTTTGAAACAATCATAGTATTCATAGTATATGCTAGCGGCAGAGGGACTCAAGAGTGGCTGTGGTTTCTTGTGAGGTACCACTGGGTAAAAACCACCATCACGCTCTGGCCCTCATAACACAGAGGGACCATGCAGTCAGGCAGCTTCTTTAAACTGTACCGCTGAGGGGTGCACAGCTGCCTGTGCTCCAGCTGCCTTCAGACAGGCAGAAAAAGCTCCAACTACTACACCTCCCCTCCTCAGGGGGATGGGGAATTTCCAACATAGATCAATCACCACCAACCAAGTGTACCACATAATCCCATATGTCTTAGAAGATAAGACGAAACAATGTGACTATCGCTGTGCGTACCCAATCGAAAACACCCCCGCCATAGCATACCCATTCCTTCAAAACTAAGGAAAATCCCCACAATACTAAACTAGGAGAGGCCCAAATATCCTGGAAAATACACCACCTTAAACAATCTAGCAGTAAAAGCAGTAGCCACTAGGCCTTGGACCAACTTTGAAAACCACCTCCTGACAGCAGAGGGACATGCCATGGTTTCCACAAGATACAAAATACTAGAATCTCAGAAACCCCCTCATCTCAATCAAAAGGGGGCACAACATAGGCTACAAAATAAACCCCGCCTGATGGATTAAAGGAATGTTTAGATCATAGTTTAATCCATCTCAGCCAAAAGAAGGGAACTCACCTTGAAACCTATCTACAGATGGTAGCTGGCAATGATACACCCAGGAACCTCACCAAAATGCTGGAGAGTCTGCACCTCCACATGTGGTGGGAATGCCCCAAAACCCAACCCTTTTGGACATCAGTCCTACAAGAAATATGCAAAATAACTAAGCATTAGAAGCCACCCCAGAACTGGCCTTATTTAATATTTTCCAAGGCAATAATGCTCACACTATAACCCACCTACTCTCAACAGCCAGGAGTGAACATGGACCACTGATACTAAACAAACTGAAGCTAGCATGGGCACAAATAAAAAAGGATGGTTTCACCCTGTTGTGGCTCCCCTTTATTACACACACACAGCCCAACAAGAACCCACCGACAGCATATGAACTGATATGTATAACTTGACCCAACAACTCCTCCACCTCACACATGCCAACAAAACTCATTGCAGTCAACTGAAGGCAACCAACCATGCCCTGGAGTCCCCAATCTCCCTCACTGCCAATGAAAACTAGTAAATGAACAGTAAGAGAACCTACCCACATGACACTGGCACAAAAACCTTACACATACACTATGTAAAAGAATGAAAGTTTACTACCCCCTCCGTCCCCTCCTAACCTTATACTGTCTGTAACATAAGTGTATAACTGATCTGAAGAAAGAATACTATGAACGGAAAGCAGAGACACTGAATGTACTTTTGTAACCCAAGAAAACCTTGAATAAAAACATTTTTAAAAAAAACAACAACTCATAACTGTTCATATTTCCTTAGTTACAGGAATAGAGCAACAGTTAGTTGGTCCTGGCCCAACTCCCGCTGCAGTTTCTCCTCAAGTTGTAAGGCCCAAAGACAAAGCAAGTTTCAGCAGATTGAAACAAGAACTGCCACCATCTGAATACTCAGGCTCCAAATTGAGACACGCAAAGGTACAAACTGTTTCCAAGACCCCTACCGAATTTACAAAGACTGAGGTGGAGAGAGGAGGCTGCTTTATAGATAAAGGAACTCAAACAAAGAGGTCTGGCAGAAGTGGTCAGTTGAAGCACAGGCCTCAGCAACATGCAGGCACCCACTCTGCAGAGCAGCAGCCGCCACCGCCACCACCTGCTGTCTCTGGAGGAAAAGAGGTCAACCCTCAACTTGCAGGCACTTCTCAAGCTCTGGAAATCACACAGTACTTTTTTGAGGCTGTATCCAGCCAGATGGAGAAGTGGTATGAAAGGAAGATTGAAGAAGCTCGGAGCCAAGCTGACCAGAGAGCCCAGGAAGATAAAGCACTCCTCAAAGAACATATAAAAAGTTTAGAAGAGGAACTCTATAAGCTAAGGACTAAAGTGCAGAAGGAACATTAGCATTTGCCTGCTCTCATGAAGTGTTGCAAAGGAACTGGTAACTTTCACAAACAGCAATTAAGCTAGTTTTATTGGAGTTTTATTGGAATTTTACACTTCTTGGGGATTTGTGGCCTTTCCAGATTATAAGGATTTTTGCTCGTGCATTGCTCACAAGGAATGCAGATTGCTGCCCTCCAAGTAGCACTTGTTTTGTACAGAAACCGCGTTGAATTTTCCTTCCCCTGTTAAAAATGTTTCTTTTATCCCCATACAGTGTGCCAGTGGTGATAGTATAATACAGAACCTAGTTGTGTGGCTTTTCAGTGCTGATGATACAGCTCTCCAGTATGCCTGTGCCATTTTTATGAATCTTGTAAAGTTTTATTTTATACGTATTTAAGACATGTTTTTGAAGCGAAGCATTCTCTAGCTCTACCATATGTGCTCATGTATCTTTTTGAAAATAAAAGAATTAAGCGCCCCAAATTAGCAAGGCTACCTCTTCCTCCTTCACAGAACTGCATTGCCATTTTATGAATCCTATGGGTTCCCCTACCCCAATACAGATAGAGTAGCTTGTACGGGGAACTGTGTGCTAACAGGTCATGCGAGTGATTTTCAAGTCCTATCTAACACTTTGTGCTGCCTATGTGTACGTTTGTCATACCGTTTGACTGATCAGCTTTTGGGATGGAGGTGCTGAAGTTTTAGCCCTTCCAACCAAAAAGCTAATTGGCATACTTGCAGCCAGCAATAACATTATATATAGCTAGATATTAAATTCCTAAAAGTTAACGCCTTGTCCTTGTATAGTGATGGCCAACTGGTGGTCTGTGAGCTAAATATGGCCTTTTTAGCTGGGTCCTGATGCCCCGGCCAACTTCTAACCAAGGTGTGGTACCTTGTTTCACTCAAAGGAAAAAAGACACTGCTAGATAGTAGCAACATGTTCTTCTGGCCCACTAACTGTTATTTGGAGAATAGAATGGTCATTGCAACTACAGAAATGGGCCGTATTTCCTAAATTAGATTCTGTCTTCACTGCACTTGCCTCACATGAATTTCATCTTTAACAAAAAGTTTTAAAACTTGCCTTAAAGTTTCTATATGCACAATTGGCCGTTGATGGATTGTGTAGTCTCAAGTCTTCAAATTATACTGTTATTCAGCCTTACTTTATTTTTAAATATATATTGAGTGCTGTGATATGTGTCAAGAGGTGTTTTTTTCACCCGGGGGGTGGGTGGTAAACTTTAAAATTAACATTGGCATGACACTTAGGCAAAAACAGCTATTACTTTTTAAAGTTCAACAGCACAATGCAGCTAAAGAAATCTAGTGTATGTAAGCAGACTTGCATATATGTTTTGCACATCTTAGTGAGGATGCAATATATTAACATTGTATGCCTCTGGATGTGCCCGTGATTGTGCTTTGCTAGTCCTATTATTGCACAACTAATGCTGAATTGAGGCCAAATCTGTTGTGATTTAGAAATAGTTCTCCAGGCACAGATCTTATCTCTCATGTAAGAGTATAAACATTTTGAATGAAGTCCTTAAAGAGAGATGGTTGTATACAAAAAGTACATAAAGATCTTTATACACAAAATCTCAATCCAAATACTCTACATTTTTTACATTCATGTGCTTCTATGGTCTAAATCTATGCTGCCCAAAGTGGGGTATAATTTAAATCCTACAATGAATTTAAATCCGATAATCCATAAATCTATAAGCTTATTAAATGTGCTTAGGTTATAATTTGAAGGTGGTGGTGTTGGGCTGTGTGATATAGCTAAAAAAACAATTTTTAACACCAAAATCCATATTTAAGGTAGGCCAAACAAGCTAATAGTGCACTATCACAAAGTAAGTCTGCAGGTTTTTGAGTTCTCCAAAACTCTTTGTCAGGTTAGAACTGAGCAGTGGTGGAAAAAAGTTGGCTGATGTTGAAGACATAGAACCTGTTATCTCACCAGTCTTAAAATGGAATGGAAGGACGTAGTAGACAATGTAACTGAATATCTACCCGTTACAGAATTATAGAGTTAGAAGGGATTCCCCACTGGTCATCTGGTCCAACCAATCCCCTACAATGGAAGAATCTCATCTAAAGCCATCCAACCTCTGCTTGAAAACCTCCAAGGAAGGAGAGTCTACAAGCTCCCATGGGAGTCTGTTCCACTGTTGAACTGCTCTTACTGTCAGAAAGTTCCTCCTGATGTTTAGTTGTAATCTCCATTCTTATAACTTGAATCCATTGTTTCAAGCCCAACTATCCAGAGCAGGGAAAAACATATTAGGTTGCACTAAGCCTGCTGGAAACAAGAAGCATAACTGACTATCCTCCATCTCTGGAAACACACAGAATGTCTCATCAAAAATTTACTAAAGGCTTCCTTCATTCTGTTCATTTTGAGTATCCCATTGTTTTTAGACAGGTTTAGATGTGTATGGGTCACTCTCTGGGGGTTTCTATGCACTTCAGAAGTGTTAACTGCCCTCAGAAGTGTCAAGAGCAGCACCTTAAGAACAACTACTTAAGATAGCGCACACCTCCCATATTATTACAGACCTAGTTCAGAACTAGAAATCTCCCTGTGTTTCAACCTCTTATGAGCGGCTTCCCATCACACATGAACCTTAAAAAAAATCTCAACACTCTCACTTATAGCAGTGCTAGCTGCTTTGTTTAAGTCTACTTACCAATAAGGGAGTCTGCACAGAAATCAGTTTGGTTGTGTGAGAGGTCCTTCCATGGCAGTCTTTTGAGGGAGACACACTGAAAAAACACATATTGTGTTCCACCATCAGTGAATGATCAGACTATGATTTTGCCAGCTTTAGTGTTCTCTCAAGCTCTTCAAGCTGTAGGTTGCCCTGAGTGATCATCATCCTAATTGTATCCTGCAAAGCAGAAATTATATACTTAGTAGGCACATGCAAAGGCAATATGCATTCATACACTGAATCTGTTCTATTTCAACAAATGTTTTATCAGTCTATATTTACATCCATAAAATTCGCAACTAATGATCTCACCCCAAAGGCTGCTCTACATATTAGGGCTACTCCTAGAGGGCACTTAGAAAAGCCTCTGCTTATGTTACATACCAGAAAGATCTTTCACATAACAAACAATACTGCATGTTACGGCTCCTCTCCTGAAGATCTACCATGCTAAAATGGGCTCAAAAGCAACAACTTGTGTTTACTGTTTTCTAGATATGTTTAGGAAGCAAAGAACCAACAGTTGCACCAGCATAAACTTTTTGAAATGGGAATGCAAGATAAAGTTTCTTGGTCATCTCCTAAGTGTTCTATGATTGCAGTTAATTCTTATTATATTTTACACCATCCTTCCTCTGAGAGGAGCTCAGGGCTGAGTACCACACACACTAACTGCAAATGAACAGTAATATAGCATTAAGAGAATCTGACAACTATAGCAGGTGAGGCATATTGTGTTAATAAAAACAGTCACTGTTCTGCAGGGCCTAGGATAAACAGACATATCTTGAAAAGATGCCAGAATACTGGCAGTGTGTGTGGCAAATGAATCTCTATGACAGGGATGGGGAACCTGACCTCAACAGGCAACAATAATAATAATAATAATTTATTATTTATACCCCGCCCATCTGGCTGAGTTTCCCCAGCCACTCTGGGCGGCTCCCAATCAGTGTTAAAAACAATACAGCATTACATATTAAAAACTTCCCTGAACAGGGCTGCCTTAAGATGTCTTCTGAATGTCAGGTAATTCTTTATCTCTTTGACATCTGATGGGAGGGCGTTCCACAGGTCGGGCGCCACTACCGAGAAGGCCCTCTGCCTGGTTCCCTGTAGCCTCACTTCTCGCAATGAGGGAACCGCCAGAAGGCCCTCGGCGCTGGATCTCAGTGTCCGGGCTGAACGATGGGGGTGGAGATGCTCCTTCAGGTATACAGGACCGAGGCCGTTTAGGGCTTTAAAGGTCAGCACCAACACTTTGAATCGTGCTCGGAAACGTACTGGGAGCCAGTGCAGATCTCTCAGAACCGGTGTTATGTGGTCCCGGCGGCCACTCCCAGTCACCAGTCTAGCTGCCGCATTCTGGATTAATTGCAGTTTCCGGGTCACCTTCAAAGGTAGCCCCACGTAGAGCGCGTTGCAGTAGTCCAAGCGTGAGATAACCAGAGCATGCACCACTCTGGCGAGACAGTCCGCGGGAAGGTAGGGTCTTAGCCTGCGTACCAGGTGGAGCTGGTAGACAGCTGCCCTGGACACAGAGTTAACCTGACAGGTGGGCAGGGACACCCTGTTAACCACCTAACATCATTATTGGATTCAGTCATGAGACTGTGCCACTGGAGCTCATACATTCATACATATATACATAAAAAAGTTCAAGGCCACAGAAAAGTATCAGAGCTGTTAAAAACCACCTATCCACTATACAGTCATACCTTGGGTTGAAGTAGCTTTGGGTTGAGCATTTTCAGGTTGCGCTCCACAGCGACCCAGAAGTAACGGAACACATTACTTCCAGGTTTCGCCGCTCGTGCATGCGCAGACGGTCAAAATGATGTCACGCGCATGTGCGGAAGCGGCGAACCACAACCCGTGCACATGCAGACACGGGTTGCCTTCACTTCAGGATGCAAAAGGGGCTCCGGAACGGATCCTGTTTGCATCCAGAGGTACCACTGTACCAGCCTTCCTCAACTCTGGGTCCCTAGATGTTGTTACTACAACTCCCATCATACCTAGCCAGCATGGTCAGTGGACAGGGATTATGGGAGCTGTAGTTCAAGAACATATGGGGACCCAAGGTTGAGAAAGCCCGCAGTATACTGA
The DNA here is from genome assembly GCF_951804945.1 of Podarcis cretensis. NCBI lineage: Eukaryota > Metazoa > Chordata > Lepidosauria > Squamata > Lacertidae > Podarcis > Podarcis cretensis. The sequence continues at coordinate 81,776,849 of NC_137172.1, read as the reverse complement.
AGCAGTATTTAAGAGTGAAACACAAGAATATTAAACTTGGTGACATCTGTCTGCAGATGAAGTGCTGACCTAACAAATGCCTTTGGTGCTATCAACATTCTACCTCAGGGGTAGGCAACCTAAGGCCCAGGGGCCGGATGCAGCCCAATCGCCTTCTAAATCTGGACTTCGGACGGTCCGGGAATCAGCGTGTTTTTACATGAGTAGAATGTGTCCTTTTATTTAAAATGTATCTCTGGGTTATTTGTGGGGGATAGGAATTTGTTCATTCCCCCTCCCAAAAAATATAGTCCAGCCCACCACATGGTCTGAGGGACGGTGGACCGGCCCACGGCTGAAGGTTGCTGACCCCTGTTCTACCTGGTCCAATGTGTTGGTTTATGTATGTTTTTATTGTTGTTTGTGTTTGTGTTTATATGTGTTTATTCGAAACTTTAATAAATATCATTTAAAAAACAACAACAACAATGTGGCTCAACTACTCCCCTCCCAATCTACTCTGAGCCACGATTATCCTTTAGTAAGGGAAGGATATAGCACATGGGATGGATTCATTTGAGTATTATACTTCAGAGGGTTTACCACAATGACCAGTTTGGGGTTTTACGTAAGTCAGCCTTGGAAATGCCCATTCTTGAGTCATTTAATCAAATATTCCAAATTTGTCCAGTCTACCGTGGCACCTCTTGCAGGTGAAACACAGTGATAATTATTCCCAGTCATTATGAGGTGTTCTGAACAGGCTGTTTGGAAGTCTCAGAGAAGACATCTTCATGAGCCAGGAATACAGGTTCAACCTTCAACTGCAGTGTACCAAGTCAGCAGAACCAGAAGTATTTCTCACCTCGTCTGTAGCACCTTTGTTTCTTTTGAAGTCTTCCCTTGCCCAGTCCCTGAGGTAAAGGCGATCAGCTTCATTAGGCACCTGACGAACAGCCTTCAGAATTTTTCTATACAACTGAAGGACCTGCTGCCTTCTCAAGAACTGCAAGGTATCAAGAAAAATAAAGGATGACCCTTTTAGTGTTTGCCCAATCTAGTGTTGATCATGCGCTCACATCCTCATGGAAAGGTGTCTTAAACCAAGTCAGGTGACTGATAAAACTTTTGTATTTGTTGTCTATTCCAGGGATGTCAACCTGTGGCATGCTAGCTGGGGTTGTTGGCAGAGTCCAAAAACATCTGGAGGGTGACATGTTCCACCCTTCATCTGCTCTGAATGTCAGATGCTCTCCAGATCTCAAGTAGAGAGATCCCTTTTAACTGGAGTCTGAACCTATGTATATAACCTATGGATGTAGTAATCCCACTGCTTTCTGCTGCAAACCACAGTCTATAAATCAGTTATTCTAACTACCTGCCCTCCCATGTTGGTCCATTTACAGTCATCTATAAAATCACTCCAAAAGTAGAATAAAGGTAACCTTGAGTTTTAAAACATTTGACAGGATCATAAAAATAAGATTCAAACACTACAATGAAGAGGCCCATGTGCGACACAAATCACCACTTACTACACTATGAAAGAAAAATAGTTCTTTTCTGTAATTCAAAACAAATAAATCTTTAAATGAAAAAAGACGGAAGATATGTTAATACATTAATGCGTTCACATGTAAAACGCAATGTTTTCCAAACTACCAGTTACCATACATCCACTGTTGCCCATTCATTTATAAATTGTCTCACTTCAAATATTAATTAAAAAAAATTAATAAGCTTTTGTGTGCAGGTATCTGAAGAAGTGTGCATGCACACGAAAGCTTATACCAGAACAAACTTAGTTGGTCTATAAGGTGCTACTGGACATTTTTATTATTATTATTTTGACCAACACGGCTACCTACCTGAATTTAAAATATTAAGTTAAAATGTTCAGATGCAAAACACACAATGCCACAGGTAAAGCACTCATCTGCATAAGATTTCCGCAAGTACCTTGTCACATATAAATACCACTGTCCCATTTACATGCAGAGTGTAAATGCCTGAGTTACAGACCTGTGACAAGCTTGTGCTACACATGAATGGCCAAACTCATGTGGAGCACATGTTTATAAGGGCAAGCACTTGTTCCCATCTTTGCAAGGCCCACTAGCAAAACAGAGCTGAGGCCTTGTTTACCCAGAAAGTTCTATCAGTTCAACCCGTGTTAACTGCCCTGCTATTCACAGCAACCAGAATGCTAAAATGAGAAAGCGCAGGAGTACAAACTCGTTTTCGAAAAGAAAAGAAACCTAAGTTCTTGGTTTTTTTCCCCATAGAACAAAAATATAGGTTGCTTTTCTATTTCCTACACTCTTGTCCTGTCCACTACAGAGGGTAGGGCAGTAAAAAAAATCTAAGAAGTGGATCCAAGAACAATTCTAGGACATCACCTGCTCATCATCCCCTCTTGGGTCAAAAAGCAGTATATGTTCCATCACCAAAAATGTGAAGAAACAGAACAGAAGCAAGCATGCCTATCCAAATAACCCTTAGATGCTATTGCTAAATGCTATTGCTCAGACGAATATAAATGCAGCCTTAATGGGGTCTCCACCACTCCTGTGAAGTGTGAACATAAGCATGCCATATACAAACTATACTATTTACACCAACTTTCCTTTTCCTGCAGAAAATCAGCTGGCAAAGCTTTTCCTCAGCATGCAAATGCTATGGTGAAAGCAGCTGGAGGAAAAGAGGACAGAGGCTGGTGAAGGAACAGTGGGGTGGGTGGTGAGATGTCCTTTCCCCACCTTTGGGACCCCCTGGGCAACTTACCAACCCTGCTGTACCTGGAACTGGGTGTGGAGAGCGCTGCCCGACTGCTAAAAGGGACATCCTGAGGAAGCTGCTCCCACCTGCCCGTGAGGGCGATCTGGCTGCGACATCTGTCACCCCATTGATCGCCAGGGTTGATTTGGCTGATCTGGCTGGCTAGGCGGGTGTCCCCTTCCTCCCTCACCGCTCCATGTGCGTCCCTCCCGAGGACGACCATCCCAGATAGGAGTGTACCGTTCTTCAGTCAAGGGTATAGCTGCGCTCCCCTGCTAGAACCTCCAAACAAGCTCTTCCCGGAATTTTTGTGGAAGAGCTGTGAGTTTATTTGGGCCCTGGGTGAGAGGCGTGGGGCGGAGAAGGAACCAATCCCGATTTGGCAGTAAAGTTGTAGTATTGTCATATGCAATTGCTTGTTGTTGTTTTTTAAAAAACTGGTTATTCCTTAAGTTGCTGCTATAGCTTCCGTTTCTTGTTCGCAACTTTAAATTTTTAAATTAAGCGGTATAGAAATGGAATTAGTAATAGAAATAATCAACAGTAATGGCTACGCCCCTGACCTAAAGGTAACAAAGCCATTACAGTATTGCCTGCTGCTGCTGCTGCTGCTGCTGTCCCCCGACCCTGCAGTCTCCTCCAATGCCCGGTCGCCAAGCCTCGACCCTGCTCTCTGCCTCGCCGAGGAAAGGGCGAAGAGTCGCCTCGCTGGGGGGCACCTGCCTTCCCTTCCCTCTCTACCTGCTTCAGAGTGAGCGCCGTCGGGGGCAGCCGGGACGACGCCATGACTGAGGCGCGCGCGCGCGCTTCGCTTCGGGGTGGTTCCTTCTCTGCGCTCTGCCGAGGCGCGTCAGAGGAAAGGGAAGCGGAGGCTCCCCCTTCCCCGCCCGGCGTCTCTCTCCAGGCTCTTGGGAAGAACGAGGCTGCGGCGCCGGGCAGCTCCTCGAGGAGGGAAAGAAAAACTCTGCTTCTGCGGGGCGAGCGGCTCAGCAGGCCGCCCTTCGCGCAGGGTTGCAAGGGAGAAGCGCGCGCACTTTGCAGATATTTGGAAAGGACGGCGCAGGGCGGGCCGAGAGCGGCTCCTCCTCTGAAAACAGAAGCCCGGAACGGACTCCTGCAGTCTCGCCGACGAAGCAGCCCTTCCGGCCAGAGCTAAGCGGAGCCCACGTAAAGGGCCGGAGAGAGGGCTTTGAAAGAGTTTTACTCTTTCATGGCAGCGTGAAGCACAACGGCAATTGCTCCAAGCACCTTTTTTAACCTGGTTAGATTTACATCTGCCGTCATCCACCTTTCAACAAACGTTCCCCACGAAAATACTCAAATAAGTGATTTATTTGCAAATCACTTTGCCTATAAGTGGAATATTTACTCACAGTTTCCAGAAGCTGCAACGAAACAAGCCCTCCGTCAGCTGGCAGTGAAACAAACGACCCAAGAAAGGAAAGAACTGTGTTTCCTTACAAATAAGCATCGTGTATGTATAGCACAGGTGCAGGCTTTTCAAATCTGCCTTTTGGAGAGATTCGGTTCACCTGCAGGATCAGCTGAGCTGGGAGCCAAAGCCACATGACGACTCCTCCTCTTGCTCCAGGAAGAGAACACAGAAACACAGAGAGAAAAAGGAAGGGGGGGGGGCAGAAGCTACTGGGAGCCTGCTAAGCCCCAACGTGAGCTCAGGTTAACCCTCATGCAACTAACTGTACAGTATATCAGTATATTACAACACAACAAAAAAGTACTTTCTACAGGCTCAGAGGTACACATGTAAGTGCATAAGGTCCAAGGCTAAGTATTGCAGTTAAGGTGACATAGGCCTGTGCCTGAGAGCAAGCTTGAAGTTCTAACTCTGGTGACATCACTAGTGGCCCTTTTTAATCAGTGAAAGACTGCTTCCATCAGAAGTTAAACAGCTTTAACAGTACAGAGATTTTCTTTACCCTATTGCAACACAACTGAACTTGTTAAAGTAGGAATAAAAGGCATCTTCCTATTTTTGTAACATCCTTTGGAGAAAGCCCAAACCTGCATATCAGAATGGTACATCACTCTTCCCCGTCCCCTATCTTGTAACAATATGCTTATATCTCCTGTTGAAAAAGACTAATTGGCCTGAATTAATCTGCCTTTATAGATTAATTTACCAAGCGGTATTCACAGCAGATTCTATTTTCAACACTGATACACATTTTTGCATCATTTAGGTTTTGATAATAGTGCTATGTAACTTCTATTCAAAACTTTTTTTAAAAAATAGCAGTTATTTGTATTTGCTGATAGTAAATTGTTTAATCAAAATTAATGCAGAAGTTGCTAAGTATGAATTTGGGGCATGATTTATCAACTCCTTTCCTACAACTTTGTTTTTCTTTGATAAATCGAGGAAGGTTGAGGGGGAGGGACTAATCCAAAGGAAAAATTGGGCATAGATATCACATCATTTGAGCATCTTTCACTCCTTTCACTTTGGACATTTCCTATGAGCTTTCGCTTGCTGCCCAATTTTAGCACTGCTGATTCTATTATCTAATTAGGGTTTCTCAGTTCTGCATCAACAATCAATATTTGGCTTGCAATGCCAGCATTTTATCAAGCTTCTTATGCTATTAATCTCATGTATTTTCTCTCTGTAATGCTTAAATTCTAAGTGAATGTGCCCGAAGACTCGTCCTTAAACATTAAATATTCTGTGTGGTTATCCAAAGGGGCTAACTTAAGTCACCCCTCAATGTGACAGTTGTTTACAGAGAAAACTATGGTGACAAAATTAACTGTCAAAACATAGAAATCAGGCTTGGATTTTCCCTCTGAACAGAGCAAAACAAAGGGCTCCGGGTCATCCATGTAGCTTTCAAAATTATTTTCTCCAAGAAGGCCTTAAGTGCGTCTTTTAGGATAACGTCATCAGCCCAAGCTCTTGTCCAGCTTCGTTTCCCTGGAGCTGGAGACAAATGCATGGAGCTCTTTGACAAATGCATATCAACAATGGTTGGCTTTTTTCTTTTTAGGTCTTCTATTATTGTTTCCCTGGTACTGAATTCCTTCTTTATCTTCTGTAGAGAGAGAGAAGGGCAAATTCCAAGAGGCCTTGTGATCGATCAATGGACCCATCTTTGTCCATTCTGGAAAGAAGATGGAGAAATCTGCATCTGATGGTGAACATGTTTCTTTTATGGGCTGTGCAAGCAAAGCACACATCATGTGATGAGTGCTTTTCCTGGAAGTGGTGGGGAGGAAGCAGACCTGAGGTCACAGCAGCGCAGGAAGGTCAGGCCCACTCAAGACCAATTCTATTAAGTTCCCAAGATTCTTAATATAGAATCTTAATATTCCAACAAATAATGGACACCACAATTACAAACAGCAAAACATTGTTTATTAGTAATCACGACTGATGCATAGCTTTTGCAATGAAAAAAGTTGGGGGGGGGCAGGGAATAGGAGACGACAGAAAGAGCCTTGGGCATGCTTTCAGGATACTAAAATGTGTTTATCACTATTTCCCTTGAACAGAGGGCAAAGTTCACAGTGTAAAATGATAACACGGAGTCTTTCTCTAAAAAAACTACTCTTCCAGCATTATCATAAAACCAGCAACTGTTCAGCGACAGTTTCAAGTATTCAAGTAGGATTTGTGGTTGTTGTGGGGTTTTTTGGTTGTGTAAAATTCAACCCTTCCTCCAAACACAGGGTCCCACTCACATGTGACCCAAAACAGACAAGTATTCTTTAATTATGGTTAATCATTCTAGTTGCAACTTCCTCTCAGAAGGAAACTAGTTTCTTACTACTATAGAAAATAGTCTTGGGAGCCACTTATTTCTTAGTGATACAGAAATAAGAATAAATTATACAAAGAGTAAAAAATACAGGAGATGGTTTTCCACTGTTTTCAGATATAGGCAAGAAAGTGAACAGTCTTTTAGTTCATCACGGTTTGCATAGTCTCCTGCACTGTTAAGGGGGAAAATGCATGTTATGTTAGTGTGTAATTTCTGGCCCGTCTGAACAGCAACTCAAATTTGCTGACGACCTTTGCCATTAACTGCCAACTATATGTTCCCATGACATGCCAAATTCTACACGTTGTCTGAACCAGTCACCAGTTCAAACCACTGCCTCAGTGCGTCACTGAGGGTCTCTGGGAGGGTATTCACATCTCTCAGAATGATGTAGAAAGGAAAGGGAAATTCCTCCATGTATGACCTGATTTCTGGCAATTCCCCTGGGCCTTTGAACACAGGTACTTTAATGTCCAAGATGGAATCCTGTGAATTAAAATGACAATATCAGATACAGGACTACACAAGTAGCATTATGCAGCTGGGATCAATGAAAAAAGTTACCTCCCTCAGACCTCATCTCTCACCAATCTCCTGAAGGAGTCAATTGATTATGTTTTCAAATGAGTGGATCGTAGCCTTTGCAGACAATCCTAACAATAGTTACTGAAGACTAAAGCAGGAGGTCACCAAGGGAGAGAATATTAGTGCTGATTTCAGGGCTGTCACCATATACTACTTATAGCTTTTTTTACTACTCCATGTGGTTTTTTTATAGCATAGTCTCCATGCACAAATTGCTGCCTGTGATTGGAAATAAACTTAGCACAGTAGGAATACTAAATGCCAGTATTGTGGCAGGGAATGTCAAGACAAAGATGCTTGCAGAACTTTGTTCCTTGATCTAGAACCTGCAAAGTCAGGCTGAGAATAACCTGAGCTGGACCTCCAATGGAAAGGGACTTGTCGCTTTCCTCACCAAGGTGAGAGGCAGAAGAAGCTGGATTTAAATATCAAAAAAACTATTTTGCAGGAAAGGTAGTCAGCAATTAACTCTGGAAGTTTGTAAACATTAGGCAAATTTTCTTATTAGCAAAACGAATGTTGAAGGCAAGAACCAGAAATAAGTGCAGATGAAAGTAGATTTTTCCTAATAGTATGAAACCTCAGCTCCCAAATCTATGGTTGGCAGGAAGCTTGACCAGTTTAATAAAGTTTTTCATATACAGGATGCCTTGGACCTATTTTAAACCCAATCAAGGTGATTTTTCCACCCAGTTAAAAGTGGTACAATTATCTGATGGTTCATTTACTCACCCGTGAATTAGGGTTGTCCAACACTACAAAAATGATGAAGATATTTGCATTCTGAACAGACTGAACAGCTGCCGTGACACGTTCTTTGCCTTCGAGAAAAAGACCTCTTCCATCTGACACTATTAAGAGTAGCTGAGCAGTTTCTATTGAGAAAGGCATGTTTTCAGTGTTAGCAAACAAAACTAGAAAAAGGGTACATATTCAGTCTTACTAACATTTTCTATTACTTTAACATACAAGCGGACATGAAAGCCAGCCCCAAGAACATAGTTTTATGTATAAAAATAGTACAAAATACATCCCTGAATGGGATGTGAAAGCTTTGCTTCCCAAAATTGAGACACGAAATTTAAAGTAAGACAATAAATGCTTATGAATGTTTTAAAAGCAGCAGGAAGAAACATCCCCACTGTCCAGTAGTAGTACCAACAAAGAAGAAACAATAATTAAAATATTAATCTGAGAAGAGCTCACAAAGCTAGCCCAGTCATGTATTGTCACAAGCAAGTCCTACCCAATAATGGAGTTTACTCCCCACATACGTTGGGCTAGGATTTCAGCCTTATTTACTAACAATTGCCATTTGTGTATTCAGCATTCTGCGAAGACAGCCATGCTCCTGATAAATCCAATGAAGAACTATTTCGACTACCATGCCTAACTTGTTTGTATACAAAAAAGGAGGGGGGAACTCACCTGGATTAATGCTTTGAGAGAACTGCTGTGCTGCAGCAAACATATTTGTTGAGGATTCTAGGAACTAGATAAGCGAGAGAATATATGTGCATCAGCTGTGAGCTAACAATTTCTTTTCTAAGACAATTGTTCTACAGAAATGAATGGGAATGCAAGTTGAGAACTGCAGCCTAAGGTTGTGAACTCAAAATAGACTTAAAATTATTACGGCAGCCACATTATTTCCTTGGCTGTTTTGAAGAGGCTGCAGTAAACACAAGACTGCACCATTCTTTTTTGTTACAAGCAATATACCAGGCTAGTGCAGAGACAAGACCATTTTCTTCTTGTAACATTCTAAGGACAAACTGGACAGGAAAGTAAAAGAACTAACCTAAGAACACCCTTAGCCTGGCACAATAGTTATTTAAATACAACATTAGGAACTTTTAATGAAAAAAGGCAGCCCCACTCATCCAAGATGAGAGATACCTGAGCTATTTTAGTTTTCTTTTGTTCAAATCTGCACAGCTGGAGTATTCTCGTTCCTGACTGGTCATTGAATTGTTCGTGGAATGGGTGTAGCAGCTGAACATCCTCTCCAAAACTGAAATAAAATGAAACGTTTTAAAACAGTGCAGTGAGCAGGAGTAAAAAGATTTCTATGACGACAACTCTGGCTTTAAAATAGCCTTACCTGCACACAGCAATTTGTCCCACTTCTAAGAGAGACAAAGCATTTCCAATCACTGCCAGGGATTCATAAGCAAGCTATAGAAAACAAATAAAAGTTTGAGTCTGTTGTATATCTACGTGAAGTACATAGAATTCACCACAGAAGTTAACGAACTGCAAAATTCTAAAACTCCTTCATGCATTTGTCATGGACCGAAAATGCACTGTGATATGTAATACTATCAGAGAAGCAAAGGAATTAGAAAATGGAATGATATACCCCTGCAATGCAATCTGCACTTGCTTGTAACTTTCCCCCCTAGGTGAAACTTTCCCCATTGCTAAACCCCCTGCTGCAGGGAAAGAAATGCATGCTCATCCATCACAGCCATATGATTACCCCCCTATATCCCTGTCGCTATCCCTGAGCTTGTTGAATGAGCATCTGGTGTTAAGTAAACCCCATGGTGGCAGACAGAGGGAAGCAAACAGTAGCAGCCATGCTGACGAAAGAGAAGGAAGAAGAACAGCAATGAGGTGGGGAAATGCCTCCTGTATAGTTAACTGCAAGTCTGATGCGTGAAAGATGAATGCTGAATTCATTCATATAAGACTTTTAAGTTGGCTTCTTCACAATTTCTGTTTTACCTGCTTAGAATGGTTGTCTACCATACTGGCAGAGTCATCAAGGGCCAAGCAGATCTGATACTGCCTTTTGCTGGGCTTGGTCCTCCGTAACCAAATTTTATCTTTTCGGAACTGGCTTGCAACATATGGAATTACTTTGCGCATGTTCAGCCTTTTTCCTGTTCGATAATCACCTCTGGTAGTTAACAAGAAAAAAGGCACAATATTAACAGTAACACAGTTGCTGCGGGAGGAAAAAACAACTTGGCGGGATATCCATTTCAGAGAAAGTATTTTACATGAACTGGTAGATAATGAATAGCCAAAAATAAGACAGCTTTTTTGGGCATCAAGATTCATTACTTGCACACCTATGTAACTGTCCTGATATTTAGAGGAGCCAGGCCTATTTGCATATTGCTTCTTATTTTGCATAATTTATTTCGGTTTCACATGGGTGGGTCAAAGGCACCAAATTTCCCCTCTGAGATTTCAGCAAGCAATGCCTACAAGGGCTGGACATGTTTCCTTTCAGGGGGGGAAATAAGCTTCTCCGGAATCTTTAATTTGGAACTTGCTACTAAACCTGCGTGGAAATCCACTTGTGTTGGAAGGCAGGGAGGTGATTTTCTGCCAATAATTCCTCCTCCACCCTCTCCAAAGCTGCTCTAGGAGGTTGAATGACTCCCCAGAGCAGCAGGAGAAGCAGCATGGGCAGATGCAGGAGAAATTGGCAAAAATAAGCTCCTTACCTCTTTCCTCCAACACTGGAAACCAGCCATCCCTGTGAATGAAAGGAGCTCTTTTGTTCATGATACAGTTTGATCCGGAGAAATGTCCAGGTCAAACCATATCAATGAGGGATGGTAGCCTGCCAGACATGGTTGGACTACAACTCCCATCAGCCTCAGGCAGCATGGCCAATGGTCAGACATAATGGGAGTTGTAGTCCAACGACATTTGAACATTGGCTCCCCATCCCTACTACATACTTTTCTTCATGCATACATGCAAACTACACACATGTACCTCTGATGAAGTGGACTTTTGTCCACAAAAAGCTTTTACTATAATAAATGTGTTAAGTTTTTAAAGTGATACAATGGTCTTGTTTTTGCAACAGACGAATATGGCTACACCTCTGGAAATAGTGGCCTGTACAGCGCTTTAACTTTCAAAGTACTTTGTAAAATGAATGACTTAACAAACACATTTATACAGCACACATAATGCAACAGTCTAGAATCACTTTGATTTCTTGCCATTGACTCCAGTGGGAAGTGAATGATACATCCTATAGTAACAATATGCTAAAGCAGTTGTAGCTGGAAAGACGGCTTGGGTGCCAAATCGCGATGCACATAGGGGGCTCTGCTTTTATTTTTACAGTGACCCAACTTACTTCAGTTTGGCTGCCTGAGTTGGCTCCAGTATGAGTCTCAGCTGCTCACAGAGCTGCTGTGAAAGTGGTGCAGTGAGGAGAAGATATCTCTGCCACATCTCTGCTGCTGCCTTTTCCTGCAACATTAAGATAAAAAAAACAACCCATAGAATTTTTATTAGTAAAGTTGAAAGCCCAGAGCATTAACCTTTTTATACATAGATCTCTTTCCCAAGTACAAAACCTAAATAATTCAGGATATATCAGTTGCAAATACTTTTATAGCAATGCTTTTTTAAATAATTCTTGCTAGAACTTTCGAGTATAGCTTTGTCTTAGCATTCTGTGGTATAAACTGATCAACTGCTAAGCGTCTTTATGTGTATAATTGCCGTCCATGTATTGCAAAAGATTATCAGTATCTACAATTCTGCTCCTTGCTCTGTAATGATTAAGCTGTACCAGAACCCAACATTTAACATGGCTTTGGAAATAATGTGTTAATATTCCATTTATATTCAATAAAAAGCTTTCCAAAAGAATTATGCAAATGTATATTGCTTGGCTGAACATTTGACTAACCTCAGCAGCGTTTCCACTCTGCCAAATTTCCAGTTGCTTCTCTAGTTCTCGTCTTAGCTCTTCAGGATCCTTAACAATGCACTTAAAACAACAAATTGAAATTTGAATCAAACAATATGGACAGGTATTTTAGAATGACATACTTGCCACATACATACATACATGTAAGGTAAAGGGACCCCTGACCATTAGGTCCAGTCATGACCGACTGGGGTTGCGGTGCTCATCTCGCTTTATTGGCCAAGGGAGCCGGCGTACAGCTTCCGGATCATGTGGCCAGCATGACTAAGCCGCTTCTGGCGAACCAGAGCAGTGCATGGAAACGCCATTTACCTTCCCGTTGGAGCGGTTACCTATTTATCTACCTTTGACGTGCTTTCGAACAGCTAGGTTGGCAGGAGCAGGGACCGAGCAACAGGAGCTCACCCCGTGGGGATTCGAACCGCCGACCTTCTGATCAGCAAGTCCTAGGCTCTGTGGTTTAACCCACAGTGCCACCCGTGTCCCGACATACATACATACCTACCTACCTCCAAAAGCAAACTTTAAAAAAACCAAAACAAAACACATCCCTTATTTTTTTAGGAGAACTTTTAGTGTTCTGGACCACTGGATAGCAACAATTAAGGAGAAATTCTAAATTGACTTTTCTACTCCTGGGGAAAATTTATGTGCATACAGCATATTACTGTACTAATCTCATCTCTGAACCACATGACCAAGCCCAAATCTGATATATCTCCTTGTATGCTGGGGGTCTGGAGGAAAACATCCAGCTGCAAATATCTCCATGACTGGTATTTTCTAAATTTCCCCCATCCATTGAGGGAAATCTTCATGCAGATGCAAGTTTCTGCATGAATATACTGAGTTGGATCAGCTACCAGAGCTGAATCTCTGCAGAGAGAATGCTGCCCCCAAACTCAAGGATTTCCAGCCCTCCAAATAAGTGATCCGTGTTGTCAAAGCTGAGTGTTGACTCAATTATAGACAGTCCCACCTACAGGCAGCTCACTTACACATGCATTTTGAGGCCACAAGATCTGAGATTCAACTTGTCATTTAAAAAAAGCCATCTACTTTGATGTAGGGGGAAATCTGCTTAAGTAATGTAGATCAGATGTATACCTTCCCTTCTCTAGTATCTCACAGTCATGTGATCTCCCTATCCCAGTCTCTACCATATGTATATGGAGGTCCTTCCTCAGTGGAACCTAAATATTGATTCAGAGCAAGAAACTAATTTGGCGATAAACTAAAATTACAATAGCACTGTATCCTGGAGAGATTCACATCAATCAACACATCCTATTTATTTAATAGCACAATTGGTAGTTTACCTGGATGGAGGTATCCCTCAAGAACTGATGGGCAGTATGTATGGTAGAGTTTTTGTCTCTGTCCGGCTTTACTTCTGGTGGCGATTTTTCTGTTCCACGCTCTTCGTCTTCTTCAGAATTGAGGGCTTGACCGTCCAATTCGACTTCTTCGGGTCCTATCGTTGAATAAATGACATGCTTGCTTCACACATTTTCAGGGCCATTAGCAATCATACTACTAATCTCCGGGTACAGGGCGGTATATAAATTCAATACATAATAGTAACTCTTTTCAGGTACTGGCACTTCACTTGGTTACAGTGGTGTGAGGGGAAGACAGAGGCTGCTCTTGCTGGCTCTGCCACTCCTGGGAGTAACATCTGAAGTGGAGAGCCTGCCGCAGATGCATAAACTCCCCATGCATGGTAACAGGATTAAAATCATGTATGGCACAGCAGGCTCCTTGTAGGAGATCCTGGCTCCCCGCAACATGTGAGCAGTAGGGGCAGGGTGGATGAGTCAGAGCCAGGGAGCAAATAGTATGCCCCAAAGGCACTACAGGACTGTTTTCAATTGAAATGAAGAAATTATTCCCGAAGAATAAAATTCTTTTAAAGATAATGAGCTGGCAATTTACCAGATTTAGCAGCACTAGGTGCCTTTAATTCTGGATTCAGTTTCTCCGCCTCTACCGTTCTAAGATCCTCATCTTTCTGAGCTTCTGTTTCCATAGCTACATCTTCAGAAACTGGTTCTTCATTGTCTTCAGTGACAGGCATGGTTGTTTTCTGTTGTTCTTCACTAGCTACATCTGGTGGAAACATAGCCAAAATCAAGCCAAAATCTTGCAACTCTGTGCTGTTCTCCCCTATCACCAAACTAACGGTCATCAATATCTATAAAGTTTTAACTTGACACCTGAAGCACTTGAAAGGGGGGTGGGGGAAACAACAATTCAGAGAGTGAAATAAATATTGCAATTTACATAGCGTTTGGGAGTGTTCAAAGTACTTCACCTGCATTATCTTACACTCTTTAAAACCTCCAGGTATGGTCAATGTCACCATTCCCATATTGCTAAGGGGGAGAAGGGAGGGATGGGGGAGAGAGAATTGTGCCTAAAGCCTCTTAGTGAGGTCATAGCAAAGGCAAACTTCAAACTGAGGATTTCCCCATTCATAGCTCTGCCTCCTACCCACCTTGCTATGACCTAGGACCTAGGTGAACGAGATGAGATGAATGAAGAATTTATGGGAACCACAATCTCCTGGGTTACACTTCCTTAACGTGTTGAACTTTGGTTTCCCTTTTCCGTGTTAAAAGTGGATTTTACCACACATCGGCACTTGATGTGTGCTAGAACACTCATGGTATGTACAGGTACAATAGATTAGGACTTCATCATACTGAGGACAAACTGATTAGCTCCAGTCTCGAAAAATGCAAGTTACACACCTCACTGACAGACAGACAGAGGTTTCATTACAAATCATAAAATCTAAGCACACATCCTTCAAGAAACAGGTGGATTTGAGAGAAACCATGAAAATACTTTGTTTTAGAAACTGCAAGTAGGATTCACCACAGTAGCATTTAGCTGGGATTTAATTGCAAGAGATACTTCAGTTGCAGGAGATACTTAAAGCACTTTAGCTGCTATCTTAAACCAGGCTACCTACCACTGTACAATAAACCTTTGGGCAATAGCCCCACCCCCAAGTGTGTTGTCACCATGAGATAATAGACTACAGCCTAGGCTAGAACGCTAGAAAATACCTTCTTAGGGATTTGTTTTTAAAGCTTCAACTGATTTAACATGGAGAAATAAAAAATGGCTGCCTATTAAGTTTAAAAATGAAGCCACGCAAAGCAAACTATAAGAGAGAAGCAAACGCAAGTTCCTTGAAAAATTCCTTATCTAAATACTTTCCCCAGCATTAAGTTATGCAAACCAAATCTAACATGTTTCATTGCTTTTATTTCAATAAACAATGCGTGCTCATTTTCCTGTAAGCGGAGGTTTAGTGGTACAAAGGATTTAAAATTGTCTGTCCCTCTGACATCACTGTGCGAATGCTGGCATACCATAGGTCTGTGCATCGTAGGCTTCGCTGCCTTGCTTAATGTGCTCAAACGCATCAGCTTCTCCCATGTTTCGTTCTGGCTGAACGTGCTCCTGTTCTGCTTCGCTGCTGGATTCAACAGTTTTCAGCCGCTTGTGAACTTGTTGACTGTGATCCCCCGTTGAGCGCTCATTGTTGGCTTGGCCAGGCTTTCTCTTAAAACTCTGAAAAATGGGCAAGTACAGCAATGAAATTTCAATGAGGTTCGGAAAAACCAAAGTCAAGACTCAGAAGCTCGGTAACTTATCACACTGCCCACTAGAACAAACCTGCAGTATCAAACCAAAATCCTATCTAGGTAAGCATTTTGTTTTCACAGCAGACAGCCAGGTGCCTGTTCAAAGCCCACAAGCAAAACATGAGTGCATTAGCAGCATCTGATACTGGGGGAAATATAAACATCTTTTAAAAAAATGCGGGAAAATTTGCATTTAAATATGAATTTCTAAATGTACTCTCTCCAAAGATGTATTAAGAGCATTTGGGATGTACTACAGCTGCTGAGTAATTTCTGATCCAGGCATTAGTCCAGGAGGTGCAGTAAAGGTCATATAAAAAAGCTAGCTTACAATTTCTTTAATCTATGAAAGAATAAAAGACCTGTGTATTTTTCTTGCTCTGTTTCCGACTGGCCAGTCGTGCCATTAACTCAGATTCGTGTCCTTCTGACTGATCTGCATCAGCAGCTCCAGTTCCATGTTCCTGAAGAAAGACAGACAAACCACCAAAGTTAAGTCTTCTGCTAAAATGTAGAACACACAGTTCCACACTCATCTGAGAATAATGCAGTGTCTTCAAAACACAGAAGCATACCCGACTGAACTTCTAAGAAGCAGCTTGGGTGTAAATTCTGACACGGCAGAAAACCCCAAGGCTAGTTAGTGAAACACGATCAATATGCTTCGACCACAGGGTTGGAAAAAATCCTTGGGGACAGCAGCAGGTAACAGAAGGGAGGAGAGGCTATTTCTGCCCATTTCCTTCTCCCCAATGCACATGCCTTGCAGTTCCCAGCACCCCAAATATTAGTGCTGTAGATTATGGGGACCTTCCAGAACAGTGTGGGAGTTGATATAGGGGGTAGTAGCTCTGTTCCTGGGTGAGGAACCACTGGAGATAGGTGTACTATATGAAGTTTAGTCAAAGGACTCTGGCCTGAGTGGCAGGAAGAGTCAATGCACTCTTGGACACCTCTTGCACACCAGAGCCTGGGAAGGTAGCGTGGCAGATGCAAAAGGAAGGGTGAATCAACAAATGCTGCCTCTCTGCTTGCACTTAGGGTCACAGACTGCTCATTGCATACAGCCATCACATATATTGTTCTCCTTTAGTATGAGACTGCCCCAGTGGGATCTGCGATTTGTGCACACGATTAACAACTGAGGGAATCGAGCAGCAGAAAACAGGGGCTGCTGGCCCTGTGTGTTACAGTCATATATATGAGCATCTCTTAGGTCCATTTAAGCATACAGAATTAGCTTCTGGCTTAAGCAGTCCAGCTACTGAGATTTATTGGTGGCGGGGAGAGAGCAGGAAGACAGTTGTGTGCCCCAAAAGCACTGTATTTACCCAGAGAGGAAAAATCAGCAGTGAGACAACCCTAAAAGTTAAGTGCTTTAGAAGCCCCCCCCCAAGTATGTTCCACATAATACAAAAGGTACTGTGGGATTTCCCCCGCTTCACCTCTTTCGCCTGGTCCTTTTCAGAAGCAGTTCCGGCCAGCTCCACGGCTGTGTCGCTCTGCAGGTTCTCCTCTCCTGCCTGCCCGTAATTTTCATGTTCCATTCTCTCAACGGCATCAGGCAGCTCCTCGTCCTTGTCAGGGTTATCGATAGCCTCCTCTTCCTAAAGCAATTCAGATGAAGACATCAGTATGAGCATTCGACAGGTGTGATGGGAGGGAGGGCCAGAAATGGTTTTGTACTACAGGAGATCTATTTGCTGTCCAAGAAAACCACAACGCTACTACTACCATTTACTGGAATTTTAGCCTTAAAACTGTATACTATCTCTACATACACTAAGGTGCTGAGACTAAGATGTGTTTTTCACATGCCTCCTTGCAGGGGAACTCAAGGAGGCCATTTACTATTTTTTAATAATAAAACAATAAGCGAAACCTGAGGATTAAGGCCTTGGTCAGGGATGCCCTTTTCTCCTTCTTTCTCAGGAGATTCACTCAGGTCTTCTGTTGGCTCCTCTGCTTCTTCCTCCATATTTGCATCAGGATGCCCTGCGCTTTCCTCATCCTTTGTTTCTTCTTCCTCCATTTTATCTTCTCCTTCAGCTTTATCTTCAGAGGACTCTTTCTCAGCTTGCTCAGGATCCCGACCATCCTCTCCCGTCTCTTCAGAATCCTTAATTTCTTTTTCGTCTACATCCATCGTCTTCTCCTCAATCTCAAAAGGATTTTCTCCTAAAGCAACGCAAAAGACACACCTTTCAGAAGGCAGGCAGAATTCAGTTTTTTCTCCTACCGACTGCTGGCAGGTAGGAACAGAGAGGAAGATTTACTAAGATTCCTAGATAATCCTTAAAAAAGAAAAGGTAAGGTACATTTAACTTGAACCTTTCCCTTGGTACAAGCATAGATTGTCAATATGTCAATGTACTGCAGTAATGGAAGTGCTGATATTATGTATTTCCAATGCCCAACTCTCTATATGGTATCAATCATGCAAACAATACACTACTTATTTGAAATAGGTGAAAGATTTGTTATATACACATATCAACGTTTGTGGTTCTGAACACCCTAAAATATGAAGAATGCATACAAACACACAGGCAAATGGCAGATATGCCCCATGAAACCAGAATTAGCTCCTTGGTCTATGCCCCTGATGTGCATCTTACCACACTGTACAGTGTTTTAGTCCTGCAAATACAGGCGTGAGATTGACCTAGGGGCCACTAAACAATATCATAAGAATCTCTCTTTCAAACTGTGTGCCCCTGATTGGAATAGGAGAGGATCAGAAGATGACAGATACTTGAGACTAGAGAGCTATGGAAACCACAACTGATATAAATGGCCCAGGCACCCCAGAAGGTGGGACAAAACTGGTAAGATTCTTCCTAAGTTTCGAAGACAATCATAGCCTACTCCAAACCTGTGTGGAAAAGGCAACAGCCTCCCTACCACATGGAACTGGCTGAATTCCTTCCTCAATGCAAACACAATCAGATGCAGCAATTAATTCACAAACTTCCAATGGTTATAAGCACAAATGATCAAAATTATGACATCAATCCTTATTTCCCCCAAACAACAGGGACGACCCTTGTCTGGAATCAGATTAAGGCTCTGTACCTCCACCCAGTCCCCAATTATAGCTAGACACTCAAGAGGCACCACAACTACGTAGTATTTTCTTTTCTTTATATCTGCTGATAAAGGAACACCTTGTGAGCCATACCTTCTTCTTCTTCCTTGTCCTCATCATCTTTCTCTCCGTTCTCTAGGTTCAGGTCCTGAGGAAGATCCAATGCTTCAGCTTCAGGCTGTTTCTCTTGATTTCCATGATAAGGGTCTACCTCGTTCTCATCATATTCACGCTGTTAAACAGAAAGAAGTGACACATCATACAAGGAATGGAGGCAGGAAGTGGGGGGGGGGGAGGGCAGGAGGGGAACCTGTTGAGAGGCATAGTAAAGTAACTCTTGAAGTTATCTTTAGATGAACCCCCAACAGAAAGGATGCCAAACTTCATTAAAGAGGCCTAGTTTCCTGGAATAATATTTATTTATACCCCGCCCTCCCCAGCCAAAACAGGGCTCAGAGTGGCTAACATCAAATGTATAACACATTAACATCAAATCAGGCAATCAATTAAAATACATCCTAAAATCAGATCAGGATCAAAATGAATCCAATCAGGTGGCAACTCACAGATTAGGGTTGGGGACCTTAAATATGCACCAGTTAATTAATTAATTATTATTATTAATAATTTATTATTTATACCCTGCCCATCTGGCTGGGTTTCCCCAGCCACTCTGAGCGGCTTCCAACAAAAGATTAAAAATACATTAAAACATCAGTCATTAAAAACTTCCCTAAACAGGGTTGCCTTCAGATGTCTTCTAAATATCAGATAGTAGTTGTTGTTTTTTTTACATCTGAATGGAGGTTGTTCTGCAGGGCGGGCGCCACTACTGAGAAGGCCCTCTGCCTGGTTCCCTGTACCTTCGCTTCTTGGGAGTGAGGGAACCGCCAGCAGGCCCTCGGCACCAGATCTCAGTGACTGGGTTGAACAATGGGGGTGGAGACACTCCTTCAGGTATACTGGGCCAAGGCCATTTGGTGCTTTAAAAGAATGAAAGCTGTCCTCCATATTTACAGCGATATTTACCGTAGAAAGAAAACTCCCATCAGCCCCAACCAGAAAGGACTGGAGTGGTAGTTAAAACAATGTCCACTTCTACCTACAGTTAGTAGTTTCAGAGAATAGTATCGGAGGATTGCTTGCTGGCCCCCAGGCAGCTATGCTGTTTGGTCCCACATGGCACCACCTTGTTCCCTGCTCTGTTTTAACATCCATATGAAGTGGCTGAGTGTGGTCATTAGGAGCTTTGGAATGAAGTGCCATCAGTATGTTGATGCACAAACACAAAGGAGAGGGCCCCAAAATACACAAAAACCACAAGGACAATGGGACCGTGAACTATTTAAGAAGGAGCAGGTGTTATTCTTGGAAACAGCAATACATAAAAACACTTTGGAAACACATGTTGCTCAAGGTAAGTTGAAATAAATGGTAGTTATATAAATGTAGCTTTCTGCAGCAAACTTGCTCTCATTACCTCATCTATTTGCTCATGGACTTTCTCTTTGGTTTCACCACCATCTGGTTGATTCTCTTCTTCTTCGTCTTTGGGAGATTTCTTATCATTTTTGTTGTCAACATCCATGTTGTCATCTTTTGCCACAAGTTCTGAATCGCCCTAAGTTGTTCAAGGAAAATAGCCATGGAACCATTTCATTGTACATCCTGATAACATTGGTGTATATACAGTTCTGTTGGCTCTGTTACAGTCAAGCCACAGGGAACATTCGACACGTTTTGAGACAAATGGCTACTTTATCAAAACACTCTACTTATTACATTAAAGGCAGCGGCACACTAACAGCTTTTTGTGTGTGTAAGCCCAGGGCATTGCCCACAGCAAATGTGCAAAGGGTGGATGATAGACACATGACTGTGTGCATTTGCCTAGAAGCTTAACCAGAGCAGGATTCTCAGGCAGGTGCATGCAGTTGTTTAAACTACCTGCATAACGTTATGCGTGTATAACCTTGTGCATTTTTTCTAAGTCAGGGATAGTCAACGTGGGGCCCTCCAGATGTAGCTGGGCTGCAACTTCCATCATTCCTGACCATTGGCTACGTTGGTTGGGGCTGATGGGAGTTCAGAGTTCAATGACATCTGAAGGGCAACATCCTAGCTACCAGTCTACTTGAGGAAACATGGTTGCACATTTTGGATCCCAAAATATATTAGACAACAGTTGTTTTACAGGAATTGTGTATTATGAAGATTGAGTAGGCGTTTTATCTGTTCCTTGTCACTCTATGGATGGATATCCAATTAAAAAAACAGCAACCCCTAAGGTCGCTATTTCCTTTCATAGGAAAGCAGATGCCTAAAACTAGGGATGTAACATAAAAGGCTCTGGATTTGGTAGCCCCTGTTGATATTTACACCTTGAGGAGTGGACGATTTTGAAGCACTGCCTCCTCAGCCACTCTTTGTGGGTGGCAAGTTCCATACGGAGAGAGGCATCTTCAAAAAAAGGTAGATAGCAGGCTAGCTTACTCCTTGCTGATTTTATGAAATCCAAGCCAGGCTTCTCAATAATCCCATTCTTAAAAGGGAGTCTCACAAAAAATTATAATAATAATTTATTATTTATACCCCGCCCATCTGGCTGGGCCTCCCCAGCCACTCTGGGCGGCTTCCATAGAAACCAAAAATACAGTAAAATCACACGTTAAAAACTTCCCTGAACAGGGCTGCCTTAAGATGTCTTCTGAATGTCAGGTAGTTGTTTATCGCTTTGACATCTGCTGGAAGGGCGTTCCACAGGGTGGGTGCCACTACCGAGAAGGCCCTCTGCCTGGTTCCCTGTAGCTTTGCTTCTCGCAATGAGGGAACCGCCAGAAGGCCCTCGGCACTGGACCTCAGCGTCCGGGCAGAATGATGGGGGTAGAGAACTCAGTGCATAAATTGAAACACTAATCTCTGTATTGTATTTCATATACTGTACCATGCAATTAAAAAGTTGTACAATACTTCCGCCTTGGACCACATTTTTATTTACGTTTTTACCTCATCCATTCCCGGTCCCGTTTCTGTTATATTATCATCCTCATTATCACTCTCATCATCTTCCTCATCATCGTTGTCATCTCCCCAAAGCCTCTCATCCAATTTGTCAGCTTCAGCCTCTCCGAGATTTCCCATCTGTTTGTCTAACTCTTCGTCAGATTTGTCGTCTTCTTCTGTATAAGGCAACACAGCTCGTTTTGCATCATCCTCTTTATAAGGTACCAGAACTCAGTGCATAAGGGACACACGGCCTTTCACAAACTTCCAAGATGAACCCCATAAGTATAGTGACATCACAGATTAGCAATGCACACGTTCTGCTGGCAGGGACTAGACTAGGGTGACAGCCTAAAACCATTCAGCTGCTCTGCATCAAACAGAGGACACCTACATGAGTACAGTAAGCTTGCAACTTATGTGCATTTATGTGCTCACATTCAGCTTCGTTCACCTGGCAATAATTATTATTTTTAAGTAAAAAGTGGGCGGAAAGGGGGTGGGTATCCAGGAAAAGAGACTCTGACAATCCCACCTGCCATTGAACCCAATGTGTTTTGACTATTTGTGATTTTGGTTTTAGATGCATTCCCCAGAATGTAACCCCTGAGTAAGTTGAGGGCTTACTGTACTATATCACAACTTTTTGGTAAGATTCCCCCATTGCTCACCCAATTGTTCTATCCCACTTAGAATAACACGCTACACACAGACATGATATAGCTGGACTTCTGCGGCATTTAGAAATGTTACAATTAAGGGTTTTCCTAATTTATAAGTTATAGATGCTTCCCGCTCCAATTACAGTCATTAATCTGGAAGAGCTCCTAACCACACAAGGATTAATTTAATAAGAGAGCAGCAGCATTACCATTTTCACAAATACTGAACTCTGCCAGATTTTGCCACAGAAGGACCTCAAGCTGCTGGAATCACACTTAATGTTAATTCTGTGCAAGTACTTCCATTGCATGTCCATGTTTGCACAAAAAGCCCACGAAGAAAATGTTTAGCGTTCCCACCTGTACTGGCATATAACAGGACAGGCAAATCTACAATTGCCAAAGTACAAGCCACATACCTTGGTTTTCTTGCTCCCCGTCGTAGGTTTTTCCTTCGAAATCATCTGACATTTCAATTGCATTGTCTTCTCCTTCAATACCTGGTTTGGATTCTGGGTCTTCATCCTCCTTTTCTTGACCCTTCTGGTAAGTATCTTCTACCTGGGATATTTAACCAAAGATTATTCCAGCTTTTAATGAATCATTAGCTTCATCCCCACCATTATCTCAGCAATGCAGTTTTATTACTGAATAAAATCTAACTGCTCAACCCCAGCAGGACAGAACTGCTTTAAGAATACAAAGCATTTTTCTTCTTTAGGAGTAAGAAGCAGATGGCTTGGGGGGGTGGGGAATGAAAGTTACTATGAAACCTATTAAACTATATGAAAGTAACAGCAGAGTCCAACCCCCAAGGTCTGTTGGGATGAGAAATTCTGAATTCAGAGGAACTTGGGGCTTTCTTGCCTGACTTTCAGCTAAACTGTAACGATGTCAGTGCAATTCCCTCACCCCTACTCAGCCAGACAATCTTAAACCAGCCTAAGTCCTGAAAAGGGGCATTCCAGGGGAGTGGTGGGAAAGGACAAGGAGAGACTTATAGCTATTCCAAAGTCTGTTCAGCTAGGTCATGTGACCTAGGGCCTAATCCTCAAAACTCAAGCCCATAATTGCCTGCCAACACAGCCAACAGTAGCCCCTCCCAGCCACTCCTAAACAGGGTGTGGAATGGGGTTACTTGCACTGGTGAAATTTACATTGGCTTGCTATAGTTAAGAATGTGCTTTAACTTATTTATGAACAGATACACTACAATCAAGGCTTGAATCATGGCTACTCTGGAGCCGCTGCCTCAAATCCCACTTGGCACGTACCTGCTCTTCACTTTCTATCTTGTCACTCACATCCTTTTTGCCTTCCCCTTCTCCAATGCCACCTCCTTCGTAATCATGGAATTCTGTTCCTCCTTCTGCTCCAGCATCTTCCATTAGCTCTTTTGGTAAACAAAACCCCTAATAATAATAATAGCAGTAGTAGTAGTAGTAAGTTGAAACATTTTAGACAGATTTTAGCACTCATCAAAACAATTAAGCTTCCAAAGGACAGATTATACACAGACTTGTATCTATCTATCTATATACATGCACACAAATAAAGTACTATGGAGCCAAAGATAAAGAGTTCATTCAACACACTGGCAAACATCTTGCTTTTGCTGTGGCTTTCTTTAAACAAGCTTTATTCACAACTCCAGATATCTCAGAATTCTATCCCCTTTCCCCAATCCACTGAGAGGGTAAACTAGAATTTCTTACCTTCCGGGCCAGTTCTGTAAATATGTTAGCTAGGACACAGAGCAATTTCCCAGTGCTCCTATGTGTAGCCAAGGTAACAGTGAGGTAGAAGAGGATGATATTGGAATATTTGTAAAGTATTGGCATTAGACGCACCAATAAGTGGCAGGATTGATTGAAAAGCTGTGGACACAAAATAAATCCAATGTTCATTAAAAATATAGGGGCTTCCCTGCCCCCACCAAGACAAAACAAGTAGTTTCTAAGTGACCTTACAATTTCTCTCTGCTATTCTGCCTTTTACAGAAAGTCTAGAAATTCACATTCAAAGCCTCCTCCAGCTGGATTTTACCTTGCACTTGTATTCGGTGTAATCCTCGCCATAGGATTTTAGTCGCTCCAGGAGTTCTGAAATGACCGAAATGATTTTCTGCACGTGCAGAGAATTCACATCTGCACAGATGTCTTCATCCAAGAGTTTAGTTAAATGCCCTGCCTTGAGCCTGTCAACCAAGGATTCTTCCCCTTGAGTAAGAAAAGGGAAAAGGGAAAAGACTGAAGACTCAATTCATCCTTAATCAGAAAAGGTTTGGGTAAACATTTTTACCCAATGAAAATGTTGCCTTTGTACAGTAGGCTAGTTTCTACACACACTTCCATCTTTCATCCAGGCAAGAAAACGTCCGTATCAAGTTCAAGGACATATTCAAGCCAGGCAAAAAAATTCAAGGAAAGTATGAAGCAGGGCTGGTGAGGGCCTGGGGAGAGGGTGTGTGGCTGGGAAGGGGTTGTGTTGTGGGCTAAACAGAGAGGCCTGGAGGTACGCATTTGATCCCCATGCCTAAGGTTCCCCACTCCTGCCCTAGAGCACCATGGTGTGTTGCAAGATCCAGGAGGAACCAGATGCCCAAGAGAACTGCACTGATTGCCCTTCACAGACAAGGGGCCTTGGCACTATTGCCAGTTCTCCCTACCCTCCAGCGTGGTGTAGTGGCTAGAATTCCACAAGTCTCTTGGGTGTGTGTGCATTCAGGAGGAGACGGCTATAGCAAGTCCAAATTTCACAATTTCACTGTGGCAATCATATTTAGAACATCCACCTCTGCCCCTGAAACAAAGACCTAATTTGCCAGGATATATGTTGTGTTCAGTTACACACACACACACACACACACACACACACACACAGAATATTTCTGAAAGTATAAAGAGTGCTTCAGAGAAAAGGACAAAAGTTAAGACTCACCATCCTCCTTCTGGGAGGTGTTGTCTTCTTTTACCTTTTTCCTTTCTACCAAACACTGAATTGCACCCAGGATAGCTTGGATTGCAAGCTCTACTTGTTCTGAGTAGAGTTCTACAAATCCATCATCTGACTTTTGGTTCCCTTTGGAAATACAGGAGAAATGTTAGTGGGTAAGACATCCGATTTCGAAAGCAGCAACCACTTTGATTGAGGGTTTTTGTTTTGTTTTTGCAATCAAGTGGTGCATAATAAATTTTATGAAATAAATAAATTATACGACACAAACAAATTGGAGTTTTAAGCCACAATAACAAATTCAACTTTAACAAGAAAGGCATAGTGCTTAAAAACCTGAAATAAGGATAACTATTAAGACTTTGACATGATGGTTGGGCTTCATAAAACTAGAGTCTCCCCAATGTTAAAACATGGAGAATTCCCCGCCTAATTTAAAATTTGACATACTCCATTACTCCAAGAGGTATATATGCTTTGCCTCAGTTATCTCACAGAACAAAAGTCTGACATCTGCCTTGCAAGTGGAAGACAGTGCAAATAATATTGCCTCTTAGCCTCTCACCAGCCCTTGGCCCAATCAGGGCTCAGAAATGAGACTGAATTTTCAGGCAGTGCTGCTGCTAGGATTTCCCCCAAGTCAAGTCAGGTCAAATCAATGAATCCTTAATCCCCTTGAAATGTTGCCACTGCTATACTTATTCTTGCTCATTTCATAATGCATTAACAAGACTCGGCTAAAGACATGCAGCGGCATGAAAACAAATGTCCAACTTTTAATGAGAAAACAAGCTTTGTAGCATCAGATACTAGGAACAGAGGTCCCAGGAAGTATCCAACAACAACTTGCAAGAAATAAACAAACGCCAACTCCCACCAAAGTACAGCTGCTAGGATTTTGACATGCTACATTAAACAAAACGTTGAACATTATTTTGAATGCTTCAATACTCTCTGTACACTTACATAGGACTGCCTCTTTGAACTCTGCAAGACTTGGTTCTCAGTAAGCATGCTTAGGATCCTAACAAAATCATGATCTAATTTTACTGCCCTTAGTCACAGATGCAAATATCCAAAGGAGATAACAGAATAATACTTAAATCAACTGCTTTATTGGTTGAAAGATTAAAAGGAACATGTCTTTACCATTACAGTGTGAAATTGAACTGAAGAGCTGTGTCTTCCAAATGGCAAAGTCATCCACACTTCTATTAATTTCTCCTTGGATGTACACAAGACTTCTGATTAACGCCATCCGTGTTGAAACTTGATTGGCTTCCATCTCAGGTAGGACAAAGAAAGACTCTATATCTTGCAGCTGGGTTGAAACCTTCAGCAAACATTCTATTCCTGAAGAGCACACTTCAAAGCTTTTCCTGTAAGACAAAAGCAATCACAGCTCACTTTAACGAGCCACGTTTTAGCCTGCACATTTGCTTTTGAGAAAGAGTGGGTCTGGGGTTAACACAAAACATCGCTTCTATTGGACTTACTGGTAATCAGAAAAACAAGCTAAAACTCAATTGTGATACTAAAAACATAACATCTATGGTTTTACCAGAAGGTTTGGAAGTTGTCTTACATGAATGGAAAAGGAAATTCAGCTTGCATAAGGTAGTCCTGCAGATTTCCTTCAGTTTCTTTAGCCTGTACCTCCACCCTTAAAAAATGTTCTATGATACAAAGAGGCACTACACTGTTTAAACCACACACTTTACTGGAAGTTGCAGATTTGTTATTTTTTGATTCTGTACAAGTCTTACGCAAGTTGGAGGATGGATGGCGGTTAACAGATTGAGGTTGAATCCTGACAAGACAGAAGTACTGTTTTTGGGGAAAGGAGGAGGGCAGGTGTGGAGGACTCCCTGGTCCTGAATGGGGTAACTGTGCCCCTGAAGGACCAGTGTGCAGCTGGAAGTTATTTTGGACTCACGGCTGTCCATGGAGGCACAGGTCAATTCAGTGTCCAGGGCAGCTGTTTACCAGCTCCATCTGGTACGCAGGCTGAGACCCTATCTGCCCACTGTCTCATCAGAGTGGTGCATGCTCTAGTTATCTCTCGCTTGGACTACTGCAATGTGCTCTATGTGGGGTTACCTTTGAAGGTGACCTGGAAATTACAACTAATCCAGAATGCGGCAGCCAGACTGGTGACTGGAAGAGGCTGCCGAGACCACATAACACTTGTCTTGAAAGACCTACATTGGCTCCCAGTCTGTTTCCGAGCACAATTCAAAGTGTTGGTGCTGATCTTTAAAGCCCTAAATGGCCTCGGTCCAGTATACCTGAGGGAACGTCTCCACCCCCATTGTTCTGCCTGGACACTGAGGTCCAGCGCCGAGGGCCTTCTGGCAGTTTCCTCACTGCGAGAAGCGAAGTTACAGGGAACCAGGCAGAGGGCCTTCTTGGTAGTGGCACCCACCCTGTGGAACGCCCTCCCACCTGATGTCAAAGAGAAAAACAACTACCAGACTTTTAGAAGACATCTGAAGGCAGCCCTGTTTAGGGAAGTTTTTAATGACTGATGTTTTAATGTATTTTTAATCTTTTGTTGGAAGCTGCCCAGAGTGGCTGGGGAAACCCAGCCAGATGGGCAGGGTATAAATAATAAATTATTATTATTGTATTATTATAAGTGTTACTTATTGAGCATTTCTGTTAATTCAAATTATATTAAAATACAAATGTAAAAGAAAAGGAGGTTATTGGATTGTTGCTTTTATTTTGGTTATGTATTTTGTGGTTTTATATTTTGATTTTATCCTGTGAACCACCCTGAAACCTCTGGGCATATAAATTCTAATGATGATGATGATGATGATGATGATGATAATAATAATAATAATAATAATAATAATAATAATAATAATAATAATAATAGGATAACCACTGGAACAAATACAGAAATAAGACATAAGCATTAAGATGGTAGGTGAGAAGAGTCCCTAACTGGCCTAACAGTTGTCTGGGTTTCCAAGAATTAATTTAGTCCAATAAAGTTTATTATTTGTTTAGGAATACCAGTTTATAGACACACACGTCTCTGCAAATTACTAGAATTTCTCAACTCACAGTGGCCTAGTTCATATGTAATGCTGAAGCACAGTTAATGCTTTTGATTATGTCCTCTGAAATGCAAGGGGCGTATCACCCAGTCAAGGAGTGCTAAGCTTCCTCTGTGCACTTCCTCCAAAAGTGCAGGCATAACTCTCCCCCAAGGCACTTAAGCTTAGATACAGCATATGTCTTGATATTCGGCAGTGTAGAGGACTGTTTTGTGCCTCCATGGCTGGGCCACCAACTTCAGCATCGCCAATCATTTATTTGGGATATAATGGGGGCTGACTGCAGGCCCCATTTTGAACAATGCAGTCAATAAAGTCACAGCCTTACAGATTAGGGTGCATGAAGGCTGCAGGAGTGAAACTGTTTTCTCCCCGTAGTACTTTACTTACCAGGAATGGAAGAGTGTCTCACAAGACAGTTGTCTGATTCTGTCCACATCCGATTTTACTGCCTTAACCTCCAGCAGCATTTCTTTCACGTCTGAAATCAGCTTCTGAAACAACGGGTCATGCTTTCGCATCTTGCATCCAGCGGGCAGCTGATCTGCAGCTATGGGAGTGGAATATTGTAGCTCTGGAGGGTTAAAACCAGGCATGGACTTCAGAACACAAGGGGAATTCAGTTCAGTTGCTTCAGTCTCTGCCCTGGAAGCATTCAAGGACTGGCCTTTTGGACAGCACTCCATAAACCAGGACAGCTGCTCCAGGACCACCACACACTGCATTGAAAGGTATTGCAGTCTATCGGTCCACTGTTGAACACCGTCTTGAGGAGGAAACGCCACTTCATATTCACAAGCAGGGTTTAACCGGGCATCAATCTCCTGCACGCAGCTCAGAAGGTTCCTGTAGGAAATTTACAAGGTTAAGAGATCTGCTTATAATAATACTATCGGTACACCTCAGTCAGTATATAGTGGATCACGGCAATTTCCAAACACTGCAGCTTTTACGGAAAGTTTATTTATTTATCTGGCAATGCCTCTTCCTTGTATGAACAGAGGATAGAGAATGTGCGTAGAAATGTACTGAGGGTTTACGTTTTGCACTATTATTGAAGTATACAGTCTGCCTCTCTCTTTTTTTGAGTCAGAATGCTTTCCTTTCTCAAATGAGCTAAAGAAGTACGCAGAAAACCAAAGTCCAAATACCTCAGGATAATCCACTGCTCAGTCAAGGCGGTGAGGGAGCTCCTCTGCTTGACAAGCATCTTCATAAGGTGTGCTGTGAATCCTTTGCATCGCTCAACGGTGCCCAGTCCAATTTCCTGCAGTGTAACAAGGTAGCACTTTTCACTCCTGTGTAATGGTTGCCATAATAATGTGCCCCCCCCCCGCCCCACTGCTACTAGGCAAATGCATGGAACTCTGCCTAAGCCTTGACAATGAAAGATGCATGGAATGAGCACAAACTACTGTGCAGCCCACTCTAACATTATGCTTGTTCACTCAAAACTAACTTCTGCTATATTCAAAGGTGCTTATGCCCAGGTAAATGTGCACTGGATTACAGCCTCTGGACAATTTTCAGGCAAGTAACATACCCAGAAAACCAGATTTGAAAGCCTATGCATAAAAAGATTAAAATAGCACAAACTCGCTTTGAAAACAATTTCCTATCGTAGCAACTTTAATGACAGTTTTAAGAGCTGTGGATGATCAGGACTGAATGTGCTAAATCAAGGAGGAAAGCAAGATCCCCACAACATTCCAGCTGTGGAATGGTCTCCCCAGAGAGATATGTCCAGCACCATCCCTATCAACCTTTAGGTGCCACTTGAAGTAGCCAGGTGAAGATGCTACTAAGCACCTAGGCATTTTACTCATAACTGGTGTTTATGTTGTACTCTCAAGCATCGTATTTTTATGTTGTGAACCACCCTGTGAAGGGCAGTATACAAATTTAATAGATAACGATAACAGCAGCAATTCATCTGTTAGTAGGATGTGTCCTTTTTATGCTATGAGGACTAGAGCTGTCAGTAAATGCCTAGGTAGGTGAAATGCTTGTCCTCTGATTAGCTAGTTTATATGCTACCATTTTTATTTTACATCAATGTCACCTCCACTTTCTCCAAGGTATACAGTGGTACCTCGTTTTTTGAACATAATCCGCTCCGGAAGACTTCTGGAACGTTCAAAAACTGAAAACTCATTGCCAACAGTGAGGTCTCAGGATCTTTCACTCAGCGGAAGCCGCGTGGCATATTCGACTTCCAAGACGTGTTTGAAAACCAAAGCATTTACTTCCAGGTTTACGACGTTCGAAAACCGAAATGTTGATCAACAGAGACATTCGAAAACCAAGGTATCACTGTATATGAAATTGGAAAGTGAACCTGACTCAATCCTGCAATTTAGTGACTTGCCAAGGATTTCTGAATATGTCAAGGTTTGCAACTGGGTACATTTGAAAAGAAATATGATACATAAGTGACAAGTCTAGGTAGATTTACTGGTAGTTTACCTCTATTTATCTGCTCAACAACTACAATGTAGGCAGGTATAAACAGGACTGAGAAAAAAACTATGGTGATTCGGAATAAAAAGCCAAATGTTTAGATGATGAATGATCCTGTCTTGCCTATTCAAAGCTTTTAAAAGGAGAAGATTTGAAAGAAATCTCTAGTACTGAAGCTACTGTTTACCTTTGAAGGTGCCAATAATGCTGTCTGAAGCCCACAGTGGCGTGCGAGAGACTGATAGAAGTATTTCTGGCAACCATCCCAGGACGAAGAGATCTCAGAGAGCAACCTGGAAAGCATAAGACTTTTGTTCATCCGAGACAAAAATAAATAAATAAGCAATTTCAAAGCCTTTCTACGACCACACAAACACAAAACATGCATCAGTTCGGCTTACCCATGCTTTTAGGCAGTCTTAACCGGCTTTACATTGCCTGCTTAAGGTATCAGTTTGGTAACTGATACTCCCGACGCTGTAATGCGTTTTTACTTAAGGCAATATCCGGATGTTTTTGCTCTGCTGGTTCCAGAAAATATCACGTTACACAATTTGCAAGTCGCTCCTTAAAATGAAAACCGAATGAACCAAGGGCCAAACTAGATTCACCATTTGTCACCTTTGCAGAGCTGATTTTCCTTTGCAGCTGGTGGGAGGGAGGGCTCAAAGATGGAGGGATGTATTTGTCCTCCACCCCATGGTCCTGATCAGAATCGGGATCCCCTCTATGTCTGCTGTTTGCAAGGGGAAGAAAGCAGCCACTGGCACAAATGGCGACTTTTCTCCCACTACTGACAGGAGGGAAGCCACAACTCTTAACAGGGCTAAATGGTTCAAGTCTCCCACACAACAGTTACTTTTCTATTTCTTTAGGTTTTTAGGATAACCTAATTTATTTGCATCGTTGTTGTGCAATGTTATGTGCATTGATTTTTTTGTCCTTAATAATTCTGATTATTTATAAAGGTTTCTAATAGGTGCATAACAAATATTGTTTATCTGTTATGTTGTGAGCTACTTCAGGCACAATTTCTGTGGAAGTGGCATAGCAATAAACAGACGAGGTAACGGTAATATTGGATTGAAAAACCCCAATTAGATACTTTTGGAGGTCAAAACTGTAGCTGCGGAAACAGAAAATACATACGTTGCATCCAGCTTCTGTGTGCAGTTAACCAAGGCTAATGCACTGCTCAAATTCAATGGGTGAAGGAAAAGCAGGTCCTGGGAAGTTTTTGAACGAGACCAAGCAAGTCCTTTGCGATATGACAACCCTGGGAAGATATTTAAAATACATTTAACTTTAATTTTTCTTTTTGAAATAAACAACATGGATTTTTTTTTAGTGAGTCCATTCAGTCATGCCTTTTCCTCTCCAACACCTAAGTGATGATGGCTGATACAGATGATTCTGAGAATTTAGCTTTAGTGGTTGAAAGGAGCAGAGAAAACAAGCAGCTATAACTAACCAGCAGGAATTGCTTTCAGAGCTAGTGTGGAGACCAGGATTCAATTCCCACTGGGCCACAAAGCTCACCAGGGGACATTGGGCCAGGCACCAGGGTGGGGGTGGGGGACTATGTATACCACCTTGAGCTCCTTGGGATAGAAAGGTAGGATATAAATGCAATAAATAAACAATGAAAAGGTTCTGGACCTTATCCTTTCTGTGTGCACGGCTACAAAGCTGTGCATTAGAGAATGTGTGTGTCAAGAGGAATGCAGTAAAAATTCATTCCACATTTCCAATTAGTATTCATTCTAACCCAATTGTACTACCTACCTCCCAGCTATTATCATTTGGTACACTATACATGTGCCTATGGAGATAAATCATGGGCAGTGCCAAACACATGGCACTTTGCTAATTTGAGGAGTGGGAGTGACTACTGCTTATATTTTGTTCGTTGTCTCCAAAGAGTAGTAGTTCCAGCTCCTCTTACCTGTATTAGCAAGGTTTTTAAAGAGCTCTGTTAGGGCCCTCTGCTTCTGCACGAGTAAATGTTTGGCCTCAGACTTCTGCTTTTCCTTGTCTGCAGCTGGATTTAAAGACATATGCTGCAGCTCATGGGAAGAGGAAATTATGTCACCTGTAAAAAGGAGGAGCGCAGCAGAAAGCAATCTTACAATCTATTAATTTCAGCACGTCCACTCAAACCCAGCAATTCTTAAGAAAAACCAATTACCTTTCTGTTGAATGTTACGCTGTAATAAAAGTTTTACCTGTGAAATTGTCAAGGCTCTCCACCAGATCTAAGAACGAGTTGTTCTTCACTAGAGATGTACATATCTTCTCCATCCGCTTCGTAAGTTTGGGTAAGCGGCCCTGAAGGGACTCTGGGTGAAAAATGTCTCCCTGGATATCCTCTAAGTGAGCAGCCTGCGGGGGAAATGTTCACAACAGGCAAAAGTCCAGGTGATTGAAATCCTTGTGCTTCTGGTAAGACCTACGGGCCCTATCAGTACCAACTAGCCTAGAGAGTGAAGAATGGGGCTTCAAACCTAATGGAGGGTAGCCATTGGGCCCTTTGGTCAGCTTCCCAAGGCGTCTGGCTGACGAAGGAAATGCTGGCTTACACATACCTGTGGTCTTGGCCTATAATAACAGCCATATTACTGGGTCACTGGGTACTTACTGTGAGATGACAGAAGTCAGCCACAGAGGGTTATGTCGCATCCTACTAGCCTAGACAGGAAAATTCTATTGCAAACTTGAATGCAACCACACCCCCTTCCAGGAGCTTCTCCAGTTTCCGTTTCACAGAGAAGCTTGAAAGGATGTCCCTGGAAGCCTTGGAGTCCTAACTGATAAGTAAAAAAATAAAAAAATAGCAACCAGGACTTTTGTCACCTTTCCAGTTATACCAGATAACAGACAGATGAATAAGGCAGAGAGAGGCAACGCAGCCATCAGCAGCCTAAGAATGCATGCAGGGCGTGGTCCTCTCACTCATCAGAAAAAGATCCTTCTCAGAAAGTATCCAATGACCAGAGAAGAAAGCAGTCTGCAGGACCCTCTGTAAGAAGGCTGCCTCTATTTTGTAATCTTGGGCTGCCCTGAAGAGAGCGAGAAAAAAGAAGTGCGAGTTCGAAGGTAGGGGGAAAGTCAAAGCACAGGATGGAGGAGAAAGGGCTTCCGCTAGTCTCGATAAGCAAAATAAACTTGAAAAAGTTAGGGGAGGATACAGCCTACCGATTTGCAAAAGAGTTTTCCTGTCTAGCCTATTAGGGTGTGATGTAACCCCTCTGGGATTGGCTCCTGTGTCCATCAGGGAAAAACACACACTTGGTCACCTCTCAATGAAACACCAGGATGGCACTGAGAACAAAGTTTATGTTCCTGTTTCACTGTTATCATTTCAAACATTTTGTCATATCACGGTTACAACTAAGAGTGTTCCAATATGCAGCAAGGGAATCCAGCACTCAGGTTAAGAATGCCTACCATTCTATCTGAACACAAATGAGAACTCCAGATACCTGAGCAGAATGGGACCTAGCAGTCAGTTTCTTTCTTAATATGTTGTTCAGGCTCTGAATTTTAGTTTCTTGGTTGCCCAATGTCTCTGCTTCCTGCAAAGAAGCAAGTTGCTCTTCTTTTGCTGTTTCCACCAAGGCAGAACGGCAGGGTTCATTGAGAGCAGCTTCAAATTTCTTCATAAACTTGAAGAGCGTCCTAAAACCCAGGAAAAGACAGGGATGAAAACAAGGACCATCAATTTGGGTGAGCGCTCAAGCTCCACGACAACATGGTTAAAGGGGACTTAAGAAGTTTAAAATCCACTTTGAGCATATTAAGGTATCCAATGCAGTTATGGCAAAGCAGTATATCCTCAGTCACCACTATGCTATGGGAGTGTCAAAAGAAGAGGATCCGGATACCAATATTGCATGTTAGACACATGCAGGACAGTAAGACAGATACTTTAACCCAAGCAAAATTTAACACTATACTGGTAGCCAAGATTTATACTGTCAATGACTGGCTCTGCAATCTCATAGTGAACAGAATCTTGGGACAATGACTCAGGTGTATAATTCCGTTCTCCCACTATTGACTTATTTGCATTTACCCTCCCCTTAACCATTCTCAGAGGGGTTTAAGGAAAAAAGTAAGAGGAGAGGAAAGAGGGGAGCAGTCCCCAGAGGACATGTTTCAAGCCCCCTGTCTCTGGGCCGATAACTGATATAATCATCCTGATGCCCAAAATCTCATCAAAATTTCGTACTTACCTATGTGTCTTCTCCACAGACTGTTTTATAGCCCAAAAGCTGACATCATTCCACTTAGAGATTTTTACAAATTCCTGAAAAATATTCAATTCGATGAACTATGATGTTTATTTTAAACAGAATGAAGAATTGCTGAGAGGACATGTGCTTCTGGTTTGAAGAGATGTACTTAAAAAGCAAGGTAGGACCTAGCTATTTATTTGAACTAGCTTTACTTCCAACAACCAGAGAATACTATTACACCAAGAAATCTTATTCTCACCTTCAATTCTTTTTCTATCGGATGCCGAAGTTCAGTCAGCCTGGCTTGGACGCATTCTGAAAACTGCTTATAATAATTGTAGAGATTCCATAATACATTGCACAGCATGTCTGAAAAAGAGAGAACGGGTTTCATACAAAAATGCATCTTCATCCGCACCTCAGGATTTAGGGATCTTAAAGGACATAGTAGTTCTGACTGAAACAGCATCTCTCTTTTATTAAATTTGTAAAAGTTTAAAGAGGTTGTTTATTTTTTTAATTCTACTGTATTGCTGCCTTGTTGTTTGCTTCCCTGGGTTCCTTTAGGAGGAAGGTCAGGGTAGAAAATTAATAATGAAAATCTGTTCAACGCCCCTTCCAATCAAGAGATTCCTTCAGGCAATTTTGCAAGGGGAAGACAAGCAAAGAGGTGTGGAAAAAGTTTTAATCTTCCCTTCAGTGCTTTGCATAGAATAATCTACTTTGTCTTTTGGCAAACTACAGGGGAGAACTGGGTTGAATACACCATACTGCAATTTTGCCAGTATCTTTTGGAGAAAACTTTCAATGTAAAGTAATAATAACTGGAAAATTTAGCTGAGTTCTATTAAATGTTAGGAATGATAAATCAACTGTGTGCAATAAAGAAAAGAAACATAAGCTCAAAGGTAGGCAGAAGGCAGTTCTGGATCTGCTGGTAGATCTCCACTGGCTGGAGACAGAAACCCTTGGCAAACTGCAACAGCAACAAAAGCAAGCTCTCCTGCTCCCAAAGTAGGCAGCTGAGATCAAGGAAAGCTGAGCACATGCTCAGAGCCACTCTGCTATCATTAATTCTGTGTGTGCATGCATTCACCACCCAGCGCTACCTGGTGGAGCTAAAGTACACCCCACAAGTCTGCGTCTGGCTTGGGCCCATTTCACAGCAGCCACCTACCATTTCCTTCCACCTGTGGCATCAGCAAGACATGGCAGTGGAATTCCAGCAGCATCTGAAGCCGTGTGTCAAACTCCCCCAATGTTGACCCTTCTATGAAAGCCTGCAGTGTGCCGAGCAGTGCTTTTAAATTCACATCTATCCGTTTCATGAAGTTGGGATTGTAAGGAAGAAAGGGGTGGGAGGGGAAGGGAAAGATGGCATGTAAATTCATTTTTGACATTAAATGCAATGAAGATGTGGCAGCAAACAACATCCATTATGGCCCTTTCAGAAGGAACTAACACTGACACAGACAGAGGACAGGCTCTGCCTCCCTAAAAATAAGTCTTAGTGCACAATGCAATGCAGGCTGCCTTTTACCTACAGTTAAGGAACTGTAATCCAGATGCAGGAATAATTGCTCCCTCCTCCAAGCCCTCCCGTCTCTGCAGGAAACTTCCCT
This sequence comes from Podarcis cretensis, assembly GCF_951804945.1. NCBI lineage: Eukaryota > Metazoa > Chordata > Lepidosauria > Squamata > Lacertidae > Podarcis > Podarcis cretensis. The sequence continues at coordinate 81,740,280 of NC_137172.1, read as the reverse complement.
CTCCTGTCTTAACAGTGGTTAAAGGGAACCAGTTCAATAAGAGGAGAAAAGACAACACCATAAACACATCATATTACTCATCTAATTCTATAATATCTTTACTAACAGTTCACTTCATATAGAGGGAAAAGGTTGTATAGAGTCCACCAGACAGACAATAAAGGCGTACGTCCCACTCAGATGTGATCTTGCATACTTCATAAAAGATGGGTTTTTGGCACTGATAACAGGTGCTTAGTCTATACTGGGTTGTTTTCAACTAGAGTTGCCCACTTGGGATGTCAATCTGGTTTAAAACAAGCCAAGATTTGTGTGCCCTGTTTACAGAGCCATGGTTTCTGAAGTCAGCAGTGTTGTGGGCTAATGTAGTTTTTCACAGTTCTTGTGAACAGCAATACACAGTTGGATTGCTCAACCATTTAATAATATAGGCAGTTACAAGTTTTGCCTGTTAAGTGGCTTGAGAATCAAGATGGAAGAATACTTGATTTCTCCAGTATGCTACATATTGAAAGAAGCTTTAAACTTGGCTATTGGGCATGTAAAAGAGAATTGCGAATGCTGATATAGATCATATACCATTTGTATTTTTCTCAGTTTATAGAAATGTGTATCCTTGAGTGTATGCACTTCTATTAACAGCATGCATTTCTTTTACCACTCTTTTATCAATAGTTACCTTCAGTTTTCTTCTGTGTCTGTTCTTGCCTATATTTCTCAATCATCTGATAGACTGAAAACCAGTGTTTCATTGACTTTTCTGTGTGATGTTTCCTTGTGTTATCCAGACTAACAGACCAACAGCTAACAATGCAAGTAGAAAAAGAAAGACCTACTAATGAACATTAAATCTCAGAGCCCTATCACCACCCACCCATGCTTGCTTTTAAATCAATGGTTTCTTAGAAAGCAGCCCAATTTTTACGACAACTATTTTTACAGTACAGGTAAGGCTGTTATTTTTGCACTAACATCAGTTCTGAAATATGAAAACTTAAAAACATCTGCATTAGTAAATAATCATATTTTTAAAGACGTGTATGTAGCACATTTATTTTGCATAAGCTGCTAGGTTATCTATATTTGAAAGAACAGGGATTCTTCTTTGGCTAAGGATTGAAGAAAAATACAAAAAAACCAAACGCCACAGGGATCTAGAAGGTAGGAAATAGAAGACATGCTGGAATGGAGTAGGAAGCTGTGTAGAGGAATGAAACTCCACATCTCTCTCTCTCTGCTGGGAACCCCTGACAAAAATCCCTTCAACTTTCTGAGCTAGCTCCAGATGCTGTGAGCAAACCCCTGATCTGGTCCGCCCCCCCCCCCCCGGTCATTTACACTTGAAAATACTCAGCACAAAGGGAACTGACAGTACGTACTTCAGTTCCAGTTTACGCCACTGGATGATCAGCTGAGTGACCAAATCCAGATGTTTCCTAAGAGAGACAGCTCGACTAGCATTCTCCTCCCAATCCTAGAAAAGGAAAAGATGCCTTTCAGACAAAAACTGAAATTATACATTTCAACGTTGATAAAAAGTTGATTTGCTTGCCCATTATCTACACCTTTAAATTTAAACATGCAATCACCTTCATTCAACAAACAATTTTCCTTTATTAGTAAATTTGGTGTTTCCTATGCTACTAAAAATCAGGTGTATTACAGAAGTTTGTTAATTTCTTCTCACCTTTTTTGGATACACACAAACAACCACTTGCCCCCTATTTTCTTACCTGGGACTTGGCCAGCAGAATTTCCAAGCCATTCAGGAACTTCGAAAGGGGACTGGAGAGTGGAAAACTACGGATTCTGTCCAGTACAACCAAAAGCTGCAAAATGAAAGACAATCAGTGCTTCTGGCAGTTGCTTTCTAAAGCTTAATACTAATCAACAAGACAAAGGAACAGAACTTTTAACTTCATATTGCATTGCAAGATCTCATCTCTTCTGCTAATAGCAGATAAAACGTTCATCTGTCACATATAGCTGAACATACTAACAAATTTAGGGGATTAGCAGTATGCTTGTCTCTGTGGAAGGTGCTATCCATACAAAGCCTTAACATGTAAGGAATCCTAGGTCAAAGCAAATATAAATTGAACTCTGGTTATTTAAGCTACTGCTTCAGTTCCTGAAAGTCTAGACTCTTACCTGGACAAGCGCAGGGTGGTCTGGCCATTCTTGCAATAGTGCCTTCACCTCTTTTGTGAAGTTTTCAAGAACATGTTGACACTGTTGCACTTGCTGAATATTAGGATGGTGATAAAAGTCATATGGCCCTTCGTTTTGCAGGACTAGTTCTGAATCCCCCTGTTCAAAAAGTGTATTGTGCAGTATCGTGCTAGCTAGAAGTTGGCTGCCATGGAGATTATCGTTCATTTCAGAACCTATGATTTGGCCGTCCAGGGGGCAAGAAGAGAGAAGAAGTCATTGAGACAATAAAGCTTTCCGTATCTTTTTAAACAGCACATTGATTAAAACAGTAAAGGATAAGCTCAGAGACAAATGTGTTGTGTCTTAGAGCAATTGTTTTGCACAGCCCATCACTATATATAGTGAAAGCTCACTCCAAAAGCCTCTGTGAGTATCTACTTCTTAGGCACTTAAGACCAGAATGTTTAATTCTAGGAAGAATAACCTAGAATGCCTTTCTACCAATACCCTCTGCATAGCAAATCAACAAGATCACAGGGACAGTTTCAATAAATGACCACCCACACCCTAGAGGCTGTCCAAGTCAACAAGATCACAGGGACAGTTTCAATAAATGACCACCCACACCCTAGAGGCTGTCCAAATTCAATTATACAAGGCTTTGTTTTGCTTTATTACTATGTTTTTAATGCCATTTAGATTCTTGAATAACAAGCAGAACCAAACACGCTACTTTCCCTCGGTGGAAACGCATCATGCTATTTGAAAGTTGGAGATTCCATTTACCCATCGCAATAAAATCTCCCCTACCCAATTGCTTTCAGTAGTATTCAACACATACAACTAACTCTAACCCAAACTGAATTATGCTCATTATTTAAGCAGGGAAATGAGAGACCACTCATTTAAGCCACGTTGGCTTTTTAAGGCTCAAGCTAAGTATATCAATCGTGAGAGGGAAAACGGGTTTCTGAATACAAATAACAAAAAAGTCGTGAAGTGGTAGGTGCAACTGCAATGGGACTGTTTTAGAGAACGTAGCTCCTCAGATGTAGCCAAGGCTAAACATTTCAGTTTATTGTGTCTACTTATTTTTTAGAGATACAGTCGTACCTCGGAAGTCAAATGGAATCTGTTCCGGAAGTCCGTTCGACTTCCAAAACATTTGAAAACTAAGGCACGGCTTCTTCCAATCGGAAGCCGCAGAAGCCCTGTTGGAAGTTCAGCTTCCGAAAGAACGTTTGAAAACCGGAACACTCACTTCTGGGTTTCGATTGTTCAGGAGCCAAAACGTTCAAGAACTAGGCTTTTCGAAAACCAAGGTACAACTGTACGTACTTCAACAACCATTAGCAGTAGACACACAGGATTTTTAAATCACAGCTGCGGTCTTTGAATGATGGTTCCATGGAAGCTTATCTGGGGTTCCTTAACAAGAAAACATCTTGCCCATTATTAATGGCCTCGCCCTGCCATGTTCAGATGGGTATGCTGCAGGGAGCACTTTAGCTTATGTAAGAGACAGGAAGGTGCCACACACACTTGTGCAACATATTGGAGGGGGGATTCTATGGCTCCCTCAAAAGGATGGGGACTCTCTGGCCACTGAAGCACAGCATACTTGAAAGCACAAACGAAAAATCCTTACCGATCAAAGGATAGAAGTGAGCTACCAGTGAAGCACCAGTCTGGTAACAGGAAAGGAATGTATTCAAATGATGCTTCGCCTGATGGGAGGACAGGCTTTGCTGATACCACAAGGACCGAGCAAAGTAAAGGCACAGCTGCTGATGAATTGTCATGACTGTTTTCATTGAGTGGTGAGAAAGAAGGGCTTTTTCACAAACTGCTTCCTTTTCTAAACCGTCATTCATTTCCATTTTCCCCTCAAGGCTTGCCTCTGCTGTAATATCTTCAAAATCCTGCAAATCGTATTGAAAGGTGTATTTAGTGACAACTTGCAGCACTGTATTTTAAGATCAGCAGCAAAGCTCACCAATTTCAAAGGACATGCTTGCATGGAACAAAGCAGGCTGGTAAGAACCGCAAGACTGCTTACTATGCAGCTCTTCAGAACATGGGGAACCAGTTTTATGCACCCACAGGTCATCTAGTGAGCCAGGCTTTACTAAAGATCCTGCTTCAGTGGGCATTTGAGAAGTTGCGGGAGCACAACTGGGCTCCACACACATCCAGGTAGGAAGCAAAAAAGTGGCCACCTCTCTGTGGCAATAGAGGAGCTATACTGTACGTTTTGCCATAGCACTGCAGCTGTATTATCTGCTCTGTATTCTATTAGGAACCTTCTTTATGGTGTTAGTAAAAAAAATGCTTGTACAATAATTGTTTTTTTTTATAATTATTTGCAACATAATATATTTTATTCCTTTTTCCAAGCCTCTTTGTTCTATTATCCTGACTCCTACACTAACATTTTTACTGTTTTCAAAAAAAGAAAACACAAGCAACAGCACTACAACCAAAACTGAAAGTGTTTCGTAACACAGCCTCCCCCCCCCATTTACCATTCAAAGCTCTATAAACACTTTCCCCAGATGTGCAGAGAGCTTTTTCAGTCTTTACACTGTGTATTCTCCCAACAAGAACAAATAATGTCACAATGGCTCACTGAACACAAAGCGGAAACGTGAACTTAGGATTCTGGCAGTTAGGCTATTGGACATACTGACTTCCAGTGAAATTAAAAACATTTTAAGGTTCTGCCCCTATCCCATTTCATCCAGCTCCCAGCTGCCACACTATTGATACTTCAGTATTTCTTTCTGAATATGTAAACTGCTGCACAAACACAAACAGAATAAAGTTCCGTACGTAATTTCTGATTAAAGCAGAAGTTGTTTACCTTCTCATGCAGAGGGAATTTTCTCCTGAACTCTCTCTCTTCCTCCTCCTCTTCACTGAGGCCACTCCCGTGGCTCTTGGTTCTGTATCTGTAAAGACTGTTCTTCTGTTCCTCCTCTTCCTGGGCCTGGCGCTCTTGTTCATCCCATTCATTTATAATTACCTAAGAAATAGAATGCAAAAAAAACAAAATCCATAAGAGACTTGTGCATATAAATCCCACATGTGTCACGCAGTAAACATATGGTGTTGTGAGGCCACTTGTATGTTGAAGCCTAGTCAAACAGGCGTTGTTTTCTGCTCCATTTTTGTGGCAAGAAAAAAAGCCCAGAGCTGGAGCCTGGAGGCTTGCTTTTATACTGGCTGCTCTAAAGCTGTGACCCCTCTTTCCAGTGAGCATTAGGCCAGTCACCTTTCTCTCTCCCAAGGGTGTCAAGATTTATTTTTCACAGATGGTTTTTGGCAGAAGTTTCTGCAGCCATTTTGTCTTATTACCGGGTTTTCTTGATTTTTTTGTTTTATCAGTTTTGAAACACTTTGTGCAACCAGAAAAGCATTCTATAAACAACTGAGATCCAACCTGCTGTATTTTATCAGAGATAAACAAAGCAAAACTCCACCCACACAATGGGGTTTTTTCTTGGCTCTTTCCCTCCCTATGGCTCTCAGAATAGCTGCTTGTGAAGATCAAAGGAACTTCTGGAATGCCACTGTGAGGAACCAGGGTTGCAGGAGGACAGGGAAACCAGGAGAACTTTGGAGCTGCCTTGCACAAGCAGAAGCATATTTCTACTTGTGGGAGGTATTTCTGGGCCAAAGCAAATAAAAAATAAATAAATAGAGCAACAGTTCCTAAAGTGGCCTGCTTTCATTTGCCAAATAGTTAAGTTTCCAAAGATGTCCCCCCCCCCCGGCCGGAGCAATAAGGAGAGAATGAAGGTAGAGGCTCAAAAAATGTAGCTGCTTAAATAGCACCACCATACCTGGCACAAATGCCTAAATAGCTGCAGAGATTTGTGGTCCAGTTCTCCCTTGGACAGCACGTGGCAATGGAGAAACAACAAAGCATTCACCAGCAGCTGCTCCTGGGTGAGGCATACCCTCTGCTCCCCATCAGCATCCTCAGAGGAGTATTTCAGAGACAGCCTCTTAAGGCCATGAAGGACGTCCAGAGCGTTCACAGAGCACAAGGCATCCGCATGGGAAAGGTAACAGGGGAAAGTGGCGCTGACGGAAGGAAACAACAGCAGAGAGGCAACCAGAGTGCCAAGCTTGGCTGGGCAGACAAAACTGCTGAACATCGTCCTATGGACTTCAGAAGCCACAAGCCTTAGGCCATGCTGCATCTGCAAAATGGCAGCTTGCAGTGGGACGACTGCATCAGGGAAGGCAGCATAGTCCTCTGCCAACCGTTTCCTGAACTGATGGTGCGACTGCTGCCAGGCTGCCTCTTCACTGAGGATGTTTTGCACCATCTGGAGAGACTGAGACTTATCCAAATGGAGTAACTGCAGCAGGCGGGTCACGAGATCCTGGACTTTTGAAGTCTGGGCAATGCTGCTGACGTACTGATGAACTTCCTTGTACAATGACTCATACGAAGGAGCCTGTGGTCTATAGGCTTGCTTTTGGCTGAGGCTGGCAATCTGGTCCTTCAGCTTCTGGATTCTTTGGCATAACATCCTGAGAGAGGATAAGTTGCAAAAGGTCAAAGGTCAGGGTCATCCAACGACTATTAGATGAAAGCCACCTTCAAGAGCAGAACAAATTATTTTGCTGCCATGATGAAATTAAGTGCCACCCTGACTATTTATATAGCTTCACTTTTCTTTGCCACGAGGAACTCAGGCAACTCGGTATAGGTCTAGGTACACTGGACAAAAGCAAGCTTTTTAAATTGTGTCCAGATGGATGGGGACCAAATGGCAAGAGCCACACACCTGTTCTTCCAATCCACCCACCCCTGCCTCAAATCATTCATTACCCAAACGGCAAACTGAGAGTCAAGAAAACAAGAATCCTGTAGTTAAGTGCAACTACCCAAGGCTCTGTTACAAGCAGGGATTTGAACCCACAGCCCACTGGACTATTGTGACTATTTACAATTACCCTTTCAAATTTGGGAACAGGAGGCAAACATTACAACATTCCAAAGCCACAGGGAATCTTGTAGTTACCTAATGTGAGGGTGACTGTGATGGCTGATGGCTTCATCTTCCAGATCTTTCCCTGTGCGTAACTGAGTTGACAGATTGTGCGTCTTCCATTCACATTCTAGATGGTGCAGCTGAAGGCGTCAGACAAAAAACAAAAAACCATGCAAGTTTTATTCAAGATAAAACTCTGCCACCACTCCAACTGAGTGGAAGAGGAGCTATTCTTGTGTACCGAGAATTTACAGATCCTTCTGTATGTTGTAAGTCTACAGCAAGGCTGTTAAGTCGTGAAAGGTAAATGGAAACTCAAAGTCTAGAAACAGTGGGCTGTCTCCAATGAAGTTGTCATGTTTGGGCAAGGACTTATGCTTGCATAAATGAATTTGGCCCCCTCCCCACACACCCAAACCTGTTCTTGGTATTCCCCAAACTCTCTGGAGCAGATTGGGAAGGGGTATAGGGAGAGGGAAGGGAAGTCCTCGCACAAATGGGATGATTTTGTTGGATACACCACCACCACCCCAGTTACCTCTGAATACCCATGACTAGTGACCATCATTGTCTAGGGAGCTGATCTCTAGCAATACACAGAAGGGCACAGATTCCTCACCTGTGCTCAATCTGCATATCTGTGTATATCTTTATTCATCTTGTAGGGTTTTACATGACTATGCAGAGATTCATTTTCTGTTTTGAAAAATGAGTAAGATCTTGCACCCGTCCTAGTACTTGTAGTTATGCACCATGTTATTGGGTTGTTTTGTCTCATATGACAGCAAATTTCCAATGCAATCTTACTACATTTGTTCATGTGGCGTGGTATAGTTTAGCAGTCATCTGAAGATTTGAAATGTCGGTGTAAGCCTAAAAATCCCATTAGCCACAAGGCAAGGGAACCCAAGCCCTCACCTCTTCCTCTGCGTACTTGAGCTTGTATTCTCTTTTCACCGCTGGATCATACTGGGTCTGTGGAAGCCACAGCTGGATCTGCAGGAGACCTAGGTTGACCCAGAGACTGCCTCGCCGAGCCGTTTCGGGCAAGTTCTGCAGTCCTCCTTCATGCCCAAAGAACTGCTGCAAGCAAGTCAGCCAGATGCAGACGATCTGCTCAGGCAATATTTCCCGGGCAGCTGCATCCCTGAGCACTTTGCAAATGTACTGAAACGCCGCTGGGCTCTTGGACGAAACCTTATTGCAGTTCCGGAGATATTCCTCCTGCTGTTCTGCCGGAACCAGGCCTTTAAGAACTACGAGTTGCCTATGCAACATGACACCTTGGAACCTGGAATCTGTAAACCTGAAAGAAAGAGATGTTCCAAATAAGGATGAAGAAGAGATCTGCAACTGGAAAGTCCCTAGAGCCTAATCAGGCTATTGGACAGGTATCACCTAGGCCTCTGCTGCCAACATAGAGACAAGAGAACTATCTCTACAGTAGGGTGGGGAGTCTGGCCACCCTAGCTGCTAACTAGCTGTTAACCAAGGGTACAAAGAATCTATCTCTCCTGACCCACTGGCTTTGTTTCTTAATACAATACCTAAATTCAGCCATGGAAGAAAAGGGCAAGTTGGTCCACAGAACTGTGCTGACTTCCTGAAGCTGCTGTGCTCTCTCCAGCCGCTCTCCCAGTGTGACGTTGGAGGCGGACAGGACAGGAAGGCCGGTCACATCCCACTGGCTCCACTTGCTGCTGCTAGTTAGAATTTCAGAGAGGCACTTGGAGAAAACTGCTCGACTCAAAATACCCACACCCTAAATTAATAAAGATCAAAACATATGTTTATAGCATTGATAAAAGTTTCCACATTTTATTTTATTTTTTAAAAGGGCAGGTCACAGACTTGGAAATGTCAGAACATTTTAGAGAACATGTTACCAAAAAACAACAACAACAACATTGGAACATTGGAACCCACTGAAAGTCACTGAAATTTAAGCAGTGCATCGGGATGGGTGGATGCAAGACAGGATTTCCAAACCAACATCCCACCCGTATTTAAAATATCGTGCATAAGCACTAAACTAATCTCTACCTTCAGCAATAAGATAATTCCAAAATCTGTAATTTTGCTAAATATATTTCCTAATTAAGTTTATTTAAAAGACGCTTCCCCATCTTCTAATGCAGGGTTTGTGCTATTTGTCTACCTGTCTTCTACAGTGGGAGAAAAACCTGTCACCCCACCCCCGGCATTCTGATAATCAAAATATTTGATAGGGAGGGGTGAATCTAGACTCATCTCAACTGTGTTCCTTTATCTCCTGCACTGTCTCCAATCAATGACTTTCATTGACCACTACAGAAAAATGCAAACGAAAGTGAACATACTAACAGGAACTTTGCTAATTTTGCACAAGTCGTTCAAATATGAAATGTCCAGCTGGATTTTTGGACAGGGCATCGAAAATGGGTTTAGTTTTTTGTTCAAGTTTTCAGGCTCCTTGTCAAGCTTTGTTTAAAAAGCAAATCCAAGCTCCTCTGAATTTAGCATCAGTTGTATGGAAGAATTATTCAGATTGCAGCTTGTCACAAACATCTCCTGCTTAACAGGCCGCTCAAAAGCACTTTAGGAGCATTAACGCTTTATTTTATATTAATGCTGTATTTTAAACCCGCATAAGCTATAAATAGCAGAGCCTTCCTTGGGATCAGTTCTAGTACCTAATTCACACTCCAAGCAATGGGAGTGAATACTTTCAATCCTCTGAATGAATAGTGAACCCATTCTCTATGTAACATCAAAATGGCACCATTCATTCACAAGAAGGAACTATTAGAAACTTTGTAGGAAACTCGATACCTGCAGAAGTACACTCCACCCCACCCCCCAAAAAAAAATCTCCAGAAAAAATTGTAACAGGGAAAACTGAGTGAAGACTGAGCATGCTCAGTGGGCAGAGAGGACTCACAATTAGGAGAGGAAAAAATTAAATGAGGTGACGGAATGGAGCAACCTAAAAGAAAGCATGGCTGGCTGGAATTGTGAACAAGAGCACTTGGCAGTGCATTGTTTTGTTGAAGGTCCTACACTATTCCGTAAAATAGTTTATCATATAGTAAGTTCCTGCCCTGACAGTAGAGTCTCACCATAACCCTTTAAAAAATGCAAGTTTCCTCACACAAACCTGAGCAGAACAGTCCATGAGAGATTTTGGCATCTTCTTCTCTTCCACAGACAGTGGCTGCCAGGTCAACCAGCGCTCTGGATTTGTAGTAACGACACTGCTCCAAAACGCTACTAAAGCAGCATTCACCAGTTCTGACCACATGAGAGAAATTTCTTCTGCAGAGACCTAAAAGCGCAGGACGAAAGTACAGAAGAATTAAAGAGGCTCTCAATGTTTGCCTCCGCTTTTTTAGCATTCTAATGATGTGTGCACAAGTTTTACGTTTCAGGGACCAACAGTTAAATTTATGTTGATTTGATTTTTTAATTCTTTACATAAATTACTCAAAATATGAATGACAAAAAAGAAAATAATGGTGATAATAATAAAGGTAAAAGCACCCCTAACCATTAGGTCCAGTCATGGCCGACTCTGGGGTTGCGGTGCTCATCTCGCTTTATTGACCAAGGGAGCCGGCGTACAGCTTCCGGGTCATGTGGCCAGCATGACTAAGCCGCTTCTGGCGAACCAGAGCAGTGCACGGAAACACCGTTTACCTTCCCGCTGGAGCAGTACCTATTTATCTACTTGCACTTTGACGTGCTTTTGAACTGCTAGGTTGCCAGGAGCAGGGACCGAGCAACGGAAGCTCATACCATCGTGGGGATTCAAACTGCCAACCTTCTGATCAGCAAGTCCTAGGCTCTGTGGTTTAACCCACAGCGCCACGCACGTCCCTGATGATAATAATAACAGAGATAAAAAGTACCCAGGTGTTTGACACTGATAATGAGAATGTGGAGAGCACTATAATACAGCCCCCTTTGATATCATATTACATTTTCCCTTGTTTTGTATGTTACGGGTCTCTGTCCTGGATTGGAGAATACAGTGCCATGTGAATAAAGAAAAGAAAAATGAAAAGGGAAGGAGAGTTTTCTGAACTTAACACTTGTTCTTACCTTTTGAGAGTCTAACAAGTAATAAAGGCCTTGAAGCTGTTGTGAGGTAGATGGTGTAAACTTAAGGCAGAAAGCAATAAATTGCCTTATTTCTGAACACAGGCTTGATTGTTGACTGCTACCATTCCTGAGAAATGAAAAGGCGTGGCTACTGATTGATAGTTTGTATACACACCAAGGTACAAAAATAATGAAAGGGGGAAGACGCGACACGTCAATTAGAAATTAAAGGAAAGTCTCACATTCAAAATCATCCTGGTCCTATCAGAAATGTTCAGAATGTCTCATAATCCTTTTGAGACATAAATTCTGAAATTCTCCCCCATTTAAAGTTACTTGCATTTCTGTCAGCAGAACTGAGGTTTAAAAACATCTTGAGACATTCTAGCTCAGAGTGTGCGTTCATGAATTTGCTACCTGACAGAGCCATGGCAAACCACAAGATAAAAAGACTACAAAAGCTTAAGGAAGGCAAAGGCTGGAAAATCGACCTTACATGAATCCCAGTAACCTTTTGCTCCGTCACAGAAAACTTGTTCTCACCTTTGCAAGGAAGCCTCGGCTATACAATCAGTGGTTAGCTTGTACTGCCAAAGCACAGCTAGATACTCCATTGCAGGCCACAGTTGCACCTTATTGCAGAGCTGAGTTATCAAACTAGAATCCACCTGTTTGCCTTCAGCAGGCTTTTCTTTGAGAGGCTCAAGCAGGACACCTCCTTCCCTCAGCTTTGACTGCTGGAGATTCACCAGAGCCCATAACTCATCTGAAAGAAATAAAGAATAGAAACAGCCTGCAACTAAAATCTTGTACCAAAATAAGATTTAAGGCAAAAACAAACTCACTTATCAGCACAAAATATAACAGGGGGGAAAATACAAACCTGGAAAAATGAATTTTATCTGAATTTTTATGTTCATTTGCAGGAAACACGGAAGCTTACTATATGAACATGAAAATATATATTTGAAGTAACCTGTAGTACAAACATTATGAGGTGTTCTTCGCTTCACCTGACCACAAATAAATCATTTACCTGAAATGACATCCTTCAAATTATTGGCTCTGAGAACTAGGCCTTGAGCCTGCAGCAATGCAGTCTTGATTTTCCACTCTGTGGCGGCCATTTTCAGAATACAGACCTCCTTCTGCCATTCGCCATCTCCAATAGCGGGCCTCAGCTCCTGGACATTAAGTGCTTTGGAAATTTTCCACAACTGAACAGACGCATCCACTACTCCTACATCCTGAATAAGTTGAATAAAAATAAAAATGGCAACTCCCAAATCAGTAGATTGAACACTATTTTGTTTTGTTTTACTAAAACACATGAAGACCACATATGCTGACCTCTTCTGTAAAGACTGAAGGAGTGCATATAATTTATATGCATGCATGCAGCAGTCAACCCTTTAGGCAATTGTGCCAAAGTCCAAAGCATGAGAATGCCCCACACTAAGGGTGCACACTTTGGTATGTATGCAGTACTCTGTCTAAGAGAGTGGGTACTTTTGCCTCCAGTTAGTAGAAGCAGTGCTGCAGGACAGGACAGGCAGGCTCAACGGTTTGCTTCATTTCCTAAGCCAGGCCCCATTGGTCTCACAGCTTCTGCACAAGCATGCTACTAAAAAATCTGCTGCCTGAGCATTTGTATAGCTGTGCAAGTATATTCAAAAGTGATATCCTGTACTAGGAACTGCTATCTAGGAACACAGAAAACAAGTCAGCTGATTGGTCCATCTACTGTGTGCACTGAATGGCAGTAAGCTCTCTGGGTTTTCTGGCAGGAATCTGAAGATTGATCTTGAGAACTTCTGTGCACAAGGCATGCATTCTGGGGAAACCCAACCAGATGGGTGGGCTATACATAATAAATTATGATGAGGATGATGATGACACTTAACTATGGCTCTCGCTGTAGGGTGTTTAGTAAGTCTGGTCTAGCTTTTCTTGAAAGGAGAGTATTTATATTTCTAAATCCATACACTCACTTGATCATCTTCTTAAATATCTATAAGTAGTTCTGTAACTCTGAGACATGAGTTCCTTAAATAATTCTAGATGGGTAGGGTAGCAGTGTAATACAACAGTTTTTCTAAAATGTATTACCAAAGAGAAACCTCCATAGAAGTCAACAGTACTCAGTTACATATAAATACATTGCACCTTGAATGGAAGAGGTCTTCCCCAAAACTTCTGCAGCTTCTTAACACTAGCAGAAACACCAGCAGGATTGGCTAGGCAAGCCTGGATTTGTTGTGAGGCAGACTGAATATCCTTGGGCAGCCTTAAAATAAGAGAAGGAGTAATTGTTTATACAGAAAACTGAGAAAAGGTAAGATTGGTCATCAAACCATTCATGCAGCCTGGATATACAGCAACCTATGGAACCTCATTCCCCCAGTCCAGAGCTTTGCAAACAGTGTGTCACGACACATTAGTGTGTCGGCTGCAGTGTGTAGTTGTGTCACGCAAACACACCCCGCACTCCTCCTAGGGCTGGAAAGGGGTTAATTTAACCTCAGGTTTGCTAATAAAACTGAATTATAGATGGTACATAGCCATCTTGATATGATTACCTACAGGGAACACTAAGAATACCTCTGTGCAGGGACTTTATACCTGCTAATCCCAGGATATAGAGGCAACATAATAAAACCTTAAACCTTAAAAAGCTTCCCTATAGAAGGCTGCCTTCAGATTTAATGCATTGGTGTACAAGCTAAAGACAACATACTTCTGCTGCTCGTATGTGCTCAGCAACTTAGTTGTCCTGCTGATTAAATGTTTCACAACCCAGTGCCAGTGAAGAGACAGGAGTGCCAAGCCAGAGGAATCCACAGCAACCATGTCCGATATCGTCCAAAACCTGTCACGCCACAATAAGCAGTGCAGTATCTAGAGGCAAGCCAGAAAAAAAATGAGTCTTCCATCCCATGATGCACACAGTAATACTTTTTCAGGTGGAGAACACTGTTCTTTTATCATTAGGAATTGACACACGTCTTAAATCCAAAAGGGCCTTGTTTGAGCAGAAAGACACCTTCATTCCTGAGACTTTACGTCTGAGACGGAAAAGGTGCAAGTCTAGGATAACACAAGCTGCTAGGCAAAAATTGCACCTTCCAACCTTTGGTGTCTCAGGAGGGTAACCTCTTGCACTTCACCCACTGAGCTATGAGCCTGAAGTAGACTCCCTGTGGTCATTGCTCAGAGTATCTCTTAAGGCAGCTTCCATGACCCATCCAGGCTGTGCTCCAGAAAACAGCAGCTTTCTGGAAACAGATTTCAGTAGATCAGAACAAATTACAGTAGATCAGAAAAACAGAAAGCTGGAGCATGGGAAGTAGCACTCAAGTTCTTGCAGTTTAGCTTATCCTTTGGCATGAAGATGATTAGCTTTCCATTTCTGCAATCATTCATGGATCCTTGGCTTCGTTCTGGCATGTACGTATCTTTACAGGGGCACACTATTTCCCTACAGTTCAAACTAGGCAAAACCTTTATCAGTTTTAGACGAGCTCTTATTCCTAAGTCAGAGGAATCTCTTGAATGTGACTAACCACTTTGCCCGATCCTCCAAGCAACTGGAAAAGACAGGTGGATTTCATGTCCTCTTTCCAGGTTTCCACTTTCAAACAAAATGGTATGACAAAAAGATCAGAGACCGTAACACAGGGAAAGTAAGTGGACACCTCCTAAAGTCCAAGTAATGGGTGACCCTAGATGTTTGTATGGTCTACTTACTTCATACATTTTTTCATCAGACACAGACCCTTGAGTAGACTTCACCCAGTTCAGCACGAAGGCATCCCAAAGTTCAAAAAAGCCTGCGAGGTTCACCACAATAGCATGTGGCAGTGAGCTGTGGCTGCCGGGATCTTCATTTCAATAATAAAATTAAACCAAAAGATAATGCAGAAAATTAAACCAAAAGAAAATGCAGAACTGTATCCAAGCACCGTGCTACAAAAACAACATCAATGATTCATTTAAGTAATTTTTAATGGAAATACAATAGATACCTTTATGGAACTCCAGTGACATCCTCAAAGCACTAGTTCTTGGCTTTTTGGTATTAATCAAGCTCCTTTCAACATAGCTCTTTTTTTCACGGTCCAGAAACAGTATTGCCCTGTAATCACAACACAACAAACCCACATGGATATCATTTAAGATATCTGAGAAGCAGAGCTCAGAAGGTATCTGAAATAAGTGACTCTGAGGAATAATAGCTAAGAACCATTTATAAGATTGTTTTGTTAATACACAATAAAAAGTTATAAAACAACAAGAAGCGTTTGTGTGGTGATCTGAAGAGGACAACGACCAGGCCTGACATACAACTTGCCTTCCAAAAGAAAACAGAGCCAGGGATTGATTGATTGATTGATTGATTGTTGTTTTTAGCAGTTTAAGCAGGGGGAAATCTGTGACAATTATAGACTATCAACCAACTTAAAAAGGGAAAGACATTATTATAGAACGTGGAAATGACAAACTAACTTTTCTAATCAAAATAACAGAATGAAGGTGGATACCAATTGGTCCTCCACATGTTGCTGGAACTACGACACCCATCATGCCTGGCCATCGGCCATGATGGCTGAAGCATATGGGGAGAGTTGGGAGACCAAAAACATCTGAAGGGTCACAGGGTTTCTCCATCCCGGATATAGCACATGTGTGATGAACTCACCGATTTGAAAGTGATTTCAGCAGGATAAGCAGCTGATCTGAGTGTTCTTCTGCTTCAAAATCCACTGAATTGCTAATGATATCCAAACACTGCATGTTCCATCTGGGATCCATAGGAATCACATGCTCATCTGTTTTGATAGATGAACAACAAGGAAAACTCACATTTGTTTTCATTACAGTGGTAACTCAGGTTACATATGCTTCAGGTTACAGACTCCGCTAGTGCTTCAGGTTAAGAACTTTGCTTCAGGATGAGAACAGAAATTGTGCTCTGGTGGTGCGGCAGCAACAGGAGGCCCCATTAGCTAAAGTGGTGCTTCAGGTTAAGAACAGTTTCAGGTTAAGAACGGACCTCTGGAATGAATTAAGTACTTTACCTGAGGTACCACTGTATAAACATTTTCCAACTCCCTCAATCCAAGAAACAAAGCGAGCAATATGCATCAGCATGAACAGGTTGCAAGACATGTTACACATGTTCACTGCGTAAAGGAGATGAGATTGTTTAAATGGGAACAAACGTGGGGTAGGTTCCAATATGCAATTTATTGCATCTTATTTTACGTGGAGTAGCATTTTCTAAGCCCAATGAAAGGTGTGTTTTTTAAAAAACAAAACACAGCCCACTCAGTTCTGTTGCAAGCTACGTTTCACTCCCCATAACCTCATCAATATCGCAAATCAATCTTCACTGTATCAAAAACGCAGGAAGAGAATACACACTCGCAGCCAAGAGAGAAATAAGACATCTTACCGGTCATATTTGGTTGCAGCAACTTTATTACATTACTGATCGCACCTGAGAGGGGACTGAAGTAAAAATTATTCAGGGATGCTGCACCGGCTTCTAGCTGAGTATAAACTGAATCTGTAGAAACAAGACGACCTGTGAATTCATGCCTTTCTAAGCTTATTATTTTTATTTATAGGCTGGTAAGAATTCTTACTCGCCCTTCATCGTCAGGGCAGGTTGCAGCAGTATACTGCACAATGATGAAAACAGACAGAGCCATGACAATTATAAAACGAGTGAAGCGAAACAGAACAGTGTAATTTCAATTAAACGTGCTGGGTCCCACGAATCAAAACACATGGACTGCCAAAGGATTCCACTGCGATCCAATCCCAAAGCGCCTTCCACCCCATGCATAAGGACCAAAATCTCCTGTGCATATATTGGGGGGGGGGGCTACTTCCTATTAGCTGCAGCTCCTTACACATCAGGTGACGCGCTGAAAGTCCAGCAACCTGAATGAGTGGGGTATTCATGGGGCAGCTGTGAGAAGAAAGCCAACCCGTGCGGAGAATGCAGTCAATTAATCAAGATAAAGCTGAATTGGTATCAACATATGAAATCAGTTGTGAGCTAGAGAAACCCAGCCAGATGGGTATGGTTATTATTATCAGAGGCCAAGAAGCAGCTGCAGGCCACAGAGCCAAGAAATTCCAGTTTTGGGGTTGAGAGTCTAATTTTTTTTTTTTTTTTTTTTGGCCATGAGACACTATTTCCTTTCACTCACTTATTGCACACACTATTCTGGTGATGCTGTGCTTTTGACTTCCTCCATCTCTCTACATTTACTTACAAAACTCAAGCATAGGATCGTGCTACATGATTCTCTTCCACCACCAGAAACATTCAGATTAGTCTTGCTTAAGCAGCAAGAGTCAACACTTACCAGGCACTTGTGGCAAATTCTTTTTTAACTGATTAAGCCACCCAACTCTCAACGTCCAGTCTTGATTCGTTGCTTTCTCTATGAATAACTTAACGGCTGCAGAAAGGACCTCCATGCCGTCTGCCCAAGAAGCACTAGCTTCCACTGCACCAAATTTGAGGCAATCTGGATTAGGAGAGTGCAGGATTTTCTCAAAGTCATGTATAGTGAGAGGCAGCATCCTGAAACGAGAGGTCATTGTAAGAAGATCATACCTATGCAAAGAACAAACCATCTATACAATTTCCAAAGGCCTAGAGGAGATTTAACCTCTAAACATGTTAGAAGTAACCATGGTGTGTTGCCTTAACTCTGAGTAAAATCCCAGCTGGACACTGAAACCATGCTTTCAAACTATTGCCACGTCCAGAATTGACGCTTTACAGTATTCCATTTTTCCAACATGCACTATTAAAAAATGTGGTAACACCCACATTTTATGTGATCTTTCACATGATGTAAGACATATCTGGAAATCTGTGGGACCTAATGGAAGTTCAATGCTCATTTCCATGTTAACTGCTTCCAGAAAAACAACAGCAACTGTGCACCATCCCATTAACCTGGAATATCTCAGTAGTTTTGAGCTGTAATTTCCCTGCCGTTTTCATGTGATGACATCTAGTAGAGTAGGTAGTCCATCATACAGTTCCCCTCCCTCCAACATTTTCATGGGTGAACAATGGGGGAACTGAAGCATGTATGCATATAGAGGGGGGTGAAATGCCCAATGACACCCGTCACGTCACGCCCACTGGTGAGAACTTTTAGCATGACATGGTGGTATATCCATCAAAAAGCCACGGTTCCATAACGCAACAGGTAATGCAGTGTGAAAGGAATGTTAGAAACCGGTAGAGCAGGGCTAGCATTATAACCAAAATAGCAACACAATAAACCCCACATTTGAAAGCAGCTTAAGCTTTGCAGGTATAGGGAATGAGAGCTGCTTGCTACCTTGTAAACAAAGAGAGTGGAGGCAGGAAAACGGCCTTAACTATGGTAGCCCAGTGCAGATGTAACTGCTAACGTTGCTCACTTATTTACATAGAGGGGCAGGCAAAAGGCTGCTCACCAATTAACCTGGAACAGTTCACTCTTATATTTCCAGAGGGATAGCAACACCTTGTGCTCACCTGCTGTTTCTCAGATTCAGCCTGTTCAGGCAGTAAGCCAGGACCTGGCCATCGTGATGAACCATAGAAAGCAGAGAGTCTTCAGCTGCAAACAAAGCACTGGATGCAGAATCCGGCCACAATCCTAAGGCAAGGAGGGAAGCACCCCTCGTTTCCTCTGAATCCAAGACTGAAACATGCTTCATTATCAAGTCCAGCATATGCTAGTATATCAGGAGAGACAAAGGGTTGCGATTAGGTTCTTCAACTGGGAAAAACAACAACAGTAGTCTTCTATCTGTAACATTTTTCTCAGGCATGGAAAACAATTAAAATGTAGCAGTTAGTTTGAAAAGATAGATATATACATGGTCTCTAATTCTTGATTGCTCAGACTTTGAACTGTCTCTCACTGATTTTGCAAAAGTTGACTCTCTAGCACAAACACTTGATGAGCACATTTCCAATGGAGGAAGACTTACCTTTTGATTGTCTCCTGACTGTTGTGAACTGACGTAGATGTCCCAACACGCTTTATAGAAGCTCTTTGCTAAACCGAATCCTCGGCGCAACTGCTGCACGATCAGCGTTGCAGCATTAATCAAAGCAGATAGAGTGTAAGAGGAACCTGAGAAGGAAAAATTAACATTACAACCCACCAAGCACCTTTGTAGAATGCCTAGGAATTTAACCATTTTTTTTTGCTTTCCCCCTTTTTCAAACCACCTACCTGAGCTAACTTCCGTATTATAAATCTGAAATCATAATCAAAATTTCCCAATTCATTCTCTCTCTCAGATGGTCTCTAACACAATCACTAAATAGAAGTTATTCTCTTTAGCGCTTGCCAAGTTTATTATGCATGCTTATCTCACCTGCTATGCTTTCCTTAGCTTCTGTATGCACAGCCACGAGCTCATCACATATGCTGCTTCCAAACAAGCCCATTCCATGAAGCAGCAGCTTCACATCGTGAAGATCCAATGAATCACTCTCTCCAGGAACGTAGATCTCAATTCCACGATTCCGCATGGCTCGGGATATTTCACCGTGTGATGGATCCATCGAAAGGAAAAGCCTTTTTAAGTTTCAATACACATAAGAGAGTATGGTTATTTAAGTTACCCATCCAGTATGTAATCTTACACTGCTGCTCCTGGGGTGGAGCGAGCGAGGAAGAGGTCACACTACAGCCTTGCAATTAGGCACTTGCCTGCAATGTTTAGCGATCAAGGTTATCACCTTGATAAGAGAAATACCAACAGTACATTTCTAAGCTGAGTTTCTATTAGAGGGGTACTTGGTTTGTCTGGCTCTTCCCTATGCACAAAGTTTTTTTAAAAAAATGCTTATTGCACCCCTGAACTGCCTCCTCTCCACCACCAGGGAACTCTGCCTTGGCAGAAGAGGGAACTAACCACACTGTTCTACTGTCTTGGCTAGGTGAACACAGAGGCATGTTGTGGCTGCTACTTTCATGGCTTCCTCCTCTCCTTATCCTACTTAGAATCAAAGAATTGTAGAGTTGGAAGGGACCCTGAGGATCATTGATTCCAGCCCCCTGCAGTGAAGGAATATGCAACTGTCCCTATACAGGGATCAAGCCTGCAACCTTGGCATTATCAACACCGCACTCTAACCAACCAACCTCCCCAACCTGCTTTATTAAACTTGCTGGACACCCAAATAGCAAATGCTCTCTAGGCTTTATACAGAAAAGGAGGAAATTATTTTTTTAAAAAACACAAGAATCCAGTAACAATCTAAAGGCAATAATTAAGCAGAGAATGAAAACGTATGTGTGCGTGCGTGCCTGCATATACACATGCAGTTCAGAGAAGGTGGAGAGACTAGCATTCGTGCACCACACTGCTTTGCTGCCCAGCAAAGGAAGACAAATAACCTTGTTGTAAAAAAAAGGGGGGGTGCTAAGAGAAAACTATCAAGCAATACATCACTTGGTTGACCCAGCTGAGCGATGATCAAACCTACACTTATTTTCAAGGCTGCAGTAGTGATACCCTAAAGAGACGGTGTTCCCACCCCAGTGCATACTGCAACTCTCAAAGCATAATCCAACAACACACTCCAATAAGCACAAAGAATGTCAGCGCACCTGAAATTTGGATGCGGTGTGATAGTGGGGGTTACACCATCAATCACTCCTCTTTCACTCATGGTGAGGACTCCTCCAGGTTCAAGCAGAGCATTCAAGCGGTCTAGCACAGAAGGACTACACACAAGAAGTAAAGGAACAATTAAGCACTAAAGGTGGCTCACTGATTTACTAAGAACTGCAAGCATTCATTTGGCTTCATAATGGAAGGAGTATTCCTCCCCCCCCCCTGCCCTGCTCAATCTGATCAGTTTTATAGCATCAGATATACGGAAGTAATGCAGAAATATCATGGGATGGTGTCCAGTTCTGTCCCCTCTGCTCAACAAAGACTCTTTGCCCCAGTGGATGCTTCTGTGACTGGAAGGGAGGGGAAAGCAATTTGTGCAATTTTTTGCAAACTTCCCCCTTTCTTCTGCATTGCCTCCTCCTTTTCCAAAGTGTTCCCTAACCCTCTGGAGCAGGAATTCTATTTTTTTTTGGGGGGTGTCACAGCAGGCTACAGAGAGAAGGGAGAAATAAGCAAAAATTGCCTTATGACTTCCCCCTTCTGTTCACGGAAGTGTCTGCTAGAGCAAAGGACCTCCTTGAGTAGATGGGAGATAACTGTATAATCCAGTTTCCTTTGAAACAGTAAATGATGATCTACTCCTTGAATTTCTCTCTTTGATCTGGTACATGATTTGTAACAGAGATTCAATGACATTTATCCAGTGTGGTTTTCTATATTTATGATAATTTCTTTCTAACAACACAGTTGCGCTTACCTGCAGAAGTTAACATTGTCCATCAAGAGCCATTCTCCGGACTGCAAAGCCTGAACCAACATCCCATCAACCCATTCAAATGTGCCGTGGTTGCTGCTGCTCATATACTGAATAACCTGCAGCTTGAAGTGCCGAAATTCTTCTACAAGTCTTGAAAACTCTAAAACCGGGGGGAGAAATACTTAGAATATGATTCAATGAACCAATAAGCCAGTACTCAAAATTCACACAGAGTGCTTTTCACAACTACATTTAGAAGAAGAAGAAGAAGAGTTTGGATTTGATATCCCGCCTTTCACTTCCTTTAAGGAGTCTCAAAGCGGCTAACATTCTCCTTTCCCTTCCTCCCCCACAACAAACACTCTGTGAGGTGAGTGGGGCTGAGAGACTTCAAGGAAGTGTGACTGGCCCAAGGTCACCCAGCAGCTGCATGTGGAGGAGCGGAGACGAGAACCCGGTTCCTCAGATTACAAGACTACCGCTCTCAACCACTACACCACACTGGCTCACTATTTAGTCTAGTATCCTTCGCCAACTTAGACAAACGGTCCCTCTTTCTTTGTTCAGTTGTGATCATAAGATCTTTGCATTAGCTTCGACAAGATGTGATGTCTAAACTAATGCATGTAGATCAACCAGGTTTTCATTAAAAAGGGAGAATGTCTTTAATATTCACAGAATGATAAACATAATAGACTATTGCTAACTGGTGTGGGGGAGCGGAGCAACCATAACTGTGATGAAGGCTGGAAAAATCTTTAAGGAAGCAAATAATTATGCTTTGTGCTTCCGCAGATTATGTTGCTTTAATAAATATGGACCTGGGTGGCTTGCTCACAAGTGCTCTATGTGCATTCATCACTGTACATGTAAAGTTCCTGCACACTTCGGCTGAATGCTAGTGGGTGCAGGAACATAGAGAGGTGGTTGCACACATGTCTAGACCATGTGGCACCACAAATACTCATATTTTTCCTCTGGTCACATTTGTACACATTTATCTCAGTTGACAACTGCTCCATAAAGACACACCATCTCTCGCCATGAAAATGTCTTCCTGGTAACATCAGAGCAGTCTTTAAAATGCTTTGTGGTTTTTGCCTTCTCTGGTGGAATGCAGCAACTGGAATTTGCACATGCTTAGCTGATGACATTTTAAAAGGGAAAAACGCTATCACTTCCTACTGCTTCTGTGCATACCTGGCTTTGAGTAGGAGCTGATCTTGTTGTTCAGCCGCTGGACCAGTGCAAGGACTCCCTCCAATTTGTTCACCAGTTCAATGGTTATGTTTTGATTCCCTTCCCCAAGGGACTTTGGCTTGAAATTTAGAACGAAACTGCTCCAGGCACGCAGCACAATTTCAGCATCTTCTGGACAGATAGCAGTGAGGAGAAGGCTGTCCCTTAGAAGTGTGCTTACAACGTTCTCCACCTTCTCCAGCAAGCTCTTCCAAGGCCTAATGATGTCAACCTATAGGACATTTATTACATTGGTCACTGCTTGAACCACCACTTCCCACTGGGTTCCTTCAGCACGGTTTTGGAAACCAATTAGAGGTGTTTCTTTCTTGCTTTCAGTTAAGACATTTAAACTTTGCCCATTCATATACTCCTCAAATTTAAGTTAAGTGGTATCTTGTATGCACTTGACTTGTCCTTATTCCCAAATTTAAAAAATGCACACTTACTTGCTCAAATCCACCTAACAGCTCGGTTGTATCCATAGAACTGTTCATCGCCATGATCTTCAACTGATGACCTGTCAGATATGCTAGAAGCTGAATGAGGCTGGTCTTGCCAGCAGCCGCAGGGCCTACCAATATCACCATCCAACTCATATGCACACATTTCATGATGGACTCCAAGGGCTGGAGTGAATGGTGAAGCAGGGATAAGTTTCTGCCAGGAGGAGGAGCATAGTTTGCGCGGGAGAGGATTGAGAAACCAACCTTCAGTAGAATTAAAAACAAAATAAGCAAGTGCATAAGTGTGCATGTATAGTGTGGAGCAGAAGTTCAAGAAGATGCCCAAGTAGCAGCAACTTTTGTTCTCTCTCACCTGGACATCATAAGGAGTGATGTGGAACTGTCTGGAACCCATATATGGTTCAGCATCCTGACCAAAAATGTCCCTGAATAGACACACTACCTAAAACAAACAAACAAACAAACAAACAAACAAAAAACAGATGAAAGATCAAATTTATAACAAATGCTGAAATCCTTATATTCTAATTCTGCAGCAACTCTCAAATGAATGATTTCAAAAGAAACCGGCGAAACTCCAAATGGGTTGTTTGTTGAAATCTGAAGTCACCGGCTTCAGGATACAGATCTGCCCAGCTTGTAATGCTCAGCTGCAACCTGAACTAAGCCTCAGCTTGAGAGAAGCTGGAATGCAAAACTAGACTGCTTACATGCGGGGCCAGTGAGTTTTCAATTGCCCCTCAAAACCACATTTATTTTTCACGCCATTTTTCTGAGCACTAATCATAAGCAAAACGAGAACAGCATTCTGCAAATCCACTAAAGGCTGATTGTGGTATCTGAGAGTTGCTGGCACAGGACACAGCAAGAAAGCTGTGGGATCATTTTGTCTGATCAAGCTCCCTAATCGCAATGAAATTACACTTAGGTAGGTTCCCTTTCCACACACTTGCTGTAAGCCCTCTTACCCAATGTACCAGGAGTTTAATCTATCTCTAACACATCCTTAGCACATGAATGGTGATAAAACTACATGAGGTCCCTTCAAATCCTGCACCTGCTTAACTGAAATGCTAATTCAAGGCCTTGGAGTAAAGTAGATAATCTTAAATAGAAGTCATTCAATGTTTCAAATAATGTGGGAAAAGGTACCCAAAAAAATTCAGTAAAATTTGTGTTTAAGATCCAAGAATGGTTTAACATATCCATACTTGTAAAACAGAAAAGACTAATAGGATTAAGCACATTTTTCATGCTCCTTACCTTCTCCTTGTCTGTATTTGTTCTCATTCTTTCCCCATATATCAAGAACATGTGTTGGCCTGGATCGTAACTGCCAGGCGACTGGTCAACAAGCATCAGCTGACACCATCGGAAAAGGTCACGCAGATTAAACTCCCAAGGTCCACCTTTATGCCCCCACTTCTTCTCAATCATAACTTCTTGATCAATCTGAATAACGTACCAGTTCAAAAGATTAAAAACTCAGACGTGTTTCAGCTCATGGTAGATTATTAAAACGCCATTGCACAAGAAAGCATTCATCGCGCCAAGCATTCAACTTAATTTACTGCTCTTCTAAGCTACCACCACTCTTTACCGTCCATTCAAAATCTTTATGGAATGCTCTTGTTCCAGAATAACTGGGGAAACCTAAACACATACAACATGCAGTTGTCTTACCTTGGACACACATGTATGATTCTATGCCTACTTGCTAGGGAGAAAGCCTCAAAGAAACTTTTATGTGAACTCAGACTTAGTAAGCCTCAGCCACACAAACGGAACATGCCATAGGAAGAAAAAAGGGAAGTTCTGTCTGACATATTAGGCAACAAAAAATGAAATACAAACCCAGTCTGCAGTGGCTGTTATCTGTGGAGCCCAGCTAGTTTACATGCCACTGCAACTCCAGAGTTGAAATTGACTACAAATGAAGTTTGTCTCAATACATGTTCGGATGAAAACTGTGACCAGCTTTTCACATAGTTGCAGCAGTCATTGGCTTGGACTTGTGGGGACAGTCACCAGAACCCTGAAGTCCCTCTCCTTAAGAAGACCATTCACATCATCAAGAGGAGTTTCAGGAATTATACTTACCATGTTGTTAAATTCAACCATTTTTGCAATAATCTTTTTGTCAATAGCAGGAAACAGGGTATTTCCAATGTACTCCATGTCTGCGGATGAGAGAGGGTCCACGAAAACCTACATCATCAATATAATTAAATGGGGTGGGAGGTGAGACTCAAGTATTATTTTTATGTAGACA
Source organism: Podarcis cretensis (assembly GCF_951804945.1). Taxonomy (NCBI): domain Eukaryota; kingdom Metazoa; phylum Chordata; class Lepidosauria; order Squamata; family Lacertidae; genus Podarcis; species Podarcis cretensis. The sequence continues at coordinate 81,714,642 of NC_137172.1, read as the reverse complement.
CAGAAAAACGCACAGTGCGCTTGCAAATGAAATAAAAATGATTCCATTTAGAAAGGAACTGCAAGGAGGACAAGAGAAATAGTTTTAAATGACATTATGGACTTGCCTGTGTGAATCTGTTCAGAAAAGATTTGGGCAACCCCTTTCTGCCACCTCCTTGCCTGTAGGGATTCTGGCATCCAAAGATCTTTGTTTTCTTGTGTTGCACATGGAAGCTCATTCCCAACTCAGGAATGTAAATCTCTGCCCGATGGTCAAAACAAGCATTCAGGCCTTCTAGTACCGACTGAGAAGCCAAGTTCAGCTATTTGAGAGAAACCAACAGGAAAATTTACACTGCCCCTCTTCTTCACAACACACACTTTTGCCCACAAAACACCTTTAAATCTATAGCAAATAAGCAAAAGTACTGTAGTTAGCTCAGGAAAAGTTAACTTCAGATTAACACAAATGCCCTGGTTATTTAGCTACTCTTTTGGCTTCAAGCTCCTTTTGCACAACTCAAAAGAGCAACAGCATAGCCCAGGGACGTCCAACTCCCAAAGACTGTGATCTACTCACACTATAAAAAAACAGGCAATGATCTACCCATTGTTGTTGGATGGACCAAAGTTGTTGAGCTTTTTAGGAGGCCAAAGCTGTTGAGCTTCTTTGGGGGGAGGGGGAGGAGGAGATCACAGAGGGGCCTGAGATCTACCAGGATCTACCAGTAGATCATGATCTACCTGTTGGACACGCCTGGCATAGCCTAAAGGTAAATACAACTGTGAAGTCAATGAGGTTGTCGGAATCCACCCAGATAAACGCCATTGCTCAGGGGTAGAGTAGATGCCTTGTGTGCAAAAAAAAGTCCCAAGAATCAATGGCTAGCATCTTCAAGTGGCACTGTTTGAAACCCTGAGCTGGATGGACCAATATTATAAAGCCACTTCCTATGGATTCTATTAAGAAAGTGTTGATTTCAAGCTAATTCAGCCCTAAGACGGCACTTAAAAGGTAAGTAGTAGTTTTAATCTTCTGTAAACTGCAGCACATCCATGACACAGAACTCAAGCTGTTTGTCCACAAAATCGCCTTCTGTAACTGCCACCCCAGAAAAAGCAAGTGTGTGTTCTCCCACTGGAAAACTGAAGATAAAATCTGAGCAGCCTCTTGAATAAATGGGAGCAGCAGACTGTTCCAGGATACTTTCTCCACGTAAGGAGAATGCACTGTTAACTTTACCATGTTTGGATAAGATCCTTTTAAAGTCCCCAAACAGCAAACTGAGACAGCTAGAGACCTCATTTTCCAAAAAAGGAACGAAAATCCTTTTTCTGTGCTACATTAAGCTGAACTCACCTCATCTAATACAATCCAGTGTCCAGCTTTCAATGCTGCAAGCAAAGGTCCATCACGCCAGGCAAATTCCCCTCCTTTGCCCCCTTCAACAGGTAAGTCTGTGCCAAACAAATCTGTGACGTCCTGGATCAGAAGGAAGAAAAGTCAAGGTTTCCAAATGCATGTGAAACAACTGCAATTTAGAAAAAGCTCTCCTAGGCTTGCAGTAATAATCCAGTAGCATTTATACCAAGAGTTATAAATATTTTGTTCTATGCATCTGTTGCATCCGCCAGTAAGTGCATTCTATGAACAAAAATGAAACCCAAGAGTAATTTTAAAAATAAAAAAATTAATTCTAAACCATTAAGATTTTAACCAATATTCAAGCAGCAAACTTTGATCAAGGTTTTTTGCATCTGTATTTTAGGCAGTTTGTTTTGATCATTCACACCAATAGATGGATCACAATTCTAGCAGAATGTGTCCCTTTACTAGACAGGAAAAGGAATATAATGCTTCCTCTTAGAATTAATCAACAATACACCCCTTATTAAACTTACCTATTTCTAAGCATCTTCCCCCTCCCCAATCAATTAGGAGTATTCTCAAGATTTGTGAAAACTTAACACCTGTTAACTTGCAAGTATAGACTCTCACATTCACAAGTACAGGTATTTCAGTGGAGACCACAGTAATCCCTACCTACCGTTTGTTCAGAAAGATTGATTCTAACAAGGCAATTTCCAGAAGCCTTTGCCAAGGCTGCTACTAGGCTGGTTTTCCCAACACCTGGAGAGCCTTCCAGGAGAATGGGCTTGTTAAGTTGCAAGGCCCTTAACAACCGCTGTGCATTCATTGCTGTAGTTCCTGCATTTAGAGCGTAGTCTGAGACATTGTTCTTCTGGTAAATAGGGCCTGCAGCACAGAGAAAGCAAATAAAAAATTAATTAGATTACAGGGTAAGATGATCAACATTTTTGCTCCAGTGAAAGTACTAGCTCATCAGACAGAATAATGGTACCAGATCAACATTCATCTTGATGCAGAGCGATTTTCCTCCAAAGTTTTGTTTTTTGTATTTTTGCAATCTCCCCTAATCTCCCCTCTTTTTAATGGGTGGTGCAGGCTTAGCTATACTAAGCAACGGCACTCCTGTCTTAACATCTGAAATACACAGAATTATGATACTTAACAATTCTAACTACAGATTGTGGAGTAAAATATTTGAATGCTCCGCCATTAAAGCTCTTAAAAACTCCATGCATATGGAAAGCTAGCATGCCAGAGCGAAGTCTAAGCTAAGTGCCTTCATCTGAGAAAAGAGCATTCAAGCACTCAATTAGAAATGGAAGGGTCTTGGAAGGACTGTAACAAATTATTTTTTCTGCATGTTTGTCATCTCTCTCTCACGCATTCTGCTCTTAAGTCATCATAAGCAGCACATCACCATTCAAATTGTACAGCAGCAGCACCACCACCAAAAGAGTTCCTTGCCTGTTGGTATGAAAAATGGGTGGATTCCTATGTGGTTCTCCATCCAAACCATTTCCCTTTCCCTCTTCAGGTCATATATTTTCAGCTCATTCTTCTGAACCTCAGTGAGTTGCACTACTTGGGAAATTTTCCCACACAAATATTCCAGGCATTTTTCACGAGCCAAAGCAGCTGAGCCAGCCGAACAGGACATGGTGCCTACATAGGGGGTAGAGGGAAGAAGAGATCATAGTTATATGTCAATGGTGGAAATGAACATATAGTTAACAGTAAGATATGGCCAAAATCTGTAGACAGGTTGTAATGCACACTCTGTAGCACAAACACTATACGTTGCTTGCATGCGTCTTGAGACTGTTTACTATTTTTGTTCCAAAATGACAAACTTGCTTTAAACCCTTGCGTAGTTCTCATCCAGGGGTTGAGGGACCCCCTCCCCAATAAACGATCTGAACTATTCAGAGATAAAGCAAAGAAACTGAAGACATACCTGAACCTATTCCATCTATGTACACCAGACATGCAGCGTGGACAAATGTTGTCACTGGACAGACGCTAAAAAGCTGGTGCTCCTCTGAAGAACTGGATAGTTTGTCTTGCGCCATAGCATTCATGAAGCTGACCCACGACAAAACATCCCGGATGCTGAGGATACAGTGGTGTCCAAATTCTTGATTGGTCAGCCACTCTATGAAATCCATCATGAGCCCTGCAATATCTGCCCCTGGGAAAGGTGATTAGATGGAGAGAAGAGAAAAAATACATAAGACACAGACCTGAAACAGAATATGTTTTGCAGTAATTCACAATGACCCACAAGGAATGCAGAGGCCTCTGTACATAATTTTTGCAAGATAACTGAATAGAAGTGCTTAAATGTTTTTACATAAATATTTGCAAAAGTAGAAAGGGTTGAATGCTTTAAAAAAAAACCATCCACAAGTAAATCAGCAGATGCAAAATTCAAAACATGCTTTGATCCTGCAACTTCATTGGTCTCTTTGTCCACAGTGACTGAACTTTGGCCCAGACCATTACTTTAAGCCTAAAAGGACAAACATTCATCTTAATGCAGAGAATATAGCCAAGGATAGAAAAAATAAGAGTGTATGTTTCATCAGCACTACTTATTTTTTCATCCTTCATTTAAAACCTTGGATAATAAAGAACCTAGGTCAGACCTGTATAACATGCACATATATTTGGACTAGAACAATCCTTAGATGTTCAATTTGCAAGAGCTTTTTCCGACAGCAACTTACGGCTGTGTTCAAATGAGGTCTCTGGTGACAATATGCATAGCAACCTCTGCCTATACCACAGAATCTAGTCACTGAATTCCAAACTTTTTTTTATCCCTTTCAACGTACTAAGAGCACGAACTGTTCTTCCTTAAATCACCATCCAGGCAATGATAAAATTTAAGCAAAAGGAAACTGATTTTGCACTTAAAATGACCCCAGTATTATGCAAATATATTTCAATTCCACAATCTAGGTTTATCAAGTATAGAATTTGGAACATACAGCATCTGAAACATACTCAAAGGTAAGCACTCCTATATTCAATTTGTCATACTGCCAGATAAACATGCATTGGACTAAATCTCAAGTGAAAAATTGCAGTGTCGCAAGATCACACCTGTTTGCAATTTCTGTTATCTGCTAGTCGCGTCTGAACAGCAGGTAAGTGGTACCTTCAGTCTGTGCCATTTGTAGCAGGAGTCCCATGGGACTTCTCCACAGGAATATTATTCAGCTTAGAGAAAAGCCTATGGGCAGCGTTTAAGAGAGTGAGACTATTTCAGAACCGCCTGAACTAACTTCTTAGCTTTTAGAATCTGAGAGAAGCTGACTTGCAAGAACAGAAGGTCTTTTAGAAGGAAACCCCACTGGGACACAGAAACGGAGGAGTGCAGGCTGGTTACTAGGGAGAAAGGTACTCAGAAGTGATTGCAGACATTTTTCAGCAACAAAACCACTTCACTAGTTTTGAAACTGCTTTAGCAGTTTCATAAAAGTCTCTTTTGACTGTTAACATCTTTTCTGTTCTTTCTTTTTTCTATTCTCTTCCTAGCCTACAAAGGATGGAAAATCCTGCCTGAATGTGATTAAACCAGCAGAGCATGGCAGCCCTAAAACTCACTAGAGTAAGAAGAGAAAGCTTTAAGGAAGAGGGGAGAGGTGCTTCTTAATCTGGCCAACACTGGCATGCGACCCTCGTGCTGAAAAGGTCTCCCATTACTGATATAAGCAGAGGGACACCCAGAGAGAATAAGTAGGTGATGGAGTTGGTGAACAAATACCTCTGATATTTACCTTTGTCATTCTGTTTGGCAAAGCAGAGTCCTGGATGAAGATTGTGGTTTACAATTTGCATTAAATCCATACGGTTGTTACTTTGCGGACACCATATTTCTGTAAATCTATTACGCAAGGCAGGCGACAGCTATGGGCAAGAAAATATTAAGTGCAGTTATTATGAAGGGAACTGCTCAGAGGAAAATTTAAGAATCCTCAAAGAGGGTTACTGGGATAAAAAGAGAAAACAGAAGAATTATAAAACGAGGGAAAACATATTGCTATAAATAATGTGTAAGAGAGTATCAAAAAGCACAGTAGGTTAGACTAGTGTGTGTCAAATAACAAAACTGCATAAAAATGAGTTTTACTTTTTTTAAATGAATGTTTTATTAGACCTAATTTATCCTTAGAAAAACGATTTACTCATACAAACATACCTGCATCTTAATAGTCTTGATATTTTATGACATTCTCAGAGGAGAATGACATTAATTCCTGCCCCTGAAATTCCTAATAGTCTTATAATATGATCTGCTACAGGATCCCAAACCAACCCACACTTCTTTATGCTGCATTTTCTTCATCATCACTAATTTTATTAATCTCAACCATTTCCACATTTTTCCGATTAATTCTATCTATCTAGGAAATAACACATTTACTCAGTTCCAACAATCAAACAATCAACAATCAAACAATCAAATTAGCTGTCAGAGCTCCATGTGGAGCTAGGTCGGGGCAGGGAATCTTTTTTCAGTCTGATGGCCACCTTCCCCTGCAAAGGATCACTATGTGGTGAAACAAATGAGATATGAATTTATACTGAAACAGCTTTTCCTAACCGTTTAATATTATTTTAGTACTCTTTACTCCTACTTGACTTGAAAGGCCTGGTAGTAAGAGCTATCCTGTCTCTTCCTCCCTGTGGTAATTAGGTCATAAATAAAAGAACTGGGAGTGTGAATGTGTGTGGTCTTTCTTACAGGTAAGGGCATGGGGCTCCCAAGCAGCTGTAGCCTGCAAAGGACAGCCATGTGATAAGGGAAATGTAACTATCAAAGAGCCTGGGGTCCGGGAAAGGTAGGATGTGGGACTGGTTGCAATGCCTTACAAGCTTCTAGAAAAACCCTAAGGCCAAGTCGGCATAGGCATTTTTTTTCATTCCTAAAACTACAGGTAATTGAAAGTGGCAGCCAGCACAGAACGGCATTTTCTTACATTACCTCTTTCTTCCCAAAGTCGCCGCCAGGATTCATTGTGGCTAAAATGCGAAACTTCTTTCCTGCAGTCAGCAGTTCTACTTCATTGTCCTCACTGGCTTTTTCAGCCAACACTAGCGTCTTTTCAGTTTCAAGGACGCTGAAATAAAACCACGTTCTCAATATTTGTTCTCGTTAAATTTCAAACACCCATACAAAACACTAGAGACTTGCCTAATCGACAGAAGCTTTGCAACTCTTGTTGTTTAGAAGAGCAGCAAGAATCAGAAGAAGCCAGGGAAAAGTTAAGATTTATCCAATTTGCATGTGAATGACACGCTAAGGCAGCAGACTAAAAAAATGTCCAGTTTTCAAGTGCATACCTATTAAGTCTTTCTAGAACAGAATCATCCGCCAATGAAATCTCATCCATGAGAAAAAAGCCATCCTCTCTCATTGCTAAGACAAGGGCTCCATCATGCCATTCAAACAGCCTAGAACCATCAAACTCCTGTTTGAAAGAAAAAGGGAAAGTCTGATCAAGTGTGTGTGTACATACATACATACATACATACATACATACATACATATATTTACAGACACACACTTGGTGGATTTTTCAAGCTCTCAATTATATCAGGCACCATAATTCCAACTTACCTCATCCTTTGATCTCTGCCTGACGGGTCGCAGTCCACCCAGGAAGTCAGAGGTCTCCATGTGCAAGTGACAGTTCACAGAATGTAATTTCCGACCTGCCAATGCTGCAAATATCTGACAAATAGTAGTTTTGCCACACCTGCATAACAAAAAGCTTGCAGTCAGCTAAACTCCAGCTACTTGTCTGTTGCTCTACGCAAAAAATAAATAAAACTAATAATGAATATATTGAAGACTGGTTTACCCTGTGTCTCCAACCAGAAGAATAGGTTCACCAAACTCTAATGCTCGGCCTGCCAAAATGGCAAGCCTTGTCATCCCTTGAGTCCACACAATGTGACTGAATTCATCGCCCATTATAGATGTCCACCTAGATGCTTTAGCTGGTTCAAAGTGGTAATAGGGTTGGGGAAGGAAACAAACAAAAACGAATTAATTAGCTTCAGCCAAACATTAAATCTTCTTTTATTATTGTTATCGTTTTTCAAATTTACCCATCTGCTTCTTTACGCTTTCTTCTGAGAAGAGGCGCTGAGGATGCAGCTTTCTCTTAAAGTGTTTTTCAATGACTGTTTGGATAACGTCAACTTCTTCTTGTTTCCTGACCCTTCCTGCCAGAAGCATAAATCCTAGTAACAGAAAGACAACAATTTATCAGGATGTTCACCACTTTTGAAAAACGGTTGAAATGTGGTTACCGAACTGGACACACTGGCTATGTAAGTTGAAAAGAAATGAGTGGAGACTCACCGTCATTTGCTAAATGCTGAAGCCAATCATACTCCTTCTCCATCTGTTCTGCTAATCGGTACCTTTCAGCCCAGCGAAAGAGATCCCGAAGGGTAATGAAGCCATGCTTGCCAGCAAACACTGAGGAACCTCTGCGATAAGACTAGATTTAAAATAACATAAAAGCATTCATGATCCAACACAATTTTCTGTACCCACAACTGCATTTTCCACTACTCTTGCAATGCCTCCCCTCCTTACCACCAATTCTCCAAGTTGTCTTCGTAGCATTTATTTGTCCAAATTTCACCAATATTTCAGTAATGACCATCAGTCCCCTGGGCCAAACATATTCTAGTAGGTTGCTATGTAGCTCAACAATACCCCCCCCCAAAAAAACCCCAAAGCCAATAAATGTGTGCGCCTTGAGTACAAGACACCAAACTACAACTCGGGCTCAAGTGACTTCTCTATTGTTTTCTCATTAAGAGAAAAAAGATTACTGTCCATACCTGCAACTCCAGCATGACTTTGACAAGTTTACTGCAGTACGAAGGTGGAAGGTGGCATCTTTTGTGCAGGATGGTTTCTAGCTCTGTACTTGGTAGCTCATCAAAATGCAGCTCCACAAATCTGTTCCTGAAAGCTCTGGACAATACCTTAAGACACACACACAAAAACCACCTGTCAAGTGTTAATCTACTGAGAAATTCACACACACTGAAAACTTAACACGAGTTTCCCACCCTCAAACAGTCAGCTAGTTTTTCATGGCCACTGAACGTGTTCATACTCAAACGGTTTGCCCTCTTAACCCCCCCCCTTGAAGATTTCTGTGCACATCTGCAAACAGTGGGGTTCTCCCAACTCTGTTGACACCTCTCTCTTGTGTTTGGCTGGTACCATTTTGGATTGGCAACTTGGAGACTGATTTCACTATTGGTTCTAGATATGCTACAAAGACTAGAGCGTTTGACTAGGAGTGGCGAAGACTCAGGTTCAACTCACCACTTAGTTATAAAGCTCACTTGGTGATCCTAGGCCAGACTTTCACTCAAACTATTACTCAGCCTAACCTACTGCACAGGACTAAGGTGAAAGAGAGAAATCACATATGCCACCATAAGGTCCTTGAAGAAATGGTGGGGTGTACGTGTGACTAGCATATCAAAAGAAAGCCAGCTTCATCTGAGGAAACTATGGATGTACCTTCCTGCCTCCATAGAGCCCTGGAGGATTCTGTGTAGCAAAGAGCATGAATCTTGGGTGAGCTTTGACTGTTTCTTGGGTTTCTGTTATGAACAGCTCTCTGTTGTCATCCAATAATCTGTTCAGGGCCTCCAAAACATCAGTGGGTGCCAGGTTGAGTTCATCCAGGATTATCCAGTAGCCCTTTCGCATAGCATCAATGAGGACACCTATGAAGCATTTACAGAAAAAAAGAAATAAATGAGTTGCCCACTTGAGGCAAGCCAGGCAAGCATCTGTTTGAGCAAGTAGGAGAGCCGACTGGCAAGGAAACACCGAGTGATTGAGGTAATAATCAAAATCCTACCTTCCTTAAATATCAGCTTCCCAGATGGATCTGAAGTATAACAGCCAATGTATTCTTGGATGTCAGTATGTTCATGATTGTTAATCCTAACACAATGGTTCCCGGTTGCAGCAGCCACCCAGCGTATTAAACTGGTTTTACCAATGGATGTGTCTCCTTGAATCAACACTGGATAGGTTCTTAAAGAATTAGAAAACAGCCAAGTTATATGTTGTGTTCTATGGTGTTGAATTATTATTACTACTACTGTTGTTGTTGTTGTTGTTGTTGTTGTTGTTGTTGTTGTTGTTGTTGTTGTTGTAAGAAGCTACAGTGGTACCTCCGTTTAAGAACAACCCTGTTTACAAACTATTTGGTTTACGAACTCTGCAAAACTGGAAGTATTGTCCCAGTTTGTGAACTTTACCTCAGTCTAAGAATGGAAGCCAAACGGTGGAAGGGCACTGGCAGCAGGAGGCCTCATTAGGGAAAGCGCGCCTTGGTTTAAGAATGGTTTCAGTTTACAACAAATAGGTATTGAAGTAGCGAAAAAAGTAAAATATTTGGGAATATGGCTAACCCCAAAAAATATTGATTTGTTTCAGAACAATTATATACCGGTATGGAATGGAATTAAGAAAGATTTAGAGGTGTGGGGAAGGTTGAAATTATCCTTTTGGGGCAGAATCTCAACGATTAAGATGTGTGTACTCCCAAAGATGTTATTTTTATTTCAGATGATTCCGATACTTAAGGGGACAATGATTTTTAAAGAGTGGCAAAGAGTGATTTCAAGATATATCTGGCAGGGCAAAAAGCCTAGAATTCAATATAAGCTACTAACAGATGCAAAAGAAAGAGGAGGCTTTGCCCTGCCAGACTTGAAACTTTACTATGAAGCATCATGTCTCTGTTGGTTAAAAGAATACAAAATTGCTGGATTTGGAAGGATTTGATAACAGATTTGGGTGGCACGCGTATCTATGGTTGGAGAAGAAGAAGAGTCATAAAGCTTTTGAAAACCATATCCTCCGAAGATCGTTAATTTAAGTATGGGATAGATATAAAAATTTATTGGAATCAGGAATTCCACACTGGTTGTCCCCACTAGAGGTTATGAGTGTTAAGAAAACTAATATGAGAGGGAATTGGATTACTTATGGAGAATTGGTAGTCAAAGAAGGAGAGAAATGGAAAATGAAGCCATATGAACAAGTAAAAGAGTATGTATTTGATTGGTTGCACTACTATGAGATAAATGATATGTTTAAAAAAAAGTTGAAAGAGAAGGGTTATATAGAAAAAGATTCCAAACTTCAAACAGAAATAGTGAATAATGATTGTGAGATAATTTCTAAAATGTACCAAACGTTATGGGAATGGTATACGATGGACGAGGAAGTTAAGTCGGTAATGATTCACTGGGCCAGAGATTTTGGTTATAATATATGTTTTGAAGATTGGGCTAAAGTATGGAAAGATAATTTGAAGTTTACAGCATGTACCACCCTAAAGGAAAATGTTATGAAAATGGTATACAGATGGTATATTACACCAGTTAAATTAGCAAAAATGTTTAAAACTTGTAATAAGTGTTGGAAACGTAAAGAGAAAGAAGGAACATTTTTTCACATGTGGTGGGAATGCAAGAAAGTGAGGGGGTTCTGGGAGATGATATATAACGAATTAAAGAAGATGTTGAAATATAATTTTGTAAAGAAACCAGAAGCCTTTCTTTTAGGAATAACAAGAAACGAAATAAATAGAAAGGATCATAAACTCTTTCAGTATGCAACTACTGCAGCGAGAATATTAATGGCCCAAAAATGGAAGCAGGAAGAACTACCAACTCTTGAGGAATGGAGAATGAAGTTAACGGACTATGGAGAACTGGACAAACTAACTGGAAAAATAAGATACCAACGAGATCACAAGTTCATTGAGGACTGGGGAAAATTTTCTGAGTATTTGAAGAGTGTATGTGATGAACAAACAACGCTAGTGGGTTTTAAAGAAGCTTTGTGAAAGAATAAGGAATATTGCAAGAATGCAAATATGTCTGTAAAGGTACCGTATTTTTCGCCCTATAGGACGCACTTTTTCCCCTTCGAAAATGAAGGGGAAATGTGTGTGTGTCATATGGGGCGAATGCAGGCTTTCGCTGAAGCCTGGAGAGCGAGAGGGGTCAGTGCGCACCGACCCCTCTCGCTCTCTAAGCTTCAGGAAGCTATCCGCAAGCCTCCCGTGCCTGGCAGGAGGTCCCGCCGGGCGCGTGAGGCTTGGGGTGGCAGCCTGCATCCCGAAGCACGGGAAGGACGTCCCGTGCTTCGGGAAGGTGTCCGCAAGCCTCCCGCGCCTGGCAGGACCTGCCGGGCGCGCGAGGCTTGGGGCGGCAGCCTGCATCCCGAAGCACGGGGCGTCCTCCGGAGGACGCCCCGTGCTTCGGGCAGATGTCCGCAAGCCTTGCGCGCCGGGCGGGAGGTCCCGCCGGGCAAGCAGGCAGCAGCCTGTTCTGGGGGCTGGGGTCGGGGGAAGCTCAGGCTTCCCCCGCGCCAGCCCCGCGCCTTGGGGGGAAATAAATTTTTTTTCTTTATTTCCCCCCCCAAAAAACTAGGTGCGTCTTATGGGGCAGTGCGTCCTATGGGGCGAAAAATACGGTAAAAGGCGATATTAATTTTGGGAATGCGTAGATAATAAACTTAAATACGGATGATTGTCAGAGAAGCTGAGGGAAGTCCAAAAGAGAAAAATATGTTAATTGGAAGTTGTTAATTGGAGATATTTGTGTAAAATTTAATAAAAATGTATTTAAAAAAAAAAAAGAATGGTTTCGGTTTAAGAATGGACTTCCGGAACGGATTAAGTTCGTAAACTGAGGTACCACTGTACCTGATTGGCTTCAAGGTCTTTTTACGACATATATTGATTAAGAGCACTTCCAGAAATGAGACTTGGGCTTCCTGTTGTGTTGTGTGATAAAAAAAGGAAAGTTCGCTGAAGTTCAGAATAAACAAGTCAAAGCTAGGGACAACCGACAACAGTATTTGTGCTTCTTAATTGTCATGTTATACGCCTCCTCCAGCAAATGTCTGAAACTCAAACTACATATTTATTGTAGTCGTTCGCTCCCATGGAGCAAAGAGACACTTTTGTGTATTGTGCATACTTGTTAAGAGTCTTAAACACTTCAAAATTCTGTTTTCTTAAAAACAAAACAAACAACTGCTTACATTCCTCACACTGCTAATATATACTTGGAAATGTAGGCTGTCATCTTGTTTGCTGCCCTTTAGCAAGAATGCAAAAACAAGGTGGAACGTAAGCAGCCCCAACTCAGTGAATTTCAAGTCATGATTTCTAGGCCCATATACGTCAAAATTTGGCCACGTAAACAATTCACATCATGGTATCTCCAAAAGCGGGATTCCATAATTTCAAAAAGACTGAAGAACACGTATGGCATAGTTTATTCCAGAGTCATAACAATGCTCCAGAAATTATTCCAATTACAAGCAATCAAGAACAGAAACAGTTTTAAGACACCCCCCACTGTTATTACTGATGTAGAAAATATTTTCGTGCTTTTCTACAACAGTTAGAGACATTTGTCAATTGCTTATATATTTGCAATACTGTTTTCAGTTAATATTTGGCTTTTTGCAGTACCTGTAAAATAAGATCATTACTAAATAAAAAAATGCACTGTAGCACAATTCAAGGAAGTATGCTCTCAAGAAAAGAGCAAATGATTATTTTATTCTCACCAATCAAAATTAAACTATTTCCAAAGGAAAGAAAAAGGTACAGCTGAAGTCCAACATACCCAGCAGATACAACTCTGACGATGTCTCTGAGGTTAAGTTTAACTGAAGCTGTAAGCACATAAGTCTCATCCACAGTTGGTTCCATGTCACCAATCGAAATCCAGTATCCCTCTACCTTAATCATTCTCCCTCCTTTAGGCTCTGGTAATGACTAGAACGACATTACAGAAACAAAGCCAGCTTGTTATGAACTGCTCTCTCCGCATAATAATTCTGTTTTTTGTTTAGCTAAGCAACACATTCTTAGAACACCAGAATACATGTGGTATTTCCTTTATATGTGAGATGCAGAAGATTATCATGCTCTGGTTATGGTATAATACACCAAGCAAGCACAGAGTCTACACCTGGGAGGAGGGATATATTAAAACAATGCGTTAGACTCCCTCTGAGAACAGAAGGACTCCTTCCATTCATGGAAGGTTTCTGATCCAGCAGGCAGCATCTCACTGGCAGAAGTGGATGAAAGGTTTTTTTTATTATTATTTCCCCTCCATCTTGTACCCCCCAAATCACCTTTCACACTATTATAGAAATGGCCCCAACAAACTGAACAGTATTTCCAAATGCAGAAGGAAGGGGAACTGGAAAAAGTCACCTTCTCACCTTTCCATCAGCAGGAATGAACTCTAGATCTAAGCCAATGTATTTCCAAACCTTACATGGATTCAGCATTCCTGTACAGTAAGTGGAATTTCATTATAGGATGCTCCTATGGGGATTGGGTGGGCTGGGGGTGGGGAGGGAGCATTTTGTCAATTTCCACTTTCTCCCGCAGACCCGTCCAGATGGTTTGGGGGCTTTCGAAAACAGTGTGAAAGGTACTGCTAGGGTGTGCGCAGATGAGATCAGTAACAATTGTCTTTCACCTTCCTCCAAGTGGGAGGCTTTGATCGATGTCAGTCCATTCAGCAAACATTCCAGGTGAAAATGGGAAACCCTTGATTTAATCCAGGGTGGGTAAAATTAAACTCAGAATTCAAATTGAGTTTTGTTCTGTTTTATGTATTTTATGTCATACCCCAAACAAATTCTGAGGAGGAGGGGAGAACTCAATCTGAGAACAATTCCATTCAGACACACACACACACAAATAGTAAGAAATTACTTGCCTGCTTGAGGATGCTTTTCACGTTTCCAGACAGAATATGCTGACATATTAGCCTTTGAACAACAGGGTAAGAACTTCTGTCAAGCTGGGTGAGAAAACCCAAGCAAAAGCCCTATTGAGAAGAAAACAGATTAGGGGTTTTTTTAAGTAGCTAGTTTCAAAGAGATTTTAATTGCTAACGCCAGATAATTTCTCTCTCTCTTTGTCTAAAGACAAAAGGGAAGAGAGAAGGAAGTTTAGGAACAGAGAACAAAGGTAGTCACCTCATAAAGAGAGCGCTGTATGCTGCAGCATGGGTTGGATGATGCAAATCTCAAAGCTCTGCAGAGAGTACGAAGGCTGTAATGAGGTCTGTGGCCTGTCCCATCTACCAGTTTTGTTTCACACTCCTTTCTCACAGACAAATAAAAGCTGCAGAAGCGAAGGGTTATATATATGAAGCATATTTTTCATGTATTACGCTCATTTTTCTACCATATTAACAGGAGTTAATTTATCTAGGGGCTCGATACCTCAATGTGCTGCGGAGTTCCTTTTCCTGAATAAATATTGTCTCCTTCAGGATTGAATAAGGGTGCAAAAGAGATTTCACTCCATATTGTTGCTAACCAACCCAGGTAAGGCTCAGTCTATATATCACATATCAGTCTTCCAGAACATCTGGTGAAAGACTACAACTCCCATGAATCCCAATCAGCTTGGCCAACAGATATGATGGGAGATGCAGTGTAAAAACAACCTGGAATGCACTAGGTTAGAGGAAACTGCCATAAAAAAATAAGCTCAATTCTAAATGTCTGTGCTAAGCCAAAATGCTCTCTTGCCTAGAAGTGGAGCACAGCTATGAAAGAGCAAGGGACCATCTGTATGGGTGTAATGCTTGGATTCTCCTCCTTTTAGGCTGCATGTTGTATATATGCGTAAATAAATAATGTATCATAAAAACAACACAGGCTCCACTGTGCCCCATTTTTCCAAAAGGAAACACAGATCCTGCATTTATCATGTATGGGACCCCTGGAATCTCACACCACTCAAAGAAATTGGACTCATGTGTTGCAGTATATATAGAGTGAGGCCCTCTATGAGATAGTCCCTAAATATTCAGATGTATCTATTTAACAAAACTCATAAAGAAAACTGTAAGCATTTTATAAAATACAACATTAAAAATACTGATAATTTTATTTAGGTACTTAAGATATCAAAAATATTGAAAACAGTGGTTAAAGATAAATGCTTTCCCCTTCATATTAATCTCACCCCAGCCATAGAAAAATAAAGTGGTGCAATACATTATCCAATAATAAATAGTTTTCTAAAGAAATTAAAGTCTTCAAACATGAAAATTCCTCAGAAATTTCAGGAGTTAAGAGTTACAATGAACTTCTGAACCACGGTCAGAGAGAAGAGGGCATCCATGTTATGCTAATGTAGAATAAAATTGAAATACTCAAAGCTCCTGATTAAAATTTATTCAAATATTGGGGCTTAGAAAAGCAGGGAAAAACCCATATATCTTGACTGACAGTGATATTGGCTAAGACAATGACACTGAGGGAGTGCAGCTCACACTCATTTAGTAAAAACATGGAAAGCAAGTGGGATGCACATCTGGAATCTGGTGCATAATTTAAATAAATTATTTGACGTTCTGAACTGCAATGAGCTCAAAGAAATGGCAACTCATAGAGGAAGTTCAAAAGGCAGAAAAGCGCAATCTCAACTCTTAATTCCCATCACCGTCAGCCTGTGTATCCAAAGCTCAGGGATGATAGGAGATGTAGTGCAGCAACTTCTGAGGACCACAGGTTGACTACCCCAGTTTCAGAAATACCACACTACGGGGGGGGGGGGGAGAGAAAAAAGAAATACCACACTACAAGTCAGTGCTCCCCCCCCACTTATAAAATGTTTAGGAGTACTCTCATTTTCCTACTCATATTGAAATATTGCACCTTAATGAGGCCAAACTTAGATTCACAAAATGTTTAGCGGTATGCGTACCCCTGCATCCCCCCCCCCAGAAAAAAGCACTGCTACAAGTTAAATACAACAAAACTTTCCCAAAGACTCTCTTATCAAATCTTACAATTTATACAGTACTTTCTGTTCATCAAAAACTTACTTTACGATCCCTTGCACTACGCTCTTGCTCACATTCAGCCCTTTGAGATAATCCATGATAAGAATCTGCAAGTCTCCTTCATTTTGTAACTCTTCTACATAAAGTTCAGTGAACCTACAAGACGACATTACATTGTAAAAAACCTGTCTGCTTATAGATACCAAAGTCTGATATTTGATCACAGACCCCAGCCTGTCGACATCACAACCAATTACAAATGTACTGAATTAAAGATTAGTAATAGAGTACCAATAGAGTACGACTGGACCTAATGGTCAGGGGTCCCTTTATGTTTAATAGAGTACCATTCGGTGAAAGCTTGCAGATTACTTAGAAATCACATAATTCAGCATGCAGAAAGTCCCAGGTTCAACCCCCAAGAGCTGTAATTAAAAAGGAGTCAGGTAGCAAGCCTAGGAAAACATCTGCCTTTGGTCTTGGAGCACTGCCCCCGCCATCCCCAAACCTTTCTAGAAGGTTGGGGAAACCCCAGAACAGATTAGGGGGCACACAGAGGAAGGGGGGGAGAGATGTCCTGCCATGCAAGCAGAAGTCATTCTTCTCACACAAAGGACCACTTAGCGCTACACTGAATACAACCCCAAAAGTTAAAACATACCATTAAAAATAAATTAAAACATGCAAAAATATTTAAATTGCACTTCTATTGGCTTATCTGAGCATTAGTTGTTTCTGGAAAAACATAGACCTTTTATCATAGGTAAATTTTGGAATCCTTTCATCTGCTATACACTCAAACCTAGGATACTGGGTTTACTATGATATTGCTGCTGAATTATTTTGAGCTCTGCAGGGGCAGTGATAACACCATGCATTTGTCACTGATGTCACACTGTCCGTAAGTCAAAACCTCTTGAGCAATTCAGTGGGGAAATGAAAGTGCAATTGTGGAATTTAGTGCTTAATGAACACTTGACAAGCTACCATCAGCTCTTGCTTGCCTAGCTAATTTGGACTGCATGGGCTATGAAAGATCAAAGTGAGCATAAAATCCACTCATATACCCAACCAGCCTTTTATCCAGCTGTTTTTGTAGCTAACATGTAATGCTGACAATCAGAAGATGGCCATCAGAGCAATGTAGATCATTTTCCTTTTATCTTTCCCATGAGACCACTATATAATTCTAGTATCCAACTCTGAACCTGATGACATAAAGGACACTTGAAGACAACTGCAGCTTTCAAAGAGAGTGTGCAACGTCTATTATTCCTGAGATTGGCAGAAAAAGGTATTTTGCAACATAGCAGCTCACCAGCATGCTTCAGCTATAGAGGGATGAGGATGGGGAGTTAAGAGTCTTAATACAAACTGGCTGGCCACAGGTCCCTCATATCCCTAAGCTACTGCATGCCAATCAGAGATGTATGCAACACAGACCAAAAGAAGTACAACATTCTAGGCTACTGCAAACACCTCAAGAGCTACAAGTTGTTCTCAGCTTTAAAATTGTTTTGTAAAAATGTACGTTCTGTATCTACCTGTTCCGTATTCCTGGAGGGAGGTTTCTTTTGCCAACATCAGTAGCTGGGTTCATGCAGGCAAACAAACGAAAATTTGAATGACGTACCAGGGGCTCTACAAGGAAAAAAATGCACAACCAACAAATTACAGCGCTGTTTGGCCCCATAAAAACAAATGTAGCATACAAACAAGAAAGCATGAAACAGCCATTTAAGGAAAATTAAAAACAGAAGTTCAAGAAGCAAACAGAAAAACTCATACACAGCCAATTTGTTGTCCTAGCTGGTGAAAACCTACTCTCAAACTTCAGAGAAAGCTATCCCTAAAAGCAAAGATGAAAACTGCATCTCCTATCTTAGCAAACAAAAGGGTCTTTTTTCATAGTCCTCTGGAACTTGCTGTTCTTCAAGCTAAGGGACAGCATGGACAAGGAATTGCAATTTTCTTCTTCAGGAGAAAACTCCCACATGCTAATCTCTTAAGTTATCAGGAATCAAAAGAGTGAAAAGATAGTATTACAGTGGTACCTCAGGTTAAGTACTTAATTCGTTCCAGAGGTCCGTACTTAACCTGAAACTGTTCTTAACCTGAAGCACCACTTAAGCTAATGGGGCCTCCTGCCGCTGCCGTGCCGCCGGAGCACGATTTCTGTTCTCATCCTGAAGCAAAGTTCTTAACCTGAGGTACTATTTCTGGGTTAGTGGAGTCTGTAACCTGAAGTGTATGTAACCTGAAGCGTATGTAACCTGAGGTACCACTGTATTCAGATGTGAGTTTTTCAGCTATCAGTTTACAGGGCTTCCTAAAGTGGTCAACGTTGACCCACGGCCTTTATGTGACTGTGCAGACGGTGACATGGGTGTGAAAAAGTTTACAAGATATAGTGCAGAGAAATTAATTAGGCTCTATGAGCATCAGAAATAAAGGGCTTGGATATTTAGAGATCAGCACCTCCTTTATGAATAATATAATCTTTTTTTTTGCAATTCCTCGTAATGGTGATTATATTGTGGATTATATACTCAAATTTCTTGAGTTTATTTCATTTACATTACTAATAATTTGCTTCTGGGTCTGTCACATCTTTATATGCTCATCTATGGGTCAATGAACTTAGATGACTTGAAACCATTAATTTCAAACTCTCATTAAAAAAAAAAAGGAACTGAAAAAATACACCACTGCAGAACAGGAAAACTTACTGCAACAAAAAACAAAAACAATACCTGTGTCTCCTCTATCCAGCAGTATCAGTGAACCAGATAATCCTTCAAGTAAACCACTCAGACACTCTAAAGTTTCTGCTGCTGCCAAATTGATCTCATCTAGTAGAATCCATTCTCCTTTTTTCACTGCTTGTGCCAAGGTGCCCTTAAAAAAAGACAAAAAGACTCAAAATTAGCATTTGATAGGCATCTGGAGCTGCCCTCTAGTTGGACTATGTTTTGAAAATTGCATTTATAGTTAGAGGGACCAGATAATTCCACAGTGGTATAAGCAGAATTCCATCTTTTACATTGTTTTTAAGCAAGTTGGTGGAGTGGAAACTCCTCATTTAATTAACTGCTTTTGCTCTATAACAGTTAAATATCTGCAAACCCCTCCAAGGTGTTTCTAGTTGTACCTACTTTTTTTACCTAGCACCAAACCCTTTGCAGCATTAACTTTTTTCCTCAATGAGGACTCATTCTTCCTAGCTTGCAGATGAAATCTATTTCACCTTCATTTTCAGCCAAGACTAAGGGGAGTAAACACAAGGACATTAAGTGAAACCTGGCTAGCCTGAAATCAAATGACCGCCTCCACAGGCAAAAAACCAGAAACTGTGTGTGTGTGTGTGTGTCATCCACATCACACATTTGAATGCACACTGCTTCTTCCAAAGAATCCTGGGAACTGCAATTTACCCCTCACAGATCTATAATTCCCAGCACATTAAACAAACTGCAGCTGGAACTTTATTTTAATAAAGTAACTTTAATATGCATCTTATGGACAAATATGCTCTTATGCACAAAAGGACTACCTCTACAAATGCAAAAACTAGCGCATTTTCTGTCATCTTCATCTGTTGTTTTGCATGATCTAAGCGGATACCAAGTTCTTCCCACTTTTCCTTCAATGGTGAGCCTAACAAAAAAAAAGGCAAGCTATAGCAAACGTACGATAAGATAAAAACATTCAAGTTCATGAAACCACGTAATAGAATTTGTCATAGTGCAAAACAACTCTGAATATAACATAAGCCGCTCTGAAGAGAATAGTCCAGTTATTCCAACAATTACCTTTAGACCAGTGATTTTATGCAATTTAAATCTTACTAGCAGAACAGGGACATTAAAATGAATGAACTGAATGAGTTGGAATTCATTGGACTGAGTAATGTTTGAGGTCAAGTAATGCTCCAGACATTTGTAATGCATATGCAATCACCTCCTCTGTTTAAACAAAGGAATGCTTACAAATCTGTTATTTTTATTGAGCACATCTGGATTCAGCCTTAGAAGGCTAGTTACTTAAACTGTATCTCTTTCCACTTCAGAGCAGTATTTTATTTTTATCTTTATTTATTTATTAAATTTCTGTACTGCCTGTCAACTGAGGACCACAGGATAGTTTACAATATGAAAACACAAAAATACGAAACATAGTAACAAACAAAACAATAACCTTCCCCCCTTTCACCTTCCCCTTTAAAATGCAGTCAAGCTTATATTATTATTATTATTATTATTATTATTATTATTATTATTATTATCATCAGGCTGGGATAAAGTTTGTACAACTTTAACAAGACCTTCACCTCTTCAGTCAAAGATGATGTGTGAGAATGTTAAATTCTTTCTGTCCTTTTATCTGAACATTAAATAGTTCAGGAAGGCTTAACTGTGACTCCCAAGCATCTCCCACCCAAGTCACTGATCAGATCCACACCCGCTAAGCTTCAGGAATGATATTGGATCATGTATCAGAAAATGCTATTTTCTACTGCAGAAAAATTGCTTTTCCCCCCTCCACTGCTGATCTCTCCATATTTGAATTCTAGGGAAAAATCACACCTAGTACAGTGGTACCTCTGGTTATGAACTTAATTCGTTCCAGAGATCCGTTCTTAACCTGAAACCGTTCTTAACCTGAGGTACCACTTTAGCTAATGGGGCTCCCGCCGCCACGCGATTTCTGTTCTCATCCTGAGGTAAAGTTCTCAACCCGAGGTACTACTTGCGGGTTAGCGGAGTCTGTAACCCTAAGTGTTTGTAACCCGAGGTGTTTGTAACCCGAGGTACATTGTATCTCCCTTGCCAAATGCACACTGAAGCACAGTCCACCCAACTTTAAGAATGCAAGTTCCGCTTAAATCTCTCATTTTATTTATTTGATTTCTACCCTGCCCGTCCTCAAACAGAAACCCATTTTAAGAACTTGGAAGTCTTACCATTTTCTTTAGCTTCCTTATTAATGGCAGATTTGTGTACATGCTGCATCAGCTTGAGAAGATCATGCCAGCGCTTCTGTCTGTAACATGTCTGGATGTGCCCCAAGAAAGTCTGGTTTTGTTTCCTGGAAAACGTCTGTGCAAAAAGCTCCTCAAAAGACTCTCTCAAGGGCAACCAAATCAGTTTGTTATCCACCGGCTTATAGCTGTAAATTGGGCAAACAGTAATGTGTTAACTGAAAACTCCGGCAGCGACATGTGGCAAGATCAGGCTCAGTACGATCGGACAAGGTGAAAATCAAACCAGCCTCAGCGGATCTGATAACAGATAAAAGGTGAATCTGGTGGCCCCTGCACACCATTACTAAACAGATGACTTGAACATGTTGAAAATTAGAGACCGGCTGAAACATATAAGAGAACTTACCCTTTTTTTTCCAGGTACACAAAATGTCAAAAATTTCATCCCACAGCTACATGGCACCGCTCATTCCAACATCTCTCAATGCCCCAAGACTGAACATTCCCTTTTCCTTGTTCTACTTCCTTGTACTTGTCATTACCCCATCCATGGTATCCCACACCCCATTTCATGTTGCTCTATGTACTTTTCTTTTTGCCATATGGTTCTCTATTTTTGAATGCAGTAACTCTTATGAATGGGGTCCATGCACACTTCTACTAAATACAAGATCTGAAGTCACGAGTGAAAAAAAATGATTTGTTGATGCAGTTGCCAACAGCAATTTGCAGAATTATTAGACACTCACCCCCCTAGGAGATCTGCAGTATCACTCTGCTGATTCATGTTGATAACCCTCAAACGGTGCCCTTGAAGAAATAAAACACAGAAAAGACACTGAAGCATTTCTCAAACCTTTTCTAGAATCCTGGTCAAAGTCCCCGCATTATACTACATTTTACCTGTAATGTGGGCCAGGTATTGAACAGTAGATGTTTTGCCTGTCCCCGTTTCACCCACCAACAACACAGGCTCTCCTTTGTCGACACACACAGCCAGCTGCTCAATTAATACGGATGATGGACGTGTGGGAGCAAAGGTCTGCTTTTTTCTGCCAATACATGAAAGGGTAAAATCTTCTGTTAGCAATACTCTAATGCTATGTGCTAAGCATCTCCAAGTGCATTTGATTCACTAATTCTACAAATATAATCTCTCTCTATTACCAGGTTTCAAAAAAACACCTCAATGAGACATTAAAAATGCTGGCACGGAATTTTAAAGTTACAAGCACATTTAAAAAGTGCACTATTGTACATCAACCTGTAAGCCATCTGGTTGAAGGGTGCCTTAGTAATTTTAAAATATAAACAAACAAACAAACAAACAAACAAACAAACGCATCAATACCTTTGCACAAGAAGCGCATGAATTTGCTTCCGTAAGAGCTGGACTCTTCCCACAGAGACCTCTTGCTCCCTTATTGCAATTTCTGGTTTGTAAAGTTGACAGTAGTATTCAGTCTAGAGTAAATAAATAAAGAGCATACATACTGAACTCAGCTTACTAAAAAGAAACACATGATGTAGTCCTTTGCCATATGCAGTTGTGCAATACAGTGGTACCTCGGGTTAAGTACTTAATTCGTTCCGGAGGTCTGTTCTTAACCTGAAACTGTTCTTATCCTGAAGCACCACTTTAGCTAATGGGGCCTCCTGCTGCCGCCGCGCCGCCTGAGTACGATTTCTGTTCTCATCCTGAAGCAAAGTTCTTAACCCGAGGTACTATTTCTGGGTTAGCGGAGTCTGTAACCTGAAGTGTATGTAACCCGAGGTACCACTGTACAACTGAAAGTTAAGACACAAGTCCAGTTTGCACATCACAGTAAGGCATAGTAAATAGTTTATTGTGAATGTGCCTTTCTGGGTTGTATGTTCCCCCCCCCCTCATGATAGCAGGGAGCAGACAGACCACAGTCCCTGCTTAGCATTATGTCCAAACCAGAGGCCATGATTTGCTTTGCTTCAAACCATGATCAGCAAATCAAGAACAACCTTAGCTACAGTAATTTGCCGGGAACAAAACAAACTATGATCCCTCATTTGAATGTAACACTTGCTTCCTCCAAGTGTGAGTGACAGGATTCAAATGACCAAGATCACCATGGTTACAGTGAACTATTAACTATGGTGATGTGAGAACAAGGCCTTTGGGCTGTATTCAGTTGTTACATGAACAGAAGTCAGCTCATGCAACCAAACTTTCTCTTTCACTCCTCCTCCTGCTGCTGCTGCTGCTCCCCCCTGCAGCCACTTTTCCCCTCCAAAGGGTTGGGTGCTTCCTAGTGAAGCCTATGGTTGCAGCAGGAGGGAAGCTGCTGCCTCAAATCAGGCAATGGAATCTTGCACCAGTGGCGATGTGCATGTGCATGATCCCTACACCCAATTTCAGCCATGTTACATGTGGCTCTCTTCTTTCAGAAGAAAAACAAGAGTTGACACTATCCAGTTAGATCATTTAATTATTTCTTGGCAGTGAAGGAGACATGAAACTATTTTTTTCCTCCTTGACAAAAGGGGTATTTATTACACAATGCAGTATGTGTGCGAACTCTTCCTTATGTCTACCTTATGCTTGGAAATGTTCAGTTGGCTTCCAATGATTTCTGCCATCTTCAGTCTACTTCCTTGCTTGGACAGCATAGCTGTGAAACAATCCAACGCCTGTCAAAGTAGAGTGGTAGGAGGGAGAGAGGGAGAGACAGAGAATTCAAGCTAATTTAATATTTAATCAGAGGTTCTACTTTTCTTCCATACTTGAGTTCACTGTAGTCAAAATATACAACTGAGCTTCATGCAATGTATCGCTAGTATGTCTCCACGAGGAAAACAAGAGGACGAGCCAATTCAGACATTTCAGCTCTCTTCATAATGGAATTCCTGGTGTAACAGCTGTGGGACCTGGCATGTCCCCAACGACAGCTGCCTCTCCCTAGTGTGATTTATGCAACCATTCCTGTGAATCCCCCATTGTGAAGCAGCAGGTCTACTTAGATCGACCCTCAAGGAAAATTTCCAACATCAGAACCAGACCCCTGTTCATATTCCAAATGCAACCTGGTTTCTACATTTTAAGGAATAGGTCAACATCACTCTAAAAAACAAGGAACAGTTTGACACGTACCTCATGAAAAATATTCAGTGCAGTAGAGGAAGAAGAACTATCAAAGTTGTAAGCAATCCTGTTGCACCAATTCAGCAAGTCCCTAACACAAGAAAATAAGTGATGTGAAGCAGCTCAACAGTAGTCCTTCATTTAACTTTCCTCAGCTGCACACTGCTAAAAGTGCTAGTCTCGCTTCATTAATTGCATGGCTATTTTTTTTTAAGCGCCAACTCACCACATTTTCATTCAATTAATGCCTTCTCACTAGGAATTTCAATTAAGAACAGAGCAAATGGCCTCCAACACACTAGAGAGCAGTAGTCCAAAGATAATTTGCCTCCCCCAAACTCAAATATCCATCAGCTTAATTGCATATTAAAATACCTCAGAGATAACTCTCTGCCTTCTAAGCTCAGGCTTTTTTTGTTTTCGGTTAAGTGTGATGCGTCTTCCATTATGTTCTCATCGTCTGCGATATGGCTTTGCAATAGATGTTTATCACCAGTAAGCTCAACATAAATCTCTAACAAGCGATCAATTACGACAGCAAGTTTAGGATACCTCCTCTGAAGAATCTGAAAAGCAAAATAACATTAGCTAAAGTAAATATTTTACAGTATTCCAAGGATTATATAACTCATTGAGTTTTGTCTAGACAGACAATGGTCTTAAAATCCAGAGATTTGATACATTTACAGTCTGCACAATTGCCTGGACTGGTCCCATGGGGTAGTGCCTACCATCAAATTTTACTTTGAAATTCTCTTAAAGGAAAATTTCTTTGCATGACAATTACACTGTAAAATACAGTAATGCTCTTAAATTATCTTAGGCTTTATTTGCTAGATAGAAATGTCAGTCAGTAAGATGAACCTGGTGGACTGGGCAAATGGCCCATCTAGTCCAGGTTTTTTGTTCTCACTGTGGCCAACAAGATGCATATGGGAAACCTGCAGGCTATACTACGCTGAGGAAATGGCAATAACAATTTAAGATGATTTCATATGAAGTTATAGCTGGACAGTCGGGTTAAGTCAATCCAGCAACGTCAATCTGTTTCTCTTGCAGAAGCACAAAGCAACAAGCATTCCATTATGGAATGGATAGAAACTTCTTTCATGTCAAGGATTGTGTTTGGACATCATGCTAAACTATGGTTTGGTGAGATGTAAATGAGACTAACTCCCTCCCAGTTTTTTGGCTCGGACAACACAAGAAACTATGGTTAACTAAACACAGATGCTTCTAAACGTCTCCTCACAGCCATGTGGGGAAAAGGGAATGGACACAGTTTCAACCTCTTCTACAAAAATTAGGACTACTTTCACTTGTTTTTAAATGAAAACTCTTTGACATCAGTTCACAAAGTAAAGCGTTCTCTTTCTGATACCATTTACCTCTCTGAGTTCAACTTTAGGCATATTATTCAGCTTAATTTTTGTCCAGTATTTATCTAGAAGAGCAGCATGGCTGTTTTGCTGTTTGTACCAACCACCACCATAACTGAAGAGTCTAGATTAAAAATCAAAGAACAAGTTAATCGAAGCATTAGAAGTATTATAGTGCAGAACAGAGTAAGTTCAAGGGTTCTGTAAGGCTCCTTCACTGCAGATCTACAACCAGATAAGGGAGTCAAAGTCCCAACATCATCAATACAAGAAACATGAATTCACCATCTACAATTGTCCAATTGTCATTCTTCCACTTTACAGTCTTTAAATAATGAAATGCTAAGTAACTGCTTATAGGGCAGCTGTATCCCGCAGGCTAAGCAAAACGACAACAAGCACGTTCTACGTGCAAAGCACTTCATACATGTATAATGTCAATAAGCATAAAGACAGGACAATATTATCTGCATATTACAGATTAAGGCCAAGTGATGATGGCTTCCTTATGGCTGCTTGGTAATTCCTCTTATCAAGCTTAGTTTTCGCTTATATTCCAGGGGAAAGAGTTGTATTATGTTTCAAAATAATCTCACACTCCTAGCTATCATTTTCCAGGAGATAAGTTTCTATTTCTTAGTATGGAAAATTGCAAAATAAATAGCAAAGGAGTGCCCACATACTTATAATTCAAAAATCATGTCACCTTTATATATGCACACAATTTAAAAACTGGATTCCCCCCCCCCCATTCCTATATTTATGACTATTGTCTAGTCACTGCCAAAAGGATTCGTGTGCTAAGAGTTTTCCTTGTGTTAACAAAGCTACACAATCTACCTTCTCGTTGCAAAAAGATGGAACCCAGGAGCTACTTTTATACAGTCACTTCGCCCAGGAATCAACAGTTCTCCGTTTTCCAGAAGGGGAATCAATACAGAAATCTAAGGAATAGAAAAAAAACCACAGAATACAATTTCAATGACCAGGATGTAGAGCACCACAAAAAGAATCCCACTCATAGAACAGGACTTTCTCACCTTAACTCATTGAAGCCTTCCCAAAATTGCTTTTGGGCAGGGCATACATAGAATGTGGTGCTATAGCAGTAGAAAAAAAATAAAAAATCTAAGGAAGCTTCATTGTAATGCCATGTTCTCATGCATGAGGCTATCTTGATGCCCCACCTTTTATCAATGACAACAACCAAAAAGACTTAACAGCAGACAGTGCATGAAACAATGTGTTTCACCTCTGCTGGTAACCAAATATGTTACAAGAAATGTTAGAAATCTCATTCCCAATAAGCAGCCTTTTACATATACATTCCAGTTCTAGATTGTGGGAGGTGGGTGTATAAGAGAACCAGTGTATAGCAGATACAGACAGGGTCCATTCAGTAGTTTGTAACAAGTGTCCCCAAAATCACTGCCCACGAAGAAGAAAATATACTGGGAATTGAGAACCATGATAACTTTTTGGGGAGAACTTTTGCTTTCTTTTATCCAGTGCCCTTAAGTTTCCTTTGCTTTGGTTACAAAATACACGACTTCCAAAAAAGATACCTGTGCCTCACCCAAGGTATTTATGGACTTCCTCTAGAAAGCACAGCTACATACCACATCCAGAGGAGCATAATCAATATCCTCCAAGAGTATCCAGTGCCCTTTGCTGACTGCTTGGGTCAGGGTCCCAGGTTGCCACACAAACTCCCCTGGTACATCTGTACAACGATACATGCCCAGTAAGGTCTACAAAGAAGAAAAAGCAAGCAAGATTTTTAAATAATGTCCATATAACTTTACAAAGTGTCTTCAAATATTTACCGAACAGTAAGGTTTCTGAGGTTTGTATCTATTTCTATTTGCTTTCTTCCATACTAGGTATGCTACCAAATATAAATATTGCCAGATATAGCTTCAGCAGCTACGATAAGCTCAGTGGGAACAAGCACTGCCAAATCATTCTTGCTGTGCCTTCTCATAGTATGAGCAGGAGCAAAAATCATGAGTTTGGATTACTGTGGTGTTCGAGCCACTGAGATATCCCTCACCAAACAACCCATGACCTAAAGCAAAGCCCCAATAGTGGCTGCTTTAGGCATCCCAGTAATCTATAGTCTTGCTCGTGTTTTACTAGGGGAGGAATGCAGCAGGAGGGATTTCTGAAGTGTGCACACTGCTAATTCCATAGTAAGACATGGTTTTTGGCTTTTCGTTACAACTGAACGCAGCCAGTTTCTGCAAGGCAATTAACTTTGTAATAACAACTGCAAGTGAAAACTAAAATGCATTTTCCATTACCTTACTATCAGTCTGATCTCCTAGCTGGACTTTCAGAATGTGAGGTGGTTTTATCCTTCCCGTAACAGCTGCCAAGTATTCAACAAGATACGTTTTGCCACAACCTACTGGTCCTTCAAGTAACACTGCATTTTGTGAAGCTATAGCCATAGCAAGATTTTGAAGATTTGTGCAGGAAGATTTCACCAACACAAATTGGTTCAGGATGGTCTCCTGCTGAGACAAGAGAAGACAATGCTTTCAACTGATAATATTGGGTGCAAGTATTATGGAGAAACATGAAATACAAGTTACAAATTTGCTAAGCTACCATTTTTACGCATCCCAGAGCCACACACATCCATGTCCCCATTCCACACCCATTTTTTAAAGGGGGATTTAAACCCTTGCACTTTCTTCCTCCCACCAAACTCAAGTGTTCCACTTACCCTGCTCCAAGGTGCCATTTACTGCAATAGTACCTTCAGGAACAAATAGCAGCTTCAGGGGGATGAGATAAATACGGACCAATGACCCCTCTGAAGCTGCTGTTTTAACCAGAAGAGGGACAATGACCATGTTTAATGACTTTATTATTGTTATTTCAAAGATTCAGCTTACTTTAGCATATGCTCAAAATTCTGATTCATCTCAAATACCTATACAATATGTGTGGTGCAATTGCCTGGCCCAATCCAGGCAATTGCACCACACACACTAAGGAATCTTCAGTAAACAAGCTATTTTGTGAAACTCATAGCTGGTCATTTTTCCTATAGTATTATTAAGACTAATAGCGACACTTTTTAATCTTTCTACTTTGTAGAGAACCAATCTTGTATGACTATAGCTGTTTCTATTAAGTCTCTAGAGCATAATTTTATTCAACTTATGTTCAGAATTTCACTTATGTTTGAAGTTGTGTTCTTCATATGTTTCTATGTATGAAATTGCCCTATGTTAAATCATCAGAATACATGGAGTGCCAGCTGCATACCTGGAGTGACAGAAAGTAAGGTATTTTGCTCCAAGTATTAAACACTATTGTCAGATCACAGTGATATCTCTGCCTAAGGATCTAGCAGAGATTCTCACTGGTCAGAAAGGTACAAGGTGATTTTTACCAACACTCAGAATCCTTCTGAAGCAGACTGTTTGGTAACAAAGAGAGCTGTATAGAAAAAACTGTCTTATCCCCTTCCCCTGGCATACTTCATACAGATAAATGAGGCCATGATTTCTATGTTACTTAACATCCAAGCCTGTGGATATCAAAAAGGGAGAGAAAAACACACACACAGTGGCATGGATCAGGAATGGGACTGGAGATTTCAAAGGCGCTTGCTCTTAAAGTGTATTCCATCTATAAAGGGAAGGATACTATTTTGCAGAAACTTTTACACAAAACATGTTTGTTTTTGCCTTAAAACCGAAGGACAGGATTTTAATCAATGCTTAAATGCATCAAAGTAGCACTACGAAGAAATTTTGAGGGAAACAAAGGCCCAGCATTCCTCTCTTTTCAGAGGGAAATCTCCTAGAGCTGGGGTAGGCAAAAGGTAGATCAGGATCAGTGCCAAAGAATTTAACTTACGTATCATCCTTTACTTACATTTTCTCCTGGTCCAAGCTGTTGTCTAGGGAGCAGAACACCACATACTGCTACAACCTTTGCAGAGAGGTCAGCAGATACAAGTTCTCCCTGAGTGTACCGCAACTCCTCTTCTTTGTTCCAAAAGGTTGCGCCTGGATTGGCCAGGACAAGGGCACACTCAACATTCTGCATCCGTGATTCCTCCAGTAGCCTATCAGTCAAAAATGTGCATCTTTCAATGTTTTGAACAAATGGGAGACAAATCTACCATGTAAAATATTAACTGAAAAAACACACACAAAGACATCTTGGGGGGAAACTTACTTAAGTCTGAAATGTATTAACTCTTCTGGATTAAATATCTTCTTCAGGAAGGATAACCGATGCTCATCATTCATGCACGTAACCAGTGCGAGACAACTGGCAGTATACCTAA
Organism: Podarcis cretensis; assembly: GCF_951804945.1. Taxonomy (NCBI): domain Eukaryota; kingdom Metazoa; phylum Chordata; class Lepidosauria; order Squamata; family Lacertidae; genus Podarcis; species Podarcis cretensis. The sequence continues at coordinate 81,684,589 of NC_137172.1, read as the reverse complement.
GAAGCAAAGGTAGTTCAAGTACTGTTACATCTTAAGTCTATAGAACTAGGTTCCTTTCAGAGAAAAACAACAAAAGGCTATCCTGTCCCTTCAAATGGTCTCTGTTTGATCAATCGTCTTCAATAAATGATTTGGCCACTGATGCACAGGTCTATGTGCCAAATTAAAGTGGGCCACACCAATGGCACTACCACCATTTTCATTCTGCCTTATGGTTATTGCATTTGTAAGAGAAGAGTGATGGAACAGGACAAAAAACAAAGAACTTGGATGTAGGTCTCACAATTTAGTGTGGGGTTAATGTCAGCCCCTGGGCCTGAAAATTAAGGAGTAGGTTCTAAGAAAATACACCCAATATGACCAATTCATATTTGACTCCGGCAATTTTAGCCTCAACCTCTTGCCAGAAACTGCTCTTCTTGTCAATAAGAGGTCTAATGTAGTCCAGTAACCATACTGTAGGTTTCAAATCCAACTCAAATGTGGCCAAGTCATTCTCTGCCCTTATTGCTGTACCTTACTTTCCCCATGAGGTATTAGTAAGACAGAAATAAAATAGTCCCCACTACTCACTGAAAGTGACATATAAAATTAAACGAAAATTAAACTTACCATCGAACTAAAGTATCATGACTCCTCAGTAAAGGGACACACACACTCCAGTCCCATAACTCTCTGAATACAGCCTGCTCTTTTTGGAGGAATTTGTAGGCTGCCTCCATGAGATCCCTTAACTTCATTCGTCGTCGCCCATATCGAACCATATTTGTATCTGAGCTCTCCAGAAACAGTCTTTGGAACACTGGTGAAGTATCCTTAAAGTATCTCAAAGCAAATCTACATGAAATGAAGATATTGAAAGCAAATGTAAATGTAGCTAGAACAGCGAGGTTTCAGCTCATCTGATGAAGCAGATGCTTACCTATTAAAGTCCTGACACAAATAAGACTGCTATGCTTTTCTGAACTTGGAAAGAAATCCCCCCCCCCCAAAAAAAAGTCCTAAGAAAAGTTATGGTCTTCTTTTCAGCAAATTGTTTTAATAAAAATAAAAATAATGGGGAAATTGAAATTCATCACCACTTTTTTCACTTCCTTAGTTTATCAGAGATTAAGGTCAGGCTGCCAGCTCTGTGTAGGGACAGCTGGTTGGAAGTAGTATTCTGGACTTGACACTCAAACAATAGCCTGAAGACACTTGATGTAGACCCAGCTCTGATCTCACTAGTAGCAAGATAGTAACAGTATGCATGTTACTCAAAACTCCTTGGATAAAAGTTTTATTTCTAATCTAATATGGGCATCTGTCAAGAGCAACTTTCACTTAAAACTCTCTCACTGAAGCAAATACACACACACACACACACACACACACACACACCTTTATGTTAAAGAAGATGCAGGTCTAACTGCCATTCAATCTTTTTTTCCCTAAACTGAAGCTTGGGTTTCATCACCCTTATTGTCCAATCCTATGCATTTTTAGTCAAAAGTATGGCTCGCTTCCAAGTAAATGTGCACCTCACAGCAGCTTTAGTTGCAATTCAGTAATTGCTGAATTGAGCATGTAATAGAATACAAGGCCTTGGTTTAAAACAATTAGCCAAGCAGATACCCTTAACATGTGATACAATTGCAAATTCCTGCAGCACACCTCAAAAAGGGATATGGATCGTGGAAATTGGGCTCACTACTCATGACTGTATGAATGTAAATCTAATCTGAACTGGCTACCATGCTTGGCTACCATGCGCACCAACCCTCAGCTTCTCCACCAATCAATTTCCCATGAAAGCAAAACTTAATCCCAGACATCTACTGACTTACGGCATCACATCTGGATGATCACCAATAAGTTTGCTCATTGCCACACAGAGTCTCTCATGAAGATCATGGTTGATCTGGCCACTGGATTTAATTATTTCTGCATTTCTTTCCATCAAATCGAGCAAGATTGGACGAAACTGACGGCCAATGAGGAGTGTGCATTCTTTATCCAACAGTAACTGTGCTAAGGCACTGAGGATGCACTGACGGTCCTGCTGACTCCAGATCTGAAAACAAAGAGATGCTCAGTAAAGAGTGATCTCCCCCCCCCCAAACATTCTACTGCAGTTCAAGTCAAGTTGTGTATAGAAGAAACTTTAGAGCAACATTCTTCAACCTTGGATTCCCAGATATTGTTGGACTACAACTCCCATCATTCCAGATTATTGCCTAAGCTGGCTGTGGATGATGGGTGTTGAAGTCCAACAGTATCTGGGAATCCAAGGTTGAAGAAAACTGCCTTAGAAGTACAACAAAAAGGGATGAAAAAGATTTTTCAAACCTCCATAGAAATAGGATAAAGCTAGGAGGAAGAGCTGAAGAAGAATGTGGAAAGCAAGAATGGGAGGGAAAGGTACTTTACACTTAGTGTAACATAAACATTTCTCCTGTTCCCCCTTTATTCATTCTACCATGAGAGACTTGGAACTGCCATACAAGCCTTACTAAAACGAGAGACTGGCAGCCATATTTGATGAGTTGCTTCTTATAAGCTCTTAAAAACTTAAGGTTACTTTTCTTGCAGACCTTTAAATTGATGGTTACTGCCAGGCATGCTATCACGCAAAAATAAACAAAAATGTGCACAAAGTTAATTTACAGCTCATTTAAGGAAAGCAAATTGCCAATTCCACCCTTCCTTGTTCCTTGTTTAAAGTGTTTTTCTAACCCACCCTGAATTACCATGACAAGACAGGCTACATTTCTAAATGAATTAAAAAAGAAAGAAAACACAATGTGACTTTACTATAGGGTGGTATCAGACTGTGTCATACACATGAACAATTACAAACACCATTTGTCTTGGAATTGGGGAGGGGGCAGTGAACTAGAATACTGCATGTCTCTAACAACCTTCTGACTCCAATAAACCAAGTATAAGGAATACAACCCTCTCCTCATTTTTTTAACTCAAGATTACAAATATAGGAATTTGGCTTATAAATATAGTGGGCCTCTCTGGGCTCTTAAAAATTCAACACAGAGACCCTTAGAACATGGATGGGGATCCAGGTGGACTCCAATTCCCATCATCCCTGAGCACTGGCCATGCTGGCGGAAGCTAATGGGACTCAACATCTGGAGGGTTATGGGTTTCCCACCCCAGTCGAAGTATTGTACAAAATGAGTGCTTAAAGATCGATGACAGCTTAATCTAAAGAGTCCCAAGGACAGTAGTTAGGGAAGAAATTTATAGCCCTACTAAGAGTAACATAACAGAATTAGGAAAGATGGAGATAACTTTTGCTTTCATTCCTTGAAAATCTTTGAATCTTTTGACAAAAAACCCCCCAAAACAAATTCCAACCTTGTAAAATCATTTCTAATGAACTACTTTTCAATGGGCACATGAATCAGTTCTCTTTAAACACTCTGGTACAAATCTGATGGAATGTTTTGTACCCAATGAGATAAATTTTCCTGAAACAACACTGCAAACTACATTTGGATCACAGTGATGGGAATGTAGCTACTCAGAAAAAGTGCTACATAAAACAAGGGGGCCCTTGTAAACAAGAACAGCACTCTGTGGTCCAAAGAGAGCAGATAACCTTTGCCCAAATGTTTGCTCAAGCGCTATAGTAAAACAATGAGAGATGGATTAAGCAAGCTGTAAAAATAATTTGTTGTTGCTGTAACCAATTTGCTACAAAGCTTGAAATCTTGGCCCATATGAATGTATGATTAGGGGGGAAGAACAGTATTTTAGCAGTTGGGAATATTTCTAATTAAACTATTTCTTGCTGCAAGCACAACCTCTGTTTTGTTACTGCTTTTAGCATATTACTATTTTGTCAATTAAAAATTACCTAAACTTAGATTTCCACCTAAATTCTAGCACAGTGGTTCTCTCAAGGGTGTGGTGACTCACGCTGGTGTGGCAGGAAGATTAAAGGATTATCAAAGAATTTCAGTATTGTACAGCAAAGCATTGAAAAAAATTTATTTGCAGAATGTGGATAAAGTTTTAAATTGAGAATAGAACTGACTATTCTTCTTGCAAACAAGATATTAGTTAAATTAGCTCCCCCTTATATTAATAGTGCGTTTAATTTTTATTAATAGTGCGTTTAATTTTAAAGCAAGCCAAATTAAGCTCCAAATTAAGCAACAGCAAATTTACTAAAGAGTTAATGCTAGTATGAAGAGAAACAAAAATGCTGTACTAAAATTGAATTATGACCCCTCATCTTTACAGAGCTTTGTAATCCACAGGCCTTCTAACATTAGTCTCTCTTTTAATACACAAAAAGCACTTTGTTGAAGATGGAGTAAATAGTGAAAATCACCAGCAGTCTCAGGCTCCAGAACCATACAATACATGCATTCATTTTGATATGCAAATATTGTATACCATATATGTGATCTGAGCACATGGGGACCTACACAAGACTTTCATATTTCGCCACATATCAATGTGCTTTCCGCTTACAACGTTTGCAACAGACTGAATCAGTCCTAAATCTTTTTGTTTGTGCAGACTACCAGAATAATTTATTTCTCCATGATTAGCAGTTTATTGAAAGGGACTAGAAGTACATACATAAACAAACATACACCAGGGCTGTAGTCAAAGGGGTGCGTGTGTGTGTGTCAGTATCTCTTCCCTTTGATCATACAGTCATAATACTTCTTAGATTTTCTCAAATGATCTATTACTCTTTTGAGTTTGAATGAAAGCCGGATACACACACACACAGAAAATTTTACTATTTGGAGAAACTAACTCTTCTCCAGCCTCTTTCAAACTACTTGTCATGACCTTTATGAACAAATGTATTGAGGGGGTTTGTGCCGAACTGGGTCTTTGCCCTGGTGACAGAAAGCCTAGTTTCGGCCCTGCACACACACTCCTTTCAGTGGTATAAGAATTTATTTACAGGAGGGGCTAACAGTATTTTTCAACTACCCAGACTCAATGGTGGAGGCGTGTGTGTATAGTATTGCAAATTTGTAAGCAGAGAAGTATCAACTTTACAGCAACGAAGTGAGAAATCTTCCATATACATTTGAACAAGGCAGCATTTCCTTGCAGTTGGGAAAAAAACCAAACAGTTTAAGTAAACAGATAGGATTGTGCCAAAGTATATTCTTAAAAACAAAAATAAAAAACAACAACAGGAAATACAAACAGACGAAGCTCCTCGGCGATCCAGAGGTTCTCTTTACAAATTTAAACCATCTCCACTCTGCTTGGGGCTTTTAAAGCGCTGGGAGGCTCATGGAGGGGACTCTCGCCTCCTTTCCTCCCCACCTCCCGCCACCATGAGAAAACAAAGAAGGCAAGACCCAGCTCTGCTCCCTCTCCTTCTCCAGCCAGACCACCCCCTCCGCCCACAAGGCACTTTGAAGAAACAGCGCGGGGGGGGGAGGGGGGTCGAGCCAGCGAAGATGGACGGCCAGCCCCAGGCAAAGGCTGCCTGGCTGCCCCCTCCCCCAGCTCGATGTCCATCACTGCCCTCCCCCCACGACTGCGGAGGGCGAAGAGGGCGCCGCCGCCGCTATTGTTGCTCTCCCACCTGTTTGGCGAGGAACCTGCTGAGCTCGCCGCTGCTCCTCTCGTTCCTCTGCGCGACCATCTGCAGCGGAGCCGCCAGGCTGAGACGCAGGTGCTCCATTGCCTCGGCCTTCCCGGAGCAGCTCCCCTTCGCCCCGGGACCGAGGTAACGGGCGGTGGGCGTGCGCGCGCGAAGGCAACCAGCTAGCGCCCTCCGCCACCCGCTGTTGCTGCTGCGCGACACGTGGGGAAGGAGAGCGACTTTCGTTTTCCCCGTGTATACGCCGCGTCATCTCCCAGCGACAAACCAAGGCGGAGGAGGGATGGTCTCGGCCTTTGCTTTTTTCACCCGCCTCTTGCAGAGACACACAAGCACAAAAACTACTCATCCCAGCATGCACGGCGACTTTCCTTCGTAGCAACTCTCGGCATAGTTTCGAGCGTTGCGCGCGGGGATAAATAGGATTTCCCTCCTCTCCTTCGCTGTAGGCTGAAGTTGCGCGGGGGTTTTGCGCCAAGTCCCTCAAAAGCCGGGTTTGTGTTAGATAAAAACAGAAACGCCGTGGCTGCAGGGCGTTTGGGCTTTAAAGCATAGGGAACATCCCACTGGGACTTACTTCCGAACAAACAAACAAACAAAACAAAAATAAATTAAATAAAAAATACAAATAAAATAAATCCTTCCAGTAGCACCTTCAAAAGTAAAGGTAAAGGGACCCCTGGCCATTAGGTCCAGTCGTGACCGTAGCACCTTAGAGACCAACTAAGACGAAACCTCATACCAATAACTAACTTAGTCTCTAAGGTGCTACTGGAAGGAATTGTTTTATTTTATTTATTTTATTTTGTTTCAACTAGGCAGACCAACACAGCTACCTGTAACTAAAACAAACAAAAGTGTGCTGATAAACAACAACAGCAACAAAACCTTTCCCCAGTTGATGGAGCTACATCAGTTTCTGTTAGAGCAAGGAGAGAAATATGTTTTCAAGGGTGGCGGGAATAGTTTGAAAACAGCATGAAAATACTCAGGGTTGTGGCCCTCTAGCACTATACTGTACTGAACAGCAGGGCCTGTGTTTGGGGGACAAAACATCAACAGTCCAGCTAGTCTTAAGGGAAATTAAGCTTACAAGTCCATTGATTTCTAGGCAACAATCCCTGACATACCTAAACCTGCACAGGACTGGACCGCACAGCTGCCATCTTAAACACACTTACCAGGGATAAAGCTGATTGGAATTTATTCAGACTAAGTCCCAAATAAATATACAAAGGGTTAGATTGCACAGAGCACCTTAAATGGAAGTGGCCAAAAGCACTTTGTTGCATGCGAACAAGTTTGTGTGCCAAAAGACAAAGTTGATGCTATCAAAAGTACTGTTGTAATGAACCTTAAAAACTATATGGGATAGCTGGAACAAAGCCAACAAATGACAGAGTGAACTTTTTAGGTCAAAGGAGATCTGAAAATTTACAATCAATCTTTTTAACCCCTAGTTGGTACAAGATGTAATTAACTGTATGTGCTATAGCAGCTATACAGTACATGACAGTATGTCACATTGAACTCTGGGGCTTTCTGCTGAGAAAGCATACATAAAATCCAGTTGCAAAGGTCTTATCTCATTTGCTGTGTTTCCAAAACCACAAAAAATTATCCAACAGCCAACTTTAGTCATCCTTTCCCCTTGCCCTTTATCTAGGAGATGAAAGATGGATTGCTAGATACATTTTTTAAAAATGCTGAACCATTGCTCATTTGAGGTCTATTACTTACACCAACAGCAAATAATCTAGCAGCACCTTGAAGACTTAATAGTGCAACCTTGCATTGATTTTAGAATGAATTGATTTTAGAATGCTGTGTTACTTTTATTGTTGTTAGCAGCTGTGAGCCCGGCTTCGGCTGGGAAGAGCAGGATATAAATAATTTATTATTATTATTATTATTATTATTATTTCCTCAGAAGCTTCACTCTACCCAGTGGGCCTTACTCCTTTACATGTAAGTTCCACTGAATTTAACAGGGTTTACTTTTGGGTTTTTTTTAAAAAAAGGGGGGGGAAGGTGTTGGTACTCACCATGAAGTTGTTACAATAAGTGCCACACTTTTAACATTTGTGAGGAAAGGTGTTGGTACTGCGTACCCTTGAGTACCCGCAAAAAAAGCACTGGGCATGAGCTTCTCCATAACCCTATGCATGTTTATTTGAAAGTAAGCTCCACTGCATTTAACGGGACTTTCTCCCAGTCCTCGTGAACAGGACTACAGCCTTTAAGAGCCCACTCTATGTCACATATTTGGGGTATGCCCTCAATAGACAGCTGACAGAGGAGAGTTTCTCTGTCCTCATGCACGTGTGACAGCTGACGTTACCGCAATAAGGCTTTTGGCGAAACAAACAAATGCTCCTCGCTGATTTAAACGAGCTCTGCGGCTGCGCCAACCCAAACTTCTGCCCCGGCAAAGTTATCAGTCACGAAGTTTTCTGGTGGCTTTGTAGTATCGAAACACCGACGGCGGCTTCAGGGCTTGAGTTTGCATATAAAAACAGAAGCCGCCGGGTTGCTCCCGAGAGCAAAAGCAGGCGCCCCCCAGCGGAGCCGCTGGTCGAAGCAGCTCCGGCGAAGGAAACCCGCCCCGTCTGCATCCCGAAGGGGAGGGCCTTGACGCTTCCTTTTGGCGCCAAGCGTTTCTGTGGCAGAGGAGGGAGCCGGTGACGTCGAGGCACGGCGCGCGCCCCAGCGTCTCCGGTGATTGGCCGGGCTCTTCCGGGCGCCACCTCTCCCGTTTGGCGGCGGCGAAGGTGGCGGTGTTTTGCGGGTGGGGGGAGTGTTGTCAGCGAGAGAGGCAGCAGCGGCGGCCGCCGGCCGAGGGAGCGAAAGTGAGGAGTAGCGGAGGCTGCACGGCGCGCGTTATTCCGGTTTGTGGAAACCAGTGGCCCGGGAAGGGAGTGGGGGGTGTCTTTCTCTCGTGGGGATCAAGCGGGTGGGAGAGTGTCTGCCTCGCCTGCCCGGAACCCCTGCCGATCCCCGCGGAGGCATTCCCACGAGCACATCTCCCGAGTTATCTATATATTGTCTTTCCCCCGAATGGCATCATACCCCACCCCCACTAGCATGTAACTCTTCCCGCTCCCAGTTCCCACGTCTCCCACTTTCTCGCCCCTGCTTTCTGCAAGGGGGGGGGGGTTGGAGAGTGGGGGTGCCTTTACGGCCCTCCAGACGTTGCTGGACTACAACTCAAGGCATCCTGGTTTGTGGTGACTGGGCATGTAGTCCAACAGCAGCTGGAGGTCACTGGGGTGAAAGTGGGGGCTGGGGCTGCCTTAAGGCCTGGTCAGCACCCGAAGAGGGAACGAGGGGGTCGAAGTTCCGAAGTGGTGGACTTGGACCGCACCAGTTTAACCGGAGAGTGGTGGTGGGTCATGTTTTATATCGCCACTTAGTTCTGCTTTGGGTGCAATTTGCCTTCCCACACCCCACCTGAGTCCAGGACTAACCTTGTAATGCTAAACTTGTCTGCTGAGGAATAATTCAATGTTGAATTCAGTGAGGCTTGCTCCGTGTTAAGTAGACTAGGGTTGTGCATAAGTGCACAAAGAACATGTGCAGAGTGCCTTGCTGTTTAGTAATGAGAAAGCACTTTTACCTATCGTGGTTAAGAGTGAAGACTGCTTTTCATTGGAGAAGACTTGTTTGAGCAGTAGGCCCTTTTTCATAGGAAGAATTGTATACAGTGGTCGCTCCACTCTGTCCTCTTTGGAGAACTGCTCTTCACTTGCTCTCCCCCTCCCCTCTGACTTGGTGGACAAACCACAAGCCCAGGTTCAAACATAACCCTAAGCCAAACCATGGCTTAGGCCAGAGCTTTCCAAACTTTTTGTGTTGGTGACACACTTTTTAGACATGTGTCATTTCGTGACACAGTAATTCAGTTTTACTAGCAGATTAGAGGTTAAATTAACCCATTTCCAGCCCTGGGAGCATTTGCAAGACACACTCAACACAGTGCAGCCGACGACTAATTTGTCCTGACACACAGTTTGGAAAGCTCTGGCTTAGGCCTAGGTAATGTGATCAGGGGAAGGAGTGCTTTGTCTACAATCTTGGTTCTCATTCCAAGTTATGGTTTGCTTTAGCACCAGGGGCAAAACTAGGTTTTACTTCACCTAGGTCAAAGACCCAGTTTGTGTATACACACACACACACACACATTTGTGTATACACACACACACACAAGCTGGGAGCCTCAATTGCGCCCCTCTGGTGGCTTCACCAGGGGCAAAAAGATCTGACTAGCCCCCCTATAGCTACAACACTGCTTAGTGCTATGGAACTGTTTGTTGCAAAAATAAATGCTGGCAATCTCATTCACCTGTGAATATATTCTTCCCATGCTGACCACCATCTGTGTATGCAGGAACACTTGTGTCCCATTGTGAAAACAGAATGAAGAGATCCATCTTTCTCTGATGGATTGCCTTCTATATTAATAACCTGCATGTTTTTACTTAGGCTAATCAAAATCTTTTTTTGTTGTCAAATGCAGATGGAGAATACTAGGAAGAGAGTATAATGGCAAGAGATGATGATGACGATGGGATGACGTTTTCTAATTTATTGCATGGTGGTAAGTTTTTTTGTTTGTTGGTTTTAATCAGATTATTTTTACTTAAAAAAATAAATAAATGTAGGGAAACTCCATACCAAGGAAGAAACCCTTGAGAAAAGTTTTATATGGACCAGTATATGTAGCTCCTTGTACAGCACAGTTGACTGTCATATGTTGTGGCAAGAGCTGTTGCTGGTCATCGGAAAAGAGTTTTCTTCCTGCATTGCTGAGAGACCCATCATATGGTTTTCTAAGAATCTGATCTTTGGGAGCAGAGTTGTACAGACAAACATTGGATGCCCTCTTAACTACAATTTTAGGCTCTGTCCCATTTCTTCTGGCTTCATAGAATAAGATGGATACCATTATCAAACAAATAATAAGGACCTAGATATTACTGTTATGGCTATGTTTGATGCTGTATTATGTTTTTAATGCAAGAAGATATTTCTGACACAAAAATGGCCTATTTTTGTCCCTTTTAATTCTATAAAACCCACCGCTGAGGCTACAATTTGAAGGGGGCGATAGTGCAAGGGGAGAAGAGCTTCTTATTTCTTTCATCTCATAGTGATTTTCTACTAGAGATCCTTTCTAGTGTATTTCTCTTGTATTTCACCATTACTGCATACGTAGACTGGGTGAACTTACATATTATTACTTTATTCTCTTTATTTGCAGTTTCTTCTCAAGGAGTAGATGATGATGAGAGTTCAGTGGATATTTATGATGGATTAGACAGCTCTCCAGTTATTTCTGGTATGTTCATAGCTTTGTAACCAATGGCATTGCTCAGCTGAGAGTAAAGCTCTCTGAAGCAGGTTTATGATGGACATGGGGGTAGGGCTTCAGCAGGAAGGAGGAACCACTGAGAATTCACTGCTTCCCTTCCTGTTCCACTGACAGAAGCTTTTATCTGAGTTGGATACAATCCATAGTTATTTGGTTATTTAATTATACATTGGAGAATTTTGTCATAAAAGGTCCTGTATATATTCATCCTTTTGGGTTTGTTGCAGAAACAATAAGTATCTTTTGCACTTCAGAATAGGAGTAGTTTGTATTGACTCTTAAGAGATGGCTTTGATATGTAATTTGAGTTAGCAGCTGCCACAAATAGCATTTTGATCAAAGTAAAATTTCTTAGGTGACAAGTTGCAACCATGGCTTATTTGGAAGGACTTCAGGGGAGAGATAAAATGTGCAGAACCCGTTGCTGTATGTATAATACTATACATAATTTAAAAACCTGATGGAAGTTGTGAAACTGAAACTAACTTTCACAACTTTACATGGGAGTAAGCCCCCACTAGATGCCTAGTGCGTCCTGCCCCCCGCCCCCCATCGCACATAGGAAACACTTTTGAAACTGAGAAAAATATTCAAAAGCAGTTTGATGTGGCATAGGGGCCTGCTGTTCGAAAGAAAAAAGCCCTGTTTAGGGAAGTTTTTAATGACGGATGTTTTAATGTACTTTTAATCTTTTGATGGAAGCCGCCCAGAGTGGCTGGGGAAACCCAGCCAAATGGGCGGGGTATAATTATTATTATTATTATTAAAGTAGCTCTTTCGATCTTATCTAATGGAAGAATGGGTACAATGAAAAAGGAAAATATTCCAAGTAAAACTCTCTCTCTCTCCCTGCTCTCTCAGTCAAACCTGCTACAAAACTGACCTCATCAATAAGTAGTTTAAACCTATTCGATGAGATCCTGATTGAAGAAGGAACAGCAAAGGAAGCTACTTACAATGATGTATGTATTTTGAATCAATGATATGTTGGTGAAATGTGATGTAGTTAGTTAGCAAGTTAGTTAGCGTGGTGTGTGTTTTAAATTCATCAGTTCAGCACATTTTAGTACACTATGTACTATCAAAACATTTTAAAATCCCCAAACACCCACTTTACTGAGGAGTCTCAATTTATTGAAAAATTCGACATGTGCATCAGGAAATCTGTGATCAGTCATGACACAGACATTTTGTAAATGCATGTTTGGAAGGTTTTCCTGTTTGTGAGGGAAATTTTATTTACTATTACAGTATTTTAATGTAATGATTTTTCTTGCATATTTTAACAAAGCTGGATTATTATTATTATTATTACCCAAAGAAAATTAGGCTCACTTAATACTGTCTTTAATACAAATGTGAATAATCCTGTTTCAACAGTTGCAGGCTGAACATGAGAAATGTCAGCAACAACTTCAAGAGTTGACAAGGAGGTTTCAGCAAATACAAGAACAGGTAAAGCAGCATTAAGCGGTAATTTATCCATTTTGTATCCTGTAACTGAAAGCGTTCTAGAAACTCTTCATATACATCTTCCAATTTGTATTGGTTTGCTGTTTTGAAGTATTAGTTGCGAGTGTATCTTGTTTTTTAAATAAAACAAAATAAGAAAATAAGAAACAGCAACCACAATAGTAATATTTTGAATTATTGAGGCTGTGCAGGGCAGTTCTGTCTCTGTAAGGACTATTAGTATCGTAAATGTATTTTGCTTTGATGCTTATTGAAAATAGTGCTTTTTGTAAGAGGTTGCAGCACAAAGTCGATAGGGCATTTTGAAAGTTCTTTGTGAAAGTTAACTGTGATTCATTTAAATGAGATTTTTTTCCTAAACCGTTATTGGTGTTTTCCTTCTCTCCCCCAATATATGCAGATACAAGTTCATAACATGTATATGTCTCTGTGTTCTTTTAAAATTAGAACTCTGCTCTGCAAAATGAAAACCAGTCTCTTAAAAAGAATATTTCCGCTCTTCTAAAAACAGCTAGAGTGGAAATTAATCGCAAGGATGAAGAAATTAATAGTCTCCAGCGAAGGTATGCTTTTTTCAGGAATGTCCTCTATTGTCCAAATATTTAGAAGAAAAAGAAACAAGACACATTTGAAACTAAAAAGTAGAAGATGTTTTCTAAGCCTATCTTTTTTGTAGTTAAATTTAAGGTAAAGGTAAAGGTACCCCTGCCCGTACGGGCCAGTCTTGCCAGACTCTGGGGTTGTGCGCCCATCTCACTCAAGAGGCCGGGGGCCAGCGCTGTCCGGAGACACTTCCGGGTCACGTGGCCAGCGTGACATCGCTGCTCTGGCGAGCCAGAGCCACACACGGAAACGCCGTTTACCTTCCCGCTGGTAAGCGGTCCCTATTTATCTACTTGCACCCGGAGGTGCTTTCGAACTGCTAGGTTGGCAGGCGCTGGGACCGAGCAGCGGGAGCGCACCCCGCCGCAGGGATTCGAACCGCCGACCTTTCGATCGGCAAGCCCTAGGCACTGAGGCTTTTACCCACAGCGCCACCCACAGACACATAAACATTAACTTGCTAGATATCAGATACTCATCTTCTGAAAAAAAAAAATCTGCTAAAATTTGAAGTGTTTCTTGAAAAAGGTTACCCACACATTATGTTCATAGCTTCATGCTTGCAACATAACTAGTGCACAAAGATGTGGAATGTTTTCATTCTGTCCGGTATTTGGCCGGTGATGGTGCTAAGGTCTTGTGGTTCAATTGGGTGTTCATTTCAGTGGTGATCAGGGAAAGTGTATTTTGTTTTTAAGCTGACTACTGTGGATGAGGGACACGGGTGGCACTGTGGTCTAAACCACTAAGCCTAAGACTTGCCAATCAGAAGGTCAGCGGTTCGACTCCCCGCGACGGGGTGAGCTCCCATTGCTCAGTCCCATCTCCTGCCAACTTAGCAGTTTGGAAGCACATCAAAGTGCAAATAGATAAATAGGTACTGCTCCGGCGGGAAGGTAAACAGCATTTCCGTGCGCTGCTCTGGTTTCACCAGAAGTGGCTTAGTCATGCTGGCCACATGACCCGGAAAAACTGTCTGCGGACAAACACCGGCTCCCTCAGCCAGTAAAGCGAGATGAGCGCCACAACCCCAGAGTTGTTTGTGAGTGGACTTAACTGTCAGGAGTCCTTTGCCTTTACCATTTTACTGTGGATGGACACTTTTAATGTGTTGTACTGTTTTGAAGTGTGTTTTGAGGTATCTGCATTAGCATGTACTTATCGGTATAGGAAGTTGCTTTGAGACTTGTTTCTTTTTTAAGGAAGATACAAGCAAATTAAATGATGTTCAGTTCTCATTCTATCTTAATTTTAAAAGCTGAAAGGACCAGACTGGCTTCAACAAAGCCCCAAGCCATCAACATTTGTAAACAAATCATTGCAACTGAAGCATATCATTTTCATCTCATGTCAACAACATTGGCACCAGGCAAGGATCGCTGGGAACAGCACTCCTGAAACTGGGCTGCCCTGAGTAAAGCATGTGTTGGGTGATTGGGACCAGTTTAACCAGAGAGGCTATGAGTTAAGGCTCTCTTTTTCTGCCTATTTTGGTTCTGGTATGTTACTATATTAGGAAGTGGGGGGGGGGGGAGAGGAGAAAACATTAAATGGGGACTGTCATTTCAAAAGGGAATGACAGCTCATTAGAAGAGCTCTCAACTGATTTGGACAAATCCTATGGGACCCTGACTCTCAAAATTACTGGGAGAAAAGCAACAATGCAAGCAGTAGTTGCTTCAGCAGGGTTTGTGCAGGTTCTGTTGCTATGCCTGCTGAGGGAAGGGTGCTTAAGCCTGATTATATATTTGTCAGACATGGACTGCTAAATTATTGCTTTGGGCACGATTCTTCAATTAATGAGTGAACTTTTAAGCAAGAGTATTGTAACAGTAAGAAATGTGTGTTGCTCTTCCAAAGAGTTAGCTGTCTGTTGTCAGTGTAAGCAGAGATGCAACGTTGCCCCCTACCTTTCTTGATTCTAGCCTGCTGAGAGCAGCAGAGTGAAATGTGTGGGGTGAGAATATTCCTAAAGCGTGTGGTTGAGGACATGCTTTGAACAGGCTTTATAGCACCTGTAATTCCTACAGTGATATCCTTTCTGTTTGTTTGTATAAATCCTAAATAGAAGGTCCCCATCCAAACTGGTTAATCTTAACTATGCTTTGTTGATACAAGCCAACTTCATAAAGAATGCCATCGTGTGGACCTTTTCTTCCTTTAAAAGTAAAAGAAAGATTAAATATTTATTTAACACTTTTAAAGGCTTATTCTGGCTTGTCTCACCATGGCATTTAGATTTTAGTAGAATTTGGAGTTTGCTTAAAAATGAAATATCTTTTGAAATGTAGTATAGTAATACAATCTCTTTCTAAACAGGTTAACAGAATTTCAAGTTCATCCGAATAGAACATACTTCCCAGCATCAACTAATAATGCAAGAAACTTTGAGGGATCAAAAGTGAAAAATAAATTCAGAGATTTAGTTCCAGAGAACAATTCAAGAACCGATTCTAGAACTACCCAAGCCCTGCCTAAGGACAAACCTTGCGGTTATCCACCTTGGGGTACAGAAAATAAGAAATTGCCTCCAGAAAAAGGAGACACTCTGTACGTATCTCAATCTCATCCTGAACAGCTTTGCAGAGATGGTACTCATGTAAGGCTTGCAAGTGTTGACAGCTCTTATGACAAAGAAAAAGGAAAAAAAGAAACGAAACATAATGAGCATCATAGCAGTGAGAATAACAAGAGATACAAAACAAAAGCACACCAAAATCTGGGCAGCACACTAGAGGGAAAGTTGGATCCTCATGGAAGGTTGGAAGTTAATCCAGACAAAACAGAAAAAAATGGACTATGGAAAGACAAAAAGGACTTGAAGCTCAAAAGCAGCCCACATACAGAAAAAAGAACTGGTAAGGTCCCTTCTGCTAGGGAGAAACAACCAACACCTAAAGACACATCACTGTCAAAACCAGAACACTCCAGCAGTGACAGGAGTGAAAAGTCACAAAACAAAAATCAGAAGGACCTGAAACTGAGAAACAAAGAGGAAAGCAACAACGGACAAAAAAACAGGCAATCTGACAGCTATCTAGAACAACAAAGAACTGGCAAGGTTAGTAGTCCCCCTGAACGGAATAAAATTGCCAGAAGCCCTAAAAAATTAAGCAAAAGCTATGTGGAAGACAGAAAGAGAAAACATAGTGATTGCAGGAGGAACAAAGAAGCAAGCGGTCCTGTGCCCTGTGGAGGGAAACCTTCACCACCACCACCACCACCTCCTCTTTTAAACAAAGACTTGAAACATGGCCACCCTAAAGAGGATAGCAGTAAAAGTGAATCTGAACACACGCGTTCAAAATCGGGCAGACATAGAACTGAAGAGAAAAGGAAAAATGAGAGAGATGATTCTAATGAGGCCAGGACTTCTCAAAATGAAAAAAGAGAATCAAAGGAACCATCCCTCCAAACAGGAAAAGGAGCCATGAAAATTAAAGATAGGGAGAAAAAGAAGTCCTTTCAATCAGTAGAGACTGCCAAGGTAGTTGAAGGCTTGGAGGAGCAGGTGCCTATAAAAGTTAGAAGGGAGGAGGAGCAGTCAAAAAGCAAAGACTTAAAACTGAGCTTTATGCAGACACTAAATTTAACCCTTTCTCCTGCTAAGAAGCAAACAGACAAATGCAAAGCAGTGGCAAAGTCAACCAATAAATGTGGTACAGAAATTCCAGGTCAGGAAGTCATGTTGGTACCAGCTGAGGCTATTGGTGCTAATGCCATTAAGCAAACACAAACACCACTATCACCCATCTGTGACAATCCTGTTCAGACCAAATCAGAACAAGTAATGCCTCTTTCTGAGGTCAAAACGAAGGTGGGAAATGAGGGGCTGCTAGAAACTCTAAACACAAAGCCTTTGAAGACAACCTCAGACCCACAAGATATAGCAGCGCAGTGGGCGCCGGAGGATGTGAAGCTCCTGCCTGAGGCAAAAACTGGGATGGGAGAAGTTGATGGAGTTGATAAGACGCATGTGGTTTCTGGTTTAGAAAGCCCCTTGGATCAAGACACACTTCCCGAAAACTCTTTCAATGATGTGGAGACTATAAGTTCTGTGGATTTTGATTCTTTTAGTGTAATAGATGAGATCAGTGGGACAGATTCAGACTCACTGATGGACGAGAAGGAGTCCAGTAATTGGACAGGTGAAAATGTCTTGGAGGGTCCTGAAAAAGAGAACAAGCCTATGCCTCATAAAGCTACTGTGGAAGAAGGCAAAATACTGAGTGGTGGTCACTTGGAGCCAAGCTTTCCTGACCGTAACCATGAAAACCACTTGGAAACATTATACAATGAAGGGTTGAAACCTACATCTCCAGCAAGAGAAATAAGCACAGTTTCTGTTGATGATGATAACTCTATTCTGAGCATTGATCTCAATCATATGAGGAATATTCCAAAAGCAATCAGCCCACTTAATAGTCCAATGCGACCTTTGGCTAAAGTACCCCGAATGGAAAGCCCTTACAAAGGACCTGCGAAAAGCTATAATACAGGTATATGTTTAATATGCTCTGCCTGTTACATGATTTTTATTTGAATGAGGAACACATTAAGCATTCACACGTATACCGATGGTAAACATAAGTGAGTTGCAATTAAGTTCTGTTTGTTTTCAGTAGAACTTACTGCACAACTTGTAGGCAAGCGTGCTTCATCTGTGCAGTGCAATCCTGTACATACCTTCCCCATTGAGTTCAGTGGAGCTTTCTCTTTAGTAAGTGTTCTTGGCGTGTAGGAATTTACGACTGTGATCCCATACACACTTGAATGGGAGTACTAAATGCAACTTCTGAGCATCACACAAGATCATACTGCACAGCTGCAATTCACAGGCATTTTTTCTCAAGTTAGATAACGAAGCTGCCTTATATTGAGGCTTTGCCCATCTAGTTCAGTTTTGGCCACGTTGAGTGGCTGTGGCTTTACAAGATTTCAGACAAGAGTCTCTCCCAGCCTTACCTAGAGATGCCAGGGATTGAACTTCAGACCTTCTGTGTTTAAAGCAAATATTCTGACACTGGGCTACTGACTGTCCTGTTTAAATTCAGTGGGGAGTAAGACTTAGCTTTCAGTCTGCTAGCTCTGAGGTAGATATTTATTCAAACTGATTACATAGGAGGAAACTGTTTAAGGCAGTAGTGGCAAACCCATGACCCTCTGATTCAAACTGATTACATAGGAGGAAACTGTTTAAGGCAGTAGTGGCAAACCCATGACCCTCTGATGCTGCTGGACTACAGCTTCCATCAACCCTGGGGCGTTGGGGTCCAACAGCATCTAAAGGGTTTCCCCACTCTTGAAAATTAGAATTGCAAGCCACCTTAAGCTACAGAGTGTAACCCACATTCTGGCAGAACTCTTTGCACAGTTTCTTACCCACTAGTTTTGGAGGCAGTAATAATTAAAAGTGCCTTTGGGCTTAATCTTGCAATTTCAAGATTTTGAACTTGATATATAAAAACTGTTTCCATGCTGAATTTTTTTTAAAAATCTAGCTCTTCTTCCAAAAGCTGCCTGTCCTCTGCTAAAATGCATCGCCTAGAGCTACTGGCACTTCTAAACAATTATGTTCACTGTTCTAAACTAAAATTAACTATTATACTGTCATTGGAATTTGTTTTGAGGCTTGCTACTTTGGGCTGCTTAATTAACAAATTGTTTCATTATTTCTAGATTTTGTTCCAGAAAATGCAGTTGTCTATCCTGGAAGGAACCAGTCCAGTGAACTGAACAAGGAAAATCAAAAGCCTCTTTGCTCAGATCATCAAATCTTAGAGGAGTCTCAGCTAAGCATGTCCTCAGATGAATTAGAAGAAGGTGAAATTGTAAGTGACAATGATGAGCCTAAAATAGAAGCCAGCTCTGAAAATAGTAAAAAAACAAGAAGAAAAGCATCTCCAGATAGATCTAATTTGGCCAAGAGTACTTGCAACCACAAGGTCAGGACAACATCTTCCAGAGAAGATACAGGAAAATTGTCTTCTGGGGGGAAAAATAAAGAAAATCCCAAAGATGGAACTATAATGCGCTCCAATGAAGTAAAGAAAATTAAAACTGTGAGCATTGACAGTCTTGAAAAAATAGTTCAAATTATTGTTGTACCTTCTACAGTGCATGAGTTCATGCAGATGCTGAAAGCTATAAGAAAGCAAGTACGGAAAAGCTACATGAAGTTTAAGATACAATTTCCAGTACAGCATTTTCATAGGATCATAGATTCAGCTATTTTGAACTTTACATCTCTGGTAAAATACCTTGACTTCTCTAAAATGTCTAAATCTAGTGAGGCTTTAAAGCTGAACCTCTGTGAAGTTATAGAATATAAACTTAATCGGATCAAAGAGAATAGTGCAATAGAGCATCTCTTTGAACAGCAGCAATCCGATATGAAGAAAAAGTTGTGGAAACTTGTGGACGAGCAGCTTGACTACTTATTTGATAAAATAAAAAAAATTATTCTAAAGCTATGTACCTTGGTAAGCTTTGGAAATGAAAGTGATGAAGGTAAGCTTGATAAAAGAAAGAAAGAAAGCCCCAAATGCCTTATAAATCATAAAAATAAAATTGACAGACAGAAATCAAAGAAACCAGCCTTAAATGCTAGAATGCAAAGGCCTGAAGAATGTGCCCCATCAAAACCAGTAGCAGGTAACCAGCTATTGAAGCGAGGTCACCATAACACAAACAAAATGAGTACACAGAAAAATGTGACTGCAAAATGTAGAAGTTCCCATACTGTTAACCCAAAACATTCTCGGACTGAAGCTGAACCTTTCAAGGAAAGCTCCATGTCAGACACTTCTTTGAACGGTGGAAAAAATGAAAATGAAAGATTGCATATGATTGGAGACTCTCACAAGTCTGATATTAGCTGTGGACCTCTCACAGAACAGCAGATGTCTGGCCTGACATTCAACCTGGTGAATGACGCTCAAATGGGTGAAATGTTCAAAAGTTTGTTACAAGGCTCTGACCTTTCAGAAAAAAATGGTGACTTTATCAATGACAATCAGTGGGAGTTCAGGACACCAGAAAAACACACCCAAGATGGCCAGAACTGTGTGAATGAGCCTCCATATGAGACCGAAGAGCAGATTCCAAGAGAGACTGGAGTTGAGTCAAGAGTACTAGATGGAATTAAATGGCCTATAGTTTCACCTGAAAGAGATTCAGCTTTTTTAGCTAGGCTGCAGATGCCAATTGATCCAGATATTCTTGATGAAAGCTGTATGTTTGAAATTCCTACTAGTCCTGCTTTGAAGAAAGGTGAGGAGTGCATTTCAGAGAAACCAAAATCACTTGTCTCTTCTATTCTTCTGGAAGACCTAGCTGTGTCGTTGACTATTCCCTCCCCTTTGAAGTCAGATGCTCATCTTAGCTTCTTGAAACCTGACATGTATGGCTCAGTTCCTGAGGATGTTCTGAGCGCACACTTCAGTGAAGATGCCCATCTTGAAGAGGAGGATGCTTCTGAACAGGACATCCATTTGGCTTTGGAATCCGATAATTCAAGCAGCAAATCAAGCTGTTCTTCATCATGGGCAAGTATACCTCCTGCTCCTGGATTTCAGTATTGCCCAAGCCTTCCAATGCAGGCAGTAATAATGGAGAAATCAAATGACCACTTTATTGTTAAAATAAGGCGTGCCGCACCATCTACCTCACCAGTCCTTGAACAGCCTACTCTAGCAAATGAACCACTGACCTCTTCTAGTGGGGCAGGAAACAAGGAAATAGTGTTGAAAGAAAAATTAGATACTTTGGACCTCAAAAGCATTCCTTTGGAAGATACAGCAACATCTAAGGAAAATTTAAAGATTATTGACTCTGAGGGTAAGCTGAATGATGTTGGAGAGAGACAAGTTACTCATTTGCTGGGGTCTGAGAAGGAGCCACCTCTGTGCCTTGCAAACGATCAGGTTCCTCATCTTTCTGAACCCCAACAGGAACCTCATTCTGATGCCCCGAATGAGGCACTTGAATCTGTAGAGGACCTGTTCAGGAATGCCAGAGAAGAACGACCTTGCAATCTTGCAGCGTCTGAATTGCTTCAGGAGCAATATACTAATGCCAGTCAGACTCAAGGCCCTGATTTACTTGGGCCCCATCAGGTGTTGCACAGTGGTGCTGGCCCAGAAGAAGCCACTGATTTGCAAGAGTCACCTAAAGAACCAGGGAGAACTTTAGAATCCTTGATTAAAACTAGCCAGCATGAGGACACACCTGAAGTGTTTACACTACCTCAGGCACACACCGTGAAAGTTTTTCAAAAAAGAGATGCATCTTGTGCTGAATTAGAACATTCTCCAATTAGCTGTGCAGCAGTTTCCCTTGTAGAAAAGTTGTCTTCTGAGACCCATTTTGATATATGTGTAGACTTGACTGATGAGACTCCCATAGAAAATGAAGTTGATTCATGGGATCTTACAGTGAAACGTGCTTCAAATGCTAGAATGGGAGGCTTATGTAAAGATAAAGAGGAGGAGAAGACAGTGAACCACCATGTAGCAGATGATCATCCAAAGCATGATGTTGAAGCAGTTGTAAATTTGACAGAGCATCCGCCTGACAAGTGTACAGCAGATGAGAATTTTGAAACAGGTACTACTCTAAATACTAGTGGCCTGGGATGTGAAAAAAAAGAAAGGAAAAAAAGAAAAAAAGAGACAGAAGATACATCCAATGCAAAAAGACAAAGAAAGGAGAGTAGTGAATTGGCTTGTAAAAAAAACAGCAAAAGGTCTAAAGAGATTACTTCAGTGACCACAGACACATCCAGTAATAAAACTGCATCAGTCGGAGACAAAGATTCTTTACCATCAACATCCTCCCTGACACCCTCAAGTCTGTGTGCCAAAAACATCATTAAGAAAAAAGGGGAAGTTGTGATTTCTTGGACAAGGTAAGAATACAAAACCAAAACCAAAAACCGAATCAATGGGATGAATAAGGGAGGTCTGGAAGTGTATAACAGTTGGAGATAGAGTGATACATTTCTGCATTCTGTGGCATGGGCATTATTACCCTAGCAAACATTTTTTCTTGGTTGTACGTTCAGCTTTGTTGACCTGTCTCTTGAATCAGGAAAGGCAAATATGTAGTCTTGTTTTTACATTGCAGTTGAAACTAGGTTTTCTGAAGTGGAAGGTAGGGACAGTAAATTGATTGAGAGGGGGAAACTTGGAAGCCCAAGTGAGCACCTGGTGGGTTGAATTGTGGCCTCTTGTCTTGACAGGGTTCATTGTATTGTGTATACTTTCTTTGTGGAAAATGTCTGCATTTAGCAGTAAATCATGAAGCCTAATATAGTCCCAAATGGAAATCCTTGCTTTATTTCCATTTGCTTCATTGAGCAATGGTGCAAAGTAATTAGAAAGTATAAGCTTTTACTTTGTTTTACAAATAATTTTTCATATCCAAATGAAACCCAAGGGCAACCATTCAATCTGTTTTGGGTTTTTTGTGGGGTTTTTTTTTTTTTTTTTTTTTTTGAGAGAGAAAACCTGACCTCAAAGCCATTGAACAGAGTTTTTAATGTCTGATGTTTTCGCTGTATTCTGTTACATTTTGTTAGAAGCTGCCCCAAGTGGCTGGGGCAAGTCAGTCAGATGGGAGGGGTACAAGTAATAAATTGTTGTTGTTGTTGTTAATTATTATTATTATAAGGTGATCATCACTGTTCCGAAGAAGCTTCAGAATGGCGTGAACATAATGGGTATCATCTAGTTTATAAGGGAGGGTTTGGGCAATTGCTGTTAGCCTTCAGAATTCTGTTTGTCTTCATTAACAGACTTTTAAGAACTTATTTCGAGTTACAACATTGCTGTGTGAAGTGCAATAGACATAGATAGACTTAGATCAAAACAGTGTTCAGATGTTGAAGTTACCCTTGTATGCTTATTATAGAAATGATGACCGGGAGATTCTATTGGAATGTCAGAAAAAAGGACCTTCAGGAAAAACATTTGCTTCTGTTGCTGTCAGGTTAAATAAAAGTCCATCTCAGGTACGTATTTTGGTAAGCAATTGTGTTTGAACCTCCCTCGCACACAAGTGTAACTGTGTTTCGGTCTGGTTGAGCAGTGCACATCTTCAGAAATATAACCCCATGACACTCTACTGAATTCATTAACATTTCTTAGGAGAAAAAATGTATCAGAAAAGATGTGTCAAAATTCAGATTGTTCTACAGACTAAAGAAATGATTGGTAGAAAGGAAGTTAATTTTTAAAATATATTTATATGAAAAGTAATATTACATCCATATAGGCTTTACATGTAATTTTATTTGATCTTATATAACCCTTTGGGTATATACCATGCCATAAAAGATATACATAAAGTCTGAAGTGGGGGCGGAGACTTGTTTATTCTGAGGTGGCAGTCTTACTAATGATGCTGCATGTGGATATGCAATATTCAGACACAAGACAGGAATCAATAGATTTATACCTCTGGTGCCTTTAAACTGTGGAAATCCTTTTTTATGAAAGCCTACATAACCCACTTTAGTCTGTTCAAGATGAGGGAATGTTCACATCTACATATACTGAGGCCATTCAATACATAATGTTGCTTCTCCATATTGGCAAGGGTGTCCTACCTGAAGTATGCACGTGAGCTGAGCAATCGCTGAAAAGGCTGGCAGCATTTCCATGATTGTAGTTGCACTTTTCAGTAATCAGAACTGATGGGATATGTTCATGTTCATATCTGCACATGTGTGAGAAAAAAAGCATACTTTATTTTTAGGGAAATAACTTTTAGACTCTTTGCTTTCTCTCCACAGGTTGAAGAAAGATTCAAGCAGCTGCTGAAACTATTCAAGATGTCAAACTGCAGCTAGTGGCTATACTATTGCTACTAAGAATGGACTGCTATGAGTTTATGTGCACTGTGTGCATGTGTGTGTGTGTGAGAGAGAGAGAAGTCAGAATAACTGTTTGTTGCTTCTCCATTTAGGTAGACTTAAAATGCACCTTTTATGCCCACAGATTTCATAATAATGCCCTGCTTTCTCAAATTTTTTTTTGAAGGTATCAAACAGATCTGTTGGACCTATTAGTGTCCTTGAGCAGCCTTGCATATTAGAGAGCACAGAGGAAACAGGAAGTGCATACAACCTGTCTTTCCTGTTACCTGAATTGCCTAGAGTGAAACTTTCATATCTCTCCTTAGAAGTTTCATTTGGGATTATAAAGAACGGTTAGGGGGAGTTGAAGTGCAAGACACTATAGTACTTCTCGTTCCTCTGCATTCCACTGTGTCTGAAGCCATTATTTTATTAAAACTTTGGGGACAGCAGATGATCAATTCCTAGCACATGGGAAGTTGAATTCTTTGAGCTGAAACACCTCATGCTATTGATTTAAAAACAGACGGCGAACCTGTTGCCTTCCAGAAGTTGTTGGATTCCCAACTTCCATCAGCCCTTACCATCCTGGTCAGTAGTCAGGACAATGGGCATTGTAGTCCAACAATATCTGGGGGGCCATAGATTCCCCACCCTGATTTAGAATGTCACAGAGAAATGTTGACCACTAGAAAACACAAGAGGGTTGGTTGTTAAACAACAGACTCCTCTTTTCTCTCAGTTTTCAGAAAGCACAAACACAGATTGTGAAACTTTGCAGTATATTACCCAATGGCATTTGTTCAAAGATGTACTGTACATACAGTCCTTATTATAGATCATACAAAGTTAGCAAATTTTGGCAGGAATACATCAGTATTTGCAAGTGTTTCCTCAGATGAGCCAACACAATGGCAGCATTAGAAATAATGCTAAACCATGAAATATGGCTTGTTTAACCGTACTGTGCACACAACTCAAGTTTTCCTGCTTCACTCTTCCATTAGTTCACCTGGGAAACAAACCACAGAGCTCCTGGCTTAGCATTATGTCCCAACCAGTGCTTATGGTTTTCCCATCACAATAAACCATAGTCTGAAGCCAAAGTTTCTTTTTGCCTTCCCAGTCATGGTTTGGAGAAAAGAAACCAGAAGTGCTGCTAAGCCAGCCACTCCGTTTTTGTTCACCAATTTTACTAATGGGCGATGAGTGTGATTAGAGAAGCCATAATTTGTGGCTTAGCATTGCAGCCAAGCAGAGCAATTATTTGGAACCTGTATGCACAATTATTTGTATTTAAAAAGCCAACTTTTGCAGTTAAACTACAATTGCCATTTCGTGTTAGCTTAAAAGTATTGCTTCCCTTTACAACATACTTTCAACATTTTATGAACTAAGTGTAGAATCCGAATATGTAAATTCAAAGGTGCTTAAATTAAGAGGTTCAAAATTTTAATTGCAGGTAATCCAGAGAAATTGATAGACGCCTCTGCCCTAATAAGTCCTAACCTTTAGAGAAGTGAGGGTCTTGTTTTGGCAGCTATTTCTGCTGAACATATGCACAGCAGGAAAAGCCCTAAGTGGCTCCCCAGCCTTTTATTTCAGAAAGAAAACAATCTTATAAAAAGGTGAAAACTCATTTCTTAAAGTCACTTACTGCCGTTCTGATCTGGATATGTGTGTTTGTGTGTGTAAATAGTAGAGTTTAAACGAGACACTTCTGTAAATACCTGTACAGATTCTCTAATGTGTAAAATATTGTTCTTTACCTGAACATTTTTGATTACATAAAACAAGTTTTATTTTGTATCTACTAAATACTGCACACCGTTAAAACCCCAAACTTTGTAAAATGAATGCACTTAATATTCATTAAACATTGACTTGAAGTGTTTTTTATAACATGTGTTGCTGTATTCCCCCCCCCCCCTTTTTCAGTACAGGGTATGATACCTTTTCAGTACAGGGTATGATACATAAAGGGTAACATATGTCATAATATTCCAGTGCCAAGCCCAGCACTTGTACTATGTTCCACTGAAATTGAAATCATGGAGGCTTGCTTCGAGTGAGGGTTCTCTGATCTAGCGAGAACAGTCTTCATCAAGATTCGCCTCTGCTAGGTCTCACATGCAGAAAATGGGCCTTCATCAGAGAGAACCCATGTCCAGCATGTGCGCACGGCTGCATGCACGCTTATTGGTCAGTGCTTCCCAACAATCTAACCTATCCTTATCACCACTAGTGCCATTCCCACTACTCTCTCCAGCACCAGAGAACCACTGAGGATAAGAATCATTTCTGCCTAATTTGTATTGCCAGATGGTGTATTGAGGCAGGAAGATAGTGGCATGGCTAAGCCTATTTGATGAGTTAATGGCAAAGGCTGGGATTTCCTATCTCCTAGCTACTATACTAGACCAGGTAAATAATGGATAAATATGTGTGCATGGTGCTTCATTTGTGATTTTTTTCCAGTGTACCTTGCTCTCTTAATCTAACCAGCTCTATTTAGAGAACACTTAAGTGGCATCAGGTTCTCTTTGTGAAGGACAGTCAGTGGTTACTTCAAGTATTATACATATTTCCACCAAGAATGCCATGCAGCAAATTGTCATTTACCACAGAAGTAGTTCTTCAGTCATCAAGCGCCAAAATAAAGTTACGTGGTTTAAGAACTGGTGAATGGTGATGTTGAAAACTGCAACATTAACAAACCTGTGGGGAAACGGTTTTTTCTCTCTCTCCCAGAAGACATCATTTCTTAAAATTGCTGTACCTCAGTGACAGCACTTCAAAGGGAAACTCTGGTGTGAAATTGATGAAGTAGAATTTAGCAACAAACAATTCTATTCATTTTAGGCTAGCCTTTGCCAACCCTGGTGCCCTCCAGATGTTTTGGGCTTCCAATTCGATCACCTTTTCCTCCCTGTTGCCATTTTTTGTCAGAATCACAGTGAGCAAGGAAAGGGTTACACTTCCCCAAAATCCAATTCAAAACTCAGTTCCCCTCCCCACCGTACTTTTTTTAAAAAAGACCTCAACATGTTACAGGTGACAGACATATATTGCATGTGTAGTTAAGCTGTGTGTGTATATTTACCAACGAAGGAGGATACTTCATCTGACAAAGCGCTCTAGTCAATGAAATCTTATGCCGCTATAAGTCTGTTAGTCTTCAGTGCTATAGATGGGTTAAAGGGCTCCAGTAGCTTCTCATTGTCAGATAATAATTTCTGGAGATGAAGTTTAATCTACAGCCTGCTTATCTAGAATACTGTAATCCCAGGAAGTCATTCAAGACTGTACCAGAAGTGAGTATTCATATCTCTCTTTTCCCTAAACCTCATTGAATTGCAATCAGACATAGAGTGGATCCTCAAAATATTATGCAGCTGCAAACACTGTAGAAGTGAATGGAGGGTTAACTGGAATCCTATGGCCATCATAGGCAGAGGTTGCCAAGTACCTAAGGCTATAGTTATACAAACAGCAATTCCACAAGCAGAAGACTTCAATATGCTTTCTCTTTCTGCTTCATGTCATACAATAAATGACCACACAATTAACATAGCTGACTTCATAGCCCTGCTTCTTTTCATTAATTAATATTGTTGCACAAAATGAGGAGACTTTGGGATGGGAGTGGGGAAAACACAAAAGTGCTTATTACAGTTTTCTTTGACTTATCGTATTTCTATGCTGCTTTTCATTCAAATAAATCCCAAAGCGGCTAACAAACAATAAATAACAGTTAAGAGAATAACACCACAGATACAGAAAAATCATAAAAAAATTAACTGCTACTACTACTACTACTACTAATAATAATAATAATAATTGCATATGCCGCCCATCTGACTGGGTTGCCCCAGCCACTCTGGGTGGCTTCCAACAAACTATAAAACCACAGTAAAACACCAAACATTAAAAGCTTCCCTATACAGGGCTGCCTTCAGGTGTCTTCTAAAAGATGGATAGATGTTTATTTCCTTTACATCTGATAGGAGGGCATTCCACAGGGCGGACTCAACTACCGATAAGGCAATTACAATCAAGCAATTGCAATCTATAGTATAAAACATATTAAAAGCAGCAATTAAAAAAACAACAACACACAAAACCACAATTATAGCAAAAGACATATGATTACCAAATCAATATGGCACTTATAATTTATAGAACAAAATTAACAGAATAACAACTAAAAATATAAGTTAAGTAAGCTCTGTTAAGTTCACACACAAACTCTCTCCATGTCCCCATGATTTGTAATCTTTCTATTCAGTTCATTAAAATACACATAACGTCTGTCTTTAAGCCAGCTCAGCCAGATGTTTGCCTTCCATTGTAGAAGAGGAAAGGAGATGAAGGCCATATAAGCATAAATGCTATAGCAATGCCAACCAAAACGAAACACAACATCCGTGAAATTCGATTCCTCATAGCAAATTTTAAACCCAGTTTATTCTGGTGTCTCATTCAACCCCTCCCCTTGAGTGCTGTTCTAACCCGTCTGTCCCACTAGGCAATAGACTATGAAATCGGACATGACCGATTGATCACCAGGCATTGATTCTCATGAAAACTAATGGAATGTAAAGAAAACGTAAGAAGCCAGATCCGTGTGAAGAGGCTGTTTGTTCATTTTAAAAAATAAACTCATTTACCAGTTGGCTCAGCAATAAAGGCTAACATATTTGGGTTCAAACGAAATTAGCAGTGGCCTTACAGAGTAACGAAGTATGTGTGAAGCCTTGGGGGTGATTTGGTAGGACTAAAATAATTGCAGGATAATTCTGGCTGAAGGCACTGTCCTCTTGTCAGCCAGTCGATCAAACTCTGCCTGCGTACTTCAGATTCGTTTATTCTGTCAGCTACAGAACTATGAATTCTAGTCACCGTGTCAACCGTAAACTGTCTTAAGAGTTTGCTCTAAAAAAAAGGAAAAGGAAAAACTAAGTTTCTAAATGATGCTTTCTGGCTGTATACTCATTTTCAGGGTCTGATATGTTTATAATACTTGAAGAGGCTTATGAGCAAGAGAATTACTATTAAGGTAAGCAGCCAAATAATATCTGAACTTATTTCAAAGGCAAATATATGTAGGTGATTACATAGTTCTTATTTTTATTATTTGGTTTTTAAATGACTGCTTAGGTTCTGTTACGATTTTGCCATGTTTAAATAATATTTCCATTTTTTCCCCTTATCCATTTTTTCTAATCTAAACTTTGCACCTGATTATATAAACCAGATGGGTGCTAAAACCATGAGGAAAAAGGAAGGTAACTGAAAAGTTGCAGCAGGTAGAACAGATTTTACATCTGTCCGTCACAGCATTTCTTAACAAGGAAGTCTCATTGGGATCTTATGTGTTTATAATTATGTTCCTGGTTGAAACTTAAGTTAGAATCAAAGGAAAGGGTGTGTATAGGCATTTGTGTGGCTATTTTGTGGGTGGGGAATGGTGGCCTGCTTATGAGCACAGGTGGTCCAGCATCTATGCACTATGTGTATAGCTATAGTGTATAACTATGGTGTATAACTTACACAATTTGCTACCACAGAATGGGTATATGGGCATTAGTTTAGATGAGCTATAGGGGACCTGTGGGCCATTCAGACTTTGCAGGACTACAAGTCCCATAATCCCTTACTATTGGCAATAGTGTCTGGGGATGATGGCAGCTGGAGTCCAACATCTGGAAAGCCACAGGTTCCCCATCCCTGCTTTAGGTGTCTTTAAAGTGGGATTAGGCAAATTTGTGAAACCAGGATAGAACCTGATACATAGGGCAGCATACCTGTTGGTAATAGGTGCCGGGGATAGGCAACAGTTGATGCAAGTGACCTTCATGCCTTGCTTGTAAGCTTTCAAAAACAAACAAACAAACAAACAAACAAACAAACCAACCCAAAAGCAATTTGATAAAGAATGTGGGGCTATATGCATCTTTAGTCAAACCAGTCAGGTTTGTTCTTACGTTCTTTATTCATCTCCAAAATTCTCGGCTGATAGGTGGCACCCCTCAAACATTCAGTCTACCAGATGCAACTTTTTATTGATATTTTGAGATGGGGTTGAATTTGTCCGAGTTTAGAAAACCAGGTGACAGGGAAAGGAAGAGGGAGGGAGGGAGAGAGAGAGAGAGAGACAGAGAGAAAGAGACTAGCTTTCCTATTATTATTTGAAGCCTGAAGGTCTTCAACGGTGAAGATCGCATAAGAAAGAAAATAATGCAATAAATAGTAATGCCCAAGAGGATCCTTTAGGTTGGTGGATGGGGACTTGTAGCTATCTAAATGTTATTCAACTCCCTTCAGTCCCAGTCAGCATGGTCAATGATCAGGAATGTTATAGTTCAGCAATATATGGTGGGCCATAGGGTTCCCAACTCACAAAGTAAACACAGCAAATCTCATTTGATCATCCTATTTCAGTCAGTGCCAGCTGTGTCAAAAGGAATTAGGAACAATTTTAGATAAAAATGTGATCAAGCGCCAATGCCCATAGAACCGAACTGTAGTTTGGTATTTCATCGTTTAACACTACATTGTTATTTGTTTCAGGGATGAACCCATGACTATGGGGGACTGGAACCTGCTGGGCAGCATTCTAGAAGAAGTACACATCCATTCTACCATAGTGGGCAAAATCTGGCTCACCATCCTTTTCATATTTCGAATGCTAGTTCTTGGTGTTGCAGCTGAAGATGTCTGGGATGATGAGCAAGCAGAGTTCATTTGCAACACAGAGCAGCCTGGCTGCAGCAATATCTGCTATGACAAAGCTTTTCCCATCTCCCTGATCCGTTACTGGGTGCTACAGGTAATCTTTGTTTCATCTCCTTCCCTCGTTTATATGGGTCATGCCCTTTACAGACTCCGGGCCCTTGAGAAAGAGAGGCAGCGGAAGAAAGCTCACCTCAAAGCACAGCTGGAAGATATCGAGCTTATATTGGAAGAACACAGGAGAATAGAGAGGGAACTGAGGAAGTTGGAAGAACAAAAGAAAGTAAACAAGGCACCCTTGCAAGGGGCCTTGCTGTGGACCTACATCCTGCATATCCTGACCCGGTCAGTCTTAGAAGTGGGTTTTATGGTGGGTCAGTATCTTTTATATGGGTTTCAAATGTATCCACTTTATAAATGCACTCGCCCACCATGTCCTAACACTGTGGATTGTTTTGTATCTAGACCAACAGAGAAAACTATCTTCATGGTTTTCATGCACAGTATTGCAGCAGTTTCTCTCTTTCTGAATGTTTTAGAGATTATCCACTTGGGGGTAAAGAAGATTAAAAAGACCCTTTGTGGGACACTCAAGGAGGAGCTTGTAGCCACTGATAATGACATTAACTTTTCCAAAAAAAATTCAGTGATACAGCAGATTTGCATCATGTCTAACTTGTCTCCCCAAGGCAGTTTTAAATTTATGCCAGACCAGCAAGTTGGGCTGCCAGCTTACTTGGCTCCTGAGGAAGGATTCACACCTGCTGAACAAAACCAGAACCCAATAAACGCAGAACAACAATGGTGCAGCAACCAGAGAAGCAGGCCAAATCAGCACCAGGGACAACTCCACCACCTCTGCAGACATCTAGAACATCCTAATGAGTGTGATCAGCACCACCGACAGCTCCCCAGGCACCTCCAAAATCTCATGGGTCAGCGGCATGACTATCAACAACAGAATGAGTCTTCCAGCAGTGAGGATGTCCAGAAGCCATCACAGCAGGGCACCAACAGCTATCGAAAGAATGAACAGCATCCTCTAGAACATTCCAAGAATCCTCAACATGGTCCTAAACCTTGCATTATCTCCAGTCATATGGACAGCCCTCAAGGCATTCTTCGAAAGCATAGCCGGGCACTCAGCTGCAAGGACTTAGGAACTGATCGCTGTGACTCTCCAGACAGCGGGCGTCATCAGAACCGCAAGTCTAGCTTTTTGTCCAGGGTGTTGTCAGAAAGCCAGCTGGACACAGACTCAGACACCTCAGACTCGCGGAATGGTTCTGGCTCAGATGCCAAACACAGAGATGATAGCAGTCTTCCGAACACACCACCACTTCCTTCCGCAATGGGACGCAGAATGTCAATGGCAAGTAGACCCAAGCGACCTTCCTTCTATACCCTGCTAGTGTGAGTTATCGCTCCTTAGCATAGCGCTAGCTTAGGTCTTGGGCTTTACTGGTTCGTTCAGAATTGTGATCAAATAGAGCGGAAAATAATTTTGAGTTCTTTCATACCAAGTTAAGTCTTTGAGAAATATAACTGTTGCAGCAGAAGGCATTTTAAAAACAAAACAAAATGAAAGGCAGCAGACACTATGAATCTTATGGGGGGGGGGGGGATTGGGAATGGGGGAGGTGCATACAATCAAATAGTGTTGCCACTGCTATCAATGTTAATATTAATGTAAAGACTTGTTGTCTTCCACACATGAACAAACAGGGTAAACAGTATTTCCCTGAATCCTCCTTGAAGCATACTTTACCCTATTTTTCAGTTTGGGAACTGAGGTTAAGGGCACCATGAAGGGTACATTATCTCTACAGCTGAGTAGGATTTTAAACTCTATTTTTCAGCAGTTATGAGGATGTGGCATCAAATCACAGATCAGCTATAAACTCACAAGGTGGTCTAAGATAAGCCAAAGACCTCTTGGACTCATCTCCAACCTTTGATATGGGTATCATAACACTGGTCTAACAAAGCATTCTGAGGCTTGAAACCTCTTAGCCGCTCTGCTATATACATGGCTTCCATTGTGTCCTGCTCACAGTGACCCGTCTTGTGTGTGCACACCCTCTAGGGGACAGGAGGGTCCATTATCCCAGCAGGTGAATGTGATCAAGGGTATGTATGTATCTCAGAATTCCTCCCCAAGCCATGATGCCACAATGTTATGTAGACACCATGCAGATCAATCAGCTGAGTGACCTTTACAGTCATATCAAGTGAATGTGACCTATGCAGTTAGAAATTGTACAGTAATAAAATATAAGTGTGGGTGCATTTCCAAGCAGAGATTTTCTGCTCCTTTATGAGCTAAACAAGAATTAACTGAGACTGGTCTCTTATCATGCGGTGATGCAGGCTTGCCTTCTTCTAACCTGTTCAATTGTCAGGATTCTGCTTCCATACTAATTTTGGCTGGTAATTGCTTCCAACTGGTAGTTTGAGCTAAGCATTACCATGGTCCTGCAACCATTCCAATTCAGAGAAAGGCTCAGTGTACGATAACACTTGTTTTCCTAAGAAGCAAAGG
The DNA here is from genome assembly GCF_951804945.1 of Podarcis cretensis. NCBI lineage: Eukaryota > Metazoa > Chordata > Lepidosauria > Squamata > Lacertidae > Podarcis > Podarcis cretensis. The sequence goes on along the minus strand of NC_137172.1, from coordinate 81,651,423 downwards.
CTCATCTGTTGCATAGTTAGGCGATGCTACCTGAGAGGTTCTTATGTGGCTGCCATGTGGTACTTTATGAGTTTCACTTTAAATGCCTTCACTTTAAACCCAGAAAGAGGACAAGAGGTCATGGCTCACCACACATTCATTAGACTGCCTGCATGTTCCATGACCATAGGCACTACTCCTTCTACATCATAGACAGGAAACTTATGCCCTATCCATATTCAACTCCCATCAGCCCCAGCCAGCATGGCCAGGATCTAGAGCAGGTGTGGGGGAACCTATGACCCTCCAAATTCCCAGCCTCAGCATGAATGTTCTATGGCAATAATGCCAAAGGGCCAATGGGAATCGTAGTTCATCAACATATCTATGAATATCTAGAAAAATCTGGAGGGCTAATGGTTCCTCACACCTGATCTAGTAGGCTACAGGTGCTCCACCCCTGCTCTAGGCTCCCTTTCTACTTCTGCACTGACAATGGGGTGGGTCAGAGCTTTAGCTGCCCATCTCATTCCTACCCTCAAAACTGTTTACTATAAAGATGCTTTATGTGGGGCTGCCCTTGTTTCTGGTCTGGAAGCTGTAACTTCCAGCGGCCAGACTGCTCATGGGAGAAAGCTACATGTTATTCTTGCTGAGAGAGCCGCACAAGTTGCCAGCTTGTTGCTGGACCAGGTTCAAGGTTATTGTGTTAGTTCACAAAGCCCTACAGAACTAGGGCCTAAAATACCTTAAAAACCACTTGGTTCCTTAAATATTCCACTGCCAAGGGGGAATTTGGGTAGCCCTTCATGCCCATCAGGTTTGGTCAGCCTTTCCCAGGCACCAAGCTTTCAGTGTTGCAGCCCCTACCCTGAGAAACTCCTTGCCAATGGAAGTCCCTGAGGACATCTTTGCTTCCTTTTAGATGTTGAAACCTGTACTGTTCAGACGGGCCTTTGGAACTTGATTTTGTTGTTTTTAACTAACCAGTTTTATTGATATGCTATTATAGTAGCTTATGTTTGATATGCTATTATAGTGGCTTATGTTTCCACACTGCACGCCACCTTGTTGTTTTTCTATCAAAGTGTGGTTTATAAATATATATATATTTAAACGGTTTAATGAAACAAACCAGGTTCAAACCTGGCTCACGCCACCCAGCCAGCATGTCTGATCGTCAGGGTCAGATGATGGGTAGTTGTAGTCCAACAACACCTGGAAGGCATCTGTAGTTTAAATTAATCAGACCTCCAAGTTCAGATGTAAGGGGGAACTCACACTAGCAGATGCTTCCACTGTGACAGGACATCTTAAACAAGTAAGATGGCTCACTTTCAGAGATTGGATATTGGGCCTTGTGGGCTGCTACATTCTTATATTTCTGAGAAAATATTATTTGTTTGCACTACTTACTATGCTGTTCAGCTGTTGACTGAGCTCTGCTGTTTAGGCAACAAGTGTCTATGTGGTTGAACAGGACCCAAGAAGTCCTGGGCAATTGATTTTCCTCTCCCAATTGAATTGTTAAAAGCCATGATATGTACAGTTCCATTGGCTGGATTGGTTGAAGCAGCAGCATTGACCAGCACAGCAACTGAAATGTGGCTTTGTTGCTTAGAGAATGGGGCAGACAGAGCAAAGCTAGTCCTGTCCTGCTACTCAGAAACACCCTGAGTGACAAGAGATTGAGGGCAGACAAAGGGAAGTACTTTGACACAAATTCAGAAATGGTCACTAGCTTAGATCGCTTTTTAAAGGGATCCTATATATTCATGGAGGACAGATCTGTTATATCAGGAATGTGAAACCATTTGCATCCCCTGCCCCAAGGCACTGTTGAACCACAACCCCCATGATCCTTAACCATTTTGCGATGGTAGCTGCAGCTGATGCGCCACCACTTCCACATCTTCTGGAGCAGGGGTCAGCAAACTTTTCCAGCAGGGGGCCGGTCCACTGTCCCTCAAACCTTGTGGGGGGCCGGACTAGATTTTGGGGGAAAAAATGAACAAATTCCTATGCCCCACAAATAACCCAGCGATACATTTTAAATAAAAGCACACATTCTACTTATGTAAAAATATGCTGATTCCTGAACCTCCGTGGGCCGGATTTAGAAGGCGATTGGGCTGTATCTGGCCCCTGGGCCTTAGTTTGCCTACCCATGATCTGGAGGGCTATAGCTTCTCCACCACTCTCATATTCTGAGGCAATAGATGACTGGAAAGTACCGTATTTGTTGGGGGCCAAACAGCAGGACAGAAGTACTGCTTGTGACTGGACTAGGCTGACCTTGATTTAATCCAGCAGGGTGGTTGTTGTGCTTTTAAGATGAAGCACTGAGCTGGTGTGGCTGACCTGCATCCCTCAGTATATTGTTGGACTCTAGCTCCCATCAGTCTCAGCATAACCAATGGTTTGAGATGATGGGAACATCCAGAGGGAAACAGATTTGTCACTCCTTCTCTAAACTGTAAGCAAAACAGGTAAGTTAAAACTAAAATAATCTACAAATCTACTGAGAATGAACATTTCACTGAACCTTCTTTCTTCTTCTACAAGCCAAGTCAGTTTCTTTCTCTTTTCTCTTTCAGAATGTGCTACTAGAACTATCATCTATCATGAAAAAATAATGCTTGCTTAGCAGCACTACCAAAGCACAGCAGCAAATCCCGAAACCTGAAATATGAAGGTTAAAAGCAGTTCTCTCCCTTCCTCCTAGACCCTAGCAAATATGCTGCTTCAAGGTGGACAGCTATGGATATGGAATCTGTTATTTCTGACTGGCACATGCATCTTGGCAGCAGCATGTGTGACCCAAAAGCCTCTTTCAAAACGCTCCCATTTCCTCTCATGTGCAACAACTAGGAGCTGTTTAGTGTGTCCAGCTGCTACAAAACAGCATTCTTTTGTTCCTAGGAGAAGACTATGGGGGAGATACGCATCTTGATTTGTAGGACTGCCACATAGCTATCCAGCAGGAGCCCCGGTACACAACTTCAAGGCTGTTGAGATACAAAACATCTGTAAGGGTGGGATTGGCAGACGAGACTGCTTTCTGAAAGGCTCTCTTCCCTGCCCACCTCTGTACGCCCCAGGAATCAATGAATAAAAGATGAAAGCAGCATGCAGTAAGTTTTTAGTTCAATGCTGCAGGTTAACAAAGAAGTCTGAATCCATCTCGAAGATGCACAGCTACCTCCCTCCCCAGACCTTCGGCATGCTGAATCTTATGATCTTGAAGGAATTGTCAGCATTACCTTGTTACTTGCCTGTTTCTCCAATGTTAATAAACACGGGCTGAAAGCTTTTTTTAAAAAAACAAAACATGACATAGCCTACCCCTGTTTTATTCCTTTAGCATAAAAGGGGACTAAAACAACAACTTAAACTGTTTCGACATTGTCTTTGTCCAGACAGTTCTACTTGCTGCTGCTTATGGAAAGGTTGGGTTTTTAACAACAAAAGAATAATAACGTCTCTTTCTGACTACTGCTGTCCCTGCCCTATATAGCACATAGGAAGTAAGGGTAGCCTTGCCGTAGAAAAGATACCAGTCCTGAAGGGGAAACTGTTCATTATCTGGGTGTTTTCTCTCTCTCCTCTTGTTCTTAAATAGGGCATAGATGTCTGAGCACACAGATAGACTTAATGGAGGGGATAATAGATTCAAAAAATGGTAGGGAATAACTGCAAGGTCAAAAATGAATAGGCCAGACTGTTTCCAGCTATGTGTGGCAGCAAGGGAAAGATTATCGAGTTCACAACAGGGATGCACAACTCCCAAGGGTCACTTCAGTGCTTTTAACTTACTCAAGAGGCCCTCATTGATATATCCTATGTGAAAAGCATTTCTGATACAAATTTAATAGTTCTTTCTTTCTTTCTTTCTTTCTTTCTTTCTTTCTTTCTTTCTTTCTTTCTTCATTGATTTCTTTTTCTCATACAGCACACACTCTCTTTATGAAATCCATTCCATCTTTTCAGTCTCACTCAAACACAAAAAGCATACAGAGTAAAAACCAACCCTTACCCCTTTGGGACAGAAAGAAAAAACCAGCCCTAGAAACCACAATAGATAAACGTTCAAACAGGCAACTGCAATATGGAACAAGTGAGTTTCTTCTTCTGTTCCAGTTATAATGGTGCTCCAATCAACCCTCCTCAAGAATGCACAATTGCTTCAAGCTGCACACTTAAATGTTAGGTTGAATAGGAAACATTAACTAAAGGATAAAGAAAGACATGGTGGGGAAGACCCACTTCCATGTTTTTCACAAGCTTTTAGTGTTTTCTTTACTAGTAAATGAAGATTTTTATAAAAGATACCATGCCCAAGGAATACAGCAAGATAAATCACAAACTACGGTAAACAACTCTGTATTTAGTTTACAAAACCTAATTGACAATAATGTACAGCATGTCAACACATTCTATTACATGAGATCTTAAATAATATATACAATGCCAAAATAATAATGACATGCGCAACTTAGTATTTCAAAGCCGAGCAGTCCAAATATTCCTGAAATAAGTCCATGTGAGCAACTCTCTAAATGTATTTAAGCTACCTGAAGGTGGCTCACATATGTATATTGCTTTATGAATGTTAAGAAGACCCCCATGTGAGAAAACGTTCATCAAAAGCTCAGACAGAACCTTCATAGTAGCTCACATGACCTTGGATACAATGCTTTATAACAGAGGCAGCTCATTTGTTCGGCTGCACGCCACTGAGGGCTGAACATGAATGTGTGATTCCATTAAAATTCACCTTAAAAGTAAGCTAAGATCATGCAAAGGTGAATTCTGCCCATGATAAAAGCCTGTGGCACCTACACCGATCTTGCTACCTGAAGTGCAAATGAAGACCAACAGTGAGCCAGTATGGACAATGGCAGAATGCCTAATCCCTACATAACGCTACATTTAGATGTAGTCTTGCAGTTTATTTAAGATCTGGTATCTAACAGCACAATCGTGACCATGTCTATTCAGAAGTTGTTGCTGGCATCCATCTGTCTTGAGAGACAATGGGGTATGCCTCCGGGGGTGAAGTCACAGGTAAGAGCTAAGTGCAGGGTGAGGATCAAAGGAAGACAAACTACCACAGAAGGAGCACAACGCGTTCCTCCACCAATGGAACTATGCCTCCCCTAACACCCTATATACCCCAGAAGTAATTTCTATTGAATTTACTGGGGCTTACTCCCAGGTAAACGGGGTTAGGACTGCTGCCTTAGCCACCTTTCAGATTTGCTTGCTTTTCAATGAACGTAACATTAAATTCAGAGGCAGAGATCTACAATACGTAATGATATGTCTTTATTTCATCAACAGAAATGGTGTCTAGACAAAATTCAGTTAACACTATCAATTCAAATGAATGGAAAGGGTTTTCTTTTTCTTTGCACGATACTGTATTTACAATGAGTAAATGAAGTCTTAAATTTATTAGTTCATAGCAATGCTGTTTTTTTTCTCCAAAAAGGTAAAAATTCTTAGTAACAAGGAATAAGCATCAACAGCCATTTCATTTATACAATATAAATCACAAGAAACCACAGTCACCTAGAAAAAAAATAATAGACAAGCTTAAGAACTAGTACAATAAAATGATGCATTGAATTAAGTTACATTAATCGCATAGAATCTGTGTAAAAAGTATATAGAAAAACACCTGATGCAACTTGTTACAGTCATTGACCAGTTATGAGAGGTACAGAGGATTATACAGGTAGATATGTGTGAAAACTGTCCATACTGTCTGACCTGGGGAGGAAGAGGAGAGGGATTGCATCCCCTTGCATACACTGATAAAAACCCTGTTTTGAATATGGCCTCTGAAGTTTGTAAGGCATATAGTAGAGGTGCACTTGTATCCCACTGGTTCTGGAACAAACTTGGGGTGGTCTCCACCCTTGAAATAAAAAGTTGACCCTTGAATTGAATGGCAAAAATCAAGCATCCAAAGATCTCCAAAGTGTTTAGCATAATTTCTGATTGGAGGGATCCAGATATATTCAGTCATATCACAAGTAGTAAATATACAAGTTTCTGAAGCACACATCATCTTTTTTTTGTGACATTGCAAATGTAAGAGCTTAAACTTGCTTTCAAAACAACACACGGTTCTATGGTTAAGTGGGATGGGTGGGGAAATCCCGATTAGATACTCAGGATGGCTCTCCAAATCTGAACTGACCTATTAAGACAGAGGGCTATGGGAAATCCTAGGCTGAGTTTCTGACTCAAAATTCCTTCAAATCAATGGATAACTAATTCCAGAATGAGAAACTGAGTCACATTTCAAACTCTGAGCAATGAAAAAAGTCAATTTCTGACCAAACTGCTTAAGCTTTTCAGTTCCAAAGGTTGCAGTCCTATGCACACTTAGCCAAGAATAAGTTCTATCAAAAAGGAAGCAAACATGCTGCACAAATGTACATATCAATTACCACACTGCATAGGTGTCTAAACTTGTATGTAAACTGGACTTCTATAATAGAGCTGATGTTGTAATAGAGTTAATGACATGTCCAACAATAAAAGGTATTTAAACCAGTCATAAAATTTTTCTTTTAAGTTTGAGAAGGGAATTTGAATAATTAACGCTCCACCGGAAAAGTGGTTTCCATCACAATGGTAGAACCATATGAGTATTATAATTTAAAAACAAACACATATCACTAGTTTTAATGGTGTTTTTTTAATATATAATATTGGTGGAGTGTAGGAAAATACTGTAATTCAAGCAATGACATTCTAACTTCCAGAGAAAATTATAATAATTTATTAGTAGTCTACAATCCACCAAACTATAGATTTTAATATACATAAAATTGTTTGAATGGACTTAACATATGTACATGTACAACTCTATTCTGCAGCATCATTTGATGCCTGAGTCTTGAAATAATTCAAATATTATAAATATTCATAGTATAAACAAGCAAAAGTACACACACTGATTTTATACTGGAGATAGAAATTAGCTACCACATTTTTAGCAAGGTTTCCCTTAGGCTACATCAAATCCTTTTTTAAAATTTTTGTCCCTATCCACCTTCTCTAAATAGAATTTTAAAACAGGTACACAATTAAGCTGATGTAACAAAAATAAGGGGATAAACATAAAACCTTATTATTTGTGTGTGAAGACTACCTCTTGGAGTCATTGGTTTGAGCTGGGTTGGTGAGGCTTGCATAGGCTTATCAATACTACCCATTAGGCCAGATGCTCAAGGAACACTCTAGCTTCATCGGCTAAACCTACATGTATTATTTTTATTTAAAGACACCCATGAAGATAAATGGTGGAATGAGATTAAAGGCTCTGGAGGTCTCTTTATTTTAGAATTATTCTGACTCTGGCATACAAACTTAAAAAACCCCAAACATATAGCAGTTTGTCACAATGCTTACCATATTCCATCTAGGGAAGAATTTGTTTTTGTTTTAAGAGCTCTGAGGAAAACTGAAATTCCACAGATGTATCTTTTCTCATCACAGCAATGCACTGACGAGAAAAACCACACCTGCTGAATACCACAGTGTTCAGAACTCCTGTCAGGGGTGGAAAAAAAGGCTGAAGGTTTTTCTTTCTTTTTCTTAAAAAACCTGCCTATATAAGTATGTTGGGTTTATCAAAGTATGCTGGGTTTATTAAAGCTTTTGAAATTAAAAGCTTGGACATGAGTTGAATGTAACCCTTAACCACCATATTATCAGCAGCTGAATCTGTTACACTAAGTTTTATCCAACGCCCACACTATTTTTTTTAAAAGAGACAGCAGTTGTAAATACTAATCACAGTGGTTTGTGTATCCAATGATTTTTTTTTTACTTCCTTGGGAACAAAAATACATGGATTAGATCCAAAAAAATAAAATAAAATAGTGCATCTTTAAAGCAGCATATATCCTTAGAAAGACATTGAATAATTTACTTGCACAATATATAAAATAATAGTTTTATACTGCAGCATCAAACTCTGACGCCTGAGTCATCATATGTTAGGTCTAGAATATAAATATGGGGATGTCTTGGTAACTTGATTGAGTCTTTTTTTTCCTTTTAAACTAGCTCTTTTGTTCCAGAATCAGGTTGCAATGAACTTCAGTTGTATTCAAGGCACCCCCAAGATAACGCGGAGAAACAAATATATTACATAGTGTAATACTCACCTGACAAAAGCAGAAAAAGCCTAAATGAAATGAGGTTTTCTGGCAATACAAAGTATAGCAAAGGCAAATAAAAAGGAGGACTAGTTGCAGACTGGACAAAGCTAAATGCATACTCCTTACATGCTCTTTGTATCAGTGCAAAAGCAGTTTCCATCTAGCACAAAACGTCAAACTGAGACGAACCTATTAATTCCTTTATGAATTTTTTATCAATCGAAGGTATTTTCTCCTTCTGCATTGTTCAGCAATGCCTACTTATTTATTTTCCAATAGAAGTTTGGTCAGTTATTTATTCAAATGTGTCGCTTCGTGTCCAGTTCTGAAGCTAATTCTCCTACATGTCTCTCTTGACATTAACCCAAGAGCCACATGTAGTTCTGAAGAACCATACACAATATATAGTCCAATGAAGAAAAATATACATATCAGTCATTTGTAAATGGTGAAAAGCTAAACTCATCCTAAAAAGCTTGAAACGATAGACTTATCTGAGCAGTGGACTTTAAAAAATCAGTTTCTCCAAGAAAAGAAAACGGAAGAAAAAGGTAGAGAGAGGCCCAGCACCAATGAGAGAGCCAGGTCAATACAATAGCTGTGGAACAATATGTTCTGTCAATTGCATTTAAACCACTGGAATGAGGTCAAAAGTACCAGTTGCACGTGAGTTGGTGTGATAGGAAATCTTCATGTCAGAAAGCTAGCTCAGACTTGGTTGAATACCCATATAAACCACAACTAGCTGGAGGTCACTTAAAAATAAAGAAGGCAACAGAAAAAAACAAACATTTGAACAATACTGTCGACTGAACGATTACAACAACAAAATCTCAAATGCAAAAACCTGGCTTTAAAGCCGTAATGCAATTCACATGTAGCTTTAAAAAAAATCTAGCTTCCATCACTGTCCATCTCACAGAAGTTAAGATTTCTTTGCAAAGCACAGAAGGGCTCTGCAATGTCAACTGATTACAAGTCAATCCCCTCATAGTTGCATATCCCCTAACCCCCTAAAGAGCTTCTGTTTTCTGCACACAGAATTGTTGCAAGCTTCCAATATAATTAAATAGCTACAAAGCGAGTCAAGGACTTTCTCACCCCTGCGCCAAAACATCCTACAGCTTGAACTAGCATCCTTATGACATATATAAATAGATGAATAATTAGAGTAAGTTTTTGTTTGTTTTACAGAAATGGTTAATACTTAATTTATATATTTAAAAACATAGCAGTTCCAACCTACATAAGAACATCCCTCCCTTCCTAGTAAATAAATGTGGCACATGCAATGGATACGCCTCCTGGTTGGCAGGTAGGTTGCAGTGAATTTGGAGTACAGAGAAGAAACAGGACTGGCAAGCTGTCTGCATAAGCTGATAAAAAAAGAGGGTGTCAGTTCATCCTTTAGAAAAACAATGCAGATTTACTGAGTGCCATACCGCTTAGTGTAAACATTAGCACTGAGAAACATATTGTCATAGTTAATAGGGAAAAAAGCCTGTTTGAATCACATGGGGTGGCTCAATATGGTTTTACCCACAGAAAAGGTGAACAGTACCAATCTGTAAACCATAGATGCCATCATAAAATATAGCTCAAAGTTCCCTGGCACAGTCAAGATAGAAAGTCACTTTAAAAACAAAACAAAACAGAGGACACAATCCATCAGGGATAAGGTGATGAGGGAAAAAGTATCCTACAAAAAAACTCCTTGAAATCTTTGGATGTTATGCAAAAGCATCTCTCTTGAGCATTTCCCATCAATCACAATAAAAATGGTGTAGGAAAAGTCCTGGTGGATTGTGCCCACCCATTCCCTGAAGAGTTGTTTCCATGTGTTTGTTGGGCAGATGTTACATCTGAAAGAAGCTTGCCTTGCACAATCACCATGTGAGTCAGGTCAGCTGGAGTTCTGTGAATTTCCTTGAGTTTCAGTACTTCTGAAACTTGTCCTCCAACAAAGTTTCCTCTGAGACAGATGCTGCTTTGTGCTGATAAAAATAATACAAACTGAGGGAACCTGACAGCACAATATTTCTGACACATGGGCAATCACTGCTGAATCACTGCAGAAATGCATGCTTTTTTAGCACTTTGGGGTAGAGATTGCTCTAAGCAAGCCTCTACATCTCTATATTACAGGGCCATTCCTGGAAACCTTTCACGTAGACAGTTTCTCATACTTTTGTGGAGCTGAGTTAGAGTTGAACAAATGCCAGTGTAAATAGTGTAGTGAAACACTGCTGTTAACACCTGCATAACATGGTGTACAACAGAATTACACACTGAGGCCAATAGGACTATTGGAAGGGATGAACAGCACTAGTACGACATAAATAAGCAAGAATTGCAGTGGGAAGCTTAATTCAAACTTCACTGAGTCTCATGGAACTATGTTCACCAACGTAAACAGCCTGTGTCTTAAGCTATAGTTCTCAATATCAGTGACATACACTGGCCACTGTACAGTTTTTAAGGTGTCTTTGTAAGTATCAAACGATACTTGACAAATAGAAAATCCCTCTTAAAGAAAGAAGAAGAAGCAGCGACTTAATATCTGAATTGGGGAAGTAAAAGAAAGAAGAAAAAGACGAATACAGAAAATACCCAATTCACACTATTGGGTGAATTCCATATTTGGCAAGATTGTTATTTCCCTACATAATCATCTCCTGAGTGGTGTTGTTGTTTTTTTATATAAAAAATGTTGTTTTACTTAACAGATAACAATAAAAAAGCAAAGAATACAGTATATGAGTTATACTGAAGTCACAACTTCATTTATGAAAAGGGGTTTGATCCAAAACTCAGTGCAAGTGGCAAAGTTGACCATCGCTGTACAGTATTGTGAGAGGATTCAAATAAAACCCACTTTGCTCAAATGGGCACATAAAAGACAGCTGTGCCACAAACACTGTGTATATTAAAATTTCAAATCAGCTTCCAACATTAAACTTTATAAATAAAATACAAACTGAATGATATTGCTGAACCGTGAACCTAAGTGGTGGTGAGAAAATATTAAAAACAGGTACAAACTACTACCTAGCATTGACAAAAAAAAAGGAATGTTGGAATTTGTTTATACAATAGAAATGAAAAAAAATTTCCAGTTGTTTTCATGAGAAAAAATTGAGGCATGCAGGGATTTTTTTTGCATATGGATATATATTTTTATATATACTATATATAGTATGTACAGTTTAGTTATAAAACTTTGATGTGTAAAGAAGCTGTCTTCAATGAAAAATTGAACATTCAGAGGAAATTCCTGAGTTAGGGTTTTGTGACATGGGCCACTGAGAAAAAAGCTGCGTTTGGGTCCTCAGAGGTGTTATGTCCATCCCTGTTGAATATTGAAATTAAAATACAATAACAACAACAATAACAACAACAATAAAAAAGAAACAGACAGTGTTGCCACTGTTTTGTTCCCCTGCATGAGCAAGGGATAGCACCATAGTGAAGAAGTTAAACTCCCGCTTGTAGAGAGGAGGGAATACTTAAAAACAGTATTGCTGCTAAGACCACTGTAGTGTGCACCAAATATGTTCTTCAATCTAAACAACAAACGAACGTGGCCACTGGCTGACTGAAGAATACCTTGCTAGGCATGGCGTGAAAAAGGTATACAGCCACTAGGTGTATTCCTTCCTAGGTTGCTCATCTGTTGTACATTTATCAGTCATTTCCTGACAGAAGTCCACTGTCACCGTTTGGTTATTCTGCTCGAGAGGGAGCTCCTGCTCGCAGTAAGTACCTTGGTCAGCTCCATCCAATACTCTTGCCGCTGCGCATTTGTCAGAAATGTTGTTAGGTAGCCAGTGAGCTCCTAGTTGCTGCACTGGGCTTTGCTCTGAACAGCACTGCAAGCCTTCTCCAACACACTGAGATGTCACCACATTTTGCTCTACTCCGGCTGGCGAAGGGTTGATACTGGTTGCTGTTGGAAGATCCATAGGCCTGAGGACAGGGCAGTATCGGTGCAGGTCTTGGATCTGTTCGGAGCTCTGCATATCCCTACACACTTCTTGGGAAAGGCAGGAGAAATTATCTAACAGCTCCCCCATGCATGCTTTCAATTGGTTCCTTTCTGATAAAAGTTTCTCCTTCTCACAAACCTGAGAGAGAGAGAGAGAGAGAGAGAGAGAAGTGAAAGGTCTTAATTTTAAGAAGTATGGTGTATCAGGCTTCTAGAACTCAGAAATAAATCCAGGCAAAGCTAATTCACACATTACACAGAATGATGTGGCAAAGTTCTGGACTATACAACTTCAGACTAGAGATGGAGTGAAGATTTGAAGCAGAGTTTCTTGACCATGTGAGGATCACTGCTCGAATTCTTGTAGATAAAATCAAAAAGGGGCACTGCATGCTAAGTGTAGGCTCCCTGTCCCAACCTCATTTCCGTTCACACCCCAAAGAGGAGAGTAAAAGAAGTCATTAGCAGAGTCTCTATACGGCTAATGTGTTCTGCTTTTATTGGCCAGGAAGGAGGAGAGGCCTTCCATCTGGGTAGCCCTTGACTTCTTGCTGCTTCAACCCCTTCCCCCAAAATAAGGTTATTTCTCCTCAGATAATGACAGGGTGAAGGGATAGAAGGCAGTAGAAGGAACCAGGCTCTTTGAGGATTCATTCTAGAATGCTTGAAGGGGGCTTCAGACAATTAATTGTACACTCAAAGACCCAATTATTTTTCAGGGCACACACTAGGAGGTTTGTACACTCCTGCTTCAGACTGCAGTGGTTTGTGTGTATTTGCACACACGTGACATATTTTTATGAAGTGCACAACCATGTAAAAATCCCTCCCCCTCATGCAGTAAAGTAGCACACCAGAGAGAAAAGTATAGCACAGCCCTCTCTGAGAAGAGTGCAGACAGTTTCTTATTAAAAGGCAGCATTCAAAAACTGGACTTTCTACCATTTGCACTCCATAAGGTGTGGTACACATCCAAAATTTTACCACACTCTGAAGCCTCATTCTATGTAATGCGTAGAGCAGCCCAGAGCTCTAGTTAGGTCCATTTCCGATGTCTGTAACAGCCAGGGGAAGAAACATGCAACTTGCTGATCTTATATATTGCAATTTCTACCTCTTTCTTCACTTTCCAAAAACAGCTGGGCCATATGTGCTAAGGACGAGCACAGGTAACTGAGGTAGCCCAGAGGGCAAAGGCAGATAAGAAATGCTTAGGGCTTCAGAGGAGAAAGGAAAAAATATGGTGACCAAACTTCACGCACATGCCTCTCTTCACTTTGGCATGACCAAAAGATGCACAAAAGTGGCATTTAAATATACATGTAGGCGTGAATCCCATCATGTGAAGGCACATGATTGCTAACACTAAGCAGGGAAACAACCTAGAACCCTTATGAAGTCAGTAGCAGGCTGCATTGTGGAAGCAAGGAAGGGCACAGAATGCAAATATAATTAAAACACAAAAAGGTAAAACTCACCAACTTGCGGATTTCACATTCTAAATTCTGAATACAGTCCAGTTTTCTCTTACGGCAACGCTGAGCTGCAATCCGGTTTTTACTGCGCCGTCGAACATCATGGATAAATTCCAATTGCTCTGAGGTTAATTTGTGCATCTTTATCATCATCTGGAAATCATTCCTTGGAAGATCCGTGATTTGATCTACAGGAAATGGAAGTTTCACCTGGAGAAAATAATAATAATAATAATAATCAGATTGTTTAATTAACGAAGTATTTAACAGCTGTTTAGGGAAAGAAGATTTTATCCAAAGAGAGTTGACAACATCTATCCTAACTGCTGCATTCTAGTCAGCCTGGAATACTCACAGAAGTTAGTGTTTAAGTTAATGTTTATATAATAAAATCAGCAGTGCTACCTCTATCTCTAGGTAATTATAAATTGAACAGGATTCATTTACATATAAGAAGAAACTAGTCTACTTGATAGAAGCTCCAGTTGTGAGAATTAGGGTTTTTAATTTCTATAGTGCAAGATTTTGCTATAAACCCTAAAACAAGAACTATTTTGTCATATTTACTGAATTTATTTATGCCTTATGTTAACTGTTTTAATAGAGAGAGTTCATCCAACTTATATCAGTGGATTATATACTATCCAATTTGACAGCCAGCATATAAAAGGTTAGAGCAAATACATCAATGCAATGGCACAAAAATGTTATGCAAGCAGTTCAGTGACCCTTGAGGTTCACACACTGGCAGAAATGTTCAGGATTTTGTTTGTTTATTTAGACATTTACTTCCCACTTTTCTGTGATAAAATAAAGTCAAGGCAACTTACAATGAAAATATAAATGAGAAGGAAATTAAAAACAAAACCAACAAATTAAAAACCAAATAGTATACATAGGCCTTCATGGTTCCTAAAATGTTTTTCCCTCTGAAAGGAATGAATTATCCTAAGGGACTGAGAATAAAACAAGTAACATACTGTCATTACATAAGCATATGGCACATCCATACTTGGAATAGTGTGTTTAGTTCTGGTTAGAACTGGGCAAAGTACAGAAAAGAGCAACTAACAGCCCAACCCTTTACATTATTATTTTTATTTATTAAATTTCTATACCACCCTTCATCTGAAGATCACAGGGCAACAAACAAACACACACACACACACACACACACACACACACACACACACACGTCAGTTTTCGAACGTAATCTGTTCTGGAAGACATTTTGTCTGCTGAAACGTTCAAAAACCGAAAACTCAACACGGAAACCTCAATATGGAAGCCACATGGCATGTTCGACTTCCAAGGTGTGTTCGAAAACCAAATCATTTACTTACGGGTTTACGGCATTCGAAAACCAAAATGTTTGTCAACATAGACGTTTGAAAACTGAGGTACCACTGTGTGTGTGTGGGGTGTGTGTGTAACATAGTAACAAACAAAGCATATCTACTCAGAAGTAAATCCCATTAAAAGAAATAAGTAAATCCCATTGAGTTTAATGGGACTTACTCCCAGGTAAGTATGTATATGATTGCTGCCCGAAATAATCAATATATTGGGAATACGCTTCCTACAACCGAACACTAAAGTCACTATTCTAGTTTATAGAAAAGATGGCATAAAAACATTTATTTACAAGAAAGAAAGAATGTCATGGAAAGAAACATAATCCCCCCACCCCCATCTCTGCCCACACCTTTTGTTCTGGAATCAACAGTGGTAGGATTGGCAGCAGGTTCAGGACAGACAATAGGAAGTACTTCTTCAAACAAGGCATAGTTTTACTTCCCCAAGACACTATGGCGACTACTATCTTAGATAATGTAGCATAGGAATAGGGATCCTGTGGCCCTCCAGATATTGCAATGACTCCAACTCCCATTAGCCTTAGCAAGCACGGCCAATGGTCAGGGATTATGAGAATTGTAGTCACTGGCAGAGGCGTGCAGGGGGAGCGCACCGCCCCCGGCAGTGCGATCCTGGCGGGGTGCCATCGCGGCTGCCCCCCACCCGCGCTGGGTGCCACGCCCCTACGAGCAGCACACCACACCCCTAGGATGCACGCCACGCCCCCAGGACATGTGCCACGCCCCTATGGGTGGCATACCACACCCCTAGGATGCACAGCACGCCCACAAGATATGCGCCATATCCCTATGGCCAGTACGCCACACCCCTGGGACACATGCCAGCTCCGCCCCCGCCTGCTCTCTGCCCCCCAGTGCTAGAGCATGAAGCTCCACCACTGATTGTAGTACCACCTCTGAAGGACCACAGGTTAAAGCTACTCCTTGGGAAAGAATCATACAAATTAATGGAGCACTGGTTTCTTAACAGCTATTCACCACAGCTGAATAGAAGCTCCATTCTCAGAAGTAGTATTCCTCACAGCAGTAGACCGTGCAACACCAAGCTCTTGCTCTGAGTTTCTAGAGGCACCTAGTTTGACTATTCCTAGAAATGAATAAGAATACTGATCTAGCAAGATAGATCTTATGGTTTTAGGTCATGTTACAAGGAACCAATTAGTCCGCAAGGTGCCTTGACATCTTTCGTCCTTTTATGTACGAAAACAGCCCACTACGCTAGAATACATCGTGAATGCATCTTTGCTTGTTTCAGTTATCCACAATGGCCACGAGGTGGTGCCAGGCCTTTAAGTTTCACACCGAAAGAAAGACTGCACTTAGAAATGGGTAAACAGAACGAGTAAAGCCTTTATATTCTTTTGCCAATTGTAGAGTTTGAAGAGAACCCAAGGGTCATCTAGTCACAGATTCCTGAGGAAAACTCTTGTTGATATTTCATTGCAGATTTTAGTACTTAGTATGGATGCTGTCAAATACATGGAGACAGAGATACCTACTATTACTTTAGAAGCCAGTTCAAACCTTTCTGCCTGTTTTAATACAACAAATAGTGTGCATGTCACCTGTGCTAGCACTAGGTTTTGGAGGGTGCTTGAGCAAGAAACCCAAACAGGCCCTGGTCTCTCACTAACTCCTCATTGCTATAATCATCACCACCTGCTGCTCGTCTTCTTCATCACCACTGCCACCTGCTTGCTTGCCAGGCAGTGAGCTAACGGACAATGGATGACAGTGCCATCTACTCCTCCTCCTAACATTCGAACCAGCCTGCTGGATCAAAGCAAAGACACATCTGGATCAGGCCCAATGATCAGCAACCAGATGCCTATGGGAATTGTGCAAGCCAGACATGAGTAACAGCATTATCCCCACTTGTTATTCCCAGCATCTGGTATTCAGAGGTACAACACCTTCAACAATGGGGATAGAACACAGCCATCTAGCCCAGTGTTTCCCAGACTTGGATTGCCAGCTGTTTTCAGACTACAATTCCCATTCTATAGTCTAAAAACAGCTGGAGACCCAAGTTTGGGAAACATTGATCTGGCCCTATGCCACCATGAATTCACCGTATCCTCTATTTACCGTACTCTAAGTTGGTAGCCATCACTACAACTTGTGAGAGTGAATTCTATAGTTTAATTTTGTGCTGGATGGATAAGTACTATCTTTTGTCTCTCCCAAATCTTCCAATTTTCAGCTTCTGGTTCTAGTATTATCAGGGAAGGAGAAAGGTTTATTTCCCTACCCAGTTTCTGCATACCATACATAATCTTAGGAGAACTGTTTCAACCCCTTGATCATTTTGGTTGCCCCTTTCTGATGTTTCCCCAGCTCAATGATATCATTTTATATCGATATCATGGGAGCCATAACTGAGCACAGTAGTCCACCTGCAATCTCACTATGGATTTGTATAATGTGCTTATACAACACAGTAAGATTATTATATTGACAGTTTTATTTTCAACCACTTTCCTAAGGTTCCCTAACATGGAACCCACCGTTTTCGCAGCTGCCACATATTGGGGTCAACATCTTCATCAAGTTATCCACTATGACCCCAAGATCTTGTTCCTGGTCAATCGCTGCCAATTCATCTCACATAAACAAATATGAAAAATTAATTTTTTGGGGGGGTTACCCAATGTGCACAACTGCAAATTCTAACCACTACTGCTGTCTGGGCCAGAGCAAGAGGCAGGTAAACAAACAAGCAGGTTGCAATGATAAAGAAGAGGAGCAGGTCCAGGAGGCTCACCAGTGTACCCCCTGTTGTTTGGGTGTGGGTCTTTGGCAAACACCGGACCATGTCAGCCCCTAAACACCAACCCTGAAAGTTACACATAATGTGGCATTCACTACATTGTAGCTTTTTCTACATAGGAAAGCATAAAGAGCAACTATTTCGTTCCATTTCTTTGCGTATGACATTTGCTCATAGAATTCTACAAACTCCACAGTCACAGGAATGCATCCACACATTCTGCACAGTGGACTTCACCCTCACATCCCACCAATGAAGGCCAAAGATGGCACCGTATCAAAATACACACCGCTGCTGCAGGTCATGAAAGAACAAGAAAAGAGCTGCCAGAGAAAACAATGATTTGTTTGAATACACAGAAGCTGACCTTCGACACAGTGATGTGGACTATTAAGACTGCTGACTAGTGATTATGAAGAATGTTTGGCTTCCTTTTAATGCCCTTTGGACCATAAACACTCCACGTCAGAGGTGAGTAACTGCATATATGTGTGACCCCCCTCCATGGAACTGCAGTAGAGTAAGGACCAGGGAGGAATTTTTTCACAGACATATTGGGCTGGGTCTGGGGGTGTTGCGGACTTCATAGCAAACATTGCAACTTTAGGGAGGAAGAAGCATTGGTCTGGATCCTTAGCAGGAATGGGCATAGGAAGGGCCCCTTTGCCCCATCCAAGTGTGGGATCTCCTTAAGGGATCTTGGAGGGCACTGCTTGCTGTCCAGCTCAGGGGTTGACAAGCAACCATGCTCCCTGCCAGTGACTGAACAAGGTCCACTGGAAGTGGTTCATGTCATGGCAGATCCCTAACACTGGTGCACTGCATCTATCAAAAGAAAGCATGTCAACCAGCAGGAGGACTCGTTGATCAATGGATCATGTCCAATGCCTATGGCAATGGATACATGTCCAATGCCTATGGCAATGGATACATGCCCAGTGCCTATGGCAAACCTATATGACTGCAGCCAATAAGGTTGTGGCCTAATTACAATCTAACACCTGTCTCCTGGTCTTCATTCGCTGTCTGCACAAGTCCCTCATGGCTTCTCTGTGCCTGGGTCTGCAATATACAGTTGCTCTGGAAGCTCCCCCAAATTATTCATTCAGAACAGAAATAGCTGATGTAAATGAAGTTTGCCCATATATTTGTTACAGAGAAGGAATGTAGCATATTTGAAATAATTCATTTACAATCTTGCAAAGCTCACAGATTTGGCACTTTCTTCTTTCCCTAAAAAATAAAACCAAAAGGAAGTGGTTGTTGCACAGCAGTTAAGATGTGGTGCCATTGTTAATTTTAGATTGGCCATGGACCATCTCCCTATCCATTTGTATAAGCTGGGGAAAAATGTGTTTTCAAGAATCTATCAAACATTAACAGACATTGAGGTGAGATGACTATAAAAAGAGGATGTTTAAAAATAAACTGTTGCTGGTTTGGGTCTTGCACAGTGTAAATAACATCTTAACAAATGATCTGAGATGTTTCGAGATAGAAACAACTGTACAGGCTTCACAATTCCAGTGTGATGTTATAAACAACAACCAATAAGCCTAAAGAGAAAAGCTTTAAAGTTTTGATGTTTAACATTTAAATAGCTGCACAATTAATCATTGCACATTTCTTTCTTCAGATATATGTTGTTTAAAAAACAAATCACAAAAACACCCTCCAGATATTTTTTCTTTTTTAAAATTCACAGCAGTGTCCTTCTTGGGAGAATGTACCTCATAAATATTGCAAGTCCAGACATGTGTACCTGCCTTCTAATGTCATTGCTACTCACAGTGAGCTGCATAGAAGGTGACATATAACAATGAGGGATGGTTAAGTTACCCTTATGACACATACAAAAAGCATGAAATAAAAGTCATTCAAGATCTGGGGATTCCTTTTTCTGTGCATTACTGCACAATGTGCTCTGTAATTTCATGAATTTCACAGGTATAATTTTGAAAAAGAAAAAAAAGAAAAAAGGATGGGTGTAATTCAGTTCCTCATTTATTGTGCAGGGATCATCACACACACCCAGGTTCACAAGCTATCCCCAACAGCAGCCAGACCTGTGGGCTGTGCATTCAATTAAACCAAGTTACGTAATGTCAACAATGCTATTGTGAACCAGGCCATGGCATGGCCATGGGTGGCCTCCTGTACATCATAATAATTACCGTATTTTTCGTCCCATAGGACGCTCCGTCCCATAGGACGCACCTACTTTTTTTGGAGGGGGGCGGGGGAAATAAAGGAATTTTTTTCCCCTTTATTTCCCCTCCAAAACCAGGTCGGGGAACAGTGGGATGGTGGCGCTGCGCCTCCCCGCTGTCCCCTGAGCTTGTGGGGCTGGCCGATGTCTGTCCGGCGCGCGGGGCGCTCTGCTTCAGGGTGCTACACGCGCCGGGCGGCAGGCTGCTATCCGCAGGGTGGGGAGCTCTGCGGGGAACTCCTGCAGAGCTCCCCACGCTGCGGATGTCTGTCCGGCGCGCGGGGCGCTCTGCTTCAGGGCACCTGCCCGCCGGGCGGCAGGCTGCGGACACCTGCGCGAAGCAAGGGGCGTCCTCCAAAGGGCGCCCCGTGCTCCACGCTGCCGCCCGCAAGCCCTGCGCGCCAGGGGGGGAGTTCCCCCGGGCGCGCAAGGCTTGCGGATAGCTTCCTGGAGCCTGGAGAGCGAGAGGTGTCGGTGCGCACCGACGCCTCTCGCTCTCCAGGCTTCAGCGAAAGCCTGCATTCGCCCCATAGGACGCACAAACATTTCCCCTTCATTTTTGGAGGGGGAAAAGTGTGTCCTATAGGGCGAAAAATACGGTACATGAATGATATGTTCTAGTGTTCAGTTAGCACATGGGGGTGTGAAGGGTGAAGGGGGTGCAGGAAAGGGGAAAATGGCAGCCTAGGCCCCCTCATGTCCTCATCACTACCAGCTCCACTCTCAAGCTTCCCATGTTGAGTTGGAAGGTCTGGGGAGGGATTCCTTGTGCATTTGGCAGAATGTGCTTATAAACTGCCATCACCCTTAGAAATGTTTATGAGTGTTTTCAGCTAAATGCACTTAGAAGCTCACTTCAGACCATTCCATTCAACATGGGAAGGTTGGGGCACAGGTGGTGGGAACATGGATTTGTTCCTACATGATCTTTGAATGACTGAATAGGGCTTATAGTCACACGGTATCTGCATTAAGCTACTTCCCGTGTAATTTGAGTGATGTCAGTGTTGTCTTGGCCTTTCCCCTCCTGGAAAAACAAAACAGCTTTGTGACAGAGTGATTGAAATAACTACAAGCACACAACTGTATTACAGTGAGTGTGTTCTCAATATCTTGCTTTTTGAAATCCTGCTTTTATGCCTTAAACAGATTTCCAAAGCTGCACCCAAAACACAGGAACACTTAAAAAATACAACTGAGGAGCCAATTTGTGTTGCTCCATTGGCCAGGAAAATGCTAACGCTGATCCAATCTCAAATTAGCTCTATGTGGTAGCATCCCAGCTTTGGAATAGCTTTGCCTCTTGAGACTAGACAGTCATCGACACTGGATGGGTTGTGATCTCAAGCAAAGACCATTTTCTTTTACCAGGCCTTCCAACAGCAGTGGTGATATGCATTTGTTAGATAAAGGGATTTTGTTGTTTTTAACTGAAGTATTTTCATTTGAGTACAGTAATTTTTATTCCTGCTTTGTACTTTGGTTTTCACCGAAACCCACCCTGAAACCATGTGTTGAAGGGTGGGATGCAGGGCTCTGGTTGGAGAGCACCATCAGCTTACAAGCGAAAAAGCTAGATAAGATTAAGCAGTGGGTTCACACATTACTCATCGTTCTCTTAAATGTTAAATGCAAGTTTAGGTTTGGGTAGCTCTGATAATATTAGCTGAGCTATTCTGAAAATCAGGTCTTTCATATTCGGTTATGACCATATATATACACGAGTAGCTATTTGTAATGCAATTTGACACAAATGCTTTAGGACTGTCATTTAAGAGTTCATGGTTGGCCTTTAGAATTCTCAGTAGGCCAACTGAATTGTCTCACAGCACTGCCTTTGAGATATATTTCTTTTGAAAAGGAACATACCAACCCCAGTTAGGGAGATGCTATTAAATGAAAGACAAGATGAATGCAATTCCCCTGGCACAAACAGTTCTTGGAAGAACGGCCTACTAATGCTTTCTGTCTTTCTTTAATATTCTCTAGAAAGCTTTTGCTTTTAAGATGTAGTAAGTTTAGATTTCACTTGCGACAGTCCAAAGGGAATATAACAAAAAGACAAAACAGCAACCCAGTTGTTTTAAAGTGACAGAAAGGACTGGGGTGGGAAGAGAAAGAAAGTCACTATTGAAAAGAGATGCCTTCCTATTCTTTATAAATTTATAGACTGGATACTTCTCAAAGAGTACACTATCTCTACTATCTTTGATAAAGTTAGCATTAGTACATATCAGAAGTCTGACTGCTGAATCTGAAGTTAACAGCATTTCCCTTTTTCTCCATTAAATTCTTTATTCTTCCGTTTATGTCCCTCCAAGGGTGATAAAACCAATAGGAAGAAAAGAAAAGAACTTGCCAACTACATTAAATAACATGCAGCACTTGCCAAAAACATTTTGGTGCCTGAGGCAGAGATTTCCCCCACCCCCAGCAGCAGTAAAGCTAAAATAAAATTGTAAATTATGTAACTAGCAATTTGCTACTATTTAAAAGTGGCCAGATTTTGCTGCCTGAAGTGCCACTTCATATTATCTTCTGGCAGAGAGCTGATTGTGACCATATGCCAATACTTAGCTAGATTTGGGTGGAAAATAACTCCTGTGTCTGTATGATCATATCCTTCAATCCATGAAAACTTTTTGAGAAAGGACAACCTGCCAATTCACACAGGGTCACTATACTTGAAAATGGACACTGGGAGAAATCTTTCTGGAAACAAATCCATTTTTTAAAAAAGAATTCAGAATTCAGGAGGTGTCCATGAAGAAAAAAAGTGGCCATTACAGGGGTTTCCCCTGTCCTGCAGTAACAGATGAGCAAATACTATATCCATCCCTTTGCATAGGCACTGCCCTCTCCGATTCAGTTTTGGAGATGAGTATGATTGGCATCACATCTTGGCACACAAGCAACATATACAAAAATATTTTGTACCAACATTCTTGCTGACTATAATTAACACCAAGCAGCACTCTGCAACTATGGTTAGAAGCAGATCACAAACTGTAGTTTGAGTGAACTATAGTTAGCAAAAAGAAAATGCTTTAGGGCTGCAATGAACCTTTTCATATGATGGGTCTTTACTGCCCCCCCACCTATTTCATGCATTTCCCCCCATTAGTCTGACTGCAATGTCAACAAAAAGTGAGGTAAAACAGGCTATTCCCTGCCTCTGTTTACAAGGAATGCCATTTAAGAGAACAATTGGCTTATTGAACGGGTAACAAGACGTGTTAACAGGTGTACTTATCACAAGCCCTACCTCATGTCCTCTGTCTTGCACAGGACATGATTCACTGTCTGCTTCAGAGAACGATCCAGACTCATCGCTAGAGTTTGTTCCATAGGATGGCTCACATTTTATCTGGGGTCTGACTTGGTTGTACATTCCATCTCCCATCACGCTTGGCTCCTGATGCTCAGCGGTCAGGAACCGAGTTCCTTGGGAACAGGGGGAAGATGAAAACTCACAGAGAGGGAGGCTACATGGCGAACCCCCGCTGCCATCCTCCGCGTACGAGTAGGAGGAACATGAGCTGGAGGTCCTCGTTCTGGTTTCTAGTGGAGGAGAGCGAGGGCAAACTTTAATTGGCACTGGGCAGCTGGTGTTCGGCCGCATCCGTCCTGGTAAGAGATCAGCTGCCTGTCCAATGTGAGAATAGGTCTGGCAACTGGGAAGGGACTGGCTACTTCCTGCCCAGAGACCCTTTGGCACAGTCTCGGTGAGATCTTTGTCCAAGCTGCTCATGCCAGAATATGAATGCACCGAAGTGTTTACTTGGTCACAAACATTTGAAGAGAATATAACACTCCTCCTGTCCACCTCACCTTCCTGCTTACAGAGACCTTCAACAAAGCCAGGGCCCCTGAGAGGCGATCCCACGGTAAAATTGGAAGCATCCTTCTGAACAGCTTGGGAGAGTCCATAATTCCCTGCGAAAGGGACATAATCAGTTTTGTGGTCACCCTGAGTTGTCCCCTTATCGAAAGGGCATGCTGGACTCCTGGCAAAGTGCTGTTGGGAAGTACTGGGGAAGCCAACTAAGTCTACATTTTTTGTTCGGTTGAAGAAAGACCTTAGGCAGGAAGGGGAGGAAACACTTTTAGACCTGTCAGCTCCGGTGGGACTTGGCTGCTTCCGGTCCATTTCAACATCCCCCTCTTTATCCCTGATGTCAGGCTCATCTCCAGAGAGGCAAAGCGTGATGTTTTCTTCATCATTCTCCTCACTCCTAGGCTCACTTTTAATTTGCCCTACAGGAAGCTCTGGCTTGAGGCTATCGCCAGAACTTTCTTCACTGAATGTGCTTGCAAAACCTGAGGTACTAATGTGTGATGCGTTGTAGACATTCTTGGTACAAGCCATCTGGTATTTCTTATATCTGGGTAACCGCGTCACTGCTTCTTTGTCCAAACTGTCCTTGCCATCGTTCAAGATATCAGAGTCGGGCAGCATCCCTTCTTCCTTGTCCGCTCCCGAACTGGCCGATTCAAAGTTAAAGGGCTCTGGGTGCGTTCTCTCCCTCGGGCAAGAGATCTTGGAAGTCTCCGACTCCATTGTCTCCTCCTCTTCTCCCTCGGAGTTCTCGTCTTCATGCATCCGCTGGTAGGTGGTGTCTTTTTTGCACAGAAACAGGCCATCTTCATTGTTCAGGAGTTGCGTTTGAAGGAAGCTGAAGCAAGAATCCTCCAGGTTGTGCATGCGCAGGAACTCTGCACAGTGGATGACCTCTCGTATGTTTTCTCTGCTGAGTAACAGCTTAGCAGTGTAGGCAAACTGTAACAATGGGCCAAATCCCCTGGCAGTGACCTGCAAAAGAACAAAAACACAGGGAAATTGCCAGCATTACCATCAGCACTGCTATTGTCCCAAGCCCCTCAAGTGTAGTTAGATAACTCAACAGTTCTAATGTCCATAAATACCACCGTCCAATAGTTAATCTTTCCTTAAGTCAGCAGTAATGCTACTTCCAATCATTAATGCTGCCTGCCCTGTTGCTGCTTGCACACTTCATATTAGAGGATGATCTAAACATCACTTCCAACAAATGACTTAAAGAGAGATGAGATATGTGGCAAATGGTATTTATATGTTTAACGAACTCAAGAATGCTGCTAAGTTTCCAATGAGTGCACGAATCCCACCAATTTCACAACATTCCCATAATCTAGGCTGACTTCACTCTGTGATCAGAATAAATTATGCCAATTACAAAATCCTTTATTCTTCTTCAACAGTTTATCGGGTTTTCAAAGAAATGGAATATATTATTATAATGGTTAGTTTAGTGAAAACAAAGTTCCCTATGCTGGAACAACCTAAGTATTAAATGGTACTAATAAAAAGCTGGAGAAGGGCATGGGGTTTGTCTGAGTATGCAATAGAAGTGGGAAGACAGAGAACATTAAGCATGGAGACAACTTGAATAATTGTATAGGAAACTATCCCACAAATGCTGGAGTCTCTGGTTGAGTTCAGATAAGGATTTAGTTAAACACTTATATTTACATCATGGTTTCTCTAACAACATAGGGAAGACAGCTATAGCCTCCCAATACACAGTGAAATACAAAGTTAACATCCACCTGCTTCCCCAGATTTCAGCACCACTGTGAAGAAGTAATAATTCTAGCCTTAACCATGTAGTTGATTGAATTCACTCTCAGATAGATTTATGGTCTACAAGTGCTCTGGTGCATGGGGTTCCTTCACCTAAATAAATTTGACTATGTCAAAATTAGGGGTGTATAAGGAGATGATGATGATAAGGTTTCTATCTTTGAACTGTGCTGCCCCTTCCCTAAAACAACTTGGGAACTATCTCTGCTGTGAGCCTGGCAAGAGGAAAATGTGATGATACGTAATAATGATGCTTCTGAAATAGGTTCCTGCATTGCAGTTTGGTTGGACCCCATTGCAGTTGGGGTCCCTTCCAACTCTATGATTCTATGGAGTGACTGGCTAGCCAGAGCAGCCCCCTCAGATCAGGGTTGGCTCAGGACGTTTTGCTGTATGAGGCAAAAGATAAATGGCACCGTCCCCGAAGGCACATACATAAGCCAATTGGCTTATTCTACTGGTGGTAGAATCTTACTGCAGTACTGATGAAAGGACAGTGTATTCAACTGAAGTTGAGGGCAGCAGGCTATCATAGGGGTCATGGCACTCACAGCTCCCTGCACCTCAGCTTCTGCCGCTTGAAGTAGCTGCCTCACTGTGCCTCAGCTTAGGGCTGGCTCTGCCTCAGATAATATATGTATTCTATGAACAATTTGTAAAACTCAGATATTAAAAATGTCACTTGGGTCTTAAGCACGACTATTTGCACTAATAACATTCCAAACCAAAGCAAGCACTTAATAGCCTGTGTACACTAGTCCACTTTGTGATTTCACTTGCTTCTAATTAAGGTATTTGCTGTCTCAGTCTGGCTTTAGTCAAAGTGTGTGTGTGTGTGTGTGTGTGTGTGTGTGTGTGTGTGTATATATATAACCTGGGTGGCGGTGTGGTCTAAGCCACTGAGCCTAGGGCTTTCCGATCAAAAGGTCGGCGGTTCAAATCCGCACAACAGAGTGAGCTCCCATTGTTCTGTCCCAGCTTCTGCCAACCTAGCACTTTGAAAGCACACTAGTGCAAGCAAATAAATAAGTACCGCTGCAGCAGGAAGGTAAACAGCTTTTCCGTGCGCTCTGGCTTCCATCACGGTGTTCCGTTGTGCCCAAAGCGGCTGGCCACATGACCTGGAAAGCTATCTGTGGACAAATGCCAGCTCTCTTGGCCTGAAGCAAGATGAGCACCACAACCCAACCCCATAGTCACCTTTGTATGTGTGTGTATATACATATACGTATACGTATACGTGTACGTGTACGTGTACGTATACATATACATATACATATACATATACATATACATATACATATACATAAACAATCTGTAGTTATCTAATGCAGCCACTAGGTGGGAGAACTGCAAAACAAGTAGAGTCTTGCCTAAGAGCTTCCAAGTATGTTTTAACCAGTACCTCTTGCAATGCCATTTAGGCAAAATAAAAGAAATTTCACTGACTCAGAACATTCCACAGTACATTTTTCTTTCAAGCTGATTCAAGACTTTCAGCACCCCAAAAGCATGGCATTTGAGACATCTGCTACATGTGTCCTCCTCCAGAGGATATTGCATGCAGTATTGTGATGTTGTTCACATTGCATCCTAGACAGCTGCTTGCTCTTAAAAACAAAGGGCAAAAAAATCCAGGAGGGGGGAAGCAGGGAGGTAAGAGGACTGAATCAGTGTGGCGTGTTTGTATTTACAAAAATCCTGTATCAGTAACAACACAGCACCAATTTACAAGAGGCACTGGGTAGTAACGCTGTATTTTGAAGTACTGTAGCAGGCGTCTCTGCAAATTTAAAAGATTTCCTCAGGGAGGACTCTTAGAAGCATTTCAGACCAGCACTAATGTTTCAAGTACATAAACAGCAACTTTCATGATGAATGCAAGCAAGGCTTGCTGGCAAGTGTGGAAGCTGGCAGAATCTCAGTAGCCTGAAGCTGTCTAAATATTGATTTGGCCTTTATTGTGGGTCCACCAGCACACTGCCTTTGGAACTGCTTGTATTTAATTTGCTGTGACAAGAAAGCAGATATTCAGGGACTGCAAAGTGCTTATAAATATTGCACATTTTAAAGAGGAAGGTTTAAAAGCTGCATACATTACATCCAGACACTTGTTTTCTGTATATGATGGTAAGGGCTCTTCACGGTGCAAACCCCTTCCACCATTTCTGGGAGAAACTTAAGTATGCTACAATGACAGCATAACAAAGAGAATACACAATGGGATGCAACATCTTTCTGCAGCAACAATGATGAGAATAAAATAGCAGTTTTAAAAAAATTAATAACCAAGGGGTGCCAAATGATTAAGATATTCCATACGTACAACAGAGCAGCTTTCAACTCGGACCCAAATGTTAACCTGTCAACTCAGCCATAAAAATGTCCACATAAAACGGTGTATCTGTGTATCTGAAGAAGTGTGCATGCACACGAAAGCTCATACCTAGAACTAACTTAGTTGGTCTTTAAGGTGCTACTGGAAGGAATTTTTTTATTTTGTTTTGACTATGGCAGACCAACGCGGCTACCTATCTGTCACATAAAACGGGTGTGTCAGAAAGTATGTCACTAGTCTCCTTAGTTGCATTTCTTTACTGAATACCCACTTTGGCTGCAACAACCTCAATTCCTAGGAGCTTGTGTGCGGGTTTGTGTAAGCTCTATGCTCATCAAAATGGCCATGCAGAGGATGTTTTGCCCAAGAATGCACATTTCAGTTCAGCTGCAATCCAGACAAACAACCCCTCCTTCCTTTTTAGTGGCTTAGATTAGTCTGCAACCTTGTGTGAACTTGCATACTTAGCTGTGCAGTACAGAGAATGTTGGATTTCTACATGAGAGATCAAAGTTCAAATCCCTACTCGATTGCTCGGTCATTTGCTGAGTCTCTGCTACCTTGCAGGACAGCTGGGGAAGTTAGAATGAAATAAGGACATAGCATATTTCGCCATTAGAGATACCACCATAGTTCATACTACTTGGCTCAGAAAGTAACTCTTTAACTCAAAATGCTTGCAGTAAACATAAGAAAAGCCTTCCAAGCAACGACATCTCTCTCCACTCAGATTTTGAACTAAGCCAGAGAAAAACTCAACTCCTGTCCCGCTGTCTCTCACATAAGACACCAAAACCTTCTGCCCCGCTCCCTCCCCCCTCCCCGGAAACCCTCTCTTCCTCCCTCCCACTTCTTTGCCTGGCTGCTTCCAGAAGAAGAGGAGGTGTCTACATCTTCCTTTTGCTTTTGAAGCGCTGTCCTAGAAGCTAAAAGGCCTGGGTGAGGTAATTTCCCCCAGAGCTACTGACATCCACAGCAGTAGTTAGGTGAGGGTTTAGAGGCTAAAAGGTGGTTGGGAGATGAGACCTTTTTTGCACACCTGATAATCTCGTCACAGTGAAATGAGATCCAGTTTGAGTAATCATTTGTCTTGGGATCAACAGATTCCAAAATGAAAGGTAGAGATCTGCTCATCACTACCTGCCACAAGCCCTTTGAAACAATCTAATTAACAATAAATAACACGAGAGTGCTGAAGGGAGGTTTTGGTTCTCAACATTTGATTCTTGGCATTTATAGTTTCATTGTTTTCAAATCATAGAATTGTAGAGGTGGAAGGGACCACGAGAGTCATCTAGTACAACCCCCTACACTTTTGCCCAATGTGGGGCTTGAACCCACAACCCTGAAATTAAGAGTCTCATGATTTGCCAAATGGGCTATCTGAAAATCTTTGGAGTAGTGATGAAAGAAAATGAAACTTCCCCAGAAACACCTAACATTTTAGCAACTGTGGTCATCAGTGAGTGTCTTCTGTAGCAACTTTTAAATGCCTGTTGAAAACCTTTCTATTCTGTAGGTATGTAGATACAAAAATTTAATAGAACAAAAGACACCATGCTGGTTGTCACCACAGAAGCAATATCTCTCAAAAAGATAAATATGAGGACAAGTTGGCCAACATATAGAGAGCTCCTAATCAAAGTGGAAAATCAATTAAAATTAAGAAAATTTGAAGAAATAAGAGAAAAGATAACAGATTGGTTACAATATTTTCAATTAAATGTGATTTTTAAGGAGAAAAAAAAGACAGGACTTAGTTATACAATATTCAGATTTCAAAAAGAAATTGTAGAGGACAATACCAAATTGTTGAAGAAAATGTGTAGCTTGCTGCTACAATGGGAAACAAAGGATGAAGAGGTTAAATGTGTGATGATAAAGTGGGCAAAAGATCTGGGACATAATATTCAAATGAGTGACTGGGAAAAACTTTGGAAGGGGGATTTGAAGTTCACTGCATGCACAACACTGAAAAAGAACTATATGAAAATGATGTACCATTGGTACATAATACCGGCAAAACTTGCCAAAATGTATAGAACAAGTTCTAATAAGTGTTGGAAATGTAAAGAAAAAAGGGTACCTTTTATCACATGTGGTGGAAATGTGAAATGGTTAAAGTTATTGGGAAGTGATATATAATGAATTGAAGAAAAGTTTAAATTTACTTTTATTAAAAAACCAAAAGCATTCTTATTAGGAATAACAGGAAGCCAAATCCTGAAGGAAAAGAAGAAATTGTGTATGTATGCAACAGCAGCAGCCCGGATTCTATTAGCCCAAAGGTGGAAGGAAGACATGATACCAACAATAGAAGAATGGCAACTGAAATTGATGGACTATGCTGAAATGGCTAAACTCACAGAAAAGGAAATGGAAGGAAGTCAGGAGGTTAAAGAGAACCTCCAAAAAGAAAGAGATGATGTTTATACAATGAAAAAAGTGTTAATGTCTTATGTTTCTGTCTAAATCTTTTTTTGTTATGTGTTTCTTATGAAGAATAATTGTTGAAGATAAAATTGTAAAATCAATAAAAACTTATTTACAAAAAACAAAAACAAAAAAACCCTTTTTATTCTGCCAGGCCTATTGCTGGCAACTAAGAGTATTTTGTTTTTACTTTTTTTTTTGTTGGGAACTTCCAAGAGTGGCTGGGACAACCCAGCTAGTTGGGAGGAATACACATCGTAAATAAAATCATCATCCTCATCATCCCTCACAATGGTCCATTGATGACCACTGATGTCCATTAATTTATTTTTGTTTTTTACTTGTTTGTAACTTTTTATAATTTTATTGTTTGGTTTTATGTTTTCATATTGTTTTAAACCACTGTGACATATTTTCAGGATACAGCAATATAGATTTTTTAATAAAATAAATAAATACAGCCCCCCCTTTCCTACACTTGTTTCTTTCAGTCAATAAAGTGCTTCCAGGAAATGCTCCGAAGCTCCTCCATTCTCCTGAGAGGGGCCTGATTCAGCCTGGAGCTGGTGTAATGATGAAGCGAACATTGCCCTTCTCTCCACCCTGGCTGGTGTGAGTTAGCAAGACTTAGGATGAGTCAGTAGATCATGCATGTCCCTCCCCACCTTCCACTAGGATGTGGGGTGGGTGGGGAAGCCCTACTGTGCTAGCAGAAGTCCTTGTGCAGGCTTCCTCTAGTGGGAACAGTTAGCTGAACCCAGACCCTAGTATTCAACCTGGGAAGGCTTGTCTGTGATGGTAACTGTTTAGAGGACCTTTTCTCCACCATTCCATCGCTCTTGGTTATGTCTCCTTTATGTCTTGCTTATACCCACTCACCTCCTTGGGTGCTCACCTCACACACTGGGGTGGTGGTCCAGTTGTTTGCCCATAATGCAATGATCTTTATCTAGCATAAAAAGCCATCTATGACCATTCACAGATGTAAACACTAAGTAGAGCTTCCAGAGCAGGCTGTGGGATCCTCATGCGCTCATGACTTCCTATCCTTCTGTTCTCAGGCACACATTCCCTCTAACCAGCCATGTTCAGTGTTCTAGACAACTTTTAAGGTTCTCAAAGCAAGTTTAGGGCAATGCCAGGTTGGGAATGGCTGAATACGATGCTGAACCTAGGTAGAGATGCAAGTGGAATTTATGTGCGGATTCTTGAAGCTTAGTTAATTTTTATGCCTGTGCCAGCCTGAATTTCTACTTGCTTCATAGGTGGTTTGCCTCCCCCCCCCCAGCTCTATTAGTCAATTTACTTAATAGCCTCACTTGGCATTTTCCTAAAGCTACAATTTATATAAGAAACCAGTCCCTAGTAATAGAAGATAAGCTTAGTGACAGTTAACTCTGTTTCTATTTTTTCTCCACAGCCTTACAAAAGTCTCTGGGATTAAACATGACTTCTAATCTCATTTGCTGTAATTAGCATACTTATTCTTTTTTAAAAGCCAGGGTGCTGGTGTAATGTGTGGGGGAGACCAGACTGAGGAGGGTTTTTTTGTGGGTATATTCTGCTACATCTCACTAATGCAACAGTGCATTAGCGGTGGATTTAAACTGAGCCGTCCACACATTGTTCTGCTTTATTAGTTGTTCTGTAATTGGAATTGTGTTATTGTCATCTGGAGAAGCACTCTTGCACTATAGTGCAACAATAGTAGGGCAGAAAAAAAAAACCCTGGGACATTTGTGATATGAAAGGTTGCAGAACTTCAGCAGGAGTGCAGTAACTGGAAATGAGGATTTCATAGTGTGTCTGTAACTAGTACTAAATGCACTCAAAGTGTAATTTTATTACATTACAAGTTAAACAGACCAACTTTTTATTACAGTCATACCTCGGGTTACAGACGCTTCAGGTTGTGTTTTTTTGGGTTACAGGCCCTCCAAAACTCAGAATTACCGGAACAGGTTACTTCCGGGTTTGGGTGGTTGCGCATGCGCAGAAGCACTGAATTGCAACCTGCGTGTGTGCAGATGTGCCGCTGTGGGTTGCAAACATGCATCCTGCATGGATCACGTTCGTAACCTGAGCGTCCACTGTATTATTATTATTGCCTCTTAAAATAAGGCAGAATTTCTCATTTGTGAACTTTGTAATTCAAGAGCTGCTATGCCGAATGATCAGCTTTTTCACCAAATGAGAGACAGAGAGCAGTAACTGGCATTCCTCCCCCCCCCCATGCAGAGTTGCTTACATGCACATTTTATGCAGTGATTTTCACTCATTTTTTAAAATGTTACATGTATTAAGCTTTCAAAACATGTTTTTTAATATATATACAGGGTGAGTCCCCGTGGATACAGAGTACACATGTTCCACAGAGCCTCTTTTAAAAGACTCACCCTGTATATATACAGTAGAGATATTCAGAAAGAAAGAACACCCACAATAGAGGACCGATTACTATAAGGAAGATTGTATGAAGAAAATGCTTTGCTTTTTAGCCTTGGACAAGTACTATTCACCCAAATATAAGCCGCTCCCACAAATAAGCCACAATATCCAGACTGCTGCCGGGGGGAGGGAGGAGCCGCGCCACTTTGCTGGCAGCGTAAGATCACAAATATAAGCCACATTTTAACTTTTCACTGTTGGAATTTGGGGGGGGGGGAGTACGGCTTATATTCAGGCCAATACGGTATACTAGTTCACTATGTCTCAGTTTCCTATGTAACCTGTTTCTCTTTTGTTCCAAGGAATTGGCACATATATAACGAACACGAATGGTACACTATCCATATGCATAGTTATAATCAGATATATTAAATTTTAGGTGCTTACCAAGCAGTTATGAAGTCAGATTAAAGGATAGGATGCGTATAAAACGGACCAACGGACCAGCAACCTTTTAAAACTCCTTAACTGTGACAAAATATTTTGGTCAGGAGGCCTGAATTCATCCAGACAGACAAGTCTGAAGAGTGTTTCCTAAAGATCTGGCTCTAGTTCTTTAAATGTAGTGGCTTAACATTTTGATATATTTTTTTTAAAAAAACCAAAACTTGAAAATAAGGGCATCTCTGGATTGTAGTCTAAGTAAATAAAAAAATAAGCTTACAAAATTGGGAGGATTTGGGAGGAGGGTGAAGATGGGGAGCAGAGATGTTCATCTCTACTGTTAAAACTATTGTTATACCTTTTTGAATTCAAAAGCTGGAGATAAGCTATCAAGGGGAATATAACATTTTTATTATATTTTTTAAAAACACATTCAAATTCTTGGGCAGTGAAATAGACCCACATCTGAAGAGCCACTCTGAGGGAAATAACAAAGAAACACTTCTTGTGCAACCCCACCACTGATTCTTCAACTTATTGTGCAGAGAGGCCATTTGCTTTCGCTTTTTCTACACAAATCAGGATTCAGCTTGGAGATTTATGCAAATACTTTTGACAGCATTCTGGAAAACACACTCTGGTGTATTTTGCAGTGAAATTAAGCCTTCATGGCAAGAGCCCTCCAGTCAGCATCTGCTAGTAAATGTTGCTGAGTAGGCTGGGGGATGCATATTTTGTGTACGTTTTAGCAAAAACGACACTTAGTGAGTATGCATCATAGCAAGCGCATCAAGCAAGGACCGGAAAGCAGAATTATACCCAGACCATTATAAAATATCCAAACATGAAAACGCCACCAGGAATTTTTCGATAAATTATTGACTGTGTGTGCTCAAGACTATGTACAATCAGGAGGCTAGTATTTCAAAAGGAGCAATGTTACTACTGAGTGGCAAAGAAAAAAAATATTGAGGAGAAAAACCCTTGAATCAGCAACGCAACTAGACTATTCTAATGTTCCAAATGGTGGGAACTTCAGCTGGGCTACTGAAGATATCCACTGTCAAAAGAGGATTCCACTTGAATAGATAACAAGGCAATTAAAATCATTAACTGGTAGGCTGCAGCCATGTATAAATATCCTGTCTTCCTGCAGGCCTTTATATACCATCCAAAACAACCATAAAGTGATTATCTATAGCTTTCAATTTCTAGTCTTTTGGGAGAATCTGAAACACCAATCCCTTATTTTCCCCCATTCTATCCCCCACCCCCGAATTTGGCACTTATTGTACTTTGTTCCTATACTCTTAGTGATTCTCAAGACTGGCGCAGCTTGCATTTTAATTCATTCTTTGCATGCGCAGTGTCAGCATAGCTCTGCTGAAAAAGGGGTCATTCTTTAGTGGTGCCCTCAACTTAAACAAGGAGCTACACCCCCAAATAACAGATCAAACTAACGATGTTTGGATTGTGCTGCATACTAGTATATAACACTATAGCCATGCCTTCAACATTTTGAGAGAAGCTTTAGAACAGCAGTCTACTTACATAATGAACAACGCCTCTTCTATACTCATTTCTCTCTCCTCAGTAGGAGTATAAAGAACATTTTTAAAAGGTACTATTAGCTCAAAAGCATTCTACATCCACTTGATGGAGAAAGACACAAAGGGCACACTCAAACTTAAGAGTGTACTTGCTTTCAGTCATGTTTGGAGAGAGAACAACGGGGTGTTTAGGCTTACTCTGCATTTTTTGTGGAATAGGTACTGCTGCCCAGGCACCAACATTCATGTTCTTAACTGTGTATTTTTTGCATGCTGTTTAGCTTCAACTGGATTAGAACTCAATTCTTGAGGCAGAGGCTCTCTCTCCCAACACCAATCCCACAAACACAAAACCAGGGCAATTGTAGGCACAATGGAAACAGTCAGGAACAAGGGAATAGAAAAAGCAGGGTCTAGGTCAGAATGGTCCAACTTTTCATACCAAGTGAACCGCAAGATTACTTTTACATGGAACCCATGGGCACACTGCCTGAGCCCCTTATTCCTAGGTAGCTCTGCATTCTCCGGTGCACACTCATTTGCAAGGTAGCCACCTGAGCCTGAAATTTCTGGCATCCACCATCTGAGGCTGAGAGGAGATTCCACCTGCCTCCCCCTCTGACTTGGAAAGGAGGTTATTTTGCCAGAGATGAATTGGAGCTCTGGATGCAAGACTGCTGAGAACTCCTCAAGAAGCCCAAGGTCTCCCTCATCAGGGTTGGAGACGGGAGACTTCGCAAGCTCTCAAGTGTCTTCTGACGCTCTAGGCTGCCTGGATGTTTGGTGTTGGAAGAGACATTCAGGTCAGGTCAGACCCTGCATGACACCTACATGGCCCACCTACTGCCCCCTGCCTAGTTAAATGTGCTTAAGACCAGTGGCCCAAGATCTGAAGTTTTCACTGTATTTGCATCATTTCTACTGATGGAAGGGACTTATCATGAGTAAAGGGGGCTTTTCATGAACCGAAGATGCTTCCACTCAGTAAGGAAAAGCAGAGGGTTCAAGTCAATAACTGACATGGCGTAAAATCGGACCCTGGGAAATCCTATCTTGTGAATTAATTTGGGGGAGCTGAGAAAGCATCTTCATCTCCAAGAGTCAGGAACCAATTAATTTTGGCCTTCCCTTGTAGCATTCACTACTTTGTGTTGTCTATAGGCACTATGCACACACCCTCTCCTTGCTGTCATCTATGTTTCCAATTGTCTAGACCAGGGGTTGTCAACCTGGTCCCTACTGCCCACTAGTGGGCGTTTCAGGATTCTAGGTGGGCGGTAGGGGGTTCTACAGCACAAACTGAATCCTCCTTCCATCAAGCACTGGTGGGCAGTAAGGAAATTTTACCATTAAGAAAGATGCATTAGTGGGCAGTAGGAACAAAAAGGTCTAGACTGAGTTATTGAACAGAAAGGACCAGAAGGTGGCAGGTCTTCCCTTTGACCAGCACTAGACAGCTATTTCATCCATTACAGTTCTCCGCTTTTGTAACACCTAGGAGATAATAGCAACTGCAATACAATCCAGACCATTATGTTGTTGTTTAGTCGTGTCCGACTCTTTGTGACCCCATGGACCAGAGCACGCCAGGCACTCACTTCACCACATCATTAAAGTTTTAGATTAATGCCATCGGACAGAAGTCTTTCTTTCTATGCTATTGTTTGTGGGGTTTCAACTGAGAATGATAAAACCATTTTGCCAGAGGAAGTGTGTATGCATATGTGAGAGGAAAAGAATATGGAGTGCATGTGTGAGCAAGCTCAGGTTCCATCTGTTAAGACAGGATCATGCTCACTTTGAATTTATATTCCAACTGCTTTATTGCTACACTAGAGTGTATCAAAAAAAGAAAGAAAGAAAAGCTACAGTTCTGGCAGTCAGTACCACTACAGCTGCTCAAGCTTATTAACAGCATAAATAAACTTTTAGAGACACTCAAAGAAAATAACTGCAATTAACGCTGTCTGAATAAAATAATGAACAGCAAAATGATATTCGGATGGTTCATTCATTTACTTCCGTATGATGAAAAACATAGCCTTCTGCATGCTGAATCATCTTATATTTAGTAATTAGAAAATTAATATCATGGTTTAGTGCCTCTTAACTAAGACGAGGTCCTCATTTGGCAAATTTAGTGGCTTTATAATTCCTTTCCTTATTGCATACATCTCCTTTACTTCAAAATATAAGGAAAAGGACTATGAAACAGATCTTGACATGGCAAGAAGGTGATAAAATTGGGAAGCTATTCTCAGTAGAAAATGAATACAAGTCCAGTGGGGGGGGGGGAGAGGGGTAATACACCTACAAACTTGAAGAGGAAAAAATGTTGGGAGAGGGAAGGAGGGAAGGAGAATTCACATTCAGCAATTCAGCACTAACCAAAATTTAGCACAGAGTACAAAAAACATTTGCCTCCCTGGGAGCTCTTTCTTTCTCCTTCAATGACAACTGAAGCCTTGCTGGCTATTACACCCCCACATGCTTCTACATTTTTGGCAGATTGCTGGCTCCTGCTTCTGAAGTGATAGGTAGCCTCTCTTTCTCCTAGACAGCTTCAAGAAAAATAGGTTTTTGTTTTTATGAGCATAATTTGTCATCTTGCTACTGATGTCAAAGTAAAGTGTTATTCTCCCCCCCCCCGCGTGCGCCCGTTTCTTTCTACCATAGACAGCAGAGAAGGAAACGAGAACGAATGATCAACACCTTACAAAACAACCATTCTATGTTGTTACAACTATAGTAGCATACAAAATCTGCAAATCCATGCAAATCCACACAAACCTCAAGAGTGGAGTCATGTCTTCTTTCTTAAGTGCTTAAGATCACTCTTCTAAGCACCACAAAACTTAGTTAATTTAATTAAGGATAATTTTAATCAGCTCTCTGTAGCATTAATTATGTGACACTCTTGACATTCTTTATTTGCACAAAGCCCATTGAAGGCTTGAGCTGGTGGACTTTTTTTGAATACTGACAGCAGCAGAAAAACGTAGGGTTTCTCTGATCACCAAATTTGGTTTCCGAATCAGCAAGTCTATTAAACTCAAATTCAGCCATTTGTTTCTTTATAGATGAATTGCACTGGAATATAGTTTGGATGTGGTTGTGCCTATGGATTCAAGTGGAAAAAAGGAAATTAAATTAAGCTATCTATTTAACCACTACTGATATGGCAAATGTTTATGTTTTTTTAAAGAAAGAATAGAAGATATACCTTTTCTAAAAT
The DNA here is from genome assembly GCF_951804945.1 of Podarcis cretensis. Lineage (NCBI taxonomy): Eukaryota > Metazoa > Chordata > Lepidosauria > Squamata > Lacertidae > Podarcis > Podarcis cretensis. Next base: position 81,613,435 of record NC_137172.1, on the reverse strand, counting down.
GAGAAAACATATAATGGAGGCTTAGATTAAAATGGGCCAATATGAGTTAATAGGTGCAAGCCTGGTTACTTTGAGGAACAGAAACTTGGTGTGGGTGGGTGGGTGGGGGAGTTAGCATTTTGCTCATATGAAGGACATAGGTTGAGGTCCATATGTACAGATTGCTTGAGAAAAATTTAAATGAATTGGAACCAGACAGATTCTAGAAGACCCAAAGACATTGCAGCAAGCGGCAAAGGAGAAAACAACAAAAAGCTATGAAGGAGCAAATCTCTTTTCTGCCCAGTATACTATAAAATATTACAAAATGAATGCAAATCCAACTTCACATTTATCTACTTCATGGTTCTTCTGCCATCTGCTCTATTGTTTGTTCATGACTCCCCTCAACTTCCTTTTGTTGCATTCAACTCAAGAAATCACTTTCACAGCATTGCGCGTTCATGTCTAACTCTTAAACAGCAAATCACTGGGGGGTGGGGTGGCAAATCACCCTTCTTTGAAGCTTGCCTGCACAAGGTCAGGATGGTGAGGATGCAACCTGAAGAATAAAACCGAAGGGCACCACAGCACACTCTCGCCCTGACAGACAGAGCACGAACCATCCCTCTTACAAAGGCTCCTTGCTAAAGTGCTGCATTTCCTGCAGTGGAAACCATAAATTCTTCCGCATTCCATTTGCCTTTCAGTTTTCCCTTTGCTTTCTAACAGCATCCCTCTTTGGCAGCATAAGTAGGTCAAATGTGGCTTGTTCTGAAGTGTTCTCTTTCAGTGAAGAGCTCATTGTTTCAAAGGCACACTTCGGGTCAACTCCAACGCCATGGTTTCCAATTCCCCCCTCCCCTCCCGCTCATGAAAAGCGGTAGAGAATGTCACCAGTAGAGACTCTTGAAGTGTTTACTATAGATAGTATATTTTAGTTCAGATGCCCCACTCCCTTTTATTTCCTTCAGAGGGCTCTCACTAAGGTTAGAAAGCTGAAACACATGGCAAGTATATTGTTATTGGAGATGGAATGCACTGCAAGGCATCATCTGGCCATATGGTTTAGGTATGTCACATTACACTTGGGGGGGAGGGGAGAGAGAGATAATATTAATACTACCAACATGAATACTAATAATAATACTAATCATTAATCCTTCTGATGACAGATTATACTACAAACCACAGTAATACTAGTAACTCATGTATCACCAGTATGAGTTTTGAATCAGAATGTACACGTATGTTCCCCCAACTTCCTCCCAAATTACTTTCCTTTACTGTTATTAGTAAGACATATAATACACTATTAATCCTGGGAACACATGCCATAACCAAAGGCTGGAGTTTGGTATAACATTTGATGAACAAGGCATCAAGGGAAAGAATCACAGATGTGATAATACAAAAGAAAAGTGATAAAATAACTGGCATAGGTGGCACTATATGCTGGTGATTTTATCACATGTTACTACCCCTTAACACCAACAGTAATGGGGTTTTTTCAGGGATTGTGAATGAAATGGCCCACATTTTGTTTTCGTATGTTTAATTTTCATCCAATTGTTTTGTTATTTCTTTATTTGTACTTGATTGCATATATATATATATATATATATATATATATATATATATATATATATTAAATGTAATGCAATTCTAGAAATAAAGGACCAAATCAAGCCATTGGTCCAACTAGCTCAGCACTGTTTACACTGACTGGCAGCAGCTCTCAAGGGTTTTAGAAAGGAAATCCACCTGGGATACCCAGGGATTCAACTGCGCTACCACTGAGAAATAGCCCTTCCCCTTGACTGGGGAAGTTTAAATGTTTATGGGAGACATGTGGACAAAGGAAGCAGGATTTTGTAGAATGAGAACTATTTCCTTCAACCCCCTCCCTTTCTGCCTCTGGTTTCACTATTATAACCTACCCCACACCTATTATATTAAAAGGTGATATTACAAAGGAAGTGGAACTCAATTATTAAAAATAAAAAGTTTCCCCCGTGGTTTTCTCCTGTCGTATGTGTGTGCTACCTTCCTAGATATTTGAATTAATACTTGCTATCTTCCAGAATATCTGCCTCTCCAAGTTATGGGCTAACCGTTTCAGGGGAGAATAGCTTCCCAGCAGGAGGTGATAACTAATCAGTGTTGATGAGAATAAACAGTGAGGGGGTGGGGGTGATCCTATAAAGCAATATTTTTTCAATCGGAGCACTTCCAGGGGCAATGCTGATTGGTAGAACTGGTCACACCTGTGCAGTACTATCGGACGAAAGACAGCTTCTTGTAAGGTTCATAGTTGCACAATGAACTTAATAGAGCCTGGAAGTTGGTTTCATCTCAATTTCTATCTGAAAAGAAGTCTCTCTCTCTCTCTCTGTATTACTAATTATTATTTACATTTATTCATAAATGCTTTATGTATTAAAAAAGAAAGGGAAGCGGAAACAGATGACGTTGCCACTATTTCCCTGCTGACTTTTTATTTTAATAAAGCTGTAAACATCCTGGAAGCTTTGATTCTGCTGTCTAGAAATGGGATGGGTGGGAAGAAGCATGTTCATCCTAGTCCAGCTTTGGCCTATACAACTGAATTCCATTTTTCTTCTCCCAGCCAAGAATGCTACATTTTCACATGCTTCTGAAAGCTTCCAAAATAGAAAGTTTCCTACATATAAATACTATGGTATGCATATGAAAATACAAATCTTTCAAATGAAGGATGCAGCTTGATGAGATGGTGGAAGGTCCTGACGTTTGCTTTTTTTATGCTTAAAAGAATCATGGGGCTGGCAGACGTGGGGAAGAAATAGGGCCAGGGGTGCAGTGCTGGGGAGGAGATATTTAACCCTTTATTCCTAGCAAGGCTTCCCTGGTTTAAATCCCCACCTCAACACAAAGCTCTGCTTATTTTGTCCTATGAAACAAAATGTGTAGGCATTTTACAGGTTTGGAGAGAGCCAGTCTAAAAAAAAATGATTAAAAAATGTACGACACATTTCAGAAAGGCTGTATAGGAGTTATGCTTGAGACAAGGCATATATTTTTTACATGCAGGAAATGATGAAACATGAGGATCAGGCTAGTTCTTTTAACAGTACATAAGGCAGATGAAATCTTCTTGAATGAATTTATAACAGGAAAAAAATCCCCTATGGAAAAACAGAATAGAGAAACAATACTGAGTATAAGAAATCACTGGAGAAAGCCCAAAGTTCGGTTTAAATCAGTGCGCCATGTACAAGCGCTGTCTTACAAATAGGATTATTTAATTTAAACCTTAGATCTGCCTGGTTACATTACTTCAAATGGAGCTGTTATATCTTGACTTCATTTTAAATCAGGGTTGTATTACAATTTGTGCTTAGGTGATATCACCACACGGATATACAAAGCAAGTAGCAGCAAATAAATAAACAAACAAATAAAATTACACAGCAGTCGGTAAATAGAGCAAAGTCACTGCCTTTCTCTGAAAGGCTAAGAGTCATCCTGCTAAATGAGGATCCAAGCTGCCCTGCACGAAGACTGTTACTAATAAATAAAAGACCTCTGGGAAAAGTGCTGAGCATACGCAGGATCTATTTTCAGCTTGCATCAGCAGCTGCTACCCCTGGGATCACATCTTTACGCATACCCCAACACCATATGTAATCACTCGAGTGCTGCAACCAGTAAGATAATGAAAGAGCGCAGCATAAATCTACACTTGAGTGGAATGCTAAATGAGGAAAATAATACAAAAGGGGGGAAATAAACCACATTTTCAAGTCATTAGGAAGAAAGACTTTGACATATGAAGTGTTGCAGCCATTAATAGCACTTATCATATAGAGTGGAGACAAAGAGACAAATTAATCAAACTGACAGAACTGGGACATTTTATGCTAATGCGGGCTCCTGGGTTTTCGTTTCTATTCCTCTGCGCCCGGAAAACCGATACCATTACAGGGCAGGAAATTGCACGAACATGCAACAGATCATAAAAATTCACGTGCCTCAGAAACACCGCCAAAAGCACTGTAAAAACAAGACTAGGGACCCCTACAGAGGAACTACCTACAGCTAATGAATGCAAATAAGTACAGGAATACTTCCTATTCATGCATAACAATGAGATACTGGCTTTGACTCCACAGTCTCCACCATTAAAAGCAAAAAAATGAAGACTAGGGACCTGCTGGTCAAATCAGATTCTGACATGATATACAAAGGAGAAGGGAGGAGAAAATGTGCTTGCTTTCTACAACTTACTTCAGCAGCTGCATTGCTATGTTTTTCTTTCAATATAAAAAATTATATTAAAAATGTAGAAGCCGAGCGCAATGAACAAAATACAGATATCCACAATAAAGTGTGTAATTGAAAAAGAAAATACTCTGGAATGGGGAAGGCTTATGTGATGGTGGAGAAATTAGATTCGGTTCACAGCCTACGAATTCTGCACTTTCCAAAACAGTACAAGAACTGGAACCTACCCATTCTTTAAAATTTCCACTTCTCTGAATTTTGCGATGCAGTTCTCCAGGCAAGCAATGTTTACCAAAATGCATATACAGTGGTACCTTGTGTTACAGACGGCTTCTGTTCCAGAGGCCAGTCTGTAACGTGAAAAGCCCGCAACTCGAAGAGCCGTGTCTGCACATGGGTGCAGTGCGATTTGGCGCTTCTGCGTATGCGGCGAAACCCGGAAGTAACCCATTCCGGTACTTCCGGGTTGCTGTGGGACACAAGATGAAAACATGCAACCTGAAGCGGACATAACATGAGGTATGACTGTATTGGGTTTTAAGGGTCCATAAAATTGCATATACAATGGTACCTCGAGTTACAAACACCTCAGGTTACAAACTCTGCTAACCTGGAAGAGTTACCTCAAGTTGCGAACTCTGCCCCAGGATGAGAATGGAAATCGTGTGCTTGCGGTGCAGCGGCAGCAAGAGGCCCCATTAGCGAAAGCATGCTTCTAGCTAAGAACAGTTTCAAGTTAAGAACGGACCTCCCGAACACATTAAGTTTGTAACTAGAGGTACCACTGTATCAGTAAACATAACATACAAAAATGCATTCTTTTAAGGGAAAGTGCTTTGCCAATAGGTGTGCATTAGGCAAAATTTGGTTTCAGCAATTTTAGCTCTAATTCACACATTCTTTCTGTAGTGTGAACATCCCTGAAAACTACCGTATTTTTCGCTCTATAAGACGCACCAGACCACAAGACGCACCTAGTTTTTGGAGGAGGAAAACAAGGAAAAAAACATTCTGAATCTCAGAAGCCAGAAAAGCAAGACAGATCGCTGCGCAGTGAAAGCAGCAATCCCTCTTGCTGTTCTGGCTTCTGGGATAGCTGCGCAGCCTGCATTCACTCCATAAGACGCACACACATCTCCCCTTACTTTTTAGGAGGGAAAAAGTGAGTCTTATAGAGCAAAAAATACAGTACATCTGCTTGGTGGCGGGAATTCCATGTTGCTCTTAGAATGCTTAATATTACAATCCTGTACGGGCTTATTCAGAAGTCAGCTTCCTGTGCTCAATGGGGCAGACCCCTAGTTAAGAGGGGGAATTCAGCATAAACTTTTCACATGTATCACACAAAAAGTGACTGGGTGAGGTAGAAATAAAATCATCATCATCTGCCACTGCCTTAACAAAACTTTTGAATCTGGCCCAATTTTCAGATGAAATCCACTTGCTTACCACACATGCTTACCAATTCCCATACAGGTGGTGTGACATATGTGCTCTGCATGGAAGCTCTATTTGCAGGATTTCCTCTCCCCCCCCTTCCCAAATATATTGAGCCCCATTGTATGGCCTTTGTACAGGCTTTCTCAACCTCGGCCCTCTAGATGTTTTGAGTCTACAATTCCCATCATCCCTGACCACTGGTCCTGCTAGCTAGTGCTCATGGGAGTTGTAGGCCAAAAACATCTGGAGGGCCGAGGTTGAGGGAGCCTGGCCTAGTACTACACATTACATGTTATGGGAAGTGCATGGTGGAAGTGACGGTATGCATCTACTTCCTTGACCATGGGACTTGTGGCCACTAATTGGCAGGAGTATGAACTAGAATTAATAACAACACTGAAAAGATGGCTCACCATGATTCTAATGTAAAAGTAATAAATTTATAGTAATTTAGCAAAGTTAGTTCATCCTGCTGCTTTGGAAGTAGCTATTTTAAAATCTACGCACTACTGGCTAAATTCACATCTTGTGGAAATGGTAGAATGCAACCATATTCTCTTTTTGTGTGCAAGAAAATCAGCATGGGGGGGGGGTAGACAGAGAGTAGTGTTTAACCCTTTCCTTGTGCACTTAATGTCTATTTGAAATTGTACACCCAGCATTTCAAATGCACACAATTTAAACTGTGTGTGTGCGTGTGTGTGTGTGTGTGTGTGAGAGAGAGAGAGAGAGAGAGAGAGAGAAAATCACTTAGGGGATAGAGAAGAGAGGATGGGATAAATTTGTAGGTAAAAAATTAAGCACCCGTTCTTTGATCCTCCCTATGTGGCTTTACTTCCACAGAAAGGCCCTTTGGACTAACATACCACCTTTCACTAAAAAATAAAATAAAAATCACCCTATGAAGAAATGTCCTCCAGGCTCATCTGGAAAATGGTAAGTTTTCAGTAAGCACCTTCTTTCATAGGGGAAGTGGCTTAGGGATGGGTGCAACTACAGATTAGGCTTTCCCCCTAGGCTCTGTACCAGAAGCGACTGAGGTACAGTGGTGCCCTGCAAGACGAATGCCTCGCAAGACGAAAAACCCGCTAGACGAAAGGGTTTTCCATTTTTCGAGGCGCTTCGCAAGACGAATTTCCCTATGGGCTTGCTTCGCAAGACGAAAACGTATTGCGAGTTTTTTCCCTTTTTTCCCCTTTTTCTAAGCCGCTAATAGCGCTAATCCGCTAATCCGCTAATAGGGATGCTTCGCAAGACGAAAAAACCGCTAGACGAAGAGATTTGCGGAACGGATTATTTTCGTCTTGCGAGGCACCACTGTATAAGCAGGAGGATCTCACCAGAAGATCTTCAGGCATTGCTGGCTCAAGGAGTACCCCTAGCTACATACCTGTTCCTTCTGGGTGAGTGCAACATTGCCTAGAGCAGGCAAATTGCCTGATCCCCAGACTTGGGAATTCGCTTACACACAAAGCTTCTGACTCATCAGCATCCAGCTTATTTGCTCTTATCAAGCCCACCATTATGTCTAGGTCTAGGTTTTGCACAGCCACACCTGACAAATGTAACAGAGGAAAAGAGCTGAGTGTCATCCACTTACTGATGCTAATGACCACTCCCAATGGTTTCATATAGATGTTAAATAGCATTGGAGATAAGGCAGTACCTTGAGCACTCCACATCATAGCTGCCAGGGGGGCAAGGTGTAATCACCCAAAGCCACCCTCTAAACAACTCTGTAGGTAGGAGTGGAGCCACTGCAACACACTGCCTCCCATTCTATCCTACCAAGCCGGTTCAGTAAGATACCATGGTTGATGGTATCAAAAGCTGCTGAGAGATTGAGCAAAAGCAGCAAGATCACACTTCCATCCATCTTTCTTCTAGGGCAACCAAGGCTAATACAGTCCCATAAACCAAGCCTTATTAACATACTGTTTGGCTTTCAATTTATATTTCACACAGAATATCAGGGAGGGGGTTTAACCCTGTAGTTTCGTGTCTACATAATCTGTATTCAAATAGTGCATTTATATATTCATTTGCAGCTGCGTTGCTTTCATATCGTAACAACAACAACCTAGAATCAGGAACCACCACCAGAGGGAGGGAAAGGAATGGCTTTCAAGGCTTGCAATGCTCTCTTTATCTCTTCCACCTCAAAAAGGTGGATGTTGTGCTGTATGCTAGAAAGCAGAACTATTGTGCCTTCTGAATAAAGTATCACAGGGTGCCTTCATGTGGTTTCTGAAAGCTTTTTTTTTTTTAATGGCCACTTCCAATAATATCCAATTCACTAATACACACAACAGAGCCTCACTTTGTATCTGCCGACACGATTACCCTTTTCAGAAACATTTGAAATTCCATTTCTTGGCAAAAAAGAAGAAAAAGAAAATCACAGATGAACTATGGAATTGCAATCCTGGAAAGCTCTGAAATAGCCAGCCAAGAAGTTGTAACAGAGGATTTTCAGGGCAATAGTTAAATCTATGTAATTCAGGGAAGAGAATGAATTGTCTCTCTCGACACAGACTCATGATGCTGTGATTGTCAAAATACACTTAGAACATAGACTGCAAAAGTTCAAACAACTAGCATGCATGCATCCGACTACAGGTGTAATCCCCCCCCTCAATCCGCAGAGGCCAGAGAACCACTTGCAAAGTGCTCTGGGTGTAGAATGATGATAATGCTTATTAGTGATCTGAGCATAAAGCAATATAAATGTTCACAGAGCTTAGCTTTATCACTTTAGCCTGAAAACTGATGGGTGCAAACAACCTCTCTCCAGAAGGAAAGATGGGAGAGGAGTGAAGGCTGGAATGCAGGCCAGTTTGGAATCTGACAAATCAGTGGAAGAAATAAAGCGTATGAAGAGCTTCAGTTGATAGTTGCTGAGGGAAAGTATGTATGGCACCTTCAGCCCTTTGGGGGAATGGCGGGATAAAAATGTAGCAGTGAATGAATGAATGAATGAATTTCTCCACATCATACATAATTGTACGAACCTTTATCATGTCCCATTCATTCTACCTCTCCACTCCCTTGTCCCCCCCCCAGCTAGAAAGTCTTTCCCAGTAGAGTTGCCATCTCTATCCCTCTGATTATTGTTTGTTAAATCACTAGATATTTAAATATGTACTGATTTTGTATAATTATTTTTAACCTATGATGAATTCCTGCCTGCTCTGAAAGCCAGGCAGCAAATTTGTCCATTAAAAATGGCTACTACTCCTACTTTAACTATTCTTTGTTTTTTCTCCAAATTCAGATCACTGTGGAGACCAGATGTGCTGCATCTGATGAGCACTCTGTCAAATTATTATACACAATACATAAACAGAGGAGAGAAGAGAGATGCACATAACGGAACACTCTCGGTTTTCTAAAAGAACAAAGAATAAAACACAGTAAGTCATAATCTTTCATATAACACTCCAGTAGTAATTGACCTTGTGCATTCTGCCTTTGATTTTTCTCCTGTGTCCAATCATCTTCTGTTGGCTAATACACAACACTCCGCTCCCCCATCTCGGGCCAGTCGGCTGCCTTGGATGGCTAACTGATGCAAGGGCTTCTCACTGCTGCCACTTAAGGAAAACAGTTAACGCTGGATGCCTGACTCCATCCCACCCATGGCTCTGAATGGATGAGCTTTCTAAACACACTTGGCTTCTGCCAGCCTAGAAGCCTGAGTTCATCTTTCTGCCCGGCATTTCTTTCATGTAAAACATTCAGCAACCCAAGGCATTATATATGCAGATCTATAAGAAAACGGATGAGATAATGCAGGACAGCGACTGTCACTGAAAGGTGTTATGTTTCAAAGCAGATCCCAGATAAATACTTAAAACGAGAGCAAAGTGCAAAGATAGCATATAATGCACACACTCTGTATTGGTAACACAATTTAGAAAAATAAACAAGGATATGTTATGATGGGCTGGCTGGGCAGGAAGTGGGGAAAGCATACCATTCTTATAATGTTGTACTGCCTGTAATTCTGGCTATCTTATATGACATCAGTATTGGACAAGAGTTCTAGACAACACTGATTGCTACCCCAGCATTTTCCCCATGGAAAATGGCTTCCTTAGGAGTCATTGTTTTGTTACCTTGCTTTAGTATTTCCAAGACTTCATTTGTATTGGGTTAAAACTCCCTTTAGCTAAAATCTCGACTTGTCAGAAGCAGGAAAATAAAATAAAATCCATGCTTTCCTTCCACGCAGCTTTCACCTTCAGATATGACTAATGCAGCTTTGGTTTAACCGGCAAAGAAGAGCAGGCAACCCTATGAATCAGGCACTATTCTAAGCAGTGCTGGGTATTTCTAAAGTAAAAGTACCACTACACCATGAATGACTCAATCATTTTCCTGAGAGTTATTACTTGCAGCGATGAAGCAATGTTAATTGGATAATGGCCTTCTGCCAGCTAATATTGGCATGACCTACAATACCCTTGGCTGACAGCCCTGGATGTCTCTCTATCACACTTCTTCCTCTTCTTTTTTGTAATCTAGATGGGAAGTGGAAACCATTAAAGAAATATTCCCAAGTGCTAGTTAACTTCTTATCATGAATTAAAAGCTTAATTAAATGCCTTGTTAAAAGGAAGGAAGACTGATTTCTATGATTAAATAAAGCAAAAACACAACAACAACAGGAATATGGATCAAATCAATTCTACCGAATTAATATGTTTCTTGGGAAATAATTTATTCGGTTTGAATTTTTAACAAGAGTCATTATGGAAAGTGCACAGAGAGGAGGATCCCTCCTGCTGCTCCATAGGCGGGTGGGTGTCATGAGGCCTGAGTGGGTTTCCCCCTCCAAATGAATGGTACTAAGGCATAGACTAAAACTCAAACCCACCATGAGAGCAAATACTGTATAAGCAAGATGAATTAACCTTGTGCTTTCATGACAGCCCTAGGATGAAACCCTACACATGCTTAATTGGGGGGGGGGTCTGGTCCCACCAAACTCAGCAGAGCTTGCTTCTGAAGACATCCCAAGGATGTCTAGTGTTTTAGTGGTCATACTGGCTGGGGTTGATGTGAGTTCGAGTCCAGCAACATCTGCAGGAAGCCATGTTGGTTACCCCGGGTATGAAGAATATTTGCTCTGTTGCTTTGGAGTTTTATTACTTTGAAGTTTTCTTCATCTGTATAATTTACTCCAGTTGCAATATTTTATTATTTTATTTTATTATTACATTTATATCACATCACCAAGGAGCACAAGGTAGACATAGGAACTGCCTTATAACAAGTTCATCCATGTAGCTCAGTATTGCCTACTGCCAGGGACTCGGAAGAGGAGGAATGGTGGAGACCACCTCCCCAGCCTGGCCCTTCCATGGAGGAGGAAGAGGAAGACAGTATAGATTTACAACAGGGGTTTGCAGGAGGTCGCAGCTCAGAGGCAGATGAGGGGAATAGTTGGGAAATAATGGGATAGGAGGAGGAGGAAGCGGGGCAACAGCTGATGGACACAGTGTCTTTAGAAAGCATTCCAGACCCACTCCTCTCCCAGAGAGCCTTGAAAGTAGGAGAGCAAGGAGCTCAAAGAGAGAGGGAACTTGTCAGCACCCACAGAAGTGATGAATGAGGAAGTGGGAGAGGCAGGATGTGTGTGTGGAGATTCACTCGGGACAACGCCATTATCCAAGAGGCTGGGTTCTATAGCCTCTCTCTGTAAATATTGAATAAAAAAGGACAGCAAGAAACCTTCCCTTGTCTTTATATTTTCTTGGGCAACCAGCCGGGAGTCGCTGACAGCATCCTGACACCTACACTGACTGGCAGCAGCTTTCCTGGGGATGCTCATGACCTTACTTGGAGACGCCAGGGATTGAACCTGGGACCCTCTGCATGCAAATCAGATGCTCTTTCACTGAGTTATAGCCCTTCCTGATGCCACACTCTGGCCCTCTCTATTTGACCTGCATAGCAACCTTGTGTGGTAGATTACACTGAGAGAGGTCACTCAAGTGAGCTTTACGGCTGAGAAACGATTTGAACCCTGGTCTCCCACGTCCAGGTTTCAAAAGAATTCAGAGAGTTGCATAAGGTCCACTCTCACACAAGGCAAAGCTGAAAGGGAGCATTAGCTTCATGGGACAAGCAGCAGAAAGCATAAGTCTGTTGAATGGTTTCTTTAAATGTAAAGGTTCATCATTGTTCCACCCGATGTGTATGTCTTTAAGGGGCCTGAGCAAGGGCCAGAGCAAAATAACGAGACCCAGCTTTACAGCTGTGAAACATAGCAGGTGCTGCTGAGTTGTACTGATTAAGCTGTGTCAGCATTTGGGTGTAGTATATAAGGAGCAGCACCTAGCTCTCCCATTACCCTGGGGGACGGGTTGGTGGTTGGGTCTGGTTTGGTTGTTGATGTATTTAGTGTAAATGGAGTTTTTGTTTTTGTAATTAAAACAAAACCTTGTTTAAGTTATTTTTAATGCATGTTTAAGTTATTTTTAATGCATGGTCTCCCCAGCAAGCTCTCTGCAGCGCTACTATACTGCAAATAGCCAACAAAGTCATGAGGAAATGGAAGAGGCCAAACAACATGTACATGCTCCATGTCTCAACCAGACTCATTTCTGAAGCTTCAAGCAGCTGCTGCCAACCATGTGAAGCATCCCAAGTCTAGGGTGATATAAGGCATGTCGTGTGAGGTGGAAGCGTAATAATAATAATAATAATAATAATAATTAATAATAATAATAATTTATTATTTATACCCTGCCCATCTGGCTGAGCTTCCCCAGTCACTCTCAGCGGCTTCCAACAAAATATTAAAATACAGTGGTACCTCTGGTTACATACTTAATTTGTTCTGGAGGTCTGTTCTTAACCTGAAACTGTTCTTAACCTGAAGCACCACTTTAGCTAATGGGGCCTCCTGCTGCTGCCACGCCACCGGAGCACGATTTCTGTTCTCATCCTGAAGCAAAGTTCTTAACCCGAGGTACTATTTCTGGGTTAGCAGAATCTGTAACCTGAAGCATATGTAACCCAAGGTACCACTGTACAGTAGCATGCACTGCTGCCACCTCCCCACCCCCGCCACTGCAATTTGCTCCTCCTCCTCCTCCTCCCCACCAGCTTACTTTTTGAATGGTTTGCTGCTGCTAACACACAGGAGCACGGGTGGCTTCTCCAGCTCCCTGCCTTCTTTCTCAGAGCAAGGCATTCTGGGTGAGGTGGCATTGGGAGTGTTCCCGTGCCTCTGATCCTTTTCTATGGCAGCTAGAAATTTTCTTTTAAAATTGAAAGCTAGTAAAGTTACTTTAGTAAATTTAAACTTAAAAAAAAAAAAAAGTTTTCTAACGGTAACTGCAAAGGTAGAGACACTTCACCTAGGATGCCTTTCCCTGAGGCACAAATTCCTTCTTCAAAGCCAGGAATGGTGATGCTGTGAGTTCTCTGAAGAATCTCATAAGGGCTGAGTAGGTGGACCAGCAGGTGAGGCAATTGAATGGGGGGGGGGGCTGGGGACAATAAGCCTCCCCTACTAACCCTGCCGCTGGAGACAGTTTGTTCAGTTTATCTCATGCAAACATCAGCCTTGCTCTGGTATTACAATTTTATACAGATGGACACTTGTATAACGTGAGATTCTGCCGCACAGTTATCTTTTCCTGGTCTAATACAAACAGTAAAAGCTGAAGCGTGTTGGAAGTACATTTATTGGTCCTAAAAAGATTCCTGTGCTACTATTCCGCATTATAAAATGTGCATTTAAGTGACAGTAATATTAGAAGCAATTTACATGCCGCAATGAAGAGGACTAGAAATATCTTTCAAACTTCTACAAGTTGCTTGATTGTATAAGGTACTGGTAGTGCAGCGAAACTACAGTGAGTTTGCCGTTTTGGATGTTACATTTCTCACTATAGCGAAGTTCTTTTGAGATAGTAGAAAGCTGTCTTCTATGTGCTGGAAATAGGCTTTTTCAATTATTCTTAAGTGTCACACAACCACTTGTAACGCAGCAAAAAGTCCCAGTGACCCTGTTTCGACCCTGACAATGTTGTGAGCTTGAGAGAATACCTGCTTGGGAGACATACTCTGTTCTCTGAGTCACTTTCTATTATGCATTCCCTGTTTCTGCAATGGCTCATTCTACAACCTACAGAGAGGTATTCCAGATCATTTTCCAGCTCTTGTTTCAGCAGCAGATTAATGGAGTTCATGAGGCTACGTTTGTATGATCCCTCCCTGTTTCTGCTCTTCCTTCTTCCCTGCCTGCTGCCTTGTTCTTGCCTGGTAAGCTCCTTTGTTCTCTTGTTTCTAGCCCAGAAGACCACAGGGAGTCTGATTCTGAATCATTTACTGCCCTCACTCCTGGGACTAAAACACACACAGAGTCAAATCTGAAAACATGAAGGGGCTCTGAGCTCAGTATTGTTGTTGTTGTTTGTTTAAAAAATCCTTTCAGGTTTAGCCAATTCCTAACCTTACAGGCTTATTCTCTGTCTCTGTTACCATGTTATAAAGTTTTGCTTTTTTTTTAAAAGACGTAGGAATGGTGACATACTATACCTCCTCTGGCAGGCTGACCACCAGATCATTTTCTGTCTGCCCGACCAACACCTGCAAGAAGTATTCGCTGCACGCAGCCAGCACAGCCCGGTGGGCTCGGAACTCTTTCCCCTCCACAATCAAAGTCACATCACAGAGAATATCCTGCTTCCGCTGGTCATTGAGGCACAGGAGGATATTGGTACAATGGACTGTTGACTCATACACATACATGGGGGATTCAGTCTTCTCATCCACAGACATTCCGTTCACACCCTAAAATAGAAACAACAAACAATAAGGGAGAGAGATAGGGCTGGAGAGATTTGTCAAAGTACTTGCTAAGAAAGGAAGATTACATCATGATTTCTGCGTCCTGCATGGGTTAGCCAGCTCTCTGCAGAACTGCTGATCAGCACTTTGATTCTTAGCTGGAACAAAGAGCTCAAGAAATATATATATATATATTTCTCTGAAAAGACAATTGCATTATAAGCTTTTTACTCTATCCACTTAGTTGGCTCTTTCTCCCTCCCACAACATTGAATCAGGAATATGGAATAATGTCTTGAAATGTTGAAGGCTATCAACCAACACAGTTTTAATAGATAGTAGGCTCCTGGGAAAGGGTGGGGAGAGAAAGGGAAGCACAAATAAAAAAAAACATTTGTGAGCATCTTCTGGCAGAGAAAAGCAATTCAACCCAGAGCTCTTTCATATTAGAACTATGGTGCCGAACTGGAGCTTACCGGCACAATTCAGAATAATTTATCACAACCCAACATTTCACAGAAATCTCTGTGTAAAATTCCCACTGCCTGTACACAGAATATTTATCAGCATCAAAAAGAATGGGGCAGTGGGATTCACTCTGTATGTACACTTGACCAGTTGGATCAATGTGTTTGTGTGTCTTCAGAACAGGACCCAGAGGAACAGAGGAAGCTTTATACCAAATCATACCTCTGGTTAATCTAGTCGAGTATTGTCTACTGACCAGCAGTGGGCTCTCCCAGAGTATTAGGCAGGAGTACTTCCAAGCTCTATCTCGAGATGCTAGGGGTTGATCCTAAAAACTTCTGCATACAGTGCATATGTGTCAGAGCTGCCTCCAGGTCCCAGCTCACAGAGGACCAACGCTAGGCTGTAGTTATGTACAAAAGTCTTTATTGAGGTTCAGTTTCCATTTTAAAGCCGCAGCGCGCAGCTCTACGTCTCGACCTTAGACCGGCGAAGTCCCGTCTGAGTCTCCGCCCCTTCCACACCAGTTTAACACTCTCGCTTTGCTCCACCTCTTCCTAAGTTCCTTTCTCCTCTGGGCCCTCCTGCCCGCTAGGGTTTCATCCTTTCTGGACTCCTCTGACGCTGACCCTGATGATTCTTCCCCCTCCTTCCGGCGGGCTTTAGGACCTGGTTCCCTATCCGGGCTACCTTCTGTGCCGCTCGCCTGTACATTTGAACTTGGCGCGCACGCCCAGCCTGCAACTTTCCTCTTGACCGTTCCCTCGCTCTCCGATGGAGGCGTGGCCAACCCTGACTCATCTTCTCTCGCTGGTGGTGCATATGTGGGCTCTGATACCTGGGACTCCTCCCCACCACTACGCTCTGGTGGGGAAGCTGGTCCTGATTTCCAACTGCTGCTCTGGGAGTCCCCGCTGGCCCCTTGCTTCTGGGGTGTCCCCCTTGGGTCCCCCCTTGCCCTGCCCATCGGCGCCCCCTTCTGTGAATCTTCCGATTCGCTGGAGAGGCTCATGGAATCTATCGGGCTGCTGTCATCTTCTCCTACGCTGCCCTCGGATTGCTCCCCCTCGCTCTCCATCTCCTCTCCTCCCTGCGCTCCCGCTGAGTCCCTGACAATATGCTTTATCCACACTTGTAAATGATTTGAGAACACCTTGAACCTCAATAAACTGGCTTGGAAACAGATATCCTGCTGGTACTGTGATCATGCTCTCTTGGTAACACTGGTCAACAACAAATTTGTTGTCTGCGTTTTTTCAGTTGATTTAGGATGAATCTGATGCGCTGAATCCAAAAATCACATTGGTTTTGCTCAATCAGGTCAAGTTTTTGAGCTATGGCCACATGTCATTTTTTTAAGTTTTTGTTCACATGTACGCTTGTGTGGAGCATTTTAGAAGAAGTTGGTGGGGGTAAAATGCCATGTCGAATACTTGTTTTGATTGGAAATGATTATTTTAATGACAAGAAGTATTCAGGTCCGATAGTTCTGGGTGATTATGTTGAAAAGGGATCAGTTTGAAGTCATAAAACCTCAAAATCTTCCATAAATTGGTGCGGCAAAGCATAAAGTTATTTTGGTATTAAACTTGGTGACCAGGATAAAGCATGGTGTGCAAGGCATGCACCGAGACTCTACATGGGTGGACCAATGGCAAGAGGAGTCTGAACTTTGGAATTCCCATGGTTTGGAGGGAGCCGACAAACCATGTCACTGACTGCTACTTCTGTGCTGTTGATGTGACTGGGATCAACAGACGGAACCAGAGCAGCCTCAAGTATCCTGATCTTCAATCAGCATGTCGTCCTGTAGCATATTGTGATGAAATTCCAGTGCCTATCTTTGGAGAACTTCCTGACATTAGTGACGTAGATGCCTCCAGTGTTGAAGGACATGAAGAAGAAGAAGTGGTTCTTGAGGATGATGCTCCACATCCATTTTCCCAAAAGGAGTTGAATGATCTAGTTTGCGACCTCTGCTTGTCAAAGGACTCTGCCGAACTGTTGGCATCCAGATTGAAGAAAAAAAACCTCCTCTCTGACAGTGCTCACACCAGCTTCTTCAGCAACAGGCATCAAGAGTACCTCTGTTTTTTCTCAGAAGAGAAGGACTTGGTGTACTGTGCAGATATTGCGCAGCTTCTGCTCAAGCTTGGAGTGCCACAGTACGAACCCAAAGATTGGAGACTGTTCATTGACAGCAGCAAGCGATCACTGAAATGTGTTCTGCTACACAACGGCAACCAGTTTGCCTCTATACCCCTGGCTCACTCTTATACACTGAAGGAGAACTATGAAGCGGTGAAGTATGTGCTGGAGAAAATTGGTTATGATCAGCATAAGTGGTTTATTTGTGTTGACCTGAAGATGGTGAACTTTTTGTTGGGACAACAGTCTGGCTTCACCAAGTACCCATGTTTTCTGTGCGTGTGGGATAGTAGGGACCGTGCTCAGCATTACACGAAGAAGGACTGGCCTGTGTGGGAGGAATTGGTGCCTTGCAAAGAAAGGAATGTCATCAACGACCCTCTGGTGGAGAGAGACAGAATACTCTTCCCACTGCTGCACATCAAGCTCGGCTTATTCAAGCAGTTCACCAAGGCTCTGGACAAGGATGGTGACTGCTTCACTTACTTGTGCCAGGCTTTTCCAGGATTGACCATGGAGAAGTTGAAAGCTGGCATCTTTGACGGTCCTCAGATCCGTCAGCTCATCAGAGATCCAGAGTTCGGAAAGGCAATGAACGAAGTGGAACTGGAAGCGTGGAAGGCATTTGTTCTGGTAGTGAATAACTTTCTTGGAAACAATAAGGCCAGAAACTATGCAGAACGTGTCAACAACATGCTGACTGCTTTCAGAAACTTGGGCTGCAACATGAGTGTAAAGATACACTACCTATTTTCACATATGGACCAGTTTTCTGAGAACCTGGGTTCAACGAGTGACGAGCAGGGGGAGAGATTCCATCAGGACATGAAAGAGATGGAGACCAGGTATCAGGGTCGCTGGGACGCAGTCATGATGGCTGACTACTGTTGGAATCTGAAGAGAGACCTCCCTGCCGCTGAGCATTCCAGGAGTTCCAAGAAACGGAAGTTCAAGCCCTGAAGTTTGAAAAATGGTGAAGCAACATGCAATTTACGTGTACTTACCTTTATCAATGCCCACCATTCAGTTTACAGTAATCGATGTTTCTATCAGGTAATCAATATATGTTGTTGGAAAAACATTTTTTTCTCTTAAAAACATATTTAGGATGATGTGTTGACAAAAATCAGCTGATAATGCCACAAAAATGTAATCGATTTTGTCACAAGATCTGATTTTTTTCAAATCAACATAGCACAAAACCTGACCTGATGGAGAGAAACGGATGCCATTTCCTGATTCAGCAGTGCAAACATACCCTAAAGCAGTTGTAGAAATCTAAACAACATTCAAAAAGTAAAAAATTGTTGCCCAGTGTAATAGTTAGCATTAAAATAAAACTTTTCCCCGAGTGTTCAAATCATTCTCTACAGAGAGATCTGCGCTAGTTGCCAATTTGCTAGTGGGCCAAGTTCAAGGTGATACTATTGGTATATAAAGCTCTTAACAGCTTAGGACCAGTTTACTTGTTGGATCGCCTTACCCCACATGTGTTCTTCTGCCAACCTAGCACTTCGAAAGCACGCCAGTGCAAGTAGATAAATAGGTACCGCTGTTGTGGGAAGGTAAACGGCGTTTCTGTGCGCTCTGGTTTCCATCACAGTGTTCCGTTGCGGATACCTTTCTTTCAGTGTGGGAGAACCTACACCTTGGAGCACACTGTTGACACCAGGCAGGCAACTTCACTGTGTTCTTTTTGGCGCCTGCTTGAAACTTTTTTTGTTTAGGCAAGCTTAACAATACATGTTGATATGTTTTAATGTATTGTCAGTTTACTGCTGATTTTAATTGGTTTTTTAAAATGTTTTTAATTACTTGTTTTCTGCTGCTGCAATGCTTTTCTGCAAGCACTTTGCCAAGTGAGTAACTATTCACAGTGACTTGCGTTTGATAGGTAGACGCAAGCTTTGTTCCTCACCTGTAAGGTGCTTCACTTTCTTGAATACAAAAGTGGCTACCATTCTCACCTCTAAGCAAGACCATCAACAGAGCTGGCACTGCTTCAGGTGCCAAATAAAACCTGTCCTGCATTTGTAAGAACTCAATCGCGTAGAATGGCAGTGCCTACACATTGGAACTTGCTGCCTACTGAGATCAAGCAGGACATAGAACCATAGAATCACAGAGTTGGAAGGGACCACGAGGGTCATCTAGTCCAAACCCTGGCAATGCAGGAATCTTTCGCCGAATGTGAGGCTTGAATCAACTGCCCTGAGGTTAAGAGATTCAGGCTCTGCCAACTGAGCTACCGCAAGCCCTCTGGCTTCAATGTACTCTTTATCGCACCTGCTAAACAAGCAGACAAGCCTTAGAAAGTTGGAAGTATTTTACATCTGTTTTAGTATTTTAACTTTTTAAAGTTTTAAAATATGGTTGTGAATTCTATTTTATTTTACTGTTCTATCTTTTGTAAACCTCTTTGAGGTTTGTTTGTTTTTTACAATCAAGCAGAGCACAAATTTTATGAAATAAATAAGAGAAAAAATTTAAAAAATATTTTATTAAGTAGGACAAAATTTGGTGTGACAAAACATTTTAACACCAGCCCTCACCATGTAAAAGGTTCCACAAACATCAGAAGAAATAAGGCAGAGGAATTAGTGAGAGATTACAGATGGATGTAACCCAAGCACAAGCGTCAGAAAATATACAAATATACAAAGATAAAAGTTGCTTTTTTAAAAAAAGAGTAATACCCAAAGCATTGTTGCATTTTGCAAAGGCAAAACAATAAAGGAAAGTATTTCAATTTCACCCCAGATGAAGCCAACCTGGTCTGGGACAAAAGGTCCGACTGACTGACTGGTCTAGATGGGTTAAAGGGGAAGCTGATGTTTGCACAGGTCTGTCGACACAAAAAGGTATCAAGTGGGCATGTGCTGGGGAATGCAGTTTGGTCTATAGTTATGCAGATTGCCCTATTTATCTCTATACTGATATTTAAAAAGGACAGAAGAATGCATTATTTAAGAAACAGAATAAGGCAACTATAAATTATTGCCTCTTCTCTCCCATTTTGATTCTTTCAAGTTTTCTGCTTCCTGGGTTGCTCTGAAAATATGAGACAAGTAGCATGCATGAGATAAATAAGCAGAGGTGGGTAGCACCACTGGTTCAGGTGCACTGGGCACCAGCACCACAGGGGGCACCACAACAATAATGTCGAACAGAACATGAGAGGCTGGGGAAGGGCGTCACACAGGGTGCCACTGAAATAAAAATAATCTTAAATGTGCTTTTCAGATACGTTTGTGCTTCCATGCTATACAGTGGTACCTCAGGTTACAGATGCTTCAGGCTACATACGCTTCAGGTTACAGACTCCACTAACCCAGAAATAGTACCTCGGGTTAAGAACTTTGCTTCAGGATGAGAACAGAAATCGTGTGGCGGTGGTGTAGCGGCAGTGGGAGGCCCCATTAGATAAAGTGGCACCTCAGGTTAAGAACAGTTTCAGGTTAAGAATGGACCTCCAGAACGAATTAAGTTCTTAACCCGAGGTACCACTGTATATAACCAGCCACAGAAGTAAATGGTATAATTCAAATAGGGTGGTGAAAGTGATTAGCAGATTGGCTAGATGAGAAGAGACTGCAAAAGACGATGCTCTAAGAAGAACATAAATAAGAGGTGACATCACTTTGCAACACTAATGAAGGGCAAGAGAGATTAAATTAATGCCCTCCTTTCAATGAATGAAAAAGTGTATTTCCCTCCCCTCCTGCTCACCTTTGAAGGAGATTCTGTCTGGGAGACAAATGTAGAGACTGAGCATGTGAATTACCGCCAAAGGCTTCCCAGCCCTCTGGCAACTGTCCACATTCACTTGCCTTTCATTTTAATCCCTGGAGGCGCTATCTCTGAAGCAAAGTGGAAGGAAAAGATGAGATTGCCACCTTCTCTCTCCCCCTCCCCAGCTTTGGGGAAAGAGCAGGGTGATATCTCTGATACCTGATACTTTAGAGCACAAAATCCAAATAAAGCCATACCTCTCCCAAGACTGGAAGTCAAGTGTGAGGCAGTGTCCCATTTAACTCCATTGCATAGTCTATTCTGAGATTGTTTGCGAGAAAAGACTTGTCCATCTACTGAGCTCTGCGTATTAGTGAACGTAAGCCAGGACTGGGGCAGTGACAATCACAAATAATGGTTGGCTACTAAGAGAAGTCAAATTCTTCAGATTCCTGGTTGCAGCAGAAGTTGTATAATGGCTGCCATGGCTGTAATCTCATCAAGGATGAAGGATAAAATTTACACCACATAATATGGGCAGAAGCAGAGCCCACTGGTGGGCCAACTCTTACACTGGTGCCCTCCCATGAGTGCTAGGGCAGCCTGGGGCATCCATTCAGGTGACATACAGTGCCCTGGAACAATCACTGACATAGCATTGATATGGGACATGGTGTAGTACTGAAAACCCACTTCATGGACAGGTATTAGGAGTGGGACCTGCCAAGGTGCTGGGTGCCTGGCAAATGCCTAGTAGTGCCAAGTTGCTAACTCTGGCCTTAGTCAGGACTTCACATCAGTTAAGTGGAAGAGCCCATAATAAGCAGGCACCGCTGGCCTACTCATACCATGCTCAGCGAGGCTTCAGGTGGGTAAAGACACACACTTATCAATGCATCAATTTTTGATGCTGAAAGTGAGCAAGACAACATTAAGAGGTAGGATACATGATATCTCTGCCATGCCACCCCAAATGGCATCCCTGTTGCACACTCTACCCATCTCAGCTAGAACATTTAGGAGCTCTTACTTTGTGGAGAACTATCATCATGCAGCAAGTATCTTGCATTCTTTGTAGGGGGTGGGAGAGAAGACCCACTACATAATGTTCCATTCTATGTACAGTAATAAGCATTAAACCAGAAGGCAGGAAAACATTCAACAGGAATTTTGTTTTTGATGGCCCCTAGAGAATAAATAATTCGTGGTGAGTCAGACTAGGAAGCATAGTCTTGGTTGCACCTTTTACTCCCTGAATATCAATTTTTTACCTTTTCCCCACCCCCAGAAGTGGCTGAGTTCTGCACTACTTCATAGGTATGTGCAGGTAAGTTTATGTTTATATGGACAGGTTAGTTTTAAAGGATTGTAGTACAAGTACAAATTATCTTCAGAAAAATCCAGAATGAATCTTAATTATCATTTTAATTAACTGATTTCCCAATCAGTTAATTATACAACACTCTTGTATCTTTAAGGCAAGGAAGGTTTAAAATAAGAAAAGAAAGATAGATTCTATGAAACAATCAAGGTGCAGTCCGTTAAATAAACACCAGTTCTAATACTGGAAAGCAAGACAGCCAAATATATTCAGTCTAAATAAGCTAACAGGACAAAAGGTCCCCCACATACGCACAGTAATTGCTACATAGCAGTAGGTCAATCTGTCAGGAAAAGTCTTAATTACAAGCAGAATGGAAGCAAACTGCACTGCTGAATTCAGTGAGTTGGGCGTCTCAAATCTGAGTGAAATGAAGAGCTACTGACATTTGCTACACTAATATAGCTTCTTCATAACTATATTATCTAAGCCACGGGTGCAGAGTCCTTTTCAGCCCAAGGGCCACGTTCCCTTCTGCAGAGCCCTTCAAGGGCCATGTGCTAGTGATGGGCGAGAGGCAAAAGTAGGCAGAGCAATGGATGAGACTCTTATGTCTGTACAGCAGACCACATTCCAGCCATGCAAAAACCAGAGCTTTCCATCCGGGCAAGCAGGATGAATTATCACAGTTCAAAGACACATTCAGGCTTCTCAAGGGGGTCTCAGAGCTAAGTGAGAAGGGCCTAGGTAGGGAGAATGGCCAAGGAGTCTTGGGGGCCAGATAGAGAGATCTGGATGGCCACTTTTCACCCCCAAGCCTAAGGCTCCCCATCTCTGATCTAGGCAAAGATACAAGTTCTGATAAATATCAGCAACCTTCCAATCCTTAGCCCTAGAGTGCTCACTCTAAACAGTGAAAATATCCAGGTTAAAAGAGTGATAGATACAAACCACAGCAAGCCTAGTAATCCTGCCTAGCCACATGCAGGAGCTGTTAGGTCAAAATGCTAATACAGAGCAACTTAGTTCCAACCTTTAGAAAATAGAATTATGAGGTTGGGAGGGGGGGGAAGCATTAACAGGAGGGAGCGTAGCCATGAAGGAAAGAAGATGGCTGTTTAAACTCTAGCTCTGCTCCAAAGCTCAGAAAAACTGTTTTCAGCAAAAGCCCCAGTTGTGAAAACTCCAAACCTTGAAGCAAGGAGAGGGGAATACAAAAGGATTTAGAAAAGCTGAAAATAAAAGACCTCACTCCATTCTTCCTGCCCTGAGACAGAAGGCTTACTTCAACAAGGACACTAATGCATGGTCCAGGATGCTGCCGCCCTTAAAAGTGGCCTCTTCCTTGCTCAAAAAGATTATCTTAAGAGAAGAATTTGCAGCACAAGAAGAAGCCATAAAGAAGCTTATTAAAAAATACTTGGAAAGAACTAATGCTTCCAATGGAAACGAAACTGACAGAACTTAACAAGAGACTTAACAGAAACAACTACAGCAACAAAAGAATTAAGCCAAATCCATGCCCCCTCCCCAAATCAAAGAATTACAAAAAGGAAATACAGCGGTACCTCGGGTTACAAACACTTCGGGTTACAGACTCTGCTAACCTGGAAGTAGTACCTCGGGTTAAGAACTTTACCTCAGGATGAGATCAGAAATCGCGCTGCTTTGGCGTGGTGGAAGCAGGAGGCCTCATTAGCTAAAGTGGTACCTCAGGTTCAGAACAGTTTCAGGTTAAGAATGGACCTCCGGAATGAATTAAGTTCGTAACCAGAGGTACCACTGTACAGATATATGCAACAAGCTTGAAGATGCAGAAAATCGAAATATGACAATTAATTTACTTTTTTTTTTTTTTTGTAGAGAGAGTGCAAGAGAATGATCCTGCACAATTTATTGCCTCATGGCTTAGATCACTGCTTCCAGACCTCATAGTATCTGCTGATGATTTTGATTGGGCACACACAGCACTTGGACCCAAACTTAGAGAGGGAGCTCCATTCCACTCCCCATGATATAATTGTCTGCTTTTCCCCTTACAGGTAGGAGGAGGAAGTGTGGAACAAACAGAGGAACCTAATATCCACAATGTATAAAAACAGCCCAGTTATGGTGATACAGCACCTGACTTCTGAAGCACTGAAAAAAGGAAAGAATCTATGTGCTTGCACAATTAAATTGCAAGAAACTGTAATTAAATATCACTGGGGCTTCCCCTTCTGTCTTATTGTCATGAGAGGATCAATATAGGTCATAGCAACAAATAGACTGGAAGCAACACGTCTCCTCAATACATTTGGAACTGGCCTACCTCTGGAATGGCAGCAAGCAATGGAAGGAAGAAAAAGGTGAACTTTCTCATGCTGGTTGAAGGATGCTAACAGGAGCAAAAGTTCTCACAAATGCCTCACACATAGCAACAGAGGAAACCACTGCAACATACCAAGCAGATTCCTATGTTCTAGACCCTCAAGATATTCCTGACACACCTAACTTGTGGCTGTAAGAAAATATCAAGGAAAATGGTATCCTGTTTACAAGTTATCCTTTCATCCGCAACGCTGCCTACTCTCCCATTTTGTTCACCCTAACTTTGGAATTATTAGCTATATGCTTCAGAACAACACCAGACATCAAGGGACTCCAAACTGGAAAACAAAAAGCATATCTATTAAATGAACATGAGTTCTTAGCACATCTTCAGAAGGTAAAAGACCCCTGGACAGTTAAGTCCAGTCAAAGGCGACTATGGGATGCAATGCTCATCTTGTTTCAGGCCGAGGGAGCCGGTGTTTGTCCACAGACAGCTTTCCAGGTCATGTGGCCAGCCTCACTACACCGCTTCTGGAGCAACGGGACATCGTGATGGAAACCAGAGCGCACGGAAATGCCATTTACCTTCCTGCCGCAGCGGTATCTATTTATCTGCTTGCACTAGTGTGCTTTTGAACTGCTAGGTTGGCAGAAGCTGGGAGAGAGCAACGGGAGCTCATCCGGTCACGCAGATTCAAACCGCCGACCTTCCGATCGGCAAGCCCAAGAGGCTCAGTGGTTTAGACCACAGCATTTAGAACCAGCCTAAAATCCCGAACAGCTTCACACAAACCATGCTTAATGTGTGGAAAGAGAAGGCAGGAATTCTGACTCCAGCACTGCCACCACTATCCCCCCCCCCTTCCACCCACTATTTAACAACACTTCACGACAATCTGATGGTGGGTGGAGGAGGAAGCAAAAAGTCTGTACTGGTTATGTGACTTTTATAATAGAAATGCACCACTCTCAGACCAAGAAATATGGACTAAAGTAGCTAGGAAACTTACAAAACCCCTTGGCTGCTACTCCACCAAATCCACAATTTTTTGGCTAACGCATTTACCAGTAAGGCATCCATAAGACCACTAGCCCAATTTGAAAGATTTGTAAACATCAATTGTTATCTTCACTTTGAACCCCCCTCCCACATTCATCAATAT